>NC_059113.1:7592508-9060008 GCF_020740685.1 Jaculus jaculus | reverse complement strand
GGGTACTTAGGAAGTCCACACTATGAAAAAGAGTAAACGAAACAGGTGGCATTGCTGAGTGTGGCATGAGGAAGTAAACATTTTCTGAAGCTCGGCCTCACATTCCAACCTCGGTGACCATACTGCGTTTTCACTGTCCAGAACTCACTGCTGCGGCGCCTCAGACCGGCCTCTGAGTTCATCGCACCTAAAACTTGCAGGATAAAGTGCTAAGGACCTTTATTTTATTTTACATCAGATTAAGGTTTTTCTAAATGGAAGACAACCATACTTATCCCTTCCCAGGGAATCTTACCCCCACCAAATAGCACCTTCTCCGTATTCTAATCCTGCAGAAGCCTGTCAGTGTTGCTCCTCGTTGGACTGATTTGTGGGCTGTGTGACTTCCTGGTAGTTATTTTGAGCAAGACTTATTGGGGCAGGCACTGCTTGGATTGGCTTCGAGCCCGTTGTCAGTGTATACATTGGGGATTACTGCATGGGCTCTGATATCTTGCTTTTCCTGTTTTTGTTTAATGAACACATGTTTTTATAGAATATTTGTGTTGCTGTTTCGTGGGTTTCTATAAATCTATCCAGCTGTGCATTAGCTTTCGAGATAGCACCTTAGGGCACGTGGTGGTGAGTTTAGACCAATTCTGTGTTCACCACATTCCACTTGCGAGAAATGCCTGGAATACAGCGTTCTTCCAGCAGGCGGCGCTGTAGGCTTCTGGAGGCCTTGGAAGCCTCTGGCTGTGAGGACCATTTGCATGTAGTCAGATGATTAAAATCAGAGCAGAACTGTCTGCTGTCTAGGTCTGTTCAAGGACAAACCGGGATGCCTGGGACTTCATTCTGGAATCCAACAACATTGTCTTTTGATCCTTTTTGCAGACAAGAACGTCACTTGAGGCCTTGCAGGAAACTGGTTGAGTACTGCAATCCTGAGGAAATAAGATTGGGTTAGCCAAAACTTCTGGGCAAGAATAATAATTCTGGCAAAGCCTGATGTCACCGTCAGATGTGTTGTGTTAACAGAACCTGGACTAAATGGAGAGGGCACAAGTAAACCATATAATTTAAATATAAATAGAACTCAACACAATGGATCTTGGATGTATGTATTTGTCAAAATTGCCCTGATTACTTAATGCAAGAAAACATCCCTTGATCTAGGTCTGGAATATTCTGATTGTATAAATCTGGGGAGGATCTGAGAGCCTGCTGTCTTTATTTTCAAGGTTGGTTCTGTTGCATGCTCCTTGCATCTGGTACATTGCTAGAAAAAAAAAAAATTCTGAGTGCTCAGTTTGTGATGCAATGGAAACAACAGGTCATAGTGAGGTAAACTGGGTTACTCATCTGTCTAACAGGTTGGCCTGAGGTGGTGGCCAGACTCGAGCTGTGATCGGATGCCCAGACCTCTCTCTGAGCATCCCCGTCCCAGAGAAAGCCATGGATGAGTTTGTGGGGAGGGAAGCCTCTGTAGGTAAGATTCTTGCCTCCCTCACTAATCACCTATAACATAGTGATGTTCTTAATGGGATCAACTCGTTCCATTTCCTGAGGCTTGTCAGTGTTAGGAAATCCAGTGTCTTTCGTCATAGCTTAAGAAGTAGCAAATGAGCCTTAAAACAGTGTTCACGCAGGTCAGTAATTATTTAATGATTTGGGAATCAGAGATGCCTCAAAGGATTAATTAAATTGGCTCACAGTGGGAGGACAGTAATATATGAATGTAAATGATTCCACCATTTGTTCTTAAGGGAAGAGACTAGAAGGTGCCCTGGAAAGACACAGAACCTCCTCACACACTGGGCAGCCAGATGAGTCATTGTCCCTTGGGCACCATTCAGATGACATCCACTAAGACACACTTCTGACCCAGGGCTGAAACAAGTCACCTTGGTAAAACTGCTGGCTCCTACGTGCTTCTTCCTCCAGTCCTCCTACCTGACACTGCCCTCCAGGTCCTCCAAGAAGAAGGCAGAGGCTGACTTCTCCTCCTTCGCGTCTTCCTTCTGCCTCCTCTCCCCCTTAGCACTGTGATCCCTTCTCACGTCCAGCTCTGCTGTAAATGTCTAACCTTTCCCTGAACTTCAACTCCCTGGAGTAGGGACTCCAATCAACTCCTTCAGCTTGACTATCTGAACACGTTGATTTGTTGCAAGATGAATACACAAGAATTTCTTTATCTGCAGGAAATAGGGGTGTTCCTTTGAGAAGCAGGTCTTGCGAACTCCATGGCTCAGAATCCCACAGGTCAGCCAGGCAAGCATTTAGTTTACCAGTAGTGTATTTCCTCACCTAAAGCGCTGCTCATGCCTGTGAGACAGAGTATCCTGGAGGAGGGTCACTCTCCTCAGAACAAGTATGAATACTCAATCTGCTCTTTCCAGAATAGCTCAGGACAGCTCCATGAGCCATCCCTACAGGACACAGGAAGTGACAATGTCAACTCATGCCCTGTTGCAAGCAGCAGGCACAAGGAAGCACTGTAGCTGGATTGTAACAAGCAGATTATCCAAGTGGGAAGAGATTCCAACCTTCCTTTACACTAAGCAGTCGCTGCGCCTAAGGGGGCGAGAGGTTCTTGCTCAAGATCACTGGGGGGAGTTTAGGATTTCCATGCAAACAGCTTCAAAGAGTGACATAGTCCATGCACTTGTGCAGCCCTGGAATTTACTCAAGTAGACTTTGTGATTACTCAGTAAGACTAGATGCTAGAAGCAAAAACAGAACTTGTAAATTTTCCTTCTATTTGGAATTCAACACCTTACTAAATAAGCCTTTGTTTTTAAAAAGAAGCAAAGTAAATAAATAACTAAATATAATTAAGGAATAGTTAGGATACTACATGCCAAAATGTGGAACTAAAAGAGTAATAATAGGGAAAATTATAGCTTTAAACATATTTAGCAAGACATTTTTTTTAAGTGATGAAGATTACAAGCTTTTGTTTGGTAAGTTTTGTGTGAAGGGCTCTCTGTACATGGTGAGCTGTCACGTGACTGCAGGTGTGAGTGGACTGTCCCTCACCAGGGGAATAAGTAGCTGAGCCAATTGCAAGCAGCCAATTATTCTGTGTTCAGAAAAGACAGCTGTGGCTGCCACCAATGGGGCTGTTTGTATCCTATCCCCTTTTCTGCATATCACATCTTGTTTCTCTAGGTATAAAGACAAACTGCCCACGTGGGCCAGAGGTGACCAGGGGAAGGGCCATTCTGAACGATGTTTTGACCAAACTGTTAGCCAATTAAGATCTTTAACACTTGCCAGACATGATGCTGAACACCTTTAATCCCAGCACTTGAGAGGCAGAGATAGGAGGATCACTTTGAGTTCGAGGCCAGCCTGGGGACTACAGAGTGTATTCCCCATCAGCCGGGGCTAGAGTGAGACTCTACCTTGAAAAATCCCTACCCCCCAAATCCACATCTATAAAACTAGGTTTTTGTTTGTGATTTCATCTCTTAATACACCCAACAAAAAATTGGGAAAATATCAACAAAACAAACATAAAGAAATACCATTAAAGAATACAACTTAGGGCTGGAGAAATGGCTTAGCAGATCAGGTACTTCCCTACAAATCCAAAGCACACAGGTTTAATTCTCTAGGACCCATGTAAGCCAGATGCACAAGGTTGCACTTGTTTCTGGAGGTTGTTTGCAGCGGCTGACAGCCCTGGAGTGCCCATTCTCTCTCTCCCCCTTTCTCTGTCTCTCTATGCCTCTTTCTCTCTCAAATAAATAAATAAATAATTTAAAAAAGAATACAACTTAAAGACAAATTAATGAGAAAGAAGAAAGGACATATTAAGAAAGTTTAGCAAAATCACCAGCTAGCTAGGAAAGGAAGAGGTAATAATAAGAGAAAAGATGCAGATATCCAGGACACACAATTAACAGGGGAGTTAATTATAGACATAGTCTTGTTTATTTTCTTTTGTAGTTGTTTGGTGTTTCAAGGTAGGGTCTCACTCTAGCCTATGGTGATCTGGAATTCACTAAGTAGTCTCAGGCTGGCCTCAAACTCACAGCAATCCTCCTCCCTCCATCTCCTGAATGCTGGGATTAAAGACATGTGCTACCATGCCCGGTTTATTTATGATTTTTTGATCTTTATGCATATTTATGTGCATGCATGTGCATGTGCCATGGCATGCATGTGTCACAGCAGGTGTGTTGAGGCCCAAAGGCAACCTTGGGGTGTCTGTGCTCATTTTCTACCTTCTTTGAGACAGGGTCTCTTGCCACTGCAAACAAATGCCCATCTAGCTGACTCTCCTATCTCTGCCTCTGGCTGGGATCACAGATGCGTGTCCCACTTTGTGTCCAGCTTTATGTGGACACTAGGGTATCAAACCTGAGTAGGCAGTCTTTGCAAGCACGTGCCTTTAACCACTGAGCCATCATCCCAGCTAGGCAAGGATTTTTTTTAAAGATTATTTTGAGACAGAGAGAGGGGTGGGAGAGAGAAAAAGATAGTGAGAATGGGCACTCCAGGGCTTCCAGCCAGTGAAAACAAACTCCAGATGCATGTGCCACCATGTGCATCTGACTTGCATGGGACCTAGAGAATCAAACTTGGGTCCTTAGGCTTCATAGGCATGGACCTTAACTGCTAAGCCATCTCTCCAGCCCTAGGTAAAGGTTTTTAAAATTAATATGAATGCATGAAGTACTAATGAACTTAAAAACCTACATAATTCAGCTAAATGCTCAGAAAATGTAAAAATGGGTAAATTTACTATAAAGTGACTCCTTTTAAATTAAGTAGGACCTTAGGTACACAGTATTTTTAAGTAGAATTGACAAATTGTTCCTTTGAAGTAATACACACAGAGAGAGAGAGAGAGAGAATTCCTTTGTGTCTCTTAGTATTCATGTCCTTGTGCAATTCCTTCCTCTTGGGAGTGGGCTGGACCTATTAACTCACTGTTTTCAAATAAAACATAGCCAATTGATGAAACATGTTTCTGAGAATAAGTCAGAGGAAGACTGTGGCTTTCATCTTCCTGTCTTTCACTCTTGCTTTCTTGCTGTCATAGCCTGGGTTCTAGAGGATGCTTCATGGAGAAGTCCAGAGACAAGGAACGAATGTCTGTGGTCCACAGCCAATGCGGATCCTGGACTTGTGACAGAGAATGATGGGTAATGTAAGTAGACTTTACAGGCTTTCTGTAGAGGATAATCCCATGATGCAGGGATGAACATTCAACCAAACGCAGTTGATGAAGGAGACTTATTTCAAGCTTTCAGATCCAGGGG
The DNA here is from genome assembly GCF_020740685.1 of Jaculus jaculus. Classification (NCBI taxonomy): domain Eukaryota; kingdom Metazoa; phylum Chordata; class Mammalia; order Rodentia; family Dipodidae; genus Jaculus; species Jaculus jaculus. Next base: position 9,054,753 of record NC_059113.1, on the reverse strand, counting down.
AAGTTCCATCAGTGGTGGAAGAAACTGGCTGTCTTTCATAAACCCAAGCAGAGAGACACCACCAAATAGCCAGCTCCACCCGAAGTCAACAAGCGGCAGAGACCCCGCCAGAGCTCACACTGCTCTCCACACCTTTAGGCTGGAATCACACCCGCCCTCACACTCACCTTTGGGCTGGATCCCAGGAAGCACCCCCACATGACACCTCCTCCAGTCATGTGTCTGGATACCTAAGTTATAAGCTTAGTAAATCCCCCAAGTCTATGGAGGACGCACATTCATATTCAAGCCACCACACTTTCCAAAAGTCGTGAGGGTGAACCTGGCTGCAGATCTACCTGACCAGAGCCTTACCTGACACTTCAGTTGTGACCTTGGAAGAGACTTTGAGTTGAGACACCTAACTCGCCAAGCTATGAGGTAATAATAAGTGTGTTTTAAGCCACTGATTTCTAGGGTAGTTATGTAGCAATAGGTAACTAATACATGCATGCACATACACACGTGTTCATGTACATACACATACATGCATGCATGCAAAATGGCCAGCTGGTTCTACTTGTAACTTCAACTAAATTTCAGTGAGTATTTAGTTCCTAACTGTAAAAGTACTTCCTAAAATAGTGCTAAAGCTTTCCAGCTCATCTGTGTGGGTGGCGTCATCATTTGACTATGATGGAGAGAAAATTGAGCACAGCCATGTGCGGATCTGAAGTGTACATTTAGTATTGGCCAATACAAAATCAAGATAAAAGACACTTCCATCCCAAAGCTCCCCCAGACCTCCATCCTGTCAATGTCCCTTGTCATAAGCTTGCTATAATGATTTCTCTTACTGAAGTACTTATATATTCTCCCAAAGGAAGAATATAAACAGGTACAATTGTGTGCCTGGCGTATTTTGTTTTTTTAAGAGTAAGGGACTCTGCTTTAAAGCTTATTGATTTTCATCCCTGTATTATAAAGGATTCATTGTTTCATTCAGACTTTGGATGGACAGCCCATTATTTACCCGTTTACACTGTCATGAATAAAGCTGTTACAGACATGATTGTACACCTGGTAGACATGTGTTCATTGCTCTTGGCTATGTTCCTAGGAGAGGAATTGCTGGGTTATAGGGTAAATACCTATTTAACTTGGGAAGGAACTGCCAAAACTTTCAGTTGTCAAAAGTGGTCAGCCCATTTTACTTGGAGATGCTTCACCTCTTAGGAAGACTATGAGGGGATATAGAGTGAATGTCTGGTAAGTTCTGGGTTTGTAAAACTTTTGTTTTTGTCAACAGGTGCTTCTCTTTCCTTCCTAGCAATCATGTCTCCACTTCCCACTGCACACTATGGACGCTGGATGAGAACTGGACCCAGCATAGCTGATCAGAGATGCATATCTAACTCCAGTTTGACCGAGTTCTTCCTGGTAGATTTGGTTAAGTTACCAAGAAGATGAAAATTTCAGGGCTGGGGAGATCGCACAATGGTTAAAGGTTGCAAAATCTGCCAGTCAAGGTTTAATTCCCCCAGCCACCCATGAAAAGCTGGATACAGGCTCAGCAGTTAAGGTACTTGCCTGTATAGACTAACAACAGGAGTTTGATTCCCTAGTACCCATATAAAGCCAGATACATGGAGTAGTGCATGCGTCTGGAGTCTGTTTGCTATGTCTGGAGGCCCTGGCACACTCATTCTGTCTGTCTGTCTCTCTTCCCTATATCTCTCTCTGTTTGCAAATAAATAAATAAATAAATAATATTTTAAAAAGTGGTGCCAGTGTCTGTCTGGCATTCCATTTTGGTGGCAAGAGACCCTGGCACATGTAAACACACACACACACATCCTCAACTAAATAAATTCAATTTTTAAAAAAAGAGGGGTCTGGAGAGATGGCTTAGTGGTTAAGACACTTGCCTGCAGAGCCAAAGGACCCAGGTTCAACTCCCCAGGACCCACATAAGCCAGATGAACAATGGGGTGCACACATCTGGAGTTTGTTTGCAGTGGCTAGAGGCCCTGGTGTGCCTATTCTGTCTCCATTCTCTCTCTCTGTCTCTCTCTCTCTCAAACAAATAAAAATATTTTTTTAAAAAAGAAAGTGAAAGTGTCTTTGATGTGGTATCATTATTTGTTAAAACAACAAAAGCTTGAACTTTTGGTAGTGATGTTCATCACCCCATGGTATTAGCCTTCTTTTGACTGAGGAATGAAGCAAAGAGTAGCTGGGGGGGAACCAGAGAAAGACAAAGTCCCGAAAAATTAATTTGAACTCTTGGGCCCACTATGGCTAAAGCCAGCCCTGTCCTTGGGTCTGTTTGCTTGTTAGTTTGAACTGGGTGTTTGTCACACCAAAGTCATCAGAGATAATACTTGGGTGGGGTGAGGCCCTGTCACAGGGAGGATGGCAACAAAAGGCAGCTCGTTGAGGCCAAAGGGAAATAATTTTGTATAAGATAGCTGATCTGATTGTGGGGGGCAGCAATGTGTGGAAGTTTTCCTCCCATGACTTCTTCTGTCTTTGTCATAGATACGACAGCTACCTTCAGTGTGCAATGGAGAAATGCAGCCATGCAGGTAAAATGGGCTGAGCAGGAGCAGCGGAGCCCCACCACAGATGCGCTCCATGGATGTCCTCAGTGTGGAGCAGCCATGCGTGTGTGAGACAGCATTTACGTGGCCTTTCATTTCTTCTTCCCTGCCTCCTGCTTGCGTGTGAAAATAAGAAACGTGGAGCACTAGATGGATCTTGAGTTTCATAGACTGTAGACCATGAATGAACAGCAGTGTAGGTGGGGGACGAAGAGTTGAAGATACTGGAAACACTATGGCTGAAGTAAGGAGCTGTGGCAGCACCGAAGCAGATGAAGGTAAGCTTGTTCTTGTTTGTGTTTTCCCAGGTAGGGTCTCACTCAAGCCCAGGCTGGACCTGGAATGCACTCTGTAGTCTCAGGGTAGCCTCGAATTCACTGCAATCCTCCCAAGTACTGCAATTAAAGACGTGCACTACCATGCCTAGCCTGAAGCTAAGCTTGAATGAGAAGTAATAGACCAAGAGAAATGAAAATGTCAAGGTCCTTGTGATTTTGAACAGAGACATGTTGTGGTATGAGCAAGTAAATAAAAACTGGAATGATCAAAGAGTGAAAAAAAGACTGGGATATGGGAATATTAATTTCAGAGGCAGAATACATATATGGAATTTCAAAATATTACTTTGGAAAATAAATAATAGAAGTGAAGAAGACATTGATTATCTCCAAAACACCTCAGTTCACTCTGGTTTAAGACTATGCGTGTCCATGACTACCAGGTGATTTCCTTCTTTGACAGAGTCAATATGCTTTGATGCTATTCAATATTTTGTGACACCATTCCCTCTTTAAATCTCTGCCATTTTCTTTGTACATCATTCATGGGTGATGACCTTTCCTCAAACATTAAATTCAAAATAGATGCAAATACCCTGCCTGTAAGCTTATCTTTCTTCCCTCTGATGTAATCCATGACTCCACTTCTCCTGAAGGTCAACTGCTCCTTTAGGATCTGAAATACTTTCCCTTCCCCTTCCCAAGGACCATACCTCTGCTCCAGCTGTCACTGTGTTTTTCATTTAATGCAATAGTTGAGGAAGTAGGCTTGGTGTCCAGATCGTCTGGATTCAACTGTAGATCTCCACACTGTGATTTTGGAAACAACCTCTGTAACGGATAAGACACTGATGCTGCTGCTGCCTGGGTCTCCGGTGAGGCTTAAATGACTTGACATGAAATGTCTACAATATGCCTAGAGTGGATGAAGACCTAAGTAAAGCCACTGATTCTTATTGTTGTTATATTTACACAAAGGGTTGAATTCTAATATATCCTGGGGCCTTTAGGGCAGAGGTACTATTTCTAGAACATAGTGCTATGTCTGAGATCAACTAGAATCTCAATGAATCTTTATGGAAGGAAGTTGGAATGGAACAAGAAGCATCAAGATTACTCAGTAATAGGAAATGAGTTCAGCAAGGGATGGTTTGACTGGATTTGGAAAAGCTTCAAAAGCCAAGGCACATTTATATTTAATGTTATAGAAGACAAAGACCTGTTGTGAGCTTTTGAAAAACAAGTAGGGTAAAGTAACTTGTTAAAAAAAAAAAAAGGAAGAAAGAAAAGAAAAGAAAAGAAAGGCCAATTTACTGCCAGGATTCTTGTGTGATTGCGGAATACAATGGTTCACTAGGCTATTCCTCAATAACACTGCCCCTGGTGTTTCTGGGGCTCATGGTTCTGTTACCCTAACCCTACTGCCAAAGCCTGCCTATAGTAGACTAAAAGAAATCAAAATGAGTTTGGTAATGACAATCAGTGGAGCTTTCCCCAGAAGATTGGTGAGGATGAGCCAGAAGCAAGGAAGAGATGGTGAATCCAGCACAAAGAGCTGGTGAACAGAATCCTCATTGCAAGTCAGCTGGACAGTAGTGAAGTAAATCAGACTTAAACCATCATTGAGGAAGATCCTAGAGGGGAAAGGGAGTTCTGGAGGAAGTTGGGGAAAAGAGGATAGCAATCATAAGGATATGAGCCCAAGTTCTGTTTTTAGCACCAGCTGAGTCTTCTGCTTCTGTGAGTTATCACCAGGGGACTGGAGGTTGCATTCCTGCAGCTGGAAGGCAAGGAAGGATGCAGAAAGATGAACTGAAGGGCCATGGGCATGCAAACCAACCCCATCTTCTTAGGGCTCTGACTGTGGACTCTGGACTCTCTAGAGAAGAGAGGATCTGCTCATCCAAGAGCACAAGGAAGGACTCTTCCTCCTGCATGGGAAAACGTCTGATTAGCAACCTCTAGAGGGATATGAAGAGGAAATTTAAGAAGACAATTTTTGGAAATGTCACTAATAGCCCCAGATGTTATACAAAGATTGCTGTTTTGTTCATAAATCAATTACTACATCAGGGAATTTGAACAAGCAACAAATATTGTATGGAAGTAAAAAACAACAATGGCTCTTAGATTTCACTTCTCCATGTGCTAAAGTATATTCCATTGTTTCTCAATAGTGGATAATTAAGATCAAAGTTTGAAGGATTTGATGATAAAAGAGAATATGATTCCTTTCAAGCTTAATTTTAAAGTTAACTTGTGCAAAACTGTCTAGAGTAAGAAGTGAAGCACACTTCAATAATTATATTCACCACATAAGAAAAAAGTCAATTTTTTCACTTTTTATTTTCCCAGTTATTCTTTTGACCTGCACGTTCATTTCTTTATAGAACCCTTGTTATGTTTACATACTGTAAGCACCCAGCCATGGTGGTAAGTTGGGCTAGCAGACAGGGAAAATACCATTTTCATTGAATTTTTCCACTTTTCTTTTTAATAATCATGAATAGTAACTGTACTTAAAGAACACACTGATTCAAAGGTCATGACATTAAACCATGGCTGCCTCTATTTTTAGAAATCACTCTTCATGCCTGTATTTTTATAACAACCTGAATTATTTACTTCAGTATATAACAAGAAGTCAATACAACTTCCAAGAGGGTGCTTGAATTTTCAAATAGGCTTTGTCTTATAAAATGTAGATAATTGACTTTTATTAATAACAAATACAAATACAAATATATTGACTTATTAAAAATTTTACTCTTGCAATTATACATTACAAAGATTGTTAGAATATACATATCTCTTGTCCATGATTTAGTTATAAATAATTCTCATAGTTCCTTTCTGTCTAAAATACAACTCATACCTTCTTTCACTCTAAAAAGGACAATGCTTATATGTACCAATAAAGATAGTTAAAAGTTCTTATTCATTAAAAAAATCAAATTCAATGGAGCTGGTGAGATGGCTCAGAAGTTAAAAGCACTTGCTTTCAAAGTCTGACAAAGTGGGTTTTAATCCCTAGTGCTCACATGAAGCCAGAGGCACAAAATGGCTCATGTGTCCAGAGTTTGTTTGCCCTGGCATGACAATTATTATTCTCTCTCTCTCTTTCTCTCTCTCTCTCACCCAGTCTCCCTCTCTCCTTGAAAGTAAATAAAATATTGAAAAAAAATGTGTGTTTTGCTCATTCTATCTGGATCTTCAATTCAACCCAAAATGTATCTTTGCTTTTAAGTTTAATTCTGATTTTTGTGCATCTTCAGTAAATTAACTCCTCTTCCAGTGAAAGTCTTATAATGGGTCTAGATCACCAGAATGCATTTAAAGCCAGACGTACAGCAAGAACATCTGTAGTCACAGCATGCCTACAGAGAGTGAGGAGGCAGAGATAGAAAAATCTCAAAGCTCACAAGCCAGCTACCCTGGAGAACTCAGCTGTAAACCAGAGACACACTGCCTCAAAACAAAGTGGCAAATGAGGAGTAAGACTGGAGGGTGTGTTCTGACTTCCATATGTGCATTGTTGGCACATGCCGTGACCACGTTCACACACACGAACGTGGACTAATACCAACATCCATGCATGGGTGCACACACACACACATAGAATTGATCATACAGAAATAATGCTTCTTCCCCTTAAAAAATGTCTAGACCAAGATACAGGTACAGTTGAAAACTTGCTGTCCATATTACAAAACATCAAACTACAACCAACATGATCCTAGCAAGCCTACTAGGTGAACTCCAGGCCAGTGATAATCCCTGTCCAGAAGAAACGGATGGTGTCTCTGAGGAACAATGCCTGAGGTTGTCCTCTGGCTTCCACAAGCATATGCACACACATGCATGAGACCTTCATGTGCACGCACACATACTCACATACATGTACACACAAAAATATATGGCTACTGTGGAACCTGGTGTCCTTAAAAGAAGAAGGATCTTTGGACATATTCACCCAAAAGAATCATGGCCATCTGAAGATGGAGGCAGGAAATGGAGAGATGTGCCTGCAAACCAAAGAATGCTCAACCTTGCCAGCAGCCTCCAGAAGCCAGAGACGCTAGGATGTTGTCCTTCTCAGAGCCTTCATAAGCAACGTGCCTGTGAAGCCTCACTGTGAGAGAATGCATCTCCATTGGTTTAAGTTACTCAGGATATTGTAGCATCCACAAGAAACTAATCCATCATGTCTCCCAGGACCTTCAGTGCTTCAAATGTCAATGTGGCTTTGATATTGTCCTCACTGGACAGTCATTCTCAATATCAGTACCTTCACCATGGTGAAATGTGGGCTGGGGAATCATTCAGTGGTTAGGGTCACTTGTTCCATGAGCCTGCTGCTTTGAGTTGCGTCCCCCAGCATCCTCACAGAGCTAGATGCAAAGCACTACATGTGTCTGTAACTTAACAGTAATGGGAAGGGATGGCAGGAGGATCACAGGTCAACTAAACTGACCTGTCCAGAGGCAAACAACAAGAGAGACTCTGTCTCAAAGAAGGTGAGGGCTAGAGAGATGGTTTAGTGGTTGAGGTGCTTGCCTGTAAAGCCAATGGTTCCAGATTCAACTCCCCAGGACCCACATAAAGACACATGCACAAGGTGGTACATGCATCTGGAGTTCATTTGCAGTGGCTAGAGGCCCTGTCGAGTCCATTCTCTATCTCTCTCTCAAATAAGTAGATGAAAGTTTTAAGTAAAAAACAAAGAGATAAAGAGGGAGAGAAGATGAAGTTACTGACACCATGAGATTGTCCTCTGACCTACACACACACAGACACACACACACACACACACACACGAATTTCTAACTGTCAGCCACAGAATACTAAGACCCTCACAAACCATTGGTGCAACAACCCTTTACTTTCGTTGCTTCTGTCAGCTCTCTTGGCATTCCCTCTTCATTCAGGATTTGACACCATCTGTTAAGCAATTGTGAGGCTTCCTTACTGAGCAACTCAAACCCCCTATTAGGCAGTTTTAAGAGAGTAGTCATGAATTTTCTAAGTCAAAGTTACTCTTGCCCTATGCTTTTACCTCCTTACATACATGCATAAAATCTTCTTTTTGCCCCCCTTGGTTTTCTTTTTAGACAGTATCCTGCTTTGTAACGCTTGCTGACCTGAAACTCACTGTGTACCAGGATGACCTTGAACTTGCACCAATCCTTTTGCTTCCTGAGTGCCTGGATTTATAAGCATGGGCCATCATTCCCAGCAAGTAATTTGTTTATAAAGGCAAAAGGAATCTGGTAAGGTACCTTCTACTTCACTACCAGTATGTTGTGGTAGACTTTCAACATCCACACAAATTATGTTGGAATTGTGAAAATGACGGTTCGTGATGACTGCCAGAAAATTATTCCCAAAAGAGCCTGGAACACAGTTACATCTGGCAATTGTTCTCTGCCTCACCAAGGCGAGCTTGGACTACCAGAATAGCCAGCACTCTTATTTTACACGAGCAAATGTTTGCTGCTTTTCTCACTGCTTTGCAAGCAGCCAAATTAGTATTGCAAATTAGTTTCTTCCAGCAGTTTCTTTACAGAAACAGCCAAGGAAAGAACTGGAAACCCAAGGCTTTCTGGGCACAGCCACCACTAAGACTGTTACTCCGGCTAAAAAAAAAAAAAAAAAAAAAAAAAAGGAACAATATGTTCTGTGTAAACTGCAGTTTAATCCATAGTTCATCATTTTGGTCCCACAACCGAAAGTCTGCATTCCAAAGTTTTCCCTCTATAAGACAAAGTGAGGACATCTATGAGCCAAGCACACTCGTCTATCATTTTAACTCAAAGTTCGTCTTAATGGAGTCGACTTTCTCTGATGGTGGTAATGTTTGAATTGGCAACATTTTGTGTCATACACTTTCTTGGGCTGTTTTGTCCCCGCTGATCCTATGAAAATCTGTTTTCTTTAAATTCTCTTTGGTTTCTCTTCTAGAAAGTACCAAAAGAGGTATCAATGAGTCCCAAGTGTCAATCAAAGCCAAAGGAAGCTGCCAGCATCTCCTAGACCCTGCCTTGCTCCAGGACCCAGACAGCCTTATAGATGCCTTGTTTAGCCCCATCACCAACTCTTCCATAAGGATGCTCTGTCCATTCCAGGTGATACTTGAGGACCAGAAGCCCAACCAGGGGCAGCAAGGTACCCAGGGGATGGGTTCCATGTGGGTACCATGAGGTACCTGGGTGTTTTCTTCCATGTGCCTGCCCTGCTGCTCGATTAGGGTCCTGTGGTCCTTGCAATGACTCCTGTGGGCTGTGGATCTGCTCATCCTGGCTCCAGCCATACCATGCATATGCTGTCATCCCAGCAGGATGGCACCTCCAGCCAGGGCAGGGCCTCTTCCTTCACCTTCTCCTTCTGCACCAGCCACTAGGCAGGGCTCCTGAGCTGGTCTCATGCTCGTGGAAGACGAGGCAGCCACCTCTAGGTCTGGCATATGGGCTGTGTGAAGGGAGGTCTTTCTGTGTACCTGTAGCATATTCCTATGTCCAGACTCCCAGAATCCTTCAACAGCCCCAGTCCCAGGGGAGAAGGTCTCCAGGACCACACCCAGCCCACTGCCTCTGAAACATTCCCAGAGGTCTCCTTGCCACAGAACCTAGCCACTTTCATGCTCACCACCACCACGGCCCTTCGGCTGCTGCGTGGGGCCCCTACACCTCCTTTCTCTCTAAGCCCCATATCATTGGACACTTCTCTTTTGCCTTCTTCCCCTTTTCTCCAGTGGGCCATAGACTCAGAACAGAGTCAGCAAGGGACCTTTCCCTACACCATTCCCAGTGAACTTAGAAGTCCCCCCTCACTGTTCCAGGTTCCACATCCTACTGCAGCATCCTGGCCTCCTTCTATCGCAGGCTGCAGGACACATCCAAGGCTAAAATCCACGGAGACAATCCATATGGGAGCAAGAAAAAGCTACTTCTTAGGGGCTCGCTGTGACAAGGGAGTTGGCCCTCATTCCTTGCCTCAAGTTGGTCAGGGAGGTGGGGAGGAAAAAAGTGAAAAGCTCTGGTGTGCTCTAATTGGAGGCCAGCATCCCATGTGGCAGGCTTTGGAGTGCATTTTTGGGTTTCTCAATGGCGATGCTGAGTTGGAAATACGGGGCAAGGCCAAGCATTAGGAAAGCCTGCCACGGCTGGTCAAATTTGGACCCATTTGGTCACATTGCTGCCTGAGTACCCGAGTCCAAGATTGCACTTTATTTTTTGTATACGGACTGGTCATGATCTTAAAAAAAAAAAAAAAAAAAACTATATGATTGAGAATGAGAGAGAGAATTAACATGCCAGGGCCTCCAGACACTACAATCAAATGCCAGACGAGTGTGCACCATCTTGTACATATATACAACTTTGCACACTTGCAACACCTTGTGAATATGGCTTTTGTGGGACCTGGAGAGTGGAATGTGGGTCCTTATGCTTTGCCGGCAAGCGCCTTAACTGCTAAGCCATCTGTAGCAGACAGCTTCAGGTTGGCTGAGATGAACTTCCAGACCAGGCACAGTTGTGGAGGAGGGGATGTTTATTGAAGCTTACAGATCCAGGGGAAGTTCCACAATGGCAGAAGAAGCTGGCCTGCCTTCACAGGTCCAAGCAGAGAGAGAAGCACAAACCTAAAAGCCACACAGCACAGCACACTTGAGGAACTCCAGCTAGACACACTTTGCATATCTTTAGACTGAAACCTCAAACCCACCACCACTCCTTAAGATCCACCCAGTGACACCACTTCCAGCCAGGTGACTGCAGATGCAAACTACAAACTAATAAAACACTGAATATATTGGGGGGAGGCATCTATTCAAACTACCACACCATTTCTCCAGGCCCTGGGCATGACCTTTTTCACACTGTCTCACATCCATTTTCCATCCCTTTTATGTCCACAGGTCACATCATCTTTCCGTGAGGAAGGTACCAATGTCTCTAACCTTGCAGGCACTGGGCTTGAATGGATTTCTGAGAGAACTACTTCCAGGGGCTGGTGTTTGCTGCATGCAGTCTGAGCCCAAGCCTCTTGGCCTTGTACAGAAGGAAGGTAGCTGAGCCCTTTGATTTTCACGTTGCAAAGTCAGCCCCTGTCACCTCTAGCCTTCCTCCTCCCCAGCCGTAGTCCTAACCCTGTGTAGATGGCCACTGACCGCAGAAAGGAATGTGGGGCTGGGAGGCTGTGGCTGTAACTCAGTGGTAAAGTGCCTGCTTAGCATGCAGGTAAACCTAAGTTTCATCCCCAACAGCTCAGCTGCATTGGCTTACACCTGTAATCCCAGCACCAGAGAGATGGAGGCCACCCAATGTTCACAGTGGTCATCTTTATCAAGAGACCAGTTCAAGGCTAGTCTGGTATACACGAGACCCTGTCTCACTAAGAGAGGGAGAGAGAGAGACAGAAAGAGAGAGAGAGAGAAAAGAAGGAAGATAAAGGAAAGAAGAGCTTCATGCAGTCTAAATAGCCAACATTTATTCCCGTGATAGTAACTTGAACCAGAGGACATACCACATAGAAGGCTGTATATGACACAGGGTGGGGGCAAGATAGTGTGGACATCCTGAGGCTACAGATTAATTCGATTTCAGAATCCACACAGCCTCTCAGATTTACTTTCTCTTCTGCGGCTCAGTTGCACCACAGTGTGGGAAATAGATGCACTTTCGTCTTCGCAGATCCACCCACGTGGAGCGGAGTCTTGAACCCATCTTTCCTCTCCCTGCCTCCAGTGAGCAGTAGCTCAACGGCCCTCTGGTGGCTCGCTGGGGGCTACTTAATTTGTTCTGTCAGCTGTTTACTAATCTGTAGCTTCCTGTAAAGATGCAGGGTGTGTGCTTTTTAAAGAAACCTTACACAGCACAAGTTTTATTTTGGGACCGGACACACTAATATGCAAAGAGGATCTGTGAGAGTTACAGAGTCCTATAAGCTTTTTTCTTGCAGAAAATGTTTTGTGAACACTCACTGTGTGCCAGGTTCTGTTCAATAAAGAAGTGGCGTGGGATTGGGTGAGGTCACCTCGGCTTTGAGAAGATGAGCATCTATCTACTTGAGGGAAATGGAGCCTTGGCGTGGTTGGTAAGTACAGTCTTGACATTCAGGGTATGGTGAGGTTCAAACTCCTCACGGAGGACTGAGTGAGTGTCACAAGATGACTGGACTGTAGCAAGGGAATGACTGTCAGCTGGTGGGCGGCAGAACAAAGATGTCAGAGTTGTGGGTGACCATGGGGAGGCCAGATTGGACAAGGAAGAACTTGTAGGTAGAAAAATTACTTGGAGGCTATTTTAAGAGGTTGTTGCACATTGCTTAGGCAAGAGGCACTAAGGGCCTACTTGAAGGCAGAAGGAGGTGGAGAGGAGAGTTGAGAAAGTTTCACGGAAGTATGGGATAGTAGGAGGTGAAGGAGGAGCTAAATGAAGGTTTTTGGCTTGGAGCACTAAGTAAATGTTGCTGCCTTTAAATAAAATAGAAGACCACAAATAGGTGTGTTGGATGAGGGTTATAGAAATAGTAATCTCATTTTTTGGACCTTTAAAGTGCAGGTGCCTTCTAAATGTGTGAATATCATTAGGGACCAGATGGATGATATAGGGGCATCATTCAGCTGCTGGACAACCCATTCTTCAGAATTTTGGGCTGGAAATACATATTTAAACATTTTTTGTTGTTCATTTTTTTATTTATTTGTGAGCGAGAGAGAAAGGCGGGGGGGGGGGGAGAGGGAGGGAGAGAATGGGCACGTCAGAGCTTCCAGCCACTGTAAATGAGCTGCAGATATGGGCGTCCCCATGTGCATCTGGCTAACGTGGGTCCTGGGGAATTGAGCCTCGAACCGGTGTCCTTAGGCTTCACAGGCAAGTGCTTAACTGCTAAGCTGAAATCCATATTTATGTAACCTCTACCAACTTGTATTAACTAGACTGTGCATTTTTTCCTTAATGATGTTGTAGTTCCAAGGTATGTGATTTTTATTTTGGGAAAAAATAGTACAACGGACATGCACTTCAGATCACAGTATTTTGCTTTAGTGATGTCGGCTTTTATGCCAGGTGCTGGCAGTGTCAGAAGAGAGCAGTGAAAACTGAATATGATCTACAAGTTGACCTTTAGAATATTAGTGCCAATGTCACAAGGATCACTTACCTTTCACTACTGGAGATTTAAAAAAAAAAAAAAAAAAAAAAAACTTTAGTAACCTATGAAACGGTGCATTGTTTTTCATAGTAAATCTTGGAATACAGAAAAAAAAAAAAGAGTTTTTTTTTTTTTTCCCCCAACAATGCTTGCCCTAGTTACAATAATAGGAGCAAAAAATGTGAATGGTATATCTTCTTTTACCATGCACAATGAATCTAAATACATCCCGAATCCAACTTTCACCTAAACCTGACCCCCATGCCAACACTCACTCGACATGAACACTAACCATCACCCTGATAATAAACCTCAACTTCATCTGAAAGGGAGCCTTGACCCCAGCTCGAGCCGGAAGCCCAACCTTGGCGCTAGCTCAATGCCGCGCCAAGGCCAGTGCTGCCCTTAACCCCTTCACCTGCCACTAACTCTAACCTGAGCCCTGAACCTTACTTTTTCTTTTTTAACTGTAGACCTACTGGGGAGAAATATTCCCTAGGACTCTAGTAACTAGATGACCAAAGTTGAAAAAGTGACCTTTAGATGAAACGAGTAATCTATAAGCAGGTCATCAGCAGACAGTGTTTAACAACACACCGTCAGGTGTCCTAGCTTTGCTGAATGACACAGGAAAGACTATGGTCTTTAACCCTAGGAGTCTGCAGGACATTCTTGTTTCTCCACCCTCATTCCAGAAAGTATGGGCTAATGCGAGTTGCTATAAACATTCAGGGACTATTTCCAAGAGAGAAGTCTCAGACGGAGAGTTAACTTTCATAGATTTCATGAAGTATACACTAACCCTCACCAAAGTGTTTTAGGGTTCCAAAAGGTAGAAAAGTTTTTCACTCAAGAGTCTGCCAGAATGCTGGGGGCTCAGCAGCTTTTGCTCTTATGTCAGAATTCCAGTGTGACATCCCGGCCTTGTTGCTAGAATTTATCTAGACAAGACTATTGATTACTGTTAAGGTAACATGTGGTGTTGGGATATTGGGGCTCTAGAAGTAATATAAGGTATCGTATGTGGCAGTTTGAATGTGGAGCGTTCCCTGTAGCCTCAAGTGTTTGTGGTTAAGTGTCTCACTTTGCCCTCAGTTGGTGGAGATACTAAGTACTGCCCTGCCGGGGAACGTGCGTCTCTGGGGGAGGACCTTGGGATTGTCTAATCCAGCCCGCATTGCCAGTGCTAGCCAGCTCGCTTTTGCTGCTGATGTGGGAAGATGTGAATTAGCCTCCTGCTTCTTCCATCCTTTCCATGATGTTGAAATGTCCCCTTGGAACTGAAAGCTGGAAATAAACCTTTCCCTCCATGAGCTGCTTCTGGCTGGGTGTTTTGTCCTGGAAATGAAACTCAGGCCCCTTTAAGAGTCTACATTCTTCCTGTTGCCCCAATGCAAGTCAGCTGGCCCAATCTCAAAGGTTGTGACCTCTCATATAATTGCAGTTGAATGGGCAGAAATTTCAGCCCAAAGATTATTTTTTTTTCTGTGCCATATTCCTCTGCTCACAACAGTCCATTTCTACACAATGCAGCCCTGCACAACTTCTCAGGACACAGGCACAATGGCAAGCCTCTCACACAAACTGCTTTTAGTCCACTCCAGGCAAAGCTCTTTCTCACCCTCAAAAGCCAAACCTCACAGTCTATAGATCTTACTGCATTCAGGTCTTTCAACTCTGACCAGAATAGTCAAGCTGTACTTACAGCACTGCAAGGCATCTCTTAGGCCAAGGTTTCAAATCTTCCAACATTCCTCTTGAAAATCGGCTCTAAAAGAACAAAGCCACACAGTCAGGTGTCTAGCAGCAATGCCACTCTCAGAACCAACTTTACTGTTACAGTCAGGTTTACATTGCTAGCAGAAATCACCTGACCAGCAACAGCTTTGGGGAAAAAACAGGGTCTATTTTGGCTTACAGACTCAAGGGGAAGCTCCATAATGGCAGTGGAAAACAATGGCATGAGTAGAGGGTGGACATCACCCTCTGGCCAAAAGAAGGTAGACAACAGCAGCAGGAGAGTATGCCAAACACTGGTAAAGGGACATTGGCTATAATACCATAAGCCTGCCCCCAACAATACATTGCCTCTAGGAGGCATTAGTTCCCAACTGCCATTAGCTCAGGAGACTGGCATTCAGAATTTCTAAGTTTATTGGGGATACCTAAATCAAACCACCACACCTCACAATCAAGCTGAGTGAAGAAAAGTGATTAACATGCATTAGGAAATGAGAGAAGATGATGAGACAGATGTAATTCAAAGTCACAAGTTAGAGGCTATGCAGATATAAACTCCATAAGGGATGTGGTACAGACCTGGATATTAAAATGGCTCAAAATTACAAATATTAATGGGTATATTGCACAGTATTTTCTCTGAGCTGTTCATCACAAAATTTTATTAGGATATATTCAATCCATCCTAAGATGTTGGGGGGTTGATAGGCCAAGCATTTATGTAACCATTCTTATTTAGAAGAATTAATTATTCTCTCCCCAAGCAAGAGTTGAATTACAAAGCTTCAGACTCAAATTGCACAATTTTTAACTGGAACCCAAACTCACTCTATTTCATGGAATAAATAAGACATGAATCAGCCCTTAGAAAGCAGAAGAAAAAAGGAAAAGAAAAACAGCTTTCTACATGGGATAAGTGTCCAGGGAAGGCAGGTAGATGGGAATGCTATATCAGCAGATGGATAGAGGTAGAAATAAGGAGGAAACTCTGGGAAGTATTGTATTTGAGTCAGGTAAAGGTGTTGCTATTTCCTGTGGGGTTTAATAAAGAAGTCAATGGGGGTGAGGTGGAGATATGGTTTGACAGTTAAAGATACTTATTTACAAAGCCTGTCATCCTGGGTTCAGTCTCCCAGGCCTCATGTAAAGCCAGATGCACAACATAGCACATGTGTCTGGAGTTTGTTTGCAGGGGCAAAAGGCCTTAGCATACCCATTCTCTCTCTCTTTCTCACACACATAAATAAATAAGTAAATAATAAGTC
The DNA here is from genome assembly GCF_020740685.1 of Jaculus jaculus. NCBI lineage: Eukaryota > Metazoa > Chordata > Mammalia > Rodentia > Dipodidae > Jaculus > Jaculus jaculus. Next base: position 9,038,733 of record NC_059113.1, on the reverse strand, counting down.
AGTGAGGGTTTGAACTAGATCCAGATAGTGGCTCCAAGAAAGATCAGTGTGATAGGGTTATGCAGGGAGGACTAGAAAGTGGGCCCAGAGACCAGCCGGTGTGGCTTTAAGGAAGACTAGAATAAGGTGGCAGAAGTTTGTATAAATTAGAAATAAACAGGTTTTCAGAAACACAACTAAAAGCAAGAAATAGTGTGTTAGCAGAGGGGATGAAGAAAGTAAAAAAAAAAAAATGACAGAATTCCAATTTCTTAAAATATTTTTTATTTGTTTATTTGCAAGGGGAGAAAGAATGAATGAATGAACAAATGGATGAATGAATACGGGTGCATCAGAGTCTTGCCATTGCCAATGAGCTCTGGATACATGCACTACTTTCTGCATCTGGCTTTATGTGGGTACTGGGGAGTTGAACCCAGCCTGTCAGGCTTTGCAAACAAGGGCCTTTAGCCACTGAACCATCTCTCTCCAGTCAGTGGGAATACCAATTTTTGAGTAGGTAATTATGGGTGTTCAGACAAATCATGGAGAATGTAAGGAAAGGAGAGAGAGGGCAACTCTATTACAGAAGCGAAACCTAGTGGGCATGTCGATTGGGTTAATTTATTGCACTAAATAATAAAGAAAGAATTTAAAAGTGACAAGAAAAAAAATTTCAATACATTATTTAAAATAGCAAAATAGGAAATATCTAAGTGCTGTACAACTAGGAATTAAATTATGAGTACTCTGTTGTATTTAGAATCACATTTGTAGAATGTGAACTCGTAAATTCTCATAACATAATGTTTGATGGGAAAGCACAAATGCATTGCCATTCAAATATTAGCAGTAGGTATGTGAACAGGGTAAAGGACTGATTAGAACTGGTTATCTCTGTCCTATGGTTACGTAACTAGTTTGTATCATCATTTTTGTATGTTTCTAGAACTTCCAAATTTTGTATCTTGAACCTTTATTTTGCCTCTATAATGAGAAAAAGTATGTAGGAAAAATGAAAAAATACTGAATCAGCTATTAGTGCTCAAAATCTTTAAATGTGTCGCATCTCTGATAACTACCTCAAAGTAAGCTTCCAATAATGCGTACAGAGGAACGGCCTCAGAGACACAGCAAAGGGGAAGAGACGGCCTTCATGGAAGAAATTCAGAACTGAGACTTTTAGCTAGAAAAGAATTGTCGTCCATTTTCAGAGTGCCCTTTGGGAGCTGCTTAGAGCTCAGATAAATATCAAGTCCTCTCTGGAAGGGGATAAGAACTCAGTTATGTCACAGTCACACACAGTGCCCGGCACTGTGCAAAACCCTCCGTGAGGTTTGCGCACCCCGCCTGGGGGAGGGCTTTGTCAGGGCCCCTCTTGGTTTCTCATTAGCAAAATGCTATCACTTGAAGCCCATTCTGCCAGCCATGAAACTCTCCTTGTCTCTGTTGAGAAGTTTTCATTTGTATTAACTAAACGTAATACGTCTAGGAAATAATATCCCACATATGCCCTTGAGGAAAGAAAGTAATAATTAAATGCCAAAAAATAACAACGTCACAGTACTGATGTTGAGTGATTAGGTTTCCTGCTTTTGTTCTTGGAGGACAGGAGACGGCACTAAAGTGCCATTGACGCAAGCTTTCTGCTGGGTGTTACGTCACATGACCTCGTCAATCTCAACTCAGAGTGCAGACTAGGGTCACTGTCTTTAACACCGAAGGTTCTGACACATGCTGCCTTTGTTCTGAGGCGGCTGTGACTTCATTCTGTGGTCACTTGCTACTCACTATTGCTTTTCTACCAAATATACACTACTCATGCTTAGGAAATGCTCTTCAAATATTTGTTTTTAAATAATTGGAAGACTTCCATTTATTTGTTTGCTAGTGTGTCTGTTTAGTTCACACGTGTGTGTGTGTGTGTGCGCGCGCGCATGCACATGCTATGGCACCTCTGTGTCTGAGGACAACTTTTGGGTAAGGGTAAGTCCTCCTCTCCCGCCTCAGTTTGACCCAGGGTCTTTTGTTGTGGTTCACTGCTCTCATTGTGAGCTTCTGGGAAATTCTACTGTCTCTGCCTTCCCACTTGCCGTAGGTGCATGGGATTACGGAGGTCTGCCGCGGTCTTTGGCTTTTACACAGGGTCTGGGGACCCGGACTCAGGTTCCCAAGGATTGCACGGCCAGGGCTTCATGCACTGAGGCCTCTCCCCAGCGCTCAGGTGCTTCTCTCCTCTCCACGGTTCTTCTAGCTTGACCCTTCACTCGTGGAGCTGCTCCGTGAGGCGCGTCTTCAGGAAATCTCACAATACCAAAGCTGAGAAGAGCCAAGGCGCACCGCTTTGTCTGATTTTCTTTAGGGTCTGCCTGTTGTCAGATTTTAGGCACACCTACCCGGATGGATTTCCTTGGCTATGTTCACTTTTTTTAAAAATAACATGAAGGAAAATAAATGAGTGTAGTGATTAGTGGAAGGAAGAACCTAGATTTCTCATTACCTGGTGTCTAGAAATCTTATCTGTTAGGTCTCAGGTGGACAGAACTGAGAGATGAAAAAATAAAGAAATTTTCTCAATTATGATCTTTTTTTTTTTTTTTTCATTGAATATTGTCAAAACAAACGAGGTAAGATTACCTGCTTTCCCTGCCTTTGTTTTGTGGCCAGCAGAAGTGTCCCTCACTGCACTTGTATTACCATAGAGGAGGCCAAAATTATTTGGAAATCCTGCATTCATACATTGACAGTATTGTCTTAAAAGATCCTCCCTGTTAGAGGATGTTTACATCTTTAAACTATCTAGGAGGAGGAGGAAAGAAAAGAGTGCTAGGAAGGAAGGGCAGAAAGTAATGTCAGAAAGAGAACAAGTTTGTATTGATCTATAGAAATAAAGCAATTAAGCTTAAAATGGAATTTTCTTCTTTCATGTAGTCCTTTAACTTGAATGACTGTCAAAATAAATCACCAGTTATCACACCCATCTGTAATCGGTGTGACATCTGGGCTTCCATGAGAGGCCACTGTGTCTCTGACTTTAGCTAACCAGTGCGCTTCTTGTAACATGCTTTGGGTAACTGTCAGAGCCAAGGGACCTGATTACCTCCAGCTGCTTTTAGAATCTCTCTCTAGCCAGGACAAGTGTCCTTTACCATAGTTACATCACTGCACTGGAAAAAGAAAAAAAAAAAAAAAAGTCCTCTCTTGCCAAGTCCACACAAGCGGAGGGCTAATAGGGTTAGCAGCATCTGTTTGAAGAAATTTCTAAATCATCTTGCAATTGATAATTTCTAACTTGCTCGTTACATGCACATGTCATAGCATTTTCTTGACACTTGGGCCAGGACCGTGTGCATTTCATCCATGACGTGGTGTGCAGGAAATGATGATGATGAAGACACTAATTTGAAGATTTTTGAGGAGGGGAGGGACTGCATTTTCAGCCTCATGTGGAACCTGCTGGAATAAGAAATCACTCACACCAGGCTACTTAACTGAATGCACATTACATTTTAAGTTTCAGACAAACCTGAAACCCCAAGAGGAATGAGTCGTCTCCCCAAGGAGCCGGCAGAAGCCCGGTAAGTCATTGCTTTGGGTTTAAACTCCTGCAGCAAGTCACTAGCAAGGACGTATTTTAGGAAGGATATGTTTGGGTCCTGAAAATTCTATCTTTTCACCATGTAGGATTGTGCAAAAAATAAAAATTCCCATGTGGTGGGAGAGGTGGCTCGTGACATTTGAGAAGCTGTTTGGGTGTAGGTTTTCCTTGTTCTTAACTTTACCAATCTCAACATACCCTAACATAAAAGCAAATTGCTGGGGGTAAAGCATTTCAGGGTTTATGAAGGTGACTGACCCAGAAATTATGCTTTTCTTTCAACATATTCTCAAATACTGACTGTAGGTGCATAAAGTTTTCAGGAGCATATGCTGATGGGGAATAGTTTTTATTAGAAATCACAAGTCTATCTTGATTTAGGAGCTCTAGTTATCCTAAAAAGATATAAAAGAAATTTTGCATTTTTGTCCTTTATCTAATAATACTAGTATTAAAGAGATGAAATTATAAGACAAGCATTAGGTTGATGACAAACAAATTAGTGTTTTTTTCAAAGAAAACTCGTAACTGATAAGTATGCTAGAATAGAATACTTATCATATATTTCAAAGCTGGTATTTAAATTTTAAGACACAGACTTAAAGAAAAAAATGTCTTTGTCTTTGTGCTTACTCATAATTCCCTTTAGTTTTATAACGAGACCCACTAAGTTATTTAATATCTCTCCAGCCTCTTCCTATGAATGCAGAATCATCTAAATATGAAACCATTGTAGTTTGTTAAGTGCCAAAGATAAATTTGTTAACCAGACACATCTAATACCCAGTCACCACACTTCGAAGTTGCTAGCCACAGGAAATGTCACTGTTCCCTTGGGAGAACCATGGGCAACCACACAAAATGTGGAAGTTTTTGAAGAATTAAGAAAAGTCACTCAAAAACCTACAACCTCTTGTTATGCCCATTTGTTCCTAAGGAGAGTAAATATTCCAATTCATGTGATGAATAATAATGACTCAACTGAAGTGTTTTGGAAACTGGAATGTAGACACAATGTCAGCGCAATTCCAAATCACAATGAGATCAACGGGCAGAGGCTAGTAGAGGGATTAACAAAACAAATGTGGGCCGACAGTGCTGGGGAGGGGAGATGGGAGGTTTGCGGTGAGGGGACCGCAGGGTCGTCAGGAGCTGTCCAATTCACTTAACGTGACATATTTAGTTCCTCGGGAAGAATTCTTCCAGTTCCGAGGTAGATATTTTTGCTGCTCTGCCCTGGAAATTTCATTTCCTTGAGATGGGGGAAGGGAGGAAGTGTTGCCAGCCTCTCCTGAGTGGTCTTTCTCTATGAAAAAAAAAAAAAAAAAAAAAAAAAAAAGGATTTAAAATTCCCAGGACAGGATCCCTGCTGACTCAAAGGAGCCCAAGAAGCCTCCAAGATTCTAGAGGCACGACCCTTGGGCTGGGCCAAGACAGCCTGGGAAGAGCAGTTTTGTGTAGAACTGATAGTTGAGGATGTCTGTGGCCGGGCGGGAGGGATTCTCCCGGTGGGGGAGAGACCAGAGTTTGAACTAAAACCAGGGGGTTGTTTACCCTCGTGTTTCAGGGTGTTCCTCAGCAGGGCAGCCCGACTCCAGACCTCTCTGCCTGGGCTATGTAATGGAGGGAGAGAGGACAAGGACTCCCTGCCCTTTGTAAACAGATACGTCAGCCAGGGAGATTTGAGAATGCTGTACTTGGATTAGTCTTGGCCATGTGGTGATTGAGCACCAGGGCCTTAAGGGAAACTGTGAGTTGTTGCGTGGGGGGGGGGGGGTGTTTGAATTGGTCAGATGAAAATGCAGGTGGAAAATCAGAATCTGGGCGCAACAAGATCATAGTAGGAAATCGTGGTGTGTCCGGATACCTAAGGGTGATAACAAGGAGGAAGGTTGGCTCCAGAAGAGAAATCAGTACTGAGAACATGAAAAGCAGGTAGAAAGTGGAGTCACCATGATTCTGAACTACTTCTGCCAACAGTACGTGCCAACATGCTGGCTGAGCAGGGCACAGCACACTGGCCAAAAGGTGCAGCATTAGATCAGTCAAAGCATTTTGCTGGTGTCACAGTTATTCAAGGCCTGGCTAAGATGTTATGTCATAGGCTACAAGTTACCCAAGAAATCTTCTATTACAACCCTCTCATTTCATATGTGTAAACAGTGAAGCCCAAATGTTGGCTCAAGATTCCACCCGCCGGGCACGGTAGCCCCCCAAGTCAGGACGCTTTAGCCCTGCTCTAGTCCACTGAGTGTCGCCACAGCGCCTTGAGATCTTCATGTCCGATGTGACTGTGCCCTTGACCCTTGTTTCTATCTGTGACCACAAGACGTCCAGTCCCTGGCTCACCATTGTCTTCTAGGGATATTCACCGTGCACTTCTGCGTATCTTTTGGCTCTCACCTTTCATGCCGCCCAGCTTCATGACTCCTCCTTCCATGTGCCGCTGACCTCCTGAGCCAGCAACCACTCATTTCCTCACATCCTCAAACTTTTCTTCGAAGTATTCTTTTCAGCATTTGACTAATACCTGGATCTCCTCTGGGGCCCCAGTTCTGTGGATCTCACGGAGTGGGGACACACACATTCTTTTCCTCCTCAGCACTCCGTTTCTGCCTCAGTCTACCATTTCCCAGATTTCATTCTCATACCATCACCTGAGCAATGAGGTCACCCACTTCCTCTCATATGGAAATCATCAACTTGGGCCGAGTACGTCCTAAGATTTGAAATTTAAAGTGCTGCTCCAACATCTGTAAGCCTTGTGGGACCTAAAAGGACTAAACACGAGTTCCCGGACTTGTTAGGCACGCCCTCTCTCCATCAGGAAAATTCCCAGCCAAATAGTTATCGTATCAGTCAGATCAGCTACCTGGTCCTCAACTGTTTGGGCTCCCCTTTCCTGCTGACCTGTGAAATCATTCAACAAGGCTGGTCACACCCTCCTGTGAGAACCAGGGACCCCTTCACCCTCTTGGTACTCAAAAGTCTGCCTCCCACTGACTGCCGAGTCACAGTATTCATGAGTGCAATACCCACAGGACACAGGCCAGAGCATGTGTGAGTTTGTCATTTTCTTTCTTTCTTTCTTTCTTTCTTTCTTTCTTTCTTTCTTTCTTTCTTTCTTTCTTCCTTTCTTTCTTTCTTTCTTTTCTTTTCTTTTTTTTTTTTTTTTTTTGCATGAACTGGGTGTTACTAATCGTGCTTCCCAATTGCATTGACGGAAGAAGATCTTCCAAAAGTTGTGTTGTACGTTTACCCATTTATAAGAAACACTCTTTTACATCGTTCCAGAGAATTTCTGAAAGTAATCCTCTTCATCACTTATAGCCTTTAATCCTACCAGCTCTTCTTTTCATCTAATTAAATTTGAGCTGCAAAGGTATGTATCCTTTTGGTCACCCAGGAAGCACATGTAATCTATAAATGGAAGGACTCTTTCTCAGGATCGCTCAGCCTTCTGAGTGCAGCTCTGGGTCCATTTGACTAAGTTCATAGCTTCTATATGTTTAGGTTCGAGTGCGTGGTAGCAGGAAGTGCAGGAAGGAAGGCTCTTGCAGAGGAATATGACGTTGTTTTCTGTTTCTGCAAGAGAGACTCCTCAGGAAAGGGGGCAAAAATCTGTTTTCTGTTGAAGAGCTTCCTAGAAAGTGAGAGGAGCACCAGTGATTCTGGGTGAGAGTCACAGGCCCACAGCCCAGTTCTCCTGCAAGGCAAGTCAGAGCAAGAGGCTTGCTTAGGAAGGGTTTGAAGCTGAAATGAAATGTTGCTACACTGTTAAAAATGTATGTCTACTGCATAGCCTGCCCTACCTTACTGTACCCCAGACTTGTCTATGTGGCCATCCCATTCCTTAAGTAAGTGCGACTTCAGAGCTGGGATGTGGAACTTGCTTTGCTTGCTCACCCGGTCCTTGGCCCAGGACTGGGACCTACGGGCAACCCAGGGAGGACCTGATGGGCAATAGCAATCAAATAAATTGGCCAACATTAGGAAAGCATTATCCATTATCAGTGAAGTGTGTCCTTCTGCCAGGAAGATGGAGGGGCGTTTTTGGATGGATTGCTATGTTATTTCTGTAACATAGCTTGTAGGGTGCTTCTGAACTTATGAGCGCTCACCGCATGGTGCCTAAGTTTACTTTATTTAATTTTTACTGATTTTTTTTTTAAAAAAAATACTTATTTTCAAACAGAGAGGTAGAGAAAGTATGGGCATGCCAGGGCCTTCATCCACGGCAAGCAAACCCAGACTCATGAGCCATTTTGTGCATCCGGCTTTATCTGGACACTGGAGAATCAAACCCAGGTTGTTAGGCTTAATACGCAACTTATTTAACCACTGAGAAATTTCTCCAGCCCTCTTTACTGATATTTTGACACCTCCTTGGCAAGTAAGGAAACTTGGACCCAGAGGTCTGCTGAGGGTCGCTTAATTAATGTGTGTTGGAGCCAGGCTTCTTCTCGAAGGTTCTGCAATCCCCCTCCCCACACACACGTCTGTGGGTCCACTGTGATGTCCAGACAAGACCACGAGGAACACATAGCATGCATCATGCATAAATGTAGGTGATACTCACTAGATCTGTGGTCATGAGTTACAAAACTTGTCTTTTGTGCCTTCTAGCTAGTTTTTATAACCTACTTACTGGCACCTTCGCCCTATCGTGAGTGCCCATGTAGTGTCCCATGGCTTTAAGTGTCCTGACCCTCGGCAGCTCTCCCATTATTCTATTTCCCTGAGCTTTTCATCTGCAAAATAGAAATGCCATATCCCTCCCTCGTGCATTGTTGCTGAGGATTAAGTAAGTAACAATTAAGTAAAGAACATATGTGGATTGCTTGTTATATTCTAACGTAGAGAATCGTCACAGGATTAATGTCTTTAATCTTCACAACTCCATGAGCAGGTATAAATACTGTAATTATGGTCACATAGAGAGTGAGGAAATGACTGTCAGATTAAGTGCCCTGTCCAAGGCTATCAGCTGGCTGAGCAATGACTCTAACATGGGATTCCTGGCTCCATGGGTCATTATTCCATTTAATTTATCTATAAAAACTACTTGTAATCTTAAACACAGCTTCTAAAATCATCATAATAAAGCTAACATTTGTTAAATGCCAACTTGTATAAGAAAATGTTCTTGTCACCAGTCTCATTGTAGGAGCCTGGTACCTTTTAAAGTAATTTACAGGTTAAATGACATGAAAAAGTACACACATATAACAGAAGATGAAAGAATTTTAAATCTGGTTTCTACCCAGAAGAGCCAGTATGAATATGTTTACTCAGAAACTTCTAGACATTTTTCTGTACCTATTTAAAATAAGGAAAAATAGGCTATTATTATTATATTCTTTTACATTCCAAAATATCATGAACACCTTTTCAGGACAATAGTCATCTATAGGAGAGAGAAGACTTTTTTTTCCACACAACTGAGGCCAATAAGTCCACTATTACTGTCAGTCTGTACTTTAAAAAGTCACTGCAAATGGCCATTTCTCAAGCTGTCTTATCTGGAATGTTCTAGAACAGATTTTCATTTGAAACATTGCATTGTCAGTGAGAAGAGCTTCCTTCCTCAAGTAAGATGATGACAATATACTATTGCATGCTTATTGTGTTAAGGGAACATTAAAAAAAGCTGAACTCAACTAATTCAAGCAGATAGCAACTTGGTTTTCTACTCATTCACTGTCTCTTCTCAAAACCTCACACGTTCTTGGGCGGCCCCTATCATGTTACCAGATGGTCTTACTCTTAGAAGACAGAAGTCTGTGATTAGTCTCATCAAGTCTCATTACTTTGACTAAATGTCCAATCTAGTAAATAAATCCACTCTCAGGTGTCACTTAGGGAGGCTTCTCCCTGGCCCAGGCCTATTTCATGCTGGGGTGGTGGGACTCTTCCTTTTGCAGGACACCCAAGATTTTGTATTAATCAGACATGTCAAGACATGCCAACGCAGATGACGGAGTGCGTTTCCAGTCACACTTCCCTAGAAGCAGGATACGGGGTGTGCCACACAGGTCCACAAGGGGAGGCGCCAAGGTGGGCTAGCAGGCACCCGGGGCAGAAAGGAAGGGTAAAAAAGTGCCTTCATTATGGTTGCCATGGGAATGGGGAAGGCAGATAATGTTTAGGTTCCACTTCTCTGGATAATTTGAACATGGTTCTACATTATAAAGGCTCTCTCTAATTTTTATGGTACCTGGCCCTGGAAGGCTTAGGAGAGAACAGCTTTCCCAGGAAACCTTCTGGAGCCTCAGTACATTTTGCTGGATTTCATGGGTGTTTCCTCTTTTCTCTTTAGCGGCTTTTATTCCAAATGGGCTATGAGGGTGTGGCTTGCTTTGTTTCAACTTTGCCTCAAAAGCAAAAGATTCCAGATCCTGTCAAACTCTAAAGACTACCTAGACAAGGGACTGAAGATAGAGGAGATGGCGATGTATTTTATAAAGCTGAGCTCATCAGCCAGGAAAGCTTAACCACTAAATAGTGAGTCAAACATTATTTTTGTGATTAAATAATAACTGTGCTTATATACTATTGTCTCAGGAGTTTAATACTATATGTGTGTGTGCATATATATATGTGTGTGTGTGTGTGTGTGTGTGTGTGTGTGTGTGTGTGTATGAACCTACTATTTTCTTTCCTGGTTACCACTTCAATCAAGGGGAGTGTTTGATGCTATTTTTTAAAATACATTTTACTTATTCATTTATTTATTTGAGAGAAAGAGGGGGAGAGCAAGAGAGAGAGACAGACAGAAAATAGGCACCACAGGGCCTCCAGCAACTGAAAAGGAACTCCAGATGCATGCACCACTTTGTACATCTGGTTTACATGGTCCTGGGGAGTTGAACGGGGATTCAGCTTTGCAGGCAAGCACCTTAACCGCTAAGCCATCTGTCCAGCCTGTTTCGTATGACATAACATAGTTGCTGGAGATTCTCTCCAGTGGCCCTGCTTTGGCCATTGTATGTACCAAGTAATAGAAATCAGGGTTTCCAAAACTTCCATGATCCATTTCTTTTCATATACATTTTATTGTCCTGTTAAGCCTGAAGGAAATTTCATAGAAAATGTTAAAAGAAATAATGCTTAAATAAATGGATTGTAATTAGTTAGTATCAATCCTTTTCATAAGTAGTTAGTAAATGTATGTTTATGTCTTTATTTAAATTAAAATTATTTAAATTAAAATATTTTGTAGAATGGAAATATAAGTTTAAAAAGGGGATTTCATATTCATTCATAGAATGATTTACACCCAGTGGCTTCTTTGAATTTTCCATTCAGAGCCAAGTCTTAAAACAACTGAAGATCTGAACAGCAGATCCAGTCTGATTCCTAGAGTGCGTTTGATGTGGAGGACTTTCTTGGTCCCCTCCCTCCTTCCTTCCTTCCTTCTTTCCCTCCCTCCTTCCCTCCTTCTTTCCTTCCCTCTCTCCCTCCCTTCTTCCCTTCTTCCTTCTCTCCCTCCCTCCCTCTCTCCCTTCCTTCTTTCTTTGCTTCTGTTCTTCCTCCTCTCTGTGCTTCTCTTCCTTCCTTCTTTTTTTTTTTTTATTTTGAGTTTTGTTTTTGTTTTTAAGATAGGGTCTCACTTTGGCCCAGGCTGACCTGGGATTGACTCTGTAGTCTCAAGGCGGCCTCGAACTCACTGCCATCCTCCTACCTCTGCCTCCCTAGTGCTGGAATTCAAGGCGTGTGTCACCACGCAGGGCTACTTTGAGTTTTTGAAACCGGGTCTCACTGTGAGGTCCTGATGACAATGGAAATCACAGCACTCCTTCCACCCCAGCCTTCCAAGTGCTGGAAATAGATATGATCCACTCTGCGGCTTTTCCTCAATCTTTCTGTTGTTATAACTAAATGCTTGAGAGTGGATAATTTTTAAGTAAAGTGAATTTACTTTTTGTACTTTGGGAGGCTGGGAAGTCCAAGAACATGGTGCTGACATCCGGTGAGAGCCTTCTTAGTGCCTTCCTGTGGCAGCAGAACATGAAAACATTGAGAAAATGTGCCAGAGAACACTGACTTTCATACCCAGCCATCACCATAACAAGTCATGAATCCATTAATCCACATCTGGACCTCCCAAAGGGCCCCCATCCCAATGTGGATATACTGGAAGCCTGGTTTCTTCATCACTTGAACCTTTGGAGCGACACATTAAAAATCATCACGATGATATTATATTCTTATTAAATGATTTTAGCAGTACTGTCTAGATTACTTTTATGGGAAAACCACCTCTAATTCATAAGTGTGCAATTCTTAACACTTAGTAAATATTAGCTAGTAAACTCGAACTTTATGTCTCAGTGTATCAGAGTACAAGGTAACCAGATTAAATTTAAAGTACAGGTAACGGGCATTAAATTAGCCAATAGTTCACTAGTTGTCAGAGTAAGGAGGTAACTTGCCAGGTAAAACAGTCAGCTTTCTGGACAAGCCAGATATTTCTGTATATGTATATGTAACATATACATCTTAGATCATTTCTGTTATTAAGGACTATGTCAAGGAGTGTTAGACTCACAAATACTAAATCTGAGTTCTTGTTAATTCAGAAAAACAAAAAGCATCGCTGAGGGCTTGAGTGTCATTGCCAAGTCTTTATCACATTCAGTTGGTGCAAGAGTTCAATACTTCTCCACTTTTAATGTAGTTTTAGAGTGATAGGCCGATTGCGTCTAGTGGCCCCACATTCAGAACCCCTTGACCTGGTGGCCACTTCTCCACTGCAATCCAGCCAATATTTTAGACACCTGTGAGTTCAAACTTTCTGTGAAGGCAAACATTTCAAACTTACTGTTTTGTGAAGGATCTTTGCCCTTGTCAAAGCAGTGTTGGCATGGTAAACTTATTTTCTCATTTCTAGTAAAACTCAAGCTTCTGGTGCCGATTGGGTTCTGCGCTGTATCGAGAGCAATTAGAGAGCAGGGTGTGTTACCCAGAATTTTCCCGACCTTCTTCATTTCCTAGCCTGCTGTGGTTGTCCCCTTGGCCTGGCAGACACGGGGGAGGGGTACCCATGCGGCATTTGAGGCGGCACTCGGCCAAGTGAGCAGGGCAGGGACATTGGGGGGGAGGTTACAATGGAGCTCTTCACCAGCTCTGGCGGAGATTCTAAAAACTGAAGGAAGTCATTGCCTGCCCTTGGGCTCCTGTAATCTTTGTCCTCCAAGAAAACCATTGAGATCATCACAGACTGTCTTCAGATCAATGGTCATGATCAGCTGTGATGTCTATTTCAGGCAAGAACGGGCCACTAAGTGTCACTTTCACCTGAATATCAACTTTTCATTAAGTTTTTTTAAAAAAAAAAATTATTTGAGAGTGACAGAGAGATAAAGGGGCAGATAGAGAGGGAGAATGAGCATGCCAGGGCCTCCAGCCACTACAAATGACCTCCAGATGCATGCACCCTCTTGCATATCTGGCTAATGTGGGTCCTGCGGAATTGAGCCTTGAACCGGGCTCCTTAGGCTTGACAGGCAAGCGCTTAACCACTAAGCCATCTCTCCACCCCTCACTTTTCATTTTAAAGTGCCATTTGACTCGAAGTAAAGCGATTAGAGGAAAAAGTTAATTGTTTCTCTCCCAAGCTTTGGTTCCTATGCTCTCATCATAAGCCCAGGTGATTCCCATTTTCCATCTCCAGGAGCCACATGTGCCCTCGGCAGGCAGGGTGGCCTCCAAGGGTACGCAGAGAGAAGCTGCTGTGATTTGAATGTGGAATTTCGCCATGGGCTCATGTGCTTGGTGGCGTTATTCTGGAAGGTGTAGAAACATCAGGAAACTGGAGGAAGTGAGTCACTGGGGAGGGACCCTGAGGTTTTAGACCTCAGCCTTATTTCCCCTCTGCTCTCTGCTTGCTGACCATGGAGGCAATGTGGTAAGTGGCCTCCGGGCCGCCACCGCGCAGACTGCATCCACCTGCTGCCTCCTCACTCCCTGCTGAGCGAACCCACTGGGATGACCGCGAAGATGAACCCTCCCCCTTACGTTGCTGCTTGTTGGGTATTGGGTCCCTAGTACAGGAGCCATGCGTTATCTTTACGCCTCAATTTCCCCTCTTGCATTTCAAAGCTATCATACATTTATCATTCTTTCTTCCTTCTGTCTCAAAGTAAAAGGAAGCCTTTCTTTTTTCTTAAAACTAATCTCTTCTTTCCCATCTTCTCTGAGATTTATTTCTTAAATGTTTCAACTCTGTTCCTCTCATTTATGTATCCTTTCCTCCCTGTCTATAATTATATATGCGTTATCCTGGCAAAAGAAGGAAGTGATTTTAAGTGACAACAGCATGTGTTCTATTAATGTGGGTCAGAACCCCAGAGGGCTTTTTATGAGGTCACGTAAAATCTTGGAGAAATTCTTGTTCTGGGCCCTTCCGATGAGCTCAGAATGAAGGCTGTGTTATAAGGTGTCTGGGTTCCCATGGGCCCAGGTCCTCTTTGGAGGACAGAGTTCCACACAGAGAGGAGTCATTGAGGGAGATGGTTTAAGGTACAAATACTGCATCTTTTATTTATTAAGTTGTGATACATATGACAAGGTATACAATAACTTCTATTTTTCCATAGCCCTAAGAAATGCCCAGTCAGTCACCCTGAGGAAGGCCCCTGGGCTATCTGGGTACGTTTCCACTGACTTCTCCCCAGTGAGATGACTCATTCATCCTGCGGTCTATGTGGAGACTTCAGTTTCTTGCCTAATTCTCACATCAGCAAACTAGTTCTTTTTCATCTTTTTGCTCATCACTTTTTTTTTCTGCTTCCTTCTTGTCCATGGGACTATTTGCCTAGAAACCATCAATAACCCCTAAAAATTGCACTTCTACTTCCTTCCAAAGAGGAAGGACAGATATGCGAATGCTTAACTGAAAGAGAGAAACTTCTTAAAGAAAAAAAAAAAAAATAAAACCTGAAATAAAATCTAAGCCCTTGCCCATCTCAGGAGCCTGAGGCAGAGGAGCAGAGCGCCATCAGGGACTCGCTGGAGAAATGTTGCGCTTCACGGGGCATAGCTTGCAGACCTTACTTCAGCGCTCATTAAAAGCTAAATGTACTCATTAATGTACTGTTTCTAGAGGACAGGAACATACTGACTAGAGAAGCTGTAATGGGCTTCTGGATTTTTTTTTCTTCACAGATTTGATTTTCAGAGGAATGGGAGCGTTCGATAATTTTCCAATGAGCATTTGTTTCCTGTATTTAGGGTGTAGGGAAGCTGTCTGAAGATTCTTCCCTTACTTTATTTTATTCCTTTGCATTTCTGGATAGTTTCAAGGGCATGTACACTCTGGATAAACCATGGCTCTAATTTAAAATGGAAGTGGTTTGAGTGGGAAGCAGTGGATCATGAGAGTGATATTATATTGTTTATTCTTTCCTTCGGTCTCCCAAACATTTGCATCCTTTTTATATATACAACCATTGTTTATTTCTCTGGGTTTAGTTTTGTTTCACATCTATTTTTCAAGTCAAGGCACTCAATAATTACTGTGGGAGTTTACATTACCTAGACCAGTCAGATGTCATGTGACATCTGAACGTACACAACACTTATCCTTAGGAATAATCTAGAATGTTAACAATGTTGACACAGCCCCTTTTGCCCCCCTCAGGATCTAACGTTACCTCAGACATTGAATTCTAAACAGTAGAGAATCTAGGCTTTCAGAGTTCTATTTTCAAATGGTCTAACCCCAAGATTTATGTTTTAGATGTTGGACGTGGCACTTTCAAAGTACTACTTCTTGCCGGGTGTGGTGGCACATGCCTTTAATCCCAGCTCTCTGGAGGCCTAGGTAGCAGGATCACTGTGAGTTCGAAGACAGCCTTAGACTACATAGTGAATTCCAAGTCAGCCTGGGCTAGAGCGAGACCCTACCTCAAAAACTTCCCCTCCCCCCCAAATCATATTCCATATTGCTGAAGAGCAGACCAAAAGAAGAAAAAAAATAAAGCAAGAATAATGACATATGGTGGTTGCATTTTCCTTATCCAGGTATAATCTTGCTGCAATTAGTAGTAAGTAATGAGTGTTTTGCTTGAACTTCACATTCTGTTGGAATTGCCTGGAAGGCTGGTTGAGGCGCAGGCTTCTGGGCTTTACCTCAGGAGTTTCCGATTCTATATACTGCATTCTGCTTCTGATACTGTAGGGAAGCCCAGTAATTTGCATTTTACAATCTTCCAGGTGCTACTGTTGCTGAGAGGAAGAGATTAAACGTTGAGGACCACTGTTCTAATTACAGCACATTATACTGCAATGATTACAAAGCTGATTTAAATCAGTTTCTATTTTCACTCCAGACTGCGCAAGTGAAACTAAAAGATTACTGTGAGAATTTACAATTTTGATGAAGAATGCATATTGAGAAAAATGTCATTTTATAGAATCTAATATCCTTCATTGTTGCAGTGAGGTTCACATTTTCTCAGAAAACACCCAATCAAGAGCAGCTTGTGGGGATTTAAAAAAAGGGGTTATTTTGGCTTTCAGACTTGAGGAGAAGCTCTGTGATGGCAGGGGAAGATGATGGCATGAGCAGATGGTGGACATCACCTCCTCGTCAACATCAGGTGGACAACAGCAACAGGAGAGTGTGTCAAACACTGGCAAGGAAGGGAAAGCCAGCTATAACGCCCATAAGCCAATTGCCAAAAATAAACCACCTCCAGGAGGCGCTAATTCCCAAATTGCCATCAGCTGGGGACATGGCATTCAGAACACCTAAGTTTATGGGGGACACCTGCATCAAACTACCACACTTGGCTTCAAAAATATAAATAGCACGTGTAAAAGAGCTGAGCCTAACAAGCCAAATTAACCATTGTTCAGAAACAGCTTGGCAGGAAACATATCTCTGGTTTTGCGTTGGCAAAAAAAGTCATGAAGTGTAGTGTTGGTATTAGGGGAAGGCAGTGCCTCTGGGCATGATGTCCCAACCTGTGGCTCTTACAGTCTTTCTCCTCCCCCTTGTGCAAAATTCCCTGAGCTGTGGTGGGTGTATTTTAAGTCAACTTCAGTGATGAGCTCTTAGGAGCCTCTGTATCTCTGCTTTGGGAGGTGTTGAGAAACCTCGGGGTCTGTCTCATTCACCCTAGCACTAATTATTGGGTTCACTATCGAAGCAGCACTCTTGCTCATCTCCCCAAGTCCTCTGTGCTTTCAGCTGTGGCTTGGCTGAAGTGCGAGGGGTAATTTATCTTCTTGGGTCTCACTCCCTTCTGAAAAAGAAAACCAGATTCTCCAATAGAGAGTGACGTCAGCATAGGTTAAGTGGGATAAGCAGTATCAATCAGGGAGAGTTTGATGGCTGTAGTCCTTCTTTTAGGCAAAGACTAGTAGGAGCTGAGACATTGGAGAGTATAATCTTTGTCTCAATAAGATCCCAGTATAGTTCCTATATCCAGACATGGGTTCCTTTCCACTGAGTGGATCTCTTAGCCAATCAGAAAGCTATTGGTTACCCACCAAGGCTGAGTGCCACTATTGCAGTTACATGTACATCTTCTCAGGGTGTTTGCTTCTGAGTAGCTCAGACCCCTGGTCGCTCACACAGTTGTGGGTCACTTTTCCCCAGTAGCTCACGTAGCACTTTCCAGCTAGAAGGGCTGACTGTCTGGGGTCTGGCTCTCTTCCAGATTCCAGCCAGGTCTCTCTGTGCTCTGTGCTGACAGTATGCGGTGTCCTCAGTGATAGGCTCTTACCTTTTACCTCAGGTGGCTAATCAGGCTTTGACAGAAGCCTGTCAGGTTTGGGGGACCTCGTAGGTCTCTCTGATCAACAGCTCATTGAGAATAGCAGCTGTTTATTGGCAGGTAGTAGGAGTTACAGGCAAGACCCAAGTGTGCATTTGTCTTGTTTTGTTTTATTTTATTTTAGGTTTTTTTTTTTGAGGTAGGGTCTCAATCTAGCCCAGGCTGACCTAGAATTTACTACATAATCTCAGAGTGGCCTCGAACTCATAGAGATCCTCCTACCTATCCCTCCCAAGTGCTGGGATTAAAGGTGTGCGCCACCATGCTCTGCTTATAGTTTTGTTTTTTTTTTTAATGGAGAAAGGGATTTATTGAAGCTTACACATCTGGGGGAAGGTCCAAGCAGAGAGAGAGAGAAGCATAAGCCAAAAACCAAAAAGTCAAAAACAAAAGCCACACCACACAGCACATTTCGGGAACTCCAGCGAGACACAGTGTGCATATCTTTAGACTGGAATCTCAAACCCGTCACCACATCTTAGGGCTGCGCCCTAAGATCCACTCAGTGACACCGCCCCCAGCCAGGTGGCTGCAGATCCAAACTACAAGCTAATGAAACACTGAATATATTGGGGGCCATCTATTCAAACTATCACATTCTGCCCCTGGCCCCCAATAGATTTAAAACCATCGTGTACACTGTAAGTTGTATTTAGTCCAATTTCAAAGATCCCCACATTCTTGACTAACAAGATAGTGAGTCCTATAAAATCCAACAAGTTAAAATCTTTCAAAATAGGTTTTGAAGTATCCTTTGTTGTCAGCCTTTTCTTTCTGTTTTCCCACATGTTTAAGCTATCTACAAAGCATCCAAAGATATGTGAGATGAAAGAGTGGGGACAAACAACTCAAACCTATGAAAAGAACATCATAATTGGGCCAGTGGGCATGGCTGTAGATGCCTGTCCATCAGCAACTGGGCCTGCGCACTGAGTAACAGAAAGATGAGTCACACGGGGCACACAAATGAAGAACCATCAGGAACTGTGACCTGTGTGTGTGTGTGTGTGTGTGTGTGTGTGTGTGTCTGCTGTGTGTATTGTGTGTTGTATGTGTGTGCTGTGTGTATTGTGTATGTTGTGTGTGTGTTGTGTGTGGTGTGTGTTCTGTGTGTGTGGTGTATGTGTGTGTATGTGTATTGTATGTGTTGTGTGTGCTATGTGTGTTCTGTGTGTGGTGTGTGTGTGTGTATGTGTGTTGTGTGTGTGCTTTGCTTTGCAGGGCTGTTGAAGAACATTGCAATTGGCTTGAATATTAAATACTCACAGCATGTAAAGTGCCTAAATATTTTTCTTCCTAAATTCTTGATGCCGCACAGCATCAAGTACACTCCCAAAGGGACTGTGGATTACAACTACCCAGACCAGAGTTTAGGGTAGCGTAGGACCCCAGTATTCAAGCTAGGAAAGGAAAATAAAATAAAGTGCTATTTCGTTCAGGTGGTCAGTCATTTTCTTTCTCTGCAGCCTCATTTGGTTTGCCCCTCTTGGATGTTCAAGGGGACGTTGGGCACAAAGATGACACTTGCCACTAGGGAAGAAGCAGGAAGCACCAGTGAGTCTTCTTAGCAATGGTTATTGGCAATTTCCAGAAGCATTAACAGTACGCCATGGTCACATTCACCTCCCACCAGCCTCCCTTTCCCCTCCCACATCCTCCTGCCTCTGAATCCTTCTTTGGAATATCAACTTTTTCTGTCTGCCTCTTTTTTGGCTTGTGTGTGGGTTTTCATGCATGAATATATGCGTGCTCATACGTTTGTGGGTGGACATGTATGTACAGGTACATGTGCACACATGAGCATACATGCTGGGGACCTGAACTCAGGTCAGCGTGTTTACATGGCAGGCTCTCTACCCGCTGTGCCGTCTGCCAGGCCCTCGTTAGCTCCTCTCCTGCCTTCCTTTCTTTACGGTTTGTTTTTGCCCTCTAACTCTCTTTTCATCATCACTTCCTTCTGACTATGAAATCACAGCCTTTTCAACCCTTATGTGAGGAACAACCCCATCACTTTATAGTATGGTTAGAATAGACCCATTCTTACTCACTCTCATTCCTTTTTTCTTTTTTCTTCTTCTTTTTTGAAATAAAAGTATTTCATTTATTTATTTGAGAGAGAAAGAGAAAATGGCTGCATCAGGACCTCTAGACACTGCAAACGAACTTCAGACACAATGGCAGCCTTTTGCATCTGGCTTATGTGGATACTGGGTAATTGAACTCAAGTCCTTAGGTCTTACAGGCAAATGCCTTAATAGCTAAGCCATCTCTCTGGCCCTTTCTTCCCTTTCTTCTTCTTCTTCTTCTTCTTCTTCTTCTTCTTCTTCTTCTTCTTCTTCTTCTTCTTCTTCTTCTTCTTCTCCTTCTTCTTCTCCTCCTCCTCCTCCTTTTTTTTTTTTTTTTTCTATCTCAAACGGGAGTCCCTATATTTCCAACAAACTCTCTGGTTTTTATCTTTTTTGCCCAACAATGTATGCTCAAATAATATAACTCTTACTCTAAAATACAGCAAATGACAAATGATCTATAGATATCACATACAAAAGTCAATAAATAATTGTGATTTTTCATATTGTTTTGGGTTATGTGGGACTATTTTTCATGATAGTAGTAAATATAGTGAGTGTGTCACCTCATATTTTTAGTAGGCAGTAAATTATTAACTATCCCTCTCTCCTGACAGGGTACTAACAGCGTATTTTCACACTTGTTCTCAACCCAGTGGTTTATATAACAAACCACATTATAATAAAATGTCTTGTGCTTGACAAAAGGGTAAATTATTTTTCCTTGCAAGCCCTTCAGGCTACAGTTTTACAGTTATTTAAAAATAACATCTTTTGGTGCTGCTGAGACTAAAGACTAGGCAGAAAGTCATGCTGAAAATAGAATGAACTCATCTAAGCTTTCCACAACCTATCAATGAATAGGCAATAGCCATAGCTCATGGGCTTGAAGTAGGAAAGACAGGGGAAAGAATTCTCTTTCTTTCTTAAGCAACTATATTTCAAACCAAATAGACATCTCCTAACACATTCAGATTTCCCCCACAATTTACAACTTTGTCCTGCCTTGTCATCACGTCTAAACAGTGACCCTGGAGAAGTAACTTCTCAGCAGAGAGAGTGGGCGGGCAGTTCCACCGTGCTCCGGAAATGAACCCGGCAAATACTGTAAGGTGAGAGGTTTCGCGAGAGACTTCATGCTAGGTGGCTGTGTGGTGACAATCTGACGCAGTTCACATGCAAGTCATGTGGTAAGGACATCTCTCATAGTTTTATTAGAAATGGGCTCTGACTTAGGCACAAAATTGCAGATTAGCATCTTCCAGAAAGATCCTACTAACCTTGGAGGCTCTGGAAGACGAGGGAAGGCCTAGTAGCACTTGGCTGTGATTTTATAGAAGATATATTGTGGAGAAGTAGTGTCAGGTGAGGATCCAGGTGCTGGGGTCCTGGGGGCTAGACTCCTCCAACCCTCCTGGCCCGACTTGGAAGAAACCTGCTTCATGTCGCCCTTTCCTCTGATGTGGTTGTGAACATCATGACTAATGCGTCAGCCATGTTTTCTATTAGAAAAAGGAGAGGAGCCTGAAATCATGAAAATTGTCTTTTTCTGTTTGGGAATAACACATAGAATCACTGAACAAGTCCACCTTGATTGACTCAAATGTGCATTATTATTTTTTTAATTTTTTTGTTTATTTTTATTTATTTATTTGAGAGTAACAGAAAAAGGCAGAGAGAGAGAGAGAGAGAGAGAGAGGGA
This sequence comes from Jaculus jaculus, assembly GCF_020740685.1. NCBI lineage: Eukaryota > Metazoa > Chordata > Mammalia > Rodentia > Dipodidae > Jaculus > Jaculus jaculus. The sequence goes on along the minus strand of NC_059113.1, from coordinate 9,017,601 downwards.
GGAAGAGGAGAGTGGGCATGCCAGGGCTTCTAGCCACTGCAAGCAAACTCCAGACTCGTGTGCCCCCTTGCTAACATGGGTCCTGGGGAATCGAGCCTTGAACCAGGGTCCTTAGGCTTCACAGGCAAGCGCTTAACCACTAAGCCATCTCTCCAGCCCTAGTTTTTAAATTACTAAATATTTTATTTTTATTTATTTGAAAGAGAGAGGGGGGCAGATAGAGAGAATGGGCATGCCAGGGCTTCTGGCCACTGCAAATGAACTCCAAATGCATGTGCCCCTTTGTACGTTTGGCTTTACGTGTGCACAGGGGAATCAAACCTGGGTCCTTTGGCTTTGCAGGCAAGCACCTTAATTGCTAAGTCATCTCTCCAGCCCTCAAATGTACTTTCCAGTCCAGAAAATCATCTGTGCTCATGGGTTTGATGACACCTTCAGAAGGTAGACTTAGGAAACCCCTCATTTTTTTCCCTTTAGACATCAGAGCAGGCAGGGAGTGAGGGGCAGCCTGACCGGGTTGCATGGTAGCATCCAGACGAGAGAAGATCGCTCAATCCTTCCAAAAATTCCCCGGTTACTCTTGTGATAATGACTATGATATTGAGAAATCCCGAGGCTCAGAGGGAAAGAGCTAGTTGAATACACTCATAATCAGCGAGGGCCACGGACAGAGTTGCTTGGTATTCACCACAAGGTCACCGAACAAATGAAGCAGGGCCCGCCTGGTGACTACTGATAGCTCAGTTGGTGGGAGCACATTCTTCTGAACATTTTGTCTAATAGCTTTCTCTTAGGTTTCTGTGTGAACAATAATGTGCATGTGTGTGATTTATGGATTTTACTGAGCACTCTTCTTCAGTGAAATTGTTTCTGTGTGTATGTTATAAGCCTAGATGGGGAAAGTTCCCACAGATTGGTTTGGAATCTTCTCTTGCCAACTATGTGGTGGATTTCACGGGTCTGGGAACCATTTTTATGATTATTTCGCTATGCTTCCATAAACGCAGGGCTCTGCAGTGCAGAAGTAGAGTTGTATTTCTGATTGTGGGTGTTTCTTGTTTATTTGACTTTTACGTTGAAATCAGAACCATATCCAGAGACATGCCAGTTATAGTGTTTTTGTAGTCCTCCTTTCTAAGACCTTAGCTGTTCTCCACTTTATAAAACTTCTGTTTTGCAGGCAACTAAGACTATGCAAAAGATTGAGAACTTCTTGGAGCATTAAAATCTCTTTAAGCTACGTTGAGATTCAATGTCCCCCAGGGCCACCGGAGCCTGCAGGCTTTCTACTCTTCCCGAGACCTGTCTCACCACTGCTGCCACCTAGAGATGGTCTATTGCTTATTGTGATTGTTGCTAGGTGCTTGCTCGGTTATTTTATATGCTTGTGGGAGTGTTGGAGTCTGTTGAGTTCAAGCGTCATGTTGCTGAAAGCGGAGCTCTGACATTCAAGACAAAGAGCGACATCTAGTTAGGTGCTGTGAAGAGACCCAACGCAGAGGGTTTCCTAAAGACTCGGAATCTTTTCCACAAGATTTCCTGCACTGCACTCCCGGAACCAGCCAGACCAAGAGCCGTGTTCCAGGAATGCACCTCGTCATGCCCTGGCAGAATTGCTTTTCCTGGGTAGCAATTTGGTATGATATGCCCAGATGATAGAGGCAGATCTTCTAAGCAGTAACCCCACGACTCCTCCCTCTGGAAGGATTTTGGTGGAGTTTACGTTATCCTGTCCCTAAGCCACTGGATTGTCCTTAAGTTATGGAAACTCTGACTGAATAAGTCATGGTTTCATCTTTGCAGGGACTGCTGTAAAGCTTGGAGCTTTATTGGCACCAACTTTTAATATGAGTGGAGGGTCCTTGGCATGCATTACTGGATTATAACCCCACTCTTGACTCTCTTTGGGGACAGAAAATTAGCCATCCAACTAACTGCACAAGAAAATTAGAAATGCTGAAGAATAATGGGCACTATTAAATACCATGTATTTGGAGAATTTTTAAGGAAAATGATATGCGCACAACAAGACCAACCTATTTATGCAATGCTCATCTACAAGGTGATATACTCTAAGAGGTTGGTAATAGTTATTTCCTTTGGTAGGCTTCTGTTTTTCATTTCCATTTTTAAAAAATATTTTATTATTTACTTATTTTTGAGAGAGAGAGAGAAAGAGAAAGGGAGAGAGGCAGATAGATACAGAGGTATAACAGGGCCTCTAGCTGCTGAAAATGAACTCCAGACACTTATACCAACTTTTGCATCTGGCTTATGTGAGTCATGGAGAATTGAACCTGGGTCATTTGGTTTCACAGCAAGCTCCTTAACTGCTAAGTCATCTCTCCAGCTCCTATTTCCTTTATATGTGTTGTTTATTTACTAAAGTTTCCATAATAAATATATACAGTTGAACTTTCCTATTATAATAATCTCAAATATAATATTCAAAGAAACCTCAGACCTTTTGACAGCCTATATGATGTTATAAGTGAAAATTCCACATCTGACCTCAAGTGATGATTGGTCATAGTCAAAATTCACTTGCATTAGAAATTAGAAATTACCTTTGGGCTATGTGTACATATTAAACATAAACATTATTTATTTATTAGATACAGAGGAAGAAGGAGAGAGAGAATGGGCATTCCAGGGCCTCTAGCCACTGCAAACGAACTCCAAATGCATGGCCACAAAGTGCATCTGGCTAATGTGGGACCTGGAGAGTTGAAGCTGGGTCCTTAGGCTTTACAGGCAATCACCTTAACCACTAAGCTATCTCTCCAACCCCAAATACTCCTTTTTAAAAAATATTTATTTGTGAGCTGGGCGTGGTGGCGCATGTCTTTAATCCCAGCACTCGGGAGGCAGAGGTAGGAGGATTGCCATGAGTTTGAGTTCAAGGTCACCCTGAGATGACAGAGTTAATTCCAGGTCAGCCTGGACCAAAGTGAGGCCCTACCTCAAAAAAACAAAAAAAGAAAAAGAAAAAGAAATATTTATTTGTGAGAGAAAAATGAGAAAGAGAAATAATGAGAATGGGTTTACCAGGGCCTTTTGCCACCACAAAAGAGCTCCAGACATATGCACCATTGTGTGCATCTGGCTTTTATATGGGTGCTGGCGAATTTAACCTGGGCTGTAAGCTTTGCAAGCAAGTGCCTTTTAATCTAAAATTTGATATTTCTAGCTCCAAGCATTTCAAATAAGGGATCTTCATCCTGCATTTCTACTGTAATTAGAAATTAGAAGGAACAATGGATGATATGTAATTCAGAGTTCCCATACACACAACCTAGAAATTTCAAAGGAAGGCACTTGAATGATGGGACCCGCTAAGAGTATGCTGGGTTACAGGAACTGGTGCAGGTTCTTCACACTCCTAGAGAATAAGAACAAAGGAACCATCTAAGGGCAGCTAGAAGGTCAGGAAGGGAATAAATACAGTCGGAACCTGGACTTGAGGCTTCCCACTCTAAGAGATACTGTGCCGAAACAGAGAAGCCACGTGTTGTAGACACCTTCACATTCCTGGAGTGGACATCCAAACAGACACGTTTATGGGAAGAAGGGATTTATCTCAGGATAGTAGATCCAGGAGGGGTTCCATCTATGGTGGAAGAAGCTGCCTCCCATTCATAAATCCAAGCAGAGAGAGAAACCACCACAGCCAGAAACACTGAAAAGCAGCAAACACAAAACTGGAAGCAAGTAGCAGGGACGCCTCTCTAGAGCTCAAACCTCTTTGCACACCTTTGGACTGGAATTTTGTTCCAACCCCCAAACATACCTTTGGGCTGGATCCTAGGATCCACCCCCAAGTGACACCTCCTCCAGCCAGGACATAAGCTTTGCTTAAACACATGAGTGTATGGGGGATGCACATGCACACTACCACACCATGGAACAGAAGTTCTTTGGCCTGTCTCTCCTTTACCCTCTCTAGTAATGAATTTTGTGACCCTTGACAAGACTGTAAGGCTCCCAGATATTTGTGGAGGTGTTTTGGGGTGTAGTTAACACTTACATTGGTCACTGAGAAAAGCTGAATAAAACTCTTCCTGTATCAGTGGGCTTCGTCCAATCAGTTGGCTGTCTGAAAACAAAGACTGACCTTCCCTCCAAGTAAAAGAATGCTCTTACGTGACGGCTTTCAAACTGGGACTGAGTGTTTTTCTTTCTCACTTCTTACTTGGATGGAAGCATTACATGTTCCCAGCTTCTAACTTGAATCACTGCATTGGTCTCCATAATTATCTGAACCAATTCCATCCAAGTTGTGAGTTTCTTTGTGTTGGTGGGTGTTCTGAAGAATGACGACTCCATGCCCTCTGACCTCCTACTGGGACTTCCCACCCAGACACACCGCAGATGGCTGACAATTCTGACCAAGCAACAGAAAGGATGTAGGTTCACAGTCTCTAATAGTGCTGGAAACCTTTAAAGGAAAAGCAGACGGACTCTGCTGTAGGACTCAGGAGCAGTGCTTGGGACATCTGGGATTCTGACCAGGCTGACTGACTTCCAGATGGGATTGAGAAGAGTTTGGCCAATGGTAGACACAATGAGGCTCACTTATCTCTTACCATAGCAGGCATCACTAATGAACCATGACATTAGTCTCGTCCAAACCCTTTTCAACTCAGAGCTCTAGGCAGACACTGCTAATAAGTGCGTGTGGGCTTGCTAGATGAAAGTTGTCATTCCTCCTCTCATGTCTTTCTATTCAACTTGACATTCTTCATTATGTAGTATTAAGACTTAATTGGATTTCATAGGAAATTGAGCTCTTACTTGCAATGGCTGTATTTTAATTAGGGCTTCAAGTAATTGGACTCTTCGGGCAGTGGTCTTTGTGTTACTCCATGAATGAAGGTGTTTGCTCTCTGGTGAACTGGGCGAACAAACATTCACTCACCACAGAGCCTTCTCATCCAGAGAAGCAACAGTCGGCGTGTGGCTGAGCTTTTCTTTACCCCTTGGAAGAAACACAGAACTGTTACTCATGCCACTCGGTGAAAATATTGTTTTCTCAGCTCTGAGCAGTGGTATGACTTGCGTCTCCTTTGGGAGATTTCTGCAGCCTAATGGAGTTTCACAACAGTTGGCCCTAATTATCTTTTAGTTAATTTAATTCATTTGGTTTAATTTAGATTGTTTTCCAACAGGCTAAATTATTCACCTCTTTCCTTGAAAATGCATGTAGTGCTTACAGAAAGGCAGTTATAACATCCCTTCCCAAAGGGGACTAAAATGCTTCTGAGATTGTCACAACCAGTTTAAAATTATTTTTTCTGGGTTGATAGTACATCACCTCCTCTGATTATTTTTTATATTCATCCCAGAGTCATTTCCACACTATCTACATGGTGATAAATATGCTAGGCTAACCATGATGACATCATGAACTGTCATTGTTAATGGACAAAATTTGAACTGCTTCTTTTAAAAAATTTTTTTTTAGCTGGGCGTGGTGGCTCATGCCTTTAATCCCAGCACTTGGAAGGAGGATCACCAGGAATTCAAGGCAACCCTGAGACTACATAGTGAGTTCCAAGTCAGCCTAGGCTAGAGTGAGACCTTACCTTGAAAAAACAAAAATATGTATATATATATATATATATATATATATATATATATATATATATATTTAATTTAGTTAGTTGAGAGAGAGAATGGGTGTTCCAGGGCCTCTAGCCATTGCAGACAAACTCCAGACTCATGTGTCACCTTATCACCTTATGTATCTGGCTTAAGTGGGTCCTGGGGAATCAAACCTGGGTCCTTTGGCTTTGCAGGCAAGCAGCTTAACTGCTAAGCCGTTTCTCCATCCCCGAATTGGTTCTTGATTCTCAGTATTTGAAACTTGGAATTTGTCCTAATCATATCTGACGTTTCATGCTCGTCACCCACTCAGAGATGATTTATAATGTGAGGATGGGAGAAGAAGAGGAGCAGGGAGCTATTTAAGTACTTTTCTCGTTGCAGTGACCAAACATGTGACAGAAATAAGTTAAGGAAGGGGAGGCTTGTGGATTTAGGGCAGGAAGGTGTGGGGACCTTCGTAGCTCCCCCTGTGTTGGCGGGACCTTGCCGGATTGTTTTGTAACACATTAGCAGACCAGAGAGCAGAGGGCTACACTGCAAAGCAGACACCTGGTTATCACCTTTAAGGACCATGCCTTGCCACTCAGGCTTGCTAACAAAGCCACGGTCTCAGTCTCAAAGATTCCACAGCCTTTCAAAAGGGTTCTGTCATTTGGGGACCAAGGACATAAGTGCATGAGCCTGGAGGAACATTTACCATTCAAACCATGCCAGAGCATGACTGAGACAGACTTACCTATGAGAATGACTGGGAAAAAAACTAATCTCTAGATTAATGTGGGAAGACTGCCTGGGAGAAGGGGAGCCATGGAAAGGCCTGGCAACAGGCTTTCTTTCCTCTGATCAACATGCTTGAATGAGGGAGCAGTGAAAGATACCCACATACGGAGGCCAGAGGGTCTGGTAGAGCTTGCCTGGACCGGGACGGGAACTGAGGGACGTGGGCCATGGCCTGAAATGCTCGCTCGGGTTGACACGGGAGGAGCTCATAAAACGTGTACTTCAGAGCCCTTCATGCTCATAGTGCTCTTCCAAGACCCTGGGAATAGCCAGAGCAGTGAGTTTACATGGTCAGATGTCCTCATAAAATATGTTAAAATATTTATGAAATTTTAAGTACTTCTGGTCAAGGCCTCTGTCCCTATTCCCACTCCCCCATCCTTTTTGCCATACTAAGTGTGTCCAGGCTGTTTATGGGAATGTTAAGGGTCCACATTAAGGACATGTGGCTGGTCTAGTGGGTTATGGATGAGGTGCAGCCACTTGTATGTAGGGTTAAGATAATGGTAGCTATTCTGGTCCCAGTAGATTCCAGACATCCTCCCCGTCCATTACATTCCTGGTCCTCCCATGTTAGGATGAGACGGTGTCCAGCCAGAGGTCAATGCTGCCATGAGGATGTGTCCTCCAGACCAGTATTGTGGAGCTGGATGTTATAGGAGGAACTAGGATTTCACAATAGAAGCAAGAAACTTGTCTATGGAAAATTCTTGCTATTATGCAACATGTGAAATGATAAAGAATTCTGTCTTAAGTCACCTGGTCAGAATAGCCATATTGGCCTAGGGATATAACTCAGCAGTAGAGTGTTTGCCTAGAATGCAGAAGGCCTTAGGTTCAATCTCCAATTCTGAAAAAAAAGTCAATACATGGAAATGATTTTTTTTTTTTATCAATAACAGACTAAGTAAACCAGTGGATACAAATTAAAAAACAGAAAGAAAACACTGCACCATATCTTTGTGGCTGGTGACAGGAGGGGTGGATTGATCAGACTTCTTGTGTATGTTGGACACAGACCCGTCCCAGCACTGTAAACAGGGAATATGCCTGTGTGTGTAACCATATCCTTGATACACTTTCATGACTAGCACTGTGTCTCAGAATATCTTAAGATGTCAGATTGCAACAAAGTCTTGTAATTCTAGAGGAAACAACCTGGAGAATAGTCACTGACAGAAAGAGTCCAATCGTGAAATCGTCGAGGTCATGCACTAGAACGTCGTCAGCGTGTGCGGTGGTAGCAGGACTCGATCCCACGCTCAGTCTGTGCAGCACAATAACGTGGCGCCGCGATTACTGAAGAATCCACTTGAATTACTCTGGCGGAGAGCTGAACTTGAAATTAGTTTGATGTATGTCTTCGGTATTGTCCGTATGAAAATACCAATGCAGAAAGAAAGAAGTAATTCAATCTATATGCTGAAGGAAAGACCAGTAGAGCTTAAAGTATCCAAACTTTTCTTACATGTCACTGTAGAAAATTTAAAATATGCACTTGTATAAAATTAAAATGGAAAAGAAGAAATTAAAATGAATTATGGAGGTCATGACATTAAACAGGAAGGGAAAAATATTAATGTCAGAACAGTGGGACACATTTTACATGCACAAAACGCAAAGCCAACAGCAGCTGTGTTATGGACTCGCTCATAAATATTACGGGCTCTGTAGATTTTTCTGTAGATTTCTACATCTTTATACACTTCTAACTTGGAAGCAAAATATATTCATCAGGTGGTGATTATTGCTTATTACTGTCTTAAAAGAAAACCCCATGTGTGATTTTTAGTGCTTTTGCCAATTTGAAATCCAGCTAACTGTGACTTCACTTAATAAACTGAAGCCAGGGCTCAGTCATCGGACAACACGGTGATTTCGCAGGGAATAAAGGGCCACAGTGCTCTTCCAAAGCATGAATCATTGCCTCCCCGGTCTCTTCCAGGGAAAAGCTGGCTCCACAGACCTCAGCCATGGGACTCTGTGTGTTTCCTCCTCAGCTAGCACGTGTGTTTCTCAGGCTTATCTGGCACAACAGTCAAACCACACTAGTATTTTCTGATGCATGTGTGGGGTCAACACCTATGTGCAGGGCTATGACTCTTCCGTGTACTTGCAGGCGAAGGCCCGAGGACAGCAGTGAATATCGTTTCGGAGGCATCGTTTGCTGTGTTATTGTAGGACGTATCTCGCTGTCTTGGTTCTTACCAAACAGAGCTGGGCTGGTGGCCACCCAGCTCCAAGGAGCTGCCTTTCTGTGTCTCCCCAGAACTGGTGTTATAGAGACATGCCAACATGCTTGTCTCTTTCTCATCACGTGGCTTCTGGGGACCACCTCAGGTCCTCATGATCGCAGGGCAGAGCTTGTGCTGACTCAGCTACCTTCCCAGCCCCGCATTTTGTAAGCCGCTATATTCAAAGAAGGGGGAAAAAAGCAGTGGAAATTAATCTTAATTATATGCTTGGGTGATTAATAAAATATATTTGGAAAATATATTTGGATATGTAAATACTTAAATGTACAACATTTTAAATGAGAACTTTGAAATCCAGTGTGCACTTTCGTCCACAGCACGTCCATTCCCAGTAGCTACATTTGAAGTTCACAAAAGATGCCCTGGGAGGGGGTGGTGACCGCGCTGCACAGTGCAAGACCAGCAGAGTGTCCTAAACATGTACGCCCCCTCCCCCAAGCCGGGGTTTCTCTTTAATAGATGTGTATGCACTGAAAGAACTTCTCCGCTTTAATATTCTTTAAGCCTTGAGCCTGGAGTGTGTGAAGGAGTAGTTAACCTCCCTCTAAGGGCAGGTTACGTAAGGCCAAGTTCTGGGCCCAAACCTCTCCCAAGTTGTTTGAGGAGCCATAAGTGATGGAAATAAAAGAAAATTCTCACATCTCTAGAGCCTCACAGGAGTGGCAGGGCAAGACCAGCAATGGCAGAGGTTCCACGGGTAGCAGGATGGGGATGCCGGGCCCCAGGGTCTCAAAGGAAACATCCTACAGGAAGCTTGGAAACCTTTCAGGCAAACACCAGGGGCTCATAGGGCAAAGCACGAGAAGCAGGGGAGCGAGGAAGCCCAGCTTAGGTGTCCCTGTCACTCCTTGATAGATGATGCCAGGGAAGAGCAGCTAGGTGAGGAGTTGGTCTAACATCACACAGTCAGGCAGGAGCGGAAGCAGAATTTGAACACAGGTCTGCATTGCATCAGAGCCTCTACATTCCACACTGCTCCATAGCACCCCTTCCAGGGAAAATGGAACCCTAAAGACGGCACTTGGGACCTCAAGAATTTTTTAAATTTTTTTTTATATTTGTTTTTATTTGAGAGAGAGAGAGAGAAGCAGAGAGAGGGAGAATGAGCATGCCAGGGCCTACAGCCACTGCAAACAAACTCCAGATGTATGTGCCACCTTCTGCATCTGGTTTATGTGAGTCCTGGGGAATTGAACCCGAGGTCCTTTGGCTCTGCAGGCAAGTGCCTTAACCGCTAAGCCATCCCTCCAGCCCAAGAATTTTTTTGAGGCAAGTTCTCGCTCTATCCCAGGCTGACCTGGAATTCACTATGTAGTCCCAGGCTAGCCTTGAACTCAAGGCAATCCTCCTACCAGAGCCTTCCCAAGGAATGCACCACCACACCAGGCCCGGATCTGAGGGATTTGACACAAGAGCTACTCTCACACCAGAGTCACCATATCCCCAATTCTGGCACTGCCTAAAAATCTGAAGTTTTCTGACTTTGATTAGGAGTGGCCTGTGAAAATGAGAATTATCCACCAACCAGGTTCAAACAGTTGTGATAGCAGCTCTTTGCAAAGATTCTTCTTATTCTCTGGCTTCTAGAATGTGCTATCTTACACGTAAGCAGGGACCACCCAGATGGCTCAGCATTTCCAAATTTCATTTGAACTAGCACAGTTCTTGTTTCTGTTTCCCTCAGGCTTTAAATGGATGGAATTTTCTCTTTGTGTTCCCTTTATTCTTTCTCTGGTAGATAAGCTTTGGAAGGAATATTCTTAAATATTCTTCTACAAGAGGGGAGACTAAAATCATAGAGAATGAATCTCCATGAGAATGAACAGCTTCTACGTAACTCATAGATGATCATCTTCCATTTCTGAATATATTACATCAATATTGGCTTTCCTTATATTAGTCAATTTATATTAAAGCTGCCTAATCTATTTCCTACACAGCCTTCATCATTCTAATACATAATTTATCTTCCATAGGAGGCTACAATGGTTGTGTAAGTTTTGTATTGGTTTATTTATGTTTGTCTCTCAGTGTGTTGTGTGCATGCTTGTGTGTGTGTTTGTGTGTGCGTGGGCTTACGTGTGAGTGTGGGTACACGGATGTTCATGTAGAGGCCAGAGGACAACCTTAGGTCCCATCCTTAAAAATGCCGTCCAACTGTTCTTAAGATAAGGTCTCATGCCTGCCCCGAGATCACCAGCTAAGCTATGCTGGCTGGCCAGTGAGCTCCAGGAATCCTGCTGTCTCCACCTCCCTAGTGCTGCTGGGATTACAAGGGTTACAAGTGTGGGCACCAACCTTCCCACTTTAGTGGGTACTGGGGACCAATTTACGTTTTCATGCTTGCAGGGCAAGCATTTTACCAACTTAACTATCATCCCAACCTTTTATTTATCATTTGATTCTCAAATTGTGCATGACCAAACAACTTGCATCATTCTTTATTTTCCATTTATCTGATTTAGAAATTGAGTCAGCTTTAGTGAGGCCATTACGTGAGTGCTGGCTGGGACACTATTATCTGCACTGCCTGCAGAAGGACACAGGCCCAGAGGCCAGCTGCTTGCTCAAGGTCTCTCACTAACGGAGAGCATAGGCAAGAAGTGGCTTGGGTCTCTACTCAAGGCCCTTCCCTCCAGGGAGCCCTGCGGGTCCCAGAGCGCCAAGGGGCTGTGGGGTTGCAGGCAGCGTGAAGGCTACGGCGGATACCGATGGCGAGCGCTCTCCTGACACGCTGACCTGTCCTGAGCGCGCTCCGCGGTCACCAAGCACCAGTGATGCAGGGTCCCTGCTCGTGGCTTATGTCATCCCCTGAGGTAGGTGTCGTGTACCCCAAAATTTCCTCGCGAGACACTGTGGGAGAGTGAGGTTAAACACAGACTAAGGGGCACAAAACCAAATGAGACCTGGTTCTGTGGATGCCAGAGTTTTTAGTGCCAGGCCAGCAAGAGCTGGAGGCTGAAAATGCCACCTCCTGTCACCACATTGGCCATCTTAAACAAGAAGAAAGTTATTGATTTGAGGGAGGTCTCATCTTTAATGTCACTTTTATTTATTTATTTTTTGAGTGCACACGTGTGTGCACAGATGCGTGTGCTCCAGGCGGCTCCTTCGGTCTTCCGCTGGCTTCCGTGAGGTAGTCTCTCCCTGAACCTGTCTCCACTCCCTCAGGACTAGGGCTGAAGACCTCCGTGGTCACCTACATGTCCGTGTGTGGTGCTGGTGTTGAGCTCACACCTTCTCTGGCCCTTTCAGGCCCTCGCCCAGCAAACCCGGTGCTCTTACCCACTCAGTCATTTCCCCACCCCAATCCCACCTTTTCTCTTAAATTTTATTTTTGTTTACTTTTATTTATTTATTTAAGAGAGAAAGACAGAGAACGAGGGAAATAGAGAATGGGCGCACCAGGGCCTCCAGCCACTGCAAACGAACTCCAGACGCATGTGCCCCCTTGTGCACCTGGCCCACGTGGGTCCTGGGGAATCGAGCCTCAAACCAGGGTCCTTAGGCTTCACAGGCAATCTCTTAACCACTAAACCATCTCTCCAGCCCCAATCTCACCTTTTTTAAAGACCTGACCCTCAGTCAGACTTTTTCCCAGCAGGGGACATTCATGTTGGAGTGTCGTCATTTGGTATAAGAATGATCATGTGTTTCCTTTTTGTTATTGGTGTTTTGTGAGTATGTGTGTATACATGTTCATATGTACGTGGGTGCACACATGTATGTAGGCGTGTGTGTATGTATGTGCATGCGGCATGGAGGCGAGAGGTGTCTTCCTCTGTCTCACTTTACCTTAATTCTTCTGAGACATGGTCTTTCACTGAACCTAGAGCTCACCAAGTGGGCTAGACTAGCTAACTAGCGAACCCCAGGGGTCACCAGTCTCCAGCTTCCCAGGATTATGGATGTGCCCTGCCATGCCTGGATTTGAGATGGGTTCTAGGGGTCAGAACTCCTATCTCCATGGTCGCACAAGTGATTCGCCCACAGGGCCATCTCCCGGGCCCCTTTGTGTGTTTGTTAATTAACTAATATGTTGACTCTAGTGTTGAGAAGCCTGTTCTCAAAGATCAGCTCTGCCGCTTGTCAGCGATGCCAATCTGAGCATCTTTAGCTCCACTCTGAAGCCTGGTTTCTTGTAAAGACTTAATGCTATCCACTTCATAGGGGCTTCATAAGGATTAAATAACACAATGGGTAGAAATGTTTAGTTCATAGCTAGCACATAATAAAAGTTTTTAACAATTTACATAGCATTAGCAAGGAGATCTCTCACGTTCTCTGTGCAATGCATGTTGGATTCCATAGGGACGTCGGGTCAGAATATGTACAACTATCCAGGCAAAGCTCGGAGGAGTCCCAGTCTCAGGTGTCACCTGATCCTAGAGGGGTGAAGTCATGGCCACAGCCAGGATGGAGGCCAAGCAAGGACTCAGGTGACCCTGGCCTCATCTCACAGCCCCAGGCACGCATTCCTCCCCATATGTGCAGGACTAGGTCCACATTTCACTTGTGAAACTCGCTAAGGAAACTTCTCTGCATGTACCTACCCATGACTTCATAATGAACAGTTTTTATTGTTACTTTTAAGAACCTTCTATTAATATGAATGCAGGTTGAGTATCCCTTCTCTGACATATACTTGGGACCAATGAGAGTTCTTCATATGTCAGATGTTAGGGGATTTTGAAATATCTGCATACATATGAGATGCCTTTAGTGATGGGAACCCAAGTACAGAATGTGAAATTCGTTTCTGTCTCGTGTCTGTTTCATACACAGTCTTAGGGTAATCTCCTACACAGCTTCAGCATGCCCATGTGTTTCCTGTGACCTGTCACTTGAGGTCGGGGTGTGTGGGGGGTGGATTTCCTACTTGTGTCTCCTGTAAGTGTTCAGGAGGTTTTGGATTTGAGCTCATTTTGAGGTTCTGGTTTTCAGATTGGGGTCTGTGATGCCATATTTAGCACTGTAACTGTTGCTAACAGCAGAGGGCAGTGTTACTTGAGTAGAAATGCAGAAGGGCACCCTAAGAACCAGATGTTTGGGGCTTTGAGGCAAATTATCTCTCTGTCTGAAACAGGCCAGATTAGTGACTTGTGGTTATATCATTGCAAACATTCTTTCCCTCTGCATTACTGGAAAAGTTGCTTAAGCTTTCTGACTTTGCAGCTGCTTCTAATCAAGTTAACTGGAAATTTAAAAAATGGGCTCTGAAGTGAATCCAGCCCATCTACCAACAGTCTGTTCTTGCTCAAGCGGCCTCTGGCGTTGTATCTTCTTACCTGGTTGTGGTTTTACTCCCGAGGGACAGGGAAGCTATTAAGTGCTATTAATTGAGGTGATCTTCCTCTCCAGCCTCCGATCCTTTGCTAGAGGGATGTGTGCCCAACCCAGACATTTGGACCTGCCTGGTGTTTGAAATGCGCCAAATATGATAACCAAGGCCTCAGATGACATCAGCGGCTTGAATACCAGCCAAGCTGGGAAGTAGTTCAAACACTAAGTTAGAAAACATTTCTGCAAAAGCAAGCTGACGGCACTGTTACTTTTGACTAAAGATACAAACACTAATGCAAAAAGAGAGCAAAATGTATTATACTTTTACCTTAAATTTTTTATTTTTATTTTTTAGAGTGAGAGATAGGCAAAGGGAGAGCTACAGAGGGCCTCAGTCACTGCAATGGAACGCCAGACGCTTGTGCCACCTAGTGGGCATGTGCAACCTTGCACTTGCCTCACCTTTGTATGTCTGGCTTACGTGGGATCTAGACAGTTGAACATGGTTCCTTTGGCTTCACAGGCAAGTGCCTTAAGTGCTAAGCTATCTCTCCAGCCCCCAAATGTATTTTATATTACAGTAAAATAATAGAACAGTCATACTGTGGGAAGCAGGAGAATAGTTAGTAGGTGTGCAGGTTCTAACAAACAGAGTAAGAGCCCCTTCGACTCCCACAACCTAAGAGCCATGCTGCATTCTAAATTGCAGTTTTCCCTCCTCTATGATGGGAGTACTTCTTGGCTTTTTGAGTGCCTGGACTTCAATAACGAAGGGAGCAGAAGTAAGGGAGGGCCCCATGGGCAGAGGAGGGCAGGACCAGACCTCAATGTCACCTTCATGGAACTCAGAATTTGGACTCATTTACATCTAAGCTGTTATCTGACCAAGAGGCAAGTATAAAAGAACATGGACTACTTTTCCCAACTGAGAAAGAAAAAAAGTTTTATGTATACATATCATAATAGTCTAAACAAGTGAAGAAATGCCAAGAAAATTATAAAGGAAAATGAAGAGATTCAATCATGGACTTTTTTTTTAAACTTATTGTATAAAAAGTTTAAGAGATGGCACAAACTGATCAGAGGACTCACGATATGTATCAGCTAGCATTCTGTTTGTGAGATAGAATTTTACTGTATAGTTTAGGCTGGCCTTGAACTTGCCATCATTCTGCCTCAGCCTCTCAAATGCTGATACGACCGGCATATGATACACACCAGCTTGTGTGGATGGCCAATATAATTAGATCAGCAGATGTCTAGGATGAGTGAAGCACACTTATTGGTGTTTCTGTAAAGGCATTCCCAAGTGATAGAGTAATAGGGAGAAGACTCACCCCAGTCGTGGGTGGCACCATCCCGTAGTCCAGCAGCTGATGGAATCAAAGCAGGAAGTCAGTGGACTGCCAGCATGTCCTTCTCTCAGCATCCTACCCACCTAGAGGGGAAGACCAGTGCCTGTCAAATGCTCCTGCCACCATGACGTTCTTCCCAAATGTGTGGGACCAGGCAGCCAGGAACTGACCCTCTGAGTGTGTGAGTGAGTCTCCCGCATTGTTTCTGTCCGTCATTCTGACCCAGCACTGAGGAAAGTAACCAACACCACTGGTTAATACTCTAACATCAACAAATAAATCTCTGAAAAGATGAACATGCAAGACTAGAGAGAGAGGAGCAAGGCATGGTGGTGCACGCCTTTAATCCCAGCACTCGGGAGGCAGAGGTAGGAGGATCGCCATGAGTTCGAGGCCACCCTAAGACTACATAGTGAATTCCAGGTCAGCCTGGACTAGTGTGAGACCCAACCTTGAACGCCACCCCCCCGAAAAAAATAAACGCATTGGGCTGGAGGGATGGCTTAGTGGTTAAGCAGTTTGCCTGCAAAGCCAAAGGACCCAGGTTCAATTCCCCCGGACCCATATTAGCCAGATGCACAAAGTGGCGCAAGTGTCTGGAGTTCTTTTGCAGTGGCTAGAGGCCCTGGTGTGCCCATTCTCTCTCTCGCCCTCTTTATCTCTGTCAAATAAATAAATAAATAAAATTTTAATGAAAAAGACCAGAGAGATAGGTCTGTGGGTAAATTGCTTGCCCCGAAAGCATGAGACCCTGAGTTTAGGTCCCTGGCACCCACATAAAATACTGGGCGTGGCAGCATGTGCCTGTAATGCCAACACAGGGGAGCCAAAAACAGAGGATCCCCGGGGCTCACCTCCTCCCTTGCCTAGGTAAGCCGGTGAGTTCTGGGTTCAACAGGAGACCTCATTTCAAAGCGTAAGGTGGAGGGTGATTAAGGAAGGCGCCTCTGGCCTCCACAGGCATGTGCATACGAGCGCAAGCACATGCACATACATGAAGCCTTACACATACAAGCCTGTGCACACATGCACATACATGAAGCCTTACACATACAAGCCTGTGCACACATGCACATGCAAAAATTGAATATTCAAACAGGCAAAAATATGTGCATTCAAAATCATAAAATAATAATATGAACTACTAATGAATGTGTGGGAAAATATTGTAAGAAAAAAAATTACCTGGAACAGATGTTAGGTTAAGGGACGGCTGGCATTCCAAGAATCTTCGCTTAGCCCCTCTTTCCCTGTGAATCCCAGCATCCCCTGAGCCCTTAAGGGAACCCAGATTCTGCAAAATCCCAGCAACCTCTCCTGCCACTGCCTTTCAGATCAGGTGGCCTGGGTCACAGCGCACAGTGTGACACGAATGACATTCTAAGCATGAGCTCTCCTGTGTTGCCCGTGTGTGTGCCGCTCGGCCACATTTGCAGGCTGGACAGGGATCAGTGAACTAGGTTGCAAGTGAGCGAGCCTAACGCTGGCTCCACACCCCCAGTCACTGTGACGTTGTCCTCATAAAGCAATGAAACCTGCACTAAAGTGACCAGGAAGGAGATAAAGAAAGCAACATGGTGGTGGGTATTAAGTCAAAGATGTCTTAGAACGTTTAAGCTTTAGGTCAGAAGAAAGAAATCTTGGGTATAAAATGTGCCATTTTGCAGCAGCAGACGTAATGGTATTTCAAATAAAATATTCTAGTAGGTTTCAGACAACGTGTTAGGCAGTCCTTTCTCGAGTTAAGGAGATTGCCCTATTTGCTCCTGCCTGCTTGGGGTACTCCTAGGGGTGACGCTGGCTTCTGCTGCTCACACCTCTTGCTTTCCTTCTCCACCTCCACGGTGGATCCTCAATAGCACTTCCCCTGACCAGCCTGCTCTGCAGATGACAGCGTGGTCCCAATACACTAGGGACTCACTAAGTGCACTGTGCACATTAAGAGACAGACTCAAGAGCCAGGTAGCCTGGGTTCAGTCTTAATTGCGTGTCCTCGACTTGGTTATTTGGCCTCTCTGCATCTGTTTCCTCTTCTGCAAGACGAGAATAGTAATAGCGCCCCCTAGGAGGCTGGGGTACGCCACAAGTGAGTCATTGGAGCTAAAGTACACAGGACAGTGGTGGAAAGTCAGTCGGTTCTGTCATCCTGCTAAGAATACTTGTTTGCAGACAGTATAGATGCAAAGCAAGATTGAAAAACAAACTGTTGCCTTACTCGGTGGAAAAGAGAAATCATAATTCTTTAATTTCTTGACCTGGTTTATTTCTGGGCATCCTTGTGAGTGGACAAGGGCCCCTTCCGCTCTTCTTCCGTTGGGAAATAACGTCATGCAATTAATTCTAGCTTTGTAAAATGGGTGTGGCCCTGTGATGTAAACATCTATTAACAATGCCAAGTGTCTGGGATGGTTGCGATTTGTCTGCTGTCACTGCAGCCCCCGAGGTTCCGAGAGGGAGGTCAGATGGCCTGACTGGGGGGCAGACCTCAGAGTCCTTTCCCATCCTTGCGCCCTCACTGAGAGGAACCACCCTGCATCCCCCTGGGACGTCTTCTCCGGAACCTATATTCAGCTCTTTCCCAGGGGGAGAAGAAAAGGCTTCTTCCTACTGATTTGGTTCCCCTATTTCTCTCTCTCTCTCTCTCTCTCTCTCTCTCTCTTATAAATAAATAAAAACATTTTTTTAAAGAGTAGAATCCAACAGTGTGGCAGGTGGAAGGGACCCACACATTAGAGAGGGATCCCAATATTTTGTAGATGAGGAATTGGGGCTCTACACCCAGAGAGGTCCTGCCCAAGCCAAACGGGTGTTTTTAGTAACATAGGAGTAGCCCCTGGCCATTCCAAATAAATTCAGCTTTCTTTTATTATATATATATATATATATATATATATATATATATATATATATATATGTGTGTGTGTGTGTGTGTGTGTGTGTGTGTGTGTGTGTACACACATACATTTAAAGCAAGAAGTCTGTGGCTAGGGATGTTGTAATAGAAATGCTTCTTTGGTAGGGAATTCCATATGCTCCAGGCATATCTTCAAGGTAGAAAAGAATTAGTGTGTTTATTTTTCTTTTGGGTCTGGATGTTTCTGCCAGGTCTTAGAGATAGTACAACCTATGGAAAATTCATTTGGCTGTACGTTAACAAATGGAATGAACAGTTGTCTTCAAAAAAGAAGACATCCAGGCAAGAAGCCACACCTCTATTTTTTTTATGATGTATGGCTTTATTTGGAGCAGCCTGTGCCTTAGTGTGTAGTCTAACCACTAATGGCATAGACTTAGGTGGGCGGAAATATATCGGCCTACATTTTCCTATATTTAAACCTCAAGCCCACCATAAGCCTGCCTTTTTTTCCTGAAGATGGAAAAATATAGTCAGTTTCAAGGTGACCTATCAGTTCAAAAATTTTTCCAGACATGTAAGATTGCCCCTACCCCCTCCTTCCTCTCTGATGGATAATATAAATTCCAGAGGCCGTCCACCATCCCAGCCAGGGTGGGGCTGGTGTCTGGGGAAAGTGTGAGTTCTCAAGTTGCTCTCTGGCCTGCCTGGGCATCCAGGGAAGAGTCCCACCAAGGTCTTGGGCATGGATTTGCCCGGCTTCAAATGGAATGAATGCCTCCCCATCTTGTATTGGGCTGCCAAATGCCCACTTTTGTTTTCCTATGTTTCCAAGTCACACCACTGGTTTTCCTCTGAGTATACCATCCCATGTCTACTCATTCATATGTTCCTTCTACCTGGAAAGGGATTATCCATCCTGACAACCTAGTCTCAAAATATTATCTGTTTCTTAAGTACTGCTCATGATGGTTCTTAAGGCCTGGGTATTGATACTTCACCTGAGTCCCAACCGCCCTCTTTGGCGTACATGTCCAGATCCTGAGGAGACTTATGATTTGCATCCTAAACTACTGATTTTGACACTAGATTTTAAATTAACTCACCACCATAAGGCAAGAAGACAGGAGAAATATGAGGATTGCAATTATTATAAATAAAGCTAAGAGCAAGATGAGAATCAGGAGGCCTGTCTCCAAACCCCAGGTCGACACTAAAAGAGTTTGCGACTTTGAACGAATCTCCAGCTTCTCTGTGCCTTTGTCCCTGGGTGAAAGTAGGTTCTGTGAAGGTCCCATCCAATACTGAAATTAGATGAGACAGCTTTCTCCCCTCTGTGCTCTTCCCTTGCACAGAATTGTTGGTCTTTGCAGGATTTGATGTATCCAGTTGCCATAAGGAATCTCCTAGAAGGCCGCTATGGTCGCCACGATCCCATAAATGCCAACACACCTTTTGGTGAATGAATTCCCTTACCTTCACAAGCACTGCTGGCATGAGCCTGCCTTTCAAAAGAGAGCCATTATGGGCTGGAGAGATGGCTTAGTGGTTAAGGTGCCTGCTCGCACAGCATAAGGACCCATGTTTGAGTCCCCAGATCCCACATAAGCCAGATGCATGAGGTGACGCATGCACAAGGTCAGCCACGCAGGCACACAGGCGGCACATGCGCCTGCAGCTCACTTGCAGCGGCTAGATGCCCTGCCAAGCCAGTTCTCTTTCTCTTGCTCTCCCTTTCTCTCATATAAAAGAGAGATCCATTAGTGCAAACGGTTCACCTGGGCGGAGTGGCATCCACATTTAATCCCAGCATTCAGAGGCCGAACTAGGAGGACTGCCAGGAGTTTGAGGTCATCCTGGAACAACAGTGAGACCTAAGTCAGCAAAACGTTCACAGACAAATGAAAATCAGGGATATCAGATAACTATGCTACTGCTGAGCCTATGAAATTAACCATCCTATTAAATTCTTATATTTTATGCTGTATTATACCTATGTTTATAACAAATTACTTTTCATTAAATTGTTGGGATTTGTTTTCAAGCAATTATGAGTTTTCGTCCCTAAAAATACTACCTACAGAATAAAAAGATCAGGAGTAACACACACACACACACACACACACACACACACACACACACACACACGGGAATGCCCCATCCCAAGAAGCTCTGGTGATTTATATCATTGCTGAGGTATCATTCATATATCAATCTCACTAATCTAAGTTATATAACTTGGGAATTGTATGACCATCACTATTCTAACTTGAGAACGTTTTCTTTACCTGAGAAAGAAGTCGCATACTCATCAGCTGCCTTCCTATATTTACTACCCTTGAGTCTAGATAACCCCAAATCTACTTTCTATCCCTATAAATTTGTCTATTCTGGACATTGCACAAGATATATATATATGTATTTTTTTTTTCAAGCCTCATAGGGAGGTTAGGGGAAAGCAGTGGGGGAGGCAGACAAATGCTGGAAAAGCATAACCACCTATTTGTATGTAAATGCCTTAGTAAAAGCAAAATGAATGCCGTTACTTTGTGTGCTAACTTGAAAAATAAACAAAGAGAAGTATCCACGTTATAACATGCACCACCACTACGTAGGATAAAAGCTGAGTAATCCTCCATTGTAAGGACATACCACATTTTATTTATTCATGCCTCAGCGCATGTGTATGGGCTTGTCTGCATTTTTTGGTGTTTATGAATAATGCTCCTATGGACACTCATGTAGAAGATTTTGTTTGATTTCTCTCATGTTCCATGTGGTAGTAGAATTGCTGAGTCATACAGGATCACCAAACCAAGACAGGCTTCTGTCAAAGCACTTGATTACTACCCACCTGCGGCAAAAGGTAAAACCCTTTTGCTGAAGACAACATATGCTGCTGACACAGAGCATGGAGAGACCTGACTGGAATCCAGAAGAGAGCCAGTCCCCAGACACTTAGCCCATCTACTGCTGGAGGGCACTACATGAACTACTGGAGGAAAACTGCCAACAACAGTCTGAGCAAGCAGGGGGTCTGAGCTACTCAGAAGCAAGCACCCTGACAGGATGTACATGCCAGTGCAATAGTGGCACACAGCCTCAGTGGGTAACCAACAGCTTTCTGATTGGCTAAGAGATCTGCTCAATGTGAAGGAGCCCATATCTGGAATTGGGAACCAGATCAGAATCTTATGGAGACAAAGATTATGCTCTCCAGTGTCACATTCCCACTAGTCTTTGGCTAAAAGAGGGGTTACATACATGCAATTCTCCCTGAATTACCAATTCTTATCCCATCTTAAACTATGCTGACTTTACTCTGCCTTGGAGAATCCGTTCTTCTTTTTCAGAAAGTAGCGAGACATGAGGAAATAAACCACCCCTCACACCTCAGCCAAGCCACAGAGGAATTGGGGAGACGAGCAAGAGTGCTGCTTCCATGGTGAACCTGATAATCAGCACCAGGGTGAAGCAGAAAGACACTGACAGTACTCAACACTTATCAAACCAGAGATCCAGAGGCTCCTAAGAGCTCATCACTGAAGTAGACATAAAACACACCCACCACAGCTCAAGGAAATTGACAGAAGAGGGGCTGGAAAGATTGTAAGAGCTACAGGCTGAGACATCATGCCTACAGGCATTGCTTCCCCTCCCAAAAAACTGACTGCTGCTCCCACAACATATAACCCACAACCCCAAGGAGAATGCCTGCAACCCCACACAGGAGGGTACCCAGAAGAATGGGGGCAGGGACGAGGAAAAAGGGTTCCAGCTCATGATGGATCCATACAAAATACGTTGTTAATACTTTAAAAAAAAAGAAAGAAAGAATTGCTGGGTCATATCCATGTTTACATGCTCACTCCATGTTTAGCCCCTGTGAAGTTGTTTACCACAGCAATTCCATGTTTTACTCTCATAAGAGTTGCTTAGGACAGCCATTTCTCCACAGCCTTTCCAGCAGATGTTTTGACCTCTCTCTCTCTCTATTTTTTTTTTGGGGGGGGAGGGGTTTTGAGGTAGGGTCTCAGTCTACCTCAGGCTGACCTGAAATTCACTATGTAGTCTCAGGGTGGCCTCGAACTCATGGCGGTCCTCCTACCTCTGTCTCCTGTGTGCTGGGATTAAAGGCGTGCACCACCATGCCTGGCTCTTGACCTCTCTGCTTGAATCCAGGCATCTTAATGGCATCTCCTTGTCAGTTTGCCCTGGACCTCCCCAATGGCTAGGGTTGAGTCATTGAACTTATCTGACCATTTCCATAGCTTCTTTAGGGGAAGTTTCTGTTCAAAGACCTGTTCCTGTTAGTTAGGTTGTTTATTGCTGATCTGTTAGAGTTCTTTCTTCCTGGGTACAAGTTTGAGGTGGTTTGGATATAAAGTGTCCTCCATGGCCCCCGGTGCTTGTGATTGAACCTCAAAGTCAGTATCCACCTACAGGAGCCTTTGGGTGGCCTCGAGGGTTGTGAGTCCAGGCTTCTGGGTATTAAGAGCTTGCTTGTCCTTGCTGCCCTCTCTGTGACGGATTATGAAGACATGAACTGGTCTCTAAGCTTTCTCCACCAGAATGTAACTGTCCCTCAAAACCATAGGCATGAGAAGGTAATTGCTATGAAGTTATTATCTGATAAGTGCTTTGCAAATATTTTCTCTCATTCTGAGGGCTGACTTTTCCTTTTCTTTCTTTCTTTCTTTCTTTCTTTCTTTCTTTCTTTCTTTCTTTCTTTCTTTCTTTTTTTCTTCCTTCCTTCCTTCCTTCCTTCCTTTCTTTTTTTCTTAGCTATTTCATATATTTTTTTGAGGTAGAGACAGAGAAAGAGTGAGACACGGCAAACCGGGGCCTCCAGACACTGCCACTGAGCTCCAGATGCATGCACCACCTTCTGCCTTTGGCTATACATGGGTACTAGAGAATTGAACCTGAGTCCTTTGGCTTTGCTGTCAAGTGCCTTTACTGCTAAGCCACCTCTCTAGCCCTGTGTTTTCTTTTCTTGATGGCATGTATGAAGTTCTCCCACTTTGACCATGAAGCTTACTGTATATGCCATCACCTAGGTATTACTTCTTTAGAATAAATGCTGGGACAAGAGAGTGCTGAGAACTATCCTATATGCCTTTGTCCCCAAATCTTGACCTATCTGTTCAGTTTGACAGCATGAAAGGAGTTAAGTGAACCCTGACTGCACCCCCATAAAAACTGACAACTACACGCTTTCTGTTTGTACACTAGCCACACTGGGAAAGTCAATGTACGACGTGCCAACTCGGCTATGGTTTGAATAACAGCCTTTGGGTCAATGTCTCCTTGCTCACTCTCAGATGGTGCCCTTTCTACCCCAGCTGGGGTCTACCCAGCTTGCCAAAGCTTCTCAGATCAAAATAGAAGCATGACCATTTCTCTACTGGGCCACATCACCATGAGTTCTTTTGTGCTGTGTTAAGAAATTACTTAGCTGTTCACACTTACCCCCAGATAATCTAATTAGAGGAGGTTGGCAGGCTCCGTGTGTGTTGTATGGACTTTAAATCAAGGGTCTGTCTGCTCTGGAGTGGTTTCAGAAGTACAGAAGAAAGCCTCATTCTTTCCAACTAAGGCTCCATGACCAGCCTGTTCTTAGTCCTGGGATCTGAAATCTAAAGATATAAAGTGACCTAACTGAAAATGCCAAACTTGTCAACTTCCAAGTGTAAGTGTGCCTTTGTAAATCTTAAATCTTTTAAAAGCCCTTTGTTTCTGATATTCAAGAGGACTCTGGTTTGCAAAGCCCAATTTTAATTTCAGAAGTGTTTTAATGAGCAAAGAGAAGTACCTATGGAACAATTACAGGTCGGATGTTTTTAAATTCATCATGAAAATTGCCTCAAAGCACACAGAAAATAGGAGCAGTTTATGGGGTTCTCAGCTGTCGGTCTGGGGTGGGAAGAGCTACAAATACTTGTTTTCCCACTCTTGTAATTACGTGTGACAAGGCGGATTCCTTGGGATGGTATTGTCTTAGGGAGGTTTCTGAGAACAGGTCCTGAGGCCAAGAAAGGCTTATGGATGGGGTTTCAGGAGCTGCACCTATCAGGGGACGGGCAGCACAGGGGAGGGTTGGACTATGTTGCCAGTGCCACACACAATATAGAGAACTAGAAAGTTCTTTCAGAGTTGTCCTGAATGAGGCAAGAAGGCCTAGTCTTTCAACACAGCATTGACCAACGGATGTGGGCTTTCCCTGAGGTCAAGACTGGGCCTTGCATACACCAATAACTAGGTAGATTCTGGGTAATGACTTGATGGTGTTAGCTTGTAGCTAACAATCTGGGCAGCTGGAGAAGTGAGAACCTTGGTTATAAAGGAGCACTTGCATACCCTCCTCTGCCCATCACACCTCCATTTCCCCTCATACCGTAGGCCGCGTGGCCATAAATGGAATGGAACCATGCCTAGTTCCCCCACACAATTTAATTCCTCCCTGGACAAGCTGCTGTTGTGGAATTGCGAGGGCGTGCTGGAGCCGACCTGGCCGTGCCCCTGAAACCAGAGCTCGCTGCTTTTCCAGCGAGGTCCTCACTTATCTGGGGGTTCAGTGTTCTTGGGAGCCCTGCCGCTGTGACAGGTCCTGAGGCTGGACCTCTTCCTTCTAGATGATGCTTTTCCCATGCTGCAAGCTGGGCCTTGGGCTTCTATATTTGACTGTGAAATAGCTATAAATTGCTCTCTCAGTTTTCTTTCCCAAAATGCTATGATAGTTACGGTTTCCTACAAGCTCCCTGTTATGGCAAACTGCATTTTCTTCCACAAGATTGTCATTCTCATTTGGCCACAGGTGAAAGTTTAACAACTGGACATGTAAGAATTTCCTGGCAGAATCTCTTGGTGGCATAGATGACAGAAGATTGTGTGCTAAGTCTGGAGGTCACGGTCTGAAATCATGGTGTGGACAGGGCTAGGCTCTGCCTTCAGGCTCCAGGGGAGAATCCTTTCCTGTTTCTTTCTGCTTTTGGTGGCTCCAAGCACTGAACTCTGTTCATCCTTCCCATGGCCCTTTTTACTTCTCTTCATTGGACCTGAAGCTCACCCTAATTTCAGGATTATTTCGTCTCAGTGTCATTAATTCATGACATTCACATATTTTCAAATAAAGCCATGCTCTGAGTTTTTAGGTGAATATGAATTTTGGAGGAACTCTTTTTTATTTATTTGTGTTCCTCCTATTATTAGTGATGGCTAGAAATAAAGCCAATGAATAAATTTCAACACTCATGTTACCATTTCCATAACACTGCTGAAGTCATCCATCTTCTCCAGGAAGCAAATGTGGAGATGGGTTAGTCTATAGTATGTTTACATCTCTCTCTCTCTCTCTTTTTTTTCTTTTTTTAATTATTTATTTATTTATTTATTTGAGAGCGACAGACACAGAGAGAAAGACAGATAGAGGGAGAGAGAGAGAATGGGCATGCCAGGGCTTCGAGCCTCTGCAAACGAACTCCAGACGTGTGCGCCCCCTTGTGCATCTGGCTAACGTGGGACCTGGGGAACCGAGCCTCGAACCGGGGTCCTTAGGCTTCACAGGCAAGCGCTTAACCGCTAAGCCATCTCTCCAGCCCTCTCTCTCTCTTTTAATATTTTATTATTTGTTTGACAGAGAAAGAGGGAGAGAGAGAGAGAGAGAGAGAATGGGTGCACCAGGGTCTCCAGACACTAGCACCCCCTTGTGCATCTGGCTAATGTAGGTCCTGGGGAATTAAACCTGGGTCCTTTGGCTTTGCTGGCAAATGCCTTAACCACTAAGTCATCCCTCCAGCCCTATGTTTGCATCTCTTGATGCATACAGAAATGTTTAGAGGAGAGAAGATAAATGAAAGAGAAATAAGGGAGAGATAAAAAGAGGAAGGAAGGAAAGAAGTAAGACAGAGGGAGGGAGGGAGGGAGGGAGGAGAGAAAATTATTGCTTTTATGAATTATTGCTTTTTAGGCTGTGTTTATCAAGACCTGAGCTGGGGCAAGGAAAAGGAGGCATCTGAAGCATAATATTTAAGGAGATACTCTCAAGTACCAACCCCGTGCCTCCATGACCTTAACAGCGAAGACCTCCTTCAACTGCATGCCCTTGGCACCCACTTGACTCACCCAGATCCTGACCCCAGGCAAATAACATCACTGATTTCTGGCCAAATTGTTCCTCAACACATCTGAACCGAATTACAACCTCTTCAACAATGTCCGGGAGTCGCAAATACATCACACTCTTGTTAATTTATTTAAGAATTAAGGACATACTTAGTATGCATGTGTTGGTACCATCCTTTCCCTCATTGCTGCCCCATACCGCCAGGGGCCTCCTCAGTGGGGTTGCTGGC
Source organism: Jaculus jaculus (assembly GCF_020740685.1). Lineage (NCBI taxonomy): Eukaryota > Metazoa > Chordata > Mammalia > Rodentia > Dipodidae > Jaculus > Jaculus jaculus. The sequence goes on along the minus strand of NC_059113.1, from coordinate 8,991,113 downwards.
ACTCCCCGTGGGCTTGTGGGTTATGTGTGGCGAAAGAAGCATGGGGGGGGCAGTGCCTCTGGGCATGATGTCCCAACCCGTGGTTCTTACAATCTCTCCGCCCCCTCTTCTGCAAAGTGCCCTGAGCCATGGTGGGCGAGTTTTACGTTTACTTCAGTAATGGGCTCTTAGGAGCCTCTGCATCTCTGCTCAGGTAGGTGTGGACATCCTGGGCGCCTGTCTCCTCCACTTTGGTGCTGGTTACAAGGTTCACCATGGAAGCTGCTCTCTCCCTCCTCTACCCACTTCCCCTGTGGTCTCAGCTGGACTTTGGCTGAAGTGTGAGGGGTGGTTTATCTCCTTGGTTCTTGCTACCTCCTGAAAAAGGAAAACAGATTTTCCAATGGAGAGTGATGTGAGCATAGGTTAAATGGGATAAGCATTATTGGTTTAGGGAGAATTTGATGGATGTGACCCTTCTTTTAGCCGAACAGTAGTAGGAGCTTGACCCTGGAGAACATAATGTTTGTCTCCCTCAGATTCTGACCTGGTTTCCAAATCCAGACATGGGTTCCTTTCCACCAAGTGGATCTCTTAGCCAATCAGAAAGCTATTGGTTACCCGCCAAGGCTGTGTGCCACTATTGCAGTTACTTGTACATCTTCTCAGGGTGTTTGCTTCTGAGTAGCTCAGACCCCTGGTCGCTCACACAGTTGTTGGTCACTTTTCCCCAGTAGCTCCTGTAGCAATTTCCAGCACTAGACAGGCTGACAGTCTGGGGACTGGCTCTCTTTCGGATTCCAGGGGATTCCATCCGGGTCTCTGTTCTGTATAGGCAGCATGTGGTGTCTTTAGCAATTGGGTCTTACCTTTTGCCTCAGGTGGGTAATCAAGTGCTTCCACAGAAGCCTATCTTGTTTTGGGGACCTCTTAGATCAATCTGATCAACAGCTCATTATAGGTAGCAACAAATTTCTAGTACTGGGAGTTAAAGGTCAGAGCCCTCCCACCCCCCAAAAAAAATTAAGGTTAGGCTTCATCCTACCCTCTTCAGGGCCCTTCTTTTCAGGTGCTGCCCCCATAGTACTATTGAAGGTTAAGTATTTTAGTCATCTTCAAGGACCAAGGTTTCTATGACACCAGTTCATTTGAAGTTTTGTTTTGCCTTTTCCCCCCACACCCCCTGCTTCCTCCCCCATGCCCTTCCATTCCTGTCTCGGACTTGAGTTGCTATTCAGCTATGTCACCAACATGAGCTGATCCTCGTTAGGAACTGCAGATGAGTGAGATCATGCAGCATGTGTCTTTCTGTGATTGTAGTCCATCCCTTTTCTTTTCTTTTTGTGGATTTTCGAGGTAAGGTCTCACTCTAGTCCAGACTGACCTGGAATTCACTATGTAGTCTCAGGCTGACCTTGAACTCATGGCAATCCTCTTACTTCTTGCCTCCTGAGTGCTGGGATTAAAGGTGTGTGCCACCATGCCTTGAGAGTCCATCCATTTCCCTACAAATTTCATTGCATCATTTTTTCATACTGCTGAGTAGAATTCCATTGCATATATATACCACATCTGCATTACCCATTCGTTCAGTGATGGGCACCGGGGTTGATTCCAGTTCCTAACTATAATGAATTGAGCAGCTATAAGCATAGTTGAGCAAATATTTCTGTAGCGAAGCATGGAATATTTAGGATAAATGCCCAGTAAGAGGATAACTGGGTAGCTCTATAGTCATCATTTTCAGGACTCCCCATATTGATTTCCACAGTGAATGTGCAAGTTTATATTCCCACAAACAGTGAATAAGGGATCCCTTTTTTCCACATCCTCACCAACATTTGTTGTCATTTGACTTTTTTTACTGATTGTCATCCTTACTTTAATAAGATGAAATCTCATGGTTGTTTTAATTTGCATTTCCTTGATGGTTAGAGATGTTTAACATTTTAAGTGTGTGTTAGCCTTTTGTACTTCCTCTGAGAACTCCCTGTTCAGTTCTCTGTCTCATTTTTTGAGTGGGTTGTTTGATTATTTTTTATTGTCTAGTTTTTTTTTAATTCTTTGTAGATTCTAGATATTAGGGCTTTGTCAGTGGTATAGCTGGTGAAATTTTTCTTCCGTTATGTAGGTAATCTATGGGCTCTGATTATGGTATGCTTGTCTGTGCAAAAGCTTTTTAGCTTCATTATACACTATTGGTTGAGTGATTGTTTAATTTCTTGGGCAACTGGCGCTTTGTTCAAGAAATCTTTCCCCACTCCTACATCATGGAGAGGTCCTCCTATTTTTTTCTTCCAATTGTAGAAGAGTTTCAGGTCTTATATGAAGGTCATTAATCCATGTAGAGTTTAGTTTTGTGCATGTATGAGTGTGTCTAGTTTCATTTTCCTGCATATGGTTATTCAATTTGTCCAGCTGCATTTGTGGAAGATGCTGTCTTTTTTTTTTTTTTTTTCCAGTCTACACTATTGGCACCTTTGTCAAAGGTCAAGTAGCTGCAGTTACTAGATCTACGGTCCGAGTCCTCAGTTCTGTCCCGCTGGCCTGTGTTTCTGTTTCTGTGACCACACGCTGTTTTCATCTCCCCGTCCTCTTCTCATCGCCCCACGCCTTCAGCCCTTCCCCACATACATGCACACAAACACACCACACTCCTACACATGCAGCAAAATAGAATTAAAAATGTTTTGCCTTTAAAAGCTTAAAACTGGGCTGGAGAGATGACTTAGTGGTTAAGCACTTGCCTGTGAAGTCTAAGGACCTGGTTCAAGGCTCCATTCCCCAGGACCCACATAAGCCAGATGCACAAGGGGGCGAATGTGTCTGGAGTTCATTTGCAGTGGCTGGAGGCCCTGGCATGCCCATTCTCTCTATCTCTCTCTCTCTCTCTCTCTCTCTCTCTCTATCTTTCTCTCTCTGTCACTGTCAGCTAAATAAATAAAAATAAATAAATATTTTTTTTAAAAGCTTAAAATTATTAAACATACTAAAAGGAGATATATGCTTACTGCCTCTTGTTGGCTGATGCCCTGTACCATTGTAGGGTTCTGCCAACAAGAAACTCATTACTAAATGCAGCCCCTTGACCTTCAACCACACCTGTGAGCTAAAATAACCCTATTTTCTTTATTAAAAAAACTTCACTGAAACAAATTTAACCGATGCTTATCTCCAGTTGTGTGCTGCCCGGTGTGGACAACCAGCTCCTTCAAGGACAGCAGTTGAGGCTCTTAGCACCTCCCTGATGTGTGTGGTTTCTGCCACTGCTCATTTCACACGAGCTCCTGAGCATCACCGAAAGGGGAGTCGGGAAAGAGATGTGCAGTTAGCTCTCCCCTGTGTTATCTGTGCAGAGCACGTTTGTGATTGCACTTAGCGACCAGTTCCAATTTAACATGTTGCATATTTCTTCATAAAAGAAAGAAAAAATTATGTATAGGTGTTGATGTTCTCTTCATTTTTCTTTGCAGATGCATGTGCTTACTGTCCTTCCCAGGAAACAGCTGCTGTCAAGAATCTGGTATGTCTTCTTCTGGATCATGTTTTTGTATTTTTACTACATTTACATGTATTTAGTATACTGTATAGGTATGCTTTGGGTATTTAAATTTTATCTTCAAAAACTCAACAGTTGGGGGCTGGAGATGGCTTAGCAGTTAAGGCATTTGCCTGCAAAGCCAAAGGACCCTGGTTCAACCTCCCAGGACCTGCATTAGCCAGATGCATAAGGGGGCACACACATCTGGAGTTCATTTGCAGTGGCTGGAAGCCCTGGCACACCATTCTCTTTCACTCTCTCTCCCTCTTTCTCTGTCAAATAAATAAAAATAAAATATTTTTTTAAAACTCAACAATTGGGGGCTGGAGAGATGGCTTAGTGGCTAAGGCACATGTTGCAAAGCCTAAGCACCCAGGTTCAATTTTCCAGGTCCCACGTAAGCCAGATGCACATGGTGGTGCATGCATCTGGAGTTTGTTTACAATCGCTAGAGGCCTTGGTTTGCCCATTCTCTCTCTCTCTCTCTCTCTCATTCTCTCCCTCTCTGTCTCTAACAAACAAATAAATAAATAAATAAAAATAAATTTTAAAAAATAACTCAACAATTGTGCCTAGAGAATTGGCTCAGTGAATACCATGCTTGCCACATAAGCAACAGGACCTGAGCTGGATTCCCCAGCATGCCCCTAAGAGCCAGGTGTAGTGGCACATGCCTGTGACCCCAGGCAGGGCTGAGGAGATGGGGAAAGGAGGACCTGAATTGGTAAACTCCAAGTTCAGGGGGAGATCCTGTCTCAAAACTAGAAGATAGACAACTTGGAAAGAAGAAGGAATTCAGTGGAGGGAGGATTTGGGGGGAGAAAAGAGAGGGTAATGGAAGGGGATTGTGATCATGATATATTGTCTACATTTATGGAAGTTATCAATGAAAATTTTAAAAAAATAAGGTGGGAAACAACCAACGAAGAACCATGATGTCAACCTCAGGACTCCACTGCCATGCACATACATATGAACCCACAGACATATGAACACACTTGCACACATGTGCACATATACACACACAAAATGAAAGTTTAAAATCTCAATAGATCCGCATAGAAATTTCTCAAAAACAGTTGTACAAATGGCCAAGAAGTACCTAAGAAATATTAAATACCATAAATCACCAGGGAATTATAAATGAAAATTAAAATGAGATGTCATCTCACTCTATTAAGAATGGCTATTCTTTTTTAAATTTTTTTAAATTTATTTGAGAGCAACAGACAGGAGAAAGAGGCAGAGAGAGAATGGGTGCACCAGGGCCTCCAGCCACTGCAAACGAACTCCAGACATGTGTGCCCCCTTGTACATCTGGCTAATGTGGGTTCTGGGGAATTGAGCCTTGAACCAGGGTTCTTAGGCTTTACAGGCAAGCACTTAACTGCTAAGCCATCTCTCCAGCCCAAGAGTGGCTATTCTTAAAAAGACTAATGATAATGAAAGTACTGGTAACCAGTGGAGAGGAAGGGAACCTTTGCATACTATTGTTTGGAATGTAAATTAGCCCAGCTATTATGGAAAACAATATGGAGATTCATTAAAACACTGAAAATAGAACCACCACATGATTCAGTAATCCCACTGCAGGATATATATAGCTAAAGGGAATGAAATCAATATGTCAGAGAGACAGCTGCCCTTCCGTGTTTTGGCCAGCACTGTTCATACTGGCCTAGGAGTGGAAACAGCCCAGTAGTCTGTCAAGTGATGAGTGGGTAACCAGACGTGGGGTACATGCACAGCAGAACACTAACCAGCTGTGCAAAGAGGGAAAGTTTCAGAATGATGGACAGAACCTCAGGTCATTAGATGGAACGAAATGAGTCAGCCACAGAAAGACAGAACTCCACACATGGTTGCCACCAGAATCTGGAGAAAGTCAGAGGAGGAAGGGGAGACTTGGATCAGGGACCACTAAGTTATAGCTAGATATCTTAGTCAGACCAAGAACTTCTGGTGTGCAACTGCACTGGATGGTAAGTGTAGATGACAATGGTATATTGTAAATTTCAAAAGGACACAAGAGAGGATTTTAAAAACTTTTACCATACAGATATGGAAGATATTTGAGGACATGCGTATGTTTATCATTTTGCTTTTATTTATTTGAGAGAGAGAGAAAAAAAAAGGTAGAAAGCGAGAGAGAAAGAATGAGAATGGGCATGCCAGGGCTTCTAACCATGGCAAACAAACTCCAGATGCATGCATTACCTTGTGCATGTGGCTTACATGGGTCCTAGGGAATTGAACCTAAGTCCTTTGGCTTTATAGGCAAGTGCCTTACAGCTCAGCCATCTCTCCAGCCTCTGTTTATCTTCTTTTTTTGTTTTTGTTTTTTTGAGGTAGGGTCTCACTCTAGCCCAGGCTGACTTGGAATTCCCTATTTAGCCTCAGGGCAGTCTCAAGCTCACAGTCACCTACCTATCTCTGCTCCTGAGTGCTGGGATTAAAGGTTTGTGTTGCCATGGCTGGCTTTTGTATCTTGATATAGCATTGCATGGTGTAGACTTGTAACAAAGCATTACACAGCCTCCACTAATATATGATTTCTATATACTTAAGTATTGATAATTTTAATTAATTTATTATTTTATTTATTTATTTTGCTTTTAGAAGTAGGTCTCACTCTAGCCCAGGCTGACCTGGAATTCACTATGTCATTTCAGAGTGGTCTCGAACTCATAGGGATCCTCCTACCTCTGCCTCCTAGTGCTGGGATTAAAGGCGTGCGCCACCACACCTGGCTTCTAGTTGTTTTAAATATTTATCTATTTGAGGAGAAAAAGGATAGAGAGAAGGAAAAGTGACGGAGGGGGATTGGGCACCCCAGGGCCTCTTGCTACTGCAGATGATCTGCAGACACAGGCACCGTCCTGTGCCCCTGGCTTTCCGTGGGTCCTGGGAGTCTAACCCTGGCTGTCATGCTCTACAGGCAAGTGCCCTTAACTACCGAGCCATCTCTTTTCAGTCCCCTGATTTTTAAAAAAAAATTTTTGTTAATTTTTATTTATTTATTTGAGAGCAACAGAGAGGGAGAGAGAGAGGGAGAATGGGCGCGCCAGGGCTTCCAGACACTGCAAACTAACTACAGGTGCATGCTCCCCCTTGTGCATCTGGCTGACGTGGGACCTGGGGAACCGAGCCTCGAACCAGGGTCCTTAGGCTTCACAGGCAAGCGCTTAACCGCTAAGCCATCTCTCCAGCCCAGTCCCCTGATTGTTTATGAGCTTTTATTTTCAACAGACCTGAAGCATTAGCAATTACCCGATATTTAGTGAGGTTATAGAGCTGTGTACCAATATAAAATTTTCAAGGAAAATACCTTACAAAGACAGAGGAGTTCAGAGAGAGTGACCCCCTTGTAGGCAAGCATGACAGAAGCTGCCCGGTATCTTTCATTGACATTTCCATGGCAAGAATGTAGCCCCATGGATGTCTGGACTCTTCCCTAGGGGGAGGCTGAGATGCACACCAGCTGGGTACCAATATGTCCAGGAAGAAGGGAAGGATGGGGGAGGGGCACTAGTATTCCTTTGCAAGAAGGGGATTGTGAGACTTTTGGGTTTCCTCTTCTCTGACTCATTTGATAAGCCCTTTTGCCCCCCTTTTAAAACTTTTGTTTGTCTTTTTCCTATTGACATATAAGGATAAATCCATGAATAATTGGTTATAGTCATGGCCTTCTGAAATAAAAAAAAATATTTTAAATTTTACTAATTACATGGTAAACTTGACCATTTCACAGGTACTAGTGTATATGCCTGAACAAAGCTATTTTAAAATATTCTTAAGGAAGCGGGGCGTGGTGGCGCACGCCTTTAATCCCAGCACTCGGGAAGTAGAGGTAGAAGGATCGCTGAGAGTTCAAGGCCACCCTGAGACTACATAGTTAATTCCAGGCCAGCCTGAATCACAGTGAGACCCTACCTTGAAAAACAAAACAAAAAAAATGCATATATATATATATATATATATATATATATATTCTTAAGGAGTTTGTTATTGAATCTATATCACATTATTGTAAATTCTGTTTCTTTTATACACTAAATAATTTACAGCTACTCTTTTATTCTATATTTTGGAAGATGAAATCTCACCTATTCAATTTATTAAAAATTAAACAGGCCTATATTTGATATCGACTTCTTAACAGTGTTAGTGCCGTGACAAGAATGCAGCTTCTGAGATACAGTTGCACCTAGGGAGAATCTGGCCACTTGAATGACATTGTGGTGATTTTCTTACATTCTTGGCTTCAACATTCTGTGCTGTGCCATTTATAGTGCCTATTATATGAGATTGTTATAAGGATTGAGCAGAATTATGTGACAGAAACACCATAGGTTGCAAGGTGTATCACTGTTAGGAATTAGAATTGCAAATAATATTTAAATAGCAAACAGTACATATCATATGGCATGCCTTAATCTTGTTTTCAATCCCTTGCTGTATTCAATATACTATTTTCATGAGTTTTGCAAACTCCACTTCAGGCTCTGGTACTTGGCAGTCACTGTTCTGTGTGTGTGTGTGTGTGTGTGTGTGTGTGTGTGTGTGTCTGTGTGTATGTGCACACGTGGGTGTGCACACACCCACGTGTGTGGGTGTGGTTGTAATAACAGCCATGTGGTCGACCACATTTCTGTGAGTCATGACTGTCCCGAGTCTGCCTCTGTTTTGAACTGCTTCATTCCTAATGGCAACGGGGACGGCTGGCTTTCCAGACCGTTTCCACGGAGCGCCCAGCAAAGCCTCATCAGTTCACGTTGTGCTTTAGTTTCTGTCACTGCTTCAGGCCAAACCACAGCGTCGCTCAGCAGCCTCTCCAGGATCACTCTCCTGCAATTTTGTGTCCTGCCTGTCCCCCACTGTTAACATCGGATTTAGTCCGGAGGAGCACGGGAGCATAGCTCTGTGATGTATGACATTAGCCTTATTAGAACTTCAATAATGTTCACGAGAAGTTACTTCTTTAAAGGAGATGGAGAAGTCTCTTTATTTACTTTATAAAATTGAATGTTAATTTTAAGAGTGAGAAGAGCAGTGTTCTTGAGAGAAAATGCAGGTGATTCCTAGCGGCCTGGCAGACCGCTAGGAATGTGCAATGGAGAAGAGGAAGTGAGCCCAAGTGAGCAAGGTGGGGGTGAGGGGAGTGTCAGGCTCTTTCCTTCCTCTCTTCCAGGGTGGGATTGACAGTCCTCCCTGTATTAAGTGGACGCCACTCCTGAATGCCGCCACGGAGATAGCCTGGATGCTGTGATGTGGCCGAAGCCAGGACAGTGAGGTTCTGCTCTCCCCGGAAGCTTCAATTGCCACGGTAGAGGAAGAGACAGACAAAGAGACTTATTAACAATTCAGTGACTAGGAATGTGTCAGTGGTGGTCAGTGCTATGAAAAGAGTGATGTGAAAACCAGTGGAGTCAGCCAAGGCCTTGCTGAAGACAGTACATGAGCTCGAATAAACTGGATGTTTGTGTCTCTTCCAAACTCCCAGTAGTACTGTTTTATTCAGGGCTGGGTTCATTGTCCCCCAGATCACACGATGAACACAGACAGTTGAAAGGCAAGTGCAGTTTGAGAGGAAAAGTAAAGGGAGGCTCCCTGTGAAGCAGGGCAGCCTGGACGAGTGGCTGGTCAGTGAGCATTTCGGGTGTGCGGCTTTTTTGCACTAAGGATGGGCCTGTCCGTGGCCTTTGTGGAAATCGGCCATCAAAGTGGAGTAAGCTTGACTGGTTAATCTGAAAGACTTTGGTGGGTTTGTGGGCCAGGGAGAAGTGTACAAACTCAGACAAAGCCTGCCAGCAGGGAAAAAAAAAACTAATAAAAATAAAAAAGCCCTCCAAAATTTTCCTAAAAGGAGGAAGAATAAGAATAAGGATGGCCGTCTTGGTGAGTCAGGCTCAGATGTGGACTGGAGTTGTCTTCTACTTTCGTCAGGACAGGATATTGTCACGTTCTTATGTGGCTGTGTTTCTAATCTACCTACACAGGCTACCTTGCTCCTAATCTCCACCACTATATTGAAAGATTAATCTTCAATGTGAATATGTTAGGGATGGGTTCTTTGGGGTGCTTATAAACCCTCATGAAATGGGGTTATTATAAAAGAGGACTCAGAGAGCTCCCTTACCTCTTTTGTCATGTGCCAGCCAGCGAGACTGTGGCCACCTATGAGGAAGTAGCTCTTCTCCTGATATCCAATATTCCGATAGCTTTATCGTAGAGTCCCCAGGCTCCAGAAGTATGAGGCATGAGTTCCTGTTGTTTATAATCTACCTGGTCTCTGGTGTTGTTTTTTTTTTTTTTTTTTCTATAGCAGCCAAAATTGAACTCAATATGTGAATAAGAAATAAGGCATCTGTATTAAGGAGTGAGAACAGACTTGGTAGAGGTCTCCGAAATAATCCAAAGACAGACAGGTACCCTGGGATGAGGAAGAGAGCCAGTGGAACTGAAGTGTGGCAGCTGAGAAGAGAGGACAAGGTGGTATCTGAAGTGGTGGAGCCCGATCACACAGAAACCCATCAGGCAGCGAGGGAGCCTAATTATAACACAGCATTTTAGTCCAGAATGGGATTCAAATTGATGTACGCTTGGGGGTGTTGAAAACGTCATGGTTCTCAGAATCGGGCAACTGACAGATCCAAGGAGTCTATCTGAGTTAGGCAAAGAACTGGTGTTTGGAAATAGAGAGTGAGCAGAGAGAAGATGGCAGCCATTACAGAACCAGAGTCCAACCCTGGAGAAATAGCCCAAAAGTGAAACTCTCTAACAGGTTGGAGGAGGCATGTATGTATTCTTGGTGAGGGGTGAATATGAATATCATGTCTCTGTTTAAAAAGGTCATGCGAGACTCTATTCAGCCCCATATCACAGCCTTGGCATAGCAAACCAGCTCCAGGACCCACAAGTTCACATGCAGGTAGCTCTAGATATACTACAAGGTCTGATTTCCACCAGCTTAAATCCTCACCACTGTGAGCTGGAGGACAGCAGGACATTATGAGGGACAGAACAAGCATACAGTACTGGAGCTGACTTGGAGTGAAAACTCAGATGGAAAGGATATTACTCTTGATAGCTAAAGATCCAATTCAGGGTAAGGTGCCTTTGGGTCTCACTCAAGTTAAATTGTTAACATTTATTTTGTGATTATAAAGTACCTGGTGGAGGAAGACAAGTAGAAGTTTGTTGTGAGAATTAATTGTACATTTCTCAGAAGAAATGCCCTGGATTAAATCAGCTAAAAACTAAAGTTTCTTGGCTTCTCAGGATAGCAGAAAGTGTCCCTGCAACAAAGATAGTGGCATATCTGTCTGCATGATACCTATTTTTTTCTGTAAGTAAAATACCTCTATATAACCCCAAAGCACACAGTCTTCTTACTATACTATCCTGTCTCTTGAGTAAACATGTGCTTAAATTTTTATTTGTTATGGTAAAATCAGGCCATAGTTATACAGGGTTGGAATGAGGCATCTTTTATGAAAATCTCAATAATATTAAGTAAAAATGTAGTACCTGGGCTGGAGAGATGGCTTAGCAGTTAAGGTGCTTGTCTGAGAAGCCTAAGGACACAGGTTTGATTCCCAGCATCTGCTTAAGCCAGATGCACAAGGTGGTGAATGCATCTGGAGTTCATGTGCAGTAGCTGGAGACCCTGGTGCACCCATTCTCTCTATCTGCCTCTTCTCTGTCTCCCTCCCTCTCTCAAATAAATGAATAAATACAATGTTTTTAAATGTATGTGCCTGTTTGACTTGTAACTGGGTAGATGATGGTAGATGGCCTCCAAATGGCATATGAAATACTTCCTTTATCACTGTAATGGCAAGGCCAGGATGGTTTTTGTGAGAAGTCCCTGTCTTTCTGGCTTACTGGGTTCCATGCACAATGCAGACACATTTACCTGACCTCATTTCCCTCCATCCTGCCTTTGTTTATGGGTAAAGGTAATACACTGAATGAGCTCTCAGGTTTCCAGAGAGTGGGTGTTCAGACCTCCAGCCACTGCAAATGAACTGCAACACTTTGTGTATCTGGCTTTACATGGGTACTGGGGAACTGAACCCATGGCATTGAGCTTTGTAGGCAAGTACCTTAATCACTGAGCCATCTCTTCAGCCCTAAAACTCATCTTTCTTGGATGGGTTTTCCAATGCTATAGTAATTAACATACCAGCTCATTTTAAAGCGGGTGCCTACGTATGTATGCATGCATGTACATATATGTATTTGTGTGTATATATGTGTATGTATGTATTAAGAGGGAATATGCTCTTAATGGGAGCTGAACCTGAGAATCAGTCATTCCTGACCCACCAATGCAGTTTACTAAAAGTCAGGAAAACAACTTATTTCACCACAAAAGCAGCCAGTCATAGAAAGACCTGAACAAACATAGTATGGACAGGGGTTTTAAGGCAGATGCTGGAGCCACATGAGAAGGAAGGGAAAATGGAATGTTTGAGAGAAGTGGTGGCATCTTTTGAAATGAAAAAGCAAAGATATAGATTAATAGACCAATGCTTAACAGCCACAGACACATAACCCCAACTACTTGGGAGAATGAGGCAAAAGGGTCATTTGAACCCAGGAATTTGGACCAGCCAAAGCAATATAGTGAAATCTCATCTTAAAAGTAATTTTTAAAAACCCCACCAAAGCATGATGCATATTTTCCCAGGCTGTGAAACTATTATGTCCCTAGTGAGGAGAGAGGGTCTCAAACCAGGTTCACTCTGGCATAATTGATTACTAAACGCACAGACTTAACTTGTGTTCAGTCACAATATTACACATGCTGTATCATGCTTATTGATTTATTCTTTTACGTCGTATTTACAAACATGGCTAAAGTTCAATGCCTTGGAGTTGGCAAGGAGGGGACAGGGTGAAGAAGTCCCAAGAATAAGCTGGATTCTGCAATGGGACTCACATAGCCAAAGACGGTCACAGGCTGGGCTCCGTACCATTTTGCACTTGTGAGGTGAGAGGGTGGCGCTGAGCTCAGATCTCATGGGGAGGTTCTGTCTACAGACGGAGGGTGTTGATGGGCTGATTCACGGAGTGAGTCAGACCCCACCTCACCCAGGAGCAAAGCCACAATGGAGCCTTTCAGAGCCTAGGTGTGAGTCACGGCAGGGCAGTAATCCCTGCCACACTGTGATGTCACTGCTCCAGACCAATGGTAGCGGCAAAAGAGGTCGCTGCCTTGGTGCACACTTGAACTCTGTGAAGTCACCCTTAGCAAGTCCGCATCTGCTACTTGATTCTTGGCCAGCTAGCTATCTTGGAAATGAGTGTGGATGGCTTTGTTGATGAGGCTTTGATAATGTACTATATCTAGGTCCTGATTCAACTTTATGCACCCTGTGTTTGTGGACACCAGAGTGTTTTACTGGGTTTCTCAGAGTTACCAACTCCATGTAAAAATTATAATGGCAAATACTCTTCTTAATAGCATCTTATGGTTAATGCTTATATGTGTTTATACAAAAAATTATTCACTGCAAGATGATTGCTAACATAATAAATTTCCACCAACAAATGCCCAACACTTAGATTATTTAAGTAGATTATAGTTTGCATGTTGGGATATTATAGAGCTATTGACAAGGAAAAGTGTACTGATATATATTAGGATATATGTTAGTATCACATGCTATTATTTTAAAACATAGTTAAGATATGTTAAATGAAAGTTATCTATATGAAGTAAATGGCTATATAGTAGGGTTCCATTTGTGTAAAAAATACCAATACAAATATGCAGGGAGGTGTTGACATTAGGGTTCGAGGAGGTGTGGACACATGGAGACAGGGTCTATCCTAGGGTTGCATTCAAGAGAGACTGATAGGCTGGTAAAAGTTGAGAGGTATTTGAAGGAAATTCTTGTTTGTTAAAGTTGGTTTCTTTAAAATATTTCAAGCAATAAAGAAAGCAATGTAAATGCATTCATTTTTTGGAGGCAAGGCAATCATCCCGAAATCACTGGCTGCTGAAAATATGCTTTTAAAAGAGTTCCAAGTTTCCATTAATAAGGATTCAAGTGCCCCAAAGCAATTTCATTGTTAATGATTTTGGACAGCCATGTTTTCTTCTTAGTGCCATTTTCAAGGAACTTGGGGCCATTCTCTTCCTCGATATTTCCTTTCCCAATCCAGACATGCATTGATCTAATCATAAAAGGAAGCTATTAGAGACTCTGTGTGCCAGATATTACTCATGCTTGATAAATTGCATGCCCAAGGGAATATGAAAAAGCACAACTACAAAAATAGACTTTAATTCACATTGATTAAAACAATATTTGTCACTGGGCTCTTTTATGAGAGAGGAGTAGCAACAGCTGTCAAGTCCCAACCACTGGACGCAGATGAGGATCCCTGCACATTTCAGTTACTCAGTGAACTTTCCTTGATGCTGTGCTTGGTGTCAGGCAGTGTGCTGAGGATTAATGGCAGCACGCTATGCTATAGGAACTAATAAGCTCACAGTTATAATAACCTTTCAAAGTGGTGGAGTAGAAGCTGAGAGAAAAATACATTTAAACAAGAAAAGAGGAGGTGGGGGCCTTGCGGCGAGCTTGTGCAGAATAGCATATAGTTTATGAATTAGGAGGTGTTCACGGGAAAGGCAAGACTGATCTTAGCCCTGGGTGTGAAGGACATGCATCTCAAGGTGCCTGCTCAACATATTCAATTTGGAATCTAATGTGCCTTTTGTGCCTAATACATAGCTTATCCTTCCAGTCCTCCCTCATGGACTCTTCCAATGATCTTTCTTTTTTTTTTTTTTTAATTTTTAATTTATTTATTTGAGAGCGACAGACACAGAGAGAAAGACAGATAGAGGGAGAGAGAGAGAGAATGGGCGCGCCAGGGCTTCCAGCCTCTGCAAATGAACTCCAGACGCGTGCGCCCCCTTGTGCATCTGGCTAACGTGGGACCTGGGGAACCGAGCCTGGAACCGGGGTCCTTAGGCTTCACAGGCAAGCGCTTAACCGCTAAGCCATCTCTCCAGCCCCCAATGATCTTTCTTGATAATTCATGGGAAAACCATCTTTCTTTGTTCATATCAAATGCCTAGAAGTCACTATTGATCCCTGTCTCTACCCCATCTCTAAGGTGTCAGCCAAGACTTCTGGATGTAGATCCTAATGTTTTGTCATCTCTGCAGTCTCCAGGTGGTCCAAGCACCGTCGTTTCTTGCAGGATTTCCCTTTTCCAGTCAATTCTTTGCACAGAAGGTAGTCACCATCTATACTACAACACAGACCATGTAGTTCTCTAGCTCCAAACCAACAGGACCCCCATTTCACCCTTGTTGCAGTCAGGTTCACATTGCTAGTAGAAATCACCCAACTAAGAGCAGCTTGTGGGGGAAAAAAAGTTTATTTTGGCTTACAGGCTCAAGAGGAAGCTCCATGATGACAGGGCAAAATGACGGCATGAGCAGAGGATGGACATCACCCCCTGGCCGACATAAGGTGGACAACAGTAACAGGAGAATGTGCCAAACACTGGCTATAACACCCATAAGCCGGCCCTCAACAATACACTACCTTCAGGAGGCATTAATTCCCAAATTTCCATCAGCTGGGAACCTAGTATTCAAAACACCTAAGTTTATGGGGGACACATGAATCAAACCACCACATTTTGCCCCTGGCCCCCAGAAACTGATATTCATATATTCATACATGATGTAAAATACAATGCATTCAGTCCAACTTTAAAAGCCTCCATAGTTTTTTATCAATCCCAATTATTTTCAAACATCCCCATAGCCCAAGATCTTTTATTTATTTATTTATTTATTTATTTATTTATTTATTTATTTATTTATTTATTTGAGAGTGACAGACACAGAGAGAAAGACAGATAGAGGGAGAGAGAGAGAATGGGCGCGCCAGGGCTTCCAGCCTCTGCAAACGAACTCCAGACGCGTGCGCCCCCTTGTGCATCTGGCTAATGTGGGACCTGGGGAACCGAGCCTCCAACCGGGGTCCTTAGGCTTCACAGGCAAGCGCTTAACCGCTAAGCCATCTCTCCAGCCCAAGCCCAAGATCTTTTAACTGAGCCATAATACCAAAAACATCCTCCCAAACCCCATAATGGCACAGGATAAACATTCACACTGCAGAAGATGGCACTGGGAATAGCAAAGAAACATTCAGTCAATACAAGATTTTAAACAACCAGAGCAAACATCAAACTCTGTAGCTTCAAGTCCAACAACTCTAGTTAGTGACAAATCTCCAAGTCCAATAATTCTAACCAGCATCAAGTCTCTGGCATTCCAATTTCACCCCTCCAGCTAAGCTACTCACACTCCTGGAAAACTTCATCGGGGCTGGCAGCTCCTTCGCAGCCATCTCATGGTCCCGGCATCTCCACTGGGTCTCCACTGCAACCCACAGTTCATCCTCACG
Source organism: Jaculus jaculus (assembly GCF_020740685.1). Lineage (NCBI taxonomy): Eukaryota > Metazoa > Chordata > Mammalia > Rodentia > Dipodidae > Jaculus > Jaculus jaculus. The sequence continues at coordinate 8,975,147 of NC_059113.1, read as the reverse complement.
GCCCCATTGGGTCTCCATGCAGGCAACCAGCAAACCTGCTTCACACTGCCCATGGCCATTTCCAAAACATAAGACCATGTTGCAAGCTCAATGGCCCTCTCTTTCCTGTATTTCTTATACTCCACGATACCAGGTATGGTGCCAATTTGTTAATCCAGGGGGGATTAAATTAGACTTTGAAGAACAGGACACTCCTTGAGCACTCAGGCCCCTTCAAAAGAGTCTACATTCTTCCTGTTGCCCCAGTGCAGGTCAGCTGGTTCAATCTCAAAGGTTATAATCTCTCATTTGCAGCTGAACAGGCAGAAATTTCAGCGTAAAAAATTCTTTCTGTGCCATATCTCTCTGCTCACACTAGTTCATTTCTATGCAGAGCAACCCTGCACAACATCTCAGGACACAGGCATAACAGCAAGTTTTTCACACAAATGCTATCCCAGTCCAAGCAAAGCTCTTTCTCACCCTCATAAGCCAAACCTCACTGTCTATAGTTCTTACTGCATTCAGGTCTTTCAACTCTGACCAGAATAGTCCATCAAGCTGTACTTACACCACCACAAAGTGTCTCTTAGGCCAAGGTTTCAATTCCTTCCACATTCCTCTTGAAAATCAGCTCCAAACGGCCAAAACCACACAGTCAGATATCTAGCAGCAATCCCACTCCTTGGTACCACTTTCTTGTTCTAGTCAGGTTCACATTGCTGGTAGAAATCACCCAACTAAGAGCAGCTTGTGGGGAAAGAAAAGGCTTGTTTTGGCTTACAGGCTTGAGGGGAAGCTCCATGATGGCAGGTAAAACGATGGCATGAGCGGAGGGTGGGCATCACCCCTGGCCGGCATAAGGTGGAACATGGCAACAGGAGAGCGTGCCAAACACTGGCATCAAGAAACTGGCATAACACCCTTGAGCCTTCTCCTAACAATACACTCCCCTTCAGGAGGCGTTCATTCCCAAATCTCCATCAGCTGGGGACCTAGCATTCAAAACACCTAAGTTTATGGGGGACACCTGAATCAAACAGCCACAACCCTGAATATAGCACTCTGTGTGCCCAGGTTCCTTTCCTCCTTCACCCACCACCTCCCCTCCTTTTCTGTGTCTCACCCCTTCTTCTGCACCCACCTTGGCCTCACTCTTTCTCTAATTTCCACCGCACACACACTTGTTATATCCCTTTCAATTTTTTTTTTTTTTTTACTTTTTATTTCATGTCTATTATAACAGTGTGGATTCTTTTGTCCCCTTACCACTGCTCTTGTTACCCTGGGGGTCCTCCTTAGTGGGGTCATAGGAGACACTGTGGGGTCATAAAGGCCTTAGCCAGCCCCTGTGGGGTAGTGGGAGGACTGTGCCTCAGGACATTCCTAACTGCTCTGTGGCTCTCAGAATCCTTTTGCCCCTCCTCCACAACGTTCCCTGAGCCATGACAGGCAGGTTGGCAGTCCAAGTTAGTGTGCACTTTTCTGGAACCTCTGGATTTCTGCTATGATAGTTTTGGTTGATCACCTCGTCGGTCACCGTTGCCCTGGAGCTGGTTGTCAGGGTAGCAGTAAGAGCAGAATTCATGTCACCACTTCCTCTGCAATGTCTCCTGGGTCGTGTGGCAGATGTGGTAGAGGGGGCGCATCTCATTGTGAGCAATTAGCTAATTTCTTGCGTTATCAATGGATCTTGGTTCTTTTCCATTTTCTCTGTCCTCTGTAAAAAAAAGCAGATTCTGTAACCACGACCAAGAGCAGCTTGGGTTAAAGGGGTTTGCAAAGTTATTTGAGAGGTTTTTTTTTTTTTTTTTTTTTTTTTTTTGGTGTGAAAGCCCACTCTTCTCCAGAGAGCAGTGAGGGCTTCTCGCTGATGTCTGAGTTTCCTGACCATGGGATTATGACTTGGCTTCCAGTACCAGGTATGAGTTCTTTCCCACTAAGCCGACTGCACATCCAGTCAGAGAACAGTTGGTTACCGGCAGAGGGCTCCTGCCTCTATTGCACAAGTGTGTGCTTCTTGTTTGCCTGGTTGATTTCACAGTCTGCAGGGTCCACTGCTTATTTGTGCTGTTGGTGACTTGTCCTCCAGCAGCTCCCTTACAGCTTTCCAGTAATAGGAAGACTATCTAGGAAGGAACTAGTTTCCCTTTCAGATCCAACATGGTGTTCCCATGGCCTGTGACCACAGCCTATGGGGTCTTCAGCAATAGATTCTCACTTTTTAGCTTTGGCAGGTAAACGAGTGTTTTGGCAATTGCCTACATTATTTTGGGGACCTCATGGATCATCCTCCCTGGCCCACAGCTTGCTGTGGGGGGACAACCTCATTCTGGGCCTGGAAGTTACTGGCCAGATTCTATGATTTTAAGTTGAAGCTTTTTCTCCCTTCCCTCTATCCCCCTCCCTCTTTCCTGGTGACTATACCTTATACAATGCTAGCCACAATGATTGTTTCTAAGGAACTGATTCATGTTGTCTTAACTTTTGTGTAACTTCCTCCCCACTTTCCCTACCTCCTACCCCTCCAAGCCCCTCCACCCCCAATAATCTGTCCCTTCCATTTCCTGTCAAGCAACTCCTCCTCTCCTCTCTCCCTATTTCTTGTCTCTTCTCTTCTCATCCTAATTTTAAGCCCATATCATATTCCAGGTGCCAACTGCCATTTGCACTCATGTTTAGTGGATCCCAGTTAGGAACCACAGATGAGAGAGTACACACAGTGTTTGTCTTTCTGTGTCTGAGTAACCTCACTTAGAATGATTTTTTTTCCAACTCTATCCATTTTTCTGCAAATTTCATTATTTCATTTTTCCTTACTGCCGAGTAGAATTCCATTGTATATATATATGCCACATTTTCATTATCCATTCTTCATTGGATGGACATCTGGGCTGATTCCAGTTCCTAGCTATTGTGCATAGAGTAGCAACAAATGTGGCTGAGCAAGTATGTGTGTAGTAGAATGAAGTCTCAAGGGTGTGTGCTCAGGAGTGGTATAGCTGAATCAAGTAGTAGATCTATCTTCATCTTCTTCAGGAGTTTCCATACTGATTTTCATGGTGATTGTACCAGTTTGTACCCCCCCCCCAACAGTGGGTAAAGTTCCATTTACTTTCCTCATAGCCTCACCAGCATTTGTTGTCACTCATTTTTTTTTAATATATAATAGCCATCATGACTGGAGTGAGATGATACCTCAGATTTGTTTTGATTTGCATTTCTCTGATGACTAAAGATGTCATCTCTTTAAGTGTGTAGTGGCTATTTGTATTCCTTCCTTTGAGAGTTCTCATTTCAATTATCTACCCCATTTTAAAATTTTTTTATTGTTTAGTTTTCTTTGAATTCTTTGTAGATTGTACATATTAGACCTTTTTCAGTGGTACCACTGGTAAGGACTTTCTCCCATTATGCGGGATGTCTCTGGACTCTGTTGATGATTTTTATGTACAGTAGATTTTTAGTCCCATGAGGTCCCAGTGGTTGAGTGTTGATTTGATTTCTTGAGTTATTGGGGTCTCATTTTGGAAGTCTTTCAATATGCCTATGTCATGGAGTGTTCTCTACACTCTTCTAGTTGTTTTAGAATTTCATGTATTACATTGAAGTCCTTAATACATTTAGAGATGACTTTTGTGTATGGTAAGAGAAGTGGGTCTAATTTCATTCTTCTAAATGTGTTTATCCATTTTTTCCACCATCATTTGTTGAAGATGTTATAATTTCTCCAGTGTATATTTTTGGACCCTCTGTCAAAGATCAGGTAGCTATAGTGGCTTGAATTTAGAGATGGGTCATCTATTCTTTTCCATTGATATCTCTGTGTGTGTGAGGGGGGTTTATATACCAGTACCATGCTGTTTCAGTTGCTAAGCCCCAGATCACACTAAATGGGGAAAATCTCAAAGTATTTCCATTATGATCATGATCAGGGACAAGACAAGGATACCAATTTTCACCATTGCTTTGCAACATAGTACTTGAAATCTTAGCTCCAGCAATAAGATAAGAAAAACAAATAAAAAGGATACAAATTGGTAAGGAAGAATTCAAATTAGTTATATTTCCAGATGACATGATTTTATCTGTTAGTGACTCAAAAGACTCCACTAAAAAATTTCTAAAGGTGATACATTCTTTCAGTAAAGTGGCAGAATAAAAAAACAATACACAAAAATCAAGAACCTTCTTATACACCAAAGATAAACATACAAAGAAAGAGATAAGTGATACTATCCCATTTTCAATAACCACACACAAAAAAATCAAATACGCTGGAATATCCTTAACCATGGAAGTGAAAGACCTATACAAAGAAAACATAAACACATTGAAGAAAGAAATTGAGGACATGAGAAGATGTAAAGACCTCCCTTGGTCATATGTTGGAAGAATTAATATTGTGAAAATGATCATTCCATCAGCAGCATTATACAGATTTAATGCAGTTCCAATGAAAATTCCAGAAATATTCTACACAGAGATAGAAAAAAATTCTTAAAATTCATGTGGAAGAAAAGAAGGCTTCAGACAGCCAAAACTATCCTCAACAAATGAAATACACCTGGAGGTATCATCATACCTGATGTCAAGATATACTACAAAGCCATAGTAACTAAAATAGCATGATACCTACCATTTCAATTTTGATTCACCTATCCTTCTTAGTAAGTTCTTATCACCCTCTTGCATCAAAAACAATCTCCCCTCTTCTACCTTTTACCCCCTCTCTTTTAATTTTCTCATATCCAGACCCATTGTGCATTTGACATGTTTATTATCTGATACCTGCAACTCATCCCCAGAATGTAGTCTCCAGAAGGGCAGGAAGGTTTTCCTGGTTTGCTCAATGCTGTATGACCACAGCCTACAGAAGCATTCAGAGTGTTGTAAGTGTTCAAGAAGTACTTGTCAAATACCCAAGTGGATGATGGGAGACTGTATAGGGTCCAAAATGATGAAAGCTCAAGTTGATAGGATATATGAAGATACAGCTTTTGAAGGAACCATGGTAAGAAGTTCAGATCTCATCAACAGAAAGCCAGGGTAAGAATATGTGTGTTTGCATACATGTATACATGTGTGTGTCTGCCTGTACATATGTATATGGTGTGTGTGTGCGACAATTCATTGGATGGGAAAGCAGAGAAAAAAGCTAAAGAATTATTGTAATTATATTTGACTATGAATGGGGAGATGCTATGCATTAGAATAAACTATACAGCTAATTAATGAGTACGGAAACAGAAGACCCAAGAGTAACTTGAGTTTCTAGTTTGGGTGTTTGAACATGAGTTGTTGTCATTAAATCAAGTTACAAAATGTTACCTTAGAGGAAGAAAACCAACAATGGTGTCTCTAAGAGGAAAAACAAATGGGCTGGCTTCTGGATTTTATAATTCATCTGATGCTGTGAATTCATTTTTAAGTCCAGAGTCACTTTGGTCCTTCATTCAGTTCCCCAATGGCTCCGTCTGCAGGCTGCTGAACAGCTGGGAGGAAATGAAGCCTTCAGCCTGTCCCTCATGTGTTTATGTGACAACACACATCTTGAGGTTGACTCAATTTTCCGCTGCCTATTGGGACATTTAATATTTCGGAAATGTTGCCATGGACTCATTAATGAGGCAACACTTAAGAAATGTAAAACTTACCACAAGTGTTAAGCATTTTAATATGGATTAAAATCTAGGGATTAAAATGTGCAGAAATAAAAAAAAAATAAGCAATTCATCCTCAAATTGGAGCCACTTGGAACTTAATAGATAATGCTTCAGAATTTCATGATAGAGTGCCCCAAGATCACAGAAAAATTTAATGAACATACAAACAATTTGCATACTGCTAATAAAAGGACAAGAAATAAATAATAGCTGAATGGATACTGTCATTGCACTTGCTGGCTTTGTATAGCATTAAGGATTGTAATTATCCAGGCTAGAGTGTTCTGTAAAGGCATCTTAGGACATATGATATATATATATATATATATATATATATATATATATATATATATATGTGTGTGTGTGTGTGTGTGTGTGTGTGTGTGTGTGTGTGTGTGTGTATAACATGTACATATATAATATATATATGCTAAATATAAATATTTGAATACTAAATATGTAATTTTCACAGCTTATGCCAAAAACAAAAATCAGTCCCTCCTGTTTATCTGCAGTTATGCGATCCTCTCAGTCTCATTCACTGTGCAGTCTCAGGATGGCCTTGAACTCATGGTGATCCTCCTACCTCTGCCTCTCGAATGCTGGGATTAAAAGCGTGCGCCACCACGCCTTTTGATAGAACTATGACTTCAATAAATGATTCATCTTCTTTCTTGCTGGATTATCAGAAAAACAATCAGCACGCTCAAACAGGAAGCTCCAGAAGACAAAGGCAGCTGCTTCCTAAGTAAATTACTGTCCTCATGATTCGACTTTCTAGATCTGGTGAGAACAGACAGAAATCCAGGGTTTCTTTTCTTCCTCCTCTTCCTCCTCCTCCTCCTCCTCCTCCTTCTTTTTGTTTGCTTTTTGAGGTAGGGCTTCACTGGAGCCTAGGGTGACCTGGAATTCACTATGTAGCCTCAGGGTGGCCTTGAACTCAGGGTGATCCTCCTACTTCTCCCTCCCCAGTGCTGGGATTAAAGGTGTGTGCCACCACACCCAGACTGAAATCCAGGTTTTTACATGAAATCTCCCTTGAGAATTGGTTAGCGAGTTTAAAACGCTAAAGCACTATGCATGCCAATAATATACACAAAATCTGAACCTGTCTGCTGGCTCCAGTGAAGGGTATAGCTCTGCTTCTGAGCTGACGAAAATCCTTCAAGTCATTTTGCTCACTGTACTTCATGGGGACCTGGTCAGAGGTTTTGCAGTCATTTCCTTTCCTTGCATGACACTGGCTCCAAGGGGATGAGACACTCTGAATATCCTTTCTGTTCTGTTTTTCTTTTCTTTTTTCTTTCTTTCTTTATTTTTGCCTCAGCATACGTGCTGTGTGTGTGTGTGTGTGTGTGTGTGCGCACTGGAGGCTAAGTGTTTAACACTGAGCATGCGGGGGAAGGGTGCAGTTCATGATACTTGGCACAATGGAAAATGTTTGGATTGCCAGATCAAAAAAATAAAAACTCGAGGTACTCAGTTATATTTGAATTTCATATAAACTTTTTTATATTAGAATAGCTTATGAAATATTTGAGTGTGCTATATTGAGCAAAAAAAAAAAAAAAACACCTCACTTATCTGACTCAAACTTAAGTGAGCCATACATAGGGCATCCACAATATAAATAGAATGGATAATAAATTTTATCAAAATTGCAAGAGAGATGTGAAAAGTTGTTTTCTTACATATTGGCGATGAATGATTGTAATTTTAAATTGAAAGCAAAGCAAGAATTTATATTCGTGCCATAAAGGAAAAACCTCTTATGGATAAATCTAATAAAGTATGTATTAAGCCGATATGAGGAACATGCTTCTAACAGAAGAAGTCAAAGAACTTCTGAACAAATGGAGAGACCGTCTATGATTCGGGATAGGATGAGTCAATGTCGTCACAGTGCCATTTCTTCCCATCACGTTCTATGGAGTCAGTGCTGCCCAATCAAAATCTCAGTCAGTTATTCTATGAATATTAACAAAACCATTCTAAAGGTTATATGGAGAGAGAGAAGACACAGAATAGCTACCACAATATTAAAGGACAATGACATGGAGAACTGATACTACTCAACTTCAAAACAGTGTGGCTTGGCAAAAGATTAGATAAATTCTTCAGTAGAACAGAACAGAGAGTCTGAAAATAGGCCCACATAAATCTAGCAAACTGATCTGTGACAAAGGAGCGCAGGCAATAGCAAAGAGAGTATCATCTTCTCCACAAATGCTATTGAGACAATTAGCCACATGCGACAAAGAAAAAGGAAATCTAGACACAGGCTTTACACTCTTCACAAAAACAGACTCCAATTGGATCCTAAGCCTACGTATAAACCACAAAAGTATAAAACTTTCACATAAGAGAAAATCAAAGTGACCTTGCATTTGGTGATGAAAATGAAAAAAACTTCTGCTCTGCAAATATAATGGGAATAATGTAAAACCAAGCTACAAACTCGGAAAAACATGAACCTTGTATCCAAATTACATGATGGAATCTTGCCGGCCCCCTCTCTTTTATTGGTGTGTGTGTGTGTGTGTGTGTGTGTGTGTGTGTGTGTATCGAGTATGTGTGGTGTGATGTATGGTATATGCATGTGCATGTGCAGATACACATGCCCCGTGATCATGTGTGCAGAGGACAAAGGAAAATGTAGGGTGTCCTTTTCTTTTTGTTTTTATTTTTGAGTCACTTGCACATGCACAAGCACACACATACACACACACACACACACAGAGTGAGAGAGAGAATGGGCACACCAGGGCCTTAGCCACTGTGAACAAACTCCAGACACATGAGCCCTTTTGTGCCCCCTAGGCAACATTGCACACTGGCATCACTGTGTGTCTGGCTATGTGGGACCTGGAGATTTGAACATGAGCTCTTTGGCTTTGCAAGCAAGCACTTTAACCACGAAGCCACCTCTCCAGCCCAGGTGTCCTTTTCTTATTATCATCTGCATATTTCCTTGAGAGGAGATTTCTCCCTTAACCCCGAGCTGCTGCTGCCTGTCAGCAAGCCCCAGTCCTTACCCGGTTTTCACCCTGCTGCAGACTGACTAAGGTTACAGCTGTGTGTTTATGCTCAGATATTTATGTGAGTTAAGGGGACCTGGACTTGGTGGCTACTGTTACCATGAGCCCTTCATGCTACAGTGGAAGCTCGCTTAGCTACTGGGCCATCTCCTCAGCCCTATACAATGACCTTTACAACTAACTAAAAAGGATTGGGGAAATTGCTAACTGGGCAAAAACACTTACTAGTCAAGCATGGCAACCAGAATTCAGATCCACAGGACTCACCTAAAAGCTAGACCTAATGTTATAAGTGTCTGTAGTCCCAAAACTTCTAGAGTGAGATGGGAGATCTAGTGTATGCAGCAAGGAACAAAAGACCTTGCCTCAAACAAGGTAGAAGGCAAAAACCAGACCAACGCTTGAAGTTGTTCTCTGATCTCCACAAATGTTTCATGGCCCGTGTGCACCCACGTCATCACACACAGACACATATATGAACACATCACAGACACATACACACACACATGCACACACACAATATGAAACTACTTAAAAAAAAACATTGAAAAGCAGGCTTAAAATGGTTTTAAAAGTTCAAGAAGTACTTATCCAAAGCAGTGCCCAGATGGCAAATAAGCAAATAATACTCAACATCATATATTATTAAGGAATTATTAATTAAACTCTACAGCCTTGAGAATGGTTAAAATTCAAAATAACTTGACAACCCCAGATCCTGTCAAGGATGTAATGAAAATAGCAGCATTCATTCATTGCTAGTAGGGAATACAAAATTGTACTGCCACTTGGGAAAACATTTCAGTTTTTTTTCTTTTTATTTTTTTGACATCTCATGACAAAAAAATATGGAACACTTCATGAATTTGCATGTCATCTTTGCACAGGGGCCTTGCTAATCTTCTCTGTATAGTTTCAATTTTAGTATATGTGCTGCCAAAGTGAGACAACATTTCAGTTTCTTACCAACTAAACACACACATGATCCTGAAGCATGCTCCTTGCTACCTTCCCAAATGTGTTCAAAATTATGTCCATAAATGTTCATAGCAGCTTTGCTCATACCTGCTGACACATGAAAGCAAGAATGACATGCTTCAGTAAATGAATGGACAGCCAACCAAGATGGCACATCCATACAATTGGACTACTATGTAGTGACAACAAGCTCTCAGGTCACAAAAAAATATGGATGGATTGAGTAACAGAAGCCAGTCCAGAAAGACTATATGCTGTGATTTCACCTGTGTGGAATTTTGGAAAAGGTGAAGTTATTGGGAGAATTAAACTATCAGCAGTGGTGAGAAGTAGATGGGGTCTGGGTAGGGGAAATATCAGGAGGTTTTGTGGCAGTTTTATGCTTCCTGCATGATGCTTACAAAAGTAAAGAGCCAATAAATACATAAATGATTCATTCACTAAAACTCAGAACTGTAAACATAAAGACTGACTCATAATATGAATTATGGACTTTCATCAATAATAATATATCAATCAGTATTGGTTCACAGTTGTAATATATGTACCACATTGATATAAGATGTTAACAGTAGAGAATATTTTGTGAGTATATGGAAACTTTTACTTCATGCTATTTTTTTGTAAACCACAAACTTCTATAAAAATCAGTCTATTAATTTTTAGTATCGTTTTTCTTGGAGCCACTCTCAGATCCAATGTTGCACAAACAGCAACAAGAATGTGGAGACAGGGAAACAGAGAGAAATTTAGGCTCCAGGTGGTCATCTAGAAGGAAAATAAGGCAGCTGTGCCCTAACTCTCAGAAAAGAACCTCAAGCTGACCTTCCACACACCCAACTAGGGGACATGCCCTGCAGTTCACACCACAGGAGATTTATCAGTGCCTTGGAGGATCTGAAGTGGTAGAGGCTCAGATCATAGCATCAACTTTTCTCGATTTTCAAGTCATGTCTCCACTGGCTTCATGCAGGTAAGGTGAAGAGGTTCTGGCTAGATTTGCATGCAGTGGCTCTGCAGAAGATTTGAAGGGCACAGGATACCTTCTGCCTCATGTGGACTGACCATCCTAGGGGTCTGAGCTGATAGTAGAGATGAGGTGCAGAAGCAAACAACTGATCATCTGACCAATACACAAGTAAAATAACCTCATATGGTTGTCTACAGAAAGCATTACATGTCTTCCAAGGAGGGAGGAAAACCTACGTTTTGTGCATGTGGGTGGGTGGGTGGGTGGGTGTATGCATGTGCAGGTGTGCATGTGGATGCATGTGTGGAGAAGGTACGTATGGAGACTATAAGACAATGTCAGGTATCATTCTCCAGGATCACCATTCATGAGTGTGTGTGTGTGTGAGTGTGTGCACATGTGCACACTTTTATGTACAAGTATGCACGTGAGGGCGCAGATAGAGACTACAGAAAAATCTCAGCTATCATTTCTCAGGAACACCTTCACCTGTGCGTGTACGGGGTGGTGTGTATGCACATGCTTACTAAACGCATACCACAGTGTGTCAGAGGACAATCTCGGGGATTTTAGTTGTTCCTCTTCAAAACATTTTTATTTATTTATTTGCAAGTGCAGAGGGAAAGAATGGGTGCGCCAGGGCCTCCAGCCACTGCAAACGAACTCCAGATGCGTGTGCCCCTTTGTGCACCTGGCTTTATGTGGGTACTTGGGAATTGAACCCTCCAGTTCATTAGGCTTTACAGGCCGTCACCTTAACCACTGAGCCATCGCTCCAGCCCCTGACCTCAGGGTTTTGGTCTTCGCCTTCCATCTTCTCTTTTGAGACAGGGTCTCTTGGTGTTTTGCTTCTGTGTGTGCCAGCCGGTCAGGACCCCTGAGCTTCTGGGACACTCCCGGCTCTGCCTCCCACTGTCCTGGTCATGCTGGCATTGCAGATTTGTGTGCCACTTTATGTTGGTACTGGGGAGGACCAAATTCAAGTCAGCACACTTGCAAGCATGTACCTCCAACTCTGAGACATCTCCCTAGACTTTCATCCACCACAGTTACACTCAGGTTAGAGCTGGATTGGTGGATGGAGGACTAAGGACAGAAGAGAAATGTAATTTGGGGCCATTGGCTGAGTCAGGAGAATGGTTGAGGCGGTGGAAAGCCTGCTTTGTGAGCTGTGGTATCCCACAGGCTGGCCCACATCCTTTATCTGAAATCGTGGAGTCAGATGTGTCTCAAAACTCCAAATGAGTTTTACTTAATGAACAGAAGCTATTTCAGATGTGTGTGTTATATTGACACTGTGACATTCTGCAGATCATCATATAATAGCTCATAACCAACGTCTTAAAACCAAGCCCATCACCTGTCCTGCAGTTTTGTTTGTGGACATCACGCTAGATAAAATACAGAGACTGAAAATGGGCTCACAGAAGTTCAAGTCAGGTTTTTGCCTCCAACTTTTGGGTTTAGGGCTTTTTGTTTAAACTATTGATGAAGGATTGTAACTTAAAGTCCAATTTAAGGCTGCCTCTTATTTCTCTGGATAGGAAAATCCTAGCCTGAGCTGTTGGTAGGAATTATTCTGCAGTGGGGACTTCTCTCTCCCTCCCTTTGGCCCTACAGAAGGGGGAACGAACCCAGGACAGCAGCAGCCAATGGGAGGCTGCCATCCAACAGTTTGTCCTGATAAGATATGGACTTGATATTCACACCTCCATATCCTTGCTAGGAATACTCCCAGGAGAGTTCTGTAATTACTGGTGGGTTTTGGTGAATCATGATGAATAGGTGAGTATCCAAGGCAATTATGCTAAAGACTTTTCCCCCTTATAATTAACTTTTACCTAAATTAGAAATATCATCTGTCTGAACATCCCAAATAATCAGATAAGTAAAGGAAAATTATTTCCAAGGGAACTTAAATGGGTGAGATATCTCTGTCATTTAGCATTCTGCCTTCTCTGTTCTCTCAGCCACTGTGCCCTGTGTCCCCAACCCAAAACCCACTTTGCTGACGCGCAGTAAATATTGTCAAAGTGAATAAAAAACATCCTTTTGTCTGTGAACTGTTTGCTTTTCAACGGTTTGATCTGTCAGACCTGTTTTCATCATCCCCATCTCAGTGAGGGAAAAGAGGGCTGGCTCTCAGTTAGGAAGATTGCCGTGTCACAAGTGTTGTTCAATAGAAATAGATGAGACAGGTTTAGCATTTCAATTTTAAAAAAACAGGTCAGATTTTTAAATTTTTGTTTACTATTATTAATTTATTTGAGAGCAACAGAAAGAGAGAGAAAGAGGGAGAGAGAGAGAGAGAAACAGCATACCAGGGCCTCCAGCCACTGCAACTGAACTGCAGATGCATGTGCCACCTTGTGCATCTGGCTTACGTGGGTCCTGGGGAATCAAGCCTTGAACCAGGGTCCTTAGGTTTCATAAGCAAGCACTTAACCCCTAATCCAGCTCTCCAGCCCCAGGTCAGACGTTTTAACAATGTGTTATAATTCAGCCAATATATCCAATTCCTGTATATCCTCAGAGGATTTCTACATGTCCTCAATGTAAAATATTTTACATTATTCAATATTTTTCATAGAAAATATTTAGCATCCAGAATGTATTTTTCACTCAGGGAACATTGCATTTTGCACTAGCTGCATTTCAAGTACTTAAGAGGCACATGTAGTGTTGGTTTTCATGTTGGATGGCACATTGAACAGGCTGTCCTTACCCAAAGCCCTCACAGACTTCTTGTTCTTGAAAAAGAATCTCCTACCTTCACGTTATATTTGCATTTATTCCACTATGTATTATAAACAAAAGATAAATACCATAATGTATTGAAATATTGTTTTAAAAATATTTTATTTATGAGAAAAAGAATGGGTGCATCAGGGCCTGTAGCCACTAAATGAACTCCAGACACATGTGTCATGTGCATCTGGCTTACTTGGGATCTGGGGAATTGAACCTGGGTCCTTAGGCTTCACAAGCAAGCACTTTAACTGCTAAGCCATGTCTCCAGCCCAAAAATAATTTTATTCTTAGCATTTCCATAAGCCAATGGAGAACACTGGATTCATACTGAGAATTGAGAATCATCTCTTGGCTAAGCAGAGTCCCAAAAGATGTAGTGACTTACAGGATTACATAGTTTGGAGAAAGTAGATTCAAATTTATACTCATCCTTTCAAAATTAACTTTTATGGTTAGCATACAAAGTAATGGATATCATTATAAATTTTTCATGCATATATGTAATGATATTTGCTCTTGTTTCCTTCATGCCCTCTGCTCCTCCCTATTCTTGTTGGTCCTCTTCCCTCCCCCAGCCAGGCCCCATTCTGCTAACATGCCACATGTATTCCTTTGCCCCCTCTTATCCCCTTCCCTCTCTACATGTCTCTTCCTCTTCTCTCATGGTTCCATTTCTACTTTTTTACTTAGGTGCTCATGAGGAATACGTAGGTATTATTATCATACTGGACAACACAGGGAATATGTAAAAATACATATATTCTCTCTCATGTGCAGAATCTGAATTTATATGTAAACAGATATAAATATATGTACAGTAAATATATTAATATATTTATTATACAAATATGTAAAGACACAGATTCTACATTATATGAATGTACACTATACACACACATATGTATTTATGCATGTAAATCTAGATTTCACATGAGAGAAAACACTTGGTATTTGTCTTTCTGTCTGGTATATTTTGCTTAACAAATTAGTCTCTGGATAAATCTATTTTACTGAAAATGCCATGATTCCATTCTCTTACATGGCTGAATAAAATTCCATTGTGTATGCATGCCACACTTACTTTATTCATTCATCTATTAATAGACATCTGGGCTATCTAGGTTCCATATCTTGGCTATTGTGAATAGTGCAACAATAAACATGGCTATGAATTATCTCTATAGTATGCTCACTTAGAGTCCTTTGGATATATACCCAGGAGAAATACAGCTGAACCATATGAATATATATGCTTATTGTTAAGAAAAATATACAGACAGAAAGACAAATATACATACATACAAATATACATATATATGTATGTATATATATATATATTATATATATATATTTTTTTTAATTTTTTGGAGGAAACTCCACACTAACTTCCATAATAGCTGCAAAAGTTTACATTCCCATCAGCAAGGTTTGTCTTTCCATACATCTTTGTTAACATCCCTTCATGATAAAAACTCTGAAGGAACTAGAAATGGATATGAAAATCTATAGCTAACATTATACTAAATGGGAAAAAAAAAAGCATTTCCTCTAAAGTCAAGCATGAGACATGGGTGCCCACTCAATCTGTTCTTATCCAAAATGGTGTTTGAAGTCTTATATATAGTAGGCAGTCAAGAAAAAGAAATAAAAGGGATACAAACAGTAAAGGAAAAAGTCAAAATGTCTATCTGCAAACAGTGTGATCCTATACTTAAAGACCCTAAAGACTCTACTATAAATTCTTAAATGTAGTAAAGTAAGAATCCTATAGTAGTAAGCACTAAGTAGCAGATGGAAAGTCAAAACATGAATGTCAGTATTTTCTATATACTGCTGATGAACATGCCAAGAAAGAAATTGTAGCGGGCAGAGAATCTCATTCATAATAGCTTCAAAAAGGTGCCTAGGCATAAGCTACAGCTGCAAAAGAACTAGCAATAACCTGAAACAAGGGACAATGGTCTCCGTAAACAAAATGTCAAACTACAGAAGAAATCATTTGAGGGCACCCTAGAGGATGGGACGATGACCCTGTTCATGGATTGGCAGAACCAATATTCTAACGATGGATGTGTTGCCAAAAGTGATCTGCAGATTCAAAGCAATGCCCATCAAAATGCCAGTGTCATTTTCACAGAATTATAAAAACAACCTTAAAATTCATATGGAAGCACCAAAGATTCCAGGGAGTCAAAGCATTCCTGAGCAGGACAAGCAAAGACGGAGGCATCACCATACCCGACCTCACGTGCTACAGAGCCGTAGAAACAGTAACAGCATGGAACTGAAACAAAAGTAGGCAGCAAGTTAATGGGACAGAACAGGAAATATAAACATATCCATCTACCCTTGGACAAAGGTGTCGAAAGCACATATTGAAGAAAGGATAGCCTCTTCAGAAAATGGTGGTAGAAAGATTTGATACTCACATATGGAAAAATAAAACTATATTCATATCTTCCCCTTGCACAAAAACTAATTCAAAATGTGTCGAAGACAAAAATATAAAACCTGAAAGGTGAAACTTCCAGAGGAAAACTTGGGGAAGATACGTAAAGACATGGGCATGGGGAAGGACCTTTGGAAAAGATATCTAATATCACAGCAAATAATCTCAAGAAATGACAAATGGAACTTCTTGAAATGAAAAACGTGTCTACAGAGCAAAGGATATAACCAACAAAGGTAAGGGACAGAGGATTAATAGAATATCTAAAAAGTTCCATAAATACACACAAACACACACATATATACAACCCCCCCAATCATCCAATCTATAAATCAGCTAATTAAGTGAACAGGCAGTCTCAAAGGAAGAAATACCAATGGTAAATAAATATTTTTAAAATGTTCAGCATCCTTAGTCATCAGGAAAATGCAAGTTAAAACTGCCTTGAGAGTCCATCTCACCCCACTTGGAATGGCTATATCAAGAAAACATATCTATGTAATAACCATTATATCTTCATACTTCACCCATATGCCTTCCAAGCTGAAATTAAAATAAAACAAGTATAAGCTTGTTTACTTTAAGTAGAAATCATAGTTATAAATATCATTAGTAATAATATTATTAATAGTAATGTTATTATTAATACAATTGTGTTTTATATTTAAATTACACACAGTTTGTCTTATGCTTTATAAAGAGAGATAAATTTGTAAATCATCCATTAATTTGTTCTTCTCAAAGTTCATCTATCAGTAAAATTTCCCTGATCATCCTAAGCACAATAGTAATCAGGTTTCTCAGTCTTTGGTGGTGCCAATCTTATTTACATGTTATGTACTATAAATTTGCTTACATATTTGTGTCCTGGCTTACCTCCTTCTACTATATGTAAGCTTCATGCAAGCAAGAACTTTTTTTTATTTTTAATATTCATAGCTCCAATAGAGTACTTAAAGTTTTTACTATTTTTTCATAAAAAATTTGTAATAATGTACTATTATTTTTGTGAATTCTAATAATGATTAATAACACAAAATAAAGTTAATAAATTAATAGATAACACAATGAATTTTAAATGCTTATTAATTCTAAAATAATAAATGTAGCATTTATGTACATAGATTTTGGAACAAGGTGCACTTACACTATGTTCACAAGGTCCTTTAACCATTTGTAAAAAAAAAAAAATAAACAGGTACCAAGAAACATCCTCACCTAAAATGCTGTTAGAAACACTGAAAAAAGATACCGCTTTGTAAAACTGCCATAGAGGCTGGTACAAGTGTTTGAGCACTGTTGACATTATTTTTTCATCTTTTATAAAGCTTATCTGTTAATTTACTACTTATCTGATAATTAAATAAAATATTAAATGCTGTTAGTTGCCAAATGAGTTCCAAGTTAAAGAGATATTTCTCCTGTCATGAAGCTTACTTTAAGACACTGCTGGGCTTAGAGAGAAGAAGGAGCTGTTCAGGGAGCCCGTTCCACACCCGCCACCTTCCCCTTCCAACTCCCGCTCACAAGCACAGCCAGGAGCCAGGGGCGGTGAGCAAATGGGAAATGCATGTTCCCTGACAGCAAAGGCCAAAATTATGCATTAAGAAGGAGCACAAATCTCAGGCCAGCACCAGGTGGATGAGCTGAAAAGTTGAAAATTCTTTCTGAAGAAATTTGCAGGAGTCTGTGGTTCAAGGCCAAAGCAATGTGAGTTCTCAAAACCCACCAGGCACACAAAGAACCATGTTGCAGTGGCAGAGAAAAGATTTAGACCATAAAGGACCGCAGAGTTAAAAATTATTAAAAGGCTACAAAATAAGATATTTCTATAAATAAAAGATGGGATCATAAACTTAGTTAAGACACAAAATGACAGACAGATTCATAAAAGAGTCCAGTAGGACTGTTTCAAGTGAAGAATACAATTGCTAAAGTAAAAACTCAATGGAGAATTTCAGTATTACACTGAGGGCAACTCGAGGGTTAACATCCGAGCCCAGACAGAAGACGGCAGAGGAAGATGAAGCACTAAGGAGGACAGAATGACGGAGTCATCCACATGTGCAACCCGAGTGCAGAGGGAGGAAATAGAAGGACGGGAGGACAAGCTTCTGGGGCAAAACAGACAGCTCAGTGGTTCTAAGCACTTGCTTGTGAAGCCTGACGGCCTGGGTTCAATTCTCCAGCACCCACATAAAGCCAGATTCACTAAGTGGCCCATGTATCTGGAGTTCATTTGCAGTGGCTAGAGGCCCTGGTGCACTCATACTCATTCTGTTTGCCTCTTTCCCTCTGTCTCAATCTCAAATAAGTAAAAACATTTTTTAAAGGAAAATATAAGTTTCTGATGAAGGATATGCATACATGGAAGAACTTGCCGAATGGGATAAATGAAAAGAAAACTACACGTTAATTCATAACAGTGAACCTATGAAACCTAAACAGAGAGGAGATTTGGAAGAGCCAAAGGGAAAACACAGATGACTCAGAGGTAGGACGATTAAACAACAGAAGACTTCTCGGCACAAAGAATGCCGAGCACTGTGGCATTGTGTCACCAAGAGCTAGATGCAAACACAGAAAAACTGCTTCACAAAGAGTGTGATAACAACTGTTTTAGATGATAGAAAGCCAGAAAGTTGCCACCACCCAGACCTCACTAAAGTTAACCTTCAGAAGAGGTACAAAGCAAATACAGGATTCCAGAAAGGGCGTGGGATGCAAGACAGAACGGTAAATAAGTAATTTATAAAGGTTACAATGTCTAGTGTGGGATGAAACACTTTAGAGTTTTTTTCCTTTTGTAGATTAGATATTGGCTATACCTGGGTTGTTTACTCAAACTTCAAAACCATAGAATAAAATAGTAAAAAAAAAAAAAAAAAAAAAAATTTAACTTTTAACCCAAAGGGAGAAATAAACCCAGGGAGGAATAAAAATAGATGAATAAACACATTGTTAATTTTTAAAGACAAGGAACAGAGGAAAGGCATAGGAAAGGTGGGACAGATGAAAATGACAAGGTATGCTTACATTTATGTGCTCGAGAGACTGAGGGCAGAAGGATTGCTAAATTGAAGGGCAGCCTTGGCTACATAGTAAGCTCTAGAGCAATCTGAGGTGTAGTGTGCGACTCTGCCTCAAAAATTAATTAATGTGGGGCTAGAGAGATGGCTTAGCAGTTAAGGCACTTCCCTGCAAAGTCCAAGGACCCAGGTTCGACTCTACAGTACCCAGGTAAAGCCACATCCACAAAGTGGCACATGCATCTAGAGTTTATTTGCAGCAACTAGAGGCCCTGGAGTGTCCATTCTCATTATCTCTCTTTCTCTCTCTCTCCTTTCTCATTCTCTCTTTCTCTCTCTCTCTCTTTGCAAACAAATACATAAACATTTTTAAAAATAATTAATGTGATTGATTAAACAAACAATAAAGTGACATAAACTAATCTAAATATATGAACAAACTTAATGTTTACAAATGGTTTTATAAGTTAAAAGCAAAGTATACCATAGATAAGAAAATTGTCGTTTTAGAGGGACACACTTAAAGCATAAAAAAACTAGAATGGTCAAGTAAAAAGACAAAAAGGGGCTGAAGGGATGGCTTAGTGGTTAAGGCACTTCCCTGCCAAGCCAAAGAACCCAGGTTTAATTCCCCAGGACCCGTGTAAGCCAGATGCACAAGGTATTGCATGTGTCTGAAGTTCGGTTGCAGTGGCCAGAGGAACTGGAGTGCCCATTTTCTCTCTCTCTCTCTAATAAAAGAATAAAAAGTTTTTTAAAAAGACAAAAAAGTAAATAAAAATTATGCTAAACAATTCTTTGTACAAAAGAAACAAAAAAACTTTCCCAAATCTTTGCCATGGTTATTTTCATCTTTATGAATTCCTTTACCTTTGTACCAAACTTTCTTATTTTTGCAACACTGTGTCTCAGTATGAATCACTTTTTAATCCTTTTTTTTCTTTAAATGTATAATTCAATCATTTCTTATTTTTAGGTATTTTACATAATAATTTGCTTGCTTATTATACATTTGACCTTTTAAAAATTCATTTTGTTGCACAACCATTTAAGTGATGAATGTTACAGGTTTATTACCGACTCTGAAATAAAAATTTATTTTATTTGACTTAACCTCTTACTCATGGACTTCAGCCTCCATTTCTCACCAGAATATGACTAGGTTTAGGGAGTGCCCTGGATTCGTTTTAGGCGTGCCACTTGGAGTTGGCAGCCAAAAACCACAGTGCCATCTGGTTTTCTCACAGGCTGTGTCCGCTTTATCCCATCTTCTCCTCACACCACCCATCTTTCCAGCCTGTGTCTCTTCCTCTTGTCCTGCTCTTCTAGAACAGAGTAGAAGGCAGCTGGCTGCTCAGCTGGTGGGGAGTTAGTTGGTGGGGGTAAAACACCTTTGAACAAAGCTTAGAGCAAGAGAACAGGATTGCCACCAAGGCCCTGAGAAACACCAAAGATAATCGTTGATGACATTCACATGGGACTTACCGTGTGACATGGATCATCTAATGCTACTACATAGGACAACACTTAATCACAAGCCCTTGACGCCCTTGCGTACTTGTTTCAATCTCTTCTTTCTCCCCTTTCTGTTATTTCCAAAGAGGTCACAGCTGAGTGATGGAGACTGAGGTGGCAGGTTGCCCATCTCATTGTAAAACTGTCATCAATACTTCATTCATCTGCTGCGCCTCTGTGAAGAGAGAGCACAGAGATGTGTTAACTTGGAGGCAGGAGGCCAAAACACAAAAGCCGAATAAGCAAACCACAAGGTCAAAGGTAGTAGGGTGGAGAACTGCTTGTGACTAACGCTCTCCAGGGTTTGGGGAACTTAATAAAATTAAGCAATGCCTCAGTGGCTGGCATCAGAGCACAGCTACATCATTATAATGCAGTCGGCACAGTGCATAGAGATGGCTTGTGTACATAAGTATAGATTGATGCATATTAATGAGCCAGATAACTCATCCTCAAGTGAGAAACTTGGCTTTTCTCTTGGGAATTAAAAACAAAACTGTGTCAGTGATTTATCTACTTCTGCTTATGGGATCATCACAGAGAAATCAAATGAGCTGCCTAACAAGAATTTAAATATCAGTGTTCTGTTGAGCTCGACCAAGAAGCACTAAAATGTTTGCTTCGCATTACATCTCAACACACTGGTGTCATTCTGAGTTTGTTTAATTCAAAATTGTGGGAAATTTTGCATAAGTCTAAATTCTAGTAAGGGCCCTGAGCCAATATGTTTTTTAATATTGTTCTTCAGAAGAATAACCATCAATGTGTGCAATCCAATCTTTAAAATCTATACTATCTGCCACAGAAAGCAATAGTCTCGGATACTCAGCCATTTAAATAAATCCTTTGGACAGGTCCTAACATATTGAGTAGTTTTTACCTGGCAGGCTAAGCATTTGACAACAGATGATGTTGTACTGAAAACCAAATTGGAATGAGAGGGGGAGGCTCATGCTGCTAGCTGGGTGGGTGGTGTAAATAGAGTCCTGGACGCCCCACTGTGCATCCTGACCACAGCCATGGCCGAAAAGACAACTGGTCAGGCCCAGGGCTGTGAAATGAGATGGTTGTAAGTAGGAAGTAAGTCATCTTGTTGCTTCCCCACCTGGTAATAAAATTGATGACAATGCAAAGTTGATGAAATAGGATGACAACGGAAGCCAAGCCACTGTGTAAAAGGTATTAAACCTTACCATGTGTAAAAACAGCCTGCTTCATGTGCTGAATATTAGTGTATTTTTTTCCTGCAGCTGATTTTAAAACTGGTGGCTTATGCAGTGAATGGCCTCCATTACCCTTGTAAGTGTCACCACCACCTACCACCTAGTATAGTCTGAGCCCTCATCATCCAAGAGATAGGTAACATTCCGTGTGTGTTTTTTTTTTTTTTTGGGGGGGGGTTGCTGTTGTTGCTTCTTTTTTCTGCCTTGTCTTATCTAAACTGTTCTTCAGAGACAAATCAATCTCCTTTTAGTCCTGCTTAGGGTGGTACCACACCTCAACTATACAACCTAGAGTGACCTGCAGTTGCCTACAAAATCAGGTTCAAGCTACTCAATTAGTTTTATAATCAGGCTTAGCTTTATTCCTTCATCTTTCCTTCCTCCTTCTTAACTATACCCTCCTTTTATTTTTTTTTTACTACTATAATACATACACACACAAAAAATGTATGTATCATAAACGTAAAGGTTAATGAATGTTCACTAGTAACACACTCAGATCTAAAGAAATCATTCTCATCCTAGAAATTATTATTCCTTTCTAGGTTCTACACAACACTAAAAAAAAAAAACCCCTAATGTGACTTCCAAGGGTAAAAATTAATTTGGACAGGCTTAGCTCTTGCTAAGTATGGTGGTTTGAATATGAAATGTCCTTCATAGCTTCATGTGTTTGTGATTAAGCCTCGTATTTGATATCCAGCTGATAGAACCTTGGGGACACGGAGCCTCGTTGGAGGAGGTGTGTCACTGGGGACAGACCTTGAGGTTCAGTAGTCTATCCCACTGGATATTCAGAGCTCACTCATTCATTCTTTTCCTTCCAGCTGATAGGACAAGATGTGATGCCCAGCCTTTGCTCTGCCATGCTTTCTTGCCATGATGAAACTTCCCCTTGAAATAAACCCTTTTCACATATAAGTTGCCTCTATCTGGAGGTTTTTGAACCAGTGGGGAGATGGTAACTATGGCACTAAGCTACTTCTACATGTAGGAATTAGGAGGAAGATCTGACTCGGGACGTGAGGATACCTTGGACACTCTAAACCTGGCACCCCATGATAGCAAGTCTGATTCAAGTCCATATAGCTGGGGCATCAGAGTGTCATTAGCTATCACTTGGGTCATAAGAATTCATGTAGAAACTGCCAGCTGGATGGTGCATCTACTGATGACATGGGTATAACACCACAGGCAATCTTATCTCCCTCCCAGTTCCCCCAGCTCTGTTCCTTAGTCATTTCTCCAGCTTCCTACGCAATGGCATTTTGATAAAGGTCTCACAAGAGGAGCCTTCAGCTGTAGCATTAGCCTATGCAGTCCCAAGCTAGTTTTCAGGGTCTTTTTATTACAAGTGGACCATCTCTAGTGAAAGGAGGCTGTTTGTTCTAAGGAGCACCCTTCCTGCACACCATAGACAGATGTGAAATTAGTTTCATGTGGGTCCCTGGATCCTTGGGGCCGCGGTTCCTAGAAGGCCTCCAGGCAACTGTGGAGAGCAGGGTCTTGAGTGGACGTGAACACAATGGGATGCACACCTGAGAGATGACTTGAGAGTTTATTCAATAGGGAAATGTGTTTATGAGCAGTTGAGAGTGAGAAGAGGGTTGTAAGGGGATTGGTGGGTTCAAAGGTTGCTAGCCAATGCCTAGGGACGTTCATTCCAGCACATAGGGAAAGAGTCAGGTGATCTACATAGTGGCAGAAAGAGGGTTGCAGGGAGATGGGCTGTGGGAAGGCTGCTGGCTTACACCATATAAGGAGTTTTCTAGGCAACTGGCCAAAGGTCACAGGGCTATGAGGGAAGCCTAAGTTCAGGTGTGCCAGGCTTAGAGAGGGAGTGGCCTCCTATAGCCTGGGGGTCCTTAGCCTTGCCTGGCAGCTCAGGCTGGTCTCCTGAAGGCTCCGGCCTGTGCCTGGCAGTGCCCAACAGTTTCTATCTGCATTTCTTAACAAAAACTAGATGACTGCTATCAGTTGTTGCCTTATAAAGCTGGGATTTTTCTAAGCACTTCTATTGAAAGCTAATGTTAAAAATAGTAAATTAGTTATTGAAGGAAAGTCAGAGCAGATTTCTCATAATTCCAACTCATTTCCACAAATACTGTGCCTTTAAGTTTTACATATTATATATCATGTAGTGTTGATATTGGCTCCAATATGTTTGCATGTGTATGTATGTGGTATGTGTGCATGTGAGTATGTGTATGTTTTATTGTGTGTAGATTCATGTACGTGGGCTGGTGTACCTGCATTTGCACAGGCCCGTGGAGGCCAGAAGTTCCCAATAGCCTCTACTTTGTTCTTTGAGACAGAGACTCTCATTGAACCTACAGTTAATCAATTTGGTTACATTAGCTGGCCGGCCTACCCCAGGAATCCTCCTGTCTCTGCCTTCTGAGCTCTGGGATTACAGACTTACCCATCATGCCCAGCATTTATTGTTTGCTCTGGAAAGGAATCCTAACTCAGGTCCTCCTGCTTACATGACAAACATTTTATAAACTGAACTATCTCCCCAGTCCCTTGCCCCAATTTTTAAACTATTGTTATGGAAGTTCATATTAAGAGAGCACTTTTTGTTGTTTTCTGTTTTTTTTTTAATATGTTTTATTTATTTCTTTGAGAGAAAAAGGGAGAGAGAGAGAGAGAGAGAGAGAGAGAGAGAGAGAGACAAAGAATTGGCACGCTAGGGCCTCTAGCCACTGCAAACAAACTCCAGATGCATGTGCCCCCTTGTTCATCTGGCTTATGTGGATCCTGGAGAGTTGAACTGGGATCTTTCATTTTTGTAAGAAAACGCCTTAAACACTAAGCCATCTCTCCAGCCCTGTTTTCATTCTTTGAGTCAAGTTCTCACTCTAGCCTGGGTTGGTCTGGAACACACTGTTCCTCCTATCTCAGTCTCCCAAGTTCTGGGATGATAGACTTGAGCCGCCGCACATGGACTCAGAAGGGTACTTCAACTGGCTTTTGTTTACATCATTTTGCAACTGGGAAATTTCAGTACAGGAGCATAAACTCTCACCTTGCTCGCCTGCAAGATGTCATCCTAGTGACATGTTCTAATACTGCTTTTCAAGGGAACTGCCTAGCAGTTATAAAACAAATGGCAAAAAATACCAATACAGAGGAGATCAGATTCTGCCTGGCTATGTTTTTTAGTATTTAAGTAAGCAAAAAGAAATGATTTACTTTAGGAATGAGGAGGTAGCACATTTACCTACCATGAGCAAGACTCTGGTTTCCACCCCCACAACTAGGCTGGGCAGGGAGAACAGCCACCTCAAGAATGTCTAAGACTAACATAGCCCAGATGATTTTTACCACCACCTGTAATATCCCAGATGTCAAGCTCTTGAACTAGCCCGTATCTTTGTAGTATGTGAGTCTTTGAGTATTTCTGCTTGGAGAGTCCTCCAGTATCTTCCTGACACCCTCTCAATGATCTTCCCACTAGCTTATCACCCATCAGTGTCTTTATAAATGCATTCCTCCTCGTCTTGCTTCAGCCTGGTATTCCATAATTCTGATCACTTTTTATACAAACAGTGAATTCTTTTATGTCTTATCCTTTTGAAAGAATTCAGCCTTTATTCTGAAACACCTGAGCACACCTTCAGAAAGTTATATCATTTCTTGTTTTGTAGATTCTTAAGTAGGCTTTGGTTGCACTCTGATCTGATTCCAGTGCTCCTTCAAGTGGGCTCAAGTTCCAGTGTCGCAGGACCGCCCTCTCCCTCTGTCCGAGATGAGTCTCAGCACGCGCTCACACTTGGGCATCTGCCCCTCGCGCCTCGAGCAGTGCTCGCCAGTGCAGCCCTTGTCCTTCTGATTGTCTGTTTGCTCCGGCTTGTGCTTCACAGTCAGGCCTCAGCCAGCCATGCTCCTTTGAGAGGCCCCATCTCACGGGGCATCTTTGCCCCTTCACTGCAGAGGTCCTAGCATCCTATCGCCATGGTCACCTGAGCTCACTGCTGCAATTCTCTCTGTCCCTGGATCTGACCACGTGCTTCTTCTATTTCTTCATAAAACTTCACATTTCAACCTCCCTCCAAGCTGTCTTTCCCTGAACAAGTTCCATTTTCCGTCCACGTACTCCAGGGTGTCAAATTCAGCGATCATTTCTGTGGTTGGCAACAGGGATAAGCTACGTCATGGCCCAGCCCCAACCCCAAGATGTCCACCTCATACTCTCTGGACCAGGGACTGCAGTACTTTTCACTCCCCACATTGCAAGTAGGGCCAATTCAAGAATTTCCCATGTGCTGTTGGCTCTGTTTAGAGACCCTGGACGCCCTTTGAAATAAGTCCTTTATTCCTTTCCTTCTCCATCACTACCCCTGTTGCTATCTCATGGCATTTAGGACAACTTATACATGTGACCCAGCTTGGTTTCTATTTTGTTGTTTCTTTTATGCACTGAACTGAAGGATCCACAAGACCTAGGAATAGACTCTTTATTTTCCAACATCGATCTGATGAGATGCTCAGAAAATAACAGGAGCAAGTACGTTGCACTAGCAAAGCATTATTGGTGTCACATAAAACTCAACCGTGAGAGACAAGACCATGGGGAGCAATAAATGTCAGCTGAGGAGTTAAGACTTTGTGAGAAATATAAAATATATTGAGTAAATAAAACTCACAAATTATTTGGATTTTTTTTATGTGAAAGAGAGAAAGAGAGATAACAAGCATGGCACGGCCTCTAGCCATTGAAAATGAACTCCAGATGAAGGTGCCTCCTTCTGCATCTGGCTTTACATGGGTCCTGGGGAATCAAACCTGGGTCCTTTGGCTTTGCAGGCATAGGCCTTAACCACTAAGCAATCTCTCCAGCCCTGGATCCATTTTATTGCAAATAATGCTAACATCAGTGCAAGGGATGGGTTAAAGTAAACAAAAAAAGAAAAAAATTGGGCCGGGTGTGGTGGCACACACATTTAATCCCAGCACTTGGGAGACAGAGGTAAGAAGATCATTGTGCGTTCGAGGCCACCCTGAGTCTACATAGTGAATTCCAGGTCAGCCTGCACTAGAATGAAACCTTCAAAAACCAAAAAATAAAATAAAATAGAATAAAATAAAATAAATAAATAAAAAGAACTGGAAGCAAAGCTGGTGGGGGTATAAAATGATTCAGTAAATGTTCTTTGAGAAGGAAAAAACGCCATATCAGTGTCTTAAATTATAGATAGTAATTGTTCACTTCATGAAGGATGAACAACCTTTTTTATTTGATCTCACAGCTAGGCCTACTGTTTGCCATATCCAAATTTTCATAATTTCTGAATGAATGTGCCAGATTATCTCATGCTATGTTTGTACTCACAGGCTATAAAATATTTATACTTTGTGGTTAAGGGGCTAATCAGGCCTGAAAGTTTATTTCCACACTATCTGGAAAAGCCTCCCATATTCAGCTGACTATTTTTAAACACAACCAGCCTCCCACCCTTCCCAAATCAGATTGCTATAAAGTGGGTGAGTGAGCTCTCTGTCAGACCATGTGTGCGCCAGCCCTGAGGTTCTGGGGCCCAGCTCTTTCAAACTATCTCGATTGAAATAGTGCCTGGAAAAAGTGATTACAGAATCTACAGTACTTGAAACTTTCAAAAGCAGCCATATGGATTTTAAAGATATGTTGAAAAACCAAAAAACAAAAAGAAAATCTAGTTCTTTCCAAAGTACCTGGGGAAAAAAGAAAGAGGCCAGGAAAAATAGTTTTTCTCTAAATAACAGAAGAAATAAAATAAAGAAAACATGCTAATAGGCTTTATTTTTCTGGCAAAGGGTTTAAACTACTTATTTTATTCAGACATTGGCTTGTATTCCAAACACTATGAGTAAAGCAAGCACTCTGGATGTGGTGGTAACGCATGAGGAGATCTGGTGGTGAAGGGAGTGATCTGCTAAAATTTTCCCATCTCAGCCACCTATTTTCTAGGTTCTGTAGGCCCATCTCAGTTTTCACCTACTGGGCACAGTGAGGACCCTGATAATATGCCACAGAGTGGACAGATGTGGAACTACTGAAAGGCAGTTGAATAAATCTATTTTCATTTTAATTATTGGACATATGGTATAATATTAATCTCTGAGTAGTTAGTTTGAGGATTAGATTGTTTCTTGTGAAGAAACAGTGTAGAAAACTGGAAGAATGTAAGATTCTACTAAAAGGAATTTCACAGATTAATGGCCACAGACATTCATGATGTGATCAAATGATATTATGATTTTATAAAAATGTGTTAGTTGCAAAAGTGCTTGGTACACAAACACAAATACCTGAGTTTGGATCCCCAGAACTCATGTGAGGGCTGGCGGTGGTGAAGGGAGCCTGTAATAACAGCACTGGGTTTCTAGAGACAGAAGGATCCTTGTGATTTCCTGACTAGCTAGTCTATCTGAATTGGTGATATCCAGGTTCAATGAGAGGCCCTGCCTCAAAAAATAGTGTGATTAAGGAAGACCCCATTTGGACCACTGGTCTCCATATGCATGTGCACAAATGCACACACATATGCACACACGTCCACATATAGCACACCAACACACACATACCACATACAAAAAAGCAAATGACGCATTAACAATGCATTGCATGTAATTAAGGTGGAATATAGAATAGACAATTGGAATCTTGGGTAGCAACATGTCATGGAGAGGAAGTCCTTCATCTGGGCACCAAGACCCTGGCATTATTAATTCACCAAACTGGGACTGGTACTCTAATTCAATTGTTTTGTCGTCGACATGGCTCAGGCATTCACTTCAGGAAGTTGGCCAACATCCTCGTAAGTAATAAGGGGAGCGTCTGTAGTCATGTGTGTGTTAGGGTGGAGTAGAGTGTCAGCCTCTAGCCTGGACTTCATCCTTGGTACACAGTTCATCCATGAAGGAGCAGAGGCAGGGGTCATGCGTGGAGGAGGCATGGTTGGGGGCTGTCTGTGCCAAGAATAGGGGAGATGAGGAATGCTGACGTAGCCACTGGGACAGTTACAAGCACAGGCAGGCAGTGAGCCTACAATGGCTCCTCGGGACTAGAACTGTGTCATGTCCCAGTGAAATGTCGACCATGGAGTATGAGAAGTGCAAGCGAGTGGGGTTCAGGAAAAGTTCCTGGCCACAGGTCCTGAAGAAACATGAAGAATACAACCCTTCTTGAAGATTTGGGGTGTTGGGCATCATGGTTTTGCATACCTGTAACAACTCCAGAATTCAGAGATAAGGGCAAGAGGATCACAAGTATGAGGTGAGCCTGGCTTACATAGGAAGGCCTCTTCTCAGCAAGCAAACACATAAAAACTCTGAGAAATCCTGCAGTTAAGAATCAGGTCTCACTGAGTAACTCACTGACTGCAGGATTTACTTGATGAAAGAAACTTTTAAAAATATGTTTATTAAAATTCCTCTGAACACAGTAGCTAAAAGGTTGTTCTAGGATATAAATGAAAGTTACCTAGGAGGGCATGCAATACCCTTCATGATTGAGGTCTTGTCCATGCCTGCCTCAAATTTTATGCTTCCTATTACGGAGACAAACCAGCTGGGCTTCTCTCTTCCTACTCCTGCCTCCCCACAGGTCCGCAGGTCCCAGCCTGCCCTGCAAACCGTAGGCCACATGGTTTCTTTGTACAGATGTCTTGCTTTAGCGAAACACATGGTTATCTCTCTTCCTTAAGTGCATAATTTTTGTTTATCCTCTAAGCTTTGAGTTAGTCAGAATCCTCTAGGAGGAGTCAATGGTCTGAGTTGTTTGATAACCTCAAATGAAGCTACTTATTAAGGAAAGTAACTCGTGTGACCCTTGCAAGGGCTGCTCTAGAAATTTCCTTCTTCTGTATTGTTGCTTAGTCTTTGCTTCAGTTTCCCAAAGCAGACGTTGTTACTGTCAACATTTTACAGGTAAGAAGACCACAACTTGCTTAAGATCACCCTATCACTAAATGGCAAATTTATTCTTTGCTTTTAGCAGTTACGTGACCCACTGGAAACAGAGGAGCCCAAAGCATTCAAGATGCTTCTTTGACAATAAATGATGAACTGCTTCTTCCTCCATCTCTTCCCTTAGCAGCATCTGTGCCAGCCCTTCAGATGAGCCTCTGTGGCCTAGAGAACCTATTTGCACCCTGTGCACAGTGCAGCCTCTCCAGCTGCTGCTCTTCTTGGGTTTCTGCTTGGCTAGCTGTTTTAAAGGGGCTTTCTTTCTCGCTGCTGCTCCCAAGAGTACCAAGACAAGAAGATGTTTCTTTTAGATGCAAATATTTCTAACAACAAGGAGCTGGGATGAATCAAGCTGGTGTGGAGCAGTTCTTTTTGATCTTTGTTTTCATATAATTGACTGTATGCTAAAGTCTGAAAAAAAACTAAAGGAAAATCCTCCAGCTGTGATTGTAAACACCGAGCGTGCCACTCTCCAGACGTTTGTGGCGTTCACCTGGGATAACTAGAGATGCTAAGGCGTGTCCCTGGACTTCCTGCTCCCCTCTTACCTCTCACCACCCTGACCCATCACAGGAGAGGCTGGTGCTGGACCATTTGTATGAAAGCGGCCTGAGATCACAACTTGCACCCAGATTTTAGAGGCACTGTGGCTGTTCCCCTCCCAGACTACAACACATATTTGAAATAATAAATTTATAGAGAGGAAAGGTTTATTCCTGCTTACAGTTTGGTCTTCTTGTTTTGAATTAATGGCAGGATAGTAGGTAGGAAAAACAACAACAACAACAACAACAACGCTCACACCATGGTCATGAAAGTGAAAGAGAGGGAAGGAAAGGGCTGGGGTCCGCTTATCCCTTCTACAGGCATAATCCCCATGACCTAGAGACTTCCCACCACCTCCATATAGTAGTGCCTTGGTGTAGACACAAAACTGTAAATATAGGAACCTTTGGATCTAGTCCAGATCTACACTACAGAGGAAACAGTGTTCATTAAATTAATGGTTTTAAAGGATAATACACCCCCCACTCCAAAAGCAAAGCTTTCCCTGGACAAATGAATCTGTAAGGGTAACTTGTTCTGCCGCATCTTCAGATTTCATCCTGGACAACGACCTTGTCCTCACCTGTTAACAAGGCCACCCTGACTCTAGGGGAGATAAAAATGCCACTAAGGTGAAGAAGAGGGTCTAATGCATATGTGCGTGTTAAATGGAACAAATAGTCACTCTCTGTCATTTAAACTGCCGGGCAACATCCCAGTTTGTAAACCATTGCACTGCAAGTGTGGCTTTCTGCCCCGTACCCCTTGTTCTTTTTCTTTTTTTAAGGGAAGGCCTCACTTTAGTCCAGGCTGACCTGGAACTGACTCTGTAGCAGAGACTGGTGTCAAACTCACTCTTGAGACCAAGTTGGCTTTGAACTCATAACACTCTCTTTTATCTCAGCCTCCCTAGTGCTGGGTTAAAGGCATGAGTGGCTACAAGCTGAATCCCTTGCTCTTCTTTTATTTTAACTTTTGGGTTAAAAGTTATTATTTTTTTTCACTATTTACTCTATGGTCTTTTAAGGTAAGATCTTTCTCCTATCTCAAGTTTTCTGATGGAAGGCAGAGAGGGCATGTACTAAATACACATGCTCATAGCCTGCCCTTGTTCCATCAAGGCTATCAGGACTGCTTAT
Organism: Jaculus jaculus; assembly: GCF_020740685.1. Lineage (NCBI taxonomy): Eukaryota > Metazoa > Chordata > Mammalia > Rodentia > Dipodidae > Jaculus > Jaculus jaculus. The sequence continues at coordinate 8,943,914 of NC_059113.1, read as the reverse complement.
CTGCTAGACAGAAGTGAATGAGGTCTACGTGCCCGTGACTCTCTCCATGGGCTGCTCAGCGTGACTCACCCATCACGCCCGAGTGCTCCATGCTGGCCCTATCTTTTCCCAGCAAAAAGGACGCACTGTGTTTCACGGGAAGCATTTTGCTTCCTGAAGAAATAGAGCTGGCATGGGGTAGGGGATGGTATGGGAGTCTGGCCAAACTAAACCCAAGCCTCTAGCTTGGTCAGTGAGCCTCAGCGCTGCCGTTCACTCCTCTAACCCAGGGACACCACGGAATTCTGTGGGAACTGGTGAAGAGCTATGTGTAAAGCCCCAGAGCCAGGCGGGCTACAAGCAGAATGAAGGACCAGCCTTTAAAACGTACTTACCTATTTATTTGCTGTGTGTGTATGGGCATGTGCATGCCACAACACATGTGGAGGGCAGAGGACAATCTTGGGGTGTTGAACCTTGCCTTCCATCTTTTTTGAGACAGAATCTCTTTTGTTGTTTGCCATTGCAAACATCACACTAGCAGACCCACATGCTTAGGGATTCTCCCTGATTGTCACATGCATTTGGGATTACTGATGTGTGAACCACCAAGTATGGCTTTAGGTGAGTTCTGGGGATCTGAACTCCAGTCGTTAGGCTGTGCAGTGTGCACTTTTAACCACTGAGACACCTTTGCAGCCTCATTTTTGCTATGTACACAAGAAGAGTTTGTTGGGCCAAAGAAGTGAAATTTTGTACACCACCATCTTGTGTGGATTCGTCACTTCCTGGGTTAGCATCTCGATCCTGAAACAAACATATGTGATAAATCAACTTATATGGGTAAAAGGCTTATTTTGGGTAATAGCTTTGGATGTTTCTGTCCATGGTCATTTGATGTTGGGCCTATGGTGAAGCAGTATGTCACCATGGAAGCGGGTTTTAAAGCAAAGCTGTTCACCTCATGAAAATTAGTACAGGGATGAGATGGGAGGTGCCTAGGGTTCAAATCTCCCCTTCACAGGTGTGGTACTTTGAATGTATGCCCCCTCCCATAGACTCAGGTGTTTTGTTAAAATTGCAGTTTCAGCCCCCTAGCAGGCATCCCAGCAATGTGGCGCTGACTACAACAGAAATTGGGTACGAGAGAGTTGAATCTGTCTATGAATCTGATCCATGTGGAATTTTGGTCCTTTGGAATTTTTGTTATGGAGGAATGGACATGTACTTAGTACTTGCAACTAAATATGCCTTCCTGAGTGGTAAGCCAAGTTTTATTGGCTATTCTGGTAAGAGTTTGAGAATGATAAAGGAAGAGAGAATTATATCTGGAGGTTTTTCTTATGAACTTCCAAAGGGGAAGGAAAGACTTCAGAGAACTTCGTTGGAACTGGGTTACTGGCATAAAAGTCTGGCTGTGTTCTTCTGCCCATACCAGTTTAAGCAAGGTTAAATTTGAAAGTAATGACCTAATATGCTTGGCAGAAGATATAAAACTGAGACATACAAGATTTAAACCAGAGGCAGGTTTTAGGATATTGTTTAGAATAATCAACTGCTTTACATTGAAACAATGGAAAAGACATCTAAGGTAATTTCACCCAGAAAAGACTGAATGAATAGGAATGCAAATTCTTTTGAAAGATGACTGACAGATGACCTGCTTTGCAAAATCACAATTTATGATTTATTTCCTCAAGGTGGCTGTGTCATTATACAATTGTCATTGGTTTTGGAAACATGAAATCTACATGTAAGTGGGTCATGAATTGCACATGGTTCTAGGACCCACCGCTGAAACACAGCATATGATGCAGGGGGTGTTGTCCCTGATAGTCAGACCAGTGAGGCCATTGTCTGAAAAATAGGAACCTCTGCTGAGATGAGTCATGGGAAACAGGATATTCCTGGTTTTTTAAAATACTTTACATTCTATTTGTTTGAAAGAGAGGTAGAGAGATAACGAGAGAGAGATAGTTGTGTGCCAGGGCATTTAGCCACTGCAAACGAACTCCAGATGAGTGCACCACCTTGTGCATCTGGCTTACATCGGGTTCTAGGGAATTGAACCTGGGTCCTTTGGCTTGGCAGGCCAGTGCCTTAACCACTAAGCCATCTCTCCAGCCCCAGATATTCCTGGGTTAAAGGCTGGAGTTGAACATGGACCATGGTTTGCAATGGAGACCTAAGGCTATTTTAGATACACCGGGACTGTTCAATGGCAGCCATGGAGAATGTCATCTCGGGATGAACATTTTCCCCAGAAACTCTGCCCAGCTGGAGCCTGTTGTCACTGGTCAGTGGTTATGGATGTTGGACTTGAACTGCTGATGTTTGATGTGTACCTGGTTATTGATTTTCACATTGGGCCACTCTCTTTGTTATGCCTTATAGCAATGAACATGTTCACTCTGTGCCATTATGTGTTGAAAGTATGTAACTTGTTTTGATTTTACAGTACCCAAAGTTAAGAGTCTTACAGTTGGTGAAGCTTATGAGGCCTTTGGAATTGGACTGAATACAGTTTACAGTGTGAGATGGCCATGATTCTATTGGGGACCAGGGGCAAAATGTGTTAATTTGAATGTATGTCCTCTATAGACTCAGTTGTTTTATGACAATTGAGTTCATAGCTTCAGCCCTTAGCAAGCAGACTCCTGCTACAGGGTGCAGGGTTAGGGGTGGGGGTAAGTTACTAGGAACAGATCTGAGTTCCCACCTAAAGGTCTGCAGAGAGCTTCTGAGCTCTGGCTGTGCTGGCTTGTGGTGATGGCTGTCTGGTGGTATCTCTGCTTGGATTTATGAATGGGAGCCAGCTTCTGCCACCATATGATGGAAATTTCCTTACGTCTGTTAGCTTGGAATACATCCATCCCTTTCTTCCCTAAACTGTATATGGTTTGGACGGTCATCTCAGAAACTTGGAACTGAGTACAACAACCGGCATATTGGCAATGACACGACTTCCTCTCTGGGCCTCACTTCTGAAAGGCCGTATCATATCCCATTAGTGCCACAGGCCAGGTCTTCAATATATGGGCTTTTGAGGAACATTTTGGATCCAAACCACATTACCATCTTCTCAAAAGCCTTCCACACCTGCCCCACACTCCCTATTGCCCTGTCCTCGAGATGCTTATTAGGTACGTCAGCATCTCAGGCAGATTCAGGTTAGGAGCCACAGATGAGTGAGACCATGTGACGATTGTCTTTCTGTGACTGGGCATGTTTGCTGAGAATGATCCGTTCCAGGTTCGACCATTTTTCTTCAAATTTCAATTTGTAATTTTTCCTTACTGATGTGCAGTATTCCATCATGTAGCTATACCACATCTGGGTTACCCATTCGTCTAATGATAGACATCTGGGTTCATTCCAGCTTTTAGATATTATGAATTGAGCAGCGATAAACATCTCTCTGAACTGAGGCATGGAGCTTTTAGGGTAAATGCCCAGGAAGGAGATAACTGGGTCTGTTGGTAACTCTATAGTCAACCATTTTAGTAATCTCCAGATCACTTTCCATAGTGGCTGTCCCATCTTATGTTCCCACCAACAGTGAATGATATTCCCCTTGTATGACATGTGATGGACACCTCCTACCTTAGTCCCCCTCATGTTTTATGTGCTTTCCATCACTGGGATCCACACTCATTACATCAATTCTCATATAAGTGCTTTTTCTCTAGTTTCCTCAGACTTGAGTTTGTGACTCCATAATCTTGGCTGACTGAAATATTAACCCTCAAGGCTCTTCTAGGGCACTTTTCCCATGAAGCTTCTTTATTAACACCATCAAATTTAATCTCTTGCTTCCTGTACCTCTGTTCAATACTGATCATATTCTGGCTTGCACTTATGTTTTTCTGTCTTTTCCCATTAGGTTACAAGCTTATTAAATTGAGATTTTGCTCATTTATATATCATTTTTTGCCTTTATCAGATATTTATGGGGCCCCTACTATGGGTTAAAAAACTCTGTAGTCAGGGAATTGGCATAAATAAAGGGAAATAAGTTGCCTGGCCTTGTATTAGAAGAAACAGGCTTCAAGAAGTGAAGAGGCATTGAAGTGACGTGTGCCGGGTGATGTGACAGCCCCTTTGCTGAACGGTAGCATATGGACGTCACTATTCCTGAAGCACATTTACTTGCTCTGTCTCCACTCAGACTTGCCCAAAGAGTCAGAGCCCCAGTGGACTCTGCAGCTTTTTTGCGCTGACGCCGGCCCGTGCTCACTTCTGAAGACCCCAAAGTGCAATGCACACACAACACCTGTCACACACAGGTCTTCCATAGTTGCATGAAGAGTGAGCTTATGACCTTTGTTGTCCTGGGGGCAGTTGGGGATGGGGGGTAGTGCCTACAGTGCTTGGGGTAATTATAGACACTGGCTGGCCTCACTTTTCCTGTCTACGTGTGAGATGAGTGTTTCTTGCCTCCCAGGTGGAGAACAGGGTCCAAGTCCTTCCCCATGTTCCTAGGGCAGGTTGTGGATGCTCCTGTCACTACCAGGGGGACCAGAGGACTTAGGCTGGCCTTACCCATGGGCCTGGGCACAGGACAGGCTCTGGTTACCGGTTCCATGGAAGCATTTACTTGACCCCCTATGAGGCTGGTGTTTAACCTGCACAACTTCTTAGCTTGAGGAACACAGCCAGCATGTCGGATGTGAGAGCCTTTAACAAACTGCTCACTGGAAACTCGGGGCCCCCGGCAGCCAGTGACCTGGCACACCTTCATTATTTACTCTGTCCATCTACTGAATGAGAAACAGACTTCGAAGACTGTTTCATCTGTGTGTGGTTGCAGCAGCGTTTGTCCTTTCTCTACAATAACTTCTTTGTGTGTTGTCTTTTAAGGCAAGATCTTGAGATTCTCCTTGAATCATTCCCAGATAATTTTATCTCTTAAAGCCAAGAACGGCTGCAGGCATGGAACTTAAAGAACAAAAGGACCCTTTTTATAGTTAAAGGAGAGAACTGTTCCTAGGAACAGGATTGCATCTCACACAAATGCAGATCTTATAAGCGAGAACTCAGCAGACAGAGCTTTAGGAAGCTGTCCTATGAGGATGCATCTGGACCTCCTGGAGCTTTTATTCAGCTCCAAGAACATTGCTTTGGCTAGCTCAAGCCACAGTGTCATACCGAGGAGCAGATCTTAGATTTGCTTGTGCTGAAACAGTTCCTGAGCATTCTTCCCAGGGAACTACAGGCCTGCATGCAGGCACACCACCCAGAGTGAAGAGGAGGCTTGGTTGTGCTGGAGAACCTGGACAAGGAGCTTAATGAACCCCAAAGCAGGGCCAGGTCAATTCATGAAATGAGGACAGACTCCTGGATGAGCTGACCCACTTGAAAAAAGACACAGTTTGACCCAAAGCAGGCCCCATCAGAGCAGGACTCTGGGACTGGTGATAAATCCAAGGACAAGAATAAAGTGCCCTCCCAGAAGGAACATGTATCCATAGATATGAAAGTCCTTGGGGATATAAGCAACAGATTGACCAAACATATCCCTCTATATCCTGAATCCAAAGATGCTATTGAAAATGGGGGAGGGGGGATGGAATGGTGACCTAGGGAAGGAAGGCAGTATAAGTGTAAGGAACATGGAAAGAGCTACAGTGGTGGCTCAGAACTTACTAAGCTCTGAAGGGTTCGTATGGGGAGGAAACCCTCCAAATGTGGTGAGTGTGGGAAACCTCCATTCAATCCTCACATCTTGTTCAACCTTGTAGAGTGCACACTGGAGTGAAGCCCTGTAAGTGTAAAGAATGTGGGAGAGATTTCAGTGGGAACACAGGTCTTACTGAACATCAGAGACTCCACACAGGTGAAAAGCCTTACCATTGTGATGAGTATGGAAAATACTTCCATGTAAGTTCAACTCTCATCGAACACCGGAGGATTCCTATAACAAGTAAGCAATACTAACGACAGGATGAGGGGCTGGGAAGACGGCTTGGCAGCTAAGCATACTTGCCCCATGAGCATTAGGGCCCAATTCACCCTGAGTTCAATTTCCCATACAAATTGCTGAGCATGACCACATCTGCCTGTGACCCCAGTTCAATGGGTAACAGAGACTAAATTGCTGGGGTTCACTGGACAGCCAGTCTCACAGTACAGCAGCTCGGAGCTCAGGGACAAACCCTTTCTTAAGGAAACACTGATGAGCCAGGCATGGTGACGCATGCCTTTAATCCCAGTACTTGGGAGGCAGGGGTAGGAGGATTGCTGTGAGTTCGAAGCCACCCTGAGACTTTATAGTGAATTCCAGGTCAGCCTGAGCTAGAGTGAGACCATACATCAAAAAAAAAATAAAATAAAATAAATAAATACACTGATGAGTGCATAGAAGAGTGTGCCTGATGTTCGCCTGGTCTGTACACAAGACCACACACATACACATACTACATGCACACCAAGATAAGTAGGAAAAATTCTTTAGTTTAATAAAGGGGGCTGGAGAGGTGGCTTAGTGGTTAAGGCATTTGCGTACAAAGCGCTCAGGTTCAATTCCCAGGACCCATGTAAGCCAGATGCACAAGGTGGCGCATGCACCTAAAGTTTGTTTGCAGTGGCTGGAGATCCTGACATGCCAGTTCTCTCTGTCTCTTTCTCTCTCAAATAAATAAATGAAAAAAAAATTAAAAAAAAATAATGAACTTGTGAGATGTCTCAGCAGTTAAAGAACTTGCCTGCAAAACTTAACAACCCAGGTTTGATTCCCCAGTACCCACATAAAGCTGAATATACAAGATGGCATATGCATCTGGAGTTCATTTGTAGTAGCTAGAGGCCTTCATTTGCTCTTTCTTTCTCTTTCTGTCTCTCTCTCTCTATCTTTCTCTGCTTGTAAATAAGTAAATAAAATATTTAAAAATAGTGAGCTTGTGTTATCTTATTCCAGTGACAACTGCCCAACTACTGTGAGACACATCTATTGTTCTGTTGATTTGTTATCTTGAAAGAGAATAGCGAAGCACAAGTTCTCTCCTGTAGTCCTGACATGACAATCACTCTACCACTCTCTAAGCTAGGGGGGATGTTTTAATTTTTTATACACAATAGGTAGGTCTTATATATTGATACTGGTGAGGTGTGGGAACAGGACTCCTATAGAGTCTAAGGTAGAAAAGTGTCAGAATTCTTATAACCAGTGTGAGGAATCCATTTTGGAAGTGAGAATCCTAAATGCTATCATGCCTTATTAGATTTTAGGTTTCTCCTATTATTGTTGTTTCAACAGTGTCTTGCTAAGTAGACAAGACTGGTCTCAAACTTCGGATCTTCCCATCTGTTCCTCTCACCATGTCTAGATTCTTTTTGTTTTCTCAGGACCTGCAACACACATTTTCCTTGGGACAGTGAGGCTCTTGAATACCTTTACCCTTGCAGGAAATAAAGCCAATGATTCTCAAAAGGAGGTGAAGCTCACTGATTTAATGCTAGAGCATTCCAGCCAGGCCAATATTGTAGAACAGTTATCACAGGGTAAGAAGTGAGTGCTCAGTCCATTTGTGTTTAGTAATCGCTCTTACTTAAACCTGTTAACCCTCTTTCAGTTCTCTTGGAACACTGGGCCATTGTTTGAGGTAGCTTGCCAGACACAGTGTTCCAATCCTTCCGTTGAATATGTCATAGTAAGATAGTGTCTCGGTGAATGTTGTTATGTAGCAAATGTAAAAATGTGCAGTTCTAATCTGAGTGTGTACCTGAGCCAAATAGTTTACGAATGAGGGAAGATTTGCGCCATTGAAATATTTTGGAAAACTTCTGAGGCCAAGTCAGTTAGAACAAAAAGGTTTCTAAGTCTGACTTATTTCTGCTTTCTCTCTCCCCCCCCCCCCCCGTCTCTCATACACCATGGGGAATAATTTGTAGTTGGCATCAAAAAGAATGTTGCTGGCAGAAAGTATCAGAAAGGGGATGACTGGATGGTGCCATGGTGGCTGGCAAGTTTATAGAGGTGGCAGGATATGGCCAAGATGCAGAAGGCATTAGCTTTTAGCTTAGCTAGGGAGAAAGGAAGGGATTTGAGGCTGGAGCAATGGTCTGAGTGCAGGTTTTGCATTGTGGGTCTCATGGGGAATCACACGGGGGGTGGGGGAGAACAGTGGGGGAGATGTGAAGAAAGCAGGAAAGGCTCAGGAAAACATTGCCCTTAAACTTGGTCTTTATCAGACTCACTGATGCCTGCAGGGAGTCAGTGTGGACCAGATGGGGTCTTTAAGGACTGATAAAGCAGAAGCTATAAAAATCGATTAGATAAGCTGTGGTAAGGTGGGACAATGGGATGAAAAAGGGGACAAGCGTGAGCCTGACAATAGCAGTGGGCACCAGGTTCCAGCATAGACTTGGGACCAGACAGGCTCTGGTGCTGCCTTTGCCTCATGTTAGCAATGGTGAGCTAACTTGGGTCATCTCAAAGGCCTCAGTTTGTTCAGCCCTGTGGCCTCATAAGGAGTAAATTGAATAGCCAATGGTGTTTGGCTTGAAAAAGCACTAGATAAAATTGTAGCTATTACCAAATTGAAGAGAAAGGGGCCATTGTCTCCTCTGACTACTCGTAAAATGTGCTCGGAGAAGTATGCCCTATTTATCTGAGCAAGATTTTATGAAGGCTATTTCCAGGAAACTCACAACAATGTAAAATTACTTCACTGGGAAAAATCTAGAGACACTAGAGGTCCATGAAGGAGGTGGAGTCTGGGTGGCTGAGAGCATAACCACCTGAAACTTGACCCTCGCTCTCAAATCCTCACAGTCCAGCTTCCCTTTGTAAAGAGGGGTCACTCCTGCCTAGTTGTGGACACCCCTCCTGCTATAACCCAGCAACCCTTTCATGTAAAGGGCTCGGGAAACCATGACTGGAAGAATAGCCAGGACACAGAGTGGAATACTAAAACTGTCCTGTGCTCAGGGCTTGTGTCTGCTTCAGCCTTTTTCCATTTACTTCAAAGGCAGTTTGCCTGTGTGATCAGATGCCAGGGGATGTGTCAACCTAAGATACAAAGAGTCACTCAGAATGTGCCAATGTGTGTTTATGGTAAGGTGGGGAAGCGAAAAGGAAATAAAAGACTCTTTCTTAGATATTTCCTAAGCTTTCCTATCTGGTTCTTTCATAAGTGATCGTTGCAAGGAAACTATCAAACATAGCATTACATCCTATGACATGAGCTGGGGGCTTGCCCTTTGGAGAGTGGCAAAAAAAAAAAAAAAATCGTCACACAGAGGCAGTGTGAAGGAGTCATGGGGGCAGCGTTCCACAGGCACTGGAGAGCATGTGTGTGAAGAGGCTACATATTTCTCCTGTCCAGATCTCTCATTTCTATCTAGAAGACAGATATGAAGCTGGCTGCAATATGTAATCATCGGGAAGCAGTGTGGTCGATTGGAAACAAACAGCCTTTACAGCCTGACCGGCAGCCTCAGCTTAACTTCTATGTGACTTTGGGCAAGCAGTTTCCCTTCTGCACACTTCAGTGCCCATGACTCTGGGACACATGAAGTAATATTTACTGTTCCCTGAGCACAAAATGTAATCTATGTAAGCCTCATCACTGAGGTGGCAGACATAGAAGATAGGGTCTTGTGGGGGAGGGGGTGATTATGTAATGGAGCAGAGTCCTAATGAGTAGGGGAAAGGGGCTGGAGAGAGATCCGTCACCCTCCCCACCACATAAGGCGAGGCTTAAACGACACTGCTGTGAACCTGCTGGTGCCTTTACTTGGTCTTCTCAGCCTCCAGAAATGTGAAAAACAAGTTTTCATTGTTTCTGTTATCCAATCTATAGTATTCTTATAGCAGCCCAAGTGCAGTAGCTATACTTCCCACCACCATCATGTTGCACAACACCACACTGAGCTCCCTCATGCATGCACACCCTTACACTAGTGGAAGAAATGAATGATAGTCCTGAGCCAAAGTGGCCAGTAGATGAGGTTCCCTGGAGCAGCAAAGAGTCTGCTTGGTAAAGTGTGAGCCAGGAGTGGCTGGAACGCTGAGTTGTTGGTGGGCATGGCCAGTTATTTTTGGCTTTGATATCTTTCACTTTGGCACCACATTCACCTCGTCTTCTTCCTTCATTTCTTCATGTCTTTTCACTCAAGTTTTACCTCTACGAAAATTCCTCAATCCCCTACCCCCATCCCAATTTGCTTTGTCTCTCCTTTCTAGCAGGAGATCTGGTAATACCCACCCACCCCCAGGGGACACCAGCTTTGGCACAATGACTCAGAAGGCTCCAGTACAATTACCAATGACCCCAGACAGTACCTTCACCTCCTGAGGGATGAATGGAAACTTACGGCAGAATGGGGCTCCTTTGATGTGAAACTCTGAGTGGAATGTTTCCCCAAATCCTTGGGATCCCTGGACCTTGGTTAGACCATAATGCTTCTTTGAAATCACACCCTTTGGGTAGAATATTTATTTGTGTGTGTGTGTGTGTGTGTGTGTGTGTGTGTAGTGCATGCATGTGTATATACATATTCATATGTGTGTAGATGCATGAACACATATGTGTGCATGTGTGGAGGCCAGAGGACAACCCAGGGTGTCATCCTTAGGAATGCTATCAATCTCTTTTTGAGACATGATCTCTCACTCTGTAGTGGGCTGACCTTAGAAATGGCAAAGATCCCTGATCAGCAAAAGCAACCTGTGTGGCATAGTGAATCTTGCCTTTAGAGATGAGAAGAATAGGTTGGACACTGTTGGGTGAGGTCTGCTGGTCACAGTAAGGGGCACATGGGAATATCAGCTACTTCCCTCACTAACCATGTCAAGTTGTCCCATCTCTCTGTTCCTTTTCTGCATTCCCCAAAGGAGGGCCAAGCTGTCACAGGTCAGAGTGAGGGAAGAGAGTGCCCTGATAACTATTCCAGATGCTTCTATTCCTCCTCATCTGTGTCAAGATTTTAGGATGTTCTTTGCTTCTCTAAACTGATGAGAAGAAATCTTTTAAGCAAAGAAAAATTTAAAGTCCACATTGTTTACAGCCATTAGTTTGAGCATCTGGACATGGTGGTGTAAAAGTAGAAAGTCAACTTAGATCCTTTCAACACAAGGAAATCATGGGGCTTCAGATAAATAATATGCACTGCTTTAGTTTAGAATTATGAATTATATCATTGTAAGCCAAGTGTGGTATCACATGGGAAGATCAGGAGTTTAAGGCCAGCCCACTACAGAGTGAGTTCAAGACTAGTCTGGTCTACAAGAAACCTTGTCTGAAAATAACACACATATGTGTATATGCATGTTGTAAGTCATATATATATTTCACACCTTTAGGACCTAATATACACACATAAATGTGTTACCATGTGTTTAGTGCTGCATTTATGATCCTATTTGACCTGAAAAACTATTCTGTAAGATAAGAAGGGAAGAAATGTGTTTTTTGTTGTGTAAGTCCACTGAGATGCAGTGACTATGAGTCACAGTTAATTGATGGGTGTTTCAGAAGTCAAGCATATGTCTCCTGATCCCAGTTAATTAGTTAGCTCTTATCTTACTCATCTTTAGCTCACTCATCAGGCAGGAAGCATAAAAACCTGCAGGTGGTCATCCACTATAGGTGATTATATACACACATACACACATACATACATACATGTACACATACATTCTCTATACAGACATCCACATATAATGTGGGTGTGTGTATGTATATAAATGACATATGTGATATGTATGCATATATTATATTTATTTTTTTGGGAAACAAACGTCTTCAATGCCTCAGGTATGTCTGAGTAGACATCTGAGAATACCTAATACTTTGTGAGAACTTAGGATGTGCTGGGTACTATCTTGTATGAGCCCTTTATAGACGCTTTCCCTTAATCCTCACAAAAACAAACCTGTGAAATAAGTACGATTACCTAATCCTGGAGAAGTTTGTTCTTCAGAAAAGTGCAATAAATTTTTCAACCTCAAAATGCACGCTCTCAATCGCTGTGCTGTTTACATCATAGCAGGAACCTTGTTTCTCTGCAACTTATTACTCACACTCCTCATGCAAAACCCACGCTCCCTTAAAATGCCAGTTAGTATCCAGCGGTTTTCCAAGGAGGTGTCTTACGTCTGTCTTCCAGGTCAGCCTTCCTGTCAGTGATCCAGAGTCACCCGCCATTTCTCTGCACTTCTGTTCCAGCTCATACAAATAGTGAGCGACAGTCTCCCCTGTGATAGGCTCATGAGTGTAATGAAGGGAAAGGCTCCTGGACACAGCGCTACCATCACTAGGCTCCCTTCATACATCCCTTGATTTGGATGGTGGAAGCTTGAGCTCCCATGTAGAAAGAGGTAAGGGAGTTGTAAATCCTTTCATCTATCAGCTATTTCTTTTTTTATTTCTTTTTAATTTGTGTGCAAATGTATTTGTGGATGTGTGTGTGTGTGTGTGTGTGTGTGTGTTCCATGGTGTGTGTGGAGGTCCAAAGACAACTTTGGGCTGTTTGTCCTCTCCTTCCACCTTCTCTTTAAAACAGGTTCTCCCATTCTTTTGCCCCCTCATGCATACCAGTCTAGCTGGTCTGTGGATCTGCCTCTCATTGCTGTAGGCATACTGGAATCACAGACCTGTTCATGCCCCTTTCTGTCTTTACAAGGGTGCTGGAGAATCGAACATGGCCGGGCAGGCTTGCAAGCAAGTGCCTTCAACTCCTGAGCCATCTTCCCAGCTCCGTTCTGAGAGCTCTTTAGGGTGCTTCCTACTTGAGCCAGCGGAGAAAAAGGGCATCTAACCAGATCCTTGTATTCCTTAGCTGCACAATGGCCTACTTCATAGGACCGTGCTTTCGTGAATTACACAGTAATGACTAAAGCACCTGATACAGTGTCTGGGAGCTCTAGACGATAAGACAAAATGTACCCTTCTCACACCAATCCCTGGGGTCAGGAGAAGACGTGGTTCCTCCCGTTGTAGGGTGTTCACCTGTCACCAGACTCTGTTGAATGATAGCAATGCTCAAGCACGATCCTTCACAGACAAGGTATCAGTCACCAAGGTAGCTAATAAAGACTCGGATAATCAGGGGCTGGGAATGTAGCTCAGTCGGTAGAGCACGTGTCTGGCCCGTACTATCCCTAGCCTCACATAAAGCAGGCGTGGCGATGGCACAAACCTGGCTGCAATGCTATCAGTTAGGAGGTGAAGGCAGGAAGACTACAAGTCCAGGGTCATCCTCACCTGTCTAGTGAGTTTGAGGGAAGTGATAAACAAACAAATAATAGACAACGAGTTAGTGTATAATCAGAAGTCAGATCAGCGCATGCTTCTGTTTGGTTACTGAACATCATTTTGTTTTTACCAAACTTTCTCTGCACTACTGCCCCTGTGAAAGGGCTATGGTGGCCCCTCTAGCCCATGAGAGCAGAGCCCTTTTAAAGTTTGAGGGAAAAGCTGTGTGAAAATGTTGAAAGAGGAAAGTTGGCCTAGAGCCTCAAGCAGCCATGCTGAAACTTTCCAAAGGTTCTGCCTGAGCAGCCATGGCCAGCCAGGGCCAGGGCCTCTGATTGTTCTGTGGTGCTTCCAACGTGCAGGGACCTAAAGAGGAGGGAGGGGGAAGGACCCAGGCTCCACACCGAGCTCTGTGTGCAGCAGGAGTTTCTGAGCCCTGTGCCTGTTGGTTCTCGTTGAGCCAGCATATTTAAAAGCTGTCAAGACAGAGTCCCCCCCCGCCCCCCGTCCTTTATTTTCTTCTCCTGAACAAGGACACCACGGCTCAAAATGGCCCTTTCTCATATGAGTGATAGCAAGTCTACAGAGACACTAAACGTAAGTGAATCACTCAACTGAATTTATACATTATTTCCTGTTTTTTTTTCCTCTCCCTCTTGTCTTGCTTTTTTGTTCACCAAATTTCTCTGGATAAGTACGTTTTAATTATGTCTTTCACTATGTTAGAAAGACATGACCCTATTTGTTTAAAAAAAAAAAAAACCCACAGAACAGAAAAGGAGTATGCTAGTATGCTAATACATTAAAATGATCACAAAGCAAAGAACAAAAGAAAACATCCTTATTTATTACCTGTTTATATTTGTTTTTAAATATATGTTCCTTGTGTGAGTGTGAGAATATATGTTCATACATTTGGGCACATGTGTGTGAGGGTGTACATTCACCATGCATGTGGAGGCCCGGAGGTCAACATCAGATGTCTTACTCAATCACTCGCCATCTTACTTTGGTGAGATAGTCCTACACTGAGCCTAGATCTGACCAATTCATCTAGACTGACAAGCCAGCAATCCCTGGGGATCCTCATGTTTCCACCTCCACAGGCACAGGTATGTATGGGTGCTCCTGGCTGTTAGGTAGGTGTTGAAGATCCAAACTCAGGTCCTCATGCTTGCAAAGCAAGAATTTTATCCACTGAGCCACTCCCCAGTCATGGCAGACAGCTTCAGGTTCGCTGAGATGAACTTCCAGACCAGGCACAGTTATGGAGGAAGGGATTTATTGAAGCTTGCAGATCCAGGGGAAGTTCCATAACGGCCGAAGAAGCTGGCCTGCTCTTACAGAACCAAACAGAGAGACAGAAGCACAAGCCTAAAAGCCAAAAGCCACACAGCACAGCACACTTCAGGAACTCCAGCTAGGCACACTTTGCATATCTTTAGATTGAAATCTGAAATCCAGCACCACACCTTAAGATCTGCCCAGTGATACCTCCTCCAGCCAGGTGGCTGCAGATGCAAACTACAAACTAATTAAACACTGAATATATTGGGGGCCATCTATTCAAACTATCACACCAGTCCACCTATCTTCTATCTATCTATCTATCTACCTACCTACTGATTATCTCTCTCTCTATATATATATTTTTTTAATTTCTTAATTTTTTCCCTTTTTCTTTTCTCTTTTTCCCTCTTTATTTCTTCTTAAGTGATACCAAGTGCCTTAGTTTGGTTTCTTCTGCTATGCCAAAGTACCACAGACTAGGTAATTTATAAAGAACCAGAATGCTTTCTAAACATGCTGAAGGCACACAGTCCAAGATCAAGGCAGCAGTAGCTGGTGGAGCCCACACTGCATCTTTAACATGGCCAGAAGAGCAAGCTTTCTAGGGCTCATAAGGCATGCACACTGAAAGGAGCCTTGTGACATAGTCACCTCCCAGAGGCGCCTCCTCTCAATAACCTTACAATGCCTGAATATGGGAGGGGCTGCATTCACCTATAGCATGAAGGATTTTAATCTGTACCACAGGACTCTTTGCGAGGAGCCCTGAAGGAACTGTAGTCTTCAAAGTGAACTGCAGAAAACATTCAAATTGTTTATAACTGTCTGCTATATTTATTATAGTTTGTATACTATAAAGTTTACTAGACATATCACTTATAAACCATGGAGTGTCTCAGAGAACAGACTCCAAATCCTAGATATAGTTAATAGAATTTAAGGTTAAACAATGAAATGGACAGTGTTTTCACTTCAAATGTGAGGAAAGGGACAGTTAAGGGAAAAGGATTCCATTTTGACCCACAAAGTTGTGGGAGCCCAAGTGTCCTTGAAGGTACCATGTCCATCCCTCACTTACAGATCACTCTTCACCAATATATTTGTTTTTATAACTGCATTTTTAAGGCAGAGTCCACTTACACAGGCAAAACCATCCCTGACCCCTCTCCCTTAGAGACTCCCTTAGGTGTTGAAGGTGTGTCGTTTGTTTCCGCAGGCTGTGGTGAAACCATGGGTCTGAGTCACGGTGGCCTGAAGCTGCTGGTCTTTGCATCCCTGGGCACTGAGGTCTGAAACTCGATCCTGGCAAGGACCAGCCCTACCCCCTTGAAGGAAATGGCTGAGCAGGTTCAGCAACAGCAGATGAAAACTTCCTTCCTCTTCATCCAGCTGCAGCCCCCCGCTGCCCGAGCTATCCAAGTTCTCCCCGCCCAGTCTCCAGCTTCTGCAGCCTCAACAGCAGCCCCAAGGGGCCTGGAGGAGGGACACATTTTCTCAAGTCCCAGGACAGGCTTCTTGACTGGCCAGAATCTCAGAAGTGCACAGGGCTCAGCTCCTTCTCCTTGGAGCCTGCTGCCTGGGGAAGGCCCTGGGACACGGAGACCAGCTGCTTTCAATTGCTGTGCACTGAAGGGAAAGAAGGAAGGACAGGAAAAACCCCAGAACCCGGATGTCAGGAGAGGTGGTGCTTGTGGATCCCCACATGGTAGGTGTTGCCTGGCCACCGTCTCTAGGAAACTTGGCCCGGCTCACCTCCTGTCATGCCGACTCTCCAGCCCAGCTCCTGCCGTGAGTGTTGGAAGCAGCAGTCCTCCCATGGCCTGGGAGCCCTTGCCAGTCATCCCTGCCTCTCAGAACCTATGTGGCATGGATCCTCAGGCCAGGAATGTCTTTGAATGCTCAATTCCTCAAACCACCCTTGCACACGCTGCTGGCAGAGGAGAAGGAGCCGTGTTGACGAGAGGTGCTACATCCTATCAGGTACTCCCAAAGAACTTCGGAGAGGGCATAGGTACCGCATTGCCAGCAACAAGGGCACGACTCTGCAGATACTGCCCGACCATCCAGATCGGCCAGAGCTGCCCAGCTCCGCCTGCTGCTCTGCCTCTCAAGGTAAGGACTTGAACGCGCTCGAACCCCACCACTCCTGTGAGTGCCTCTGCAGAGCGGGTGGAGACAGAGCAGACGTGCCCACTGTGGCTTCTAATTCCAGCCTTGGGTTCCCCCCTCTCTTATGCATGGCCCGTACCTTGGTAGAAGAAGTGTCCACCAGCTTCAGTCTTCCAGTCTTCCCTGGCCTGGCCTTGACTCTTTTCCCATCATTCTGCTTGGAAAGAGACAATGAATATCCCCCAAGATTTCTTCAGAGCAAAAGTTGGGTAAGAAACTATATACCAGAGGGGAGAGCCAGAAGGTACACAGACATTTGGGTGATGCCAGCCACTATGTCAGGCATTTCTCACATCTATACGTTCTCCTAACCACTGTTAGAAACTGAGGCCCAAAGCCCTGATTTCAGAGAAAATCAAGACATGGTTTGGCAAAAGAAAAAAAAAAAAGTTCCTCCTCTGTCCCCACTTCCAAAAAGATCAGGGCAAAAAGGAAAACTTTTTTTTTTCCAGGGTGGCCTTAAGGACAAGGAGGGAAATTTCAGTGAGGTGTGAGGGCTTCTGAAACTGAGACACACCCTTGGGGGACTTGACTGCTCATCCACAAACACCTGACTCTGTAGGGCCCACATCTCCCTCTTGCATCTTCTCAGCACCAACTGTATCAGAAGTCCTGGAAATGCTCCTTTGTTTCCCGTCAGAATGGGGAAGGTGGCCCTGTATGGTCTCCAGGGACTCTCAGAGGCTCGGTGTCTGTTGGTGGCTGGGCTATGCTTTGCTAGGATTTTGTGTGGACCACGCTCCTCCATGATGCTAGTGACCCAGGTCCGCCCATTCCACTCACTCAGGTGCAGCCCTCACAAGATGGGTGGACAAGATTTAACGAGGTGCTTTCATTCTCCCTGTCCCAGCAGCATGGGCATCTTACAACACTGTCCATGTGGGCAATGAGTGTGGGGCTGGGCGCATATGCTAGAGTTGGTGGGATGTTCTGGAAAAAGGGGTGATGCATCCGGAAGGCTGGCACTAAAGGGGCTGTCTGGGAAGCCATGGATAATTGGAGGAAATCCAAATCAGCCTCCTAAGGGCCCGGAAGTGATACAGCTACATCTATAAACTAGAGCCTTGCCTGTCTTCTAGATATTTCTGTACACCATCCACCCTTCCATTTGTTCTTGTGAGCAGAAGGCCTGCAAAGCAGCAGTAAGAACCAGGGAGAAGTGAGTTCATGCTCTCTCCAGAGGGCAACTCAGAGAAAGCAATGCTATTATGGTCCCTCAAGAAATAGTTTACATTCCAGTCTTATTTTTGTATCTCTCATTTCCTACAGGGATTTCAATGGAATGACATACTTAAGTGTCAGGGTCCAGGCTTTAGATGGTGGAGTCATTCAGTAGTTGTCTGTGGACTTTGATGCCGTTTTATGTCTTTGAAAACTCCATCTTTCCCCTGCGTACTCTTGCGTCAAGACAACAGGCCAAAGCTTCAGCCCTATGGCCAGTTCCCTGAGGAGAAGAGCTTTGGGATTTGGGCCAAAAGTGTGGATCTCAGCACTGACAGCCTTAATTAGCCTAATGTGTGAATGGACCTGCAGACATCTATCCTGCCTAAACTAAAGGTGATAGAATTCCTGGGTGGAAAAAGTCAGATACTCGCAGTCTAAGTTCTAACCTTGAATCTCAGTCTTCTGCCTTGAAAACAATGGTGAGGAGACAGGCTGGTTCTCCTTGTTTACACTTAGTATGGGGATTTGTGTTCTCAAGGGTTGGGCTGGTGAAAGAGACCCACAGAAGTTCTCTTTTCTTTTCTTCTCTTCTTTACTTTTATTTTCTTCTTTCTTCTTTCCCTTCTTTCCTACCTCCTTCCCTCCCTCCCTCCCTCTCTCTCTCTTTCTTTCTTTTTTCTTTCTTTCTTTCCTTCTTCGGGGTCTTGTGGCACTAAGGATTGAACCCAGGGTCTTGTACATGCTAGATATTGCTGAATTATATCCCTCACAGTAGTGCTGTCTTGGAGGAGAAACGAACAGAAGCAAGACCATTGGGATGTAAGACCAGGGAAGCCATGGAGTCCCAGGAGGGTGCAGAGTAACTTTAGGATCTGATCAGGGGTCAGAGCTATAAGACCTTCTCTCTACCCTTGCTGTCCACAGGGAGAGTAGCAGCACTTGTGAGATTAGCTCCCTCGGATCCACTAGGGGACCCCTGTCTCATGCTAGGTATTAGAAAAAAATGGAGCAAAATCAACAGAGATGTTTTTTCCACGTGTCCAGCCCTGGGCAGCTTAAAGTACCTCCCCCATCCAAAAGATTGTGAGAAATATGTCATTCCTTCTAAATCCTTGTAGGAAATGAAAGCTATAAGAATGAGGGTGGAATGTAAATTATTTCATACCTTGGAATTTAGTTAGGAGCATAAAATGGCTGCTTAAAACATTTCCCTGTCAATCAACTATGAAAAGTGAGGCCCTTAATACCTCACAGTGAGATGTTACACTTGATGTAGCAGAGAAAACTATGATGATTACATGTAAGTACATTTAATTCCTATATGCAGATGGTAGAGTTGTGGTACTTGTGGTAACTTTCTCAGCATAAAAAGAATATTGACTATTAAGGATAAGCCTTCTTTGCAGAACCTCAAATGGCCAGACTTGTCCTCTCAATGTTCAAACTTCCTGGCCTCCACGGTGGAATTAGTTGACTTATGCCCTTCTAAATATCATAAGGAGGAGGTATAGTGAATTAAACCACTTGGCTCTTAATTTATACAATAATAGCATTAGTAAAAAAGAACTTAGCTATAGTATTCTATGTCCTAGAGGGTTTCTAGAATGCCATTTCCTCTTATTTGTACCTCAGAACTGTGGGGGTGGACTTTGTTGTCATCTATCATTCACTGAGGTGGAAGATAGTGGAGAATGGTCAGAAACTTGCCAAGGCTGAAGAGTAGGAGGCCGCAGCTAGGTCGGGATTGGTCCTCAAATCTACCCAGAGCCCAGGGCTCCCACGGCTCTCTCGCCCTGCCTTTCCAGCTGGGGAGGACTTCGCTGGAAGGTAACCTGACACTTCGCTGCGCCTGCACTGATACCGTACTCCTTATATCTCCGGTGGTCAGGATGGGTCAAGGACCCACAGGTTTAACTGTGGCCCGGCTTTGTGTGCATAAGCGCAGCTTTCTAGAAGCTTTGCAGGATGCGGAATGTCAGCTCCCGGATGCCAGCTGAGGTCTTTCACATTCTCAACTGTGATTAATCTGTCAGAGTGAATCAGAAAATGTTCCACGATCTGGGGCCAGAGCCTGCCCTAACCATGTCTTTGACCCCGTGTTCTGCTGCCCCTCTGTGGGAGCCCAAGGAAGTGTCAACATTTCACTTGACTTTGGGTCTAAAGTTATCAAAAGAACAGTCACAACTCAAGGGGGCGGGGGCAAATAAACCAAACCAAATGGCCTCAACAACTCAGCAGTCACTTTGGGAAATTTGTGCATTAAAAAAAAAAAAAAAAAATCTAGAGTTTTGTATGTTATACACTTCATGTCTTAAAATAACATTGACCTTTGATGTATAAATGCCATTAGTTAGTAGTGAATATATTTAAAAAATTTCTGTCCAAACACCACCTTTATAAGTCCTAACAATCATTCACCTATAGTTTTAAATTCGCCAGAAATTTGGCACCTCTGCTTTTTTATTCTTTTTTTTTTCCTTTCTTTCCTCACAATAAGTCATATATTTATATACCTGCTGAACCATCTCTCCAGCCCCATGCAGATTGATTTATTTATTTATTTATTTATTTTATTTTTGGTTTTTTGGGGTAGGGTTTTACTCTAGCTCAGGCTGACCTGGAATTCACTATGTAGTCTCTTGCTGGCCTAGAACGCACAGAGATCCTCCTACCTCTGCTTCCCAGGTGCGCATTGCGCCACCACACCTTGTTCAGAAAGTTTTTATTTGGAGAAAAATCATGTGAGCTAGGTTTTAAGAGAAGATAGAGAGATAATAAAGAGAGAGAGAGAAAGAAAGAGAGGTGGGAAGGAAAGAGAAAGGAATGGAAGAAGATAGAGGAAGAGTTGTCTGCTCTGACACAAATTAGCTCACCAAACTGGTGACTCCTTACAGGAAGCTAGCTCACTTCATTTGCTCCCTGCGGTCTCTGGTCTTGCTATTTTATGGTAACTATGAATCGATGGAGCCAGAGCAGCAGCAAAAGTGTGTTTTTTTTAATACTTTTTTTAAAATTTTTATTTATTTTTATTTATTTGAGAGTGACAGAGAGAGAGAGAGAGAGAGAAAGAGACAGATAGAAACAGACAATGGGCGTGCCAGGGCCTCCAGCCACTGCAAACGAACTCCAGACGCGTGTGCCCCCTTGTGTATCTGGCTAATGTGGGTCCTGGGGAATTGAGCCTCGAACTGGGGTCCTTAGGCATCACAGGCAAGTGCTTAACCTCTAAGCCATCTCTCCAGTCAAGCAAAAGTGTTTAATGAAATAAAAAGCTTCATACAATTTTACTTTATCTGCCTTGCTCTCTCTATAAGGATTCATTATCTTGTAAGGTGACTTTGCTGTAGAAAAGTCACCTACAAAGGGGTATAACTTTACTGGGGAGCACTAGTATTTCAGTGAGGTAGCAGAAATTTAAGGATGTGAAAGGGTGTCACCAACTGTAACACAAAATATTACGAGCAGTTTTGCAAGCTGTCTGCTCTCACACTGGCATTTCCTTTTCTGACCAGATTATATACTTTGAATGAATTTCCCCTCTGTGAATTGAACCCTAACCCTTGGTCCACATGACCCCTAGGAAGGGATAGTTTATCTCCTCTGGGAAATACTTATGCCTTTGCCAAGGTGGTTTTATTTTTCTGGCTCGTTGCATATTCAGAAACTATTCTACTCATTAAATGGTGCTCTAGATAATTCTGTGTTTATTTTAATCTACCTTAAGTAATGCCGACTTTTCTAAAAGAGATGAGAACAATACGTGCACACATGGACCTGTGGAAAGTTAAGACAGTGGCGCGGCTCCCTGTGCAGGGACGCATCCCTTTGAAAAGACTGATAGTTAGAAGGCAGTGCTGATTGGGTTGGGGGCCTGGCTTCAGTGCATGTTCTGCTGCACAGATTTTGATGCAGATGTCTTGACTTATTACTCAAATAATGGCTGAGATAACAAAATGGGTTTCAACTCTGTTTTTTTTTTTTTCATCATATAATTTGCCATGGTGTCTCTATGACAACATTCTCACTCCCCCTCTCTCCTTACCCCTTCCTTTGACATTCACACACAGTCCTGAGGATGGTTGTGTAGGTGCTCCTGTCAAGTAATGACACACACCTCAGAGCATGTAAGCCCACCTGCAGGAGGAACGTGGCAGAGATTACATGGACAGCTTTCTTGGTGTTTGTCTCTATGACACGGACTGAATAGCTAAGGGAGGGCAAATATCTTCACTCCAGCTTAATGGCACATCTCTTATATGCAAAGATCAAACTCTCTGATTTCTTTCCTTCCAATTCTATTCATCTAAGCCCATTCTTGTTCATGTACTTGAGCCTATATTTATGAATAGATGCTCAAAAGTAATACATTTGATAGCAAATCAAAAACATGGAAAGTCTCTCTGTGTTGTGAAGCTATTGGTAAAATTAGATGCCTCTGCCGCTCCCAATGGGAAACCGGAAGTACGATACATTTTTAAAACATTTTCTTTTTAACATATATCCAAGTTCCTATCTCAAACAGGTATGTCCTGAGAGTTTGGACACAAAGAACAAAGTTGAGTTTCTGATGGAGTGTCACTTTAGAGCACATGTGTGCAGTGCAGCTTGTGAAGAATGTAAAGAGAGATGCAGAGGGACCTCTGTCCCCCCAATCCTGAGACTGGGATGTGTTAAGATGCTGCCTCCATCTCTCCTCTCTGGGCCTCTGCCCCTCAATCCTGCAATACTGATGTGTTAAGACGCTGCCTCCATCTCTCCTCTCTGTTGTCTTCTGCCCTTCCACCCCATGTTATTGAGTCAATCTCCTTTTTACATCTACATATTCCAACTCATTACCCCACATGGAGAACTGTAGCCACCAAAATCCCTAGATCTACATACATCTTTTCCCCTTAGAAGACACTCAGATTAGGAGTTGGCTCTCTTACATCTGAGTCTTAATCCCCCAGAAGAGAACCTGGGTCCAGTGACAAGTGGGGACCCACCCAGTCTACTGTGGTGAGGACAGAGATGGGCGCAGCGCAGATGGTGCTCTCTGAGGTACTGAGGGTCTGCAGGTTGTTATGTGATGATTGAGGTTAAGTAATGAGATGATGCCTTGATTTCTTTCAGAGAATTGTCAACTAAAATGACAAACTGAATACTGTCTATAAATATCTCAGGTTTTAGATGCTATAGCTTTGGGGAAGATTAGAACCTCTTTGAATTAAGTAATATATTAGCATTAGGTATGGCGGCACATGCCTGTAATTCTAGTACTTGGGAGGTACTTGAGGCAGGAAGATTGCTGCATGTTCGAGGTTAGCCTGGGCTAGATAGTAACAAACCAGCATAGGATGCATAGAAATACCCTGCATCAAACAAACAAAAAATATTCAGGGGCTGGAGAGATGGCTTAGCCATTAAGGCACTTGCCTGAGAAGCCTAAGGACCCATGTTTCACTCTCTAGATCCCAGAGATGCACAAAAGTGGGGCAAATGCAGAGTCACACATGCCCACTATGTGGTGCAATCATCTGGCCTTTGATGGCAGTAGCTGAGGCCCTGGTGTGCCAATTCTCTCTCTCTCTCAAAATGAAAATAAGAATAAAGTATTTACATGAAATCCTTGTCATTTATAAATACATTTGTTTCCACAACTCGCTACTAGCAAGGATAAAATGAAATTTTCTCTTTAGGTGACTTTTTCCCTTATAGACTTTTAGAGAAGACAGAATACTTACTACAAGATACTATGTGAGTCCTTAGGTTAAAGTGAGCTGTCTAGCTGGCAGATTTTCATCATGACTTCTGCATGTGATCTCATCAGCATACTGGGATTCCTGACTCAGTATTTCCAAAGTCAGAACAAACAAACACAAAAGTGGGCAGAAGCCCCATCCCTAGAATTGAGTTTTCCTGATGCCTTGAGTTGAGCCATGTCACTGAAAGCCGCACAGTTGGGGGAAAAGAAAAAAAAAAGACAGTCTAGCAAGCTGGGCTACTGCAGGGATGCAGTTTTAGGAGTTTACTCTCCTTCACTTTTTCTTCCTCTCTGTTTAAAATAATTAGTCAATTAATTTGCAAGCACAGAAAGACAGACGCAGAGAGTCACAGACAGATGCAGAAAGAGAGAGACAGAGAATGGGCACTCCAGGGCCTCCAGCCATTGCAAATGAACTCCAGATGTATGTGTCACTTTGTACATCTGGCTTTACATGGGTACTGAGGGATTGAACTCCTGTCCTTAAGCTTTGCAGGCAAGTGCCTTAACCACCGAGCCATCTCCCCAGCCCTCTCCTTTTTTTTTGGTTTTCTTTTTTTTTCGAGGTAGGGTCTCGCTCTAGCCCAGGCTGACCTGGAATTCACTATGGAGTCTCAGGGTGACCTCGAACTCACGGCAATCCTCCTACCTCTGCCTCCCAAGTGCTGGGATTAAAGGTGTGCGCCACCACGCCTGGCTCCTTTTGTTTTTTTAAAGTCATCCAGAGCTGGGACTCTTCGGGTTGCCCTTCATGCTGTGCATACTTTATCAGTGAAGGACTTGATGGCTCTTCATTGGGTCCTCACGTTAGTTGCACGGTGAAGTGACACATCAACCCACTTGTCCCGTGTCAGGAGCAGAGGGGTCTCGGGAGAATTTGGTTATACATGCTCAGGTCTAAGTCTTTTTCCATCAAGATTTCTCAATGCCCTATATTAGCAGAAATAATAAATTAAACAGTATGCTAGAAGATAAACAGATAAATAGGATCAAATGTAGCTAAAATACAAGTCAATAGCAAGAACAGATTGGGTTGAGGTCAGGAACAAAAAGTGCATGATCTAAAGAGCTGTGGCGCATCATCTCTTCACAAGTCAGTCTCGGCTTAGAGCTTTTCTATCTTCCCAAACTGAAAGAGACACACGAGGAGCGTCGGAGTTCCAACTGTGAAAAGGAAGGAAGAAAGGGAGGAATAAAGGGAAGGTGTTCTTTTTAACGTGTTCAATAGAAATTAACTCTATCAGAAAACCAAAGTTTGCTCGCCCTTTAAAGTAACAAATAAATAAAATAATTTCAATTAAAAAAATTCCAAAGAGCACTTAATATGTACTTTTAATGCTTTCTTAGACCTTATCTATACAACACAATTTGCTAACACACGTAATCACTATAAGAGCTGATGTCGTTTGCTGATCCTTCCAGAACTAAAGGCTTAGTCACATCCGTGCTCAGTCCTTAAGCCCCATCTCCAGAGACTATTCTCACAGACGGTTTTGCCTTTTGATAACTTTTCCATTCCCTTTGTTCTGTACCATCTCTGCTGCCTGTCTTAGTATATTCACTACTAATTTTCACCTAAAAAGTCTACTACAGCCCAGAAAGCTAAATAGGCACAACCTATTTGTTCACATCATAAAGGAAGTCAGAAAACCGTGTAAGGATACAGTGGAAGGGTCTCTAAGAAGTGTGAAGCAGGCCTCACAGCGAGCCTCATGAGCTTATTAATATGAAGGTTTATGTTTTATGAAGTCTTATGATTGATGGGTGGTAATGACTTTACTGTCTAGGATTACTTTGGCATTCTCAGTGAGAAAAAGAAAAAGAAAACTACTGAAACAATGCCACAGCTTGGACTTGAAATTTGGTCGAAACTTATGTCCTCACACAGGCTCATGTCTTAAAGGCCTGGCCTCCAGCTTGGTGCTCGTGGGAAGTGGCAGAGCTCCGTAAGAGATGGAAGGCCTTTGGGTCACTGAGAACATGCCCTTTCATTTTACTTTCGTTCTTACTGTCGCTCCCTGGATGTGAGGGTCGTGGTTTTGCTCTGCTACATGCTTATGCCACGACGTGCTGATCCCACCGCCACAGCTAGAGACCTAAGAGAAACGTGACCACCTGATCACGAGTGAGGACCCCCAGAGCTGTGAGCCAGGGTAATCCTTTCGTGTTTCCGAGTTGATTGTCTCGGGTATCTGTTATACTAACACAAAACGAACTTGCGCATCACTTCTAGATTCAGTTAATAAACATTCACTGGCTGCCGTTGTATACCAGGCACTGGGCACCAGTCTAGGTTCTGGGAACACAGCAGTGAGTAGGACAAACTTGGTCTTTGGCCATAAAGCCAAGTGGGAACACAGAGTGACAAGCACGTTACACGAGGCATGAATGTAAGCACTTCAGAGCATAAGGAGTACCTGGGAGACTATAAACCAGAAGAAGCGTGGGAGAGAGGATACTAGAATGGACAGTTTGGTTTGTCCGATAAGAGGAGACCTCATGGAGAACGTGACGTCTGTGTGGAGACTTGTGTAACAGGAAGGAGTGGTGAATGGTGAGGTCATTCCCTCCCATGCCCAATGCTAAGGCCTTGAACAGAGAGACTATCCAGTGACTCATCAGGTGAGAGGGGGGCTGGTTTCTGGAGCATCCAGCAGTGGAATTTTATTGTTGATTATCTGCTAGTTACCTTATGCATGATTACATTTATTTATGAAATATTTCTCTAAATCCCATCATAAAATGGAATAAATCTCCAGGCTATCTTTGAGATCATAAATTTATCATGGTGGTGTTTTCATGAAAATGTATTTTTCTTGTGGTTTAGGCTTATGTTTAATGAGCACTTGAAGTGGGCCTATGGCCAAGGCATTACATTAATATTTCTCTTTGGCTGAGCTTGTTGACCTCGTTTTCTAAATCTACTTTGTGAGTAATCTGTGGGAATAGTATGGCCCCAGCAGCTGGATCTATTCTCCTAGAGAGTTGGCCTTACCCTGTGTTTTAAACATACTAAGAAGAAATGTGTTCAACTCAAATAAATCATTCCTACTTTTCATACCATTTGAGAAAGCTAATGGAAAATTCTTACCTTTCTTACTTATTATGTGTGTATTATTTTTTAAAAAAAAAAATTCTGCTGAGAATTAAAACCAGGGATTGATTTGTGCATGCTAGGCAAACACTCCAGCACTGAGCTAAATCCCCAACCTTACATTTTGTTTTTGAGACAGAGTCTCATGCTAGCCTTGAGCTCCTACTATAGACCAGGCAAGCTTTAAAGTTGCAGTCCTCCTACTTCAACCTGAAGCAGCTAAGGCCTCTCTGGCCAGGCTTGGCTACCTCCCTTAATCTTTTTGTAGTTAGCAAGTGTTTTTTGGATTTCTCTCCGAACTGTTCTACCATCTTCTCATATTCTTTGGTGAGCCACTCATCTGTCTTGTTTATTCATTGTACTGTCTTATTTGAAGCCTCTAGACTTCTTTGTTGAAAACACATTACATAAATAAAATTAAAATGTGAATGTTGAAAGCGAATATAGGGGGCTGAAGAGATGACTCCATGGATAAAATGCTTTCCCACACAAGCATGAAGACCTGTGTTTAGATTGTTGATTAGCTATAAGTTGTGTGTTATTCACTTCTTTTATTGAATGTTTCTCTAAGTCCATTATAAAGAATAAAACAGTGACAGAGGGTTCTTTCCCTGCTTTCTGTAACATAAGATGCAGGGCAGATGAACGTGTATGCATTGTTAAGACACACACAGTGAGCGGTTAAGGTGCTTGCCTACACAGCCAAAGGACCCAGGTTTGATTCCCGAGGATCCATGTAAGTCAGATACACAAAGTGGCACATGTGTCTGGAGTTTGCAGTAGCTGGAGGCCCTGGCATGCTCATTCTCTCTCTCTCTCTATCTATGTTCCCTCTTCTCTCTCTCTTAAATAAATGAATAATATTTTTAAAGAGACGTACAAAGGGAAACATCAGTAGCATTAGCATAAAGTTTCCTCACTTGGTGTGGCGATCAGTGTAAGCAGACACTAGGGTAGTTGCTGCAGATAAAATGCCTACAAGAAACTGTCTGCAGCAATTGATGATTTGGGGGAAAACACACGCTTTTTATTCCATTTATTCCAAGGAAGATTTCAGAAGCAGATTTTGAGGCATATGAAGGAAGGGAAAATGGGGTGAATTAAAAGACTGTAAAGAGCATTCAGGTTTGGGGCATCACTTGAGTTCCCATGTGACATTCATAACTCACTATGAAGGAGTGTGACAATTATATGATCATGTACACATAAAGCAAATTTTTTTTCCAGCCTGAAAATTAAATTTCCTGGCTTGTACATTGTATGATTTATCCAAAGATACAAAAAAAAAAAATTAAGAAGCAAGCTATGTACATGGAAAACAATAAAATGCCATTAAGGAAGCACACACATATATTACTTACTTTCTAATAAAACACTGGATAATTTTAAATTGGGATCACACAATTTGGTTGTACTTTGGCATGTGTACACTTTTGGCATGTGTGGCAGTGACCCGCTGCACCTAGAATGTTCATCCTCTGAAAGATTCTGAAAGATTTTGTTTCCCAGGTGGCAGGCAGTGATGGCAAGGAGTGATGGCAGCCTGCAAGATGGTTGCTAAGAGATGGCAGAAACACAGGAATGGGCCCGTTCTACTTAGTGCAAGTCAGTGGGTCTGGTGTTGCTTGGGGAGAGCACACAGAGAAGAGCATCGGGGTTGAGTCTGTGAGGCTTCTTTGAATGAGGCTCTCTGGGAAAGGGCTGTGATTCTGGTGTTTGAACTGCACGTCCAAGCAGGCGATCTACTTTGTGATCCCTGTCCCCAAAGATGTTAAGAAATTTGTAAAAAAAAAAAAAAAAGAAAAGAAATTTGCGATAGCCTTGACTAGCCCTGACAATATGTCATTCCACAGTGGTAATAGTCAGATGCATTCCTCCCATCCCTCTCAGGTTAAATAAATGTCAAGACTTCTCATGCCTGTCTTTAGCATAAACACTGGATAAAGATTCCCAGACAAAGAATTTATAGAGTTAATTTCCCTTCCTTTATTGGCTTGTCTGGTCATTGCTGCAGATTGAAACACTCTTTCCTTATGTAAAAAAAAAAAAGAAAGAAAGAAAGATATCTTATTCTCTTGAGAACAGGAAAAAAAAAAAGTCAAAACGAGTTATTCATGAATACTGAGTATAGAAATCTGTCAACATACTCAGAGAAAGATGCAGCTCATTATTTTATCAAAATCACATTGAAATCTAGCTCCCAATCCCATCTTACTTGAGTAGCAAGGAACTCAGCCTTCACTATTCTCAGAGCTCCCTGTCCTCTAACGCTGGCCACCAGCCAGCTATCCATAAAGGCGAGGCGTCCTTGCGGGCACTTGCTGCTCAGCCCATGGGCAGCCGAGCGCAGTATGGAGCCCTGGAGAAGCCAGGCCTGAATGCTTTCTCCATCTCTTCCGTCTGGGTATTCTTGGGTAAATTAATTTCTCTCTGCCTGTAAGGTAGAAGAGATCAAAGTGCTTACTGGGCCACAAATAAGAATTCGATGTGCTGCAATCTATAAAGGCCTTTGAAGCATTCTGGCGTGGAGTTTGCAGGCTTGAGGATCCTTCCCCTCTGTTCTGCAAACCTCCACCTGCCCCAACTGTGGCTAAGCTCTTTGCCCCCTGGATCTCGGGCTCCACGGCTCTGCATTCCTTTTCTGGCTGGGTTTGAGCAGCTTGAAACACAGGACCTAGGTCTCCCTCCTCAGAAGGTCTGAATAGAGATCTTTTTTGTTTGTCCACCTCCTGTCATGAAATGTAAAGATCAAGGTTATTATTTGTTTTGTTGAATCCTAAATGCTGTCACATGGACCTATGTTCTAATTCTTTATGAATTTGCTATTCACAGTTCAGAACTAAATAGATCTTAAGAAGAGCACTACTGAGGCTTACTTAAAAGTATTCAGAAAAGGGGCTGGAGAGGTGGCTTAGCAGTTAAGCGCTTGCCTGTGAAGTCTAAGGACCCCCGTTCGAGGCTCAATTCCCCAGGACCCACGCTAGTCTGATGCACAAGGACGCACATGCATCTGGAGTTCATTTGCAGTGGCTGGAAGCCCTGGTGCACCCATTCTCACTCTCTCTCTCTCTTTGCCTCTTTCTCTCTGTGTCTGTAACTCTCAAATAAATAAATAAATAAATATAAACAAAAAAAATATTCAGAAAAAATATAAGAGCTCTCTATAGTTGGAAGAATAAAGTAGTTTGTCCCCCATCCTCCTACAAGGTTCTGAAGTAGGAGCTAAGAACATGAAAGCCTTGAGTAACTGAGTGAAAACCATCTGTAGATGTAACTGGTCCGGTTTCATTGCCGCCACTCACCCGATCAAACTCAACGCTGGACCCTCACCTCTGGGTTCCCTAGGGTTCTTTGCCTAATCTTTTCGAGTATCAAGCCAATGACTTTTCCCCACAGGTTTCTACTTCTCCCCTGCCACGCACAACAGCCCCTATATTCTCTTTGGGGTTATTTCCACTAGGGAATTATTTTTTATTAGTTAACATACAAAGTAATGAACTTTATTGTGACATTTTTATGAACCTACCAAACTTTGCTCTTATTTAACTCCTCAGTGCTTTCCCCTGTCTCCATTCCCTCTTGCTGGCTCCCATGTTCCCCAGGTTGTCCTCCTTTCTACGTTTATGTCACATGGGTTACATTGCCCTCTCCTCTCCCCTCTCACTTAAGATCTCTTCCCTCCCTCTTATTGTCCCCTTTCTACTGTCATGCAAATGCAAATTTAAATCTAGATTCTGCATAGGAGAGAAAACATGTAGTATCTGTTTTTGTGAGTCTGGCTTACTTCGGTTAAGTTAATGATTTCTAATTCCATCCATTTTCCTGAAAGTATCATTTTCATTCTTCTTTATGGATGAGTAAACTTCCATTGTGTACAGGATGGACCTTCTGCTCTGGGCTCAAAATTTCCCCATGGCCCTGGGCAACAAAGGACTTACCTTCATGGGATGCTTGGGAAAAAAATTAGGAGAAAGAATATACATGCTTTCTAAAAAATTATTCTGCTACTCAAGAATGAATTGGAAGTTTTAAAAGGAAAACAAATAAATTACTAAGCCAGGCCTGCTTAGCCCAAGTAAAGGAAAGAATTAAAGAACATTGAGATTTTACAAAACTGTGCTAATAAAACTAACATGATTCTCCCTGACTGAACTCTGCTTGGTTAATGATGAGTTTCAGAGACCTGAAAACTTAGTGAGAGAGCTATTACCACGCAGGGTGGAAATGGCATGCACATACAATCTGTTAGGCACACGGAAATGGAAAACACATTGTTTCACAATTTTATGCCTCATCTTTCTAATTTTACTTTTGTGTAAAAACACATGACAGGGTTAGGGTGTGGATCAGTGGTAAATTTTGTGCATCACATGTGCAAGGCCCTAGGATCAATCACCAGTGTGCACATGCACACGTGTGCACACCCGCACGTGTACACACACACACACACACACACACACAAATTTAAAAATAAAACAGGTACAAGGAGGTTTCTCAGTGGGTAAAGAAGCAAGAAGACCTGAGTTCAGATCCCAAGCACTCACAAAGCAAGGCAATCACAATAGCAAGCACCTATAATCCCAATATTCTTATGGCAAGATGGGAGACAGAGACAAGAGAACCCTTGGACATGGGTGGGCCAGCTACCCTGACAAAGATACTGCCTCAAGCAAGGTGGGGGCAAGGTCAGACACACATGGTTGTCGCTGACCTCCACACTTGTGCTGTGGTATCTACACACCTGCATGTTCACACGCACATCATACACACACAAAACAAAGTGCGTATGATGTTATAATACGATAATAATGATACACAGTCATAAGTTCCTGCGTGTCTGTGCATGTATGTACGTATGCATGCATGCATGTATCTTACTAGGTGAAGATGGTTTCTCCTTTGTTCTCTCTTTTTTTTTTTTTTTTTTTTGGAAGAAAAGAATTCATCCTAGAGACATAAACAAAGCAAAAGTTCACTGGGCTTGAGAGATGGCTCAGCAATTAAGGTATTTACCTGCAAAGCCTATGGATCCAGGTTTGATTCCCCAGTACCCATGTAAAGCCAGATGCACAAGGAGGCATATGTGTCTGGGATTTGTTTATGGTGGCTAGAGTCCCTTGTGTGCCTATTCTCTCTCTCTCTCTCTTTATTTATCTGCTTCATTCTTTCTCTCTCTCCCTTGCTCCTCTCAAATAAATAAATAAATAAATAAAATATTTTTAAAACCTCATTAAGCAAGCATATAATCAAAAGATAGTTTGGAATGAGCTTTCCTGAAGGGGTTAGCAACACCTTGAATTTTGCACTGTGGACTTTTAGGCAGTCTGTTCATGAGGTGTACAGCATATTCATGAGATCAGGCGACCCTTTTCCCCTTCCTAAATCATGGTGGATCAAATTTCCCTTGTAGTGTATTTCTTCTCACAATCCTTCAGAATAGCCCATAAGGGCCGGGTCAAAACTATAAAATGAATGAAATAAGGTGCCCTGGTCTTTTGAAGATTCAGACTCTTCATCAGTGTGTGAGGCAACCGGAAAAGTGCCTCACAGGGTGGTTTTTAACATAAGTGGAAGAACCTAGCTGAAGTTTCAAGGATATTAATCACAGAGGTGCATTCTGGCCACCAGGAGACGCAGCTACCAGCACACCTGTGTTACCTGTATCTAAAGCCTTGTTTGCCACGTGTTTGTTGGTTTGCAGTACTAGAGGCCCCCAGCGCCTTGCACATACCACACAGGTGTTCCTTCCCTGAGCTACCCCCCAGCCCACCAGAGCAAATGCTTGGATATTTTTGCTGACAGGATAGCAGAATAAAAAGTTCAAACATTGCTAGGCGAATCACACTAATTCCTCCTGGCATGACAGTTTTGTCCAAGTCGTGTCTCTTGTAGTTGTAACAATTCTGAAGAAAGATTGGAGTGTCTAAAACTATGAAAAACAAACTATTCCATGACACTCCTGGCCTGATGACTTTCTGAGTCCTGAATTCTCATGCTACTCAGGAATGGCTCGTTATTGTGAGATCTAGACTAGAGTTGCCGCATTTAACATGTGTGTAGGACAGGGCTTTCACTAAAAGAAAGCCATCTGCCATCTGAAATTCAGATTTAGCTAGCATCCTGGGTTTACCTGACAACCTTAGTTTGGAGGTAGCTTTGGCGGTAAACTCCAGCTGGCTAGATGATCCTGGACAAAGCCCTTCGCTAGCCTCCTGTCTTTGTACTCCCCAGGCATCGTGAGAATTCTCTGGTGGCAGAGGTAATCATGATGATGACTGCCACGTTCAACACAGCCTCCAATATTTATTTGCAAACCTTACGTCCTTTACTGGAAGATGTAATCCCCACCTGTGCAGATGTGCACACAGCAGATGGATGCATGGTTTACTTGGTTTTTCACTAAGTGCAGCTTCTGCTCTGTACTTCTGCTGAGCCTGGCTTACTGGCTGTCTGGCCAGGCATGTCCCTCCTTCTTCCTGCTTTCCTCTGCCCCGCTTGGAAAAATGAGGTCTTGTTCTTAAATTAGTTCAAGTAGGTTAGGCCCTTACAGAGGCCCTCTCAAGCTCTTATAGGCCAGACATCCACACCATGTCTAAAATTCATCACTCATATTAAATGGAAAAGCTCCCCTGTGTCATTCTTTGAACCTACAGATGAGAATGAATGCCAGGCAGTAGAAATGCTGTGCAGATTTAATGACATTTGCATTCAAGCATCTGAAAGTAAGTAATAAATCCGACGCTGGGTGGCTATTCCATGACGCGCTACTGAGTTTGACAGTTGAAAGCAGCCTGCCCTGTGTCAGCTTGATGCGAAGTCAGGGTGTGTGAGCAGTTTCCATCAAAGTGGTGGTGCACGCCTTTAATCCCAGCACTCAGGAGGCAGAGGTAGGAAGAGCACTGTGAGCCTGAGGCCACCCTGAGACTACATAGTGAATTCCAGGTCAGCCTGGCCTAGAGGGAAACCCTACTTCAAAAAACCAGAAGAAAAAAAAAAAAAAAAGCTGTGAGCTAGAGATGAGGGGCACTTTGATTTTTCTATAAAATTATGAAGTGTAACAAAAATTGGGGGAAGCTCAGGAATGCTGGTGAGGAATAAGGAGGGACTTTCTGAACCATGTACCTTCCCACATCTCTTGAGAGGAGAAAATGCATTGCGGTTACATGACAAATGTCCTCCTCATGGAAAGGTGTAAACAACTACTGAGAGCTTTTTTTTTTTTTAAATATTTTTTGTTCATTTTTTATTTATTTATTTGAGAGTGACAGACAGAGAGAAAGACAGATAGAGGGAGAGAGAGAGAATGGGCGCGCCAGGGCTTCCAGCCTCTGCAAACGAACTCCAGACGCGTGCGCCCCCTTGTGCATCTGGCTAACGTGGGACCTGGGGAACCGAGCCTCGAACCGGGGTCCTTAGGCTTCACAGGCAAGTACTTAACCGCTAAGCCATCTCTCCAGCCCTACTGAGAGCTTTATCAAAAGCAGCTGAGTAACTCATGAGAGAAGGCATGGGGACAGTCTCCAGACCCCCACTGAGATTCAGGTGGCCCCTGCGTAGGCTGTCTGCAAAATGCACAAGGTCTTGTGGCCTCAGGGGAGATAGAATTTATAGAGGGCAAAAGATAAAGGCACAGTGAGTTCCATCGAGGTGGTATCTTTGGAGTCTCTAAGTAAGACTTCACCCAGAGGCTGAGGGAGGACCATCCACAGGGATAATCCCAGTACAGGGAGCTCCTCTGAAGTGCTGCGCTGTGGTCCCACGCTCCTGGGCAGGGTCAAGGAACGTCTAGAAGTGGCTGAGGGAAGTTGTCATTCAGAGAGGATGAGATTTCTCGACGGTGCAGCGGCTCTGGGAGGTGCCCATGCTCTGTAAGCAAGCCTTCATCCCTAGGCTGACAGAGGAGCATCTGATGAGTATTTTAAAAAAGAAATACATATTCTGTCTTATTTATTTATCTCAGAGAGAAACAGGCAGAGAGGAAGAAAGAGAGAAAGGGAGGGAGCACCAGGGCCTGCAGCTGCTGCAAATGAACTCCAGATGCATGCTGCACCTTGGGTATCTATTTGGCTTACATGGGTCCTGGAATTTTGAGTCTGAGCATCCATGGAACCTTTGTCCTTTGGCTTTGCAGGCAAGCACCTTAACCACTAAGTCATTTCCCCAGCTCTGGTGAGTAATTTTGACACAGGAAGCCCCGTCTTTGGGCTGCTTTGTGGGTACCACTTTTCTATGAGCAATCCCTCTTCATGCTCTGTAAGTGGCCCCAAATAACCTCATTAGTCCACCAAACTGGTAATGGTGCAATCATACTTTGGACTGCCATCTGATCCCCATTTGGGGTGAAGATGTGTGTCTGGTCTGCATCTCCCCAGGGGGAAGTTTCCCACGACACTGGCAAAGAGTGACCCTATTATTGTAGTCACAGCAAGCGCACCTCCAGACAGACAGCCTGCTCTCTCCGACTTGTCGCTGGCCTGCCATGTCACGTTCTTTGTCCTACATCTACTTTCTGTGAGGAGCAAATATTGCTATGAGAAGCAGAGGTCATTTGAGCCTGGCTTTCTGTTTCATTTGGTCTGGGTGTGCATTATGTCTGCGTGTTCACTGGGCACAGCATACTGTGGGGATCTGAGCTCAGATACCTCCACCTGTGCAGTAAGCATGTTATCCACGGAGCCATGTCCCAGACTGAGACTTCATTTAAAACAAAGAAAGGATCCATCACTTCAACTCCACTGTTACTAACTAACCCACGGGGCTGCCCACCATGCTTTTCGGATGTTCTGAGGGTGCTGGCAAGTATCCCGCTATGCAGACCGCAGAGGAGCCAGCATCAGGACACTGTGCAATGAACACTATGGGTCTGGCATGTAAGCATGAACCCGAATTAAGGAACTAGACTGAACTCTTGGACACGTGGAAAGTCACCGTCCACCTCATCAGAAAACCTTTCCTATATGCCAGGCTGCCGGCGGGACTGTCCTTCAGCCCCTCACTCAGGTGTTCCGTGTTGGGCAGCTCAAGGGAGCTGCTGTCAGCAGAACAGAGCACACAGAGACATGCCAGGAATGTTTCTTGCACCCTGCCAGAGGGTGGGGTCTGATCAGCCTCGCGGTCACCCTGTCTGGCTCAGCGGGGAGGAAATGAGGGGCAGTGGCCGTGGGCCTCTTGGGAACAGCTCCAGCCTTCTTCTCCAACTGCCCCCATGCAGTTCGCTTGGGTTCCTCAATAACAGCCCCCGTCCTTGGGCCCCGCCTGCAGGCCCCTGGCTCCTCACACCTGTAGAGCTTCTGCCATCCAACGGTGACTCCTTTGAGGCCTGCCCACACCTTCACAAAGGATGACCCACCCTTTCGCCAGCTATTTGAATGGTGCCCAGGAGAGTCACGATTCAGGTTTTTGGATTAAAAAACAAACAAACAAACACGTGGTCAGACTTCAAGGATTATTTCTTTCTTTCTTTTTGTTATTCTTTGGTGGAAGGTGCTTCAAAGGATGCAGTGACTCTTGTTGCAACAGTGACTCGTAGTGCCTCATATAGTTGGCTGAGAAGATGTTTCTGGCATTTCTTCCAATTCTCTTGGTGAGCCTGAGCTGAAATAATAGTAATTAACATACTTTAAGCTGTAAGAGGATCATGGGGACTTCAAGTGACCCTTTGGTGGTGATATTTCCTCTGCGCTATCTCACAAACTGCCACAGAACAGTACTGTTTCCCCAAAGTCTTGATACAAATCTGATCACTTTTTTTTTTTTTTTTTTGCTTTGCTTTTTCGAAGTAGGGTCTCACTCTGGTCCAGGCTGACCTGGAATTAACTATGTAGCCTCAGGGTGGCCTCGAACTCTCAACGATCCCCCAACCTCTGCCTCCTGATTGCTGGGATGAAAGGTGTGTGCCACCACGCCAGGCCTTACAAATCTGATCACTTTTTAAAGGATATTTGAGTGCCTATCCCAAGAACTCAACAGTTGTGATGATTTTAATGAAAACTGCACCCCTCCCCCATATAGGCTCATGTGTTTGGATACTAAAGACCCAGCAGGTGGCACTGGTTAAGGTTACAGAACATTTAGGAGGTGGGGCCTTGCTGGAGGAAGTGTGTCACTGGGGGTGCGTTGGTGGCTTAGGCTGACCTTACTTCCGGTTTTCCTCACTGCGTTCAGCCTGCAAAGGGGCACAGGCTCTCCGCTCTGGCCTGCCATGCCTTCCCTGCCGTGTTGCAACTTTCCAGAACTATAAGATGAACTAAGCCCTTTTTCTTTCCTAAACTGCTTTTCGTTGGCTGTTCGTAGCATTGAGATAATTACTGATACACATGACAAAGTTTTAGCAACGAGGCTTTTGCTCGTTGAACAAATAATAATGTCCAGGCTCTGTTAGACAATAAAATTATAAATGTTAATAATTTTAAATAGAATACGTATCCTTGAGGTGTTTATAATATAACTGAGAAGATGGGCACTTAAGTAATGAGAATTGTGAGGAGAGCCACCAAAAAAAACCATTAGTTATGGAAATGAGCAATGGATGTGGCCAGCATGGCGTGTGTGACCAGTTAGGTAAAGCTTCCCTGCCAGGAGCAACTAACAAGGTTAGTGATGAGAGCTGAGGTTCACAGACAGTCAGATTATGGGCCTTGTTTTATAAGAACCCCACCCTGGGGGAATGGTATTATTTCTACTTCATAGACCAAAGGCACGCCCCAGTCTCGCAGCTTGAGACACCTAGCCCCAGTGCTGGCAGAAGCACAGCAGGCTCTCTGCGGGTGGGAGGGAAGCTGGGTGAGGCTAGGAACAAAGACTGGGTTAGACTCTGAGGACCTGATGCACTGTGGGTAACGATAGTGGGGGAAGCCTGAAGCGACTATGCTTGGGAAGCGGCGGTTTCCTTCGTGTCTTCTCCTCACGGTAGCAGTCCCCTCTGTGGTAGAAAGAACAAGCAGCTTTCTCATTTAGAAGACAGGGAGGCTAGATGATGATGGACAGCTAGGGCTATGAGTGTTCAAATTTGTTAAAATATTCTATGGACGGACATGGATGGCATAATCCAATTTTCTAACAAACCTTGAGCAATGATTCTGTAATGAATATAATGAAACTATACTTGCTGTCTATCAAGTGTGTGAAGAACTGAACTACAACATTTCAACAAATTGATTCATAAATCAGATCACATTCAATTGAAATTTTTAGAAAGGTGCTAAGCAGAGGAAATGAATCTTATAGGGAAAAAGAAGGCAAAACAAACAAACAAACAAACAAAAAAACAAAAACAAAGAACAAAAACCAGATTGGCTATTAAAAGTTATGTTCCTTATAAGGTTCGAGGACTTCCTTATGCATGCTAGGGTAGACCGGGTCCCTTCCTACTGGGTTCTAGGAAATTGTTTGTTTGTTTGTTTTCTCCTGGGAAAACTAGCCCATTGAAAAGTTCAGTTTGCCTATGAAGCACCTAGCATGAATGACCCCATTCAGGTTCGGTCTGTTGAAGCCTAGGGCAGGATCTCAGTCCAAGACAATGATCTCCTATAAACTTGATTGTGCATGTGTGTGGTGTATGCAGTGGCGTGTGTGTGAAGGTCAAAGGACAACTTCTGATGTAAATTCTCACCTTCTGCTTTATTTCTTAAACTATTTTATTGACAATTTTCAAACATATACATAATTAATTTTGATCATAATTCCCTCCCACCACCGTCCATTATCCCTTCTCCACCCTCTTCTCCATTGAACACTTTCATCTTTCCAACTAGTCTTCTATTTTGCTGTCTTTTTTTTTTTTTAACATCCTCCATCACCCGTGACATTATGTTGATGGACCCAACACTATACAGGTAAGAACAGCCACCGGGAAGGTCATGAAGGAACCACCACTTTGTGTCTGGGAGGCAGCATTCCAAAGCACTCTTCCTCATACTATGGCTCTTACATTCTTTCCACTACCTCTTCCACAATGGCCCTTGAGACTTGCAAGTTGTGATAGATGTGTTTCGTTTAGTGCTTAACGCGCAACTGTCACTTTTCCTCAGTTCACTGATGAGTTTTGAGTCTCCCAAGTGGTTACTGCCATCTGAAAAAGGGAAGCTTTCTCTAACCCCAAGTGAGAAGGGCACTCACTAGATACGGGCATCCTTCCACCTTTTTTGAGGCAGGTCCCCTTTGTGCTGTTCACTACTCCATCCGCCAGGACAGCTGGCCTGGGAACTTCCGGACTTCTCTTGTCTCCACCTCTCATCTTGCCACACAAGACTGGGATTACAGATGCTCAGATGCTCACAGCTGCATCCGGTTTGATGGGGGTTCTGTAGATCTGAACTGCAGTCATTTTGGTTGTGCAGCAAACATATTTACCTGCTGAGTCATATCCAAGATTCTACCTATAGACTAATTTAATACA
This sequence comes from Jaculus jaculus, assembly GCF_020740685.1. Taxonomy (NCBI): domain Eukaryota; kingdom Metazoa; phylum Chordata; class Mammalia; order Rodentia; family Dipodidae; genus Jaculus; species Jaculus jaculus. The sequence continues at coordinate 8,904,879 of NC_059113.1, read as the reverse complement.
ACCGTAATAGATTAGATGTTAACCATATAAAATCAAATTAATGGGGCTGGAGTGATGGCTCAGTGGCTAAGCGCTTGCCTATGAAGCCTAATGACTCCAGTTCGAGGCTCGATTCCCCAGGACCCACGTTAGCCAGATGCACAAGGGGGCACATGCGCCTGTAGTTCGTTTGCAGTGTCTGGAAGCCCTGGTGTGCCCATTTTCTCTCTCTCTCTCCTCTCTGTCTGTCACTCTCAAATAAAAATAAACAACAAAAATTAAAAATAAATAAATAAAATAAAGTTAATGTCACTGAGGCACTGATTCTAGTTGAGTTCTTTTTCTCAGTCCTGGGAATTGCATGTTTAGAGCAAATGTAATAATAATGAATACATAGAAGAATATCAAAATGGAATAATTTCATCCTTATTATTTTTAGCAGAACCCCAAGTGGCTAGTTCTCAGGACTACATGGAAGATTCCGTGTCTTGGGATGATCTCAGGACAATCATAAGATGAGTTGTCAGGAAAGCATTTAGATTCTCAGTATTACTAGACTGTTTCCACCTTAACATGGGCATTTAAGCATGCTCCTGTCTGACTGTTCTTTGTAGGCTCACTTCAAAGGCATCTTCAAATTAGGAATTATATGTTAGTCAGGCTTCATTAACTTAGAATTTAGCTTCCGTAGTTCTTTGTCAAGTAGAATTTCTTTTTGTACTAAAGCTGGAGGACAATTGCCAAGTTTAAAATACTAAAAAACCAAAAAAAAAAATCTTAAATTGTGTTTTAAGACTTAGGAATGCCATTCTGACTCCACACCTTCGTACCAGGATTCTGTGTCCTCCAGTTCTCCACTGTTTCCTCCAATTCTACCACAGCCCCAGGATGAAGAGCCAGTAGTTGGAATTCTGGGGAGGACTTCTCATCATATTTAGGGCTTGACTATAGGAAAATTATTGATTTATTTATTGTTAACAGTAAATTTAGATAGGAGATGAGACATGAGCCTGAGAAAGAATAAACTAAAATGAAAGTTAATAAGAGGAACATTTGAGATGGTTTAGTCCTACGTGTAAAAGTTTGTTACAATATTTAATTTAACAAGATCACTAGCAAACAATCAAATCAGTAATTCTTACTGGACCCCCAGTACAGTTAATTATTTGCGTGCTAACATCCTTGCAGGTAGTCATTTTATTAGTAAGTGTGTTCTGTCTTGTGGCCAATTGTTAAATTATTAACTATGCAGGTTTTTTTTTTAATTTCCCCAAATATTCTTACTTGGTTTGTTTTGCTTGTTTTGTAAAAGTGATGTGAGTGTGTGTTTGTGTAAGTGTGTGTATTTAAGGAGTTGCCAACTATGAGCTCGCATACTTCTTTTTGAAAGAATTCCTATGTTGTTATTCCAAAAAAGGAAGGAGTGAGGATAAATGAGGCAGAATTACACACCCTTGCTGGAGGCTGGCACCTGGTTGATGCCTGTGCCACTTGCCAAGGCCATGAAGAAAATTTTGACTAGTGAATGTGTCCACTGTTATTTGTGGATGACTTAAAGGGGCCAAAGAAAGTGCCACTCAGAGTAGGTAGATACCAGCAGCCTCAACAAGAGGGCTGTTGTTGCCCGCTGTTGTTGCCCTGCCAGTGGAGATATCTAGATAACCAGGGGTGGGCACCTTCTGAGCCACTTCCATTATTAAACCTCATACCTTGCAAGCTGCTTGCTCCCACGTGTCATCTTTCACTTCCTTCTTTCTTTCCTGCTTCAGTTTAATTTGTAACTGAGAAACTTGTAAAGAATAGAATAAGAGTAGGATTGATTAGGCTTCATGGAAACATACTAAATAATACCAAGATCGAATGATGCATAGTAATGTGTTTATATTGTGTTCCATAGGTCAGCTCCAGTTACAGATTGGAGGAAATCATTAGTCCTCTATAGAGAGCTATAGATATCCATGTATTTGTTAATAAATAGTTGATGTTGACAGCAAAACCTCCATGCAGAGCTTCCTAAAACTGCTTTTGGAAACTGAAGCCAGTTTCATAGTGATTGCTTTTTTTTTTTTTTTTTTTTTTACTACTCCCTGTGCAATTTTGATTACAGAACTTGAGAAATTCAATTTGTTCATCTCATTCTATTCCTGAGTAAGACCCTATCTCAGCAAGAGCTTAGGATTTCCACGAGTTAGGACCCTCTGAACATCACAGTACAGATAAACCAGGTTGTCCTTTGACAGGTCACTGACGCTTTTGACCGGCCTTGCTTCACACACTCTCACCTAAAACTTACCAAGGCAGTATCTGAAGGCCTCCTGGTCCATTGGCTCTCGTGCGCCATTGCTTGGGGTACAGCTGTGGGCCTAGAGCAGTTAGGAGTTCCCACCGTTGCAGGAGACGGAAGTCTACCAAGTGCCCTGGAAACAAGGCTGGCCAGTGAGTGAGAGCTGAAGGAGATGGGGGCAGGCTGGTGGGGGGAGGGGAGGGAAGGGGATGCTGGGGGGAGGGAATGGGATGCTGGGGGGGGGCAAAAATTGATTCAAGAGACAGAAAGGCCTTTTACTTTCTGTGCATTTTATGTCTTTATTATCCTTTTATCATCTGCATAGTCTGCTTCATGTCCCCCTTTTTCACTTGTGGGAGGAATTGAAGTGATTAGCCTCATGCTGTAAAAGCAGGATTCTAGTTTGTGAATTACTGGTAACAGAATGCCTGGTTGGGAGTTGGGGGAGGGGGGTGGGAATCTGCTCCTTCCTGAAGGCGTCTCAGTCCCATCTTATGTTGGTTTAAGCCTTGAACTTTGTGAAGCGTTTCAAGCTTCCCCCTCCTGTTTAGACTCATTCTTGCACTTTCAGGAGCAGCTGTGACTGCCACTCTGGGTACAGCACATTGCAGGACAGTGTGCTCCGCTCCCTGAGGCACTGACTTGCTCAGTGAGCTTCTCTCCCCTCCCCCGTGGGTTATTTCCTTTGCAGACTAGCAGTGTTACTGGAGGTCAGAAGCCCTAGCATAGTCACTCTCGGACAGCTTCCTAAAACTCTGGTGGGCACACTCAGCCACAAGGGGGTATTATTTGGGTGAAGAGAGGTATCCATGGATTAGATATCCCTAGTCCAGGTTTCCATGGCAGCTGCTGAATGAATGTGGAGTGTCTCCCAAGACCCCACATGTTATTTAGAGGAACTTTCATGAGGCAGGACCTAGCAGAGGGAAGTTATCTAAGTTACAAGGTAACCGCGAGGAGAATTTGAGACCCCAGTCTCTTCCTCTCTCCCCCTCTATTTGCCACCTACTTTTTTTTTTTTAACATTTAAAAGAGAGAAAATGGACACACCAGGGCCTCTAAGCCACAGCAAATGAACTCCAGACACATGCACCACCTGGTGCATCTGGCTTTACGTGGGGCATGGGGGCTCAAACCTGGGTCCTTAGGCTGCACAGGCAAGCACCTTAACTGTTAAGCCACTTCCAGCCCTGCCTCCCTCTCTTCAGTTCTTGGCTACGTGAAGCGAGCAGAGAAACCTTTGACCCACACTCCTGCCGTGATGTACTGCCCTGCCAACACAGGTCCAAGCCACTGGGCAGGTGACCGTAGACTGAAAACCTCCGAAATGAGAAACCAAAATAAGCCTTTCCCTTTTTAAGTTGTACATCTCGAGTTATGTTGGAAAGAGTGACAGAAAACTAACCCAGTGGTCTGTTTCATGTGCAGCATTTAACTTCAACACTGCTAACCAGCCTCAAAGACTACCTGGGAACAGTCAAATGTGACAGACAGCATAATGTGCCCCTCCAGGATAAAAAAGCAGCCAGTGTCTATGACACCTGAGGCCAGCTGAGGAACGGGAGCCAGCGCTGTAAGATATAAGCCTGTACCACCAAACCACCACTAGAGTCAGGAAACACAATCGTGCACCACTGCAAAGGCGTGTATGCCCACCCGTGTAGTCACTGGTTACTGAGGAGCTGTACGTCACGTTACAGTTTCGTCCCTTAAGAAAGGTCCTTAATATTGAATCATAAAGAGTTACCTTTTGAAAACACTTTTTGCATATGCGTGCAGTGTGTGATGCAGTGCATGTATGGTGTACACTCGTGCGTAGATGCATGTGCCCGGTGTCCACACATGCGGAGGTCAGGGGAGAATCCTGGGTGTCCTCCACTGCTCTTCTGCACAGTTTCCTGGTGACAGAGTTTCTCACTGAACCTGGAACTGCAATTTATTTTAGTTATACTAGTTGTTGAGTGAGCACTAGGGATTTTTCAGTCTTTATCTCCTAAGGGACTAGCATTACAGATATGTGTGGACATACCTGGCTTTTTAAAATAATTTATTTTTATTTGACAGAGAAGGGGCTCGAGAGAGAATGAATGGGCGCACCAGGGTTTCCAGCCACCGCATACGAACTCACTCCAGACGCATGTGCTACCCTGGTGTATCTGGCTAAAGTGGGTCCTGGGGAATCAAACCTGGGTCCTTTAGCTCTGCAGGCAAATACCTTAACCACTAAGCCATCCCTCCAGCCCCATACCTGGCTTTTTACATGGGTGCTAGTCATTGACCTCAGACCCTCTCAGGCCTCTATGCTGCCTGCAAGTGCTCTTACCTGCTGAGCCATCTCCCCTGCCCCAAATGTTACCTTCTGAGACTTGCTTTTTTTTGCCTTAAAATTCAATGATTTTTTTTTTTCTTCAACAAAGCTATTTCTTAGATCAACAGTCTCTCTTGCTTGCTGAATTATCTACTTCCGGTTGTAGCACAGTTTGCTTATCCATTCTGCTTTTGAAAGACAAGTAGGTTGATTCCAAGCTCAGGTTTATGTAAATATAAGCTCTCATTTCTTTACCAGGAGATGTCTGGACCATGCCATCCACGTATGTTTCACTTTGTAAGAAACTTCACAAATCATTTATAGAGTGGCTTTAGAAATCATTTTGCATTGCCACCAACAATGTGTGGGAAAACCATCTTCTTGACATCCTTGCAAGTCTCTGGCATTTCCACTTTCATTTGCTTTTGCTGTCTTGTAAATGTGTGGTCGTATTCATCATGGGTTTATCTTGAACATTGAAATATGATCATATTGCAAATCAGTTGTATTCCCATCCCACTATCCTCTTGTGTCTCCTCTCTCCTGCCCGCATTCCGCTGAGGGCTCTCCTCGGTGAGGGTTTCTGTAATCATGGAGTCACCTTTACAGTGAAGTAATTGTTCAAGAAGTCTGCCGTTGGTTTTCCTTATTCATTTATTATGCATAATTTATTCCTTTTTCCTTATATATTCAGCACATAAATCCTTTTCCTGATATGTGACTCAGTTTATCCCCATCTGAAATCTGTCTTTTAATTTTTTAACACTGTCTTTCACAGAATATAAGTTGTTTCAATAAAGGCCAGTTTGTAACTTTTTTCTTTTGTAGTTCATGTATTATGCCTAAGAATGTTTTTACCTAACACTTGATCATAAAGACATTTCACCCAATAACTCCTAAAAGTTTTATGTCCACAGATGTTACATTAAAATCTGTGAGCCAATATAGTGAACTTTTGCATACATGGAAGGTATACGGTAAGTTACACATTTTTTGCATATAGATAACTTAATGTTCCAACATCATTTATGAAAAAGATGACACTTGCACCATTGAATTGTTTTGTGTCATTATTAAAAACAAGATACACAAACATATATGGACCTATGTTTACATTCAATTCAGTTTCCCTAGTCTAAGCATGATTCTTCACTAATAACGCGCTGTGTTCTTACTGGCACTTAACATCTTTAAATCGTTTACTGCAGTCCTTCTCAACTTTCTTCAACTTCCCCCAACTGTCTCAGTGACACTTGTTGCTTTGTCCTTCCATACAGGTTTCAGAATCAGCTTGTCTGCATCTTTTTTTAAAACAACTGGTTGGAATGGAATTGGTATTGCATCACGCTGACTAATGGAAGCCCATTATGACTGTGCTGAGTCATCCAATTAACAGACACGCCTGCTGTCGCCTTTGTTTTAGTCTTCATTGACTGTTTTGAATAAATAATTTATAGGTTTTGGATCCTATAGCTCCGAGACATTATTTTAGACTTGCACCTAAAAATCTGAATTTTAGAAGCCTTTGTGAAATATTTTTTTTTCTGGTGTTAGCACTTTGTTTTATTTATTTTTTGATAAGGATGAAATTTATTGAGAGAGACCAAAGTGTTAGGACAAGCATGCTTAGGACTTCAGCCAATATTCCAAGAAGAGCCAGCAAGAGAAAGAGGAAGGCTTACACTTGTTGAGTTAGAACTCAGGAAAGTGGGCACGTCTAGCCACGAGGGACTACAAGCAGCTGCCTGTGGGAGGGATCTTGTGTGCATATTAGCACTTCTCACTTCTTTACTGGTGTGTGTGAGTGTGGGTGCACACATGCCACAACACAGCACCTGTCTGGAGGTCAGAGGACAACTTCCGGGTCAGTTTGTCTGCTTCACTTGAGGCCGGGTTTCTCACTCTGCCCTTGGCTGCTTTTACAATGAACTTCTTGGCAATTCTGTGATCACTTCCCATCTCACTGTCGGCATCAGCAAGCTAGGGTTGTAGAAGCCTGCCATGGCTGCAAGCCGTTTCCATGGGGTGTGAGGATGAACTCAGGCACTCCAGCTTCCTCTACTAAGCCATCTCCCCAACCCAGATTACCTTATGGAGGGGTAATTATTCCTTGCCTGTCCTTAGCATGTTTTTACGTGAATCAGCCTTCATGATTCCTGAGGGATGGTCTCTTGGAGAGGTAACTGACAAGCTCAGTTGGATTAACTTTTTAAAAAAAGTTTTTATTGATATCCTCTCTCTCTCTCTCTCCATGATCATAATTGTGATAAAATATACATTGCATAAAATTTATCATTTTAAACTATACAATTCAGTAACAGCAAGTAGCATTCACTATGTCATACAACCAATATCACAAACTAGTTCCAGAACTTTTATCAGTCTAAAAGTAAATGGCATTTCTTTAAATTTCAGTTTCCAATTGTACATAATGAGTGTAAGAAATTATGACTCTTGTGTATGTACCTTGTTTCCTGTGACCGTCTGATGCTCTCTTTTCTATGTCGTATTACATATTGCTTGGTTTTCTGCATAGGTAATCATGCAGCCTATGACAGGGATGGTTTTATTTATCTCCTTTTAAATCTATAGATTTATAATTTACAAGAGTATATTTTTTCACTTTCAAAGTCGTCATTTGCTTCTATATATCTTTTATGCTTTTGCTGAAATTTTAAATTTAATGTTTCTTTCAAGAATATTTCTGTTATATAAATATTATTATAATAACTATTTCAAAATATTTGTTAGCTAATTATAGCATCTCTGTTATCTGTTTTTGTTGCTTTCCACAAGAATTAGGTTTTTGTAAACCAAGTAATTTTGGATTGGATTCTGGACATTGTGAATAGTACTTAAAGAAATTTGTAGTTATTTAAGTAGCATGAAGAATATGTTTTGTTTCCACAGATATACTGGTTTAACTCAGGGTACATGTCTCAGTCATCTAAAAAACTATATTGACAAATATATATGTATATATATGCATGCCATGTATTTTAGCCATAATCCCCTCCCATTACTTTCTCTTGGTTCCCACCCCCAAGCCACCATGCACAGAACCCTTTCAACTTCCCAACTAGTCCCTCTTTTTTCTTATGTGCCTGTGTGTGTGTGTGTGTGTGTGTGTGTGTGTGTGTGTGTGTGTGAAAGAGAGAGAGAGAGGGAGGGAGGGAGGGAGGGAGGGAGGGAGGGAGGGAGGGAGGGAGGGAGGGAGGGAGAGAAACAGGGGCGGAGGATAGAGAGGATGGGAGAGACATAGCGAATTTAGTTAAGGTTGCCTGCATGAGTTTGGGTAGGGATTACTTACCAAAGTACATATGACCCGCCAGTGGTTACACCACTGCAGAAAGCCATGAACTGTTAGTAACTCCTCGGGGAAGGATGAGGCCCTCATTCTTTCCTCCACTGTCCGTTATGGAATGTGGATGAGTCCATTGTGGTGCAGGTAACCACAGCTGCTGTGACATCCAGGATGAAACTGGTACTCCATGACTGTGGCTCTTACATTCTTTCTTTCCCTTCTTCTACAATGTTCCCTGAGCCTTGGAGGGGGTGATATCGATGTTTCATTTAGAGCTAAGCTGACCATAGTCACTTGTCCTCAGCACTTTGGTGAGTTTGGAGTCTTTTCAGTTGTCGCTGTTATCCACAAAATAGAAGGTTTCTCTAACTAAAGATGAGAACAACACTAATCCATGAACATAGACATACATACATAGAAAGAAATTTGATGGGTACATCATACCTCTTTTTTTTAAAAATTTTTTTTATTATTTATTTATTTATTTGAGAGCGACAGGCACAGAGAGAAGGACAGATAGAGGGAGAGAGAGAGAATGGGCGCGCCAGGGCTTCCAGCCTCTGCAAACGAACTCCAGACGCGTGCGCCCCCTTGTGCATCTGGCTAACGTGGGACCTGAGGAACTGAGCCTCGAACCGGGGTTCTTAGGCTTCACAGGCAAGCGCTTAACCGCTAAGCCATCACTCCAGCCCCATCATACCTCTTTTAGCCACACCCCCCCAAAATAGTAGTAGCTTCTCTACTAGGGCCCATGACCCCCCAGCACGGGCTGCCACTCCAGTGTCAGTCTGATTTTCAGTTTTTATTCTGTAACCAGGCTTTGTCCCACACATACACCACTCACTGGTCATAGGGATCTGAATGCAGGGAGGTCTATGCATTAACTGAGTTCTAAAAGCCTTTGGTATGTTAAATAGGATCAGGATCAGGATCAGGTCCATGCATAGACGTTTGAGGCTTAAGCCCAGGAATCTACACACAGTGCTATGCAATTACTTTCCCAAAATATTTCCTCTTCACCATCTCCCTGCTATTTTCTAACTCACTGTCTCCTTTTGGTGCTAAGAGCAGCCACATACTAGAAAAACAGAGAAAATAGGGCTGGATAGGTGGCTTAGTGGTTAAGGTACTTGCCTGCAAAGCCCAAGGACCCATATTCCACTCTGCAGGTCCCATGCAAGCCAGATGTAAGGTGCACTTGGTGGCACACATATCTAGAATTCCATCACAATGGCTAGAGGCCCCATATGCCAATTCTCTCTCTCTCATAAACACACACACACACACACACACACACACACACACACACACAAACACACACACACACACACGCTAGAAAGCCATGGAGTTTGGTCCCATTTCTTAGAGCTACAACTATGCAGGGCACAAGAAAGTTCTTTCCCTTTTGAATTTTGTTTTTTTTCTTCACTGTGTTGTGAAGACAACTCCTATCCCTGATGCCCCAGGATTTCCTGTAGACTAGGACTTGCAAGAGTGGAGAAAGTAGAAAATAAGATGGTGATTTCTTCCGCTTCTTTTAGATTTTGCATATTCCCCTCACTCCTTCTTAAGTCAGAAATAGAATGGGTCTCCTGATCGTTTTCTCTTTGTTCTTCAAGTTTCCTTAATTTTCTCTATGCACCACAGCTCTCACATCAGTATTTCTACAACACCAAGTTCAATTTGAAGGAAAATGAGAGGAAAAGGAAATTGGAACACACCGATTTACTTCTTTGAGTTCTGGCATTGATCTCTTAATCCTCCTGTTAGTATAGGTTTACTTTTCGGGGGTCTTCCAATATCTGAAGAATGCTTATCGCCTGGTTTTCTAGGTTCATTCTGCCTGCTGCGGGTTTACTCAGTGAGAGTGTGTGCTCACTGAAGCCTTCTAGAACCACAGTTCCTGACAGCTACTTGCTTGACTTCTCTTTTCAACCAGATCAGTTTTGTCTTGAACATCTGTTGCTAATGACGCATCATTAACTGAAAAAAATGGATTACTACATCTATACTACCTCCCTTAACATTCTCATCTGTAAAATGAGGGTAATTATATCTTCCTTTTTAGAGTTATGAAATTTCAATGATGTTACGCATGTGAGTCACTGAGCTTTGAAGATGAACATAATTCTATAAGAATTTGTTCTTGGGCTGGAGAGATGGCTTAGTGGTTAAGGTGCTTGCATGCAAAGCCTAAGGACCCAGGTTTGACTCCCCAGGCTTCATGTAAGCCAGATGCACAAGGTGGCACATGAGCTCGGGGGCACACGTGTCTGGAGGTCTTTGGTGTGCCAATTCAAGAAGAATTTGCTCTCATCATTGTGTGACACTAATCAGAAAGATATAGTTTTGTAAGAAGTGACCAACTTTGGATATTTGGAGCATATATGCAATGAGTCATAAAAGAACAAATACAACCTTACAAACATCAAGCTATTGCACAGAAAATAGAAAAGAAATCAACTGAACATCTAGTTTCCACATATGTGTGAAAATTAACCAAGCAAAACAATACAACATACATGGGAAGTTAAGTAATTACATTTTCATGGAAATTGTAGTGTTTGTTTTTTTTTTAAATTTTTGGTACTTTGCCATAAAATTCCTCCTATCTCTGCCTCCCAAGTGCTGGTATTAAAAGTATGCAACACCACCACGCCTGGCCCCTGTTTTCATTTATTTATTTACTATTTTTTATTTTAGAGGGAGACGGAGAGAGAGTCGGGGGGGTTGGGGAGAGAGATAGAGGGAGAATTGGGGCCAGTTCCTCAGCCACTGCAATCAAACTGCTGAGGCTTGCACCACCTAGTGGGCATGTGTGACCTTGCGCTTGCCTCACCTTTGTGTGTCTGGCTAACATGGGATCCGGAGAATCTAACACATCATTAGGTTTTGCAGGCAAGTACCTTAAGCACTAATCCATCTCTCCAGCCCCTGATTTCCCTTTTGAGTGAGCTTCAGAGTGCCAGATCCCTGAGAAAAATCAACCTTCATGGTGGGATGTGGGAAGATGTGGGTATAGTTGCTGAATTTGGAAAGACCTTGATAAATTCAGCATTTAGCAGAAAGCAAACATGATGGGAATCCCAGAACAAAAGTAAGAATTTGCATCAAGGACCCTTTTATGTATTTGGTTCATTCCAAGTGCCATGGGAAGTTGCTGGAGACTATGAAACAGCAGGATGCTATCACGGGAAGTGTATTTTTAGAATTTTCTGATCAGTGGGGATAAGAGAATGGATACAGGCAAGAATGGAAACAAGAAGCAGTTTCGAGGCTGTTCAGTGGGGAAAGACAGAGAGGGAGAAGAGAGAAAATATTAGAGATGCCCTTTTGAGGCAGAACTGAGGGAACAGGAAAGGGAATGTGGATTTTGTGAAGACAGAGGAGAAATCTTAAGAAACATGGCCATGGAAAAGACTACACACAGACAAATTGATGTTGCTGTGGTGTCGGGACGTGTATGTAAGACCTTGGTTAGGATGTGTGAAGTTTGAAATGTCTGCCAACTATGCAAGCATCCTCTCTTGGGAAATTAGCTTAAAGTAGAACTCCCACTCTTCTATGGTTTTGCTTTCTGTGGTTTTACTTAACCTCAATAAATCACATGATCCAAAGATCTCAAAAGAAAAAATTCCAGAAATAAAAATAATTCATATATTTTAAATAATTTGTTATAATACATGTGGTGGGTTGATTCAGGTGTCCCCATAAACTTAAGCATTCTGAATGCTAGGTTCCCTGATGATGGAGATTTGGGGATTAATGACTCTTGGAGGCAGTGTATTGTTGGGGGTGGGCTTACGGGTATTATAGCCACTTTCTCCTTGCAAGGGGGTGATGTCCACCTTCTGCTTATACCCACATTTTCCCCTGCCATCATGGAGCTTTCCCTCAAGTCTGTAAGCCAAAATAAACCTTTTTGCCCAAAAGCTGCTCTTGGTTGGGTGATTTCTGTCAGCAATGTGAACCTGACTACAATAGTACTTTATTATAATTGTTCCTTTGTTATTGATTATTCCTATTGATCTCTTACTGTCCTCAATTTATTAATCAAACTCTATTATAGCTTTATTGGTATATAGAAAAAGCTAGTATATATATATGGGTTTCAGCATGATTTGAGGGTTGTGGGACATAACTCAGCAGATGAGGTAAAGTATCAGAAGAGTCTTGAGATATGGGAAAATCATGGGTCAAAGATAAGTTTAGAAATCACTAGCATATTGAAGATATATAAGTTCACAGATATAGGTGATGTTAAACAGAGAAAACATGCACAGAGTAAGGAGCAGTCATTCAGGACAAAGCACTGGGCCTGTAAGACTTCTAGAATCTAGGTAGCAGAGGAACCCGAGGGTTCACAAGTGTCAGGCACAAATACTGGTAAACAAATTTATGTCAGTGGCCTCCTAACCTTGGACATCGCTAACTCTTCCTTTGCTGTCTGGAAAGAGTGTTTAGTAAGAATTGGAGGTGTGGCCAGGACAATAGGAGGGCTGGGGCAATGGAGGCTGGGAATATTAGCTATTTACAACTGGAATGAAACCTTTCAACACAGTCATATTCTGCATGATAGCTCAATCATTTCAGTATCATAACATACCATGTTACTATGTGTTTCGGGTGACAATGGTTTAAACAAGTCTACTGCACTCTTAAAAGTAGCATAAAAGTATAGTACATTGCAGTTAATGTGGTACATAGTATTTGATAATGATAGCAAAGTAGTTACTATCTTGCACACTAACTATCATTATTTTAGACTACATTCTTTATACATTATGGTGTTTTGGATGAAATGTTGTCCCCCACCCTGCTCCAGGCTCATGGGTTTTGAATAATTGGTCTCGAGCTGGTGGCAATTTGGAAAAGTTGCAAAGCCTTTGGGAAATGAAGCCTTGCTGAGGCAGCTGTGCTACTGGGGACAAAGCTGAGGTTTACTAGCCCAGCCTACCAGGTGTATAGAGGTGGCTCATTCTTCTTCTCGCTGAGGCAGAGATGTGACTTAGGCCTCCTCCTTGGGTCTACTATGTTATCCCTACCATGATAAAATGACCCCCCCCCCACACACAAAAAAATTAAAGCTGTAAGTTGAATAAACTCTTTCCTCCTATGAGCAGCTTCTGGCTTGGTGTTTTGTTCCAGCAACTAGAAGTAAACTGAAAACATACATACATATATACATACATACATACATACATATATACATGCCCCTTACTAGAACTTACTACAAAATAACTAGCCATGTTACATCAGCAGCCTCATCTCATATTCACCACATGTTTTGGCTGCATCAAGAGGCTACCTTAAGTGACTGGCCTATACCTTCTAAGTTTGGTAACTGCCTTCTGATGGTCACACAAGGGTAAAATCACCTACTCATCCATTTCTCATAATTTATCCTAAGTGCTTAAACAATGCCTAATTGTATTCTAACTGATACAGGTAAATTAGTACAGACCAGGGTTGGAGAGATGGCTCAGAGGTTAAGGTGCTTGCCTTCAAAGCCTAAGAACCTGGGTTTGATTCCCCAGTCCATCTGGAATTTTTTTTTTTCAGTGGCTAGAGGCTAGAGGTGTGCCCACTCTTTCACTCTCTCTCTCTTCTCTGTCTCTCTCTGACTGAAAATTAATTAATTAAAAAATTAGTACAGACCAGTTGAGTATCAGCCCTGAATCTGAAAAGAAACCCAGAATATATGACTGGAGCTAGGACAGGGGTAGGCAGAGGATTTTAATGGGAGCTTTAAGAATTAATTGTGTCTCATGCTGCTGAAATGAGGCAATGTGGAGATGGTAAGAAATTTGACTAGGGATTATAGTAAAGAAATGGCACAGTACATAGAGTCATATGTACAGGAATTTTATTAGTTACCTTTCTCATTGTTTATTTCAGTTTACAGGACCAGGTTACAGTCCACCATGGTAGGACAGGCATAGAGACAGGAGTTTCAAGCAACTGGTCACATTCAGCCTACAGTCAGGAATCAGAGAGCAATGAATTCTGGTGCTCAGCCAGCTCCCTCTCTCCTTTTCGGGTAGTCCAGGATGTTGGCCTGTGTTCCAGTGCTGCCCAAACCCACTGTTAAGTGGGTCTTGCTACTTCAATTAGTTTAGTTAAGATCATCCCTCACAGATGGGCCCAGAGGCTAACCTAATCTAGAAAATTCCTCAAGGAGTCTCGAGGTTCTGTCAAGTCAGCAATCAGTATGAAAGGCATCACTGTGTGTGTCGGAGCAATTCGGGGGAGCCCTGTGACACAGAGATCAGCGGTAACCAGGAGGGCCCAGCTTGAAGACAGAGCAATAAAGTGGCATTAAGAGCTAATTAGAAGCTAACTAGTTTGGAGGCGAATGCAGAGGGGGGCTGGCATGTGATAGCAAGATGAAAGGCCTCAGCTGCCCAAGAGTTCCTGTTTTCTTAATGAAGTGCCAACGAAGGTCATTGCCAACAGCGCAGGTTCTACCTAGCCTTGTTTTGTGGAGTTTTGCACAGAGATATCTTTTACTAGTTTTTTTTTCTATCTTTCTTTTTGCTCATTTATATTTGAACCCAGGCAACTAAGGAAGGCATTAGCAAAGCTTAGTCAGGCATATTTGTACCAGAGATCACCAGTGTTTACTTAGCTTCTGAATGTGGAAAGCAATCAGGGGACAGCTATTGAGGGAGATAGAGTGATCATGATAATGAAAAAGGTTCAGAGGCGCGAAATGTACCCAGGAGCCTGCATGAAATGTTTACTGCTTGTTGAAATTTGAAAGTGATGGGAACCACTGTGTTGATATTGTCTCTATTTAGATGTAACTTGGTTTGCCCCTGCAGTTTCCCAGGCTAGTTAGAGTGCCCATGTGGAATTTTCCATTCTTTTCATTGGGATCTTCTTTTTACCTTTGCAATGGGTCAAGATTGTAACTTCTCCTCAACTAAGAGGAACAGATCCAAGAAGCATTTGAGGTTGAATCAAAACACTCAAATGTCCAGATTCAAACTGCCCGCTTCAGTTTGGATACAGGGTAGTTGAGTTTATTTTCAAAGATAGAACATCACAGATTGCCAATGAACAAGATGGGTTTTCTTTGTGGCTCCTATGTTTTAGATTTGATACTGAAATAGTATCTTTTGTCTACCTGTGTTTGAAAAAGATGAAAGGGAAGGAAGTTATCCTAAGAAAAGTTACTGGAAAGGATCCCACTTAAATGAGATTAAAACAATGAATAGCCAAAAAGGGTACAATACTTACGATCAGTGAGAAAATATGTCAGAACCAAATGCAGAGATTTTCAAAATATTAAGTGAACACTACAAGCACAAGGCATCTTTATTATGACATGTAGCGACATGTTTTAAGCAAATAATTTGGGGAAGCAGTGTCTCTTGTCACGTGCATCGGTATTGCTAAACTCTGGAATGCACTAAATTCTGTGTCTGTCTGTGTTTGGTGAAATGGCTTTTCAGTGAAGCTTAATGTAATCTGGATACAGGAAAAGGAACCACTGTGGAGATTAAATCTCTGTGGCCACAGGTCACAGAACGAAGTGGGAATTCAACTGTGGTGTCAGTGTACTAGCTCTTAGTGTATAACTGGCCATTGTCAGTGACCACTCAACCTGTCTAAGCCTTATGTCTGTTCTTGTTATTTTGAGACTGAAAAACATGGTTGAACTCTTTCATCCCTCGATTAGTGATGTTGATGCATAGAAATCTTCAGGTTATCTAGGAAGTAAGTGAGTTTCACTAAGTTTGAACTATTTTTTTTCTCCAGCAACCTTTCCCATTTAAACAAGGCTAAGATAGTCCTTGACCACTGTCTACCCTTGAATTCCGTGGATAAGAGTATCAAAGGTCTGTTTCTTGCTCTTGCTAATCATGGAAATCTACCAAAGAATCTCATTATGCATCTCTTTCCCTCACACTAAGGAGGACCAGGAATGATGCACTTTCTACCTAGAAGGGTACTGAACATATTTGCTGTGGGTCCAGGAAGAAAAAGTACAAACAGGGTATAGTGAACTAGTTGAAGCTATATCACAAATTCCCTTTCTGCTGGCAACATACGTATGACTATAATTTACATAACATCCCTGTTTTCTAAATAATTCAGTTCAAAATTCTCCTAGCCTACAAATATAAGTATGTAAAGATTGAACATGGTGCTATTAGGTGTGATTAGGGGAAAATTCACTGTCATAATTCTGTTTGAGAGTTGTTTCAACCCATTTTTATAAAATAGTTTGAGTCATTTAATTAACTCACAGGTATTATTAAATCAAGTTTATCAAAACCAAGAATTCTCTGAGCTACCTTTGGCAGATATCAAAGTGAAGATTCCTAGCCGCATTGACACAAAAGTAGGGGAGGTGAGAGGAAGAAAAGGCAGACCTTTGGGTGTAGAATTCAACCCTTGGTGAGGTGACTACACAGCTCTGGAGACGTCATTTCACTTTCTCTTTCCCTCTCTCTTTCTCTTCTTTCCTTTGACATGCATGACTCAACCTGCACATGCTCAGTGTGTACTGTACATTGCCAGCCACTGAGGAAAGGACCATCAATAAGGTAGTTGTCCCTGTATTTGTGTAACACCAGATGCTACTACAGATAAACTCCTAAATCTCAAGGGTTTAACACACTAAGTTACTTTTAATTTCTGTACAGTCCAAAATGTATCTGAACAGTGAGTTCAGGATCTTAGTGACTCGGATCCAGGATCCCTCATTTATATGACTCCACCAGTTTCACCTGTGGTTTCCAAAAGATTTATTTATATAAGCCAACAGACGGGAAAGCTCCTAGGAGTATCCTCTTGGAGACTTCCGTAGAACTGGCCTAGCAATATTCAAGTTAGGTCAGCATAGAAGATACTTAATGGGCCAGAGAGAGACAAGACAAAAACGTCCCTCTTCTCATTGAAATTTTTGTTCATTCCTTTGTTCAATAAATACCATTTTTTACATTGTATTTTTATTTATTTGATAAAGAAAGAGAGAGAATAGGCACACCAGGGCCTACAGCCACTGCAAACGAACTCCAGATGCATGTGCCACCATGTACATCTGGTTTACATGGGTTCTGGGAAATTGAACTTGCATCCTTAGGCTTTGCAGGCAAATGCCTTAACCATTGAGAATTCTCTCCAGCCCCAATAAATAACCTTTGATATTTTCCTTTCCAGGTGATTTTCTAGGTATCAGGGAGTATAGTGAACAAAACCACATAAAATTCATTTCTTATAGAACTAATGGTGAAGTTTAAAATATCGTTAGAGGAAGCTGGGCAGGATAGTACACATCTTTATTCCCAGCACCGGGAAGGCTGAGATAAGAGTTTGAGGTCAGCCTGGGGCTAAAGAGTGAGTTTCAGGTTAGTCTGGGCTAGAGTGAGACCTTGCCTGGGCTTCATAGTGAGCTCAGGGAATGACAGAGGTACATAGCAAAACCAATTTGGAAAAAGAAATTAAAAAACAAAAAGACATGGAGAAAGAGAAAAACAAGAGGAAGGAAGGGAGAGAAGGAGGAATAGTGTTCTCACAAACACAGTATTGAATATTATGTTTAAGAAAATTAAAAAAAAATACACCGTCACACGTTTGTTGCTTTAGGAATGTAGTGCATGCGCTGGGACTTTGCAGAACCAGGTTATCTATTCTCCTTGCAATATTTGTCTTTTATTTGAACAGTTGCCAAATCCTGAGTCACCTTGATCCGACAGGCTAATTCTTGTATCAGCAAAGCAGTTTTCAGTGTACAGGTTTAGTTCTCTGATCACTATCATACTAGTGTGTTCAGTAGAGAGCCAACGATGATATGAGCACAATTAGGAGAATAGAGGCAAATGTGTGGGCTAAAATGCCTGTCTCTCAGCTCCAGTGCTGAGCACAGAAACCTAGAGTACACCAAGGCGGTCTTGTTCAAGGTGATTCTCTGCAGCACAGTGTCCTCAAAGGTTATATTTTCTCTGGGTTGTACTGTGGGTATTTTCCACTTTATCACCAATCTCTTTATCTCCTCATTTCATCTCCTCATTTTATAAAGAACTTGGCTTTATCTAAGTCAATGTTACAGTGTGTTCTGTCATAGGACCTTCTGTCCTCCTGTGTTTTCTTATAGGAGGTATGTGTGTGTGTGTGTGTGTACTAATATATGTATGCATACATGTGTATGTTATGCATGTATATGTATATATGTGTCTGTGTGCCTGAGTAGAGGTGAGAGATAATTCTTTCTTAGCACCAGTTCTAGAAGCATCATGGATATTCACATTTTCTTATAACTTGCCACACACTATCCCAGCCATCTTCCTTGCTTCTTCCCTTCATTTTCACCTTCCCAATGGGACTGTGCTACTGAGCTTGTGCTTTCCTTTTTCTTAAGAGTACAGCCCTAAGTTGAGAGCCCTTGTGTTGAGAGCCTGCCAATAGGCTTGTTGCTCCAAGATGGTGACCCTCCTAATTACTTACCTTTGTGGGAACTACCCCTGAATTCACATGTGTGGCAGGAGCCCTGGCTCAAGATCAGTTATTTCCAGCCTGATCTTTCTCACTGTACATAGTAAGAATGTAATTCCCAATAGGATCTAACATTCACCAATACAATATGGAAGTCTGGCTGTAGTCTGTCTTCCTAATTACACTCAAGTCTATACCTAAACAATACCCACTTTTCCTCATAGGGACTAGTTTCTAAGACCTGCTTTATTTCTAAGTCCCAGAGCATTCAATAGACCTACTCACAGCTTTCTGGGATCAAGTCCTGACTTTCAGCCATTATCACCTTCCCAGAAATTGGAGTCCTCCCACTTTGCCTGGACAATCTGTCTCCTGTTTGGATCACAAGTCCTTCCCCAGCCAGAGTCCTTCATTTAGATGTATTAACACACAGCTTCTGCTTCACTCTGGATTTGGGTAGCAAAGCACAGTTGGAGACATTCTAAGAAATACATTTATGTCAAACCAATTCACAACTCTTGACATTTGCTTTTATAAATTCCTGTATATTTAATGAACTTCTAGCTTTCTTACCAAATTGGCTATTTGGAACCAACTCTCTACTTTCTTCTAAACTTGATTTTTTTTTTATTATTATTATTAGTTTTTCAAGGTAGAGTCTCACTCTAGCCCAGGCTGACCTGGAATTCACTATGTACTCTCAGGGTGGCCTTGAACTCACGGCAATCCTCCTACCTTTGCCTTGCAAGTGCTGGGATTAAAGGCATGCACCACCACGCCTGGCTTTAAACTTGAATATTTTTAAGATAGCTTCTCTCTTTTTAGCTGAGGCTGTCCTCAAACTCACTGTGTAGCCCAAACTGGCATTAAACACACAGCAATCGTGCTTTAGCCTCCTGATTGCTGGGCTTGCAGTCATGAGTCATCAAATTCCATTGTTTTTTTTCTTCCTTCTATTTATCTCCTACCTGAACACCTTGCCATGGAAAGACTGAAGCTGAACAAACTGTGGGTTACCTGGTACAGATATCCTCCTTACCATTCACTATGCCCTTTATTTATTTTTATTTCACCATCTGTTCTTCCTTACTCTGTTGCAGTATCAGAGGTAAAGTCCTCCTGTTCCTAGTTAGAGGTAATAATATGTCCAGCTGTGCTATAATTACTTTTAGTTCTGAGCTAAGACAGATCTTTTAAGTATAGCCTGTTATTTTTGGTTATCTTTCTTCCCTACCCCCTCAGTAAGTGTGTAAATTCTTATACTGTGCTAGGTACCATGGGTATGGTTGTGAATAAAATAGAGCCCTTATTCTTAGTCTATTAGGGAAAGATGGTAACATGATATTCACTTGCCTGTGTTATAAATCAGCATGACATGACAAATATTTCTTTGGGCCTTCATAGGAAGGAGCAATTACTCTGATTGAAAATTTCTATTTCCTGTACTGATCCTGAGCCAATTTCCCCATCCCAGCAGCAGAATAAATAGAAAGGGATATAACGTATGAAAGTACTCTCATTTTCTTAATCTACTCATCCATTCAGGAAATATATATTTGAGTGATAGCTGCATGCCAGCACTGTGTGGGGTGTGGGGACAACCTTTAATGAGCAAAATCACCTGTGCAGTGTGTGGACGACGGCAATGACAAGCCCTCATCAAACAAATACGTATACATAGTGACGGGAAGGGGCAATCACGGCCCCTGTGAGAGTGTGTAATGGGCATGGAGTTTAACCCCAAAAGGCAGGGACATCTTACCTCAATTTGGGACAGTGGAACAAAGAACTGAAAATAAGTGCTTGCTATCAGTTCAAAGTTGGGAAGGGAATAGTAACCTAGAGGAAGTGCTTTCCCGGGGATGGGTGGCCTATACTGAGTCCTTATGGGCGAAGCCTGACCAGCACATGGACCTGGCAGAAGGGACAGATGGCACAGAAGGGTGAATGGCTGCATGTCAGGTGGAGCCATGCCAGACAGGAAGGTATGTGGACCAGCATAATGAGGTGTCTATATTCTAAAAGACATGGAGGCACTGAGGATTCAAGAAAAGGATGCGTGAACACATAGGTGTATTCAAAAGTCCTTCTTGGGTTAGAGAGATGGTTTAGCGGTTAAGGCGCTTGCCTGCAAGACCTAAGGATGCAGGTTTGAGTCCACAGATCCCATGTAAGCCAGATGCACATGGTGGCACATGCATCTGGAGTTCATTTGCAGTGGCTATTATATAATGCCCATTATCTCTCTGTGTTTCTCATAAATAAATAATAAAATAAAAAATACAAAAATTCACCTGGCTGTAGTGTGAGGAATAGTTTGAATCAACTTTGATGAAATAGGAAGAGTCCTGACCTCAGAATTGGGAGTCACAAAAAAAAAAAAAAAAGTTAAAACTTTAAGTCTTGCAGGACCAAAGAACTTGGGCAAATTCCCTTTGTTCCTAGAGATCTACGTCTTCAGATTATTTGTAACAAGCCTATGGTTCACAGGAATCTGCTATATCTTTTTCAGTTTTTCTAAGACTGACGGCCATTATTTTTCTTGTAGGTGGATATGTGAGTGACATATCTACACTGTAGAGCCCATCACCTTTTATTGCTAGAGGAGACATTTGGGCAAACTTCACAGTCCCAGAAGCAGTGGTGTCCCTTAAATTAGAATACCATATTTCTTCTCATTTGCAAATGGTGATTCTCATAGAATAACTTAGCAGAAGTAACACAGCTCCTTGACGTACATTATAAGCAACGAACTCCTGAACTACAAATTAGTACAGTCACTGTCATGAGTAGATTGGCTTGTTGGAACAAAAGTACTGTTTTCAAAGTCCTGGCTCATGACAGACGTTCATCTTGTTGTTGGGTGCTGGCTCTAACTAAGGAATTTAACTGCTCCATTTCTTTCCCTGTGAGTGACTTATTATTGAGTTAGTCAATTGACACATTAAACTAACATGTGCTACAGATGGGATCCAAATACACGGAGTTTGACTTTATAGTCTATGTTTTGCCATGCTACTCTGCAATACCACTAATCAATACAGACTCAGAGAACTGACCCAGAGAGGGGATCTCCAGGATTTCACATTTTATTTGAGGAGAAAATAAAGATATCTTTACAATAATCCTCTCTCAAGGATCTTAGAAGTTCATAAAGCTTCAGAAGCAAAGGCAGTTCACCCTTCCGGTTAGGGGTCCCTGGAATCCTGCTGGTATGTGCAATGGTGGGTGATAAATTCCTCTCTCCTCGCCTTTATTTGGAGCCTGTTAGGAAATGAACTGTGTCCTTCTCCAGATTCTTATGTTGATGTCTTAAACCACAGCACCTGAAATTACGGTTGTGTTTGAAGGTAAAGGTCTTTATAGAAGTAAGATGAACTAAGATCATTAGGGAAAGGACTAATGCACTAGGACTGGTATCCTTATAAGCTGGGCGCAGTGACACACATCTGTGACGCCAGCAGTCAGGAGGCTGTGGGGAAGATTAAGAGTTTGTGGGTGGCCTAGGCTATATGATGAGTTAGTTCCAGGCCAGCTGGAGAGAAGAGAGATGAGATTCAGTAAGACAGAGAGGCCAGCGGTGACCCTAATGTCACACAAGAGTACAGTCCACTCCCGTTTGCAACCCAAGGAAAGATGCCCAAGAGATTAAGCTGGCTAACACCTTGTTCTTGGACACACGGCCTCCAGAACCATGAGAAAATGAACTGCTGTTGGCAGTCAGTCTGTAGCGCCTTATTGCAGTGTCTCCAAGAATGTACAGACTCTAACATAGCCTCCTCAACTTTATACAGAACGAGAAGACCTGATGGTGTGTCCTTGTTCCTTGTTCATGTAGAATAAACATTACTCTCAGCAGAGACAGCTTTCCCTATTTTGTGAATAAGACTACTCACAGATTCACAGGCAAATTGTATCTCAGCTGTTTGCAGCGCTGTATTTCACAGTGCCCTCACTTATTGGCTATTTCCTGATTTGGAGTCTGCTTCTCCCATTCTTCATTCTCATTTCTCTTCTTTGGACCCATAAGCTAATATTTTGGCAGTTAAATCACTTAGAGCATATAAACTATTAATTCAGCAACTGAGCACCTTTTATTCTTGTAGCCATATATCTTTTCAAGCTAAATAGTTTTTCACCATGCTCAAGGCTATAAGCCATTTCTCCAGGAATCTGACTTTCAAAGGTGTGGGCTTTAAGTGGAGAGATAAAGTACATTCTGCCCTCATAAAAGGATCCCATAAAATGTCTCTAGCTGCCCTTATGTTCCAGGCAATAGATCTGCCAGGGCTCTGTAGCCTGTAGGAGAGGGTGGACCCATGTCTCTTTGAAGAGCTGGAAAGGTTGGCTTTATTGGCTCCTTGGCATTCAGGCTCCTTTCAGTCCCAGAGGGCAACCAACAACCCCATTGGTCTCACCCTGGAAGCCACTTCTGGAAGAGACTTTGGAAGTAAGGATCAGAGGCTGTCTGCCCTGGTGCTGTGAAGTGTTACCATGTGTACATACAGCCTGTTTCTAGGTTCTGGCAAGCTAGGACTATTCCATAACCAAGGATAGAAAGCAATTGTTCATTTTTAACAGTCTACTAAAAAGTTATTAAATAGGTAGAATTCGCTGTGAATATCACACCAATTGACATCAGAAACTTCGGCCCAGGAAGCCCTCCTGCCCCAAGGAGTCAGCTACAGGATAGGGTGTGCCAACTTCTTCCAGGACCACAAGTACTGCAGAATCCTATTCCTGTTGTGAAGGAGGGGAACAACAGATCCTGTTTGTCAATTCATACTGTTTAACACCTTCCTCTTGAGTGCCTAGGTGTTACACAAGGTATTGGAGAACAGCAGTAAGTAGACAGCTTGCTCTTGGCCTTAGTTCAGTTGAGAAGGAAGCCTAGATGTTTTCTCCGCTCCTCTACTCACATTGTTTAGCTCTCTCATCTTTGTCCATTTTTCTGTCCTTTGTACATTCCTACATTCCAGAGGTTTGCATCAGAGGAGGAAGGCATCAGGAACAGAGTAATGCTTACTCTACATCATGAATCCCTTGCAGAGGAATTCCAGCCTGTGACGGGGAGATGTTTGGTGATAAATGAATGTCCTGTAGCCTTTCCCTTTCAGGGATCCTGCATGCTCTGGAATGAAATCTGCCCTAGGCACCCATACTGCTGTAGTCTGAAGACCTACCTGCTCACAGAGAGCAGCCACATTAGAGCAGGAGGGCCAGGCTTGCAAATCAGCATTGGATTTTGTCATTAGCTAATCAGAATTTGACTGGCGCTACATTTCTCTGCCTAAACTCTTAAGTACTTTGTCTACTCAAGCACCTAGCTTAGTTGCTGCTTCCTGCAGAGATTTATGTCCCTATATTTCTAACAATAAGAGTCCTGCTGGCAGTGAGCCCCAGAGAGGCAGTGGGGTTTGCAGAGAACGTTGACAAATGTAATTGCTGGCAGCTGTTGGTCCCAGGGCTGCTAGCCATAAGATTTAACCCTTAATTATCTAGGTATTATATTAGGTAGAGACTTCTCTTGATCTAAGACAAGTGTTCACGAAAGACTGGTAGTTGAGAGCTTTATATCTGTCACTACCTAATTTAATGAATTTAATGGCGTTGCTCCTTTTGCAGGACTAACCATTTCACTTGTTAAGACTTGAATGATGGTAGACTCCATTATTAAGTCCTACTCAGCACTTCTTTGAAACTTTTGTTAGCTTTAACAAAACCTCATCAAGCTCTCACTGAAGGGATTGGCATCTTGTGGCATTCAGCATTGCGTTAATCTTGGAAGGAAAAATAGAGTTTAGCTTGCATTGGAATTTTAAGGCAAGGTTGTACTGTACTTGGGCATTTCAAGAGGCAGAACAGAAGGCTAAGGGGCACAGTGCCAAGGTGGAATAAGGAGTACCAATGGCCCTTTGTTGAGCCTCACCTCAGCCAGGTGCATAGTGCTGGGAACATATTAGTTCAATGAATAAGTGAGGGCCCAAGAAAGGAAATTGCTCAATGCCACAATGGTGAATAAATCAGGTTACCACAAAGTCTAAGACTATAAAGTCTAGATACTTCATCCTTGTTCAGTAGAGCATTCTCTGGCTTTCTATTGGGTAATCCTAGTCACAGTTTACTTTAAAAAAGTAAAAACTAAACCTCACATTCATTTCAACTATTCCTGGAAACCATCTGTTAGGGACAAGGCATAAGAAATGATGCTTATGGTTAAAAGATATTTAAAAGGAAATACTGAGAGTCTAGTAATGATTAAATGAAGGCTAGTTCTGAATTACACTGGGGATAAAAACACCTGCCCAGCAGGTTTTTGTGAGAATGCCAGATCATGTGGACACAGCACCCGCCCCCAACACATGTTCACAGCCCCCATGTGCCCTCCTTGCCCTAGCTGACTGTCCGGCAGAGACATTAGCTGAATTCTTTTACTTTGTTCCATCTCTAGGATTTCCTTCCCCTCTAATGGAGCGGGTGTTACTCAACCCATGGGGGTCCTTACTTTTCTCTCTTTCTGTAAAGAGACCTGATGACCAGCAGGACAGAGTTCTCTAACCACTTGTATTTCTGTAGATCAATCCTGGAAGCAGCCCTGAGAACTGCTAATTTCAAGAGCTCTGTTTTGTTGTTTAGATGCTTCTTGCTTGCCCAGGGGAAAAAAAAATAAAACCACATGGCTGACTTCAAAGTTGCTCAGCTACCTTCCTTCTCAAGTGCCATAATACTCCTGATGAGTTATCAGTAAGGGATATGTGAGAGGGATTTCCATTGTGCTATGAATCTAAGTTTTATATATTCTGGTTCTTAAAATCTTCTCCTTATTGCCTGTAAGAAATTTTTGTAAAAGTCTCTTTCTAATGACACCCAAAGCCTTATACATCTCAAGCCTTTTTTTCCATAAGTCTTATCTTCTCTCAAGCCTTCACATCTGTCTATATCACATAACCTTCCCCATTCCTCTCCTACCAAACTCCTGTTAGAACTTGAAGAATCACTTCTGTGAAGCTTCATGTTCACTGAGATCTCATGATACATTCCTAGTTCTTTTATTATCACAATTTAATTATTTTGTTTTCTCTGCCTCTGTTTTACTAGATTGCAAAATTTTAGGAACTAAGACCTGGGCTTAATTAAGCATTTTACTGACTATGTTACGGATGATGAACTAAGTTGATATACAATTGTAAATACAGTAAAAAAGTACAGAACATAATTTACATCATTAATAGCTGCTATGTATTGGATACTGTTCTAGAAATACTTCTAGAATCCAATTGATAAAATCTTATTTAATCTGTTTAACAACTGTGGGAGGATTAACACATTTATAAATTAGCAAACTTGCTCAACCTAATTAAAGTTGAGCTTTAGATCTGAGTCACCAGTGATGCTCCAAACCCTAGGCTCTTAGCAAAACATCAGGCAGTTCTGGAGAGGGGAAGTGATACAATCCAAGCTATGGGTTGGCATTGAGCAAGGCATAGTCATGACACAGACTCCTCCAACACAACCACTCTGAGCCCTGCTTCTGGAGCTCTGAGCCTGGGACATGTTGAATAAGAATAAAAAAAAATGGATGCAAGTCCCACAGAAAAGTCAAATATGGTTAGACCTTATTTAAGATAGGATCAATATGTGCCTATGGCATTCCCGACTATGAACTAAAAAGTAACCTGCTGATATAGCAGCTTACATTCCAACATGTTGGTCTCTTTCCAACCTGTTGGCTTCTTTTCTAGTCATAACCTATGAAGTGTATTGGGATATTGACAGCCGTACACCATGAGTCCTCAACACCACAACAGAGATGAAGACGGTTTGTGCACTCTCTGTCTGAAATCATATTTCATGGACATTCTTGATTCTGAACTACCACTAATACTGTTTCAGAATGTTTATACAGCATTATTCCACATATATAAATTTTTTAAAAGTTATTTATTTGCATGTGTTTGGGAGTCTGAGTATATGCCAGAGCATCTTGCCACTGCACATAAGCACCTGGTGCTTGTATACTTTTTTACAAAGGATTTAAGAGGTTGCTTGGGAATTGAACCTAGGCTTGCAGGCTTTGCAAGCAACCTTTAACTTCTAAGCCATTTTCCAAGACCCAAGATACATAAGTTTTTACCACAATCATTTTGGCCAAATATTTTATTTGACAGTTTATAATGTTTGCAAATTTGTGTTTGATGCTGAACATCACATTGATCTTCTAGTTAATTTTGATTAATCTCTAAATGTACTTGACTTACGTTCTGCTTGTCTTTTTTTTTTTTTTTTTTTTTTTGAGGTAGGGTCTTACTCTAGCTCAGGCTGACCTGTAGTCTCAGGGTGGCCTCAAACTCATGGTGATCCTCCTACCTCTGCCTCCCAAGTGCTGGGATTAAAGGCGTGCACCACCACTCCCGGCTTCTGCTTGTCTTTTTTTTTTTTTTTTTTAATGGACTGTGTTTCTGTTCTATCAAGTAAAGTAGTTGATGTGCAATCAGTTTATTAGAGAGGTAGGACAAAGTTAGCATTATTTCCTTTTTGTCCTTCCTCCTTATTTATATTACTACAACCCATTATTAGAATATTCCCTATTTTTTTTCAACCTTATCATGATGGAAACTGTATTTAACTGGATGTAGGAGCAATTACTCTTCTCTTGTAAAGTTGCACATTCCTTTTAGGGAGCATAATTTTTCCAGTAGCACTTAATTCAACCAAAAAAGAATTGAAGATTGGCAGCAGACTCAAGTATTACGAATGAAGTCAGAGTGCCCAAATCTATGTTTGAGAGCACTGTGTGGATTTATGCTACTCTTTTGAGTTCCTCATGCATGTAGTTATTTTGAGTTTCAGTGACCAATGCAACAAAGTACTTCTGTGAAATGCCTTTTATTTATATCTCAGATTAAAAAAAAAAGAAAAGAAAAGAAAAAGGAAAAAGAAAAAGAAAGAAAACTGCAGGGATTCCACTGGTGCCCAGACATGGTCAACTTAATAGCTGCCTACTTTGCCAATACTGACTTTAACTTTCTGATATTTCAATCAGTAGTGTTTTGCTATTACATGTAATGGATCTATATTTGTCAGATCTGAAAGTAGGGTTCCATTTGTGGGTCTGGATTTGCTTGAAGAACATGTTGGAGACTTACATTCATATGGAAGCCATAATGCCACATCTCACTGAGCATATGGAAGGGGATATTTTTTGCAGAATGTAATTCTAGAAGCAAGGTCTGCTAGGAAATCACTTTGGAATTAAATAGAGGAGACACACATATACAAACACACACACACACACACACACACACACACACACACACACACCCCAGAAAGAGAGAGTGTATATAGAGACTATCATATGTGCAATATAGAAATCTGAAACTTTTCCTTCTCTTACATTATGTAAGTTTTTAAAACCACATGTTCATTCAGTTGTTTCTCATTAGTTTTGTTTTTTCCCACATAAACATATACACAAAAAGCTGAGCAATTTTAATGAATGGAAATGTTGATTTTTCTCTTACAGTTTCTTTGATGATGGGCTTCATGGAAATCTCTGAATTACAAAACTGTACAAGTGGAGAATTCTCTCTAGAATTTAAAACAAAATGAAGTTCTGATCATCCCTTTTCTGCCATCTCTCTTTTCATGTATGCCCTTCATTCTTTTAACCCTCCTATTAAACCACATAAAAAAAACCCAATCTTGAAGTAATAATAGAAATCAAGGCTTCTGAATTCTAACAAGGTAAGATAATTCAACCGAAAATGTTTGCTGACAAAATCAAATGGACAAGGAGGCGGGTGTTCAGAACATGTGGTACCAGATTCTTATTCTTGTCTCATCCCTCATGAAGCTATCTAGACATAGTCCTCAGTATTTTTCTGATACATATCGACTTGTAGCTTTGAACAGTCTTTGTGTATAACATTGGTAAGTTTAAGAGATATGGTAATTCCAGTAGTTAGCTTTTCAAGATGAAATGGCACATTAGTGTTTCATTGTACATTTTACATTGATTTTATATAAAGTAAATTAACTCTGAATTCTATAGAACTTTATTACTTTATGATTTTTCCCATGTATTCTCTCTTATCCTTTCCAAATTTGTATCTGTTTTATTTATCATGAATTAAAACTCAGCAAATTCTGATCTATGCCAGATCATGGTTCAGAACTGGCATAGTTCAGAAATGAAGGCTACACGATGAGAAACATTCCCTACTGCAGTAACACCCTACCACATTAGGATCACATGAACAAATGCAGGTGGAAATTAGCTAGATTGGCTCCAACCAGTTTGGTAAATCCTTGAGGCCATGCATTTCTTATGTTGTTTCAGACTTATGGGAGGTACTGGGCTGTATAGAAGCCTTATCTAGAGCAGATTTTACTAAAATGAGATCAAGTCTGACAGTATAAAGAGTTTCAGAGAAAGATACCTGAACCTACTAGTGGTCCAATCATGATTCTTTAACTGCATCCCCAATCTTCATCCTTCTTTGTGGATACCATCAATAACAAGGGTGTTTCACAAGTTATCTCCTTCATTACTTATATCATCAGTATTATTCTGCACCATGTCTCCATCGTCTCTTCACTTTTAATCTTTACAGTTCCTGTTACCACTCTTCTCTCTCTCTAACACTCATGATATGTTCTCTACATAGAAACAAGGGAGCTTTTGAAATGTTTATCATGCAAGGTATTCTTGGGCTTAAAACTCTCTTTTTTTTTTTTAATTTATTTATTTGAGAGCGACAGACACAGAGAGAAAGACAGATAGAGGGAGAGAGAGAGAATGGGCGCGCCAGGGCTTCCAGCCTCTGCAAACGAACTCCAGACACGTGCGCCCCCTTGTGCATCTGGCTAACGTGGGACCTGGGGAACCGAGCCTTGAACCGGGGTCCATAGGCTTCACAGGCAAGCGCTTAACCGCTAAGCCATCTCTCCAGCCCTTAAAACTCTCTTAGGTAAGGTATTCCGCTACACTTAAATTCTAGATCCATTTGGTCCTGTAGCTGTTACCTTCTCATTTGCTGAGACAAAACACCCAATCAGAAACAGCATGTGAAAGTGGATTCCAGCTTATAGTTTCCAAAAGTTTCATCATGGTGGAGAAAGCATGACACAACGGATAGCAGCTTACATCTTCATATCAACAGCAAGAAGGAATTAGCAAGAGTGAACTCAGGAGCTGGAGAGATGGCTTAGCGGTTAAGCGCTTGCCTGTGAAGCCTAAGGACCTCAGTTCAAGGTTCAACTCCCCAGGACCCATGTTAGCCAGATGCACAAGAGGGCGCACGCGTCTGGAATTCATTTGCAATGGCTGAAGGCCCTGGGGCGCCCATTCTCTCTCCCTCTCTCTATCTGCCTCTTTCTCTGTCTGTCGCTCTCAAATAAATAAATAAAAATATTTTAAAAAATTATTTAAAAAAAAAGAGTGAACTCACTATGAACACTCAGTGGGGCTAAACTAAGAAACCTCACATGTGTGTGGGAAGGACAGAGAGAATATATGTTGGCTCGTATGATTATGGAAGCAAGCAGTCATGCATGTGTTATCTGTGAGCTAGAATGGTGGGCTTCAGCCTCAGTCTCAACATCTGAGAACCAGAAGAACCTATAGCATAAATTTTGTTTTGAGTCTTATGGCCCAAAAATCAGGACTGCCATGGACCTATGGTAGGAGAAGATGGATGTTTCAGATCAAGCAAAAAGATGGAATTTGTCCATCCTCTAACTTTTAAAAAAAAATATTTATTTATTTATTTGAGAGAGAGAGAGGGAGAGAGAGAGAGAGAGAGAGAGAGAGAGAGAGAGAGAGAGAGAGAGAGAGAGAATGGGTGTTTCAGGGCCACCAGCCACTGCAAATGAACTCCAGATGCATGAACTCCACCTGTGCATCTGGCTCATGTTGGTCCTGGGGAATCAAACCTGGGTCCTTTGGCTTTGTAGACAAATGCCTTAACTGCTAAGCCATCTCTCCAGCCACATCCTGTAATTTTTATTATATTAAGGATGTTACTGGTTGAATGGTATCCACCTCACTTAGAGAGCATGATCTTTTCCCAAGGTTCAAATGCTAGTTTTACAGGGAGATTCTTACAGATGCACCTGGAATTATCTTATCAGCTATCTGATCATCCTTTAGCCAAATAAACTTGATAAATAAAACTAAACATTTCAAATCCCTCCAGCTTTTATGACAATTGCCACAAGCTTCTTATTCTATACAATAAGAAAGCCCTTTCAAATTGCCATTGCGATATCGTTCTATACCATAATTTTAGAATCCCAGGACTGAAGGTATAGGAGAGGCCACTTAGCCCAGTGTCACCTGAATTCCAGCAGGCCGTTTCACATCAGCTGCATTTGGATGTGTTTTTTAATGAATTTAGGTTTACAGTTTCAATGCTAGCAGCTGAAATGTTCTCTTCTAGTCGTCTGGGCTACTCTTTAGACAATAGCTCGGTACAGTTCCAATTTGGGGCTAGAAGTCAACAATGGAAGGCAAATGAACTTCACCTTGTTCTTCTATTCCTTAGAGTACCCTGTGTCTTTGTGCTTCAAGTCCCCAGGACTGAACCCCCCCCCCCCACCCCCAGCAGTGCTTGACACCCTCTGTTCTCCCTGTCTCAGCCCTTTCTCCTATGGCACATTACTTTAACCTGGCCTTAAAGCCATCCTATATGACCTCAGCTACGTCAGACATGGTGGATCGTGCTTATAAATGCCAGCACTGGGAAAGCTGAGGCAGTAGAATTGCCATGTGGTTGAAGCCAGTCTCCGTTGCCTACTGAATTCCAGGCCAGCTGGAGTTACATATTAAAGCTCTTTCCGCAAATAAACAGACCATCCAGAGGCTTGTGATATGGTATAAGTAAGGATAGCTGGAGGTATTCACAGTCTGCCAGTAAGACGTTCAACCTGACCACGGAAACACACTACAGTCCAGATGGAACCCAGCCCAATTCTGTCAAACCCCAGGACTTTCAGTCTAGCTAACCGCAGTGCGCTGTTTTTCCTCACCTGTGAATACATTACTTGTTAGGATGAAGGGGTTCTGGCCTAGAAGATCTCTGGTAAGGTTTTGTACTTCTGAATTCCGTAACTGTTTACCTGCAAGATTTCCCTGAAGGCTCAAGAGGTCATGCAGGAGGCAGGTTGAAAAGGAGCACTGGAAGTTCCACAATGTCCACCGAGGACAGATGGGGAGGCAATCTGCCGAGAGGGCATGCTGGGGAGCTTGCCACTGCCAATATGTGTGGCAAGTAGCTGTTTCCACTTCCACGACATATCACTGGGGGAGCTGGGGAGGGTAACATACTTTGAAAGATTCTAACACTTCCCACAAGCCATCCTTTGTGCCGTTTTTGGTAGACATTCCTAGAGGTTAGCATGGTTTACTCCTTGGGCTCTGTGTCCCTGGCAATCTCCACACTTTCTTTAACCCTTGTGAAACTAAAGGGCTCTGCCTCGGTATTTGAACAGTGCGATGTTTATGAGGTAGTATTCCTTTTGCCTTGTTGGAGCTCCTTAATGGTGAAGGTCTTTTCTAGCATGTGTGAAGCTCCAGGTTCAAGCTCCACGACTGTCAATGTTTCATTAAGAAACTTAATTAGGGTGGGAAAGATAGCTTAGCGGTGAAGGCTCATGACTACGAAGCCTAAGGACCCTGGTTCGATTCTCCAGGTCCCACATAAGCCAGATGTACAGGGTGGCGCATTCGTCTGGAACTCATTTGCAGTGGCTAGAGCCCTGGAGCACCCATTCTCACACACTCTCTATCTCTGTACCTCTCTCTGTCTCTAATAAATAAATAAATAAAAATAAAAATGTCTAACAAGTCTGGTTCAATCCCCCCCAAAAGAAAGAAAACTTAATTATCACTATCTTATTAATGTGTTCTTCTATTTGAGCATATGATATTAAGTTTTCATCATGAAAGCATAAAAATGAAACTAGATGTTTGTGTTTGTTTAGAGATGGGATCTATGTTGCCTAGGCTGGTATTTACTTAGAGATGGGATCTCCCCATGTTGCCTAAGCTAGCCTTGAACCCTAGAGCATAAGAATTTTCCCATATTAGCCTTCTCAGTTTCTGGACCTTCAAGCATACATCACTGCCAACTTATTTATTTCAATTTTCTGCAAATTTTATAGTACAAGTTTATTTTATATACTCTTCATAATGCAAAGGTGCGATTACTACTATTAATGAAAAATAAAATTGTCTATTCTGACCATAAACACCACCATTAAAGTTAATCACATGAGAAGACTAAACATTATGTATCTATTAATAGTTGCTTTACCAATAACTAATTAAACAAATCTATTGTAGTTGGTTGCCATGGTAGTAAATAGAGATATGCCTAAATGTTTGTATTCATCAACTTTCTTCTTAGCTTTATAAGGATATATAAATACACTAGAATTGAGTATTGATGATGGCAACTTTTTTGTTTGCTTCGTATAAAAGATTTTTCTTTACTCCATCTGAAGGCTCAAAATGAAAAGTTCATCTGTCCTTATTACTCTGCTTATATTTCATCTGTTGTGCTTGGTCCTTGCCATTTATTCACCTTGAGAAGAGGATCATCAGAATGAAAGAAGCCTTAACATATTCAGCAGAGTAGTTTGTTAAGATGTATCCAGTGAGGACAGGAGTTGTAGAAGGGCCGGGAGATGATGCAGTAGCTGTCTTGCAGTATCTGAAGGACTGCGGGGCTGGCAGAGGAGAGTCCGGCTTTTCCTCCAGGTTCCAGACCAGAATGAGCCTGGAGACAAGTGTAAGTCTGTGTATCAGGAGCTCTTAACATAGTTCTCGCCATGGGTTGCCAGGACTCAGGACCTGGGCTGGCATTCAGCCTCTTTCCTTCGCATAGATCCAGGCTACCCCAGTACTCTAAGGGACAGGACTGCTGCACAGGACCCCGTGAGGAGTAACACAGAAGCACAGTGTCAAGTGGAGACGCCCAGTGTGCCGCAAGCAGGGCTTACCTTCCTTAATGCAGCATCTGTCTTCACAATGGAACCACGGCTCTGAAGACAGTGACTTACCTCTCTGTCATCAGAAGTAACTGAAGCGCAACCTGGATACCCACCTGCTTGAAAACACTGCATTGCTTCCTCCTGTAAAATGAAGATAAAAGTGATGACTTCCAAGTCCATATAGTGCTATGGATTTTACAGGGGAAAAGTAAAACTTCTCTTTCAATCCTTCAACCTTCTCCATGCTGGATTCTTGCTATAATGTCACAGCTGAGGAACATTTTTTGTGATATAACAGTGTTGACCAAATGGTGCTATATGGTTCAGATGTTCTTTTTTCTGACTTTTGCCCTGAACTAGCTTTGAATCTGGGGGAAATGCCTGATAATCATGACTGTCCAACTTCTGCCAGGTTTTCTTCAGAGACATTTCTTCTTAGACATTTTTCAAGTAGAGATTTTTTTCTAAGTCTGTGGTTCACTGTGTTCTAAAATTAAAAATTGTTTCCCGGGCTGGGGAGACGGCTAGTGGTTAAGCACTTGCCTGTGAAGTCTAAGGACCCGGGTTTGAGGCTCGATTCCTCAGGACCCACGTTAGCCAAATGCACAAGGGGGCGCATGCATCTGGAGTTCGTTTGCAGTGGCTGGAGGCCCTGGCACGCCCATTCTCTCTCTCTCTGTCTCTCTGCTTCTTTCTCTCTCCATCTGTTGCTCTCAAATAAATAAGCCAAAAAAATTTTTAAAAAATTGTTTCCCTTAATATAGTTAGATGGACTGAAGAGAAGGCTTAGTGGTTAAGGCGCTTGCCTGTGAGGTCTAAGAACCAAAGTTTGTTTTCCCAGTAACTACATAGGTCAGATGCACATGGTGGCACATGCATCTGGAGTTTGTTTGCAGTGGCTAGAGGTTCTGGCATGCCCATTCTCTCTCTCTCTGCCTCTCTTTCTCTCTCTCAAATAAGTAAGTGAAAAGTATAATAAAAATTAAAAATATACATATATATGTATATATATACATATATATATGTATGTATATATATATATATATACATATGTTCACAATGTTCTCTTTCCATAATCATATCTCCCTAAATGTTTACCTTGCCATTTAATCACTCTAACAATGAACAGGTAAGAATAAACTTAAGTTTTAGGCAATATAGCATTCCTTCTAATAATTTTTCACATTTTCAGTATTTTTTCTATAACAATAGTCTATGAAACCCAGCTCTTGCCCAGCTGCTAAATATCTGCACAGAAATTGGTGAAATCTCTATGGATCTGTTTGTGGGACTGTGGTTTTAGTTCTAGTCCAGCTACTTACTTGATTCCACTATTGAGAGTACTGCTGTCCCTATGGAAATTCGCTTCAGTGACATGAAGTGAGCTGCGCACAGCCAAGGGAAACGGAAATGTAAAAATGGATACTGAGGAAGTAACCAAGGTAAGAGTTCAGGACTCTGGAGATAGTACAGGGTGAGGGAGGAAACTGACTTAGGAAGAGAAGAAAGAAAACAAGTCTATAAAGCAAGAAGGAAAGAAGAGATGTAACATTGTCTGGATTTTTAACAGTAAACCTATGTACTACTTTTTAGAGAGAATGCAAATTATGCTTTGAAAATTTTAAAATGGCAGCAGAAGAAAAAAGAAAAATATTCTTGTCCAGATTGCCATTCTAGAATCAATCATTTACTAGAAGCACCTTAACAGCATAGGCAGTATAAACCAGTATGGCTGCTATGGCACTTTCCATAACAGTCACAGCCTGGTAGGGGAAAATAGGAAGAAAACAATTTCATATTTTTTTTAAGAAAACTTGGTTGTGTCACTTTCTATAGTAAGACAACATTTTAAAATCTATTTTTTCAAACAAAATGGATTTGGAGATATATTTTTCTCCTTCCTCCTTCTCTCCTTTCCTTTCCTTCTCTCTCTTTTCTCCTCTCTTTCTCCCTCTCCTTCAATGCTGGGAATTGAACACAAAACAAGTGGTCTACTACTGAGCTACCAAAACATTTTTTTTTTTTGGTAACATTTATATGGAATTTTCCTAGTACAGTCTAATATACATGTTGTTAATAGAATTTCATCCTAAGTTTCCTTATTAGAGATATTTTTAGTTCTTTTCTTTAGGGAACTTCCTCATCTGGGTGCGTGTTTAATAATTTTCAGACTGTTCTTCACTTCATTGAAAAGAAAAACCACACAAAGATCAACAAAGCAGAGTGGATAACAGGAATATTTTAAATTTATTTCATTACTTCTATGTTCCATACAATGATTTTTCTGCAAATAGTAATATAGAACATGACAGTAAACTGTTAGCCATTTTTCAGCATACTTAATCCACATATCTTTGGACAACATAATCATTTTATGGCTTTCACAAGATATAATAGTGTGATTATTGGAACTTGATCACTGTAGTTTTAGTGAGTCAAGAACAGTAGTGTTGCTTCTGTAATAGAAATCCTCATGTTTCAGCAGTGGAAGGTCGGTTGTTTCTTACTTCCTGGGATGTGTGTTGTCACATGTCCAGGTTGCTCTAGGCTCTGACAATACTAGTGGACCAAGAAGGGAGACAGAGGATATCTTGATGATTGTGGGTACAGGCCTTTGAATGTGGTGTAGTACTTCCAGTGGCAGCCCTTTGACCAGAACCAGTAATGAGCTGGACCTGAATACCGCTGGCTCAGGAAATGCACCCTTTCTTTTTGCATTGGAGGTAACTGCCCTGGTTTGCTAAACACACAGGTTGTTTTAGCCTGCTCGTCTTGAGCAAGGACTCCAAGTGAAAGAAGTTCAAGGTGAGAAAAAAAGACTTCACAGGAAAGCTAGCTCATCTACATGCATTTCCTATACCTCAAATCAGTGTGGTCCTCACAGGCTGTGACAACAACCATGCTTAAAGAAGCAAACTTGTCAACACTATGTTAGGCAAAGCTTTCTCAGGATGAGAACATACACAAGAAGAACAAAATGGTAACTTAGACTTTATTTAAATAATAAGTTTTGCTATTTACAAACTCAAGAAAATGAAAAGACAAGAAAAAACAAATGCTAAACAAAATGCATGACCATTATAGATATGTTTATATTATATTTATATATCAAGGTTATGTAAAGAATTCTTAAGGGCTGGAGATGCAGGGATAGAGCACTTGCTTAGCATGCTCAAGGCCCAAGATTCGATTCTTACAACTCAATAGTAAGACAAAGTCCATTGTTTTTTAAATGGGTAAAGAACTGAAGTACTTGGCAAAAAAAACAAAAAACAAAAAACAAAAAAAAACCAATAGAAATATAAATTGAGAGATTGGGAGTAAGCTCATGAAAGCTTATTAAATTACAAAGACACTCTTACACACTGAATGACTAAAGTTTTTTTTTTTTTTAATTTGACAGTACCAAATATTGACAGCAATGAAGAACACTAGCACATATATGAAATAGGACATGTAGGAAGGCTACTTTGTAAAGTGAAAAGATTAAAAACACCCCACAGTATTAGATATATGATCCAGCAATATCACTATAGAGTACTGATCCAAGAAAAATCATGTACACATCCAAAAAATGAATTTGGTGTGCATAGAAATAATCATAGCATAAAGCTGGATGCAATCCAAATATCCACCAACAGGTAAACAGATAAATTATATCTCAACACAATGAAACACTATCCAACATGAAGGAATGAGCTGAGAGCCACATACAAGACATGGATACATTTGAAAGGCAGTATTCTACGTGAAAGGAGACAGACACCAAAGATCTCATGTTGTATAGATTCTAGTTGTATGGAATTCTTAAAAGACAAAACTACAGTGAGAAGAAGTGGGTGGGTGAGTAGTGTTACACTCTAGCACACTAAAGGAGGGGATTTATTTCAAAGGTGCATTTTAAAAAAATTAATCAATTTATTTATTTTTATTGACAACTTCCATGATTGTAAACAATATCCCATGGTAATTCCTTCCCTCCCTCTACTTTCCCCTTTGAAACTCCACTCTCCATCATATCCTCTCCCCCTCTCAATCAGTCTCTCTTTTATTTTGATGTCATGATCTTTTCCTCCTATCATGATGATCTTGTGTGGGTAGTGTCAGGTACCGTGAGTGCAAGTAGAAAAACAGGTTAATGGGAGTGAAAAGGCCTAAGCGAGGTCAGGGGAAGAGATTGAATAAAGAAAAGGTGGAGGGAGGGCTAATCAAAATCTAAGAGGATATAAATAAGTCATATGGAAACCTACTTATTTGGACAATGGAACACACAGAAGCCATAGATTGTAACTAGAAAATTTTCAGTGCCAGGCATGTGATACCTTCCAGTGAGTTGTTGGCCAGGGAGGTCCCTGATGCCCCCCAAAACATTACAGGCTCAGGGTTGTTTGTTTTTTGGTGCAGGGAAGTGAGGCAAAATATCTTGCTTGGGATGATATGGACATCTAAACATTTCCAAAGTTCATTACATTAAACACTGTTATTAAGTTTTACTGCATCTAAAACCTCAATAAAGCTCATTTTGAAAGGAAGGGGAAAAAACAATTTTCCTAGAATTTCCTATGGATTAATATGCATCAAAGCACAAATGGTTGTTCTCATACTAGTGAATTAACTCAAAAAGAGTCAGAATTCAGTCACAGGCATGTGTTTTAGTTAATCCAGAATGAGATTTTAAGTGCAAAAGTTGATAACATGTGTGATTTCTTTCTTTTTTTAAAAAAATATTTTATTTATTTGAGAGAAAGAGGCAGAGAGAGAGAGAGAGAGAGAGAGAGAGAGAGAGAGAGAGAGAATATGGACGTGGCAGGGCTACCAGCCACTGCAAAGGAACTCCAGATGCATGTGTCCCCTTGTGCATCTGGCTTTCATGGGTCCTGGAGAGTTGAACCAGGATCATTTGGTTTTACAGGTCAACACCTTAACCGCTAAACCATCTCTTCAGCCTTCTTTTTTTTATTTAAATAGATTTAGGAGTTGTGTTTTTTTAATTAATTAATTTATTTATTTATGTGTGAGAGACAGATAGAGAAAGAAAGGCAGAATAGGCACACCAAGCCCTTTAGCCACTGCAAACGCACTCCAAACGCATGTGCTACCTTGTGCATCTGGCTTATATGGGTCCTGGGGTATTGAACTTTCATCCTTTGGTTTTGCAGGCAAACGCTTTAATCGCATTTTCTTATGACAATTCTATGTAAAGTTTTTATCTACTTTGACAGCCTTAACCAAGCTCTCTCTCTTCAAGAACACTTCAACTATAGGAATTCTTAAACAACATTCAGTTTGTCTAAAGTATGGAGAAAATTCATTTGTGGAGTGATCATTTGTTGAGCACTTTCTACATAGTAGTAGACAGTGCTGGGGATACAAAGCATTAGTAAATAAATCAAGTGTACTTTCTATAGCGGGTCAGAGTTGTGGGTGGTGAAAGTCAGCTGAGAGTAGTTAAAGGTAAGTTTATGAGTACACCACAAGGGGTGGTGGGCAGGGCAGGGCAGGGCATGACATAAGGACTGTAGTTATTTTTACATGAGAATCCTCCTCCTTCTGTTTCCCACCATGCAAATGAAGTGTTTCCATAGGACAGTTCTGACTGATCAATGTTTGATTATGGGCAGGAGCTGGGTTTATTGGTCAGCAGCTGTGTGGTCCAAGGAAGTTTTAATTTTGATTGGTGAAGAACTAAGACAAGCCATTCCAGACATTGTTCATCATGCCACTGCCCACCATGCCCCTCAGAGTGTTTGTTCCCACACCATTTGTACATTCTGGAGAGCCCTGTCTAGTCTCAGTTTCTTGGGAAACATAATTCTGAACATTTAGAGTCAACTTCACTGGCACTAAAGATTTGCCAAAAAATTATGCATAGTGTGAAAATAATGATGGCTTTTAGTCTAAAGCTTTAGATCTCAGGATACTGGAGTTTGGCAAGCAAGAAAGCCTATATTTCTCATTCATAGAAAAGGAAATAAAGGCCTAAGAACATGGAAATGCTTTGGCAGATGAAAAATGTTTCTCTGTACACACAACACTTCTGACACTTAAATGTGTGGATTTTTTTTTTTTCCACACAAAATGATTCTCCAGTTATTTGAGTTCACCACATTGGTGGCCTACAATCCACTTCAAAACTAACTACCTGGAACTAGTGTCTTGTCTCACAAGTTAAACTGCTTGGCCTGCCCCCATTTTAAATGTTGACAGCAAATCCCAGTTTCAAACTTATTTTGCTGACCAACCAAATTATAAATCAGTTTTCATAATTTGTTAAAATCGTCAGAGAAACTCAGAAATGCATGCAATTTAGTTGATTGTATTATTATAAAAGACTAAATGGAAGAGATGCATCTGTGAAGGTGGTGGTGCACAGGGTTTCCATGCCCTCCCCCACTCAGTCTGTTTAACCGTTTGGTTCATCAAATCTCTTCCTTCAAGAGTTTTTATAGAGCTTAATCTATAGTACTTCCTTGTCTTCCTCAAGGTCAGTTCCAACCCTCTAATCACTTGTTTTTTTCTGAGAACCAGCTCCAATCTGAAGCAATGTAGGGACCACCCTAAATTACCCCATTAGTAAAAACTCAGCTTAATCAAAAGGGGCTCCTTCATGAATAACAAAGGCGCTCCTATCTCTCAGGATGGCTTTTAAGAGGCCTGTTCAGGATGCAAGACAAAGACCAAATGTGTTTTTTTAAGGCATTTTCCCCAGATGAATAATTAGTGAACGGTGGCCCTCTCTGCACTCTGACTCTGATTTAGCAGCATGTGGCCTTCATTAATGTCCCCTTATCTACCATTCACTGCAGAGCAGCTGCCTTGCTATCCTGTGCCACCTTGCCATCTTCTAGAAAACATTCCATGGTATTTTCATAATCTGACTGCTCACAGGCATAGGTGATTTCCATAGGCCATTTCTACCCTGGCAGAAAACTTAAGTGAAATGTTAAATTCAGCAAAGAAATGTTTTCTTTGGAATCCCCCTTCAATACTAATACTGCTTTTGAAACTATTTTTCTTCATTTTTTGAATAATTCTGGAAAAGTGATTTGTGGTTGCAAGGAAACAGGGACTTTTTTCTTCAGTGTTTTCAGCAATTGTTTTGATGGTAAAACATTATCTAGGTGGAATGGGAAGATGCAGATACATTTTCAAGGGGGGAAAAAAGGAGAAGCTACAACTATGTTGTTACCTGTATAAAGATTTGCTTTTTGTTTTTACCAATCAATCCGTAGCACCAATGATCCTCAATTGACTATGGAGTTACAGTCTAACCCTAAGTTAAGAATGTCCCATGTCACTGGGTGTGGTGGTACATATCTGTAGTCCCAGTTACTGTGAAGGCTGGTGGGGGGGATCACTTGAGTTCATACATTTCAGATTAACCCAGGCAACAGTGAGTCTCAATCTCTCTCTCCTCGCTCTGTCTCTCTCTCTCTCTCCTTCTCTCACACGTGCATTGAATATACCAAGCTTACTAACCATCTTAACAACATAGTACATTATAACGTAGATGTTATCTATCTTGTTTGTCAGTGTATTTCAAGGCAGGGTCTCATTTAGCCCAGGTTGGCCTTGAACTTGCGACGTAGATCAAGCAGGCCATGAGATCCTGATCCTACTGGCTTCCACCTTCCTAGTGATGACAGATATAAGCTACCACATTCAGCCCTTTTTTCTGTACCTCGTCCTGATCCTGTGACGGACTGGGAGAGAAAGCCTGATTCTGCCATTCGGCAGTGTAAGAAAATAATGTCACGTCAAGATAACCAAGGGAGAGATCCAAATCATAAATTAGTATGACAACAGAGAGACACTGTATCAGTGGTTTCTATGCAGTTGGTCTGATTCATAAAGCATCCTATCTATGCAATGAAGCATGTGTACAAGGCCTTCTAAAAGAAAATACTGTGAAGGTCAAAGTTGTTTTGGATTTGAAACCTAACTTCCTTTTCTTTAAGTACATCTTCTGAGAGTCTTATGTTTATTTAAGCAGCCAAAAAATAAAGAGGATGAATCATAGACCATTATAGAAAAAAATTCTATTCTTTTCACATGAGATAATTCACATTTATAAAATGACAAATCCTTAACAGACATGAACAAAACTAAATTAATGAGCTGTGCCTAAAGACTTGTTGGGGGTTCACGTCTTTTCAATCATTCTTTGTCTTTTAGTTTTTGTTGTGCTTTTCTTTTTTCAGACCAAGTAAGTTTCCTTGGTTTTCACTGAAGTAGGATAAGAAAATTGCCTTCTGACTCTTATAGGGCAATAAGGTATCTATGGGCTTTGACATTCATATGTTAGATATTCAGACTTGTTTCAAGAAAGAACATTTTGGATTAGCACTTCTAATATTAATTTGAACATCTCCCTTGATTAAAAAAATCTTATGGTCTCTC
This sequence comes from Jaculus jaculus, assembly GCF_020740685.1. Taxonomy (NCBI): domain Eukaryota; kingdom Metazoa; phylum Chordata; class Mammalia; order Rodentia; family Dipodidae; genus Jaculus; species Jaculus jaculus. Next base: position 8,863,167 of record NC_059113.1, on the reverse strand, counting down.
TCTCTCTCTCTCTGCCTCTTTCTTTCTTTCTGTCTGTCACTCTCAAATAAATAAATAAAAATAAAAACAACAAAAAAATTTAAAAAATCTTATGGCTTTTAACATTTTTTAAAAAAATTATTTGTGAGAGGGAGAGAGAGAATAAAAGAGAGAGGGAGGGAGAGAGAGGGAGAGAGAGTGGGCATGCCAGGGTTTCCAGCCATTGCAAATGAACTCCAGATGCATGCACCACCTTGTGCATCTGGCTTACATAGATACTGGGGTACAGAACCTAGGTCCTTAGGCTTCACAGGTAAGTGCCTTAACCACTAAGCTATCTCTTATTGATGTAAAATTTACAAGCAGGGCAATGGACAGCTCTTATGTGTAAAATTAGTTTTGAATCATATGACATTTGCATTCTGTTAGAAAGTTTTCCTACTTTTCATTAAAAAGAAAGAACATTTACGATTAATCACTGCATACAAAATATTCAAAAGCCTGTGGCTTCTGGAATTAGAGAGTTCTTCTAAACTGACAACATACAAATATACATATTATTATAAATAGTGGATATGAAGATGGAACTTTTCCTAAAATATCACTAATAAAAAAATAAAATTGGGGGCTAGAGGGATGGCTTAGCCATTAAGGCATTTGCCTACAAAGCCAAAGGACCCAGATTTGATTCCCCAGGACTCACATTAGCCAGATATACAAGCGGTCACATGCATCTGGAATTTGTTTGCAGTGGCTGGAGGCCCTCTCGTGCCCATTTTCGCTCTCCTTTCTCTGTCAAACAAATAAATAAATAAAAATAAAATTGGAACAGTAGAGCTATAAAAAAGTTTGGGCTTTCTATTTTACCTACAGAAAATTCTAGAAAAAAAAAACATTCTAGTGGGAGACTATAGTTAAAATCCCAGGCATAAACCCATGCCATTGAGCATATGGAGAAATTAGGCCCCCTCACATTGCTGGTGGGAATGTAAAATGTAGGCAGAATAGAAAACAGTTTAGGAGTAAAGCTGACAAAAAGAGCTACAATGTGACCTACAAATTTTAGTATAAGAATCTTTGAAAAAGGAAATTAGAATGTAACATCTATACAAAAACTTATACACAAATAGTTAATAAAACCCAAAAGTAGAAACAACATTAACTGATCAATAAAATATCCTTTGGCGATCAAATATCCTTTGACTATAAAAAGAAGGTAAAGTTAATGCATGCCACAACATAGATGAGCACTGACAACATGTTAAGTGAAAGAATCCAGTCACAAAAGATGCATATTTCATAATTCCATTTAAACAACATGGCCAGAACAGGCAAATGTATTGAGACAGAGGCAGATTAGTGGTCATCAGTGGCTGAGGTATTGGAAGGGTAAAGAAAAGTAACTTATGAGCATAGAGTTTGCTTTGGGGAAAGTTTTTCTTTCTAAAATTGACTGTGATTGATTCCATATCTCCATTAATCAGCTAAAAATATTGAATTGTGCAGTTTAAATAGGCAACTTGTGTGACATCTGAATTATGCCTCAATAATTTCAATGAGGCAATAAAAAGTATGCAGGTAAATCAACAGGAAAAGTATTATAAAATATTTTTAAATGTTTTATCTATTTGAGATGGGGGGATAGGTAGAGAGAATGGGCATGTCAGGGCTTCTAGCCACTGCACATGAACTCCAGGCACATGTGCCACCTTGTGCATCTGGCTTATGTGGGTACTGGGGAATCAAACCTGGGTCATTAGGCTTCACAGCCAAGTGTCTTAACTCCTAAACCATTTCTCCAGTCCCTTATTAAAATATTTAGAAAATTTATTAGCAGTGGTATTGTGTAGTTATTTGACTAAAATACCTGCTTTTAGTTCTGGATCTAGTGATTTTGTCAATTTTTGTAAATTTGTATTTGAGATTCATTTTTAATTCTAAATATATATTAATTTTTGTACCCAAAATACTTTTCAGTGGTATTCAAACATAGTGAAGCTTAAATATATGTATTAATACAACATGGTTGAATTCAATCCACTTTCCCATTTTGCCTTTTGAGCTCAGTAACCTTAAGTCTTCCATGAAGTATGGTTTCTTTGTCCTTCCACACCACATGAAGTAGGGCTCATGGTCCCAGTTAGTGTCACAACCCAAGCACTCCTTTCTTGCTTATTTATTTATTTATTTTTACAAAGGTGTTTGGTGTTTGCTTACGTATTGATACTGGATTTTAATACAATTGCAATCCTTTGATCTGGTCTCCTGGGTTATATGGAAACTAGTCAGTCCCAAGTCCTTTAACTAGTAAATTTATGTTAAATTAGGTCCACCTTTCTTTCTACAGGAAGTTAAGTCTGGAGTTATGCATTGCTTGCTAATTTTCCAGGCAGAAGACATGAGACCAGGGGCTATAACCTAGGGTGTCAACTATCTATGGTATTTGTCTTACTCAAGACTTTTTGTATACTGCCCATGCCCAGAGAATCAAGGAGGCAGGAACCAGCATAAAAAAATGTTTTCAAGTAAAGCTAAACATAGACTTTACAACATGACCCATGTATTCTACCTAGTTAGAACTGAGAAATGAAATTAAAATGTAAATCTATACAAAACCCTGTACATGAGTAAATTAATCAAAGCCGAAAAGTAGAAACAACTGAAGTGCTATCATCTAATGACACAAGGAAGTATGTTTGTGAGCTTTTTGTATGGGTGAAGAGAAGATCAACATATGAGAAACATGCCCAAGTAACTGGGATGCTTCACAACCCACACATCTGCCCCTACTGCTGGTCTGGCACAGGGAACATGGACCATGGTCAGTTTTCAGAAGTTGGAATGGATGTCTCCCAGTGTACACTTCCATATTTTGGTTCCTCTGGTGGGTCCTATAGGCTGACATTTGACAAAGAAAAGTGGGTGGTTCATATAGCTTCACTGTTTGCTTCCTCAGTGGCTAGACAACAGTTAAGCTTAGGGTCAGTATACCCTGACCTGGTGGGCTGACTCCTTGAGCCACCAGGAACCCTGACCTCTACCCCCAACTCTAAATTTGGCCATGTTAGCCACTTTCCTCTCTTTGGGGCATCTACCAGTCATGGAAACAAGACTACAAAAGTGCAACAGCTAGCAGCAATGTGCGCTTCAGCCTGCTTGTGTGTGGATCTGGCAAGCACCAGGGTACTCTTTACTTGGACCAACCCTTCCAGATTGAAAGGAGCTGGTTGTAAGGTCTTCCTGTCCCTATCCCAGAAGAGCATGCATTTCCAGTAGCAAAGGGCAAATGGAAAAGCAAAATGAAACAAAATTAAACTCATTGGCTCACCAAGAAAAAAAAAAAGTATTTTTGATTGAAACAGAGCTTAGTGACATTTCATGGGTGCGAAGGTCCTGAGCCAATGTTACGGTGGTGGACCTGCGCACTCATCTGCCAGCGAGACCTCGTTCCATTGGGGAATGTCCCTTCAAGCAGGTAGGCGGGTCTGGTTGGGACTCGGGAGCATGGTGGGCGGGTGCCTTCAGACAGGCCAGAACCACAAGCGTCCAAGGTCCAGCAACCTGGACGGGGGGGACACTAACAGGAAATGACCCTCGCAGTATGACCCTGACAGCACAACTCGGATTCTGAGGAGGGGAAGATGACCCTGAGGGAATAACAAACTTGAGCGCGACAAAGCTGAGGGGACAAACCTGAGGGGACAATCCTGAGGGGACAATCCTGAGGGGACAATCCTGAGGGGACAATCCTGAGGGATCAAAGCTGAGGGGACAATCCTGAGGGACAATCCTGAGGGGACAATCCTGAGGGGACAATCCTGAGGGGACAAACCTGAGGGGACAAACCTGAGGGGACAATCCTGAGGGACAATCCTGAGGGGACAATCCTGAGGGGACAATCCTGAGGGACAATCCTGAGGGGACAATCCTGAGGGGACAATCCTGAGGGGACAAACCTGAGGGGAGAATCCTGAGGGGACAATCCTGAGGGACAATCCTGAGGGGACAATCCTGAGGGGACAATCCTGAGGAGACAATCCTGAGGGGACAATCCTGAGGGGACAATCCTGAGGGACAAACCTGAGGGGACAATCCTGAGGGGACAATCCTGAGGGGACAAAGCTGAGGGGACAAACCTGAGGGGACAATCCTGAGGGATCAAAGCTGAGGGGACAATCCTGAGGGACAATCCTGAGGGGACAATCCTGAGGGGACAAACCTGAGGGGACAAACCTGAGGGGACAATCCTGAGGGACAATCCTGAGGGGACAATCCTGAGGGACAATCCTGAGGGGACAATCCTGAGGGGACAATCCTGAGGGACAATCCTGAGGGGACAATCCTGAGGGGACAATCCTGAGGGGACAATCCTGAGGGGACAAACCTGAGGGGACAATCCTGAGGGACAATCCTGAGGGGACAATCCTGAGGGACAATCCTGAGGGGACAAAGCTGAGGGGACAATCCTGAGGGGACAAACCTGAGGGGACAAAGCTGAAGGGACAAAGCTGAGGGACAATCCTGAGGGACAATCCTGAGGGGACAATCCTGAGGGGACAAACCTGAGGGGACAATCCTGAGGGGACAATCCTGAGGAGACAATCCTGAGGGGACAAACCTGAGGGGACAATCCTGAGGGGACAATCCTGAGGGGACAAAGCTGAGGGGACAAACCTGAGGGGACAATCCTGAGGGATCAAAGCTGAGGGGACAATCCTGAGGGACAATCCTGAGGGGACAATCCTGAGGGGACAAACCTGAGGGGACAAACCTGAGGGGACAATCCTGAGGGACAATCCTGAGGGGACAATCCTGAGGGACAATCCTGAGGGGACAATCCTGAGGGGACAATCCTGAGGGACAATCCTGAGGGGACAATCCTGAGGGGACAATCCTGAGGGGACAATCCTGAGGGGACAAACCTGAGGGGACAATCCTGAGGGACAATCCTGAGGGGACAATCCTGAGGGACAATCCTGAGGGGACAAAGCTGAGGGGACAATCCTGAGGGGACAAACCTGAGGGGACAAAGCTGAAGGGACAAAGCTGAGGGACAATCCTGAGGGACAAACCTGAGGGGACAATCCTGAGGGACAATCCTGAGGGGACAATCCTGAGGGGACAATCCTGAGGGGACAATCCTGAGGGGACAAAGCTGAGGGGACAAAGCTGAGGGGACAAACCTGAGGGACAATCCTGAGGGGACAATCCTGAGGGGACAAAGCTGAGGGGACAAACCTGAGGGGACAATCCTGAGGGGACAAAGCTGAGGGGACAAAGCTGAGGGGACAATCCTGAGGGGACAAAGCTGAGGGGACAAACCTGAGGGACAAACCTGAGGGGACAATCCTGAGGGACAATCCTGAGGGGACAATCCTGAGGGGACAAAGCTGAGGGGACAATCCTGAGGGACAATCCTGAGGGACAATCCTGAGGGGACAATCCTGAGGGGACAAAGCTGAGGGGACAAAGCTGAGGGGACAATCCTGAGGGGACAAAGCTGAGGGGACAAAGCTGAGGGGACAATCCTGAGGGGACAAAGCTGAGGGTACAAACCTGAGGGGACAATCCTGAGGGACAAAGCTGAGGGGACAAAGCTGAGGGGACAATCCTGAGGGGACAATCCTGAGGGAACAATCCTGAGGGACAATCCTGAGGGGACAAACCTGAGGGGACAAACCTGAGGGGACAATCCTGAGGGACAAAGCTGAGGGGACAAAGCTGAGGGGACAATCCTGAGGGGACAATCCTGAGGGACAAACCTGAGGGGACAAACCTGAGGGACAAACCTGAGGGGACAAACCTGAGGGGACAATCCTGAGGGACAAAGCTGAGGGGACAAACCTGAGGGGACAAACCTGAGGGGACAATCCTGAGGGACAAAGCTGAGGGGACAAACCTGAGGGGACAATCCTGAGGGGACAATCCTGAGGGACAAACCTGAGGGGACAAACCTGAGGGACAAACCTGAGGGGACAATCCTGAGGGGACAAAGCTGAGGGGACAATCCTGAGGGACAAACCTGAGGGGACAAACCTGAGGGACAAACCTGAGGGGACAAACCTGAGGGGACAATCCTGAGGGACAATCCTGAGGGGACAAACCTGAGGGGACAAACCTGAGGGGACAATCCTGAGGGACAAAGCTGAGGGGACAAACCTGAGGGGACAATCCTGAGGGGACAATCCTGAGGGACAAACCTGAGGGGACAAACCTGAGGGACAAACCTGAGGGGACAATCCTGAGGGGACAAAGCTGAGGGGACAATCCTGAGGGGACAATCCTGAGGGACAAACCTGAGGGGACAAACCTGAGGGGACAATCCTGAGGGGACAATCCTGAGGGACAAACCTGAGGGGACAAACCTGAGGGACAAACCTGAGGGGACAATCCTGAGGGGACAATCCTGAGGGACAAACCTGAGGGGACAAACCTGAGGGACAAACTTGAGGGGACAATCCTGAGAAGACAATCCTGAGGGGACAATCCTGAGGGACAATCCTGAGGGGACAAACCTGAGGGACAATCCTGAGGGACAAACCTGAGGGGACAAACCTGAGGGACAAACCTGAGGGGACAATCCTGAGGGAACAATCCTGAGGGACAAACCTGAGGGGACAATCCTGAGGGGACAAACCTGAGGGGACAAACCTGAGGGACAAACCTGAGGGGACAATCCTGAGGAGACAATCCTGAGGGGACAATCCTGAGGGACAATCCTGAGGGGACAAACCTGAGGGACAATCCTGAGGGGACAAACCTGAGGGGACAATCCTGAGGGACAATCCTGAGGGGACAATCCTGAGGGACAATCCTGAGGGGACAATCCTGAGGGGAGAATCCTGAGGGGACAATTCTGAGGGGACACACCTGAGGGGACAATCCTGAGGGACAATCCTGAGGGACAAACCTGAGGGGACAATCCTGAGGGATCAAACCTGAGGGGACAATCCTGAGGGACAAACCTGAGGGGACAAACCTGAGGGGACAAACCTGAGGGGACAATCCTGAGGGGACAATCCTGAGGGGACAATCCTGAGGGACAAACCTGAGGGGACAATCCTGAGGGGACAATCCTGAGGGACAAACCTGAGGGGACAAACCTGAGGGACAAACTTGAGGGGACAATCCTGAGAAGACAATCCTGAGGGGACAATCCTGAGGGACAATCCTGAGGGGACAAACCTGAGGGACAATCCTGAGGGACAAACCTGAGGGGACAAACCTGAGGGACAAACCTGAGGGGACAATCCTGAGGGAACAATCCTGAGGGACAAACCTGAGGGGACAATCCTGAGGGGACAAACCTGAGGGGACAAACCTGAGGGACAAACCTGAGGGGACAATCCTGAGGAGACAATCCTGAGGGGACAATCCTGAGGGACAATCCTGAGGGGACAAACCTGAGGGGACAATCCTGAGGGACAAAGCTGAGGGGACAAAGCTGAGGGGACAATCCTGAGGGGACAATCCTGAGGGACAAACCTGAGGGGACAAACCTGAGGGACAAACCTGAGGGGACAAACCTGAGGGGACAAACCTGAGGGGACAATCCTGAGGGGACAATCCTGAGGGACAAACCTGAGGGGACAAACCTGAGGGACAAACCTGAGGGGACAATCCTGAGGGGACAAAGCTGAGGGGACAATCCTGAGGGGACAATCCTGAGGGACAAACCTGAGGGGACAAACCTGAGGGGACAATCCTGAGGGGACAATCCTGAGGGACAAACCTGAGGGGACAAACCTGAGGGACAAACCTGAGGGGACAATCCTGAGGGGACAATCCTGAGGGACAAACCTGAGGGGACAAACCTGAGGGACAAACTTGAGGGGACAATCCTGAGAAGACAATCCTGAGGGGACAATCCTGAGGGACAATCCTGAGGGGACAAACCTGAGGGACAATCCTGAGGGACAAACCTGAGGGGACAAACCTGAGGGACAAACCTGAGGGGACAATCCTGAGGGAACAATCCTGAGGGACAAACCTGAGGGGACAATCCTGAGGGGACAAACCTGAGGGGACAAACCTGAGGGACAAACCTGAGGGGACAATCCTGAGGAGACAATCCTGAGGGGACAATCCTGAGGGACAATCCTGAGGGGACAAACCTGAGGGACAATCCTGAGGGGACAAACCTGAGGGGACAATCCTGAGGGACAATCCTGAGGGGACAATCCTGAGGGACAATCCTGAGGGGACAATCCTGAGGGGAGAATCCTGAGGGGACAATTCTGAGGGGACACACCTGAGGGGACAATCCTGAGGGACAAACCTGAGGGGACAATCCTGAGGGATCAAACCTGAGGGGACAATCCTGAGGGACAAACCTGAGGGGACAAACCTGAGGGGACAAACCTGAGGGGACAATCCTGAGGGGACAATCCTGAGGGGACAAACCTGAGGGACAAACCTGAGGGGACAATCCTGAGGGGACAATCCTGAGGGACAAACCTGAGGGGACAAACCTGAGGGACAAACTTGAGGGGACAATCCTGAGAAGACAATCCTGAGGGGACAATCCTGAGGGACAATCCTGAGGGGACAAACCTGAGGGACAATCCTGAGGGACAAACCTGAGGGGACAAACCTGAGGGACAAACCTGAGGGGACAATCCTGAGGGAACAATCCTGAGGGACAAACCTGAGGGGACAATCCTGAGGGGACAAACCTGAGGGGACAAACCTGAGGGACAAACCTGAGGGGACAATCCTGAGGAGACAATCCTGAGGGGACAATCCTGAGGGACAATCCTGAGGGGACAAACCTGAGGGGACAATCCTGAGGGACAAACCTGAGGGGACAATCCTGAGGGACAATCCTGAGGGGACAATCCTGAGGGGAGAATCCTGAGGGGACAATTCTGAGGGGACACACCTGAGGGGACAATCCTGAGGGACAATCCTGAGGGACAAACCTGAGGGGACAATCCTGAGGGATCAAACCTGAGGGGACAATCCTGAGGGACAAACCTGAGGGGACAATCCTGAGGGGACAATCCTGAGGGGACAATCCTGAGGGGACAATCCTGAGGGGACAATCCTGAGGGGACAGTCTGAGTCGAGCGGCCGGGGCCACCCTGAGGGGGCGCTCGCGGGACGTGGCGGACGGCGGCCAGCTCGCGGCTCCCTTCGCGCGGCCCTTTCTGACAGGAAACGCGGGCGCGGGCGCCCCTCACTCTCCTCGGGGTGGGAAAGTGTGGCGGAAGGAGACAAAGCAACAGGCAGGTCTGGGCGGCGCGGCCGGGCGCTGCCGAGGCGCGGGTCCGGCGGTCGTCGAGGCGGGCCTCCGCCCGCTGCCCCTGCCGCTCAGCCCGGGGCGCCGTCCCCGCCGTCGCCGCCCGCGCCCCGCCTGGACGTTGCTGGGGGCCGCCTCCTCCTCCTCCTCCTCCTCCTCCTTCTCCTCCTCCTCCGCCGCCGCCGCCGCCGCCAGGGTGCGCGCTGCCGCCGCGGGCTCCTCGGCCGCCCGCCGCCGCCCGGCCGTCCCCCGCCTGCCAACAAAGAGCCCCGGCGCCCGCCCCCGTCGCCCGAGCGCCCCGAGCGAGCGGCCCGCAGCGCGGAGCGGGCTGTGCGCGGGATGGAAGATGGACGGCGGAGACGCCGCGGTGAGCGTGCGGAACCCCGGGGCGGGCGGCGCGGGGCCGCGGGGCGCCTCACCTGGCCTGGCCGCCTCCCGACCTGCGGCCGCCCGGGCTCAGCTCGGCGCCGCGCGCCTCGGCCGCCGGGTCGGTGCCCTCCGGTCAGGCTCTGCTAACTGTTTCCCCCTCTCCCCTTTCTTTCTTTCTTTCTTTCTTTCTTTCTTTCTTTCTTTCTTTCTTTCTTTCTTTCTTTCTTTCTTTCTTTCTTTCTTTCTTTCGCGCTTTCTTGCTCTTTTATTTATTTATTTATTTTTTTTGGGGGGGGGTGCCCAGGAGGGTCAACTTTTTGGTGCTCAGGGTTTCATGGAAAAGTCCTATGACTTTGTTCTTGCTTAATGGTAAGGGAAGGAAAGCATTAGAGAACCCAGTGCGACGATTTTTTAACTCTGCCAGGTCGGCTCTCATTATTTATGGACTGATCACGTTTCTCTGTCGGAAAGAAAGAAAAAAGGAAAAGAAAAAAAAAAAAACTTGGACTGAACGAGGAAACCGAGAAAGATTGTTCGGGGTGCTATTCTCAGGAGCTGTGGGAGACGTTTGTGTCCTTAGGTGTTGCACGGGGCGTTCGGGCTGGGTCGCAGATGCAGCCCGAAGTCCTGCCAAATGATGTTCGGAGATTTTTCTTGTTTTTTTGAACAATCTCACAGAGATTGTGCGTTTACAGTGCTGTCAGTTTCTTCAGTAAGTGTTTACTTTTGCCATTCCTGTCCATGTAGAAGGATGGGAAACACCCACTAGGCAGAGGATACCATTCAAATTTTATTTTCCGGAGTCTGGCTCTCTGAACGGTGGGACCCAGGATTTTCATTCCGGAATTATTCTTCAGGGAGTCCAGGTGTAGGAAGGGAGATGTGGAACGACGGGCTGTAAGGGGGACTCTGGCGGTGAGCGGTGCAAAGTCGTTACTTCCAAACGAGCATATGTACACAGGACGTTGCCAAGCCCAGTGGCCAGATGAGTAAGACAAGATTTCTGTGTTTAAGGAGCTTGCTTTCTCGTGCAAGAGGCTTCTCTGTAGGTTCAGGATCACAGTGGAAGGAAAGAGTGTCTCTTACAGGTTTGGATGTAGGAGAAGGGATGTATACTCTTCTGAGAAATGCTTTTCCATTGTTTCTTAACAAATCTTCTCTAGAAATTCTGGAGTGATTTGCTGTGCATTATTCACAAGTTAGACACCATTGTGGTAGTGGGTTAATCCTGATCTTGGTTTAGTAAGAGGTGATGGATGAGGTAAAGCCGTGTGAACATTAAAATGTGTCTATGCTTTGGCTTCAGAATTGGCTTGTTTGAGGTTTACTTGGGTAATGTTATTTGGTAATTATGACAAAAGAGTGGATCTTTGGGTTTGGGCTACATTAAGAAGTGAGTAATTTGGGCTGGAGAGATGGCTTAGCGGTTAAGCGCTTACCTGTGAAGCCTAAGGACCCTGGTTCAAGGCTCGATTCCCACGTTAGCCAGATGCACAAGGGGGCCCATGCGTCTGGAGTTTTGCAATGGCTGGAAGCCCTGGTGCGCCCATTCTCTTTCTATCTGCCTCTCTCTCTGTCACTCTCAAATAAATGAATAAAAATGAACAAAAAATATTAAAAAAAGAAGTGAGTAATAAATGGGGATCATTGCCAGTTTTGCCTACAGTGAATTCAGACTTGATTGAGGTCTAGGTCAACTGAAAAATAATCTGGTGATGAAATGTGGATCAGGTTACAGAAGGCTAGGGTCTAGTCTGACCCTGAATCACGGCTGTCATGAGTGTTCTCCGCATTGGAGAGTTCTTCCTGCACTGTCTGAGCCATGCATGCATGTCCTTTCCTCTGACTTTTTACCGTTGTTGCTGTTATTGTCACTGTTATTATTTTACAGTGCTAAAGAATGAACCCAGGGTCTGATGCATGCTGAGCATATGGTCTACCACTCAGCCATCCCTCTAGCCACCTCTTTTTCCAGTTGTACTCCCCTAAAATAAATCTAGGATGGTTTAAGATCCATGTGAAATTCCCCAAAGCATTCATTCTCAGCACTCAGGTCTTGACAAGCTTGTTATTTATGATACTGTATGCAGACTCAGATAAAGTGGTGCATTTCCCTTCATACCTTTCTGCTTCTGAAATAATTGACAATCTTGCAAAGCCAGTTGTCAGAGATCCAAAGGAATAGTGTTAGTTGCAGTGACTATTTATTTTTAGCATGTAGTTAACAAATTACCATGCCTCATTGTAAAGTAAGGTGTAACTCAGCATTAATAATGAATCTTTGCCTGTGCTGTCTTATTTACACAAAATGGCACATGTCCTTGCAGTCCTTGTTTGCCCTAGCAAAGGAACAATGTTTTTTTTTTTTTTTTTTTTTTTTTTACTGTGCCCAGAAGGTCAACAAATGAGCCTAGTTGGTGGTGCCAAACGGACAAGGACGTTGTTGATACTCTAGGGCCCAGAGGTGGAGGAGAACTCTCTTCTGGTGACGCCTGTGGTGTGAGGAAGCTGCCAGTTCTCCCCTACCTCCATGGCAGAGCCAGGCTGTGGCCAGGGCTGACCACTCCTTTGGGTTTGCTTAGCAGTAAACAACTATTGGGTTTCAAACTCCCTATTTCCTGACCATAAGTCAGTGAGATAAATCAAAGCATACATGCTATTGGGTCTCTTTAAGGCATTATTTTTGGAGTTAAGCATCCCATTTTTACCTGAGTCTGAGGCTTATTTCTTCCATAGTATATTTTTTCAAGGTAGGGTCTTGCTGTAGCTTAGGCTGACCTGGAATTCATTCTGTAGTCTCAGGGTTGCCTCAAACACATGGTGATCCTCCTACCATTGCCTCCAGAGTACTGGGATTAAAGATGTGTGCCACCAAACCCGGATAGCACCAAACCTGGATAGTTACATAGTAGTTTTTAAAATTTTATTTATTTATTTGAGAGTGACAGACAGAGATAGAGGGAGGGAGATAGATAGATAGATAGATAGATAGAGAGAGAGAGAGAGAGAGAGAGAATGCACCCGCCAGGGCCTCCAGCCACCGCAAATGAACTCCAGATGCGTGTACACCCCTGTGCATCTGGCTAACGTGGGTCCTGGGGAAACGAGCCTCAAACCAGGGTCCTTAGGCTTCACAGGCAAGCGCTTAACCGCTAAGCCATGTCTCCATACCGAGTTACGTAGTATTTTTATGCGGGTTGGCTGAGAAGCAGTCTTGCCTTTAAGTTTGTTATCAAGTCTTAAATTTAGGAAAATGTACACTTTATAGTGATGTGTGTAGTGATGTGTTATAGGCACAAGACAGTGGTAGACCGCAGCCAGTATTTATTAACATCTGACTTGGATTATCTCCTCCTGTCCCTATGACACCCATGAGTTCAGTACTGCTGTCATTTCCATTCTGAATCATGAGAAGGTAAGTAGTTACCAAGGATCCCACAGCTAATAAGAACATTTAACTCAGGCAGTCCAATTTGTATCATCTTCATGATTTTCTGTTCCCAGAGGTAGCATTGTGTTGAGTTCTGAGTCTAATATTTAGATTACTTGGATCTTAGAATCTGAAAGCTGGATGAGTACTTCATTAGTGATTTCCTTTTTAAAGATCTGCGGATGATATCAGCATTGTTGTGTGGCTCAAGAGATGGAAATTACAATTTATTAGTTGAAATTCAAAATGAAATAGATTAACAAGTTAAAGGGTGTAAGTTAATTTCTAATTATAACATCTCAGAGAAGTATCTAAATATTTCTACCACAGCAGTGTTGCTAGAGTGAAGTCTGATTTTCCGTATTATTTCTTCCCAGGAGCTAGGGCTTAGAGTTTGTTGAGAAAGAGACTTAACAGTAATGAGGAGGATAGGGAATGAGTGCAGGGTATTAATGAGAAGACTGGGTGACAGCTGCTCCCTGTCTGCCTGGCCTTCTGTTCTTGGACCTTAGCAGTGAAAAGTGAATGATAGAAAAGGAGCAGCTTGGCTGTTCCGGTGACCATTGGTCAGTGTACGTGGGAAGTAGAAAATGTTAAAAAGCAGCTGTAGCTGCTTTGGTTTGGCCTCCAGGGGGTTGTTGGTGAAGAACCAATAGAATGCTTTTCTGATTGCAAAGACCTACATGCGTTTTTGGAATTTATGTTTTCAAAAATTTACTTTTCAAGAAGCTGATAGGCAAGGTTGATTGAGTTATAAGACTGAGGAAAGGGATATGTAGGTCTGAATGTATGGCACTGACTGCAATTAGATGCTTGCTGTGTTTGTGATTGTATTATTTGTGAGCAAATTTATAATGGAAAAATGTGTGAAATTGGCAGCAGGCCGTGTGATCTATCAGAGCATCTCCCATGACCTTCTCTTCATGTCTTTCAAAGCTAGGTGTAGTGGGTGTTTGAAGAGGCATGATGCTTCCTTGGGTCTGAAGCTCTTTGAGTAGTCCACAGATTTTTTGTTTGTTTTACAGATTTATTTCCAGTGACTCCAAATGGTCCGCAAGCTCTGACTGGTCTGCTAACACTTATTTATTCATATAAAATATCATGAATTAAAAAACAAAATCTCATTTATTTCTGTGTGCTAATTCTTACAACCAGGGCAGAAGTTGAAGTGTATACATTATGCTATTCATGCATTTATTCATTCAACAAATACTAGGTGTTAAGCTCTAGGTTAAGCCCCCCCAAAGCCTCTGACTTCAGAGTACCAGTTAGGAATATTCAGGGACTCCAGTCATCCTTCTGAGAGTCAGACTTGTCACTTGGAAACTATTGAAACTGCTAGATCAATCCTGTGGACTTTCACGGAATCAGTGAAGTTACTCTCTGAATCAGCTGTCTTCAGTGTGACTTCTGGTAATGATGGAAATATTCTATATCCACCTTGTCCACTAAAGTAGCCTATATGTGGCTACTGAGCACCTGAAATGTGACTAATGATAATTAATAACTGAATTTTTGGATTGGAACGATCACTCAGTTAGTAACGTGTTTGCCTTGTAAGCATAATTATCTGACATTGATGCCCAGCATACATGTAAAATTTTGGTTGTGATGGCTTATGACTTGTAATCCCAGTGCTGGAGAAGCAGAGACAAGAGCACTCCTGGGGCATGCTGGCCAGCTAGATTAGCCTGACTGGTGAGCTCCAGGCTACTGAAAATCCTGTGTCAAGAAAGAATGAGCCATGTTCCTGAGGACGACTCCTGAGGTTGCTCTTTGGCCTCCATATGTGTGCACACATACACGTTTGCATGCACATACATACATAAACATGACTGAATTTTTAGTTTTTTTTTTAAATTTCATTGAACTTAAACAGCCCCAGAGAGCCAGTAGCTATTATGTTTCACAGTCCAAAGTTTAAGTAAAGGGGCTTTAATAAATGGCATTGTCTGTCCTGGGCTATTTCCCTATTGTTTACTGTCAGGGCTTTGAGTAACTGTAAGCATTGTGTATATTTTGTACTTACCATGTCTGATAAAAGTGATGAGAGAGTATTGAAGTGTGAGATTGTATGAAATGAAAGTAGATACATTGGTTAAAAATGATGAAAGAAAAGGGTAAACTGGCAATAGGAATTATTCTGAGAAAAACATGAACAAATGTAACTGGTGGAATGTAATTGAAAATCTTCAGGAAAACTCTTGATAAAGTGGTAAAACTTTTGAGACTAGCCTGGCTGCAAGAGAATGCTTGTATTTTTAAGAAAAATTTTATGCCAATGGTAATAAATTTCAGTTAACTACTTCATCTTTTCTTTTCTTCTTCATTCTCCCCTTTCTCCTCTTCTGCTCTCTCCTCTAATCCCTTTCCTCTTCCTCCCCTTCTCTCTTTTTTTTTCTGTACCAATGTCTGATGCCCTAATTTCGTGAATCTTCATTGTATAATCTTGAGTATTCAGGTGGGTAGTAATGGGTATTAAGACTGCTGAAATTCTTTCAACAAAGAATTGTCTTGGGGTTCAGTAGATTTTTCAAAGTACACAAAGCTGGCAGGAAAAATGTGTGGGTGACATACATATTGAAAAGGAGAGTATGCTGGCTTTAAAGTGTACTGAAGTGAAGGTATGTTCAGACCATGGTTGAAATAGAGAAGACCAATAAAACAATGGAATAGAGAAGAAAAAAATCTCTGATTTTTCCCAGCAGCTGCTTTGTGTGATAGGTCTGGAAGGTAAAAGCCACATTTGCAGGCCTCGGTGTGTGTGTGTGTGTGTGTGTGTGTGTGTGTGTGTGTGTGTTTAATAGGAATTTTCTTTGTTGTTTGATATTGTTTTTACATCTTCTCATACATATGTTTCAAGCTTGGGTATTGCTAACTTCATCTCATAGTTTAAACATGGTTTTAAAAAGAGACATGGTAACTAAGAACATAAGACACAGTCAAGCTAGTGCTAAAGCCAGGTATGGAGCACACACCTGTAATCCCAGCACTCTGGCCCAGTGTTTCTCCACAGTACGTTATAAGTGAGTGGCCTTGAGTGCAGCATGTGTGACAGCATGAGAGAATTCTCATGGTTAGGTTTCTGTTGAAATACATGCCAATTTTCAGTTTTGAAACTGGTGGTGAAAGTCTATTGGTCAAAACAATAGAAAAATATAGGGGTAAGAAGAGAAATAAGAATGAAATCTGGGGCTGGAGTGATTGCTTAGTGGTTAAGGTGCTTGTCTGTTCAAAGGACCCAGGTTCTATTCCCTAGGACCCATGTAAGCCAGATACACAAGGTGGCACAAGCATCTGGAGTTCGATGCAGTGGCTGGAGGCCCTGGTGTGCCCTTTCTTCTTGTCTCTGTCTCTCCATCTTTCTCTCTCAAATAAATAAATAAGTAAAAATAATGCAATCTACTCAATAATTCTTAAGGGGCAGATACTATGTAAAGTAGCATGTATGTGTTTGTATGTGTACTTGTTTGTATTTATACAGTAGTTCCTGTTTATCCACAGTTGACTTTCTGCATCTTCATTTACTTGTGGGCAGTAGCTTTCTGTTGCTGTGGCAAAACACATCAGATAAATCAGCTTAAAAGGAAGAGAGATTCTTTTGTATTATGATTTCAAGGTTTCACTCCATGGTCACTTGGCTCCATCACTTTTGGTCCTGTGGTAAGATGATACATGATGGCAAGGAGTGCATGGCGGAACAAGCCTCCTAGTTTGTGGGTAGGGAGCAAAAAATGAGAAGACAAATTGGTGTCCCAGTCCTGGTATGCCCTTAAAGGGCATGTTCCTGATGACCCCCTTCCATTGAGAAACACTTACTAAAAGTTCCACCACTTCCCAATAGTGTCATCAGCTGAGGATCAAATCCTTAAGCTATTATAAGTTATTGAGGATCATTTAAGCTCTAAAACACAATAGACACTGACATACCAGGTTTTTCATAGAGATGGGTGGATAATGAAAAACTACTGAATATTTATGAAATATTAAAATAATCTTAATTTATAGGGAATGAAATTGAGGCTAATGGAAACTACAGACTCATAGCATTTGTATAGTATTCTCTTTGTTTGTTTTGATTTTTTTGAGCTAGGATTTTGCTTTTAGCCCCAGCTGGCCATAAACTATATATATTTTTGCTTCAGTCTCCCTGTTCCTGCCACCATCAAAGATAAAATTAATTAATCTCTGTACTATCATGCCCAGTTGAGATATGTGTGTGTGTGTGGTGGATGTGTGTATATACAAGTGCACACATATCATGTGTTTGAAGTCAGAGGACAACTTCCTGATTTTTGTCTTTGTCTTCTATTTTGTTTAAGACATGCTTTTTCTTTTGCCACTGAGAAGTTGGCCTGCTGTGAGCTTCAGGATTCTTCTTTGTCTACCTCCCATGACATAGGTACATGTGGGATTACAGATGCTGTGCTGTTTGTTCCCAGGCTTATGTGGATTTTGGAGATCTGAACTCCATTCTGGAGACCTTAACTCCATCCGTCAGGCTTGTACAGCAAAAGCTTTTGATTACTAAACCATCTATATAACTACAAAACAACAATATTGAAACTTACGTACTTCATCAAATTAGATACTTTATAAAGATAACATGTCCATATATCACTCATTTAAGCTGACATTCAAATCAGACATGGCGATTCATGTCTGTAATCCCAGTATTCAGTAGGATTGCCATGAATTCAGGGAGCTTGGATGTGGGTATCTTCCTTGATTGTTCTCCACTTTATTTACAAAGTCAGAGTCTCTCAACTGAATCTAGAGTTCACCAATTGACTAGTCTAACTAGCTATCTTGCCCCCAGGATCTTGAGTGCTGGGCTTATAGGTAGGCCACCATGTGTACCCGGAGTTTACATGGAAGTGACAGGTCTGAACTTAGGTCTTTATGCTTATATAGCAAGAGCCATTTTCCCAGAAGTGGAGTCTTTCTCTGGAGACTTCGATGTATAACCTAGTGTTTTCCTGGATCAGAAAGAGAGAGAGAGAGACCAGAGTGGAGGAGGATACTACATCGAGTCCCTATCTTGTTCTTTATAAGCAATGTAATTTGTACTTGAGTCCAAAGTAGGTTACACTCATATTTTATATATCATTAAAACATAAAGTGCTTATATCACATATCATAATTCCCCTTTCATCTGAAGAAATTAAGGCCCATCACATTGGCCTGGCCACTTTTACTTGCTTTTAGGAAGTGTGTATATGGATCTATCTAAATAGACTTTGTGAAGCAGAAGTTAGGGTTTTGAAAAAGGCTGGCATCTTTAGAATGTTCTGGAGCATCTGAGTTTAGCGAGCTATTGCTTTATAATAGGTCATTTTATATGAAGTTAATTTCATAATAAAACTTCTGATAGAACTGAATATGTACATGCATACAATATAGCCTATTTAAAATGTAGTTTTAAAATATTACAGTTAAACTATAATAGATTATATGCAGCTGTATATCACTGTCATGTTTCCTTCATTTGTACATTTCATTCACCAGATATCTTTTGGGTGCCTCTATATCAGCATTATCTTAGATATTGGAGTTACAGTGGCCAAGAAAATAAGCAGACTCTTGCATTTGAAGTGTGACACAGACCCTGTGTGTGTGTGTGCACGCATGTGAGGTTTCTCAGGGTAAAGTAGAGCATAGGTGGGTAATAAGAATTGAAATAGCAGTTATAAAAGCATGGCCAAGGATTGTCTTGCTGATGACTGATCTGAAACGGCAGAGGAGAGGGCAGCAAGTGCAGAGCCCCTGACCGTCATGCTCCAGGAGCTGCACGGAGTGAGCAGGGAGGAGAGCAGATACCGTCAGCAGTCCCTGTAGTACTCTGTAGTAGTCAGGGGCGTTGGCTTGCTAACAGAGAAGCTGGTGAGAGGCTGTCCACAAAGTGTGGCACTCTATGACCTGTGTTTTTAATCCACATTACAGCTGTGTTTCATGTGAGTGTGCTGAAGTGGGGCAGGCAGACATGGACAGAACAGTAAAGGGGCTATCTGTGAGGAATGGTGGTGGTTTGATCACAGATTTTTTTTTTTTTTTTGAGAGTTCAATCTGTAGACCAGCAAGCCTCAAACTTGTGACAGTCCTGCCCCAGCCGCCTGGGTGCTGGAATTCCAAGCATGAGCCACTGTGCTTGGCATGGAGCTTTTTTTGGAGATTGCTTATCTGGATTTCAGAAAAGAGTTCCAGGCTAGAGATTAATATTGGGGAGCTGTTAGAATATTTAGACTGGATGAGATCCAGGAAGAAGTAAATTTCAGCAGAAAAGAGGCTCAGAACCAAGAACTTGGGCTACTTGCACTTGATGTTGGAGAGATGAGAAAGAACTGACTGATGAAATCCAGTGAGGAAAAACAGCTAATGAGGAAAATCTAGAGTGGCTATCCTGGGAGGGGTCAAGTGAATACGCTTAAGGGGTAATGAGCCAACTACTCCTTAAAAGCTAAGTGAAATGAGAGTCAAGTGAGAATTGACTCAGAATTTAGCCATGGAATGAACATGGATAAGCCTTTTTGACAACAATTTTGGTGGAGCTTTGGGAAATAAAAATTGATCAGTGAAGGTGTAAGAGAGTGGGAGTAGTGAAAAGGAAACATCAGATGTCTACAGCGATTTCAAAGATTTTTGCTATAAAGAGAAAGTGGGAAAAGTAGCAGAAAGAAGTGGAGTTGAGAGATATTTTTAGATGGGGAAAATAACAGCATGTATGAATACTAGCAGGGATGACAGCTCAGAGGGAAAAACAAATGATGCTGAGTATAGTATCACAATTTCCATTCAAAAGAACTTTTGTTTAAAACAACCGGGATCTTGTAAAAAGCTTGCTTTTATCGACACTAATTTTTGCTAATGCAGTCAGTTTCTTCACAATTCACAGTTCTTATGTTTGTATCTGTGTAAAAACTCAAAAAAAGCACTTCTTTTGTCTAAGCCTTAAAATAGTGTTTTTTTTTTTTTTTTTTTTTTTTAGTATGGATCATTTCTTCTCATCTTACTCTGGACACTCCCAAAGGCAAATATACATGAGTCTGAGGTGCACCCTGTGCACAGCCAGTTGTAACTGTTGAGTTTATTGTCACCTCAAAGTCACCACTGTCCTTTAAGCATGCATGGAATCTCATTTTCTTTTTTATAACATATTTATTTATTTATAAGCAGAGAGAGACACAGAGAGAGACACATAGATCAACAGAGAATGGGCACATATCTACCATATTTCATGTGCTAAATGGGCCTATGTGGCTGCCATATTGGACAGTGCAGATATAGATGAGAGTAGTTACAAGTATTAGAAGCACAATTTTGTTTCCGCTTTTATTTTGTAATTACTGTTTACTGTTATTATTTATTTTGTTACTCTTCATAATGTCAGCATATGATTTGCTATAGTGATGACACAGGGCTAGGAAAATGTTGATAGATAAAATTTTAAATCTTAAAATCTCTCCTAAAAATGAGTGGATGTATAAAAATAGATAATTATAAATATGCACAATACTAAACTATGGGATGACTTGCAATAGCTAACAGAGGTATAGGCTTACATCAATTAAAAATGGCCAGTGTTGGGCTGGAGAGATGGCTTAGCAGTTATGCGCTTGCCCATGAAGCCTAAGGACCCCAGTTCGAGGCTTGATTCTCCAGAACCCACGTTAGCCAGATGCACAAGGGGCACGTGTCTGGAGTTCAGTTGCAGTGGCAGAAGGCCCTGACATGCCCATCCTCTGTCTCTCTCTCTGCCTCTTTCTCTCTCTGTCTGTCATTCTCAAGTAAATAAATAAATAAATAAACAAATTAAAAACAATTTTAAATGGCCAGTGTTTAGGTACTATGTGTTAGCAGTGTTATTTATGTTGCTTTATTTCTTATGAATACTCCTGAGTATCATCATGGTAACCTAATGGTAACATCACTGAGCTGTTGATACATGAGTGAACTGTGACACAGACACTTACTCTCCACTGTTGTTTGATTCCCTTATTCCACATAAAGTAGGGAGGTAGAATGGTTTACATTCTATAATGGGGAGCTGAGGATAAAGAGATTAAATGGTGAACAAATGGTCAATGGAGGATTTGAACTCTGGACAGTCTGGTACCAGAATTCCATTAGATTCCATCACATGGCTTCCTTAGTACATCCAAGTGATACATGCCTTTATTTTATCTTTAAGCTGTGATCAAACTGAAGTATTCTTTAGTTTATGTTTGACTGGTATTGTCCATTTGTTCTGGAAACTTGAGTATAAATTAACTCTTCAAGTGAATTATATCATGTTTTCCATTAATTTAAATATTAATCTCAGAGTTGCTTAAGAATCTTGGTTTCTGATTGATTTTGATTTACATTTAGCTCCAGCACCATTTCTTTCTGCCCACTATATCTTGTGGGAAAAACAGCTGTTAATATAGAAGGTGAATTTTCAGTGTTAGAGAGAACTAGAACATACATCTTGGTTGCAAAGGTAGGCTCCAACATTACTGAGACAATATAAGTTACTAATAGCATTCATAGTAAATCACACTGGGCAGTTAATCTGTGGTGGGCCATATCCTATGCCTTTGCATTGATCTTATTTGATAATTTAGAACAGGGCTATAAGGTTGTTTTTATCTTGTTTTTGAAAAGTATTTATTTATGAGAGGAAGGATGGTTGTGCTATTGTGAATGAACTCTAGATGCACACATCACTTTGTGTATCTGGCTTTACGGGGTACTGGAGAATCAAACCCTGGCTGTAAGGCTATGCAAGCAAGGGCCTTTAACTACTGCGCCTTATCTCTAGCCCTGGTTGTATCTTTATCAATAATTAGGTGTCAAAAGCAGTGCCATCAGAATTATTTTGTAAGGTTCTGCTGTCCATATTTTGTTCATTTATTTATTTATTTGGCATTTTTTACTAGAATCTTATTATGTTGCCCAGGCTGGCCTTGAACTTGTGATCTTCCTATCTACTCCTCCCAAGTGCTGTAATTATAGATGTACAACATCAAGGCTGGCTGTGACTCTGGTTTCCATTCTAAGATAGACATAAGCAATGAAAAGGTAGCTTAGTGGTCAGAAGATCATGTGATAGGAGGAGCTTGAAGATACCATTATTTAATAATGAAGAGAAGGCTTAGAAGAAAAGTCAATATAAAATTGCTTTTAGGTGTTTGGAGCCTATATTGGCGGTGCCCTACTTTCTCTGGGCTTTGGTTGGCATCTTCTTCTACCCCAGTTGCACCTCATTTCCCGAGGGCATGGGTACCATTGTACCCAAGTTGATAAATTTATCAGAGTTAGTGGAAAAGCATTAGAGGACCATGTGGACATTTTGATTGTCATTGGGAACAGTGCTTTGCTCCCCCATCAGTTATGTGAAAGCACTTTAGCAGGGGCTGAGATCACTGTGCTACTGTGGCAGTGCAACATTGCATCATTCTTTTTAGCTGATCCATTAGTGAATGTTATCACCATGGGAATTACAGACCACAGGTAAAACATGTGCACGGAGGGCCTAACTTTCATGGCCATATGCAAATTTTTCTTTGATTGTGTATTGAATTAAACAATTCAATTTTAAAGTAATTTTAATTTAAGGCTTTTTTTCTGATTACAAATGTCCTGGTAATTGTAGATAGTTTGGGATATCCAGAAATACTTAAGAAGGAAAACAAAAAAAATCAGCTGTAATTGTTCTAAAGCTCAGTATTTTTTCCTTTGATTCTGAGTATTATACATAGTCTTATATCATATTTTACTTCACTGAACATATTATGGACATATAGTGAACATTTCCCATGTCATTAAAATTATTTGTAGTTATTTTTTAATGAATGCAATTAATCTTATGGCTCTTCCATACTTCATTTAGTTTGTTGTTGTTGTACATTTAAGCTGGTTCAGATTTTTAATTTCTATTTAAAATATTACTATGTAATGACAAATGTTTGTATGTATATAAATTTTCATTTACATCTCTGGTTATTGTCATAGGATATTTTTCTAAAATTGAGTTATAACTGAAGATATGGACCTCGTTTTTCACGTGTTATGTGATGTGCATGCATGATGCAGATGTGTGTGAGTGAGCATTCACATGTGTGTGTGCATGTGGAGGCTAGAGACTGATGTTGGGTGTCTTCCTCATTCGCTCTACTACTCTACTTTCTTTTTTTTAAATTTTATCATTTTTTATTAACAACTTTCATGATTGTAAACAATATCCCATGGTAATGCCCTCCCTTCCCCCACTTTCTCCTTTGAAACTCCACTCTCCATCATATCCACTCCCCCTCTCAATCAGTCTCTCTTTTATTTTGATGTCATGATCTTTTCCTTCTATTATGATGGTCTTGTGTAGGTGGTGTCAGGCACTGTGAGGAAAATGGATATCCAGGCCATTTTGTGTCTGGAGGAGCACGTTGTAAGGAGTCCTACCCTTCCTTTGGCTCTTACATTCTTTCTGCCAACTCTTCTGCAATGGACCCTGAGCTTTGGAAGGTGTGATAGAGATATTGCAGTGCTGAGCACTCCTCTGTCACTTCTTCCCAGCACCATGAGGCCTTCTGAGTCATCCCAAGGTCACTGCCTTCTGAAAAGAGAAGGTTCTCTACCAAAAGTGAGAGTAGCATTAATATATGGGTGTGAAAATTAAGAGAAGTGCTCACTGGGCAGCTTGATGAGCATAGTATATACATTTAGCCAGACAGCAGCAGATGTTACTCCCCTAGGGCTCATGATTACCCCTGTTTTAGGTTTTTAGTATCAGAGATGTATTCCTTCCCATGGAGCAGGCCTCCAATGCAATTAGAGAGCAGTTGGTTTCCACCATAACAGACGTGCCGCTATTGCACCCGTTGGCTCATTTGGCCTGGCTGGCAAAATATAAGGCTTGCAGTATCCACTGTTAAGTATCTTCACTGGTGATTTCTCTCTTCATTGAACTGCATTCAGCATAGCTTTTTCCAGCTTTCTGTCAGCTGGTCTACATGGAAAAGGTTATCACTCAGTTCCAGTAGGATTTCTCAGTGGCCTTGCAGCCCAAGCATGTGCAGTCTTCAGCAATAGGGCCTTAGCATCTATTCCTTGTGGGAAACCAAGGGCCTCGGCAATGGCCTGTAATGTTTTAGGGTCATCAGAGACCTCCCTGGCCAACAACTCACTGGAAGGTATCCCATCCCTGGCACTGAAAATTTTCTAGTGACAATCTACAACTCCTGAATGTTCCATTGTCCAAAAAAGTTGGTTCCCATATAATTTATTTATATCATCTTAGATTTTGATTAGCCCTCCCTCCACCTTTCCTTTACTCAATCTCTTCCCCTGACCTCAGTTGGGCCTTTTCACCCCCATTAATCTATTCTTCTACTTACATATATACAATACCATTCTATTTGATTAACTAGACAGTGAGCTGTTGGTATCTGCCTGTCATGATGGATGTAGCCTTCAAAGGCCCATTCCTAATGAACTACTTCCCCTAAGTAGTGTCTACCTCCTAAAGGCTCCATGTCCTATAAGAACATAACCACTTACAAGCATTCAAAACATGACCCTTTGGGGGAACATTTCAGATTCAAACCATAGCAGGATTTTCATATTGATTTGTGGTACTGAGTTCCTTATACTTGAATTTTAGGCTTCAGAGCAAAGATTGGGTGGCACTGCCCCTTTGTCCAGCATTGGGTCTAGCGTAGTGTGCATATAGTGCATAATTAATGCATAGTGTAGGCACTTGGTTAGATCTCAAGTAATTAGGTGAGTAGTTGATCCCCACCCCAGCTCCCGTGTGAACCTTGAGAGGAGGCTTACTGGAGAAAAAGACCTGTTTGGAAAGGCATTTGTTCTTTCTGTTTTTTTTTTTTTTTAATTTGTTTAGGATCATATGTTAAGTAAGCATGAGATATAACTAAGGAAATTTTCCTTAATTTTTCAGTAGAGCTAGGATATTTTCTAGTTATTAGTGATCTCATTAAATCATTTTACCTATTCTGATCTTGTGGGTACCTTTTTATCACCCTAGCATTGTTTTCTTTGCTAGTCTTCTACATGCTAAAGATAAAACAAAATCCCAGTTAACTCATTTTGGGGGAAATTTACTGTATCTTTGATGCTTTTATGTGCTTAGTTTCCTCTGATCTCATTTTTTTTTTTTGTTAGTAGTAATCTCATTGTGAAGCACCCATGAAAAGAGATTAAAACCAGAAGCTGTCAGTCAGGGACCCAACAGTACCTCCATGGGGTGAGATAACAGCAAACCATGCCTCACGCCTCATCAGCACACTGGCCTCCCAGAACAGCACAGAACCCTTAGTGAACAGCAGACGCTCCCTTGTTCCTTAAGCTCAGCCCACTCTTTTGTTTCTACTTTTTATTTCTTCCCAAGGAACATTTCAAACAGGAGCAACTGAATAGAGGCAGTCTTAAAAACCATGCCTTAAAGAAGCCTTAGCCAGAGTCCTGCTTGTGGAGGACACAGTGACAGTCATGTGATGTTCTTGGCCATGACCCTGGCATGCTGTCAGGTTGGAAGCTCCCCTATCTGGAACAGCAAACTCTCCTCTGTGAAGCACTCACAGTCTGTGGCACAAACATGATTTTGCTGTGTCATTTTCCCATAGTTATTATTTTAAAAATGATGAATTTCAGAAATCAAAGGTGGTTTGTGTATTTCTAAAGAAATATTAGAACATATATTTCTGTTCCTTATGTTTGTAAGGAAAACAGTCCCTAAATTTTGGGTTCTCTTCAGTGTCCCCAAATCAACACTTGCTTTGACATGTGTTCTTGGAAATCTGGCTTAAGTTGTGTGGTTGGTAGTAGAGCTGAGGAGGGACTTGGCATGGGAGTTAAGCTAACAGTTTCAAGTTGGGTAATTAGTCAGCTACAACCATGTGGAACGGATCTGATGATTAGACTAATTAGATAAGCCATTTCATAAGTGCCGTGATGGACCCCTGGGTAATGGCCCAGAAATGCTGCCTTTCCTGGTTTGTTTGATTGATGAAAAGCAGGTGTCACACATGGGAGTTACTTAGTTTTTCAGTCAGAGTTATTTGTCTGGTTTTCATCTGTGTCTTTTATTTCTTTGATCATAGAGAGGCAGACATGTCTTTCTTTGTGGTTGTGGGATAGGACTTCCCTGCTTTTGTTTCTCTCCCCTTCACTATACCGGCGTAGTGGAGTCGATTAAATAGGGCACCTTTACTCAGGTCTTTGCAAACATTCCTGAGTGTTTTGTTTAATCGGTTTAGAAGCTACTTTGCTAGTAGTAGACCCTTTTTCTGGCCATTTAAAAATATTTTATTTTATTTATTTAAGAGAGAGAAAGACGCATATAGAAAGAGACAGAATGGGCATGCCAGGGCCTCTAGCCCTGCAAACAAACTCCACATGCATGCACCACCTTGTACATTTGGCTTATGTGGCTCCTGGGGAATCAAACCTGGGTCCTTTGGCCATTTCTGAACACTTAAATTCTTCATGTTATCTCTATAACATTTCTTGGTGCCCACTATTTGCCAGGAGCTATAAGGCATCCAAAGACAATGTAACCTTGTAGGGATGTGTTTTGTTTAGTTTTATTCTTCCACCTACTAGTCTGGTGTTTTGCACCTGGCAGGTGCTATGTAAATATCGGTTGAAAGAATCTGTTAATTGGTTTATCACCTCTGCCATGTTTTTGAAGCAGGGTTTCACTTGAGTCCAGTCTGAATTGGAACTCACTTTGCAGTCTAGGTTGGCCTTGAACTCATGGTGATATCCCCACCTCAGACTCCCAAGTGTTGGGATTAAAGGCATGAGCCATCAAACCCAACTTTTTTTTGTTTTTGAGGTAGGGTCTCACTCTAGCCCAGGCTGACCTGGAATTCACTCTGTATTCTCAGGGTGGCCTCGAACTCATGGCAATCCTCTTACCTCTGCCTCCCCAGTGCTGGGATTAAAGGCATGTTGCTACCACGCCTGGCTCTAACTTTTGACTCTTGTTTTTCATTTTGTGTTTATAGTCACATTTAGTTCATGCAGTGATAGCTTATTTCATAAAACAGATTTGTCTTTTTAAATAAACAAACTCTTATATAACCAGTCTCATTTGTTTCATGGTAATTTTTATATTAAAGTTAGACCTTTTAAAAGATTTTAAAAAATTTAAAAAATAACACATAATATCAGAACTGTTGTCAATCTTTTAAAAATAAAACATAGAATGCTGGAGAGATGGCTTAGCAGTTAAGGAGCTTACCTATGAAGCCAAAGGACTAGGTTTGACTCCCCAAGACCCACCTAAGCCAGATGCACAAGGTAGCAATGTATCTGGACTTTGTTTGCAGTGGCTGGAGGCCCTGGTGTGCCCATCTTTCTCTTTGTCTCTTAGTGTGCCTGTTTCTCTCTCTCTCAAGTAAATAACTAAAAAAACAGAAAACAAAATAAAACAAAACAACCCCCCCAAAAATCCCAAACCAGAGTCGGGTGTGGTGGCACATGCCTTTAATCCCAGAACTTGGGAGGCAGAGGTAGGAGGATCACTGTGAGTTCAAGGCCACTTTGAGACTACATAGTGAATTCCAGGTCAGCCTGGTCTACTGAAACTCTACCTTAAAAAAAAAAAAATATATATATATATATATATTGCCAAGTTGTGCTATAATGCTAAATGGAGGCTATAAGGTATTTTCATGCTCCTTCATACCTGTGTCAGTCTCATTATGGTGAGCAAGTGTGAGGCCAACCTAGACCCTCACTTTTCAGTCTTGTTCTTCATCTGTCCCACACATGCTAATCTCTTAAAAGGTGGCCCTGTTTTGTTACCTAGTTTGCAAATGGATAGATTAGGCCTACTGGCCTCACAGTTCTTTAGGGATATTTAGCAATACATGAAGAATTTAACTCTCCAAAAACATCACTAGTCATTTATCTGAGAACTAATAAGTAAAATAGAACCCCATTAGATTTTGTACTTACCATAGTGGCCTGATGAAAATGCACATTGAGATAGTCAAACATACTTTTTCAGATTTTTTGATTGCTGTGTGTATTTTCTGATTAAAAAATACATAAAATAAAGATGATAATGTCAAACTTGCAAGAGTGTTTTGGGGATTGAGATAAATGTCTTCATTGTGATATTATATGAATGAGCTATTTAGTACTTGATAGCAGAAATGAAATACATCAGACAAAAATGAATAACTAAACACCTAAATGAGGGATTGCTTTCAGGTACCTTTGAGAATAATCTTACACAAAAGGCTGAAAAGCAATTGGAAATTTTGTAATTGAAGTTACAGTTACAGAAAGTTTTATCGAGTCTGTAATCCATTTTCTCTGAGGATCTCTAACCCAATTTCAGTTATTTTTTTGTATGTGGAAGTATCATATACTTTTTAAGAAATGAATATCCTGAATTCATTATCACCCCCCCCACAATTAATTTAAGTAAATGAGTTTTATTACATCATTATCCAGTTGGTATTTAAGGTCCTATTGCTATACTACCCTAAATTTTATGTTTTAGGAATTTTAGAAAAAAAACTGGAGAGGTGGATCAGTGGTTAAAGGCACTAGCTTGCCAAACCTGACAACCTGGGTTTGATTCCCCAGTACTCACATAAGGCCATAATGCACACAGTGGTCTGTGTCTGGACTTTGGTCTGGTATGCTTGTACTTTCTTGCTGTCTCTCCTTGCAACTACCTAACTAAAAATAAATAAACAATTATGAATGAATATACTTCAGAACAAAACAAAAATTCCTAAAGTCTTGGTCTCTATTTATTTTTGAGATAAGGTCTTACTGTGTTGTCCAAATTGGTCTTGAACTCTTGGGCTCAACTGACCCTTTCACTTCTGCCTCCTGAAAAGCTGGGACCATAGAAAGGTGCTATGTGTCAGACTGAATCTTAGTGTTTAAGTAGAACTTTGGGGGAAGTAGACTATTTTCAGGAATATTGGTAATATGATTATAACATAGTAATATTAATTTACAATAAAAATATTAATCAAAAAATACTAACTAGAAAATATTTAATGAGCTGGGAGTAAAATGAAACACATTAATTAACATTTTAATATTTGGGAATAAAAACCTCCAAAACAAATTTTTGTCTGTTTTATGAGGTATTAGTGAATAATTATTGTTATTATTACAGTAATATGATATTTTTAGGTAATTTTGGAAATTAAAAAAGCATTACTTTTATACCTACAATGAATTTAAAAATCAGTAAGAGCATAAAATTCATATTATTATTGTATCATTTGAAAACTGAAAAGTTGTTCCTTCAGACATTCAAATGGTCCCTTTAGATTGTGTTTTTTTTTGTTGTTCTTTTTTTCCTGTATGGGTGGTGCTGGCTATTTAATCTAGGGCAGGACACATGCTAAATACATATGCTCAATTACAGTACAGTACCATTATTTTTTAAGTTTATCCTATAAAATATGTTATTTCCCCCTTTATATCTTTCCTATATTCTTAATTCATGTACTTAATTGTTTAACTTTTTTTTTTTTGAGGATTGTGGTTGTTAGTTTCCCAGTTTTGAGATGTGGTGATATTGCCCCCATGGGCTATAAATCTGTGCCAAATGACATGTTATTGAAATAACTGTAGTTTATGAATGGCTGTGCTATAAAAGTGATGTGTTAAGAGTTGTGCAATTATCCTGACTATCACTAGTCATTATTGTTAGCTGTGTACAGAATATTAGCAGAAATTATTCTGAGCACTTAAAAATATTAGTTTATTTATTCTTGATATTAACCTGACGGTGTTATTTTATGGCTATGTCCATTTTCGTACCTCTCAAGGAGGTAAACTGTGATCCAAGAGAACCTACTAGTAAGTGTAGAATTTGGATTTGAATTCATTCAGTCTTACTTCCGAGCCCTCACTCTTAAATTATTATGATAGTCTTTCTGCTTTTATGAGTGGACTTTGTTACCCATTTTTGATGATCTGAAGAATTTCTTGTTTTGTTCATAATTTTTGTTTGGGTTGAAACTATTTTAGTCATTAATTCATTTGTTAACAATTAGTTATTAAACACCCATTACATGGTTCTGAGAACTTATTGGTCAGTTAGATATACCCTTATATGTTTAGCTTTGTGTGTCCAACAGGTTTTGACTCCTGCAGCTTAATGTGTAGGAGAGAAGAGATACAGCAAGGAGAAACTCATTGTGGCGTCACAGAGAACTCCATGAGAAACTAGGGCATGAGAGCTGAGCAATATTTAGTCAGACTTGGAAGAGGTTTGAGCAGAACTGGAGTGGCATTCCAAGTAGGGGAAGGAACCAAGTTCAAGGATTAGGGGTATGAGACTGTATAGCATGCAGAGAGTTGTGCTTAAGTTCACTGTATCTGAAACTCAGTGTTTTTTAGTTAGGAATTGGGCTGGCTAAAGGTGTAGTGTTAAAATAATCCTAAGATTAGGCAGAAGAAGAATAAATGAATTTATCGTACATTAGTAAGTTGAATGCACTATTTAAAAATAACAAACAAGAAAT
This sequence comes from Jaculus jaculus, assembly GCF_020740685.1. Lineage (NCBI taxonomy): Eukaryota > Metazoa > Chordata > Mammalia > Rodentia > Dipodidae > Jaculus > Jaculus jaculus. The sequence continues at coordinate 8,832,641 of NC_059113.1, read as the reverse complement.
GACAAGAGATAACCATGATCTATCGCATCATACCTCCTCCTCCTTTCCCTACCCTGGAAGTCACCACATTCTTGAGAAGGGCTATGGGGAAGGTACAGTGGAGGTCTTGGCTTCCTCACCAACTTGTTAGGAATTTTATGGCAGAGTTGGGATAGTGTTCATATCCTGGTGTAGTCTGCACTGTTGTCATAGAGTAGGTCCATATAATATATTTATTATATGTATACATTTGATTTCCATGTGAGATTGTAAACTCTTTTCATGGAAGTGCCTTGTTACACAGTGATTTTGGCTTTTACGTAATATCTGTGAAAATGTAGATAATTGTACATTATTTTTATTAAGTCAAGATTAAATCTAATTTTATTGCATATATATCATTCTACCTTTCAATGCTTGGGGAATTTGTTTCCAAACTTATTTATGCAAGAAAGGGCCTTATATCCTAGTTTTGAATAGATGCATCTTTACCATGTGAAAGCATGATTTATTAAATATTAAAATAATGTTTCACTCACAAAAACCATAATATGATTTAGAAGTAAATAAAATATTTTGAGAAAAAAAATATGGAGCAGACAATCTTAAAAGCAGCAAGAGCTATCATTTTTAGTGAAGAAACTATTAATTCAAATGGCAAAAGTTCTCTTATTGAATATGAATGTGTTTTCTTAAGATAAACTTGGAATTGACTTTATGTAACAGCTGCTCTTTATGAATAGGAGTAATTATAATTCAAATTTAAATACAAGATACTGTACATTAAATTAGTATAATAATTAAAACGTGAGCCCAGTGTCTCCTTGGATATATTTCTTGGTAGTGGACATTTGGTTGTCGTCTAAGGAGAATTAAAGATGGCTCCATGTGGCCTTCCCACAGTGCAGTAGTGTTTCTCCAGCTCACTGACGTCACTTAGATGTGGTAGAAGCACAGAGTTTCAAGGAGGAAAACAATCTCAGAAGCTCTTTATACTCCTTTATCTTCCAGATAAGAAAAAAAAAAAAATAATGGGACTGACTACCCTGAGCTCCTTGGCCCCCAGTCTAGAAGGACATAAACATTTGGATATCTTTCAGGTTCACATTCTTTGAGTCCTTGGAGCCCTTTGCAGCCGGGTCCTTCTGGGGTTGTGGCCTCTGGCTTCTTAGTGTAGAGGTAAGGGTGGGCAGAGGGAGGGGAATGGAGGTGGGTAGGAGGTTGCCAAAATCTAAAGTCAGCCTGCTTTGTTCTCTCTTGGATTTAGTCCTAGGAAAATCTGATCTGAACAGAGTCTGGTGCATTAGTGAGGCCTGAATATGGATGCCAGGAGCATCCCAAGCCTTCTGTGTCCTGCTCCCTATTGCTGACATCTATATCTCTCCTGAGGTGACTGAGGCTGTTGGTTTATAGATTGGCTGACTCTGGTGCAGTCTAGGCAGTAGATACTGCCTCATGGCATGTAGGGATGCTGGAGGGTAAGAAGCAAGTTAGAATTTGTGTGGTCATTTGTCAGGTTTTAGATTTCTTAAATCTTAGAAAAAGAATTTCTCAAACAAAACTTCACATTTCCTTTTTGACTTTCAAATCCACACAAAATCCGAGCTCCTTGCTTTTCAGGGCTTGACATTTTAAGAGGAGTCAAAGTGTAAACTCATGGACACAGAACAGGTTACATGCTTTGGTTATTTCCTCATGGTTCACTCAGGGTCGCTTATTGATTTGTTGCTGTGAAACAAGTTTTAAACCCAACAGCATGTGGGTGTGTTCTGCTGCCTAACCTTGCCCATGGTGCTCTCTGAACTTTGAGCAGGCTTCAGCTCCATGCCATGTGCCCTGTGTTGGCTTCTGTGACCTTTTCATGGGGCCAGACTCTAGTTCCTAAATCCCAGCTCACCTCTCCTGAGTCCGGTAGGAACTGGTCCTGTGGGAACTCAGGCTTAGCTACTGATGAGCAATTACTGTTGTCCTTGTTTTTATCATAGTCTAACCTACTGTTCTCAGACAAATATGCATTGTTCAGATGTTTTTACTCTAAAGTCCATCACTGGTTATACCACTGAAGATCTCTATTTAACCTCTTCCTTTATAGCTTCTATGGTTGTCAATAATCTATAGCAGTTGAGATTTAGTACATAAGTAATGCATGTTTTATGAAAATCAGAAAATAAATGTAACTAAAATGAAAATATAATATGTTAAATTTGTGTACCTAGGTGGGAGTAAATGTGGGTAATGGTCAGGAAACTGGAAAGGGCAAAGGCGACTGGAGGAGGCTTTAAGGGAAGGGGGGTGGAAGACAGTAAAACAAATAAGATATTAAAGGGGACTGGGGAATACTATGGGCAAAAGGATACAGCAGGGAGCTAGGGGTTGGGGGAAAATCAGCCAAAACAATATATGTATGAAAATGCCATATGGAAATGTTACTTTGTAAGGCAATTTAAACAAAAATAAAGAATAAGAAATTTACAAATGATCTGTAACCTACAGATTACAGAGAAACCACTGATGACATTTTAGTGCATAGCTAAAATTTTTAATGTGTTTTGTTCACATAGCACTAAATATAGTTTAATAAAAATGAGTTCAGTCAGGCGTGGTGGTGCATGCCTTTAATGAACTCTGTAAAATAAGGAAGTTAGCCTTTAAATTTTGTTATGCATTGCAAATATTTTTTCCAGCACAAAAGTTTTTAATAACTATGCTTTTTATTATAAGGAGATACTAAAAACTTATTTGAATGGTAGAGCTTTTACTTTTAGGCTTTCATTATGATTGTGTTAAGAAAATCTACTTGCTGTTTTCTTAGGAAATTTCTTAAACATGTAAATGGTGGGCAGAAGAAGATATGTATTTTTATTTTTATAAATTCATTTATACATTTTATTTTTATAAGTATCTTATATTTCCCTCCAGAAAGATCATAAGTACACTGATCAGCGGGGCATGACAGAATGCCTTCTTTCCAATAACTAATGATACTACTTGACATTACTTAAAAAAAAGTCTTAGCCATCTTGTGTATTTCTTTGAATATGAGTTAAGATTGAAATAGCTCCTATATTTATTTGTAGTTAGTATTTCTTCTTCCTTAAATTGTCTTCTTAATGTGTTAAGAATTTGGCTTTATGTAAAACCTTTTAAAATCCACTGAGTGGAATGAACAGCTCTGCCTTCTCGTTGCTAATGACGTGAGACATTAGAAGATGCTGGAACTGCTTATTGAAGGGAATGAGTGGATATTAGCTTGCTGTGATAAGTCAGTCATAATGCTTTTTATCTGTTTGTTTATTCATTTATTTTGTTTTTGGAGGCCTGGTTTGGCTGTAGTCCAGGCTGACCTGGAATTCACTATTTAGTCTCAGGCTGGCTATCCTCCTACCTCAGCCTTGAGTGCTGAGGTTAAAGATGTGTTCCACCAAGCCTTTTTTTTTTTTTTCAATCCGTTTTAATCTTTGGTTCAATCTTACAGATAAAGAAAGAGAGGCTTGAGTTGGTCACTTAACCTATCCTAAGTAGTTGTACATGTCAGAAATAAACCACTGCTTAAGCATACAGCATACCTTCCTTCCTCCTCCACCACATACCATTTTACTTCAGGGCCATTCCCTTTTTAGTATGCAATATAGATATATGCAATATAGATATATTAGGTGGCTAGTTAGCTGGTTGAAATGAAAGCTAATTTTGGTGAAGAGGATGAAAATTTCAGAAAATAGCTACTGAGTAATATTGTAATGGGATATGGAGTATTGCAGAAACTTGCTCTCTTTTATTTTTCTTTTTCTACTGATTTAATTATATATCCTGGTAGATCCAGGACATAGAAAATGGCTTAGAGATTAGCCAGAAACCTTTTACATAATAACCAAGATCTCTTTCTCTTCGTTACACTTCCATCATTTGCTGCTTTTGTAAGCTTTGCTGGCTGCCTGGTGCTGAGCCCCAGGAGGGAAATCCGTGCTGGCCCCTGTCTTCTCATTGATACCTTTTTCTTCCTACCCTGGTTCTTGAAATGCTGCATTCTCTAGTACCCTAGTGCCATGGCAACAGCACATGGTGACTGCTTTTCTTGCATTTAAGAAAAAGACTTCTAACTATACTTTCCCTTTTGCCTGTTTGCCCTTAGCACTGTGATCTACCCTTTCCCCTAGTAAAAGGCAAGACAGTTCTGATCTGTAGTCAAGACTACAGGATCTGTTGAAAGCAGTAACTAGCAGGCCAGATGCACTATTGTCCTGGTTTAAACCCAGTTTCTGTCCATTTTCTAAAATAATACCCATTGCATTCGCTCCTCTGTTTGTCTGACACTTTATACTATCTTTTTTTCTTCCTTCCTTTGTTTTTAACTTGACATGTGCCATAGTTGAGAGAGTATTTGGAATTTGATTGCTCATTCTCCCCTCACTAGAATGCAGTGTGTCTAGATGAGTGGGATTCCCTTTTGCTCACTGTTTTCCATGTTCCCTTGCCCAAGGACTTGCAAAGCTTGATTTTCTCAGGACTTGTGCTCCTTGCATTTCTTTTCCTCTTCAAGGCAAGATTTGGATTATATTTGATCTATTCAAATCTGTGACAGTTGCTCAGTTCCAGTGCATTTGAAGTCCATCAGATCCCAGGGTCTGAGCCATGTGAGAACCCAGTAGGAATGGATTATAGTTGACTCCAAAAATACACATTTGAAATCACTCAGAGTTTGGTTTGAATCCTGGTGCCTATGTGTTTTTAGACACTGAGTTTGGAGAAGGCTTTCTGAGCCTGTTCTCTCATATATGCCATTTACTTCCTTAGCTTCCCATGTAGGTTAACTCTATGGCATAGAAACAACTTGAAGATAGGAAGAAGAAGAGATGATGTGGTAATGTGGATGTTAAAGTTTTACTTTTCTTTTGATTTTTTTATTGGAAATGGGTGTTGACTATAATAGTAAGCTGGGTTGGGTGGCTGTGACATTTGATTGCTTGGCATCCTTTCCTGGTACTTAACAGCATTGTGACACTGGGCAAGAGCCAGCCCCCATTTATAAATAACAGTAAATGGTTACAAGAGTACTGTTAACCTCAGGTTAGATATAGAGATTAAGTGAAGTACACATTAGCACAAAGTTTGGTCCTCTAGTGGTTCAAAGCTGTTCAGACACCATCTAGTCCATCTCTTCTACTTCTGCTCTGTTTCCTACTCTGCCTTACAGAGTAATACATAACCAAACAGTATCATTTTCAGTGGACATATATTCAAGATTGTTTCTGTTGTGAACTGAATATTTTTTCCTAAAATTTGAAATCCCAACTCCCAATATTATGACCATATTTGGAGATAATTAAGGTTAAATGAGGTCATAAGGGTGAGGCTAATTCAGTAGAATTGTTGGTATCCTTATAAGAGGAGAAAAGACACCAGAAATGTGAGCACACAGAGAAAAGGCCATGTGAGACATAGTGGGATGGCTGCTCTGTGCAGGTCAGGAAGAGAACCCTCACTAGAAACCAGCTTAGAAGGCTCTCATGGTCCTGGACTTCAAACCTTTTGCGCTATGGGAACATGTCAATTGCATCAGCCCCCAGTGGTAGCAGTCTAAGTAGGCTAATATATATAGATCCTTCTTTTTCATTTCATCTTAGATCTCTTCTTGTGAGTGGTTTCAAATGCCTCTGCACCCTGTTCATCAGTATCTAGATTTCTTCAACTATACCAGCATCATTTTTCAAAGTGGAATGCTCAGCGTTATCTTAGGAGACCCAGGTGGTCTGAGCAATTTAAGTTCTGGATTCTATTCTTCTAAATAAAATCACAAGTTGTGTTACAGGGTCCACTGAGGTTATTTGGTCTAGTGTTTTAATCCATATAGAAAAAATTGCTTTTAGATCCATTGTTGGGGAAGACCTTTAGAAGTCTGGATCAACTTTCCAGCCAAGCAACTCAGTTCTTGTGTTTTCTGTGCTTGGTGTATTAGTTCATGGTGCTTGAGGTAGTTTGAATGTATGTTTCCATAAACTCAGGTGTTTTATTAAAACTTGTGACTTGGATCTCCAGCCACTTGGCTGGAAGAGTGTCACTGGGGGAGGATCCTGCAGTCCAGTCCTAAGGTTGTCACTGGGGACTACATTCCAGTCCCAAGGTATGTAGAGAAGTCTGAGCTCTGAGAGTCTTGCTTGCTGCAGGGTTGTGCTTCCTGCTTTTGGTGTTTGCTGGCTGTTTGGTTGTTTCTGTCTGCTTGGACATACGGAAGCGGCTTCTTCCACCATTGATGGAACTTCCTTTTGGTTCCACAGCTTGAAATAAACCCCTTCCTCCCATAAACTTGATCTGGTTTGGATGTTCATCTTAGCAGTGTGGAGCTGTCTACAACAGTGCTGTAAAAAATAACCATCAAATGATTAATTGTTTCTCATAGTTCCAGAGGCTGGAAGTCGAGGTCAGGTGCCAATGTGGTCTGGTGTTTGGTGAGGGTACTTCCTGGTTCATCTGTGTCCTTACATGGTGCATAAAGAGCTACCTAGTTCTCTGACCTATTCCTGTGAGAGTATTGATCTTATTCACTCTCACGATTTAGTTACCCACTGAAGGTCCCATCCCTGAATATCATCACATTTATGACATGGAAAATATTTTAGAGATGGAAGGCTATGTCTGGTTGGTTAGTAGAAAGATTATAATCTAAGTAGGCATTATACAGCTTTTACAGAGTTTCATGAAAGAACATTAATTATATGAAAAAGTGTTGGTTTGTGAGTGTTTAGGTAGTTATACTTTGTTTTCATTTTTACCTTTCCTACCATATATTTTTCACTCATAGGGCCAGTTTGTTAATACACAATCAATTAAAGGTTATTTTACAAGCAAGTACCTTTAACCACTGAGCAATCTCCTAAGCCTCAAAGGTCATTTTAGAATAAGAGATTCAAATGATTTGTTCATCTTTCAAAACACTAATGGCCTCCTAGGTTAACTATTGAAGTGAAGACATATGTTTAGATACATACACCTGTTTTGAAAATGAGCTTAAACTTTTATTGCAATAATATTTTGCAAAGTTTTTCTTAGTTGCAGAGTACCTTTACTAGTCACAGTTGATTTGGGAGTAGTTTCCTGCATTGAGAATAATAGTTAATGGGAGGAACTAAAGGGTGGCCTTCACTGAGGCCAGTGGCTACCCAAAATAAGTCTATGGGCATTATCTGGAGCAGCCTGAATGTGGATACATTTCTTTTTCTTTAATCTTTTTTATTGACAGCTTCTATACTTACAGACAATAAACTATGATATTTCCCTCCCCTCCCCCAATTTCCTCTTCACAGTGCTGCTCTCCATCATATCCTCTCCCTCTGACCATTAGTCTTTTTTTTAAATTGATAACATCATCTTTTTCTCCTATTATGAGAGCCTTATGTATGTAGTGTTAGGCATTGTAAGGTCATGGATGTCAAGGCCAATTTCTTTCTGGACAATTGCATTGTAAGCAGTCCTGCCCTTACTTTGGCTCTTACATACTTTCTGCTACCTCTTCTGCAATGGACCCTGAATATTGGAGGGTGTGATAGAGATGTTTCTGTGCTGGACGCCCCTCTGTCCCTTCTCAGCAGTATGTTAATAGCCTTTTGGGTCATCTGAAAAGAGAAACTTCTTTAACTAAAAGTGAAAGTAGCATTAATATATGAATGTGAACATTAAGTGTAGTGCTTTAAGGGAAGTTTGGTGAGAATGATATATACATTTATCTAGACAAGAGCAGACTTTAAACTCCTAGAGCTCATGACCTCCCCTGCCATAGGATTCTGATTAAGTTTTCAGTTCACAAATAAACAATTTAATGCTTCACCTTAAGGCCTTGGAAAAAGAAGAACAAGGCAAACCAAAAATCAGCAGATGGGAAGGAATAATAAAGATTAGGTAGAAATTAATGCAATAGAAGCCAAAGGAAACAATCCAAAGAATTAATGAAACAAGTTGATTCTTTGAAAAGATAAACAAGATTGCTAGCAAATCTGGCCAGAAGAAAGAGAAAAGATTTGCTTTGTCTTAATATATGGTCTATTTTAGAGAATGTTCCATGTGCTGCTGAGAAAAAAAATGTATATTCTGCAGTATTTGGATATCTGTTAGGTACATTTGCTCCATGACATCATCATTTAATCCAGATGTCTGTGTTTACTTTTTGCCGGGATGACCTGTCAGTTGATGAGAGTGGGATATTGAAGTCACCTACTACAATTGTGTTTGGTATTATCTGTGATCTTAAGTCTAATAGTGTTTATTTGATGAAATTGGGAGCCCTCATGTTAGGTTGCACATACATTTAAGATTGTAATGTCCTCCTGTTGGAGCATTCCTTTAATGAGTATAAAGAGACCTGCTTTATCTTTCCTCACTAATGTTGGTTTTGAAGTCTATCCTGTCAGATATTAAGGATAGCAACCTCTGCTTGTTTCCTAGGCCTATTTGCTTGAAATACTTTTTTCCATCCTTTGACCCTAAGATAGTGTCTATTTTTTATTGAGAGATGAGTTTCCTGTGGAGGCAAAAACAGAAGGATCCTGCCTTTTCATCCAGTCTGTAAGCCTGAGTCTTTTGGTTGGGGCATTGAGGCCACTGATATTAAGAGTTATTATTAAAAGATATGTGTTTATTCTTACCATTCTTCTTGTTTTGTAGTGCTTCCTGTTTCCCTTTACTTTCTCTCTCTCCTTTTTAAAAAAACTGTTGAGTATGGTTTATTTTTTCCCTGTTTTCTCATGTGTGTGCTTTGATTTTTCTTCAGTTGTGACGGATTCCTTCAAGTATTTTCTGTAGAGTGGCTTAGTTATCATAAATACCTTTAGCCTGTTTTGTCATGGAATTTCCTTATTTCTCCTTCAATTTTCAGGATAGAGTATTTTTGGTTGACACTTGTTATCTTTCAGAATTTGGAATATATCACTCTAAACCCTTTTGGCTTTTATGTTTGGGTTGAGTAATCTGCTGCGATCCTGATGGGCTTGCCGTTTTAGGTGACTTGCTTTTTCTCTCTAACTGCTTTGAATATATTTTCTTTGGTTTGTGTGTTTAGTAGTTTATAACATGGCAAGGAAAAGTTCTTGCCAGGTTTTGTCTGCTTGTGTTCTAATAGTTTCTTGTATCTGCATTGGCATTTCTTTTTCCAACTTGGGGAAGATTTTCTTCTATGATTTTCTTGAAAATGCTTACTATGCCTCTGTATTGAAATTCTTCTCCTTCTACAATCCCTGAATTCTTATGTTTGATCTTTTCATAGTGTCCTGCACATCTTGAAATTCCCCTTCATACCTTCCTATTAGCTTGTCTTTCTCTTTGTTGGACTGTAGTAGATCTGCCACTTGGTCTTCTAGTTTAGATATCCTGTTTTCTCCATCCTCCATTCTACTGCTGAGACTTTCCACAGAGTTTTTCATATGACTGACTATGTTTTTCAGTGCTAGTATTTCTGCCTAGTTTTCTTTAGTATTTCTATTTCCATGCTCATAACTTCTAGTGATCATCTTATTTCATTAAGCTGGTTTTCTGTCTTCTCCTGGAATTTTTTCAGGCGTTTGTTTTCTCCTTTAATTCCTTTGTTTGATTCCTTTGGATATAGGTAAAATCTGTTTTTAAAAAAATGTTTGTCAGGCATTTCATCTAAAACTGTCTCATTTGGGGTTCCCTTTCTCATGAATTTATAATTTTTGTTGGGATTGTATTGTCATGATTCTTTGTGTTTCTTGTATTATAATGTAGCAGTTTTTGTGTCCCAAATTGATTTGATGCTTGGGTTTTCTAGATACCTGCAGTGCTTTTAGACTTGGAAATACAACTTTATATAACTTTACAGTAGGAGGAGTTTAATGTGCCATGTGAATCTCTTGCACTCTAATCCAACCACAGAAGAAGTTTGCCTGCTATTCAAGTATTCTAGTGGGTTGGGTGAAGCTCTTTGCTGGCAAATTCTAAAATTCAACTGAGCAATATACGCATTCAGTAGAAACCAGAACAGAGTTTGCAAGTGTGAGGATTGAAACAGACAGATAACCTAATAAAGCAAAAATCCCTAAGGGTTTGTGTTGTTCTACACCCTTAATCCTGTCAGCCGGGAGGTTGAGATTTCTGTTCTGAAATGGGTTCCAGGTCAGTCTGGGTCTGAATCAGACCCTGCCCATGATAATGAGAGGAGAAAAAGACTAAGGCCCTATGAATATGAAAGCATTAAAGGTAATATGAGACAACCCCCAAATACAGCTTAATGGAGAATAGTAAAGCCAACCACAAATATGTAACCCATAACATGCCCTGACATGGAAAGAGAGATTAGCACTTCCAGTGCGGGGTTATGCACCTACTTTTTTGTTAGTCAGCCTTGTTACCTTTTGGGTGGCTTCACATCTCACCAATGCTGAGTGCCCACCTCGATCCCTCTGTATTTGCTGTAAATCTGATATTCTGCTCAGCTGTACTGGCTGCCCTGCTGCTGGGAGCTGAATGCATTCTCTGGAGGGTCTCAGTGCTTTCGGTTGGGGGATGGGAGATCCCCTTCAGCAGCTCCTCAGCTTATCTCTGCTATTTCCCCTTCAGGTTTCTTGACTTTGCAAGGAGGCTGATGAGGTTGGAAAATCCCCTTGTTTGATTTCTGCTCCTGCAGATGGGCAGCGGGCTGGCATGCAGATCCACACAGATCGGGTTCTTGTTCGCAAGTGCCTTGGTTTGGTTCTGGCCAGTTTCTTCCTTTCTGAAAGATTTTAGTCTCTCCTGTGGCTGTTAAAAAACCTATATGTGGGCTGGAGAGATGGCTTAGTGGTTAAACACTTGCTTGTGAAGCCTAAGGACCCTGGTTCGAGGCTTGACTCCCCAGGACCCACGTTAGCCAGATGCACAAGGGGGTGCATGTGTCTGGAGTTTGTTTGCAGTGGCTGGAGGGCCTGGCGTGCCCATTCTCTATCTATCTCTGTCTCCTTCTTTCTCTTGCTGTCTGTCTGTCACTCTCAAATAAGTAATTAAAAAAAAAACTGTATGTCTTCACTTTTCGGATGAAGAGTGTATTTTGCTGTGGGTTTGCTTAAATCCCTCCCTAGGCTGGATTGGTGTAACTCCTGTGCAGCCATCTTCCAGCAGCTTGTTTTTGCATCACTTTTCTGTTGTTCCACCTATCCTGGTCTATTGGATATGATGCCATATTTAGAGTGGGTCTTTCTCCCTCAGTTACTGTTCCACTAGTCATTTATATCTGGAAACAGCTTCAAAGACATACCCAGAAGTGCGATTTACTAGTCTAGGCATCTATAGTTGTAATCAGGTCAAGTTGACAGTAAGATTAACTATCCCAGGAAGAATAGATTTTTAAAAGCCATGTTGGCAGTCTAGTATAGACTGTGAAGACTGAGAAGTTGAATGGCAATCTGGATGGAAAGCATATAGTGAATTTTTGCTTTCTTGAGAAATCCATCATGTTTTAGTGAGCAGCAACTAGCTCCTAGACTGTACGTTTCATTGCCAGCCATAATACTAGGAAAAGTTATGCAGCACAGTTTTTCCATCTTATAAAGAGAGATTAGACTACTTGCTGCCTACTCCATTCATTGGGTATTGTAAGGATTAATGAGATCACACTAGTAATGTGTTTTAAGCAATGGAAGGAATGGGCATGGTGAACACAAGGTGTTACATTGTCAGGAGTTAAACTCAGGCAAGGCTTTTACTCTGCTATTAAGCTTTCATTTATTTTGTTCACATGTTGCTTTTCAAATAACAAAGTAAAGCACTATATTAAACTTGAGGCTAGTCTCATGGGTGTGATAATATTCAGGTGTCAAAATGAAAATTGGACATGGAAGCTTTAACTTTCATCTATCTCAAAAATCCCCTTAGTTTGAATATGGAAAGTAGGGTCGGATATTGTTTTGGTAGATGGATTTCTGCATTTTGCAGCTTTTGGTCTATCCAACTTCTTTAATAACTCTTGCTGTAAGTTTTTAGACCATAATGTATATAAATAACATGCCGTTAATTAAGTAGTAAATTGAGGTGTGTGTGTGTGTGTGTGTGTGTGTGTGTGTGTGTGTGTGTGTGTGCGCGCGCGCGCGCATACTGGCATATGCACTGAGAGGAGTGTTGGGATACAGAGAACAAGGCCTTTCCAGGAGAGCCTGTGGTCCCTTTGTGAATGGCCCAGTAAAGATGTTGGTCTCTGAAGAACCCAGCCTGCCTTCCATTGGCAGAACTTGCTTGTTTCATTTGGAGCTGCTTTTCTCATGTTTTGGTATGGTGTATGTGCACATTGTCAAGTAGTAAAAACCAGATTTGTATGTATGAGTGAGTGTCACTACTACATTGAAATACTTGAGACATCCTACTTACAAAGAGGAAATGTTTATGTACCTCACAGTTTGGAATTTGGTGAGGGTCTTATGTGATGGCCCATCATGACGGGAATAGTTAGGCTTGTAAAAGGAGGGTTGGTGAAGCTTATAATGTCTTTTAAAAGTACATTCCTATGACCTAAGGGAGCTTTCTCCTGAAGGTTCTACCAGTTCCCAGTAGTGCTGTCCTGGACCCCAAGCCTTCAACACAAGCCTCTGCAGGACCATTCAGCATTGCAGTTGCAGCACCAGCTGAGCGTAAGCCACGCTGCAGTGTTCAGAAAGACGTTATTTCTGAATGACCCATGAATGAAGCTGCTGTAATAAAAAACAGCAAAGTTTAAAATAATGTTGATATTCAGGATGGCAGAATTGGGGGAGGAGGAAATGAAATGGGTGAAATATAAACTTTTTTTTTGTTCAACTGTAGTATAAAGTCTGATTTGTTTGAACATCCTAAGCAATGAGTTAGGCACGTTTAAAAATAGCATTTTAGCATGAATGAAACTTTGCATGAGCTGAGCCTCAAGGGAGAATAAAGGGGGTCAGGAAAATTACATTTTAGTAGTATCTTTTAAACATTTTAGACTTGAGATTTTAGTAAACATCTGAGTACTGTAAAAGCAAAAAAAAAAAAAATTATCTAAAAGCCACACAAGTGATTAAAATTCTGAATGTATGAATATACCCTGTGAAACAGTCTTTGTTACCTTATTTATAATGTTATGCTTTCTTTGAATTTCAAAATATGCAAAAGGGGTGGTTTGGATATCAAATGGAAACCACTGATTCAAAGTCCCTGTAGAAACAAGAATCTTTTGTGCCTCTCAGCAGGAAAAAAAAATAAATAAATAAATAAAAAAAAAGGAAATTCAACCCTGACACTCCAGCAGCTTTGGAGATCAAGGGAGGCCTTGCATAGAAGTCAAAAGTAGCTGGTTGCTTGGGTAACTGTTTAAGGAAATAATCATGGCCTGTTCTATGAATTGGTTCTGAGATAGCCCAGTCTTTGAATAAAATAATAAGGTTCCAGAAAAAGGTACAGGATAAGCAAGTCAGAATTAGAGACCAGAATTTCTTATAACAGGGAAGTATAGCTAGAACTGTATGTACATGTATTTCCTGCTTAGGAAGATATTAGTTTTTCCTTGCTACTTGAAGACAGTGTGTCTATTGAGAACAAATCACCTGAAGCAGGGACTGTCTTCTACAAGTGGTGGCAAGCAGAGTGTAGTTTGGAATATGGAGGAATAACAATACAAGCAATGTGAGGCAGAGGGGCAAATTTATATTTTTTCCTTTTGCTATTGCTTCAGGTTGCAATAAGGTAGACTTTATGAGTTTTTCATAATTTTATTTCTTTATTTGCAAAGATAGATGGGAGAGAGGGAGGGAGGGAGGAACAGAAAGATAGAGAGAGAGAGAGACACAGAGAGAGAGAGAGGGAAAGAGAGAGACTGGTACTAGGTATGCCAGGGCCTCTTGCTGCTGCCAGTGAACTCCAGGCTCATGTGCCACTTTGGGCATCTGGCTTTGCATGGGTACTGGGGAGTTGAACCCAGGCCATCAGATTATGCAAGCAGGTACATTAAGCTGTGAGCCATCTCTGGAGCTCCTCTATATTTTATTTTTATTTTTAATATTTTATTTATATGAGAAAGAGAGACAAAAAGGGGGGAGAAGGGGAGAGAGAGAGAGAGAGAGAGAGAGAGAGAGAGAGGGAGGAAGGGAGGGAGGGAGGGAGGGAGGGAATGGGTGTACCAGGACCTCTCCAGACAAACTCTAGACACACGTGCTTCTATGTGTATCTGACTTACAGGGGTAGTAGGGATTCAAATCCGGGTCCTTAGGTGTTATAGCCAAGCACCTTAACTGCTAAGCCATCTCTCCAGCCCTATTTTTTTTTTTTATTTTATGATGAGAGAGAGGGGGGGGGGGAGGGGAGGGAGGGAGGGGGAGAGAGAAAGAAAGACAGAGAGAGGGAGAGAGAGAGATTGAGAGAGAGAGAGAGAGAGAGAGAATTGGCATGTCAGGGCCTCTAGACACTGAAATTTAACTCCAGACACATGCGCAACCTTTGTGTATATATGTGACCTTGTGTGCATGTGTCACCTTGTGTGTATGGCTTATGTGGGTTTTGGGGAGTTGAACCTGGGTTCTTAGGCTTCACAGACAAGCACCTTAACTGCTAAGTCCTGTTCTAACCTACCCTTTATATTTTAACTAGAAGAAAAGTTTTAAAAATTTTGTCATTTTATAAATTCGGCATACTATTAATACATTATTTATACCTGAAAATTTGATGATTCATCTTCCTTAGTCCCTATTTCTTACTTTCTCTCAGAGCTGTGTGTGGTATAGGAGAAATTACTGTGTAAGATATAAGTGGTTCTGTATCTTAAGTGATTTTATGGACTTTATTTGCTGTTGAATAATTTTCAGATATGTTGGTGATGAGTTTTGCTTAATTATTTCTAATCAGCTATGTATAGTGTTATTTATTTACTTATTATTTCTTAGGGAGAGGGAGAGAGAATTGACATGCCAGGGACTCAACCACTGCAATCGAACTCCAGACACTTGTGTCACCTAGTGGGCATATGCGACCTTGTGTTTGCCTCACCTTTGTGCATCTGACTTATGTGTGATCTAGAGGGTCAAACATGGTTCCTTAGGCTTTGTGGGCAAGTTCCTTAACCACTAAGCCTTCTCTCCAGCCCTGTATAACATTTTTTTAAACAAGAAAAAAAAAAACAGTATGTTCATAAATGGGAATCTCTCACATACAGAATCTCAAGGTAGTGTGGTATGTACACGAGAAAAGTCTTGAGAGAAATTGTAATTTTGAAGCACAAATTAAAGACACAGGTTCTCTGTGATAGAAGAGAGGTCTATACTTGATGTCTCTTTTAATGATCATAGCATATCTTGGTTTTACCATTTGATGTGACTTTTAACCTGTCAGTACCTCTTTATCTATGAGATTGGATTGGTAGCAGAACCTAGATTTTCAGAGGTTGCAAGGATTAATTTAGTAGTAAAGTTAGCACAGTGCCTGACCCATAGTATGTAATCATGGATAACTTCTTTTAAAGAAAATATTTTAAACCAACAAGAGCTGTCAGGACAGAGTCAATCCCTCAGCAGCTAGAGGAACTCCAGGCAACTTGCTGTACAGGGAATGGAAGTGAAAGGTTGATAAATTGCTTGGAACAATGCCAAGTGCCCTTTCAAGGTTTGTTAGTCTGTGAAAGAAAACAATACAGTAATCATATAATTTACCTTTTTTTTTTCCAAACAAGACCATGTTTGTATTGTTATATATTCCCACCTTTGAAGTGAACCAAAGATTTCTAGCATTTTTTTTTTTGTATTAAGACACAATCCTTTATTTATTTTTTTAAGACAGTGTCATGTATCCCAGTCTGGCCTTGAACTTACTATGTGGCTGGGGATGACCTTGAACTTCAGATCCTCCTGCTTTTTTTAATGTTTAAATTTTTTAATTTTTATTAACATTTT
Source organism: Jaculus jaculus (assembly GCF_020740685.1). Taxonomy (NCBI): domain Eukaryota; kingdom Metazoa; phylum Chordata; class Mammalia; order Rodentia; family Dipodidae; genus Jaculus; species Jaculus jaculus. The sequence goes on along the minus strand of NC_059113.1, from coordinate 8,816,796 downwards.
CCATGATTATAAAATATATCCCATGGTAATTCCCTCCCTCCCCACCCCCACACTTTCCCATTTGAAATTCCATTCTCCATCATATTACCTCCCCATTACAATCATTGTAATTACATATATACCATATCAACCTATTAAGTATCCTCCTCCCTTCCTTTCTCTTCCCTTTATGTCTCCTTTTGAACTTACTGGCCTCTGCTACTAAGTATTTTCATTCTCACGCAGAAGCCCAATTAGGATCCACATATGAGAGAGAACATGTGGTGCTTGGCTTTCTGGGCCTGGGTTACCTCACTTAGTATAATCCTTTACAGGTCCATCCATTTTTCTGCAAATTTCATAACTTCATTTTTCTTTACCGCTGAGTAGAACTCCATTGTATAAATGTGCCACATCTTCATTATCCACTCATCAGTTGAGGGACATCTAGGCTGGTTCCATTTCCCAGCTATTATAAATTGAGCAGCAATAAACATGGTTGAGCACGTACTTCTAAGGAAATGAGATGAGTCCTTTGGATATATGCCTAGGAGTGTTATAGCTGGGTCATATGGTAGATCAATCTTTAGCTGTTTTAGGAACCTCCACACTGTTTTCCACAATGGCTGGACCAGATTGCATTCCCACCAGCAGTGTAGAAGGGTTCCTTTTTTTCCACATCCCCGCCAACATTTATGATCATTTGTTTTCATGATGGTGGCCAATCTGACAGGAGTGAGATTTCTAGCATTTTTAATGTGAAAACCTTTTTAATGTGATATTCTCATTATTAATGACAAGTTTTAAGAACCACAGCTGACCTATTTTCATATAATTATAGATTGTTTACACAGTGGATATGAATATCATATATTTATCTACAAATGTTTTTTACATACACACACACATACATACAATTCTTTTTGTTATTTTTGTCTTGGCTTTTAGAAAGCTTGAATTATAACCTCTATATGTACTGCTTCTTTTCCCTATAGTTAATTCTTGGAGTTTTAAAATTTACACGCAAGGAGAGAGAGGAGAGATGGAAGGAGGGGGAGAGAAATAAAGATAATGGACATGCCAGGCCCTCTTGCCACTGCATACGACTTCAAGAAGCATGCACCATTTTGTATATCTGTATTTACATGAGTGCTGGGGAATTGAACCCAAGTAACTGCTGAGCATATCCCCAGCCCAAATAACTTGATTTTTGAGTATCAAGTGGACTGATTACAGAAGATAGCATTGTTTACATAGTTGATTCAGGTAAATCTTTTCAGATTTATGTAAAATTTCTCTGTTGCTGAATTTCTTTATATTTTATTATAGTTATAAAATGCCCAGTGTCAGTCTTCTTGCTCTTTAAGCTTTAGTTTAATAAACTATTTTAATATTTTAAATTTTGTTTTATATTTCCCCAGGCCTCCCTTCCAATAGAAGCTTCATTTTCAGTTTACCTTAGTTTTGTTATTGTTTTAAGTTAGGCTTGGAACTCTAATAAGTATCTAATTGGGATCGATTGGGTTTTTTATAGAAAGTGTAAAAATCATTCCCTGTATTCCTTTATTCTTTTTGCTTATGCTGGATATTGAACCTAGGTCCTTCTCTGTGCTAGACAAGTACTGTCACTGAGTGCTGTGGTTTGAATGTGAAATATCCCCCATAGCCTCATGTGTTTGTGACTAGCCTCATACTTAATCCCTAGCTGGTGGAGCCTTTAGGAGATGGATCCTTGCTGGAGGAGGTGTGTCGCGGGTGTAGGCCTTAGAGTTTGGTAGCCTAGTCTCACCTGCTGCTTCCCACTTACCTATCTTTATTTTCTCCCTCCTGCTATGGAAATGAGATACCCAAGTAAGGGTTTGTTCCCGCCATGCCTTACTTGCTGTGATGAAAGTGCACCTTAAAGCTATAAGCTGGAAATAAACCTTTTCCTTTTAATAAGCTGCTTCTGGTTGGGTTTGTTTTCCCAGTAATGGGAAAGTAGCTGCTATATTGAGCTATATCTATAGCCTCATATCTGATTTTTAATAGGCTTATTATGTGAAGTATATCACTAAATCTTAGTTTAATTTCAGCCAGTGACCTGTAGTGTACCTTTGATTATTTGTGGATTTTCTGAACTATTTTTATTCATTTGCTCTTTGTGAAAAAGCTTTCCATTATTTTATGTTTGCTTTAATTTAATACTCTGACACTCAAAAGAACCCTGTCTCAAATCACTTCTAAGTAGTTTTTATCTCTTACTGCTTCTTTGATCTTGTCTCTGTTTCTTTTTATTTTGAATTCTAGTCAGATAATACATTGATTCTAACTGTTATAAAACATGTCTTTGATCATGTTTTCTATTAATTAAGATTCCCTCTTACCTGTCTAGGACCACAGTCCACATTGTGACATTGATAACTTTTCAAAGTCAAATGTTAGTTGAGAGACATCTGTATTCAAAGCATGCATTTGAGGACTGAGCATTCAAAGAGAGTACCTAGGATTAGGGGATTTATCCTCTAACGTGATAGAGAGGCTATGTATCAGTACAAGAGACATTATAGTAAATATTCAATGGAAAGAGCAGGACACATTTCACACTCTAGAGTATTCTAAGGAATGGGCAAGGTGATAATTGTCTGGGATGAGATAGTTTTGGACTTAGGTCTTGGTCTTCTACTATTCCTTGAAGAGAAGTGTTGTCACATGCCTATAATCCCAGTACTTAGAAGGAAGATTCAGGAGCATAAGGCATTTGAAAACTGTCTGGGCTACCTCCTAAATTCAAGTTCAAGGCTAACTTAGAATTCTCATTCCAAAAATCTGCAAAAAATTGTTTACTCATAGTGACTGAGTAGCCTCCCAAGCTTATGTTCTAGGTGGAGGACTATAGTACATAGAGGACTATAGTACATAGAGGAGCAGTTTACCATGAGGTGAGTGTCGAAGTGACTAAATCCTCAGCCACGTGGAGTTCACTGGCTCTTTCTTCTTATGTTATTCACAGCTTTCTCTGCCTCTCATAGACATATTGAGCCAGGTGGGATGGTCTCAGGTTGTGTAGTTGCCAGTGACTGGCTGGGACTTCTGGCAACTTCTTGTGCCAGGTCTGTATTCATTTTCACCCTGGTCTGCTTTTCCCAGTAATATTGTAATGTATTGACTTAGTTGTATGTGAACTAAGGGAAGGTTAAAAAGATAAATTTGCCATATATATATATTATAGAAAAGTGGCAGAAAAAACTTGTAGTATAAGTTGCTAAGATATGGCTCAGTGGTAGACTTCATGTCTTATGCCTCACATACTAAAAAATATAAAAATTAAAGAGATATTTCATGTTGGAGACAGACTATGTAGATGTAGTACAATATTCATTTGAGAGCTCATTGAAGGCTTAAATGCCTTGACAATAGATTTCAGTGTGTTTGTTTGTTTGTTTTCCTTAAAGTGTTACTTACAGACTTCTTTACCCAGAACTTTATAATTTCTGACTTTTGGGTGTTTACTGAAATTAAATCTACTGAAATTATATGCAAGGTTTATTTATTACCTTTGTGTGTTATATATGCATGTATGTGTGTGTGTGTGGGAGGGAGCACATGTGCCATAGGACACATATGGAGGTCAGAGGATAACCTTGGGGTGTTGGTCCTTTCCTTCCACTTTGTGCCTGGGCCTCTCCTGTTTGCTGCTGTGGAAGCCAGACTGGCTGGTTATGAGGTTAGGGTTCCAAACCATGGTGGTCAGGCTTATGGAGCAACCACCTTACCCATGTCCTCAGCTCCTCTAAGAAATTTTAAAGGAATCATTCAAAGATGGTTTAAGAGCCATCACTAAACACATTTGTGTTCTGATTTCTGATAAGATATATAGGAAGGTAATTTCACTAGTAAGTATGTTTACTGTATATTGTTTTGCTTTTGTAGCACTGGGGATTAAACTCAGGGCAAGTAGTCTTATTACAGAGTACCAGCCCCACTAAGACTTTTTAAGGTTTTAATCAGATTATAGAAATTCTGTACCTAGTTTTCTAAAGCTTTTTTCATAACAATAAGCTGATGTTGAATTTTATCAAAAAATTTCCTCAATGTGTTCTGATGATCATGGGTTTTTCTTCTATCAGTGTGATAAATTTTATTCATGGTGTTCTAAAATTGTTTAAGAGATATAAAGATAGATAGAGAGAAAGAGAGAATGAATGAATATGAATGGGTGCACCAGGGCCCCCTGCAACTGAATATGAAATGCAGACACATACACCATTTTGTGTATCTGGCTTTACATGGGTACTGCGGGAGTTGAAACCTGGCTGGCAGGCTTTTAAGAAAGCAACTTTGAGCACTAAACAATTTTCCAAGCCCTAAAATTAAAATTAAAACAACATGGTATTCTTGGCATGAAGCCAATTTAGTCATAATGCATTTTTATATGTGTTGTTGAATTAACTATGCTAATGTTTTATTTAAAATTTTTAAATTTCCTGTTATAAGTGACCTGCAGTTTTCCTTTATAGGAAAATATAAATGTTTCCTGAACTACTGAGAAAAACCCGTGTATACAAAAGGAATATTTTATAAAAGTAAATGAAAAAAGTAATAGTACATATGTATTGTAAATAAATGAGATAAAATTAAAGGCAAAGTTGGCCTTTCTTTAATCTTAGAAACTGTTTGCTTAAGGCAATCTCTGTTATGAGTGTAATCTGCGTGTGTGCGCCTGTTGTGTACATCCAGAAACTTGCATATCTAATATGTAATGTACATTGTTATATTTATTTACTGTATCTTGGAGGTAAATGTAGTTATTATAGCACACAGGTCTTAGTAATGCTTTTCTTAATATTTATATTTCATTTCCTTCCAATATGGTAACCAGACTCTTAGTAGTAATTAAAGTTGTTGCTGATGTTTTTCTTAAATGAATACCACTGTATGCTTCTGTGACATATATTCTATAATACATTACTAAAGTTGACTTGTATGAAGGCAATACACTTTTCAAATGTGGATAGAAATTATTAGATTAACTTCTGAGTAGATTATGTCTATTATACCTCAAGGATACATCACGGAAAAGACTCATCACCAGACAGGGCATTTGGGTTTGCTTTATACTGTCTGCATCCATTTCACCCCACATTTGAGTTCACCATGAACTTGTTGATCTCATGAACTTTGGCAGCAGTGCTTTCTGCTTAGGGAGCCTCCTGAGAAGCTTGGGAGCTGCTATGTTCTGGAGGAATGGGGACAAGAGAATGTTGGCAAAATGCCCAACTGCCCTTGGCCTACCTAAATTACTTCTGTCTTTCCTTTCTAAATTATCTGTCCTATCCATGCCATAATGTAATAGCTGAAAGAGTTCCAGAAAATATTGGCTTCTATCTGCCAGCATTCCAACACTCACCATGATTTGAGGGGTCAGAGATGGATGTCTAACACAGAATTAGCTCTTGGTGATTTGCCTAGGCTAGTATTACTTTTGTCTGCATTTCCTTGAGTTGGATTCATTTTTCACACTTTATATAGCCACCTTTCTTTCCTTTGTGGTTGTTTGCTCTTGATGTTAGGCATGCTGAGCTGATATATGCTCCAAGAAGTGGTATTCATCACTTACTGAATTTAAATGAGGCAGGTTTAATCTGGAGGATAGGAAGTAACCCTTGGCTGGCCCTATGTCATTTTTATGACAAGATCCTCAACTGGGCCTCTGGTTGCCATGAAACCATAAAACAGCACTCAGGAGCTTTGGGTTATGGTTTTAGCTGAAGGGGCTGGAAGAGATGAGGTAGGAAGTAGGAAAAAATAAGTAAATTCTTAATCCATTTGTTTGTATTTGCTAATTATTTCTTCTATTGTTAGTCATTTTAGACCAGAAAGGTAAGTATGTATGTATACACACACACATATATAATTTATTTCCAAAATAACATCAAGATTTTATATGATATTAACTAAAACAGAAAATATAAAAATGACAAAATGAAATAAATGCTCATTTAAGAAAGACTCGGTAATGTGGCATAGACTTTTCTTAGTTTTGGGGCCAGGAGTGTTGGTACATGCCTTTAATCCCAGTACTTGGAAGGCCAAGGTAGGATTGCCGTGAGTTCAAGGCCACCCTGAGGCTACTACTTAGTGCATTCCAGGCCAGCCTGGGATAGAGTGAGACTGTTCCTTGAAAAACCCCAAAATAACAAAAAACGGATTTTCTTAGTTTTTTATTTTTTTCTTTAAGTGATTGTCTCTCATCCATAAACCTCTCCCAAACTCCCTACTTTCATTGTATCAAAGTCCGAACTCTTTGGCATGCCATCTGAAACTCATTAGTGGTACCCACTTCTTTAGTATAATCATCTGTTTTTTTTTTTTTTTTTTCACTATTTGAAGTGTGTTCCATGGAGCAGCAACATCACTTTTGCTGGAAGTTTTGTTTTTAGTCCTCCCTCAGATCCCACCTCAGATCTTTTGAAATAATTTCACAAGGATTCTCAAGTATATCATATGCTCACTGAAGTTTGAGAAGCTCTAATCTAGTTGATTTTTCTCAACATCCTTCTCTATGACCAAACTAACCAAGCCATAGTTTTCTGATATTGTTTTATACTTCTCCAAGTGCCCTGCCTTTCCTTGAATCATATGTTTTCTCCAGAAATGGACTTCTGTGTTGACTGTCTTCCCTCATTCCTGTCAGGTGTCTAAAATGTGCCAACTACTGTGATTTGGCTAGAGAATTAAGCATGATTAAAGACAGTCTCTGCCCATTATTGGTCTCTCTGGAGGATAATTTGAATACAGTATTAAAAGTCTTACACATATGTTCTCTTTAATTCTGTCTATTGCAGAGAGATTTTCTTAAACTAATACTTAAACAGAATGTATAAGATTGGCCACTGTGACATTACTTGCATAGTAAAAATTTAATATATTTAAGTCAAGAAAGTAAGATATAAATGCATTTATGACATGAAAATATGTCAACAATAAAAGTTATGTCATTAATATTCATATAATTCCTGTGTTTCATGGGTACTTGAGTAAGAGAAATATAAAAATCAAGCAATTTAGAAATGCAAGAACAGCTGTAACAGCAGCAGCCAGTATCTGCTAAATATTTTTAATGTTCTAGGCTCAGTTCTAAGTATCTTGCATTTGTTATCATCCTTTATCCTTAAAAAAAAATCTCCAAATCCAGACTATTTTTATTTCTAGATGAGTAAATTTAAGCAAAGAGAGGTTAAGGAACTTTTATTAGATTGCATATCTTATGAATAGTAAAACTATGATCAAATAAAGACATTTAGGGTAGAGTGAAAGCATATAGCTTGGAGGTGGTTACTATCAGTGGAGGCTTCACAGAAAGTATTCTTGAAGAACGAAAAGTTTCTCACATGACTAAGACAGAGCGGAAGGAAATTCTAGAACAAGGAAGATTATATATAATTGTGTGAGAAGCAAGAAAAGAGCAGAGAGAATTTGGGATCTGAAAAAGGATGGAGAGACAGGTAGTATATAAGGATTCAGGGTGAGTATGGGATGGAAGTGGCTACATGCTGTGATAATGAGAGGAGCTCCTCATTCTGTAAGTAGGCCCAGTTGGACATTTTAATGTAAAAATGACTTCATTAAAAATGTTCATGTATGGGAAAAAACTGTGGAAAAAAAGATAAGTTAAAAATTCTGTCAGTGATTTGGGTGAGAAATGAGGGATCATGATCCATGGCAGTGGGGATAGATGGGGAAGGCTGCAATCATCACTGTGACAGCCTGAGTCTTAAGTTGTGCTGGAAACTGTGCTGGATAATTACTACAGAAAGCAAGGGCAGTTGTTCCTATACTGAGGGACTATACTAGAGCAATATCCGAGTGACAGAAAGGTAAGGTAGAAGATCAGTTGGGTATAGGAGAGAAGACAGTATCAGGGTAACTTCTAGACTGGCTTGTTTGCTGTGTCAGTATTTGTGCCATGCCACGCTGTAGGTAAAGAAAGTCCAGTAGCCTCCCCTTATCTGCAGTTTTACTTTCTACCGTTTCAGTCAACTACGGTCAACCACAGCCTGAAATAATTAAATGGAAAATTCCAGAAATAAAGTGTTCATAAGTTTAAAAATATATGCTGTTCTGAGTTGCCTGGTGAAATCTTATGTCATGCTCCTCCATCCTGTCTGGGATGCAAGAATATTCACAGTGGCTTCTGTGCCAGGGCATCTAGTCATACCCCCAAAGAAATGCACTGGGCTGGGCATCAAGATTGGTTTCTTCTCAGTTCAGCTTTGCCATCTAGGAATATATGGTATTGTGTGGTTGGGCTCTGACACTTACTATGAAATCCATGACCACACAATGGCTGCTGCTTCAGCCCAGGTTGCAGAATGAAAGCTGATGGGCAGCCTGCTTGCACCTAAAGCAAAGCCACAGTTGTCTGCAGCAGCCATGGTATCGGTGAGAAGCAAACCTTCCCTGAAAGCTACTAAGGTTGTTAACTGCTGCAGCTGCATCTAGTGATCAAGGCAGCTACATCTCTTCATTCTCTCAGTGTCTGCATGTTCCTTGAGGGTCTGTGTTACTTTTCTGTCATTTGTCCATCATAGCCTGATGTCATCTATAAAACTGACACAGTTCATTTCATTTGAGGCAAATTAGAAAGCTTTAATTAAAAGCAATATTTTCTCAATGTGTGATCCTTGAGCTATCTATATCAGAATCTTTATGGCACTTGGCAAAAATATAGATTATTGAATTGCACTGTAGGCCTGCTAAAACAGGGCAATAGGGATGAGGGCCAAAGCAGTTCTTTGAAGCACGTAAGTCTGAAGACTGCTGGACTCAAAACTTGACAAATACTTCATCAGAATTTTACTTTATTCCCTACAATTGAGATGAAACAATTTTTTTTTTTATTTTTCACTTTTTCCCAAACCACAAACCTTGGATGGATAGGTAGATGTGTACTTGTACCATTCTGCTTACTTCAGGACCATGAATTGATCATTTACTAGTGAAAAACTTCGAACCACATTTGTTTTAGGAATTTTATAAGATGGGTTGTATAAGAAAGAACCAGTGCTTCCACCAACATCCTTTCCCCATTCTGCTATCCTTCAAGGTTTTGTTCTTAGAAAAAGTACATTTTAATTACATAATTGTTACATGAGTATATTTTGTTAAATGTTTAACATATTACTGATAAATCAGATTATCCTTTAAATCTCCTTCTAAATCTTCTTCTCGTACTATCTGCTTTTGGAATTTTTTTTTCAGATTTTTTTTTCTGTACACACATGTGTACATGCACACACACAATGTATGTACGCAACATATGAAATCTTATGAGTTAGTAAATAACTACATGTAATAACTAAAATAGTCCATATGTCAGAGCCCCTGAGGCTCTCCAGAAAGAATTATAAGATATTTGTTTGCTTACCTATTTCTGTGGGTTGGGTGATGCACTTTCTCATGGCACCAGGGAACAACTTGACAGTCCCAAAGAGGTAATTGAACAAATGGGACCTAAAAGTCTAAAAGTCCTGAAAGAATTATACTAAAAAGTATTTTTTATTGTAAATTGACAAATTATAATTGAATATGTTCTGTTAATATTCTCTGTCTTATCTGAATGTTTTATAAAATGTTTTTACTGGTAAACTTATCTATCTATCTATCTATCTATCTATCTATCTATCTATCTATCTATCTAATCTATCTTAGCATAGACTATGTATATACATGTATAATATATAATATTTATCTTTCTGTGTCCTATTTAGTTAAAATAAATTTGATGGAAAATTTGGACAATTACTGTTACTGGCCTTAGAAGTGACTTCGAACTTTTTGCTGAGCAAATACTTTTCAGAGCCAGTATTTCTTTTGGAGTCCCTCTTGGCCTCCACTGTGTAGATGCTGTTTTATGTAATTTTGTACAATGTTAATGGGCATCTGTCAATAGCCTCGAGCTGGAAGGTAGGCCAATAGTATCATCTGCTCATGTCCTTCACACAGAACCAAATGCTTTCTTTCCATCAGTGCACATAAATCTTCTCATTTTCCTTGTGATTCCAAGTTATGGCCATTTGGCGGTGTTCACAAGAGACCCTGTGTTTTATGGCAACTCTGTTTTGGTGAAATTTAGGTGGGATAGATATTTTCTTATAGAAATCAATGTAATGTGTATGTGATTCTTCATATCTAGTGCACTACTTTTGCTTAACTGATGACATGCATTTTCTTAGTTTCTAAATTTTTACATTTGCCTGCCAGCTATTTTTTTTCTCCATGTGTGCAGATTGACTAAGTGGATAATACTGTGTAAGGAGAAAGGAATGTTGCAGTAGCTTACTTGACCACGTGCATAACTCCTAGGAAGAGAAAAAAAATATGGCTGGGTTCTTACTTCATTGAAGTCATTAGCATGTTTGATTTGCAAGCTGCAGTCCTCAGTATCAGTACTAATAGTTTGTTGATCACCTGGTCACCACACAGACCGAGGACACATAGATCAAGTGAATGAGGGTGAGATGGCACGTGCTTCTCATGATTCCCACCTTGAGTTCAAATTAGCACTTGTTTTTATCAAGTGTCAAGTGACACTTTCATTAAAAATTTATAATGGATTTGATGTAGTTTCAGTAGTTAGTAGAACCTTTGCTGTAATTGAGACCACTGTGATATTTTTGTGGAACAATTTTAGATTTTAATTTATGTTTTCTTTGTATGGTATCTGACAAAGTTTTAAAATTTTTATGAAGTTGCTGAGTTTATACAGATTCAGCAAAAAAAAAGTTCATTCATCCCTTTATTTATTTTATGACAGGGTCTGGTTATATTGCTCAGTCTGGCCTTGAGCATCCGTGCTCAGGTGTAGCTGGGATCGTGCTGCCGTGGTGTGCTACGTGCTGGCGGCAGGAACGCTTACAGAGCACCTGCGCTCAGGCCTGTGCTTCTGCTCTATGTGCGTGCTGCTGTTACCGCCTACTTCTGTTTAGGAAGAATACACAGAGGAGCTCTTTAAGTGCTGTTTACTCAGAGTCTGCTCTGTTCCTCACAGGGATCCTTTTTATTCTGCACTGACTTGGAAACGTCTCTGTTCATGTGACCGGCTTAGGTTCAGAAGTGCCATCTGCACGTGGTGTGTATGGCTGTAGAATTCTGACTGGCAACCTGGAGTCTGTGGCAAGTGAAACACATGTGTTGAGAGTCATAGCAATTTGTTTTCATTTAAAAAATGTGAATTTTTATTTCATCTGCTTCACTTATCAATTTTAAACATTAGAAATACTCAGATCCAGAGTCCCAGGAAAGAAAAAAAGCAAGAATAAATCAAAGGTCAGTTTTAGGCAGAAGGAAAAAGGAAAGGTGAAATTCAGACTTGAATTACTGGGCTTGCTCATTTGCTGACCAGGGACTCACCCATCTGTCATGATGAATGGTGAAGTGGTGGGAAAGGTGCAGGAAGGTATATTGCTGAAAAATAATTGCTTGTTGATTTTCTTTTAAATTCTTTCTTTGAAGCTTTAAAGCTCTTTAGTTAACTTACTATATTAGTGAAAGAACTACAAGGAAAATGTGATCCCAGTTTCTTTAATTTCTGACAGGAAGCTTTATTACAAATGAATGTTTAGTATCCTAGCTTCTTAGCTCTCAACATTCTAATCAAACTTAAGGGGAGGGGGACAGGTGACACCCATTTATAAAAGGTCTAATGTCTTGTGAGTTTAGAACAGTACCAAGGCTCAGCACAGACCCTTGAAGGAGAGCTATGACTGCTCCATTAAGTCAAAGACAACTAAAGCACGTTATCAGTGAATGACTTGGTCTGTGAAAGGCTTAATTTCATATTCTTTCTAGTGGTTTTTGATGCATATTGAGGGAAGGAAGCATGGTGATGTGATGGCTCGGTGGGGGAGCCCCTCTTTCCTACCCCCCAGTTAGTCTACCAGCTCCACCTTCTCCCTACCTTGTGGAGCAGCAGCATGCCCATTTGCCCTTGTCCCAGGGGACCTGTTTTCAGAAAATGGGCAGTGTGATTAGACAGCAGCTGGCAGGAAAATGAGAATGGACCTCTAGGGGCATTTAGAAAGGCTGTGGACTCAGCTCTTGTCTCTTCTGCTCACACAATTTAATGTAGGCTGTCAGTGGTGCAGAGCATGGCTAGGTGAAGACTAACTCTCGGTTTTTGCCTGTTGTCTCCCTAGCTTTGTGGTTCTTTACTTCCTTTGACTTTGACTTTGGAATTCTTTCTGACCTTCAGAAATCAAAAGATTTGGCCATTTAGTTACCCCATTTGTCTTTTAACTGTTTTCAGCATCTCTATGCTCTTGAGAGAATTTCTGTCCCAATTTTACTTGATGTTACTGACTTTTGGAATATCTGTGTGACCAGCCTGTTCATGGAACAGGGGCTGCGTGTAGAGTACTTAGGCCACCTGCTCTACCCGGCCATCAGTGATTTTCCCACTGTTTCCTGTGAGACACATGAGAAGCATATTTTAAGAGGAAATAAACATGTGAGAATATGAATCTCCGTCTTTGTATCTAGAAAAACTGAAAGATGAATGGCTTTGTTTTAGGTAATAGAAATTTCTTAATTATAATGTGAAGTTTTAATTATAGTGGAAGAACAAAGTATATGTGGATGAGCTGTGCTAACAAATAGCATCAAACAACATAGGGTAACAAGTACATTGCTAGTCTTGTGATCATTTCATTAACAAGTCATTGGTACTTGGAATCAGCAGAAGTATATTTCCAGAAAGTAAACATTAACTCACTGCTTTTTATGAGCTAGATATATAAGTACATGTAGATACAGAAGTGCAGACTTGTATGCATACTTCTGTTCCTGCCTTCAGTTTGGGTGACTGCTGTAACAAACTTAGTCTCAAAGAGCAGAAGTATATTTTCTTACAGTTTTGGAGATATTGTAGGGTCTCAGTGGGCCAGGAGGACCATGAAACCCCTGGGAACTCTAGAGGATCATGTGTTTTGCCATTTCCAGATTCAGTCCTCTGTTCTAGGTCTCTTTCTCCACTTCAAAATCAATGACATCAGCATCTTTCCTCTGAACTTGTTTTTGTTTATTTGAGGTATATCACACAACTTTCCAATGTTTCAGATTTCCCTTTCCTTCCTCATGAACCTATGATTGCAGTCAGGGCCCACTTGGATAATCCACAAGAGTCCTGCAATTTAAGTTAGCCGTAACTTTCCTGTATTTCAGGAGCTACCAAGTTTTCCCTGCCCATCTCCTTTCCTTGGCCTGAGGATGAGCTGAACTGGTTCTTAGCTTTTTTTCATATTTGTTTTGAGGGTTGGGGTGGATTTCTCTGTTGGTTACCCTTAGATCATTTGCTTAAAAGATGTTGTCACTTTTCTTCTACTTAATGACTTTGGACAGCAAGACAGTAAATGTAGCTGATTCAGTTCATTTTGCTATCTTATCCATAAGTAAGCAAGTGATCTCTCTCTTGTGTGCTCTCCTTTCTTTCACTCGTTTCCACAGCCCTCAGTTTTCATTGGAAACATGTGCTCCCAATAAGCCTGGCACAGAGCCTGAATGTACAAAGAGAGATGAACTATTATAGCTGAACAGGTAGAGTGAAATTACAGCAATGAAATCTTTCTGTCTGTCTCCCTGAGCTTTTGTTTCCAGCTACTGCATCACTGGTTCCAGTTGGAATGCAATGATTCACCACCTTTTCAACTTCCCATCTCTTCACACCCTCACTGCTCCCTGTGGATTACCCTTATCCTTCTCCTGGTTAAGAGGATATACTTAGAGCTTAAGATATCTATCACCCTAAACAACTTTTATTTTACCTGTGATTATTTTAGGTTTCCCCAATGTGTTAGTTTGCAAGGCTGCTAGAATAATGTACCATAGGCTGATTGTCACAAATACTGAAATCAATTTTCTCGTAGTTCTGGAGACCAGGAGTCTAGTTAGATTCTGGTGTATGTAGTTATTCTGATAAGGACATCTCTCCTTGGCCTCAGATGGCCACCTTCTCCCTGTGTCTTCAAGTGCTCTTTGTGTCGATTGATATTCTAATTTCTTCTTAGGAGGACCCTAGTCACACTGAGTTAGGGCCCTTTCTTTAAAAGACCTCCCCATCTTCAAATATAGTCATATATGAAGTATGGGGGTTAGAGCTGCAACATATGAATTAAGGACACAATTCAGCATTGACACCCCTCACTGCTGCCTTTTGTAGCAACCACCCCAAACTTCTGGTTCCTGCCTGCATTGGTTGGTGTGTGAAGTGCCCTGTTTCTATGCTCGTGACTGCTCTTGGGGAATGGAGGCAGATGGGGTGCAGCAGGATCAAATATGGAGTGCCAATGTTGAAATTAAATGTTCATTTGGAATGTGTTGTGAAATATTATTTTTATAGTCTTAGCTTTTAATCTCTTCTGGCTCATGGCACTTTATAATACTCAACTGACTGATTTAGAGGCTTTCAAATCCTCCAGTCATCATATTAAAGTTGAGATAATTTGGAAACAATAGAGCATGACGCCTGCCTCAAGCCCTGCTCTCAATTTCGGTCTGCTCTGCTCCCAACATTTCCTTGCCACATCACCAGAAATTACTTTTGCTTCTGAAATTTGCTTGCAGTTTTCTCCTTTGTCTTCTTGCTATTTTATGTGTACCTATACAACGGAGTCGTTTTGTTCCTAAATGTACTTACTTTCTTGTTTAAAACTGGTAATTATAATCAATGGTATGTTGCAGTTTGGACAATGTAAGTGGAAATTTTTGTAAATTTGCAAAGATGACAAATTAAAGGTTTTGTCCATTCTTTTAATTTTGGGCATGTATCTGTTTGCAGAAGTGGTGGTGCATGTTGCTGACCATGTCATTATAATTTTCTACAAGCAAGAGATTTGTGTGTTGTTCCTTCAGGAATCTTTATGCAGGTGGTTCAGAAGTGAAGAGTCACTGTGCTTCAGAGTTAAGAAGAGGCCTGGCACATCTATTCAAGTGCAGGCATAGTTTCTTTTCCTGAAATTCTTGGAATTATAAGTATTAAGTTTTTTTTAAATATGACAGTATTTGTCTATATATTATGAGATATTTATGTTTATATTCACCTAGTACATGTAGACTGAAGGTACTTTCATACAAAATTTTCACAGTGCCTGCCCTCTCTGTCACAATGAATATTTTGGTTGTGTTTTAGACAGTGTCTTACTCTGCAGACCAGGATGACCCTCCAGTCTCAGCTTCCTGCGTTCTGGGATAACAGGCATGTGTCACTGCCATGTTTAGCTTCTATAGTACTTTTTATTGTGCATGTGTAATTTTGAGTGTGTGTGTGTGTGTGTGTGTGTGTGAAAGAGGGAGAGAAAATCTACTGTCAAGGTGTGTGACACAGTTTCGAGAACCACTTGAAAATGTTGATTTTTTGCCTTCCACCTTGCTTTTAAGGCAGAGTGTCCCTTGTCACCGTTGCATTTGCCACAATAACTGGTCCATAAGCTTAGGGATTCTCCTGTTTCCATCTCTCTTCTTGTTGAAGGCATGCAGGAATTACAGGCGCTTACACTATGTATCCAGATTTTGATCAAAACTCAGGTTATTACAGGGAATCTGAAGTCCAAACATATGTGTAAGATTTAAGGGGTAATGGCAGAGATAGATTTTGGTGGAGGGCATTAACCTGAGATTTAAGTCCAGATTAGTCCATGTGCTAATGATGCTTACCTTGTTTTCTTTTGTTTTGGTGTTAACTATTGAACTCCGGCTGTCATTCATGGCCAAACATATATTGCTGCTATTGAGCAATATCACCAGGCTTTATTCTATGCTTCCTAATACAGTTTATATTCTTAAAATGACTGCAATAAAAAAAGAATATATTTTATTGAATTAATAATACAGAATGAAAAAAGTAGTGTTAATAACGTGGCATCTTTCATCAAGCTGAGTGTTTCAAAGACCTGCGGCAATGATGGTTGAAGAGTTGAAAGGGATGGAAAGAGGGATATTGGAAGTCACATCCTTAAGAATAACTGATGTAAGAATAATTAATTTTCCTTCATTTAGCAGGGTGGAGGCACTGATTCTTGATTTGGGTGAGATTGTTGTCTAGTAGAAACCCCACATTTGCCAGAATGTGATTTCCTTTGCTGGGTTAGATCCCTTTCATGCTTGCTACTTCCACATGGAGAAGACCTTCAGAAAATGTTTCTGTCATGTAAGATTCTCTGAGGGCTGAGAGCACTGCTTCACTGTCCAGACTTACATCCTGAGGGTCTAACCATTCAGAGTATGACATGTAGGAGAAGCAGTGTACATTTCCGGAATCTGAGCCTTTAGCTCCATCTTGGACCAGCTCAGATGACAGCAAATCAAGATTTCCTGCTTATTCTTCCATAAAATAAGCATAAGCATTATCTGGAGCATTGTTAGAAAATGAACATTACCAGGCCCTGCACTTGACAAGCTGAATCTGAAGCTCTGAGGTACACTTCAGAGCATGCGTTTTAATGCATGCCTTTAGTTTTGTCAACTCAGGCGAAGTTGCACAACCACCAAGATCAATGTGTATCAGTTTTGGTCATGATCAATATAGAGAGATATCTTTAAATTATGACCCAGTACAAACACACACACACACGCACACGCACACACACCAACACATGATTTAGAAGTTTTAGAAAATGGTGTTTCCCTTACTATATGCTGCTTATTCTGATAATTTCTGTTCTATTCCTTGATTCTGTTCTGTTCTAGTCTAGTCTAGTCTAGTCTATTCCATTCCTCCTGTTCTGTTCTGTTCTGTTCTTTTCTTTTCTTTTCTTTTCTTTTCTTTTCTTTTCTTTTCTTTTCTTTTCTTTTCTTTTCTGTTCTGTTCTTTTCTTTTCTGTTCTCTTCTGTTCTGCTCTATTCTATTCTATTCTATTCTATTCTATTCTATTCTATTCTATTCTATTCTATTCTATTCTATTTATTCTATTCTTATTCCATCCCCTCCCAATTTTCTCTCTCTCACTTGCATTCTCTCTCTCTCTCTCTCTCTCTTTCTCCCTATGTGTGTGTTATGTGTGTGTGTGTGTGTGTGTGTGTGTGTGTGTGTGTGTGTAAAAGTCTATTCATATACAAATGTAGTCTTGATTAACCAAATTGATGCTACATAGTTTGGGAACAGTACCCTAAAGCAGAGCCTATAGTCCTTTTGTACTATGGCTTCTTTTAGCAGTTTTTTAGATTGTTGGATCTATTCAGAGGAGTGCTTTTTAAATGCATGAAAATTACATGCATGTGCGTGCACGCACGCACACACACACATATATGAAAGAGAGTGTGTGTTTGTGTTACAGAGGAAACTATTCGTCTTTCAGTGGGGAATTGATTTCAGGGTCCCTGAAGATATATACATAAATTTATAAATAAAATAGTTATTAACAAGTATCACAAATGAAACGTTTTCATAATTACTCTATTCTTGGTCTTCTGTACCTGAAGGTTCTGAGTCCACAGGTGCAATCAACTATGGTTCAAAAATATTGAACAATTCTTCTGTATGCTTTAAGATTTTTATACTTAAAATGTCAACTTAATGCAAATAGTTGCTATACTTGTGTGTGTGTAGAGTATATGTGTGGTGGTGTTTGTATATGGTGTGTGGTCTCTGCATGTGTGTATGCAGAAGCACATGCACATGCCCCATGTGTGTGCATGTGGAGGCCAGAGGAGAATGTCAGGTGTGTCTCTTACTGCATATCCACATATTGCTTTAGATAGGGTCTCTCTCTCTCTCAACCCAGAGCTGTTGTCCAACAGGAAGCCTCAGAGATTCTGCAATTCCCCAGTCTCTGCCTCCTTCATGTCCCTTCCTGCTCTCTTTGCATAAGTTGGGGTTATAGATGTGTTAGAACATGCCCGTCTTTTATGTGAGTTCTGGGGAGTTGAGCTTGGCAGTATGGCCTGAAAGGCTCTCATACTTAAGCTGCAAGTGCTCTAACTGCTAAGCCCTCTTCCCAGCCCAGATTGGCTATACTCTTAGGGCTATAATAATAACAAAATATACACAGATGTAATTTTATTACTTTTTACAATATTTTTGAAACATAGCTGATTGCACCTGTGGACTCAGAACCTGTAGGTACAAAAGACCACAAATATAGTAACTATGAAAACATTTCATTTGTGATACTTATTAATATAACTATTTTATAATAATTTATTGATAGTTGTTACTACTTTGTTGATAGTAACTAGTGTCATTTTAAAGTGGGGATGACTATGATATCTGCTACAATGCTACCTGATTTAAAAATGTTGGTGATAAAGTTACAATTGTGTCTAATACTGTGGTTTTTTATACTATTAATATGTTTAGTTTGTGTGTATCTTTGTATATGGCCATGTGTGGGAGTACTGGTAAATGTATGCCAGTGCATGCCTGGGGAGGTCTGAAGACAATTTCAAATAATTGTCCTTGTCTTCCACTGGGTTTGAAACAGGATCTCTCTTCTTGTTCAGTGTTGCATTTGCCCGGCTGCGTGGCCCACAAATGTCTGGTCTCTGCTACTGTCTCACTCTCCTCCTTGCCATAGGTGTAGGCATTCTGGGATTACTGATGTTTGACACAGAATTTCGATTTCTTTTTTTAAAGGGCAGAGGGGTTCATTTCAGGTTACAGTTTGTCATGTGGGAAAGGCATGACAGCAGGAGTGTCAGGTTATGTTCAGTCCACAGAGGTGGGAAACGCGCACTGGTGCTCATCCAGCTCTCTCCTTTTCATGTCTAGGACCTCTGCTCATGGCATGGCAGCATTTGGACGTTCACTTTCGTGTTCTGGTGACCTGACTTGTGTACTCAGGCTTGTGTACCAGGGCTTCATCCGTGCAGTCATGTTGGCTAGCCTAATGTTCTTTTTTTTTTTTGAGGTAGGATCTTGCTCTGGCCCAGGCTGACCTGGAATTCACTATGTAGTCTCAGTTGGTGTTGAACTCATGGTGATCCTCCTACCTCTGCCTCCCGAGTGCTGGGATTAAGGGTGTATGCCACTGTGTTTAGCTCTGTTCAGTTTTTTTTAAGAAATACTAATTTTAATATTACTTGAGATTAAGGGTGTATTTTTCCCCTTAGTTTGGACTTCCAGAGTTCTATTGATAAACTCTCCATGGACCAGAAGTTAAAGTTGTTGCTCAAGTGGAACCTTCCTTTAAAGAACAATTCTCAATCTTTGAGACTAACCCAAAAAGTATCTTCCTAAAATTTCTAGAAGCTTTTGTTTGAAGATGGCACCCTTTATATTTCCTAGCACCTTAGTAATGGGTCTCCTTTTTTTTTAAAAAAAAAAAGTTCTGTTCTGGCATTTTAGTGAGGCCTTGCAAGGTTAATTGGTCACCCAAGTCCAGTCTATTGGTAATGTTCCTTCTTCCCCAATTTTAACCCATACAGCAGATGCTGAAGCCTGGTCCTGGGAGTCATTCTCTGAGTTATGAGTTCTGTAACTGGACTATATGGATCCAAATCTGGGCCCACAGTTTAGGGTCCATATAACTTTGGACAAATTATATACGTGCTTAATAAATTCCTTTCTCCCCCTGTGAGATGGGGCAATAAGTGCTCATCTCAAAGGATTGTTCTGAGCGTTAAATGACATTCATGTGTTGCGCTATGTGGGCGTCTGGCCGGGAAGATATGTTATATATCATCCATTAAAATTACGTTTGAGGGGTCGGAGAAACAGCTCAACAGTAGGGCGCTTTCCTGCAAAGCCTAATGACTTGGGTTAGATTCCTTAGTATCTGTGTAAGCCCATGTACACAGTGGTACATGCATCTGGTGTTCCTTTGTAGGGGTTAAAGGCCTTGCTATGCCTGTATGCTCATTCTCTCTCTCTGTCTCGCACTCTACTTGCAAGTAAATAAATAAAATATTTTTAACTCCTTGATTTCTTTTTTCCCCCTCATTCCTTGAATCTGGCTGATTAGAAAATCATTTAGAATTTCCTCCCAAAAAATTGTTTTAAGTTTTGACACTCTGGCCTATTACCATCAACTTATTATGAGCTATACTCCCTCTGTTGGATTAACTCCTTTTTCCAGTTCATTTTATGTATGACAGCCCTGTGATCTTGCAAAACTTGAAACAATAATCTTTAAAAATATAAACCACTTACCTGTCAGTGGCTTTCTGTCAACGCTTGGTTAAAATGTTCTTTCCTCTTCCATAGTTGCACACCCTGAGTGTGTAGGCCGCCTCTGTGAGCAGTGCTGCTCTCCCTGACAGTCTCTCAACCATCCCTGTCACCTCCTCTTCTGTTCACACTGATGTGCTCTCATTATTGGTGTAGGCTAGTAGATTGCTTCATGCAAATTGCCTTCTTTCCACCTAGTGGGGCATTGCTGTCCTTCCCCAGCCTCTCATCTTCATTTTTCCAGATAATACATCCTCAGAAAGAGCCTTCCATGAACATCTCAAATTAGGGCACCTTCTATGGGAGCCCCTTGGCAAGTTCCTTTTTTACCAGCCTGAAACACTCCAAAAACATCCAGTATTTCCTCTCTTTTGGGGAAAAAAGGTAATTATCCTGGAATCATCAAGCACATTATTTTAGGAAGAATGTACAGCATTTCCAGAAAGATATATTTTGTGCTTTTTGAACATTAATGAGTTCAGAGCTATTTTAAGAAGTTACTACCTCAAAGGTTTGCAAAAAGTATGCAAACATAGCTTGTTGATAGTGCTGCTTAGGACCAAAGGGTTGTGGAACTGTTTAAGAACTTGCCTGTAATGAGATGATGGACTTGTAATTGGTCCTTCTACTATTGTCAGTCATTTCTGCACCAAAGGCTGCAATAGAAGTCTTAAT
Source organism: Jaculus jaculus (assembly GCF_020740685.1). Classification (NCBI taxonomy): domain Eukaryota; kingdom Metazoa; phylum Chordata; class Mammalia; order Rodentia; family Dipodidae; genus Jaculus; species Jaculus jaculus. The sequence continues at coordinate 8,796,002 of NC_059113.1, read as the reverse complement.
AGTTTGTTCTTTGAAGTACTTATTTGGTGGTTCTTAGAACCCTTGATGCTACTGTCCCCAGAGGAAATGGTCAGTTGCTGGTCAGACATGAGAACAGATATCTCATAATCAGGGTAGAAACCACCATGGTTAATGTCCAGATCCTGTTAAAATTTCAGTTCATGGTAGAGGTAGGAGTATGATTCCCTGGTGGGTCTAGGTCAAATTCTCTCTTGTTACTTCTTTTTAATTAGTCCTAGTTCAGGGAAGGGAACCATTATTGAGTTTTGGCAGTTTCCTAAAGCAGTGAGGAACGAGATCTTAGGAATTCAAAATCCTGATATGAACACTTGTAGTTTTCCCTTCAAATAGGAGCCTTTCAGGAATCAGAGGATACAGATGCTCAAATCTGAGACAGTCAGTATAAATGGGATACCTGGTAGTTTATGCCCTATTTTGCTGAATGGCATTTCTTATGTACAAATTTGATTACTTTTGGAGAAAGACTACTTTCTTGTTGGTGTTCCTCAACAGAACACAGGCAGAAATATTTTTGACTCGGTAATGGTAATTATATAGAAGATGATATGTTTATAAGAAAAATACAGTTTTCTAGTTACTGAATTGTAACATGTATTTAAAATTTATTTACCATAGATGTGCCCCACCAAGTGCTTCATCATTGAGGCAAACTGTGTATGTGTGTATCTCCATGTAGACTTCATGTTCTGGCATCATTTTTTCTGTACTTATATAGACATAATTTTGTGCCATTTTCCTGTCTTATTTTGAATGATTAAATAGTCTTTCTAGCATCAAGTCATGATTGCTTACTCATTTCCTCGCTGTATAGTTTTATTTGTAATTATTTATTTCACTTTGTGTGTGTGGGGGTCTGTGTAGATGTGAACATGGGCACAGAGGGGCCAGAGGAGGACGTGTCATATCACTCGTTTTCTTATCACTCATTGCCTCATTGCCTCGAAATAGGGTCTCTCTCTCTGAATCTTTGGTTCACACCATTTGCTTTGACTGGATGATTAGTTAAGCCACAATAGTATTTCTGCCTCTGCCTCCTAGTGCTGGGATTATAGGCTTGTGGGCTATCTTCAGCCTTTTAAGTGGGTGTTGGGAATTGAATTTTTGTCTTCCTGATTGTGCAACAAGTGCTTTGACCCACTGGGCCATCATTCTAGCTGCATATGATTATTGTTATGATGCATTTGTTTTGTTCTTATTTTGCAGGCAGAGACATTTGTTTGGGTTAACAATGCATCTGCACATTCCCAGAGTGTTGCCAAGGCAAAGTACGAGTTCCTATTTGGCAAACCGGAAGAGAAAACTCCAGATTCTGGTGTTTCCCAACATCCTCCTGCAGGTAAAAGAGATGTAGCACTATGGTCTCTTAGTCTTCGTCCCCTGTTTGCGTTACTTCCTTCTCTGCAACCTGTGTGCGCTAAGTGTTCATTAGCGCAGTCTTGTGTGGACGTTAACTAATAGCTTGTTCTTGGTAATTTCAAGACATGCCCTTTGAAGGAATTTTAGCTTCTGACACTTAAAAATGTCAGGAATTAACTATAGCTCATTAGATTTTTTTCTGCATTTACTATTGTGTATATGTGCACTTTACTTTTGGTATTTAACTAAATCCTGATCTAACCCTGATTTTTTTTTGGGGGGGGTTATGAGGAATCTTAATATAATATGGTTGCTGATTGATTGAAAAAAATTATGACTCTATACTTTAGATTTGTATGTTAGTTGGGATCATATAATAACTTCCTAAAATTTGAAGACACCCAGAAGGTATGCATAATCATACAATTTTTGTTGAATTAAAAATATTTATTCATGGGGCTGGAAACATGGCTTAGCACTTAAGGTGCTTGCCTACAGTTCCTAATGACTGACTCAGGTTTGGTTTCCCAGGACCCACATAAAGACAGATACAATAACTGGTGCATGTATCTGGAGTTCGCTTGTAGTGGTTAGAGGCCCTGGTGTAACTATTCTTTTTCTCTCTCTGTCCTTCTTGCAAATAAATAAAACGTTACACACACACACCTATTCATATTTTAACATATTGAAATTTTTACATACATAAAAAATTATTTTAAAAATAATCTGACTTGTCATAGTTTCTCAACTTATAATCAATACAAGATTGTTTGAACCTCTTGGTTAGCCTTACTTTTAAAGGTCACATTGTGTTTTTATGCTATTTGATAAAACATAATTTTAGGCATATAGATGATATAAATTGCTTGTCTATTTCTTGTAACTTATTTATGAGTTTGACTCTTCCTTACTCATAGGTTTTGAGTAGTTTCTATTGCATTACCAGCCTAAATATACTAAGGCATCCCAAAATGAAAACTTTAACTTTGAGTAATTTGTTTTGATAAAAATGGCTGGTGCTATTATTTCTGGTGTGGTGGTGTTCTCATCTGTAAAGTAAATGTTCATTTACAATTACACAGTTAACAAGTGGGAACTATGTGCTAGGCACTGACTCCTCACCTCATACCCAAGGACAGTCACTTTTCACTGGACTTCACATAAGAAGGTAGAAGTTTGTGATCTTAAAGATGACGAATGTCTGAGAGAGGGCATTTCACATGGGCAGAGTGGCATGCACAAGGATGCAGTAAAACTAAAACTAAAACTAAAACTAAAACAAAACAAAACAAAACAAAACAAAAAAAAACATTTGAGCAGCTGAAGGGAGACTGGTGTGTTTATGTGCATCATTATCCCCAGGAGACAAGTTCAGAAGAATTACTGCTTTGAAAGGAGCCCTGTCACAATGGTCTTCTCAGCTGCTGGCTTGGGTTTCATCTAGGGAGGTAGAAAGGAAATGACTGGAAGAGTGTGTGAAATAGATAAATCAAGAGGGATTCGTGTGGAAACTGGAACAGGGACAGCTAACGCTATTGCTTACTGCAAGAGTAGTGTCAACATGCAAGTTCATGCTTACTTCTAGAAAGTGCTCACGTCTTTACAAATAAATGATGATAACTTCTGTCATTTCAAAAGGTGTCTTGTGTTCTTTTGTATGGAGCATATGTCTGTCATCAAAACACTTTTCCAACTCAGGTGACCACAGGCCGAAAAAAAAAAAAAAGGAGAATAGGACAGTGTGACTGATCAACATACCTTTTCCTAACATAGGTTTTTTTTTTTTTTTAAAAAAATTTATTATTATGAACTTTTCAATATGAGCATATTGCTAACAACCTAATGGGAATATGACCAATATGCCATATGCAGTTCCACCCAGGGACCTCCTCACTGGTGGTGTTGGTATTAACATGAAAGCACAAGTCAGTTTCAGTGGGGGAATAGGGAATTCTGGGGATACACTTTCCCACCCTGTGGCTCTTAGAATCTTTCTGCGCCTTCTTCCACAATGTTCTCTGAGCCTTGAGAGGCATGTTATAAGTCTCCGTCACTGTCGAGTACACTCTGTCCTCTGAATTTCTGCTCTGATTAGTTTTGAGCCGCTTCAGTATGCCACCATTTTCCTGTAGGAGGAGGTCAGGCTAACCGTGAGAGCAGCAGTCTGTTTAAATGGCCACTTCCTCCCTCTGTGCTGTCGCCTGGGCTGGGCAGATTTGACAGTGATGACTTGTCTCATGCTAGGCAGTTGGCTATCTTTTCTTGTCTTATTGATGGATCTTGATTCTCCCCAGCATTCACTGCTATCTGGGCCCTGGTCACCTAGGGCTACCCACTTTTCCAGATGGGAGTGAGATTAGCTTTGGAATTCTTTCCAATGGTAGCAGCAAGTCTGGGGGTGTTAGCATAGGTTTTTTTTTTTTAATGGGACAAATAACAACTGGAAGCTGTTATGAGTCTATTCACATTTTCTGCAGGCTTTTAGTCAGCTACAATCCTTATGTTCTTTCTTGACAGTGATTTCAACAGCTTTAGTGCTCCAGAAACAGGGCTGGAGGGATGGCTTAGCAATTAAGGCACATGCCTGTGAAGCCTAAGGACCTAGGTTTGATTCTCCAGGTCTCACATAAGCCAGATGCACATGGTGGCACAAGCATCCAAAGTTTTCAATGGCTAGAGGCCCTGGTGCACCAATTCTTACTCATTCTCTCTCTCTCTCTCTCTCTGTCTCTAATAAATAGAAATAAATCTCAAAGTGCTCCAGAAATAGCCTGCTGAGGAAATAGAAATGCTGATAGTCATTTTCAAATGCAACCCCAAGGATGTTGTGCAGGCTGCAGCTAAGATTTGAAAGCCTTGTAATGGCCTGGTTAGGTCAGGGCCAGGGGAGGTTAGTTGGTTTTATTCCCAGGGACATTCAAGGCAATGACTGCCCCGCTGGGCTTGCAGGGAGTTCTGTATAAGTTTTGGGTGAGAGGCTGTAGGGAAAACAGTTCAGGATTATTCACAAGCTGTTTCCCAGTCCAGGGCTTTTGAATCCGTTACAAGAGCTTAGTGTATGTCAAGGCACAAGAGAATATGTGATGAGACACAATGGAAAGACAAGAATAGTTAAGGGGATATGGAAACATAAAGAAGCCTCTCACTCTGGAATTTGATGGGGAGTCAGAAACCTTAAAAATATGATAAAGCAAATTATCTACAGAGACAATATTTTCCTTTGCAAGAGATATCTCCAACATCTTAACACTTGTTAAAAATAACAAATGAACTATGCTTACTTAGAGCCAGAATATTTATCAACTTGAGTTGTACCAGATTAACATTCCTCTTTAATCCGTAAATCTAACAATAGACCTTATAATTTTCATTTATATAAGGAAATTCTTTAAGATACATAACCCAGATATTATTTTTACTTAATTTTAAAATATTGCTTAATTTTTTGAACCTTGATTTGTCTTCATACCTTGTTGGGATTTTATTAGTTTATTTTAAATAATTTTATTCATTTAATTGCAAGCTGAGAGAGACAAAGAGGAGAGAAGAGAGAGAGAGAGAGAGAGAGAAAGAGAGAGAGAGAGAGAGAGAGAGAGAATATGAATGGGCATGGGCATGGGCATGGGCATGCAAGGGCCTCCAGCCATTGCAAAACACCTCCAGATGCATGTGCCACTTTGTACATCTGGCTTTAGATTGGTACTGGGGCAGGGGAGTCAAACCCACATTGTTAGGCTTTGCAGCAAGCACCTTAACTACTAAGCTATCTCCCTAGCCCTGTTTATTTATTCTAGAGGGGGGAGCGCGTGAACGCACAAAAGGGCCTGCAACCAGTGCTAACGAACTCCAGGCATGTGTGCACCCTTGTGCACTTGTGTGACATTGTGCTCTTTTGTATCACTGTGTGTCTATCTGTGTGGGACCTGGAGATTCTAACATGAGTTCTTAGTTTTCACAGGCAAGCACTTTAACCACTAAGCCACCTCTTCTGCCCAGTTAATTTATTTTTGAGAGACAGGTGGACAGAATTGACATGCCAGGGCATCTGGCCACTGCAGACGATCTCCAGATGCATGCCTCACTGCATGGGTACTGAGGAATCAAACCCAGGTCCTTAGGCATTGCAGGCAAGCACCTTAACTGCTGTGCCATCTCTCCAATGCAAAATCGTGTAATATGTAACTTTAAAAAATATAGAATCATATGTGTGTCTATGTGTATATAGCCATTTTAATGACACTTAAGTATCTCTCTTGGACTGAATGTCTGCAGTTAAATCTAAAACATATGCGTTCTCTACTTAAACCCAGTAACTTTTCTTCCTTCCAACTAATCCTAAAAATTATTTTCTGTGGTGTAGTTAAGAATCTGGCTGTACCTTTAAGGAGGTCCCCATGGAGATAACTCCTGTCTACTGGTGGTAGTGTTGGATAGCATCTCCCACTGACATGATCAGTGGGAAGAGTCCCTTAGCTGGAAATGAAGACTTGCATTTTCATAATTTGTGTATCAGTGTAATGAAGAGGAAAGCCATAGACATGTTTCTCGAGTTTGTGTTCCTTGTTACTTTATGGCAGGTGGTCCAGGCTTTAGGAGCTGTTCAGCAGCTAGAGTTGGCAATTGTTGAGAGGCCCTGGGCTATAGGTGTGACAGCAGTTACAATATGACTTTAGTGAGGAGACAATGAGTCACTAGAGGTAGGTGATTAAACTGGGGCTGGTCAAGCCAACATTCATTTGAGATTGGGTGACAGTGCCACCACTAGACATCCTACTCCATACCATTCCTCTCTGATTTTCTGTGCTTATATAACTGGCATAATTTTTCCAAGTAGTCAGATAAGAGTATACTTTAGCATGAAGTTTTTAAAGAATCCCTAAGGTAGCATCTAAGGGCCCAAGTTGTTGTCTGTCTTTCCCCACCTCATTTAATATAATATTTTCCTTCCATTTCATTCATTTTTCCCTGCAGATTTCATTTCTCTATATACATGCTAAATTTTATTTGGGGAGTAGAGATTGAAATCCTAACAAAACATCACTGTACATCCATTAGGATGGCTAAATTTAATTTTGCATTAGTCCTGGTGGTGTTGGGAAGAAAGTAGAGACAATAAAATTCTTACACAGTAGTGGTAGGAGTGTAAATGTTTGACTAACAGTTATGTTAAGTATATACCTTGTATACCATGCCACCATTTTATTCCTCAATATTTACCCAAGAGAAATGAAAACTTATCTCATGCAAAGACTTGGATATGAATGTTCCTAGCCTGCTCTTATGGCTCTTCCTTTGGAAAAGCAAGCAGAATAGGTTTCTGAGGTTATACTTTCTTCATCAAAAGAGTAGATGATTAAATGAGGACATGAATAGCACAGGGGGTATAGACTTTGTGTGATACATTTCAACACTTATATTTTCTTTTTTAACTTTAATTGTTTTATTTTGTTAAACTAGAGTCTCACTGTAATTGGAATCTTTTCTGCAGTCCAGACTGACCTTGAACTCACAGTGATTCTCTTACCTTAGTCTCTCAAGTACTGGGATTGGCATTTAGAATGAAGTATATATTGGATTCATTTCTCAGAGAAAGACGACTTTGAGATCTGGTCTTGTAACCAACAAAACTGAGTGTTTGTGAGGAAAGAAACGAGAATGCACTCCACAAGTCCTTGGCTCCTAATCATGTTTGATGTTTTTATTGCTGTTAATAGTTCATCATTGTTAAAAGTTTTTTTGATGAGGATTATGTTAATGCAATATGAACAATATGAATGAAAATTTAAACAGTAGAAGCAAAGAATAAGGAAAGGAGAATATAAAATGCAGTTATACATGCTGAAGACAGTATCAGTTCAAGACCAATGTTTTATAAGTCCTTGGAATTTACATATATGTGTATATATATGATATTATAATTTAAATATATTATAGATATACTTACAAGCAAAGAAATTTTAGAAACATATCTTGAGTATGTTGATAAAATATGAGGATCTTTTTCCTATTGAGCCTAATTAAATGATTGAATGTTATTTTTATGTTTTAAGTCCACTATCTTGTCCCTCTTGTTTTTCACATTTATTATTTTTGGGAAGTGTACCCAAACTAACAGTTCTCTTACACAGTTGAGTTAATAGTATAACCAAGTATAAAAGGTTTTTTTTTTTTAAATTTTATTTATTTGAGAGCGACAGACACAGAGAGAAAGACAGATAGAGGAAGAGAGAGAGAATGGGCGCGCCAGGGCTTCCAGCCTCTGCAAACGAACTCCAGACGCATGCGCCCCTTGTGCATCTGGGTAACGTGGGACCTGGGGAACCGAGCCTCGAACCGGGGTCGTTAGGCTTCACAGGCAAGCCCTTAACTGCTAAGCTATCTCTCCAGCCCATAAAAGGTTTTTAACATAAACTAGTTTCCAATAAACTCCCTTTAAAACGTGAATGTTGAGTATCTTTAGAGACTTTTTGCAACATGGTATATTGAGCTGATAGGAGCAGGAGAAAACAGCAACAGACCCCAAGTAATGTAGATAGGAGAACTTGAAAGAAAGGAGGTTTCTGATTCTATACAAAAAAACCTCAAACTCGGAGAGTAAAGCAAAAATACACTCATGAGTGGATCACAGGGAAGACGTTTTGCACCAACGAGAATAATTCAGGTGGTCACCAGCCTCACAAAACAGAAATCTGGCATGGAGTTTATATAATATTGGGCACTTTTTAAAAAGTTGTAGCTAGAAAAATTTTACATGGTTTAAAAACTTTCAGGTTTTGGGCAGGGTTCCTAAGTGTGCTGTCATGCAATGTCTAGACATGGATAAGAAACTTTTTGAAGCTTTACAAACCGTGGCTGGATTAAATACGAAGCTGCCATAGAGGACACTTTCACAGTTAAGGACATGTTAATAAGTAAAATATCCCAAAATGACGAGCTCACAATAAGTCCTGCCAGCTGCATAATGGAGAGAGCTTCCTCAGGAGGGAGAGTCAGCAGACACAACAGAGAAATCAGTGCCCAAAGAACCAGAGACCACTGAAGACTCTGGACCGAAAATGGTCTTATGTAAGGATAAAATTGGGAAAAGAAACCAATATGATAAAACAGGAGAGTATGAAGAAGGGATATGCATACTTAAGAAAGAGCCAGTATCACTTGTAGAAAATATAAAACACAGTTAGTGAAGTAGAAAGATGTCATTAGACATGTTACGTCTCCACATTGCTGGGTTTGTATTTGTTTTTTGAAGTAGAGATTGATGAACTCCTCTTTTGATCCCCCTTTTCCTCTTTCTTATCAGATGCTTTCTGTAGGCAAGTTAAAAGGAAGAAACAAAAGAAAACCTTGAATTCCAAGTACTATGGTTTCATTTTGGTAGTTGACTTCTGGGGTCTTTTCTGTTTTCCCATTAAAAGGGCACGCCTATTTCTCCAGTGCTTACTAATGGGGGACTGTTGCCTACTTAGCGCCAGGCATTATTTTAGGCCATAGTAATAACTTTGTTCTCTATTTTGTATTTATTTATTTGTTGCATTATTTATTTGGATTTTTTTAAGATAGGGTTGTGTTGTGTACCCAGGCTCACTGCTAACTCACAGTCCTCTTGTTGCCCCCTCCTAAGTATTGGGATAATGGACATGCCCCACCCAGCCCAGCAGGGTTGTTTTCAGATTTAAGTAAGATGAAAATTCCAATTTAGCAAATTACTTAACATAAAGATTTTTCTGTTTTTCTCTACAATCTGTGGATGGTATAGCTTACACTCTCTTTATTTAGCATTGCTTATCTTAAACCCTGTACTAAATATAATAGAAAAAAATGGGTTGATTAGCTTTTATTTCTCAAGATGTAGACATTTTCATTTTGTTGTATGAGTATATGTGTGTAGTGTATTTGTGTGTGTGTTTACACATATATGTGTATGCATGTGGATGCCAGAACTTGATGTCTTCCTCAGCTACCCTCTAACTTACTTTTATAGACAGGATCTCTCACAGAATCTAGAATTCACCCATTTGGTTAAACTAGATAGCCGGCAATCACTAGTGCCTCCATCCCCCAAGCTCTGGGGCAACAGACCCACACTCTTCTACCCAGCTTTTATGTGGGTACTTGGGATCTAAACTCAGTTCCTCATGCTTACATAACACTTTCCTTTCTGAGCCATCTCCCAGCCCCTAATTTTACTTCAAAATAAATGCTATTTAAAACTGTAAATTTTAGTTATTACCAAAATAATATGTGCGTACAGTCTGAGAAACGCAACCTTTACTGAAGACGGATGGCCCTCTCTTGCCCCTCCCCATCGCATTTCCTAGGGCTCCACTATTAACAGTTTTTTCTCTAAACCGTTTTCTCTTCACATACTCACAAACGCTGACTCTTAACTCCTAATCAAGACGCCATGCCACCAGTTCTACTTAAGTTCTGTCTGTTTCTAGTTACAGTGAGTTATGACTGTTGCTATTTCCTCATTTTTTACATTTTCTTTATTTTGTTTTTGTAAGTTTTCTGATAATTGCCTCATAGATAATATGCTAAATAATTCTTCTAAAATACTTTTATTTACTTGTAATCAGAGTTGGGGGGTTATGCAATCAGGGCCTTCCAGCATTGAAACCAACCTCCAGATGTGTCACTCTGTGCTTTATGTGGGCCCTGTGGAATTGAACCTGGGCCATCAGGCCTTACCAGCAAGTACCCTTAACCTCAGAGATATCTCCCTAGCCCTATTAATTTTTTAAAATAAATAAATGAAGAATGTGGCTCACTCCTTTCATCCAAATAGTTGTGCTTTTCTTTCATTGTAGTTTGCTTGTTGCTTGGTTACATTTTGGTTTTAAATATTAGTACATGAATCTCCATTTCTTTGGCTGGTTCTATTCTAAGCAGTCATCTAATGGAAGATGAGGATGAATGGTCTCTGTACTTACCTTTGCTTTTCCACGAGCTGCTTATGACTCTTGTGTTCTGTCTCATAACCATAACACACTCTCTTATACTTTTACTACAACAAGAGACATAGAGCCTGTGTGCACAGCCTCTACTGCTCATGGACACGACTCGTTATAACAAAGGAGGAAGGAGCTGGGAAGGGGCCCAGAAAACTGTTAGACTCTACTGATAGACTGTTATAGTTTACTACGTTATTTGTAAGATGAATCCATTTCTTCTTCTCATATACTTCTCATCTTAACCTTCTGACAGTTTCATTTAATTTGTGCCAACAATTTTCTAGGCCTTTACACAGCTTGCTCTCTCAGACGTAAGCAGGGTTCTTTCTTGCACTCCTTGTTAGACGCAGTGTTTCTTGGTTGGATTGTACACCTCATTCTTGGATTCCTCTTTTGGCTTAAGTACCTCTTTGGTAATCTTTATAAGGTCTGAAATTGGTAAAATTCCTAAAGCTTTACATGTTTGAAAATTTTGTTCCTGTGCTACATTTTCCTGATCCCTTTGCTCCTCTGCAGGCCTGGCTTTACTGCCTATTGGCATCCCTGGGTACTGATGCCACTCTGATATCTAGTCTTTCTCTCTGAACGCTGTCCAGACATTCTTCATGTTGCCCTCCTGTGTGTCCAGAGGGTGAGTCTTGTTCCTAAGGGACTCTTGTGGAGCCCTGTCTTCTCTCAGTGTTTGAAATACTTGTTCTATCTACCATCACTCTATTATTCCCCCTTTCCTTGCTTCTTGGTGTTTACTTCTGAAATTCTCATTTGCTGGCTATTGCTTCTCTCGGATTTGATTTGTCTTCCTTGTATTTATTGGATTTTATTTATTTAAAAATATCATCTGACATTCTTTCATATGAAATCTGTTTTGATAATTGTTTTTAATTTTAATCTCTTTCCCATTTAACTTTTCATTGTTCTTTTGTGGACACATCAATATCAAAAGACTTAATTGGAATTCATTTTCTAATATTACCTTCTGTTTCCTGAAGTTATACTTTCTCCTGTGTCAGTTCTGTTTCAGTCAATCTCAGAACTTTTCGTGAAAACTCTTTTTATTTCTGTTCATTTTTATTTATTTATTTAAGAGTGACAGAGAGAGAGAAGCAGGTAAAGAGGGAGAGAGAGAATGGGCACACCAGGGCTCCCAACCACTGAAAACAAACTTCAGATGCATGCACCCTTTTGTGCATCTGGCTTACGTGGGTCCTGGGGAATTGAGCCTCGAACCGGGGTCCTTAGGCTTCACAAGCAAGCACTTAATTGAAAGGCATCTCTCCAGCTCACAACTGCTCTTTTTCCTCAAGTGTTAGTGGATTTTATTTTTCTACTAGTAGATGTGATTGAAGATTTGTATTTCCGACTACAGATGAGGGTTTCTGATATGTCTGAAAAACGTGTTGCCACCAGGCATTTCCTGTCAGTACAGCAGGGCAGAGCTTTTGGACAAGCATAGGCAACATGCTGGATACATACTAGTGAAAGGTGCCTGGTGGAAACCACCTCTGCGTAGCAGAACGGGGGAGTATGGCTATTGTGGGAAGATGTTTTGTCAGTTATTTGTCAGTTATTTAATCAGCGTGAAACCTGTTCTTTACATGCCAGGTATAAATACCTGCCAACCGTAGCTTCTGTGGTCCTCCTTTTAGAACAACTCTGGCCTTCTAGGTTTATTTGGGGTTGTGACTTTTGCCGTATTTTGTCTGTTATAGTCCTCTTTTTCTTTCACTGTAGTGAATTTATGCTTCTTTGATACTTGTTCCCTTTTTATTTTAATTTTTGTTTGTTTAATGTGTGTGGGTACACGTGCGGTTGTGCATGCCTGTGTGCATATGTGCAGGTAGAGGCTAGAGGAAAACCTCACATGTAGTCTTTAACTCACGGCAGTCCCCCCACCTCTGCCTCCCAAGTGCTGGGATTAAATGCGTGTTATGCCGCACCTGGCACAATACTTTACTTTTACTTCACATACCCTTTGTAAAAAATATGCTATTTAAGAGAGAGAAAGAAAGAGGCAGATAAAGAGAGAGAGAATGAGAATAGGTGTACCGGGGCCTCTAATCACTGCAAACAAAGTGTAGATGCATGTGCCACCTTGTGCATCTGGCTTATGTGGATACTGAGGAATAGAACCTGGGTCTTTAGACTTAGCAGGTAAGCACCTTAACTGTTAAGCCATCTCTCCAGCCCTACACACTCTTTTTCGTGTTTTCTTTCTTGACCATATCATTTGTATCACACAGTTTTTTTTTTAATCTTAATGAAGTAAGTTTATCAATTTATTATTTTGTTGCTTATGGTTTTGATATTTTAGCTAAGAGACTACTACCTAACTCAAGGTTAAAAAATTTGATACCTATGTTTTCTTCCAGGTTTTTTAGTTTTAATTCTTATTTTTAGGTCTGTGATCCTCTTTGATTTAGCTTTTGTTCATGGTGTAAAAAAACTATCTAATTAAAAAAATATGTTATTTATTTATTTGCAAGCAGAGAGAGAAAGAAAGAAGAGAGAGAGAAGGGAGAAGAGAGAGAGAGAAAAAATGGGCACATCAGGGTCTCCAGCCACTGCAAACGAACTCAGTCCTTTGGCTTTGCCAGCAAGTACCTTAACCGTGAAACCATCTCTCTAGTCTCCAAACTATCCAATGCTTGCTGACAGTTAGAGCATGTGAGGTAAATGTAGAACACCCTGCTGATTTCAGTGAACCCTTCTCCATATATACAGCTCTTGAAGAGCAGGATGCAAAACAAACCCAGTCACAACAAAAAGAAAACAAAAACAGTAAACAAAGTGGTGCTACTATAACCCTATTCTAATCTTTCCATGTAGCTGCAAGAATTAGGAAATCTAGAGTCATTGGTTTAAGAAAAACATGAGTTGGCATAGAAAACCACAGATATACAAAGGAATGAATGATAAACCCACTAATTATAAGGTCTTCTGTTGACTTGTTTTCTTGTCTCCACCACAGAAACAAGTCACTTCATAATTTTATGGTTAACCCTTTAGAAAATGTATCTTTGGCTCAGCTCATTTAGATTGCTTCTTTCTTTCCACTTCAGGACTCCTTCATACCCATTACAGAAGGCAGAACAATGATTTTATAGCATGATATACAATTATTGTTTAGACATGCTTTATTCATAAACTTTGCCTTTGGTTAGAGATTTTAGGGTAATACGTTCATCTCATCCACAAGGGTCCATGATTCTGCAGAGTGGGGTGTAGACTTCCACTACCTCACTGGGACTTTGTGGTGTTTTCATATTTGGAGATAACTTAGGAGTATTGCAGGCATAATGTGGAGAACACACAGAAAGCTTAAAATTTATTGCTACTGCCTCCTTAGTATAATATTTTTTCTTTTGCTTAGTAGATCCAGTATTTTAGACTGGGGCTCATTATTGTATTTATTTATTTTTGTATTTGTCTGGTGCTTGGAATGGAACACAGGGCCTTGGGCATGCTGGGAAAGTGCTCTAACCACTGATTCCTCCCTGGCTCTCTACCTTATGCTTTCCCTTCTCCCTTCCCTTAACCCTGCTTTCTTTTTGTAATTTTTTTTTTGGCAAGTTCTCACTATGTAGATTCGGCTGGCTTAAACTCAAAATTCTCTTGCTTCAGCCTCTGAGTGCTCGGACTGCAGGAGTACACAACCACACCAGGCTGCCATTTTCCCCCTGCCTTTTCTTTTTAAAAGCAGGTATTGAAAAGGTGTGGATCCAGGGATGGCAAGATCCATGTGTGGTCAAGATGCTCAAGACTCTGAGGCAAGAGGTTCACATGAGCCCAGGAGTTTGAAGCCAGTCTGAGAAACTTGTATGGAATAATTCCTATGCATTGAAAGCAGTAAACAATTTTGCCAGCCTTATCAAAAGCAGGTGGGGCAACTCACAAGAGAAGTTGTGGGACGTATCGTCAGACCCAGCCCCTACCCCCGCCTCCGAGATCTCAGGTGCCCCTGTGCCAGCTGTAAACAGTCAACCCTGAGATCTCATGACTATATAGAGGGAAAATGGTCAGGACACAGTAAACTCCATCTAAGCTGGTTCTTTGAACTCTCCATGGTCTCTAGGTGAGCCTCACCCCCAGGCTGAGAGAGGAGTATCTGCAGGGTGATCCCTCCATGGTGAGCTCCATTGAAGGGCTGATCTGTGGCCTCCTACTCCTGGACGGGGACAGGAAGTATCTGGGCCCGGGGAAGTCCTCATTCAGGATGGGATGACAGTTCTCAGGTATGGCTGCTATGAGGTGCTCATGCTCTTGAAGTAAGCCCTTAACCCCAAGAGTTAGGGAGGAACATCCAAGGAGTCATCTTAGTATAGGGAGCACCATTGAAGTGGCTGCTTTGGGGGCTCCATGTTCCTGTAAAGAGACCGCTGTCCATGCTCTGTAAGAGACCACAACAATCTCACTGGTTCACCAAACTGGTACTGGTGCAGTTGTACTTGGCTGTGCCATCTCAGTCGTACTGGGGGTGAAGACATGTATATGTGTCTCCCCAGGGGAAAAATTTACTGTAAAGGCCAAATATGAGACTATTTTCAAAAAAGTAAATAAAAATTTAAAAGCTAATGCACAGATTTTGACTGTTGTTGATTTTTCTAGGGTCTTGCTCTAGCCCAGGCGTACCTGGAATTCACTCTGTATAAGTCTTAGGGTGGCCTTGAACTCACAGTGATCCTTCTTCCTAGGCTTCCCAAGTGCTGGGATTAAAGGTGTGTGTCACCACGCCAGGCAGGATCTGACTTTTCTTAAGAGTGGGATCAGATTAACTTTGAAGTGTTTTTGACTTTGAGCACTGTAATATCACATTAATAAGAAATTACAATGTTTTATCTTCTGAATCACTCATGTATATATTAGCCATTTGTGATTCATTTTAAAGGATGAATATCTGTATTGTTCTGTGTTTTATATTGAAGACCTCATCTCTCACTGACTTAAAGAACTCTTTGGATGCCCATAGAATGCCTAAGAAAAAAGGTGTCCTTGAGGTATAGTAAAATCTCACAGATTTACTGAGAATTGACTAAAATCCAAGATTTATTTTTATTGTCAGGTATACAACCTGTTTCACAAAGGGTGTTTTTGCAGTGTTTTCCTGTACTGTTCCTTAATAAGATATCTAATCTTAACTTTCCTTTTATTTTTACGCAGGGAACAACTTTCCCCTTTTATTTTGTAAAGTGAAGAATACATATTGACATTTTTTAACTTATTCTTTGTTTGGTCTATGAGATAATAAAAACGGGAGATTTTATGCACAACTCCAGCGCATAAGCTCCTGGTGACAAGGCTGAGACTATGGGGCACTGAGCTGCATCACCATTGTGCTGTTGCCCGTGAAGTAGAGGTGCCCAGTCAGTCACCCTCCATAGCAGTCTTATGTCTTCCACTGTATCCACGCACGCTTCCTCCTAAAGTACATGACCATTTGGCTGCGTGACTTTAAGTTTTTGCCCATGTTTTCTGTTTGTGATTACTGATATGTCACACACTGCAATCCCAAATTGTAGCCAATGTGTGAGACTTCAAAGTCAGTAAGGAACAAATTTTTCTTCTTTTTTCTTAAAGAACTTCCTATCTCCCCAAATTCCAAAGGCTTCGGGACTACATAATTAGATCTGTTCTTTATTGTCTTTAATTTGTAGTGGGCAAGGCTGCTATATATGGGATGTCACTGGGAAGAATTGTTTCATATGCTGTGTGACTTTGAATGTATTAAATATTTCATGTGGTGTGGGACAATATGGTTGTAATTATTTGGGCTTAAGATTTATTATATAAACATTTCTGAATGATTATAAACCTTGTATTTTTTTTAAACTATAACTACCATATAACTCAAGGGAAGATTACACTTTGGTTTTTGTTTTCAGAGACTTACTAAAACTTGGTCATTGTTTCAAAATCTCAGTAAGTACACTGGGGTCACTCTCTAGTTCTACCTTCCTTTCCAGGGTGGTCTTGCCATCAGAGACAAATAGCTCTCTAACTTTAACATTTATGTCATGAATATACTATGTACATTTTCTTTGTCCTTTGTGGTGACTTGAGTGTGAAATGTCCCCCATAGTCTCATGTGTTTGTGATTAAGCTGCAAACCTGACCCTTAGCTGGTGGAGCTTTGGGGAGGCAAAGGCTTCCTGCAGAAGTGTCATAGGGGCTGACCTTGAGGTTTAGTAGTCCAGTTGTCCAACTGTACTGAGTGTAGTTAGGTAGCCCAGTCTCTTTTGCTCCTTGTTCATAGGTGACAGCATGAGTCAGCTTTCTTCTGTACCATGCTTTGCCACTGTGATGAAGGTTCCCCAGTAGACTAAGCTGACATAAACCCTTTCCTCCTCTGAGCTGCTTCTGGTTGGGTGTTTTGTCCCAGTATTGAGAAGGTAACTCTATCAGATATTTAGGATATTCTGTATGTTATTTTAAATTTTATGTTTAAGCAGTTTGTATTGTTTATGAGTTTTAATTCAGGATAGTAAAAGAACATTCAAATCATTTATTATATAAAAGGCACTTTTTGGTCTTCTGAAAATCGTGGATTTTTATTTTATTTTATTTTTTTGGTTTTCTGAGGTAGGGTTTCACTATAGCTCAGGCTGAGTTGGCATTCACTATGTGATCTCAGGGTGGCCTCGAACTCTCAGCGATCCTCCTACCTCTGGCTCCCGAGTGCTGGGATTAAAGGCATGCACCACCAAGCCCTGCGGAAATTGTGGATTTTTAACATGGGGTGAGTACACATTATATTGACCTCTCCAAGTACATTGTATTCAGTAGTTCTCTAGGAGCTCTGGGAACTCTGGGAGCTTTGCACTTAGTACAGGCAGCTGCTTCAGGTTGCATGAGTTTCTGGGACTTCTGGCTTGCCCTAGCCTTGCCATGAGATACCTTGTAAGCAGAGGGGCTACTGACACCTTGGAAGCTTGTCATGCTTGTTAAACATTCAGGTTCTTGAGTGTCTCTTCACTAACTCTAATTCTTGTTTCCGACCCAGAAATCTAGTTGAGCTCCTCAGATAATGAAGAGCCAGGAGTTCTTGGGTCTCGCTCTGAATAGTTCTGCTATAATGGGGAGGTGCAGTAACTGGTATCCAAGAGAACAAGGTAAAGCCGGGTCCCTTTCTAAGGTCATGGGAGGTAATGACTAGAGATTTCTGAGGTAAAGCAGAGACATGAAACTCCTGCCTGGTTGGGCTTTCTCTGTCTGTGTGCCCAAATGCTGTATTGAGATGGCAGAACAAACACTGCTAGAAGTCAAAAAGAGATCACCTGTTCCTTTTACAGATCTAAGCTCTGAGGACTGTGTCAAAAGGAAGCCTAGGACATTTGCAGATAAATTACAGATTCACTCTTAAGTGTTTCTTGAAAGTCATGAAGAAAGGGACAAATAATAAATGAGAGAGTCAAATCTTCCATTTGTTAGAAAGAACAATTAAGGAAATTGTAGTGACTTAAGTCGCCTGTAATCTTCAGCCTCTTAGTAGCAGATTACTAAAAGTATTGGGGGAATAAGGAGTCGTCTTCAGGTGGCATTGAGGTATGATGAATGCTGGGGACCAGATAAGGGGGCTGGGATAAGGTAGACTCTTCCAGATAAAAGGAGCCCCATGGGTGAGTGGAGGACTTTGAGGCTGAATGAATTTGCTAGGCTAGTTAAACTGAAAGCTGTGGAATATGGCTGGAAACTCACACTTTTTGAACATGATTATCATTCCCTGAATCAGTGTTATCTGGACATGTAGAAATGCTGATTTGGGGCAGATAATTAAATGGCCCAAGTTTTCATTTATGTGAGGTATCAGATGCCAAAAATGTCCTTCTAGACAAGTTAAGGCTCCCCTGAGGGAGTTTCCATATTCACCATGCAGTGAATAGCTACTTGCACTTGCTAAGCTGGAGACAGAGAAGTGACGTTGTTTGTGGTCCCTTACAGGAGTCCTGTGATGATCCTACCACATATAATTCCTGCTGGGGCATACACAAGAACAGAGACTTTGGGACACTATTTAAGTCAAATGTCAGTAAGACAGGAAGGAGGGCTTCCTGGAAGAGGAAACTATCCAAGCTATAATTTTGAGGATATGCTGGAAAGGGAGGAAAACTATTTTGATAGAGGCAGAAGCATGCAAACAGCTGTGGTGCTCTGCAAAGCATTTTTTGTTCAGAGCACTTAGTATCAATAGAAGATGGATGAGTGAAAAGAGTTGGGACAGGAGAGGACCCGGTTTTCTATCATGCTGAGGCACGCTGAAGTGTTTGTTTTTTAAATTAAAAATCATGAATTTATTCTTCACATCCTTCTATTGGGACTTATGAAATCAATGGAGAAGTGGATAAGAGGTTGGGAAATGTCCTCAGAGATATCACCCATGCACACAGATGCTCCTGGATACTTTGGGCTGATTGGTTTGCCATTTGTTAAGAATTTCTCACCTGATGTGTCTTCTTGAACACTGCATATTTCTGAGAGTAAGAAGAAGAAAGAGGTGAACTGTAAGGAAAAGGGGGAACACAGTAGCTATAATTTTAAGGTAGATGGGAGAAATTGCCCTAGAACACTTCTAATTACAGCTCACTCTTCACATGTGGTACCATGACCATATTGAAGATGAAGAGAAAACTGAAAATGTAGCTTATGGTGTTAAACCATGTATATCATGGCCTGACAGTTGGGAAGGCAGGGAAGAGATTCATGATGGATTCATGATGGATACATGAACTGTGACAGTGGGGATGGGGAGGAGAGACACCACAGAGAGATCATCATGCTGAGATTGGCAACAGAACTGATTTGGGGAGAGAGGGGGGGCCACTGAGAGTGGTTTCTACTTTGCAAGTGGAGGTGGTGCATTTCAACATATAGAGGGTTGAGGAAGGAAAAGGTCAGAGGTGATGAGGAACAGAGATGTCATTTTGCCAGTTATTTATTAATATACAATTGACTATACATATATGACATCATTGTGATGTTTTGTTAAACGCATATATTATAAAATGATTAAATGAAGCAAGCTGTCATACTTGTCACCTACATACGCCCTTTTATTGTGGTGGTAACATTTAAGATCTCTTAGCACTTTTCAAGAGTAAACTATATTATTATTAACTGTAATATAACAAATCCTCATAATATATTTATCCCATGTAACTTGTTATGTCTTTTCACTAGCATCTTACTATTCTCCTTCTCTTCTCCTACAATTCCAATATTTGCTTTGCTTTTGTAATAAGTTCAACTTCTTTTAAATTCTAAATCTAAGGGAGATCATGCAGTATTTGTTGTTCTGGTCTGACTTATTTCACTTATTTGATTGGTGTTTCAGAGAGAGAGAGAGAGAGAGAGAGCACGCGCGCATGAGCGAGCGAATGAGCGTGTTTGTGTGTGTGTGTGTGCACGCACGCATGTGTTTATGGTTTAGGGTTTATGGGTGCATTTATCTCACATTTTTTTATCCATTCATCCTTCTAGAGATAAATATGTTCTGCTGGTGTTTTGAGTAATAGTGAAAAAACCAATAAGAGTGTAGATTTTCTTTAACTGACTGACTATCTTGTGGTTATATACTCAGAAATGGATTGTTAGATCATGTGTTCTATTTTTAGGTTTGTAGGAACCTCCATAATATTTTCTGTAAGGTGTGTTAATTCACCTTATGGAAATAGTGTACTCAGAAACAGTATACAGGCTGCTCTCTCCACATCCTCCCCAACACATCTTACCTTTTTGATAATAGCCTTTCTAGTGGATATAATGCAGTATCTCATTGTGTTTTTGGATTGTTTGTCCAAAACTGTTAATGATGTTGAATGTCTTCTCATTTTGGCATTATTGTCTTCTCTTGCAACACGAATATTTAGATCCTTGGCCCTATTTTTACCTAAGTTACTTTTCCTTTTTGTTGAATTGTTTGATATATATATGTGTGTGTGTGTGTTTATATCTATAATATTTTCATGAATATATATATTATATTTATAACATATAATATATATATAATACACACACTCTGTATGTTGCCTTTACTCTATTAAGTGATATTTTTCATCTTTAGAAGCTTTTTGGTATGATATGATCCTATCTGTTTTTTTCATGGCTTTTGGTGTTCTGTTATGAAAAGCTTTTGCTATCCTTAAAAACAAACAAACAAAACAAATTTTGTGTATAGCAATGTTAAGGTATTTTCTCTTTTTTTAAATACTAGCTTTATAATCTGGGTTGATAATTAAGTCTTTAATCTTTTTGTTTGAGTTAAGGCAAAGTGCTTTTTCACTGTTAATAAGACTGTTTCATGAGTTCTGGAGATGGGTGCTGTCTCCCTGAAGTGACTGTGGAGTATGAGCTCTACCCACCCTTGCCGCTTACTGCCCACTTTGGGCTTTTGGCAGTGACAGGATGGCAATTATCTCTTCCAGGCTAAAATTTGGGATATATTCACTAATAAATGATTTTTCTTAATTGTGTATCTGTGTGTGTGTGACTATGGGTACATTAGTGCCATAGCATGGAGGTCAGAAAACAACATCAAGTGTCAACCCTTGAATCCCCTTGTTTTGAGGCCAGATCATTTGCTGATCACTGCTTTATATACCTGGGCAACAGGCCTGTAAGACACTGGGGAATTTCCTGTCTGTACCTTCCGTCTTGCCATAGGACACTGGGATTACTGGTGTGTGCTGCCATGTCTGGCTTTGCATGTTTTCTGGGAATCCAAACTCAGGTAATCCTGCTTGCATAGCAAGAGCTTTTACTCACTAAAAAATCTTTGCAGCCCAAAATGAGTTTATGGGGGGGGGTGGGCAGACATTTAACACAGGGGCTATAATGAATGGCTTGCTAGCAGTCTGAAACAGTAGGGTCCATCTCCCCTGATTCCCTGCTTTCACTGAACTCTGGCAGCAGAATCTCAGTAGGATAGTGATGCTGGTGGAGGCTGAAGTGGCACTTTTCAAGGTGTAGAACTGTCACATGGAGTGAGGGTCTTCTCTGCTTTTGGGGGTAATGCTTCTTGCCAGGCCTAGTGGCATGGTAAGTCCATAAGCACTGGTGATTTTGAGCAGTGTTCCACGGTGTCTTTGTGACCTGCTTATAGATAGCTAGTAAAAATGTTCATGGTTACTTAAATGTTCATGGTTCCTTCAAAGAATATGATTTATAATTACTTTTTTATAGAAACTCAGAAACTTAGAAAGTACTGCTCTTGGTCATGCTGGGTTCTCTCACTAGTTAGGCAACACTACCCCCTGGTGGGTGCAGATGGATAGGACTTGAGTAGCATTTCTTAAATTGTCAGGTGCTGTGTGATTTTTCTGCTAGCTTATCTCTTTCGATTTGTTTGCACTCAGCTGATGTACTTTGCTTTTTCTGTTTAATTTAACCTGGAGGATTACTACAATGCCAGCCATTTACAAGTTTACTCCATTTTATCCTAACTGGAAATCAGAAAATAAAGATTTAGAAGTTTTATGACAAAAACATTTAGGTTTGAAAAAAA
Source organism: Jaculus jaculus (assembly GCF_020740685.1). NCBI lineage: Eukaryota > Metazoa > Chordata > Mammalia > Rodentia > Dipodidae > Jaculus > Jaculus jaculus. The sequence goes on along the minus strand of NC_059113.1, from coordinate 8,774,177 downwards.
TAAACATGTTAGGACTGAAGAGATGGCTCTGTAGTTGAAGGTGCTTGCTTGCAAGCCTACCAGACAAATTGTTTTCAGCACCCACATAAAGCCTAATACAACGTGGTGCACTAGTCTGCAAACCCAAAAGACTTACAGCAGTGGGCAGCACCAGGAGTATCGGGAAACTTGCCAGCCAGCTGGATTGGCACATGGTAAATGGCGATAAGAAAACAGCAACAAAGTAGAAGGAGACAAAAACACCCTGAAGCTGTCCTCAGGCCCCCATACCTTCACTACGGCATACGTGGACTCCTACACTTAGACCTATCTGCACATCCACACGGATTTAGTACACATAATATAGTACATTAATGATCTTTGCTCTGTTTCACCCCTTGGTAGGTCACTGAGAATAACTATTTCAGTACCAGGTGAATGAAGGCTATATATATGAAACATGGTTTGTAGTATAACTTAGCTTGTCATAGTAAATCTTTGAAGAACTTCTGAAGAAATTAGAACAGTTGGTTATGTTGTGGTTCAAAGGTTATTGTTGAAGTTTCCAAATTGACTGTTAATTGCTAATATTTATTTATTTATTCATTTATTTATTTGAGAGCATCAGATAGAAAGAGGCAGATAGGTAGGTAGATAGATAGATAGATAGATAGAGAGAGAGAGAGAGAGAGAGAGAGAGAGAGAAAGAATGGGCATGCCAGGGCCTTCAGCCACTGCTGCAAATGAACTCCAGATGTGTACACCCCCTTGTGCATCTGGCTAAAGTAGATCCTGGGGAATCGAGCCTTGAACTGGGTTCCTTAGGCTTCACAGGCAAGTGCTTAACCACTAAGCCATCTCTCCAGCCCCTAATTGGTAATATTTTTGTTATTGTTTTGCTTTCCTGTACATTCAATTATATGTACTGACAAAATGAGTAAGTTTTTCTTAGTTTTTTGATTTAATCCTCAGTGTTCCTTTTGACTAAAGATTTATTTGAACATATCTACACCTAGGATACGACTTTTTAAAGATGCAAAAGTAAAGCTTTCATCTTTTGTGTTATTAGACCAAGTAAGCAAAAATGACTGTATTCATAGTCATCATGTAAGAAATCCTCTGTGGTTCTTTCTTGTTAGCTATTCTTTCACATTTAGAGCAATTCTGTTGCCAACCTGTTAACTTTACCTGAACGTGGCCTGTTCTTCTACCCTTATAATTAACTGGTGGTATGATATTGAATTAACTATTTAACTTCTCTGGGTCCACTTAAAAATATGCTCTGAAGGTTGAGGAATGAGGAGATGGTTTGAGTCTTTGATTCTATGTCTTATCAAACCAAACCACCACTACTTTTACGTGCATGGCTCATTGGACTTCTGTATCAAACACTGATTGACCCTCTGGACTCTGACTTGCTAGGTTCCATCTAGCTGATCACTTTCTTATGTATATTGACACTACACAGAGGTTTTTTGCATTTTTCCTTCAGGAAAAAAAGCAGTCGTAGATGGCCATGGGTCATCAGATTACTTGGAACAGGTTAATATCAATTTGTAGCCTTCCAGAGTTGATGACAGGACCCTTAAAGAAGACGGGGGTGAACCGGGCATGGTGGCGCATGCCTTTAATCCCACCACTTGAGAGGCAGAGGTAGGAGGATCACCAAGAGAGTTCAAGGCCGACCTGAGACTATATAGTGAATTCCAGGTCAGCCTGAGCTAGAGTGAGGCCCTACTTCAAAAAAAAAAAGGGGGGAGGGCTGGAGAGATGGCTTAGCGGTTAAGCACTTGCCTGTGAAGCCTAGGACCCCAGTTTGAGGCTCCATTCCTCCAGGACCCATGTAAGCCAGATGCACAAGGGGGTGCATGCGTCTGGAGTTCGTTTGCAGTGGTTGGAGGCCCTGGTGCTCCTATTCTCTCTCTCTCTCTCTACTTCTCTATCTGCCTCTTTCTCTCTCGGTCACTCTCAAATAAATAAATATAAATAAACAGAAAAAGAAAAGAAAAGGCAGGGGTGGAAACTCTGTTGTGGATGTCTCTGGAGACTGAAGTATCTCTTATGATTGGAGGGCCCAGCCTGCCACTCTTCCTTGTAATGCAACTTCCAGCATCCTACGTTAAAGTCCCGATGTCCAAACTGGACAGAAATTAGAATGATAGCAATGTGATAGTGAAAAATATCCCACACACCAAAACATGTTAAAATACCCATTTTTTTTACAATGTTGTAGAATTAGAGGAAAGATTTCTTGAAAAGTTCAAAATAACAATGAAGTAAAACCAAGCAACCATCTACCCACTGCCAGGTACTCTGTGTCTTTGTGGTTGCTGTTTCTCTGTGCTGCTCACTTTTTGAAGCCCTAGAGAAAGCTGATTCATTTATTAACACAGTGGTGTTAATGAGGGCAGGGCCAAATCTCAAGTTAGAGATTAATTTGAATACAGAAAGAACTTGGCAAACCATTATACACAAGTATTTCTTTTGTTTAAAATGGAGATTTAGGATATGAGTAGAGGCAGCTGGATGCAAGAGGAAACAAAATTGCTCAAATTGGTTTTTTCGAGGTAGGATCTCACTCTAGCCCAGGCTGACCTGGAATTCACTATGTAGTCTCAGGCTTACCTTAAACTCACAGTGATCCTCCTACTTCAGTCTCCCAAGTGCTGGGATTAAAGGCGTGCACCACCATGCCTACACCTCAAATTTTGAAAAGTATAGGGAATGTCAAAATTGTTTTATGTCCAAATATCTACAGATGTCTTTGTAAGTTAACATCGATTTTTTGCCAAACTCAGTGTGGTGTGCACATGCATGTGTATACATGAGTTGGCCTGTGTGTATCATGGAGACCAGAGGACAACGTCAGGTGCTCTCAGCAGGCATACCATCAGACTCTTTTTCAGGTGGAGTCTCTCACTGGCCTAGAGCTCACCAGTTAGGTGAGGCTGTCTGGCAGATGAACTTCGGTATCCTCCTGTCAACCTCCCCAATATAGGCATTCAAGGTGTGTGCCACCACATTCACCATCTCTATGGGGACTAGGATGAAACCCGTGCTTACAAGGCATGCACCTTTTTGACTGAGCTATTTCCATAGCACCAACACCCTTGTCCTAATTTTAAAAAAGAATTACGGGGTTGGGGTGGTGGCTCAGCTGGTAAGAGCGCTTGCTGAACAAACATCAAAATCTGAATTTGATGTCCAGCGCCCACATATAAAGCTGGGTATGGGGCTGGAGAGATTGCTTAGTGGTTAAGGCACTTGTCTGCAAAGCCAAAGTACCCAGATTCAATTCCTCAGTACCCACATAAGCCAGATGCACAAGGTGACATATATGTCTAGGCTTCATTTGCAGTGACTGAAGTCCCTAGATCACCCATTCTCTTTTTATCTTCCCCTCTCTCAAATAAATAAGTAAACAAATAAAAATATTTTTAAAAATCCGGATGGGGGCACACATGCCTGTGACTCTAGTGGAGATAGGAGAATTGCTGGGGTGCTCTGATCAGCCAGTCTGCCTAAAACAACAGCAACTCTAGGTTCAGTGAAAGACTGTATCTCAAAGAAATTATGAAGAGAGAGAGAATGACCTTCTCCTCTGGCCCCTACATACATGTGCATGGGGAGCATGAATCTTCCCACAACATACATAAACCATATGCATAATTCTAACATGAGATATAGTGAGTTATGGTTTTGCTTCAGAATGCTATTTATGTATTTCCAGAGTTTAAAGGAAGGAGAGGTCACTGAGCTGGGGTGGGGCAGGGAGGGCTCAGTGAGAGGTCATTAAGTAGGATGTAGTTGGAAATGGGGGTCTAGCTTTGAATAAAAAAGTGACCATATAGCTGGGCATATGCCTTTACAGCACTTGGGAGGCAGAGGTAAGAGGATTGCTGTGAGTTCAAGGCCACCATGAGACTACATAGTGAATTCCAGGTTAGCCTGGGCTAGACCCTAACTTAAAAAAAACAACAAAAAATTGATCATGTTACTCACAGGGTGTCTTGCTTTAACAGTGGAGATGCAGCGTTGAGTTTGGTTAACATGAATTCTTTATTCTTCCTTCTAGTGCTGGTTAGAAGTTACTCAACCCCTCTGTGTTTGGTACCTTTCTTACAGTGTTCATCATCTTATATACTGTTTATTATACTGAGGAGCTGCAGTAAAAGGTGCTTGCTTGTACACCCTGACAGATTGGGTTCAATTCCTAGTACCCATGTAAAACCACATGTACAGGGGCTGAAGAGTTGGCTTAGCGGTTAAGCGCTTGCCTGTGAAGCTTAAGGACCCCGGCTCGAGGCTCGATTTCCCAGGACCCATGTAAGCCAGATGCACAAGGTGACACATGCTCTGGAGTTTGTTTGCAGTGGCTGGAGGCCCTGGTGCGCCCATTCTCTCTCTGTCTCTCTCTCTGCTTCTTTCTCTGTCTGTCACTCTCAAATAAATAAAAATAAACATACAATTAAAAAAACCCAGATGTACAAAGTGATATGTACATTTGAAGTTTGCAGTGAATGGCAAGAGGCCCTGGTACTCCCATTTTGTCTCTTACACTTCTTCCCTTCTCTCTCCCTCCATCCCTCCCTCTCCAAATAAGTAAATTAAATAAATAAAATATGTTTTCAAAAGGAAAACTGAATGCACAGTGCATCAAACTGTAGGAGAGTGAATGGCCAGATGGTTAAAAGCCTCTAGGGGTAAATTTAAGTGTGATTGGCAGACTATGGCCTTTGGGCCAAATTCTTCTCCCCCCTGTATTTTCAGACAATGTTTTATTAGAATATAGCCTTCTGGGGGCTGGAGGGATGGCTTAGCAGTTACGATGCTTGCCTGCAAAGCCAAAGGACCCAGATTCAATTCCCCAGTACCCACGTAAGCCAGATATACAAGGTGGCATATGCATCTGGAGTTCATTTGCAGTGGCTGGATGCCCTGGTGTACCCATTCTCTATCTCCTCTCTCTCTGTCTCTCTGCTTGCAAATAAATAAATAAAATAAGAATTTCAAAAAATGTTTATTTAAAATAAAAGAATATAGCCTTCTGTTATTTTACTGCTATCTCTGTCTGGATTTGCTAAATTGGCTGAGTTGTATATTTGCATAGAAACCACAAGCATAAAGTATTAATTAATAATGTTTTATGACCACAAAGTATAAACTATTACTTATCAGGCAAGGTTTTTGCTTCTATTCACTTACTGTTTTAAGCTAGGCTCTTGATATGGTGCTGGCTGAGCTGGCACTACGCAGCCTGGGCTGGTGCTGGATATGGAGCAGTCCTCCTGCTTCAGTTCCCCTATGCCCAGGTGTAGGTATGTGCCACTGTGCTTGGCATTCATCTGGCCTTTTAAGAAAACACTTGTTGATCGCTGAGTTAAAACCTTGAAGCTTTAATATCCATATGTTGGGAATCGATTTAATGTTTCTGTTGTTTCATTTGGGAGGAGAAAACGCAGTAAGTAGAAGTGGTGGCAGCATTGCCCCCAGAAATGCTTCACAGCTGGGTGGGGCAGCTCAGAGGCAGAGTGTGTGCCGAGTGTGCCTGTTGTCTTGGGATTGATACCCCACCACCTCCTCCCACAATAAAACAGAAAGAAAGCTGTTTTACTGTGGTCTGTAGGGCTTGAATTTGGAAGACGGTAGCAGCACTCTGGATAGAAGAGAAGTAGTGGCAGAGGGGAAGAGAGTGCAGAGATGCCTGGGATTGCATGTTATGGTGACAGTCCTGGTGATAAGACATACACTGAGGCATGACAACTCAGAAGTGTGGCAGTGGAGTGACAGATGTTAATGGCGAATCTGAAACAGGCATTCTCTATCAAGATCTGGTGTTCAGGGGAGAATCACTGCAGTGTTGACCTGTTGAATGTGTGACATGGGAATGCTTCTGTCTGTCTACTAGTTAGGAATTGACCCTGCATCTTTTCACAGAGTCCGTGTTTCAGGGAAGAGCAGGAATGGGGAAATGAATCAAGGTAGGCTGCCCTAGTTACTCAGACAGCATGAAAATGAAAGTCTGTCCTAAGTCAGGGTTTCCTACTTTTGGTGGCACCTGTGGAAGACAGACACAGTGTTTTGGAGTGGTGGATTGCTATCAATGTAACATACAGTTATTACTGGAAACATAGTTACTACTGTCTGGGGTGGGGGGCATGGGGCAATGTGTCAAACACTCCTATGAGTATGTAGACATACGTTGACCCTGCATGCATGCACACTCTTCTCTTCCATTTATGACATGAGACCTGTGTCTTGTCTATGTGCCATCTTAGACCTCTGTGCAGGTGAGCTAACTTCTGTGTGAGTTGCCTCTAGTTACTGCCCACTTTGTGTTTTTCTCATTGTAATGTCATTACCATAATGTGGTCTTTACCCCATGAGCAAGCAATGATGCTTTGCTTTTCTATCCTTTTATCTTCACTGAAAAAAATTGAGATTATGTAGCAAAGACTGACCCCAAAGTCACTATGTACCCCACGTTAGACTTATGGAGTCCCCATGCCTGAGCCTTCTGAGTATTGGAATACTGAAATTAGCAATAGTTAATACAATTAGTAACTCCAGACAATATGTGTCATCTCACATGGCTGTTTTTTTTTTTTCTGGTGATTTTATGTCTTTTTAAATTTTTTATTTTATTTTATGTCAATTTTTTATTAACATTTTCCATGACTATAAAAAATAACCCATGGTAATACCCTCCATCTCCCGTCCTTCCCCTTTGAAATTCCATTCTCCATCATATCCCCTCCCCATCTCAATAAGTCTCTCTTTTATTTTGATGTCATGATCTTTTCCTCCACTTATGATGGTTTTGTGTAGGTAGTGTCAGGCACGGTGAGGTCATGGATATCCAGGGAGCATGTTGTAAGGAGTCCTACCCTTCCTTTGGCTCTTACATTCTTTCCGCCACCTCTTCCGCATTAAACCCTGAGCTTTGGAAGGTGTGATGGAGATGTTACTCAGTACTCCAGTCACTTCTTTCCAGCACTATGATATCTTCTGAGTCGTCCCAAGGTCACTGCCATCTGAAAAGAGAAGATTCTCTACCCAAAGTGAGAGTAGCATTAATATGAGGGTATGAATATTAAGAGACGTCCTTACTGGGTAGTTTGATAAGCATATATGCATTTAGCCAGACAGTAGCAGATGTTACACCCCTAGGACTCATAACTACCCCTGTTTTAAGTTCTCAGTATCAGGGATGTATTCCCTTCCATGGAGCGAGCCTCCAGTCCAATTGGAGGTCAGTTGGTTTTCACCATGACAGATGTGCCACTATTGCACCCGTTGGCTCATTTGGCATGGCTGGCCAATTATAAGGCTTGTAGTGTCCACTGTTAAGTATCTTCACTGGTGGTATCTCTCTCTCCCATTGAACTGCATGCAGATGGCTTCTTCCAGCTTTCTGTCAGCTGGTCTACATGAGGGAGGTTATCAGCAGGATTTCTCAGTCGCCTTGCAGCCCAAGTATGTGGAGTCTTCAACAATAGGGTCTTACCATCTATTCCTGGTGAGAAACCAATGGCCCCCACAATGGCCTATATTGTTTTGGGGGCATCAAGGACCTACCTGGCCAGCAACTCACTGGAAGGTATCCCATCCCTGGCACTGAAAATTTTCTAGCAATGATCTATGGCTCCTGAGTGTTCCATTGCCCAAAACCAGAGGATTCCATATGATTTATTTATATACTCTTAGATTTTGATTAGCCCTCCCTCCACCTTTCCTTCACTCAATATCTTCCCATGACCTCACTTTGGGCCTTTTCACCCCTGTTAATCTACTCTTCTACTTACATATATACAATACCAACCTATTAAGTTCACAAGGCTGTTTTAAGAGTAAAGTAATAGATGCCACATGTGACATTACATGGAATCCATGAAATGGCATTATAATGCAGAATTCTACTGAAATTGTGTGGCTCCACGCTGCAGACTTCAGGTGTTCAGAACTGACCACTCTCCAGAGTTTCAGTCTACATGTACATCTACATCATCCTTCTGTTTACTGACTTCATTACATGGAGACTCTTACATAATCACAGCACTTGGAAGAAAAAGCCAGGAGAATCTCAAGTTCAAGGGCTTTCTAGACTATGTAGAGATCCTGTCCCCCAAAGAAGTAATATGAAAAATGATAACTATTGATAATAAGGGTAATAACAATATTGAACTTTGGTTAGATGTAGTTTGGGTTCTGTGTGTTCTTTCTATTTGTATGCATGGGTTATTTAATCATCAGGACAGTGCTATTATTTTTCCTTTTTTGCAGTGATGAATATGAAAACCAAAGAGATTAAGTAACTTGCTTAAGGTGACATATGGAAAATAAAACTGTAATAATTAAGCCATTTGTCCAAGACAATACCAGCCCTGAACAGTAAAGTCCAAAGTGGGTTCTCCTTCCATTGCCTGGTCTATTGTCTCTTGGTATACCTTTAACCTTCATCTGCTATGTTTGGGATAGTTTTTTGGAGAAGTGGGCATTTGGTTTGCTGGAATTTTCAATTCTGAAAACTGTATTCTTCTTTAGAATTCTGCTTAGGCAAAGAAATCTGTGTGTGTTTCATAGTGGGGCTGGTTTGAGCCATGAGGCCAGATATGACTCATAAGCTTCTCTTGTGCTTTAGTGTCTCATCCATAACCTGTGTGAATGATGTCAACTGTCTAAGGAGTCAGGGAGGAATAGAGGGGGTCATTCAATACAGCTGCGTAGTTCATTTAACTTGTGACTGAACTGTGTTCTGATTAGATTAACAAAAATGGAAACTCTAGGGTTGAATAAGTGGATTAGTGGTTAAGGCATTTTCCTGCAAAGCCTAAGGACACAGGTTCAATTCCCTAGTACCCAAGTAAGCCAGATGCATAAAGTGGCATGTGTGTCTAGAGTTTGTTTGCAGTGGCTGGAGGCCTTTCTGTGCCTATTCTCTTTCTCCATCTGCCTCTCTATCTCTTTCTCAAGTAAATAAATTTATAAAAATATTCTTAAGCGGATGGTCTAAATGACCCTTAACATGTTTTCTGACACCTAGTTGATGGTTATTAGATGTGTGGGATGAAGGAAAATAACCTTGAAATGCTTTGTAGAATTGTGCTTCTCATGCTGGCTGGAATATTAATGGTAGGGAAGATCGGTTATTTACTTTTATGTCACTTTGTCTTTTATTTTGTAGTTCTAGGTTCGAACCCGGGGCCTCACAGTACTATGTGAGCTCTCTACCACTGAGCTGTGCTCCCAGCCTACTGAGTTGTTTTTAATGTTCGTATCAAGCACCGTTATCAGGAGTAAGGGACAACATATTGCTACTGAACCTGAGTTAGTGTTCATCACTCTTTTATTTATAAAATTACTAGTTTTCATGCTTAGTATTTTTCCTAAGATTGTGTTGTGAAGTATTGCATACATCCAAGGTCCTATTGGTGATGTAAAAGTTTACATCATTTAAAGATAGATGTTAATGACTATGAATCTTTTCATGCCGTGTTTCCAAGTGCTATCAATTACCTATTAAATATGCATTTGATCACAGGAACGCTAATGTAATCATCAGTAAGATGACTTTACATGGCAGTGGCACTTACCAGTGAGATAAGGACTAGCAGCATAGGATTTATATCAGCCTAGCAGCTTTGAGCAGTGTTTGTGTGAGAATTAAACCCTTTTAAAGGGAACCTGCCCATCTCCGTTCATGTGTGTCATTCCTGCATCAGAGAAAAAGCTGCGTAATACTAGGATGACAGCCCCACCTCTGATGTCACCCAGGATGGTATGATCCTCGCAGAGCCTTTGCCGGCTTCCTGCTGCTGCACTGGGGAAATGGTTACATTACGCTAACTCCCGGCATCTCAGTTATCAGCTTGGAAGTAGTTTTCACAATTATAGAAAAGCCCTACCGTGGCTGTTTTCGGTAAGCTACCAAGGTAGAGAGCATCTGAGGCGGAGCAGCAGGAGAGCAGGCTGCGTCCCCTTCGTAGGGCTGAGGCAGCAGCTCCTGGGCTCGGCTGGCTGGCTCGTGTTCCCACTGCTCAAAGTGCTTCCATTTACATCCCCGTGTGCAGTGCAGGGCAAAAAGGGCCGCCAGGAAATTTGAAACTAATTTGCTTCCAGTTGACTAGAACAGCAGATTTTGCATTAGCTTGTTTCTTTTTTAGCTAACTTTTCTCACGCGTTAAACTGATGAACTGGGCATTTTCTATGATCAATGGGTAACTGCTGGAGCTACAGTAATATCTGTGAGTAACCTCTCTTTGTAGGTCTATGCAGGCGAATACATTTTTATTTATCTATCTCTTGTGAATGCTGCTGTGACATTTTCTGTCTCTTATTTACTGCTTTTGCTTACTAGTCCTGTCTTTCGACCATCCCAGTAGGAGAATCCTGGGGTCTAGCCCAGTTCTGAATCCTGCTGTAGGAAAGAGCAGACCGTGTTAATTGTGGGTAGCCCTGCCAACTAGTCTTTGATTTCCCGGTCCTCAGAAGTAAGCCGCCCCTCCCTGGTATCTCACCAGGCTTTAACCTGGAATGTATATTTTAGTCTGACACCAACTTTTCCAAATTCTTTATTTTTAAATACAAAGTAGAATATTATTCTTACCTGTAATCTCATTTTCTTTATTATTTTTTTCCAAGCAGTTTTCCTGGGAACACAGAATTCACTCGCCCTATTCTGATCCGTTTCTGTGATGTATTATATAGGCAGAAAGAGGGAAAAAAGCTACTTCTGCAGCTTCAGAAAGACATCATATTATGGTGCTGGATGGGATAGGGGAGGAGTTTCTCTTAAAGAAACCCAATTCCTTTTCATTTGCATGCCTGAAGCATGGCCCTCGGGTCTGGATTACCCTAGAGGGTTAACAAAGGATAGCTACAGAAAGAGCACCAAAAATGCCCTCACTGAAGTGGAGGCTAAGGTTGTCTCCCCCAACAGTTCCTTGCAGCCATTTCATGATTCTTCAGTGTGTCTTTGCTGTCTGTCAGAAGCATGACTTTTGTAGTAATTTAACATTAATTTCTGTCTTTAGGGAAACTAACTTTCAACTTTCTGCCATGTTTACAGTTGGATTGTTCTTGATATGTAGCCAGAATCCTGAGTTTAAGCCATAGCTAGGTTTCTTACTGAGCATTGAAACCACAGAATTCCAGTGTGGACCAGTGGAGGCTTGCTCCCAGGGTGCTTAGGGGCTAAGGGAGGTTGCTTATTGACCCTGATACCTGTCTCAGGAGGTAGAAATTAAAAGAGAGTGCCCGCCTGTAAGTCCTTACTGCTAGGAAATCCAGCTGCTTGGCAATCATATGTTATTTTAAAGAGCTACGTGGTTTGTTGAAATATCATTTTACTTTCTTCAATGTTAACTACTTTATAAAATACATAAAAATTTATACTAATATTACCCCATTCATGTTAATTAACTCTAGCAGAAGAGAGCATGCTATGAGTGATATTTTGGAGTAAGAGTTTAGTATGAACTTTTTCAATTTTAGAAACAATTAAAAACTAACTTTGTTTGGTAGGGGGGGGGATTCTAGCACTGAATTTTTTTTTGTTGTTCTTGCTGTTGTTTTGAGGTTTTGTCTCACTCTAGCTTAGGCTGACCTGGCATTCACTATGTAATCTCAGGGTGGCCTCAAACTCATGGCAATCTTCCTACCTCTGCTTCCTAAAGCACTGAATTTTTTACAGTGTACATTTATAAATAGGAAGTAGAAGATGTATAGAATTGATGAAATCAGAGGTATAATTTATTAAGAATTAAGGACTCAATCAGAAATGGAGAATGTAGAAATAAAAGCAAAAAATATGAGTAGATGAGAGAGACAGGCAAAACTGGGGAATCATTCTGCTTCAATTAATGAATCCAACTTTAAAATACAGTGATTATAAAAGGAAAGCTCAAATTCTGCTTCTTTCCACTTGGTAGAATTTGTTTTCTATGAGAGCTAACAGTGCAGGTACAAGTACAGAGAATTTCCTCAAAATTAATAGGCTATCTTTCATTTCATTCTTCTGACCTTTTGAATGCTGCTTGCGTGCTGTCACAGTGCTGCCTCTGAGACTGGCTGGCACGGTAAGCTTCTGTCATTCCTCTAGGGATTAGGACTGAATGAGAAAAATTGGGTTTGGAATCATTAGTCTGTGAAATACAGTTTGTGGTAAGCACAGCTGTAACTACTGATCACACGGGGAAGTCCCGTTATTGGAACACTGGGTCCATGTGCACATGCTGCAAGCTTATGTGGTGCAGTGGTTGCCAGGTCTTTTCCTGGCTTTTGTGGCAAATAAAAGTTTAAGTATGCATGCTTTTAAGGAGTCAACATTATCCATACAATAGTCAGCATCTTCCACTGTGTATTTTCTCCAAAATGTCACTTTTGTTAGGTGAAGAGTATGTTCCCAGATGCAGCACACTTGGATTACTCACTTGGTAAAGTCTCATTACTCTCACTTATTTTCTGATATTGTTATCATACCAAATATATTTTCTGCTTCAGGGGAAAGGGATTATATTTTCCCTGTCCTTTGTTTTGATGCAGTTAATTTTTTTTCTTTTTTATTCTTAATATTGGATGTAAAGTCATCACTATTGAACCAAAGAATGACAGTGTGTTATGTATGAATACAATTGTGAAAGTGTGGGGATGTGTCCAGATATAGTTGACTGAAGTTGGTACAGGGTGAATAGTACCCAATGGGATTTCAAATATTCCAGCATGGAAATTGATGCATTTTTTTTCTTTTTTAAAAATTATTTTTTGTTGATGAGAGAGAGAGAGAGAGAGAGAGAGAGAGAGAGAGAGAGAGAGAGGGAGAGAGAGGGAGAGGGAGAGAGAATGAGAATATGAATGGATGTGCCAGGGCCTTCAGCTACTGTAAACAAATGCTAGATGCATGCACCACCTTGTGCATCTGGCTTACGTGGGTCCTGGGGAATCAAACCTGGGTCCTTTGGCTTTGTAGGCAAACACCTTAACCACTAAGCCATCTCACTAGCCCTGTTGCAGTTTTTTCTATTGCTTTGAGAGTGTGACCCTTGTATTGCAGTGTGACTGGAGATATTAATGATTTTTGTTTTTCATAGTTAAAGATTATAGTTTATAGTGACTTGTTGGTGAAATGCATTTGAAAGCTTTTACCTCTGCAAGGCTTGGCTTGTTTTTTTATTTTTATTTTTCTCTTTGGTTTTTCAGGGTAAGATCTGGCTCTAACCAGGCTGACCTGGAATTCACTATGTATTATCAGGATGGCCTTGAGGTGCTCACCCCCACCTTGATCCTCCTACCTCTGCCTCCTTAGTGCTGGGATTAAAGGTGTGCACCAACATACCTAGCCAAGGCTTGATTTTTGTACTTGGTTCATAAATGGGCATTTGTCTTACAATCTTGTATTGATTAACAGCGTTTCAGACTGAAGGGTTAAAATTGTATTTGGGATCCACTTCCTTCTGGACAAGTCGCAAATGGATTTTTGGTGGCTTGGTAAAATCTGATGACTTGTACTATACTAATAGAATATAGATCATAGGCATTGGAGCATGCTCACTGGTCCCTCTTCAGACTGCTCTTGCCCATGAATTTTATCTTAGACACAGTCTACCCCAAAGCAGGAAGTGTAATCTCTGGGAAAATACTCCTGTTTGTTGAAAAACTTCACCTTTCTCTCAGCTCTTTGTGTTAATCTCCACTGGAATTTTCTTAAAGCTAGGTGGCTATTAATGTGCAAATTTTACTAATGGTCAAGTTTACATGTGTAGTTATTACATAAGTATAGTCACAGACCTTTCATTTGAGCAACATTGAAAATAAAACAAAGGAAGAAGGTGATGTTCCAGCAAAGGTGGTTCTTTTCCTTGAAAAAGAACTCAGGGTACTTGGCAATTTGAGGGCAAACCCAGATAGAATGGCCACGACTTTCATGTGGGAGGAATGAGAGACTAGAACTTCTGGGAACTTGCTTTGGTCACTGTGTCATTTAACAGTTGGATCTTTTAGCTAAGAGGTAGGAGCTTGCGATTATCTTTGGAATAAAATGTAGCCGTTGAAATGATGACATGTCATTAGAGTGACTTCTCAATGATGTAGTCTTCCGAAGCAGTTGTCTCGTACTTCACTGTGTATGTATCATCTGCCTTCATGCTGAAAACCGTCAGGATTCTGTGTAGGAAGCACTGGGTAGTACCTGAGATCTACATTTGGAGCAGGCCTCCTCGATGATATTTCTGCTGCTGTCTGAAGGCCATGCTGAGTACCAGGCACTTTCAGATCATTCTCTGGCAGTACAGGAAATGTTCTTCCTGTATAGTGTAACACAATAGCCATTAGCAGCATAAAGTATGGAGGAATGAGTGACTGGATTTTCAAGGTTATTTAAATTTAATTGTTTAAGTGGCTATGTGGAGTTGGAGCTGTTGTATTGGACAGTGTTTACAGAAGGGTCACTTATGTCTACTCTGTATGCTTAATTGTAACAACCCAGATAGAATCACACTGAATTCTACAACAGTGGCCAAGGATGTTTCCATTGAACCTCGTCAGTCTGTAAACTTGGTTTGCTGACAGTCTGCTCAGAAGGATTTGTTGGGTTGTGAGCTCCTTGATCAAAGGGACTCCTGATGGACTGGAGGTATGCAAAGCCAAAGGACCTTGGTTCGATTCCCCAGTACCCACGTGAGCCAGATGCACAAGGGGACACATGGGAGTTTGTTTGCAGTGGCTGGAGGCTCATTCTCTCTCTCTCTTTCTCTGTGTGCCTCTTTCCATCTCTTACTCTCTCAAATAAATAATTTTTTTTAAAGGGACTCCTGATCTTCTGTGTTTTCTCCTCAGTGCCTGACACAGACTTGGTATACAATAGATACTGGTTACCAGGATGGAAGAATGAGCTTGCTCCCCAGCTGGGTGGCTCTCTTGTGCCTCTAGCATTCTATGAGCCCTCACTTGGAAGCAGGAGCTAGAACGTGGGTGGCACTTACAAGTCTTGATTTGCTTGTGTGTTAGGAGGCATCTTGATTTTATTTTTGTATTGAAGTTTTTTGAATTGATATCTTGTTGGTTGGTGGACTTTCTATTTCATTGATTCAACAAAAAATGTCCGGTTTGCTGGGTATTAGTACTCCAGGCTCTGTGGACACAGTGTTAGAGAAAGCAAAATTTATGCTGTGCAGTACTTTGTATTCTAATGGAAATAGAGCAAAACAGACCAAAAAAACCTCCTCCTGAAAGTGAATGAGCCTAGGTGCTAGGAAGCATACATGTGTACAGTACAGCTCATGATTGTGGTCCTGCAAGATCTATGCTTGCACATGCAGCCATTCCATCTTGGGAAACATAACTTGTCCTAAAAACCACTCAAGACAAGCTGTTTTATTTTAGTTGGAGATAGAGAGAGAGAGAGTGAGGGAGTGAGAGGGAATTGATTTGCCAGGGCGTCCAACCACCTGAATCGAACTGCAGATATGTGCACCTTCTTGTATACATGTGCAACCCTGTGCACTTGTGTGTCTGGCTTAGGTGGGATCTAGAGAGTCAAGTATGAATCCTTGGGTTTCACAGGTAAACACCTTAATCATTAAACCATTTCTCCAGCTCAAGCTGTTTGGTTTTTTCCAGATATGTTTCCAATGACAAGTATGTGGTCAATGTGCCAAGTGGTCCTGGTTATTTTGTTTTTCTGGAACCAATTTTTTAAAGGAATTTTCTAGCCAGAGCATAGAAAAATGATGTGCATGTACTGTTTCTCAAACAAGATTATTCTTAAGGAAGGCCATAGTTTATCTCTGTAAGTAGGCTCATTTCCTCATCATTAGAACAAGTTATTTTTCTATTCCATCATGTTATTGCAATCCTGTCCCTGGGTTGTAGAAACAGATGGCTATTTAATAGACAGCACAAAGCAGCCATAAAATTGATCTTGTTAACATTCAAAAGTATCCCATTTATTTTTCAGAATATTAATTGAAATGAAAAAAACTTTAAAAATAAATATGTTTGTAGTTCATGGGAAATACCTTTACCAAATTCCAGGAGTCATATATTTTTGGGAATATGATCAAACATACCAAGTGGAAAATAAGATTCCTAACAGAAAATGACAACTCTTAATGGAACCTAAATAAGTATTCCCATTGTAGATATATTTTCACAAAAGTGTAAGAACTCTTCTCCCTCATTCCTACATACTTTATTTTTATTTTCGTAAGGGGAAAAAGCAGTGAAATTGAGATATGAAGTCTTTATTTATTCTTTTGAGAGAGAGATTATTTATTTGAGAGAGAGGGGGAGAAAGAGAGAGAGAGCACACTAGGACCTCAAGCTATTGCAAAGAACTCTAGACGCATAGGCCACCTTGTACATCTGGCTTACATGGGTCCTGTGGTGTTGAACTTCCATACTTGGGCTTTGCAGGCAAGAGCCTTAACTGCTAAGCCATCTTACCAGCCCATTAAGATTTTTACTAGTACTTGATTTATATTTAGCTCAGTGCTAAAGTTTTTTTAAAAGTATATTTAGTAAATCCTTTTGTCAAATTTGTGCAGGACTAATTCAATAAGGCTTTCTGGAAAGAAATGTTGGAGTGTTTTATTTGTTCCAGATATTTTGACAGAAAGGCAAGGAACGCATTTTAACAAGTCAGGGGTGAGAACCCACAGCAGTTGGATAAGGGGACCAAGCAGGGGCTTTAGGGACACTGTGGTCAAATTAGCAAGGGATGGAGTGGAGTGAGGTGATGATGGGATTGGACAGTGGCTGAAGTAAAGCATCCTGGGAGATAGAGTAACGCTGTATCTTAGCTCCAGTCTAGTTCTTTCTGCTTCTGTTCTGGCTCATCTGAGTTCACCTCTATTCTTATCAACTTTCCCTGGTTATGTCCGTGTGTGGCTTTTGCAGTCAGGTTTGCATTGCTGGCAGAAATCACTTGACCAAGAGCAGCTTTTGGGGGCAAAGGGTTTATTTTGGCTTACAGACTAGAGGGGAAGCTCCGTGATGGCAGGGGAAAATGATGGCATGAGCAGAGAGTGAACATTACCCCCTGGCCAACATCAGGTAGACAATAGAAACAGTAGAGTGTGCCAAACCCACTCCCAACAATACACTCCCTCCGGTTGGCGTTAATCCCCAAATCTCTATCAGCTGGGAACCTAGCATTCAAAACACCTGAATTCCGGGGGACACCTGAATCAAACCCCCAGAGTGCTCGTGCCCTTGCTCTTGCACCTCCTCGCTTGCCATGATTGTGCTCAGGTTGAATGTGCCCATACCTTTCTCTACACCACCTCCTTTGCTATCCAGGTGGTCTTTCTATCATGCTACACATGTGTCATGCTATTCTCAATCCCTCTTGCTCACTATACTAAGTAAGCAATAGGTGTTTGCTACATGGTGGAAACAGTGGGCCTTCCTGTTTTAAAAGAGAATAGATGAAGAAAAGTGACAAAAAATTCCTGTTTTACTTCAATTAAAAAAAAACAAAACACTCCGCATAAGGATTTCCATAAGAGCTATTTCTAAGGGATAAATCAGACACTCTACCTGCATAAAAAGGTTAGGATTTACATTTTGCAAAATTTTGTTTGCTCTTAAACACACACACACACACACACACACACCCTCAAAAGGAACTGCTCCTGTGGTACGATAGCAAAGAGAAGCTTATTGAAAAGAAACATTTGCCTTGATGCTGCGTCCTGAGACATGGCCTCAGAAGGAGGGGGTGGGATCATTAAAACTGTGAGTACAAGATGTAGCTAGAAGACATTTTGTTCTTTATTTTTTTTTAAATCACTGCTGCTATAAATTTATTCCTAAGTGAAGACAGGCCAGAAATCTAATCTAAACTTTAGTTCTGGTATAGTGTTTTCTTGAATACCATTTTATTTACCTTGGTTAGGTTCTCTGGCTTTTCAGAACTCTTATTGGCCCTATTTATCTGTGTCAGTCCTTACTTCAATTAAAAGCAGATGAAACTTGTTTAGCAATACAGTAAATCTAGAACAAGATTGCTTACTGTACAGTAAAGCCCTGTGTGTGTCAGGTAGAGCCTTGCTTGCTTACCTGACCTCATATGCTTAGGCCAGTAGCCATGTGGTTATGTCAGACATCACAAGCATTTGCCCACAACAGTTTGCTGTTTCTTTCTGAGGATTTCACTTAAAAGTACTAAAAAAATGAAGAGATTCTCAGATTTTTTAAATTAAGTACATGTGTGGTAGTGTGCATGTGGCATATTTGTGTATGTTTGCACATATGGGTGCACCCATGCACACGTGTGCGGAAGCGGGAGGATACTGTTGGGTGTCCTCTTCTATTTCTCTTCTCTCTTATTTTTGTAAGACAGGGCCTCTCAAAGAACCTAGAACTTGCCATGTTTTAGCTAGATTGGCCGATCAGCAGTTCCTACCAACCCTCCTGTTTCTGTCCCAGTCAGTGCTGGGGTCACAGGTGTGCATAGCAACACCAGCTTTTTATACAGTGCTGGACCCAAAAATAGGACCTCATATTTGAACACCCACTTACACCCACTGAACTATACCACCAATGTACTGGATTTCTTGGACTTCCCTGTCTTAATTTCTTTTTGTTTACTACTTTGTGGGCTAGTATTTATTTTCATGGCTATTTTATATATGTGAAATTAAAATTAAAAAATTAAATTAAACTGTTAGGACAAAGTGAGTTCACAAATGATGAAGTTTAGTATTTCCCTCTGTGCTGAATGGATTTCACTGTAGTAAGTTAAGTGTGGGTTCTTTGTCACTGTGGATGATTTTCTTAGAACACTTGGGGAGTGTTCAAAGTTACAGCCCTTTGAAACTTTAAAATGTAAACTAACATTCTACTGATCGATTTCATGTGTGTGCACTCAGCTAAACATGCAAGTAACGATCTAATGAAGAAAAGTACTTTCTTTCATGAGCTGGTGATTAAAGAAGGCTGAAGTGGATGTAGTTGGAGTTAAGTCTAGATTGAAAAAAGTTTGATCTTTTGAGATGGTAAGAAATATGTGAAGTACAAAAAAAGCAGTTGAGCAAAGACAAAGGATTTTATACAAAGGTCACAGCATCCATATGGTTAACTTTGTTTCCAGTTTATTTATGTCAGAGCTAGAACCTTTTCTAGGTATGCATGTAATTTCAGTATAGAAGCAATAGTGTAATATAATTTGAAGAAACTATAATTTGGGATTGGAAAGGAATAAGAAAACATGTCTATTCCCATAGATGACATAGCCTTGTGTATAGAAAATCCAATGGAATATACAGAAAATACTGTGGGATCTAAAACACAAGTTCAGCAAGGTAGAAGAGCAATAAACAGCAAACATTTATTTTTCTGTATATTGAGGATGACCTAGAAGTAAATTATTTTGGGGGTGGGTGGGAATTTGAGGTAGAGTCTCACTCTAGGATGATCTGGAATTCACTTTGTATTCTCAAGGTGGCCTCAAACTCATGGTTATCCTCCTACCTCTGCCTCCCAAGTACTGGGACTAAAGACATGTGCCACCATGCCTGGCTCTAGAAGTGAAACTTTAAGGAAATCCACTGTTCAAAACAGTAAAAGGGGAATACATCTAAAACATTCAAAACTTACATACAATGCTACAAAATACAGTTGAAGTAAATAAGTTGAAATAAATGGAAAGACAGCCCGTGTAAAGGTAATAGGGCTCAGAATGCAATATTCTGTTTGTTAATTTCATTCCCTGTAAGAATCATACAGAAAATGCAAGGGATTTAGTAGCCAAAGCAATCTGAGAATGGAAAGACAAAGTTGGTGGAGCCTCTCACTTTTAGATTGTACTTAGTGCTGGCATAAAGATAGATAATTAGCTCAATGGGGTAGAATCAGGAGTACTAAAAAAAACCTTTAGATTTATGGTCAATTGATTTTTTTAAGTATGTCAAGGTAATTCAATGGTCAACGAGAATAGTCTTTGCCAATGAATAGTGCTGAGAAAACTGAAGATCCACATACAATAAAATGAACTTGAATTTCTATTTTATGCCATGTATAAGAAGTAACTCAAAGTTAATCATACCTAATTGCAAGAGCTAGCATTCTTAGAAGAGAACAGAAACATGCAAGCTACATGTATAGAATCTAAAGTTGTCCAACATCTAGACGAAGAGACTAGAATGGTGGCCATAAGATCAGAGGGATGATTGTGAAGGTGGTGCCTAAAAGTTATACATTTTCAGTTAAAAGAAATTCAAGAGGTTTGTTGTGCAAGATAATGACTACAGTTAATAATGTGTACTTGAAAGTTACTAAAAGAATAGATTCATGTGTCTTTATCACCAGAAACTATAAACCAAGTCTGTGAAGTACTAGATATAATAATTTTCCTGGTTAAGCCATTCTGTAATATTTACACATTCATCAAATTGTCACGTTTTTCTGGGCATGAAGATGCACACCTTTAATCCCAACACTTGGGAGGCAGAGGTAGGAGGATTGCTGTGAGTTTGAGGCCACCCTGAGACTACATAGTGAATTCCAGGTCAGCCTGGGCTAGAGCGAAATCCTACTTCAAAAATCAAAGAAACGAACAAAAATGATGTTTTATACCATATATATGATGCAAATTACATATATATGTATATGTGTGTGTGTGTGTGTGTGTGTGTGTGTGAAACTTCATTATCAATTAATAAAGTAAATAAAATTTTATGCATTTGGGATCTTGGAAATCTTTTTGTACACTGTTACCTCTTGCATTTTGAATTCACCCTCATTCTTCAGAGAAGTTTTAAAAGTATTTATTGCTCACAGAAATCTTTCCAGATAGGTAGATTTTGGTCTTTTCTGAGGCTCAGTCTTAGAGATCACAAATTTGATATTATGCTCCATATAAATACTTACTTCAGTAGTGAAATTTGAATGGTAATATCTTTATTTAATCTTTTAGCATATGCAGTAACTGACTTGCTGTGTTTTCATTTCTGGAATTTCATGAGAATTGGGGTTAAATATAGCATACCTCCTTCTATGTGGAAAACTGTAGTAACATACATGCAGGCTGAGGTTGTAAGCATGCTTCACAGGGTGTTGGTTGTAAGAAGATAGTGGAAAAGTCAGATAAATATTGAAGTGTATCTAGTATGTGCATTTTTCACCCACACTGGAGCCTAATTTGCAAATGAGTTATATTTTATTGTCCTTACTCCTAGGTAATCATGGAGGAAGCACCTTGCTCCCGCCCCATGTCACAAATGAATTCCCAGAATATGGGGCCACGGAGGAAGGCAGAGAAGGCCTACCAGCATCTCTGGAGTTTGAGGTAGAGTCTCTGCCATGTCGCCCACCAGGGCATCAGGTAGTTCACCTTCTTGCTGGCCAAGACTGTGGGCTCAGCAGTGTTACAGAAGGACAAAATGATGTCATAGAGGGCTCCCCACAAAATCGCCTCAAGGAACAAAGTTTACAGTCCATTGACTCTTTGATTTCATCTCTGAAAGCCACAGAAGCCAGAATAGCTTCAGGAACCTTACAGACTACAAAAGTACTGGTTAAAAATGCTAGTTTTCCAGTTCAGCATGTGGAAAAAGGGCTAAGCACTGCCAACCATAAGACACAGAGAGTCCACAAACCATTCCCTGCTGGCCCAGGAAAATCACCAGATAGCCCTCTTTCAGCAGAATTACTAACTGAGGAAACTTTTTATTTGAACATTCAGGAGGATCTGACTGCACTGTTACCTGAAGGAGCTCAGGCGGAGCTTTCCCATGTAACCAGTGATAGGAGACCAGGGCCTATTCATGAGCATGAGCCAGTGTGTCCTGCATCTTCCCTGCAGAGCTCAGTGACGGCCCATAATTCTTCTGGCAGTGCTGGATGCTTGAAAGATCAGAAATCTGACCATGACAGAGAGTATCCAAGGGGATGTGATCGAGGTGGCTCCGTGGGACGCCAAGGTCGGATCAAACATGTGGAGTTTCAAGGTGTAGAGGTATTGTGGACAGGAAGAGAGAAGAGAGAGTCCCAACATTCTGTAGGCTTTGAGACACCACCAGAAAGGACAGCCTCTACTGTGAGCCAAGAGGTTGCGCCAAGCCATTGCATCTCAGCTCTTGGCTTGTGTGATTCCATCAGTGTAACTGGGAGTGTTTGGGATGAACCCTGGAAAGCTTCACAACGGCCTGGCACTAGCTCAGGGATGTTGTCCCCTGTGCCTTTTGCTGAAAGTGGTGAGGATGAAGTCTTCCTCAAGGAAAGCAAAGACCACCTTGAGAAGATCTCTGAACTAGAGGGAGATAAGGAAAGGTGAGCTTACAGAATAGTCTTGCTGTTTATGAGGCCTGGAATATGTCACAGAAAACCACTGTCCTGTGCTTGATGTGGGATCAACTTACCAGCACTTAAGACCTGCCTTCCTGGTCTTTTGCTCCCTACCTGTGGTCAACCATGAAGCTCAAAAATACTACATGGAGAATTTCTGAAATGCTTCATAGGTTTTGAATAACATTTTATTACAGTATAGTTACAAGTGTTATATGTCATTTTTAATTCTTGTTATTATTTTACTGTGCCTACTACATAAATTAAGCTTTATTATAGGTATAGGAAAGCATTAGGTTTAAGGATTATTATTATCTTTAGTTTCAAGTAACCACTGAAGGTGTTGTAATAACACCTTGTGCAGAGAACAAAGGACTTTTTATTGTCATGGAATGGAGGGAAAGTTACTGCATGGTAGATTCTTTTTAAAATTTTAGTTTCTAAGACATAACAGTGATCTTGTAATAAAGTTATACATTAGGAAAGGACCAGAGGAACATTGCTGAAGAGACATTCAACTTTGCGAATCGAACCTGGATCCATAGGCTTTGCAGGCAGGCACCTTAACTACTAAGCTATTTCTGTAGCTCCCACAGTTGCTTTTAATAATATGAAAACATTAAGAATCTTGGCCTTTCCTCTGACTTCAAGACCAATGGTTGTAATGTAGCATATGTTAAGCCTAGGCAGCTGGCTTTTATGTATGGACACAGAGGTCTCAGGATGGCACCCGCTCAGTATTATTTGCTTAGACAGATTAACTCCGGTCAGAAGCACATTCCAATTCATTTATTCCATGATATTCCAAAGGGAATCCCATGTTCTTTCTTTTTTTAAGTATGTATGTGTGTATATGTATGTATGTATGTGTTTTAAAGAGGGGAAGGAGGAGAAGAGGGAGAGGGAGGGAAGGAGGAGGAAGAGAGAGAGAGAGAGTATGAGGTGTGCCAGAGCCTCTTGACACTGCAAAGGAACTCCAAACAAGTGTGCTGTTTTGCATATCTAACTTTATGTATATATTGGAGAATTGGACCCGGGCTGACAGGCTTTGCAAACAAGGCCTTTAACCTTTGAGCCATCCCTTTCAAATCCAGGAATCCCTTTTTATTAAAGTAGCCTGGAGAAGTAAATTTGACATTCTATATTTTCTGGTCTTTGTTTACAATTCTGATATTCATACCAGTTTAGTGTAGATAAGTGGAAGACAGGTTCTTATATAAAGACACATATCAAAGTTGCTTTTGAGAGAAGTATGGAGATTTTTGAATTGTTTATTTTGTCATTGACTGTTAGAGGCTGGGTATAAAGGGCAGTATTAGGACCTCTGTCATGGACCTTACTGCTAAAGATAAATGTTGATCACATAAACACAGTTTAGGTACTGTGAAAGAAGAGAGACATCTTGGAAAGAACAATTTGAATATAAGGGAAGAGACTAATGCAGTTGGTGGCTTGGGCAAGGCTTTTCTGTGGAAATGCTAATTAAAGCTAAAACTGGAAGAATGAAGAAATTGGCCAGGCAGAAAATTGGGAAAGATATCTGCATAGGGTCTCTCCTTATTCTGAAGGGCAGTGGGATGTCTTTAAAAGCAGAAGCCCAGAAGAGTATCTTGCACATTTTGAATCCTTAATAATTGGCACACCTGAAATTTGGCTTCAGATTTTTCTCGCTCTTACCTGCTCTGACTACTGATCTAGCTTTCAAGTTATATGAATACTTATTTTTAATACTTGAAGAAAATTCTGCATTATTTATTTTTCACATTTATGTGCCATGATTAACAACCCGCCTCTGAATATTAACTTACAGGTTATTTTTTAGATTTGCATTTAGCCCTCTGTTGTCTTTTTTACTTCATTTATTCCATCAAGTTTTGACATGAATTCTTTGCAGTACTGCTTTGTGTCAGCAGAGGGCAAGCACTGGCTTCTGGTGCAGCCTTCCCCCAGGGCATTTGGTCTCCCTTGAATCAGAAAGTATCAATAGCAGATGAAAGTTTAGTGCGTTTTTTACTGAATGCGTACAATAGTATATTTATCTACTTCTGTTATAATTAAGAATATGGGGCTGATGAGATAACTTAGTCATTTGAAATACTTGCCATACAAGCATGAGGACTTGAGTAGAGATCCCCAATCCCCCCCCCCTCCGGGGGGGAGGTTCTGGGGTCTGGAGAGATGCCTCAGCCGTTAAAGGAACTTGTTTACAAAACCTGACATCCTGGCTTCGATTCTTCAGTAACAATGTAAAGCTATGTAGGCATAGTGGTCCGTGTGCACCGGCAAGAGGCACTAGAGTGTATGTGCTTCCACCCCTCGCCCCCTCACAAACGGAAAGGTAAAATATTTTTTAAAAGCTGTGCCCAGTAGAGCTATAATCCCAGAGCCAGAGTAGGTACAGGAGGGTCTCTGGGGCTCACTGGCTAGCAAGTCACCTGAATCAATGGGCTGTCATTTCAGTGAGAGGCCATGTCCCCAAACTTAAGGTGGTTAGGAGTTCAGGAATACACTTGATGTCAACCTCTGACTCCATGTATATGCTTGCATATGAGCATATATACATACAGACACAGAGAGGGAAAAATGAGAAGAATTTGTGGAACATAGCTGGTTAGAATGAGAATGTATTATTTTATTCAAACATCCACTAGACTAGATATAGGAAACCAGTTTAAAACCTTATTATTAAATTTCTTATAGGATAGTAGTTCATTTACATTAAGATTTTATCTAGATTTAAAATCTTTCTACATATGCTATGAAGTCATAAGTTTGGTGAATATGATTTACATCTATATGGAACTATCATTTATATATGTAGTGGAAGGGGAGAAAACATAAGGGAAAAATAACCTATCATTTAAATTCTCTATCATACTTCCTCTTCAGGATCCTTGAACAAGAGGAGCACTTTAAGGGAGCTGACGATGATACCCTTGGGCCTGGATACACAGAGGACTCCACTGATGTGTACAGCTCTCAGTTTGAAACCATTTTGGACAACACTTCTTTATACTACAGTGCAGAGTCCCTGGAGACACTATACTCAGAGCCTGACAGCTATTTTAGCTTTGAAATGCCCCTTACTCCAATGATCCAACAGCGCATCAAAGAAGGTGGTCAGTTCTTGGAGAGGACTTCTGTGGGAGGACATCAGGATGTCCTGAGTGTGTCAACAGATGGTGGAATAATAATGGGCTATTCCAGCGGAATCACCAATGGGCTGAATGATTCTGGCAACTCCATCTACACAAAAGATCCTCAAGAGATTGCTTTTTGGGGAAGGTACTGATCCCATTCTCATTAATATCAGGGTGGTGTTTTGGGAGTGTATTGTCTTTGGAAAATCTAAATGTGGAATATTTGGCCAGCTTCAGTGGCATAAGTACATGATATTAATAAATAGTAAGTTGAGATTTAAGAGAAAGGAAAGCACACCTTAGTGATTTGCCATATTGGCAAGCTGTGAGAACTCTAGTCTATTGTATTTTTTGAGTGATCATGTGAATGGGTCCTAGACAAATATTTGTGATAAGTTGACATTCACTTTGATGATGGGTCAGCACTGGTGTCAGTGACATACGTGGTGCTGAGAAAGAATGTTAGCCTGCTACTGGTAGTGGTTGGTGATGTGGGGCAGATTGTTTAATTAGCACAGAGATTCCTGGATTGTCAGTGGAGGGTGTCGAGTTAGCTGGCCACTGTTCTTTGGGTGCCCTTGTTCGCAGAGATGCTGTTCTGTGCTGCTGTGATGGAAGTAATGTTTTTCAGGGCTGTATTTATTTCTCTATTTTAGTATTTCTGTTCATCTTGTGGATAAAAACGAGAAATTACATTGCTTACATGCTCCATTCCCATCACTGAGGATTTGTCTATTTATGGATTATCTAACATTTTACCTCTTTTTGCTGGTCTTGTCGTCTCAGGTCATCTGCCTGTCATTTAGGTGCCTATTAATGGGCAGCGTACTGATCTTTCTAAGATTTATGAATGTAGTTTTGATGTGTTCTTTCTGTGTGTTGTGGAGATGGAGTTTAAATGAGGATCTACTATTTTGAAACTATGTGAAAATATCACCATTTTTTTTTAAGTCAGTGTTCATATTAAAAGTTTCCTTTAAAACTCACTTTGAACAGTCACCCTGAGGTTGCCATATTTTATAACCATTGTAGGGTTATCATACTTTGAGAAAAGTCCACAGTATCACATTGCAGCATTGTAGCTGTGTGCTTCCATGTGAAATGGGTGTGGATAGTGGTTGATTTGTTGGGTCATAATGAGATAGTGAAAACAGCACAAAGTCTCAAAATCACAAGATTTTTTGGTGTCTTACACCAGAACTCATTTGATTTTTGTTGTAGCAAAATAGCCATACTGACATACTGTGTGCCGTGTGGCCCTGGGAATTAAATGATTAATGTTTAAAGTGCCTAGAACAGAGTCTTGTAGATAAATCTATATTTAGATTTCCTGTATCTCATAGGGTATTATTTCTAAGAAGAAAGTGCCAATGAGAGGACGATGTCCCCAAGGCTGTGTCTCTGAGAGAAGATTGCCCCTTAAGAAATGGTGTTCCTGAAATGAACCAGTCTTGATACATGATCATGCCTGGTAGCATGGATCTTATATGCATCTCTGACTGGGGCATCCATGAGTGGGTAGCGGTAGTCCTTTTGATTCGTCATTATCACTGGGGGGCTGTAAATTGTAATAGCATGCTTTTTCAGAGAAGTATTCAGAAAAGGTCAATGCACTCCTAATTCAACTTTCTGAGGCAAATAAATGAAATACTGTGCATTACAGGCTGAAGTAGGTCAGGGGCTGAGGTGATTGGGCTGTGAAGTCATGACCCAGAAGCTATGGGAGGGAGGCCAGTGAAGGGTAGCATATGGAAGGATGGGGTGAAAGGGTGGTTCTTGAGTACCTAGGATAGGAACTAGTGATCGGCATTTAGCAGTGAGGGTGCTGGTGGATGGTGTGGACATGGTTCAGCATAGGGCTGGAGAGTACTGCAGAGGACCGGCAAGCCCCGAGAATGCTCCCGCTGGCCGCTTCCCAGCTCCAGGATTCCAAGTGTGCCACACCATGATTGGCTTTCACATGGGTGCTGGGGATTTGAGCTCAGGTCTTCATGTTTGCATGACAAGCACTCTCCCCACTGAGCGGTCTCTCCAGCAACGATCCTACGAAACTTTCTAGTTTTCTTTACGTTCTTGCACATTTTTTTTTTAACAGAAAGTTTTTAGTTTTTAATGAACTTGTAAACACAAAGCTCCCATTTCAAAATAAAACAAAATCCTAGATCATATAGATGTTTACAGTGATAACATTTATCTAGGCAACATACATAAATGTTCAGTTGTAAGATGTTAACTAAATTTGTGACAAATATGCTTTTCTTTAAATATCAAGAACATTATAGAGTTAATGCAGAGTCCTTAGAATAATCTAGTAGTCACTATGTTTTTCTTAATTCTTCACTTTAGACGCCGTTATTTCTAGCACAGGTAAGCAGGCAGTCTTTCACATGCTCTAACACTGGAATCTTTGGTTGCTACCACATCAGCTAGCTTGCAACAAAAGACAACCAATTAAAGAATGTTTTAAGTGAACAACTTGCAAACCCCAGGGATGGAACAACCCTAAGAAGACACAATTGTGAGCATTTACAACCACACAACTGTGGCTGAAGACTGTTCATGCCATTCTCTGAAATGAGATCTCAAAGCAGTATAGTTCAAATAAAATAGTTAACAAAAATTAGCATGTGCACAATTTCCCCACCAATCTGTGTGTCAACCATTTAGGTAACTTTTCCATTTGAAAAAATGCAGTAGAAAACCATGTTTCACTATCTCAGTTAATATTCACAATTACAGACGTTCTTGCACAGTTTTTATGCTTGGAGAAGTTTCAGTCCTAGAAGAATTGTGGTAGGAGTTGGGTTGAAGAAATATGACTTAGATGGCTTTGAAGGGTACTTAGATAACCTTACTTTACAAGCAAACAACCATGCCTTAGTTTGGAAGGACTTTGTGATGTGAGGCTATACCTTAGTTCAAATTGCCTAACTTCTATACTGGGTCATGTCCCTTTTCTATAGTACCTGGTCTTTCACATTATTTTTCTTTCTTCTGTTCTGCCTCTCTTCATGCCACACATCCATACATTCAGAAGTCTTAGTTGCTCTGTTTTCAGGAAACTTAGTTCTAAATATTGAGCTGGTTGTGTTTTTTGGTGGGGTGGGTGTATGTGTGTGTGTATTACTGAGTCTGAGGGAAAATTTACCAAGTCCTCTTTAATAAACATATCTATAAAAATTTAAAGCAATCAGCGAGTAGATTAGCCTTTTAGACCTCACTTTGCACTGGCATGCTCTCTGCAGGGGTGAGGAAGTAGACGGAGTTACGGAGCTGTTCAGAACCAGGTTGGTGGTGTGTAATCTTCAGCATAGTTGACTCCCTCAGCTAAGCAGACTACAAAGGTTGGGATTCAAGGAAAAAGATTTTTTTTTTCCAACTTCATAAGTACACATGATATACACAAAAGAAGAGTGATTGGCAAAGTTAGCACACAGGCCTCACATCCCATCTCTGCTCACTGGCTTTTCCTGTTTCCTTGATTACTGGGGGGCAGGGCTGACCCATTGACTAATGTGAACTCTGAGGAAGGCACAAAAGAGAGGACAAGACTGAATTTTCTCCTGATAGTGTTCCTTTGACATTTTGATGAAGAAATTAATCCAATCTCCATTGAAGTATTGGTTTTATTTTTATCATGTAAATTGTTAATAGCTGTTTGAAAATATGCTGATTAACTTTGGCTAGTTTCTAAATTCATGTTTATGTCTGATGTAACCTTGGCAAAACCTTAGGTTTTGCTTATTTTGTAATAGCATAATACTTAATAAACTGGGAGGGAAGAAAGCAGCTATTGTTCTCATTTTTCAGATGAGGAAACTGAGGTACAGAGAGATTAAACAACTTACTCAAGTTGGTAAGGTTCTAGAGTTCATGCTCTTGATCAGCTCTAGATGGTTTCAACCATGTGTAACAGTGATTAGTGATTTCACTGTTCTAGAATAGGAGCAAATATTGTGAACTAAACAAAAATGTAATTGCTGTGATGATACATAGATATATTTAAAACTCTTTCCAATTTCAAAATGTATCTTTACCTTGTCATTAAGAATTTTTCAATGGTGGTGTTAATGGTGATTTCTTTTGAGCACAGATTACACAGTTTGTTTTCTGTTTCAGTGCCTCTCAAAAAGGAGGAAAGTGGCCGGGCGTGGTGGCGCACGCCTTTAATCCCAGCACTCGGGAGGCAGAGGTAGGAGGATCGCCGTGAGTTCAAGGCCACCCTGAGACTACAGAGTTAATTCCAGGTCAGCCTGGACCAGAGTAAGACCCTACCTCGAAAAACCAAAAAAAAAAAAGGAGAAAAGTGGTTGTGAGAAGTGGTCAGGACACTATAGTACATTAACGAGTCTTCCTTTTTTCTCTTCGTCCTGCACTTAGCTATGCTTTGCTGGCCAGTAGGTGACAGCTGTTCCCAGCTATGCCTCTACCTAACTCAAAGAAGAAACTCCCCCAGATCTGTAACATTCTAGTATCTGGTTGGAAAGCCTATTTTTCCAGTACTTTTCATACTATATTTCTTTTAGAGAATTATAAACAGGAAAAGAAGCCTGTTGAAATCTTGGATTTAATCTGGGCTGGAATAGTTAAATTCTTCCAGGTGTTCCCATAGACTGCTAACATGGACCAGGGAGCTGCCTGTTGGCCAGGAAATAGCTCACTCTGCTGAGTAACACAATATTTTAATGAAGGAGCCAAGAGCAGCATCCCTCCCCGGTGGTCCAGCTCCAGAGCGCTCAGGCCCCCAGGAGGTCAGCGGTGCTGTGTGAAGTCCAGTCACATGGCTCCAAAATTAGAAAGGATAATTAGAGACTTACAGTTATACATGTTCCAATGGGTTCCTTTGTGTCTGGGTGCTTCTCTCTTGCCGGACTATCCGCTGATGATCACAACTCCAATCAGTAAGTTCTGACTTGAAAACTGCAAGTCACAAATGTTGTTGTCGCCAATAACCATGCTGAATATTGTCCATTTCTATTGATCTTGGACTTGAACAGAGGAAAAGAGAGAGTGCAAGTCCAGGAATATGGCAGCAACTTGTCTTCTGGATCTCAGAATTACAAGAAACTGCTTATTCTTATTTTTATTTCATTTTTTTTAAGTTTAGTAGATGTATTTGATATCTGAGCTTCTTAGATTTTTCTATCAGATATTGCTCAGGACAGGGGGAGTTCGGCAGAAGTGGTGAATTGCATCTGTGTGCAGCTGATATGCCTGAGGGAAGCACTTCAGTTTTCAGTCCACCCTGAATTTGGTATTTGTGGTTTTCTGTCTTCCTTTTGCCTCTGCTCTTATAGAATGCCAGTGTTCAGAACAGTCCATCTTCTTCTTCATTTTTTTTCCCTTAGTTTCTTTCTGCTTGGGGAGATAAAACTTGAAATAGAATGATAGAGAAATTAATTGAAGTGTGGTTTCAGAATAATTCCCAGCTTAAAACTTGAGAGGCATTTAAAAATATGTAAATATTAAGCTGTATCAAAATAATATGGTGATAGTTGAATTGGTGACAGAGTGAAGTATTTTGGATTTGGGAAAGTATCTGTAGAGATCGGGCTGCCAATGACACTTGACTGTTTTTTTTTTTTGTCATTATGGGGGAAGATGCTCTGCTAAGGCTGTGGCTTCACTGATCTTTCTTTCTTTCTGTTTATCTTTTACAGTTTAAAATTCGTTCTGTGAAAAATAAGGCTCTCAATTTTCTCTAACTGGTTTCCTAAAGTGTAGTGGTGAAGTTTGGTTTTGTACCACTGGGAGTTATTGCTCAGGGTAGGACCTCCTAGGGACTTCAGCCAGTCATACCTGATTTTGAATCCTATCTTACTTAAGTAACTGTGGGTACCTATATAAATCCTGGGGCTCTCCAAGTAGAAAATGGAATTAATCATACCTATTGCAAAGGGACAGATGAGATTAAGCAAGTGAAAAATATCCAAAAAAAAAAAAAAAAAAGAAACTTGCCACGTGTGATGACACACCTTTAATCCCAGTACTTGGGAGGGAGAGGTAGGAGGATCACTGTGTGTTCGAGGCCACCCTGAGACTACATAGTGAATTCCAGGTTAGCCTGGGCTAGAGTGAAACCCTACCTTGAAAAACCAAAGAAAAAAAAAAAAGTGGCCTAATAATGCTGGGTATATAGCAGGAGATAATTAACTGTGGGTACCAAAAAGAGTAGAAGTCACAAAGCTAAAATGCTGCTCCATCAGGCACACCAGCTGTCACCAGCCAGTCTTTTCAGCTGACTTCCGGAGAGATCATTTCCTATTAGAAGTTCCGTGCACTGTGGTGGAGTGCAATAAATACAGGAATTGCTGGCAGCGGGTTGTTTCATTTGTGGAAACTCCTTAACTCGTTATTGGTAAAATAGATATAACCTTCCAACCAATTCGAAGTTTGGCTATAAGAATTAGCTGAGGGCTGGAGAGATGGCTTAGCGGTTAAGCGCTTGCCTGTGAAGCCTAAGGACCCCGGTTTGAGGCTCGGTTCCCCAGGTCCCACATTAGCCAGATGCACAAGGGGGCGCACGCGTCTGGAGTTCATTTGCAGAGGCTGGAAGCCGTGGCGCGCCCATTCTCTCTCTCCCCCTCTATCTGTCTTTCTCTCTGTGTCTGTCGCTCTCAAATAAATAAATAAAAAATGAAAAAAAATTTAAAAAAAAAAGAATTAGCTGAGCTCTAGTTTAT
This sequence comes from Jaculus jaculus, assembly GCF_020740685.1. NCBI lineage: Eukaryota > Metazoa > Chordata > Mammalia > Rodentia > Dipodidae > Jaculus > Jaculus jaculus. Next base: position 8,742,091 of record NC_059113.1, on the reverse strand, counting down.
GCACATTCACTTAAATCTGATCATTGCTTTTGTAGTGGTCTGAATAATAAAATAAAAAGAGACAAGAAAAAAACCAGGTTAAAAAAGAAGAAAAGCACACAAAAATTTGGTCAGTGAATGATAGCTTAGTAGGGTTAAGTTAAACTGACTGAGATTTTTAAGGGTGGATAACTTATGAAATAAGAAACAGTCAAAAGGAGTTGTAGAAAGAAGCTGGGTTTGTAAGACCACAAAACACCTAGCAAGGTCAGCTTTAGGTTAATTTAAGGAGAATTAAGAATTAGCTATTAAAGAAGGACTGGTGGCCATTGAGGATTGAAGGTCACAGAAGACACAACATTGGAGTTAACACTGAGAAATTTACACTCTCTAAAGGTAAAGGGGTAGCTTGAAGATGGACTGTGATGTTACTCACAAATGCAACCTGGGTGCTTGTTCTGTAACTTTCTGTCTTTGTAGAAAATATGCCATGTAAGATCAGTTTCTCAGAAGATTTTCTGTTCTTGTTTCTCTTCCTTATGGTGGACTAATCCTCGGGAGCCCAGTGCTAGAGGCTGGATGCTGTGCTTGGTTTTTGTTACCTCGATGCCTTTCATAGCACACTGTGCTCCAGCAGTGGTCCATAGACCATCTTTGAGTAGTACAGCTACCCTATGCATTGGGTGCCTCATATATAAATTTATAAGTGATCTTGAATTTAAAGTAGATATTTCCAGAGTGATGTTGAAATTCCTTCCCAATTCTGATTTTCCTGAGATTCTGGAATCTTACCAGCCTAGGAAGACACTGGGACATTCATAGCTTCCCAGGTGATCCTCAAGTGTAGCCTAGGTTGTCAGCTTCTTGCTCCTATCAGGTTTGGTCTTCAGACTAGCTTCATAGATATCAGTTTGGGTCTTCTTAGAAGTATGTATTTCAGATCTTACCCCTTTGCATTATGGTAAATTCCCACAGGATTCATAAACACTGTAAAGTTTTAGAAGCACTTATGAGGCTCCAATTAGAGGCAGAATATAAAGCTGAGCAGGAGACAGTCCCTGTTCGCGGTGGGCCTGTTCAGAGTAGCTGCTTGTGGTAAGAAATGCTTCCTGACTGAGCTGAGGTTTGGGCTTTGAATCTACAAAGGACTTCTAGTGTCTAAGATGGGACTCTTCATTGCGCTTCTCTACTGCAATGCAAGTGTTGGTTCGGATCCTAAGTGTTCTCCAGAGTCTGTCTTGAAGGCAGGTTTTCAGCCTGCAGTGCTGTAGGGAGGCAGAGGTTGGGCCTAGTTGCAGGGAGTGAAGTCATGGGTAGAACCTGCCCTTGAAGGGAATATTAGGACTCAAGTCCTTCTTCTCTCTGCTTCCCAGCTGTTGTGAGCTGAGCAGTGTTGTTTAGGCTCATGTACCCTGTCATGCCATGGTGCCCTGCCTGGCACAGTCCTAAAACTCTCGAGCCTGGTGACTATGAGCTGAATCTGCAAGTCAAAGTAAATGTTTCTTGTTTTAAAATTGTCTAGTTCAGGCCTTTTGTCAGTAATAAAAGCTGACTAGTAGTGAAGTGAAGGGGATCTGAAGTTCACATTTAGTAAATTCTCTTTCTTAGTCTCAAACTCTTTTTTTTTTTTTTTTTTTTTTTTTTGAGGTAGGGTCGCTGTCTAGCTTAGGCTGACCTGGAATTCACTATGGAGTCTCAGGGTGGCCTTGAACTCACAGTGATCCTCCTACCTCTGCCTCCAGAGTGCTGGGATTAAAGGCGTGCTCAAACTCTTTATCTGAGAGAAGGGATAACAAGATACCAGTACTTCCTGAGTTCTCAATAAACATTGTTATCACTCCCAATAATAATAGTACTTGGATTATTATCTGTGAAATGTCTTCAGAGTTACCTGGTATGAGATGGATTTAAGATACTGTACATAGGTAATAATAATTACAAGACCCTTAGATGGCTTGAGGCGAGGCAATATAATGATAGTTTTTTATTTATTATCTTTGCAATTATTCTATTTAGTAACCTCACCTCAACACAAAATGACTTTTTTTTTTGCCAAGAGTAATATTATAGTGTGTAGTATAAAGAAAAGAAGAGGTGTTAGTGTTAATTATATTGTGAAACAAAGTAATAAAATTTTATTATTTATACTTTGTATTAATTTAACAACTATTTTAGGGGCTATCATTAAACTTTATTTTAGCACAGGTCTGTCTTAGTAGAGGACCTCTCTGGTCTTGGTTTGGGGGCTCAGGGAGCCTTTGGTATAGCAGCTGGAATATGCTGGACGTGTGGTTTTATTGAGCAGCTGCTCTGTACTAGAGAGCCTCCAGAGGGAGACCAGCAGCGGCCCAGCGTCGGCACAGACAGGCAGAGCCAGGCTGAAAGGCTGCCAGGGGAGTTTCCTGCACCTTGGATAGAATGGAGACTCTTCTAGAAGTGTTGCTTTTTGAGGTGGGCTTGGAAGGGGGAGGTGGGTATGTGTAAACAGTTGTCAGGGTATGGGGCAGGGCAGTTTTTCAAAAAGAACACCAAACTATGGCAGAATCAGTAGCAGTCTGCTTTGATTTGGGTAATTTGGAGTTAGGAATTAAGGTTATTAAGCTGTTTGCTTATTGCTTTGTTAATCTTCCATTCTGAGCAGGTTCAGCCTCACTCAAAAATGCAGCCACTATGCAGCTGACCCTTTCGAACTTTGGGAACATTTTAGACATTCCAACAGATGCATAAAATAATAAACAGGTGTCAGCTCCCTTTTCACTTAGGAGAGAAAACATTACAGACGATTTACAAACTCTAGCGATCATCTCTGGTCCCATCCCTCTTTCCCTCTGCAGGTCAGGGTAAGTGTGGTCTGTCTGTTGATGCCTGCCATTCCTGTGTAGACAAGTGGCTGTGGACATGAGTTCGAGTCCTAGCCTGTGGTTTTAAACGGTACAGAAATGCTTTCCCCTGTTTGCTTTTGTGTCTTTTTTCCTTTGCTCAACATTTAAAACTTTCTCCTTTAAAATCCCTAGTTTAGGGCTGGAGAGATGGCGTAGCGGTTAAGCGCTTGCCTGTGAAGCCTAAGGACCCCGGTTCGAGGCTCGGTTCCCCAGGTCCCACGTTAGCCAGATGCACAAGGGGGCGCACGCGTCTGGAGTTCGTTTGCAGAGGCTGGAAGCCCTGGCGCGCCCATTCTCTCTCTCTGCCTCTATCTGTCTTTCTCTCTGTGTCTGTCGCTCTCAAATAAATAAATAAAAATTTAAAAAAATCCCTAGTTTATCAGCTTGTTACAGAGAATTCACTATGAATATATTATAACTTAACATTTCCATTTTCCTTATTTATGAACATTTTGGGTTGTGACTACAATTTTTTGCTATCTCAAGCAGTATAACAGTGTACACATATTCTGAGAGTTCCACAAAGGTAGGTATATATTTAGTAATAAAATTGATGTGTGTTAAGTGTAATCATTTTCTGGTACCTGAGCATTCTTGAAAGGGCATATTATACTTTCTTTGAGTGTATATAATCTTATGCACTGCTTTTTTTGGTAACTTTTGGTTCTTTTTCCTCTTGATCCATGCCATTCTTGTACCCAAACAAATACAGCAAGAGTCAAAGGGGAAGTATGGCAAAGGAAATCCTGCTTTCAGCCAGGTTCTGTCTCTTTAGGGGCACTGATGGAGACTCTGCAATCTATTAGTTGGGTCTGGCGGCTGTGCCTGTATTAGATCGCCCAGTTCCTCTGGCTGGGGTTCTCTCTTAGATGCATCTGTGGCAATTGTTGCCTGACTCTGACAGCTGTGAGTGAGCTTGCCACTTCTGTTTGTCTGAAGCAGGATTTGAATGACAGTACAATAAATATTATCACAAGACCAAATGCAGAAAACCAGAAACAAAAAATCGGAGAGAAAATGGAAAAGTACAAATCATCAAAGTGTGCATTTAACATGACTAAACTTGGTATCATAGGAATCAACTAAATGTATTTTGCGGCTGTTTCAGATACATTTTATAGGATGAGAATGTATGTGTACTGAAAATTCTATTCTTTAACTTACTACTTCTAAAACCTTAGTACTCTTAAAGAAAAACAATGTTGGCGTATCTTTCTTACTTTCTTCTTTTTTCCTTCTTTCTTTTTTTGAGTGGCATTGAGCAAATGTCTTCTTTTTCCCCTCTTAAATGGTGACCAATCTGATTGTGCCATTTCTGTCTGCCGTCTGCTCTCTGGTTTTTGAAGAGTTAAATGGGATGTTTGTGAGGTCATGTGTGACTTCACTGGGTCTGGACTTTTGAAGCAGGTCTGTTGGAGGGAAGCTGCCTGTCCAGAGGGGAGGCTGGGAAGAAGGGGCAGGGCTCCTTCAACTGCTTTCAAGTTCTTATCCCAAAACCCCTGAGGGAAACAGTGGCATTCTGGGAGAATGTCACTGCTGAGTCCTTGTGGAGCAGCTCGTGTTCGCCACAGAAGCATCTCCCGAAGTACATTAAAAGAGCCCTTGCCGAGGGGCAAAGTTTGCTGAGCAGATGGAATGGGAAAATGCTCATTGTACTGCTGACAGATCTGTGGACAGACAGTTTGCTGATGGAGGTAACTGGTATTTGTTGGATTGTCTTTGTCTGGTCTTAGACTATATTATGTATAAATGTAGTTACAGAAAAGTCTCCGGATTTGAGAACATTTCATTTCAAATGAAATGCATTTTAGGGAAGGCTTAGGGACAAACTGTATGTGTGTGTGTGTGTGTGTGTGTGTGTGTGTGTATGTGTGTGTGTGTATACACACACATACACACATAATGTTGCAAATATGGTAGACAGGACTGGAAAGAGTGTACTTCAGGGTGTGCAGTGCTTGGGGAAGGTGAGCTAGTCTCCCTTCATGGAGCTGTGCTGTTCTTAACCACTGTTTGGTGCTCTTAGGCTCTGTAGACACTTTTAGGACCTCTGTACAGTTTGAATTCATCAGCAGGGTACCAAATAACTAGAGTTTGGTCTTTCAGTGGGATACATTCTGACTGCTGCACAAGGCTAACATTTCACTGTGTGACTGCTCTGAAGGGAAACATTGCTTCACTCCTAGGACTCTGCTAGGACTGAAAGATGATTTATCTTAGAATTCAAGATTAGGCTTGCAGCTTCAAAAGCTTAACCACTTATCAAATGAAAAAAGTATATTTTACCCCAAAGAAGTGAGGGAATTTTAGCTCCACAGTTAATCTGTGGGAAGATGGTCTCTATCTGTTTTCATATTGAGTAGGCACAGAAAAATGCTGGGCACAGGTGAGGTCAGCAGTGTTAAAGAATGGCATGTGGTTGAACCTGGCCCATTGATACTGACCCTGTCCTCAAGGTGCTTGGGATGAGAGGCCTTCACTCACTCCCAAGGCTCAGCTACAGCCCCTTATACAGCAGGCATGTCTCTGTGAGTATCATTGGCATCTCTTGACTTGAATATAGATTTTGGGTTCTTATTCTAGTACTTGATAATGCCATGTGTTTTGCTGGCCCATCAGTATATATTTTCGGCTTTCTCTTTGAGGATATTTGGTTTCATAGATTTTATTAATAACATAGAGAATACTTAAGAAAGGGCACCAAATCTGTTTTTTGAGATCTGTGTACAGTGGTTAGTAGAGATAGGCTCATAGCTTTAAGTGTTTCCCCTATGTCATAAAGTTTAGCTACTTGAAGCTATATATTTTTTAAAAAGTTAAAAAAACTATTTATTTATTTATTTATTTATTTATTTATTTATTTATTTGACAGAGAAAAAGGGGGGGGCAGGAAGAGAGTCTGGGCATACCTCCATCCACTGCAAACGAACTTTAGGTGCATGCGCCCCCTTGTGCATCTGGCTAACGTGGGTCTTGGGGAATCAAACCTGGGTCCTTTGGCTTTGCAGGCAAATGCCTTAACAGCTAAGCTGTCCCTCCAGCCCAGAAGGTATATTTTTTAAACATGTGGAGTAAGGATGCAAATAGTACCTAACATGTGAGATTGTTGCTGTGAGGACTTTTAATTGAAGTGTGGTGTGTGGAAGCCTTTCATGGTCTCTGCACTAGGGTCGCTCAGTGCTCAGTGCACTTAAAGGTGTGGCTCCTTGTGGCAGGGATTGGAGAGGACTTGTTTAGAGAACTCGGCTGCGGATGTGCTCTTGCTGTCGAGTGTCGGGGCTTCTTTCTGGGTCAGCTCTGGATCGGTTCTGGGTAGCTAGCCCCTCTTGTCCCCATCCCTAGTCAGTCACCTCTTCAGGGTGGCCTTCTGTGCAAGGAGGGCCAGAAAAGGAAACCAGTGACAGTCCATCAATATTTTGTCACAATTTGTCTGGCTTGTGTCCTGTTAGTGGCACATTGTCTTTCAGCTTTGGATTTGGAGAATAACACTGTATGCTCAGAGACCTAAGAGGTTGCTTGGGGGCCACATATGGTTTTTGTAAGAATGTGGGATGCTGGGTTCTGTTCCTGTGTTCTTTCTTTAGGTCCTGTCCCCTTTGCCATGCAGTGGCAGCTGTTTTTATAGGCTTATCTGTAGCTGCAGCTTTGCCCTTTAGATCTTGATACTCCAGAAATTGGTAGCTGTGCAACTGCTTTTTTTCATTTTTTTTTTTTGGTCTATTACTGTGGATAATAGTATGTTTTCTTTTATTCAGATTAAATGGAATATGAGTACCTAGCAAACAGTAGTAAACACATTTTTACTCCTCCAAAAATTGCTCTACTTCTCCTGTTACAGTCAAGGGAAAGCTTCATATAAAACTTTGTAAATAAGTCTCTTACCCTGTAGTGTTTTATAACACTCTCATGTCTAGACAGTGTTTCTGAAACTTTTGCTTTCTTGAGCCAGATATGGTGGCATGTGCCTGTAACTGGAGAGGTTAAGTCAAGAGGATTAGGAACTCAAGGCCAGCTTCAGCTACACAGTGGGTTTCAGGCCTGTCTGAAGTGCAAGAAACCCTGTCTCTAAAACGAAATTGTTACTAGTTTACATAATTGTCAGTTTTTGTTTTACCTTCATAACAATACAGTGCATGATATAATCTTTGTAGATGATAAATGGAATTTTAATCAGTTTTATAAAATAGTATGAAAACAATATTTTGCTAGTGGTAAAAATTCAGATTGAAGTTCCTTTGGTCCCACTTGGCTTCCCACAGGAACCTCCATTGGCAGTATCCAGTGTTATCATCACAAGGCGAAGTCTGTGCATTTCTTGGAACTTTATTTGAAAGTACCTTGCTGGTATAAAAATACAAACGTGTTATGGAAAGTTCTGTCAGATCTGCCAGCTCCCAGCACAGCCCAGTCCCTCCCTTCAGTTCCACAGGGTTTGGAATGCTTGGGAGCGCCCTTGAAAAGCAACTGCCTGCACAGCTGGGTTGTGTCCCCCAGAGCCTCATGTACTTGACAGGTCCAGCTCTGCCCACTGGTGTAGGTCATTTGATCAGCTCCCAGTTCCTGGAAGATAGTCAGGGGTCAGCCTGCTCTGGAAAGTCTTCAGTCCTGAAGTTCTGGGTTCCAGCAGGGACAGCAGTCATTGTTTAACAGGCTTGAGGGTGTGGTTCCATCAGCCCTGGTCCACTGTTAGGTTTGGCTTCTTGTCATCAACAACTTTGGGTGGGGAGAGTGTAGAAGAAGTTACACTGAACATGGGGTCACAGGATTGGCTCAGCTTCCAGACATGCTGTTTACCAGCTGTGGTCTAAGCCAAGATGCCTTTGGTCCTCAATTTCTTAATTGCAAAAAATGGAACAATTATAAGAAGGAAATAAAATATTGCATGCAAAAGTGCCAGATAGTGTAGAGTGCTTTGTGGGTTTGTTGGCTTTAGTTCATAGGACAGTGGCTTATTGCCCTTGTCTGGCTTACATAGCCTTTGAAGAAAGAACAAATGTAATTGTCTGGTGTCCTTACATGCTGTCTCACTTCTTTGTGGAGGGCTTTTGTCCCATCTACACTTAAATGTTAATAAAAATGCTCAGGAACCTGTTCTCAGAAGATACAACAATGCAGTGTAAGATGTGTACCCAGAATATTCTCAACCTTTTTTGTTGAGGTCCTGGTTATTTTTACTTACTTATTTATGAGAGAGAGAATTGGTGCTTTAGGGTCTTCAGCCACTGAAAATGAACCCCAGATGTGTGTGCCACCTTGTGCATCTGGCTTAAATGGGTCCTGGGGTCTTGAACTTGGGTCCTTTGGCTTTGCAGACAAGCGCCTTGACGACTAAGCCATCTCTTCAGCCGAAGGTCCTGGTTTTCATTAGGAGAAGCCCTGAGAAATTAAATGGTCCCTGTTTTGCTAGTGATTATAAGGCCTGGGAAGTAACTTTTTTTACTTTTTCATCTCTCAGTTCCACATTTGCAAATGGCACAACCACAAGTCCTATTGTGTGTGGGGGTGGTGGCGGTAATGCTGACTATCTTATCTTCAATACCTTCCCTTGCTATATTTATCATTTTATAAGACAATTATGCATCCCCCCTTTAAAAAACTTAGCATAGCTAAATAATAATTTAGGATAACAAGTGAGCATTGGACAAAACATCAAGCAAGGATGATATTCAATTCTGAGATTTAAATATCTTAAGTGTAACAAAAACCTTTTATGAATGTCAGGGTGTTAAGGGTAAATTTCTTGTTACCATGCCTATAGCCCACTGGTCTTGCTTGATATTGCTTTGCTGCTGTCACTCAGGGATGTTCATCTTTGATCTGGGCTTTATAGTCTCTCCATTGCTATGGGAGCTCCTGAAGAGAGACAGAATGTGTGTGGAGAGAGGGGGGTGTCATGGCACCTGGTAGCTGAAATGTGCCATGTGAGGAAAGGAAGAGTGAACAATCTTAGTCTGAGACCGTGTTTCCTTGAAGCCTTTTGCAAGTCTATGTGGAAATGTTTGCATTACTGTGGTTCCTGTTCCCAGACCTGGTTAACCATCTTGCTTGTTTTTCTTTTTAAATTCAAGCTTTATATCTAAATCTTGTTGAATAGAACACATGCATCATGTATGAACAATTCAGTCTAGCTTTTCTAGAACATGACTACATTTCTACATGATAGAAAAATAGGGAAAATGTATCTCTTTCATTATTTTATCTCTAAAATGTGAGAATAAAAAAACAAGATAAGAGCTGGGTGTGGTTGCACATGCCTTTAATCCCTGCACTCGGGAGGCAGAGGTAGGAGGATCTCTGTGAGTTCAAGGCCACGCTGAGAGGGCAGAGTGAATTCCAGGTCAGCCTGGGCTAGAGTGAGACCCTACCTTGAAAAAAAAAATCAAACCAAAACAAATAAACAAACCAACAAAACAAAAACAAGGTAAGGATATGAGCTTGCTAACCATAAGGCTCTTATAGAGCTGTAGCTGTGGGAGACACAGTCACTGGACCTTGTGTGTCTAGAGAGATCTTAAAGGGACTCTCCAGATTAATCAAGTTTTAGAGGCCCATAGAAAATGTCCTATATTCACCTAAATAGTTACAGAAACCACCTGACACAGATTTCTGTGTGCTTGACTAAGCAGCCCAAATGTACCAGCATCAGTTATTGGATTTATATTTGTTGTAAATACTATTCTTTTTTAATACTTTACTTATTTATTTATTTGAGAGAAAGAGGCATAAATAAATTTATTTATTATTTGAGAGAAAAAGAGAGAATGGGTGCGCCAAGGCCTTTAACCAGTGTAAACGAACTCCAGACACATGCACCCCCTTGTGCATCTGGCTTATGTGGGTCCTGGGGAATCAAACTGGAGTCCTTAATTTTTGCAGGCAAACACTTTAACTGCTAAGCCATTTCAACAGCCCCTTTTCTTTGCAACATATATGGACATTGTGTTAATAAGTATTAGGCACTTATTATTCAATCTATTTATCTTGAACACAAATTTTAACCAGTAGCTCAATATTTACTTAAATGATAAATAGATTGGAGGAAGTAGACTCTAAGGAGTTATTTGATACATTTTTGAGCCTTTTGACCTTGGAAAACTGGTGTGTTCTGTCTTCTGCTATGAGTTTGAATTAAATATTGACTGACATCACTGACAGAATTATATAGCTGAGCATTTTGTCTTCAAAATGAGAAACCTTCAAAGTATTGACCTGTAATACAGCCAAAAATGCCAGTCTGCACATGTTTATACAGCAGTAAAGTGCCTAGGCCTTAATCAATGTGTGGCCTGTGGGTCACGTGCTTCTGTGAGTCTGCCCAAACTCAGGGTGAGTCCATTGGCCATTCTGGGACTCTTCCAGTGGTCCACAACATGAGTGTTCACAATCTTGTCTTGTGAAAGTAACATGTTTTTATAAAGAGAAAAGTGTTAATAACAAAATTTTGATTTAGGCACTTACCACTACATACAAATTTTAAAAAAAGAAAAAAAGAAATGATTTTTGTATGGTGCTGAATTCCATTTTATGAAAACATCTGAGTTCTGCATGATGTTCCTGTCCATCAGCTGGGCTACATATGCACTGGGTGTGTCCGTAGGGATTGGGTGACCAGTGGCTCTCTCGGTACAGCTCTAATGCTGTGCTCTGAAACACAGTAGTCTGCCTTTGACATTGTCTCTGTGTGTCATGCTGACAAATGTTCTACCCCCTGCTTTCCTTCCTATGCCTTTCTTGTCTTGTTTTCCGAGTTGTCCACCTTGGCATAGGCCCCTTTCCTGAACTCTTGCTGATTTTTCCTGCTATCATTTCTCCAGTCCATCTAGTTTGAGTTGCTCTGCTGTGTCATCCTTTACACAGCCAAGTCCGCTGTCACTCTGAAGATCCTAGAGATCCTCTCCAGGCTCTGTGGAAGGTGGCCATCTGTAGCAGCTTGTGCTGGTTGTGGGAAGGGCATTGTTCTGGGAGGCAGGAAGGAGGCTCTGGCCATGGCTCCGCTTCTGTCATGTCAGTATCTGAGTTCTAAACTATTGCTTTCTGAAGCTTTCATATACTAGATTGATGAAATGATTTAAGTAGTATAGTCGATTGTGTGAAGTAGTATTTAGCTCCTTAAATTAGCTTTTTGTGACCAAGTTGGCTCTAATTTACAGAACTAGCTGAAAAAACAGAGTTGCAGTGGAACACACTACACATTAACCATTCTGCTAGCAGTTTGCCCAGCCCTTAGGATGCCTAGAGGTCGGAGGGAGAAGCACCTTTTATTCTTGCAGTGATGTTCAGGCTGTCTGTGCTAGGGGACTTCTGTTTGTCTTTCATGGAAGCAGCATTTACTGATGACCTTACTTCAATATGAGTTGACTATTAGGAAATGCTACCTTGCACCCATTCTTGAGAGGAGAGCACAGGGTGGGGAAGGTTGTAGACTTTGTCTCATTGCTGAGGGTGACTGACTGATGGCTGTGTCTTCAGCCCTATTCTGAGAGTCCTTGTTCTCCTGTGGAAGCAGAAGTCTGAGTCAGAGCAGGTGTACTTACCAGGATGTTGGAGGCTAAATACCATGATAATTCTCTTGGTATTCTTAAGTTACCTAAGCAGGCCCTCTGTTTAGGGGAAAAAAAAAAAAAAAAAAAAAAAAGCTTTTTCTCCCTTTAGAATTGAAGAAGACCACATAGGGTTGGCACTATGAAGCAAGGGTTTTCTTCTATTTCAAGTTAGCACTGTGGTTAGGGCATGCCACCCATTTCCAAGGTCTCATCTTTAAAATGATATTATTGCAAGGCTAGGTAGCACTTAAGGTGATTGTTGAGCCAGCCATGAGCGTATGATTTCCTCTTCCTTAGTAAGACTAAGAGAGGAGAGGCAGGAAAAGAAAGGAAAAAGTAGGTTGCAGTCTGCTTATGCATTCTCTGAAGCCTGTCACCTTTCTAAAGGAATGGACTACATTTCAGTGTTTGGACAGCATGAATTCCATGCTACCACAGAATGTTTTAATGTTGAGTATCCTTTTTGGTCAGCATACTGATTTTGACATTTATTTACCAAAGTGTCAGCAGTCTGCAGCTCTGCACTGAGCATAATCACCCAGAAACATTTGTGGTTCTCAGCCCGACTTCCCTGTCTTAGCAGAAATTTTGAATCATCTGTACCTTCGCAAGGAAGAGATTCCCTCTCGAGCTGTGGAGACCTTTCTCCCAATCTCCTTTCTGTTTATTTCTGCTTCAATTGAGTTTCAAGGACATTCATCGTCCCATGACCTATGTTAATGCGCCTGTTGGTCTTTACCCTGAAGGGTCTGCTTAGCACTTGGGCCTTGACATGAAGGTTAGCAGAGAACATTAATATCTTTCCAGGGAATGATTTGGGTTTTGATGTTTAGATAGTGACAGTACCAATCACAACAGTTGTATTTCTGTTTGTAAGGTTCAGCATGTATTACATTACTGAATGAGGGTATTTCTGGTCTTGAGGGAATCTGAAAATCCCTCTTCCTTTCCTTTTTCTCATTCTACAAGGCAACTTATTCTTGGACAACCTTTTTTTTAAAAAAATAAAGACTAGAGTAAATGGATTCAATATTAATGGATATTATTACAAATCCATTTAATTATTTGTGCTGTTAATCAGCAGAAATTCAAAGTGTGTGTATGTGTGTATAGAACCCGTGGATAGAACTCAGGGACCTGCCTGGGTTAGGCACGCACTATATCCCCAGCAGGATTTCATTTATCAAGCTTATTTTCTTCACAACAGTAGTTTCCTTATATGCCTGTGTTAAATTCTTATTGGCTTTGATGAGCTGTTGATACATTGCACTTTTACTTGACCTAGTCATGAGACCTGGGGATCTTTACCTCTGGGCACCCAGGAGGGAGAAGAGGAATCCATTTGCCCGTCCTCTCACCTGTGTGTGGCATAATCTAACAGGGTGTTGATATGGTTCCCAGGAACCCTCACTTTGGAAGTGTGTATCTGCCAAACCTTTTGATGGACCCTAGTGTGATGACTGAGGAGTGGAGCGCACTGCCGCCCTGCCTCTGTCATTAAATCAAGAAACACCAACGGGATATATCAGTGGGATGGTGCCGCTGCAGAGGCTCAGGGGATGCTGTCTACTCCAAGAGATTGTAGGGTTTCTCCAGCTTGCTACTGATGTCTCTGTTCCTTCAGAATACATTTACACTTGAAACTTCATTTAATTAAGATTTTTTGAAAATATGGACCAGTTTGTGAACTTATGACATGCCTTAAGCCACTCATGACTGTACATTCCTAGATTTGAGTGCAAAGCCTTTCCCACTAGCTGAATGAACTGGTCATTGTAACTAGCTTTGTATGGATCAGTTGTTTCAGATCCCAACCCTGAAATGACATCATTTTCCTTATGTCCAAAGTAACTGCTATACAGACAAGCTTATTCTAGAATTTGACTATACTGTTTTTTTCCTGATTAAAATCTTCTGAAGCAAAGCATTGCTGCAGTGAGCAGATTCCCTTATAAGTTACTGAGTTTGTACTTCAAAGTTTTCTGGTAATCCTGTTTTTCCCAGTGAAAGCAGTCCATCCTATTTCAGGAGAAGTAGGAGTTGTGGTTGAAATTGCAAATAAGCCCAGTATTTTCATTTTTCCAGCTTCAGAGTGCTCTTAGTGGAAGTGATTCAATTTCAATGTGGTTTGTGTTGAAGGACATTGAAAAGAAATACTATAAATATGTTAGATAAGAGGAAGTTTACATTAGCCAAGATAAAGTACACTTTATGTTGTTTACACTTAAAGCCTTAAACTGAAGAGAGGAAAGGCATAAGGTCCTTTAGAATCAATAAAGTTTCCCATTGTTATGAAAATTTTTACTCAAATCGATGATATGTGTGCTACCCCACATTAATTACTTCAAATGAACTAGAACACTGAAAAGATTACCTTGTAGAAAATTTTATCCTCCTTGTATCCCCTGAGAATTCTAAAAGAGATGGGGAACCCCTTATTTTCTTTCAGTGATATCATCATATTGAAGAATTAAGAGACCTCCTGTGTTTTCCCCCAAGGAACATATGGTGCTTAGATAATTATGGATAGTTTATATGAGTTTAAGAGTATTAATGGAAGTCTTCACACTGTTGGAATCTTGTCAACCTAACTTCTTATAGGAACAGACTATGTATCAGGTAGAATTTTTACAGGGTTTTAAATATTTGCCTTCATAGCCTAAGGTTACTGTTTCTTGGCAGTATTGCCTCAGGTAAAAATCCTTTCATCCCCTGTAATATAGTGACAGTAATACCTGTTTCCCAAAGGCGTGAGGGTCAATCTAGATAATGCTTAGGAAGTGCTTTACACTGTGCTTAGATCTAGTAAGTGCAACAGTAAATTCCCCCATCACCATCATTTGAGTACACTTTCATTTTTATATAACTGTCCCATAACCACAAAGCTCAGAGTAGCAGGAAAGGACAGAACTGCATGCTCATTCATTTTCCACTTCTCCTCTGTAGTTAGTACCTTTCTAGGTCTTCGGGGGCTGGGGTTTATAGAAGAGGAATGAAATCATATCTTTGAGCTCTTTTTAGAAGAGGAGAAAACACTACAGCATACATAGTTTCTGGAGTATCTTTTAAGGACAGATTTTTTAAATAGCTCTAATGCTTTTTGTAATGTGAAAGTAGTGGAAAACTAGAGAAAAATAATGTTGATCCTCTGGCTCAGGTTATTAAATATGGTGATTCTAATTCCTCCTGCTGCAACTTGTCTCTCTAGAACAGTGCTTGTTAATAAATCCCTGTGGCCCTTATGGTGGCTTTGTTTATTAATAGCTGTACCAGACACACCATCTTCTTGAGTAGTACATTGTGGAGGAACAACATAAAAACAAAATGTTTCCTTATAAAAACTAGAGTAAAACTTTTATAAGTCTGTGCTCAAGAAAAATATGCCTGATTCTACATGTTCTGGCTAAGGGGGAATTGAAGGGAAAACATCTGTTACTTAACATCTAGTTAGGAGACTTCATTCAGTTATTGTACACATACATTGCTTGATAACTGAGTTTTACTTTAGTATTAGGGTTCATTTTAAAGAAAAGATTGTGTTATGTTGTCCAAAATTGGCCCCCAACTTAAGGATATCTTATGCCTTAACTTCCAGAGTAGCTGTGAATATGCATTTATGCCACCACACCCAGATTCTTCTCTAATTTAAATCTATTTAAATTAAAAACTTTTTTTCAGAGAGTGTTCCTTGAATAAATATTGATAAAATCAGTAAATTAGTAAAGGTATAGAATTGTTTTTCAGATAGAATCTCATTATGTAGCCCAGTTTGGCTTTAATTTAAGATCAGGTTTGCAGTACTACTGTTATGCCTGGCTAAAACTATATAATTTTTTGAGAATTAGTTTTAAAAATTTTGAAAGGAAAATAACCTGATCATTTGAGAGAACCAGCCCCACTAAGCAACAGATGTAAATATTTTTATGTCAAACTAATCTATCTCTGTCTATACATATTTCTTTATGAGTAGCCTCTGTAAGATGGAAGTGTTTATATAATGGAACATAAGCTTTGGAAGAGTATGGTTGGGAGCTGTGTTGCATTTGTGGAGATTCACATAATGGTGCTGTATAAAGTACCCATGGTTTTAATCCAGGCTGCAGTAGTGTGAGCTCCTTATCTGTGCTTTGATATTGGCTAGCTGGTGTGAGCCTTAGCACGGACTCTCAAGTCTCACTCTGCATCTGGCAGCAGTCACTGGGTACTCCTTCCTTCTGCATATTCTAAGATACTACAAATACTAATGAACATAGCAGCAGGGTGGTGGTCTTATAGGATTGTTGGCCTTAGAAACAGTAGAACATTCTTTTACTGTCTTCCTGCTATAACTGGTGGGTAGAGTTTCTCTCAGCCTTCTTTACTTATGTCTTTAGTAGTGTGGAGTATGCCATTTAGAAACAGAAGTTTTAATTAACCACAGGGCGGGATCAGAGACTCTTGCAAGTCCACACATCTAAATTTGTTACCTTCTATTCTCAGTAGGTCATAGTTTCTCCCTTAGGTGATGTGGTTCCGTATAGGAAATGTATCTCGCTCTTCTGAAGCTTCTAGAGGTGGTTCATTCTGACAAGCAGTGGATGAGGGTCTCTCTAAACACTGAGAATTCTGACTCTCTTTATCATAGCTGAGTCACCCTGGCATGACTGGGTAATAATAGCTGGGTACAATCCAGAAGAGCTCACCTACTCTGGCAGCTTTCCTGTTACCCAGTTCAAACAATGCCTGCACTTCCTGTCTACTATACAGAGAGCCCTTCTCCTACAAGTAATAACCTTTGTGGTGTTTGGTTTTAAAACACACTGTGTGTGTGTATTAAATGCACTCATGTGCAGCACACTTCTAGATAAGCAGGAACTCCTCGATTTATCAGCTTGTTAAAAGCTGAACAGCTTTATCAGAAGCTTGAATGGGGAGTTCTGAACTCAATGGGTCACCCTAGCATTCCCAGGGTGCTGTTACATGTCCTGACTGAGAATACACATAGTTCTCTGTGGTCGTGCTGTGTGAACAAGCATGCATGTAGTGTGTGCACTAGCAGGCTTTGACAAGTATAGCAGTCTGCCAACTCAGCCACGTAATTAGCGCAGCTACTGCCTAAGTGCCTCAGGCATTTCTCACTGCTGGCCACAGGTTTACCAGGAAGTTTGGGTTGTAAACTGATTTCCACCCAACAGAAATCATTTTTATCTTTTCATTTTGCTTTTTATCCTCTACTTAGGTTCTTGTTTTGGACTTCTAAAACAGAGCATAGTATTCTAATGACCTTAGCTATTGTAGCAGATTATAGTAGAATTTTAGAAGTGGAGGGGCATTTATTTGGTCACTACTCACACAGCACATATGAATGTTCTGAGGCACAAGAAATGAGGATCCTCACTCAAAATCATACAGAAAATGAAATGAACAAAATCTCAGCTCTCTTCATATGTATCTTACTCTTCCAGAAGATCAGGAGGTCATTGCCACGCAGTCCCCCATCTGGCCACTGTGTGAATCTGCCGCAACACACTGGCACTACACACCTCTTCCAGAAAGGCGCCACAGCAGATTTTAGGCATAAAATCAGACTGTCTAGACATACATCAGAGTCCTCTCCCACTGCTGAGATGTCTGTCATTTTCCCTGTCTGTCTGCTGAAACAATCCATAGGATTCTGGTGATGATTTAATATGTATAAAAGTCACATGCAGGATAAGGAGTATTGAGAGTGCTTAAAACATGTAGAGTATTTGTTTGGTCTGAATAGTTTGAATAGCAGTAGAGGAAATTTAATAGAGTCCTTTATGGATCCCATTGAAATGTTTGGGTTAGCCTGAGTACAATTAGAGTTCATTTGAGGGTACAGAATATACATCTGTCTAGCTATCCATCCAACCACTGGTCCGTCCATCTATCCATCTTTCATGTCAACCTTCGTAGGTTCTCTTGGGGAGGGCGGTTATGTGCCATCATGTCTTGTTGAGGTGTTTCAGTCCTCTACCCCGAACAACCGCTGAGAGGGGTTGAGAGCGTCACGTGCTAAGAATGAGGTGGTGGGCTCTTCTGTCTTATTTGTGATCACATTCCTTTGAAATATAGCAGAGTAATTTTGTTCAGTCACCAAGGACAAATGGGTTGGCAGTGGGATCCTTAAAGTCCAATAGAATAACTACTTTCTACGAAGCACGAGCCAATATTTTGCTCCCCCATGTAATAATGTAAATTATTATGTGCAGCTACAGCATGTGGGAGGAGAGAAAAGTTTTAGTGGAATGATGGCACTGCATTGTCTGTCTCTGTGAATGATGTGGGAGAGATAACCACAAAGTGTTACCATATAAATACCACGTCAGTCAGTCCACTGCCATTGGCTGTGTGGGAGGTGGGGAAGGTACAGTGTGAATGGGGATTGTGTCATCACTCTGTCATGGGAGAGCTACTGCCAAGCTCAAGTCTTGCCTTGTGTGATGAGTAAGGCCCTTGGAAGATAAGCTTGTCTGCACTTACATTCAGTGTTGAGCTGACTTTTGGTGTGTAAGTGGTAAGGAGTGTGTTCCAAGATTATTGCTCCATGGAACCATCTCAGGAAACTACGTGTCTTTACATGGGTGAGTAAACCTTGTTTGCATTTCAGAATTATTCCTTCTGAAATAGGCCTCTTTGGCTGGGCAGAACCTGTTACTCCCCTTCATTTTGCTGTAGCAGAATTCACCTTACAGGGCCAAAGGACTTGTGGGAAGAAAAGCCATGAGGAGCCAGTAGTGAAATATTTTAGATTGGAAGGAAAAGCTAGAGAAATCTCTTTTGGATCTGTTAAGGGGAAAACTTTGCCTTACTGCTAATGTTGAATTTCCTGTTCCCTGCCTAAGAAAGTATCTTACAGTATAGAGACATTCAGTGTTCAATGGAGAAAATGTGTTGTTGGACTAGGGATGTCTCTTTTGTCACAGCTGTGACACAGTAAAAATGCCAGAAAGTGGTGAGTAACTCCCCAGAACACTTGTAAGTGTAGTGCTTTCTCTCTCAAGTTGGGATGCCCATAGTTCTCTGGCTGTCTGGGATAGAGCTAAACACAGGAAGTAGTATTTTGAAAAATAGTTCCTCTTTCAAAGGCCTCTCCCATTTGCTTGTTGACAAGTTAGTTTTGAAATAGATGGTCAGCCACTGAAGACTTATTTTTGTTTTATTGAACATTGTTATTTTGTAAATGAATAGTGGCTTTTATATATTTAAAAATGTTTCCCCACCTCCACGTGCGTTTTTTAAAAGAAAGAATAGGATGCAATGAATAATTATATTTGGATTTAGAAATCATAGAAATGCTCTTGGAAAGCAGAAGATATAAACAAGGAAGGATTAGACCATTTCCTTTGAAGGAAATCTATGTTTATTGAATGCTAAGTGTTCTAAGGCAATGATAACCTGTAGGAAATTTTTCATACTTAGTGTTTTTCAGTCACATCACAAAGTTGTAATTTTCTATGTATTATGGGTGGAGCTTTTTTTTTTTTTTTGAATCAGAGTCCATCTCAAGGCTGTAAGCAAACTCTAGGGTGAGATGTCAGGGGACATTAGGATATCACTCTCATATTAGCTAGGTAAGTGATTTGATAAATGAGATAACTTAGGCCCATTCCTAATTATGCTCTTTACTAGAGAGACTGTATCTGACAGGTATTTAAAGCAGTCCTCTATCATTTCATCCCTACATGACACTCCCCTTACTCAGCTATCTCCTAAAGTACACAGCACGATGCTACACATATAAAACCAAAGTAAAGACTTTTCTTGTTCTCAGGCATGGTTGAGAATTACTTGAAAATCTTAGAGGGGACCTGAGTGCTTTTAGAGTATTTTTTTCATTCCATTTACTTTATGCATTTATGATTCTTTGCCAGTTGGTGATAAGCGTCACTAACCAAATGTTGTGACCCAAAAAACTCTACTTATTCTTGTTTACATATGAGAATTACTTATTGGACAGAGAGGAGCAGCGTAATCAATTACCTTTAGAGCCCATATTCTGATCTTCACAGAGCTTGCTTTTAATCTCCTCTTGAGCTCCTTTTGTACATGTGGCTGAGATTTTACCTGGCTAATATTTTTCATGACATTTACATGGAAACTTTTGAGTGGCTTGGAAAGATAGTGTTATGGTATTGCCAAGTCTGCTTAACAAAAACCAGTGAAGTCGCAGTAAGAGTTTGCTCCTGGGTCAATCAGTGATGAAGGTCATGGCCATAGCTGTTTCAGGATGTTTCACATTTAATGTGTGTCTTTTACTTTCTGGGTCTGTGTTTTTGGGGGGGGGGTGTGTTTGTAATATGCCTTCCATTGAATATATTAAGATAATACGTGCTCCATGTGTCACTACCATCTGCAGGATTCTGTAGTAGGTCTCTGTCCTACATCCTTTGTTTTTAGATATTTCTGGTAGTATAGTTAAAGCCTTGTTATAGAACAAAGAAGAAGCAAAGAATATAATTTGAAAGAGATATGCATGTGTATTAAAGACAGTAGGAATTTTTAAATTTTTTTTTGTTATTTTTATTTGTTTATTTGAGAGTAACACACAGAGAGAGAAAGAGGCAGATAGAGAGAGGGAGAGAGAATGGGCATGCCAGGGCTTCCAGCCACTGCAAACGAACTCCAGTTGCATGCGCCACCTTGTGCATCTGGCTAACGTGGGTCCTGGGGAATTGAGCCTCGAACCGGGGTCCTTAGGCTTCACAGGCTAGTGCTTAACCACTAAGCAACCTCTCCAGCCCAAGACAGTAGGAATTTGATTAATGGAATTGAAGGAATATTTGTTGAAGACAAATTGAAAAACTTAAAGACAGTTTTAAAACATGAAGTAAAACCTATTATACTGTCAAGAAAATAATATATCTACCACTTTAGTATGTACATTTACAAGTTCCATTGTGTACAGACATATAAAATCTACTTAAGGTTAATTGTAGACAATACATGAAGGAATACACTTGATTTTAGTGGCTACTTATTTTAATATATATTATAAAACTGTAACTAGCACATGAAACATACTGTTTCATACGTACTGTAATTTTTGAATGCCTTTAATTGTTGGGAGACTCCAGCCTCTAATTTATAATTGCTTATATAAATTATAAAATTTATAATTTTATAATTTCACTAGATCTGCAGTAGCCAACCATTAACAAGTATGGTCGACTTCAAAATGCACCGAAATTATTCAAGTAAGTCATTTACCACTCCAAGTGTTATGGTAATCTAAGTTACCATGGTTTATTACATTGTGTTTTTTTAAAAAATATTTTTATTTACTTATTTTAGAGAGAGAAGGAAGACAGAGAGAATCAGGGCACCAGGGCCTCTAGCCGCTGCGGACGAACTCCAGATGCATGCACCCCTTGTACATCTGCCTTATATGGGTCCTGAGGAATTGAACTGGGTCCTTTGGCTTTGCAGGCAAAGGCCTTAACTGCAGAGCCATCTCTTCAGTCCCACACTGTCTATTATATTATGTCCTTGCACCATCTTTTCTCATTTGACATGATCAGTATGCCTGCCTGTGCCTTCTGTGAACTCATCTCTTCCCACTGCTTCTCACTCTGCTCTGTTTGGCCCATTTGCTTGTCTTTGAACACACCAGGTAGGCCGCCAGTTCAGGACTGCTTTTCTGTCTTCATGGAGTGTTCATTCCTAAGTAGTCCCATGGCCTGCTCCCCGGGTTCTGATTTTTAAAGATTCCTTTCTGGTAAACATTTGCTCCTCTAAAATTAGAACTATTCATCTCACATTCCTCTCACCTGCTTTATTTTTATTTTTAGCCATGTTGCTACCATGCCATGTACCTTGCTTCTCTGTTTATCCTCTGAAAAATAAGCATCTTGAGGGCAGGCATTTTTATCCATTTTTGTCTGTACTGAATCTCTAGCACCTAGACAAGGTCTATCACATAGCAGCTCTATTACATAGTAGGTGTGCAGTAAGTACAGAAATACATGTTAAATGATGAACTGACTTAAAAATGATTGAATAACTCATTCCATAAAGTGCAGGTATACATAAGTCATGAAGGTGATAAATGTTTGAAAAACTGATAAATCTTTTTTGCATATGTGTAGAATGTATCATGTGTTGTGTATGTAGTATGGGGTGGATGCACGTGTATGAGCTAGTGCGATGTCCCGTGCACTTCCCTGTAGTGTCCGCTTGGCTCGCTTGCAGCCACCCAGAGAAGAACCTAAGGTCTTCCCCTCCATTGCCAATTGCAACAAGCTATGTTACTGACTCTGGAGCTTGCTGTTTGTGAGCAGTAGCAATTCTCTGGTCTCTTTTCACCTCCCCTATGGAACTCTGTTAAAAATGAACAGGAAGTGCACTTAACTCCCATTGATAAGCAGTCTTTAATTTTGTTTTGAGGGGTCTTATTAGAAACATCATTACAGTAAATACCCCTAGATAATTTTGGTGTACTATATTTATCCGGTTTTCTTACATGCTTAGAAGCATCGCTGGTTCTTGGAATATGCACATATTAATTTATTAAAGCTGGCACATGTTTACATTTCTGTTCCCAGTCTCAGTGCCTGTGCTACTATACTGTGCATTATCTAAACATCTTTATCTTTGCCAGTTTCATAGTGGAGAACAACAACCAAATGCTCAAATTGAACTTCTTTTATACAGATGAACATCTTTTCAATGTGCCTCATACTTACCTATCTTTTCCTTTATTTCTTGCATACATTTGTTTTTGGACTAGGTTGTAGATGTACTGGAATGACAGTGCGCTTGAATTGGTTTTGTTGGATGGATGTTGATATCTAAGGACAGTCTGCAAAGGACAGTCACGCCTCCCTTTCCTGCTTTTCTTTGCACACTGTATCACAGCATCTTTGCTCTTCTATAACTCTATCTGACATTGTTGTGTCTTTCTAGAGTGTGGTGGTGGCTCATGTCTGTGTTCCAGAACTCTAAGAGTAGGATGGCCATGACTTTGAGTTATAGGCTACATATTAAGCTCTTGGCCAGCCTGCTCTATGGGGTGAATCCTTAAAAAAGCAACAGAAAAATAAAATATATTTTAAAAATCATCTCTTTGGGCCATTCAAATATAACCTCAAAGTACAATGCTGGAGAATCATGTCTGACATATAACTAGTTACGCAGTAGACAGTTTCTAAATTTATGGTTAAGAAGGGGTGGAGAACCACCTGATATGTTATTAGTGAATTTGAGGGTTAGCAGAAGCAAGGGTGGAAGCCTAATGAGTTTTTAAGGGACAATATGTAGTCATGGCTGAAGCCTCTGTTTCCCCTCTACTTGAACCTATGAAGAGCTGAAGAGAGTTCTGTTCACTCTTTTCCATCTTCTGTTTACTAGAATTGAGCAGAGTTTTGACAGCTTAGAAAGCAGTTTCATACATAGATGAACTCTGCAACCTTGGACATGAAGAGAGTATAACCCTATACTTTATGTTTTCATCCTTTAATTTCCTTGCTCTTCAAGGTTGCAGTAATGGATGCACTGAGATTTTACAACACCAAAAGTGCCAGTCTGGCTCATAAAGTTCAGGAACTCCACCTATAATGAAGACAATGTTTAAAAAGCTTGTGAGGGAAAGGCAGTGGGGGTGGGGTGGGAGGAGTGTATATGAAAAGTATTGCTGCTGTTTTGTTGGCAAAAGAAAGTTTCCTTTTGTGAGCATATATAGCACTATTTAAAAATATGTTCAGAAATGAATAAAACAATGTAGTTTCAAAGTGTCTATATTTCTATTTTGATATGTTATTTTTAATTTTAAACTAGAAAATCAAAACTGGATATGAATAGAGAGATTAAGTAGTATTTTGTTTATTTTCTATATTGCCTTTATTCTTAATATGTCTTCATGAGGAAAATGAACTTTCCATAATGTGAAATTAAACTTGGAGAATTTAAGGCACTGGAGTGACTAGGCTAATTTCATTTGAAAATACTGTGTTGCTACTTGTGTTGCTAATAAAACTGTATATGTTGAGGCTCCTAATTCTGGCAGATTGGGTTGATGTGCTATTATATTTAAGTTTAGAATAGTTCTAAAAATTCATAAGAGCTAAAATTTAGTCCTTTCACTTTGTGAATTAAGAAGCTGAGATGTTTTGACCAGCTCAGAATTATGTAGCTTTTTAGCTTCAGAGCCAGACTAATAATAACTGTATTGTTGTAAACACATAAGTCAGGTACAACTCTTATCTTGTTTTACAGACAAGCAGACTGAGACACAGAGTGGTCAGACTTGCCCTCCAGTTTTTCACAGCTAGCAAGTGTCAGAGTCAGCATTTGAATCAAGGTGCTCGTGGGTCCCAAGTCTTTCTTTTTAACTGCCAAATTGCTTTTATTTTACCAAGCTGTCTTGTCTGGCTACCCAATACTCTCTGCTTTTAACAATGTTATTGAAGCCGGGTGAGGGAGTGGCACACTCCTTTAATCCCAGCACTCAGGAGGCAGAGTTAGGAGGATGACCTTGAGTTCAGGGCCACCCTGCAACTACAAAGTGAATTCCAGGTCAGCCAGGGATAGAGTGAGACCCTACCTCGAAAAAATATAATAAAACAATGTTATTACCTTCCTGCATGCCTTTCTCCAATAAATGGCTCTTGCAGATGTTTTCTGGACTTAACACCCGAGGGTAGCTTTCTCCAAAAGTGTCATGCTGGATCCTCAGAGATGGTTGGTTTAGGTCAGAAGACACTAAAATGTGATGAAGGAACCTGAAAATGGGAAAGAAAACTACATGCTAATCGGCAGTGGGAAGAGAGGACAGTGCCACCTTTTGAAGGGACAGGTTTTGCATTATGCATTATACTGTCATCCTTTTATCTCCTTTCTCTCCCAGGTAGTTGTTTAGTTAAGTCGTGTGTGTGTGTGTGTGTGTGTGTGTGTGTGTGTGTGTGTGTGTGTAGACGGCAGCTTTTTATACAATGGGGCATTCTCAAAGGATGAGAGTAGGCAATGACCAAAGCGACCATTGCAGGGGAAACATTGTTAGGGTGTGAAGATGGACACCAGCCAGAGAGATGATTGCGCCACTTTACATTTTCAGATTTGTTTATGCTATTTCTGGAACAGAGAACTTTCAGGGGACATTTTCCTATCTAAGTGATTAATAGAGCTATTTGTATTAACTCTCAAGGTAGGGGACTATGGTAAGTCCTTGTTTTGTTCCAGAGAGCCTCCCATTAGATAGTAATCTTATGATCATTTTTTTTTTTCTTGTGATCTTTTGGGCCGAACAGGATGTTATGTCTTTATGTAGGGCCAGAGTACCATTTTTTTGCCAATCATATTCCTGCAGTTTCAATTCCTTGCTTTAGGAGCTACTAATTTGAGGGAGGGGTCCATCTTCACTTATCTTTAAGCCCAGTACTATCTGACTAGCTACCTAACATTCCCACCTCAAGAGATGAGATGGCAAAATCATTTAGAAGATGGGCTTCAAGTTGATCTGTGTACTTCTCGCGAAAAGGGGTAGTGCCTAGCCTTGATTCATTGACCTTGAGTCCTTAGAGAATAATCAATGGAGCACAGATGGAGTTTTGACTTGCAGGACTTCAAATGAAATGACATAAAATTAGGACAGCAGTTATGCACAAAAGTCCAATGATTTACAGGATCACTAGGATTATATAGGTATAGTCCTATTCTAGCATGGCAATCCAGAGATCTAATTCCAAAGCTCTTAGCCGAAAGGGACAGTTCTATCATACATGATTTGAATCTGATTTTGCAGTTCATGTAAAGCAGATGAGACATTAGCAGAAGTATTTGAAAAATACATACAACATTCAACTTTGATAATAGCACAATAGCTTCCCTGAGTATATGTGAGGCTGTCCACAACCATGTAATTTTATATAATTGCTTTTTCATCATTTGGACTTCAGAATTAAGAAAATAAATTCCCTGGTCTTTGCAAGTTAGAGCCTTCTGAGTGTAGTCAGTTTTCAGTAATTGTTCAGTATGCCAGCTGCCATCCTGTAGTTCATAAGTAAACTCACGGAATAAAAATGGAAACTGGATGGTTATACCAATGGAAAACACTAAGGTTCAGTGATGTCATCAGATAGGCAAATTAGCAGGGTGGTTATAAGGCAGATATAAAGGGCTTGCCAGAACCAAAGGCAGACAACAAGCCATACTTTTTAATGAGGAAAAAGCAAGTAGTATAACTTTTATTTATCTGCTCTTCTGAACAGATGTGTAAGGTCATTTATATGTGTTCACTTTCAGGAGGACTTGTGGTAGGTGTTCCCCTGGCTGGGAGCAGGGGGGGTGGGGAAGCAGAAACCTAGTCACAGGGTTTAACTAAAGAATGATGAAAATAGTTGGCAAATACTTGGACTGTGGTGGCTATGGGAGAAGACGGAAGTATAGGAAAAAGGCCTTTCTAAAGAGGGGTTAACTATTGGCCCTGAGGATCCTCTCTCTAAGTCTTAATTAACCTCTGTTCTTCCAGATGAAAAGACATTTATCTTATTTGCCTGATGGATTAGGCAGTCTGTGCTTTTAGCCCATGTTCATGAATATCTTGAATCTAGAGGCAAACTGGCTTAAAGATCTGGCTTCTTACCCAGTAGCAGATCTGAGTGTAGTAAGGTACATCCAGAAAGCACCTCAAAAGTTCCCTTAGGTTGGGAACTGAATGAGGGCTTGTATGTGTGGACTCTAAGGAGTGCCTTCCAGGTAAGATAAGTCTCCTAGCAATGCTCTTTAATGGATACTTTTAGAGTCTGATCAGCATGTTCCACTTTGGACTGAGGTCCCAAGAGGCATGACTATAATACCCAATTTCCAGAGATTTAGCTACAGATTGAATGATCTGGGAGTGGGCAGGGGAAAGGCAAGGCTACAGTCATGTTGAAGAGATCAGGAAGCTGTATCAAGGAATAATTTTGATGGCCAGCATTAACATATTACAGGGTGACTGGCAGAGTGTAAAAAGTTCATAAGGGAGGAATCTACTAAATTAGCAAAGGAAACCCTGGTTTTCAGCTTCAGACTGGAGAAAATACTGTTGGCAGTTAGAAAACATATGAGTCCTTTATCTGATTAGAACTGGGCTGGCTGTGATTGCCCTATATGGCATGTCAGTAACCCATATTTGGGGATTAATGTAGAGACCTGAATTCTTGTCTCTGTGGGAGTGTAATCTTGGCCATTGTCGTGGGATTTTATACATGGATGGAGACAATTTGGTTGTTGATTTTTGTTAGTAAGTATCTTTCCAATAAAGGAAAAGGACATTCAGGCATTATTGGAAAAGTATGGGTAAAGAACAAATTATTCCATAGATCACATAATGCAAAAGTGAAACATTATGTGCCTGCCTGTGTGTATGTGTGTGTGTGTGTATGTATGTATGTATGTATGTATGTATGTATGTATGTATCTGCCTGCCTACCTACCTACCTACTTATCTACCTACTTGTCTGTCATCTGACTACCTATCTGTCCTTTATCTATCTGCCTTTTATCTTTCTATCTTATCAATCTATCATCTATCTGCCTATTTATCAATCATCTATCTGTCATCTGTATATCTGTGTATCTGCCTGCCTACCTGCATATCATCTATTTATCGTCTATTATCAATCTGCATTAATAATCTATCATGAGATTTATTGTAATTGGTTCTCATGATTATGGAGGCTGAGGAGTCAGTTTAAGATGGAGACCCTGGAAGGGTCATTTGTAGGACTGTAGTGAACCCCCAAACCTGGGGACCAGATAGACAAACTGTTCACGGTGGGAGGAGATGATGAGTATCTCAGGAAGAGACCGAGTTTACACTTCTTCCACCTTTGAGTTTTACTTAAGTCCTTGCAGTTTTGGATTGTGCCACCCACAGTGGAGAGGACCATATGCTTTCCTCATTTCCCAAATTCACATGCTGTTCTCTCATGGAAACATCTTTATAGAGATAGCAAGAAATAGTGCTTAACCAGATATCCTGTGGTCTACTCAGTTTGACACAATGAAACATGACAATGCCTATTGCTATGAGGAGAGACAGGAAAACCTGAGAAGCTGATCAGACAAATAAAATATAGGGTGGCTAAGAAGAGGACCCTTGAAGCCAATAGACATTGATCTTTCAGTTATTCCTTATGTATTTGCAAGTCTCCAACTAGATTGTACCCTGGAGCCTATGAGTCTGGACTCTGCATTTTCCCGACAACTTCCCAGGGGATACCCACATACAATGAAGGTTGAGAACCATGTGTCATTAAAAATAGCTGGCAACTCTAAAGCTATTGTGTGACAGTTTTCTAGATTGGGTACTTTTTGAATAATATAAGTAGTCTTTTGGCTACTGAGGTTTAGTTTGATAAGGGGCTATAAAGTTGACTATACAATAAATGAGCATATGATAGTATTGCAGTCAAGAAGGGGATTCCCAGTTATTTTCTGGGTGTTTGAATAGTTGTTATTAACACACAAAGTATTTTTATTCTATTAAGTTTGAGACCTAACGAAAAAGGCACATGTACTGGGCATGGTGCTGCATGACTTTAATCCCAGCACTTAGCATTTGGAGGCAGAGGTAGGAGGATCACCATGAGTCCAAGGCCACCCTAAGACTACAGAGTGAATTCCAGGTCAGTCTGGGCTAGAGTGAGACCCTACCTTGAAAAACCAAAATAAAACAAAACCAAAAAAAAAAGTGCATGATTGTGGTGAGTGTATTTCAGGGTATTTTAATAGTGTTTCCTTGCTTGTTCAAATATGTGACTCAAAGTGTGACCTTGGACTTGCATTTTCTGTGGCACATTGGGCTTCAGTGCTATGTGGGGTTGGTGCTTTTACCAGGGATGTAGCCTTGTCTCTTAATTCTCCACATTGCAGTCAAGTAGTAAAGAGAGCATATTGGTGTGTAGTTTAACTGCTGTCCCAAACAGTACACATTTCCTTGTACCATTTACTATAGAGTGTACTGCGTGCTTTAAGCCTTGAGAGATGGTCTTTGGATCTACTTAGTGGAGTTGTGGGGAATTTTCACCCCCATTTCTAGTTTGTAAAATTACAAATTCAAAGTAAAACCTGTTAACATCTTTTTCCCCTTTATTTGAGATGTGTGGCCCCCTTGTGCATATGAGTGACATTGCACACTTGTATCACTGTATGTTTGGTTTACCTGGGACCTGGAGATTCGAACATGAGTTCTTAGGCTTTGCAGGCAAGCGCCTTAACCACTAAGCAATCTCTCCAGCCAAGCCCCCATTAGCATCTTTTAAAACCTTTATTTTGGTGACTAACTTTAATTCTCCTTGTAACCTTTCAAGCCAGGTATTTTGACCTTTGTTTCTTAACAATGAAGGAATCAATGAAGGAATCTTAGGCTTGGGATGAGGGCACAGTTTGAAGATCTGTTTAAACTCCTAAATTTATAATACTCTCTCTTATCCAGTCATTTTTTTCTTTCTTCCCATTTTATTTAAGGTCTGCATTATGGCATAAATTTTTAATATGAAAATGTTCTAGGACCGAAGATAGGTAAGTGAGGGTCACTTCCAGCTTTGTGTCTTGGAAGCTTGAATTTGAAGAAAATTGCATTACTTCTCTAAATCTTACTTTTTTCTTCCATTAAGCTTAAGTTTGGTTTAAGTGGAATTAATAGGGTCTACCTCTGTGACAATTTGCTGGCTATGAAGTTACTACCATATGACAACATTGTGACAAAATGTTAAAGAGTCTCCTCTTGGGTGACATGGACCTAGCGTTGTTGCATTGCATTCCACTGTAGAATTTCAGATCTCCTGTGCCAATCTTATCCCCAGTAGGACAAACTTCCAACACCTCTAGAGAGAAGTGCAGGCTGAACTCACACCTTTGCTATTATTATTATTACCACCTGACCTGTACTTCTTTTTAAGTGACTGCAGTGAAACTCCTGTGGTAGGGCTTGTGAGAATTGATTTACAAAATCTTTTATCAACTCACCTCCACCAATACCAATTCAGAATGTAAAACCAAGACTCTCTGAATGATTTGTTTATAGTTGAAGGAGACATTAGAAATGAGTTTTAAGAATGAAGCTAAAGTGGATGCTGTTATCTACTGGCCCCAACGGAAGGAGTGTTTCCTCCAGCTTCAGGTCCCATACTGGTATGTTTGTCTTGAATTTTGGTTGTTGTTCCAGATATTCATGTGGTCATTTTTTGTTTTTTTCTTTCTTCCTTCCTTTATAAAACCAGAGTGCTATTTCTTATGTGTTCCATAGCTAAAATTGAAAAATAAAGCTTAAGTAAAAGCCCTGTGGGGCTGACTTCTTGGAGATCATTCCCAAGTGGGTAGATGTGCTAGGATAGGAATGTTAAAGCAGTACAAGGGACAGAATGGCATAGAAAATGTATTTATGTTTGTAAACTGGAAAACATGCAAACTTGGTCATGCATTTTTTTTTCACTGGTGAGGTACATACTAGCAAGGTCAGTATTTATGTTGAATTATATGCCAGATGTCTATGTTCTCTGAAGGTCACAAAACTTGAATGTGAGCTATTCTGTGGCTTTATGTCCTTGGTGGTTTGGTTCAGGTGTCCCCCATAAATTTAGGTGTTCTGAATGCTAGGTTCCCAGCTAATGGAGATTGGGGAATTAGCACCTCCTGGAGGCAGTGTGTTGTGGGGGCAGACTTATGGGTGTCATAGTCAGTTTCCCGTTGCCAATGTTTGGCACTTCTGTTTCTTTTGTCCACCTTATGTTGGGCAGGGGTGATGTCCACCCCCTGCTCATGCCATCGTTTTCCCATGCCATTGTGGAGCTTCCCCCTTGAGCCTATAAGCCAAAATAAATGCCCCTTTCCCACAAGCTGTTCTTGGTTGGGTGATTTCTACCAGCAGTGTGAACCTGACTCCAATAATATCTGATGCACAGCTTCTTGCTGTAGATAGGCATTTGCTAAGTGGCTCAAGTCCACACCTTGCAGCATCTAGCTCAGCAAGCAGGTACTGTCACTAGGAACATAGTACTATAGGGAGAAAGTTTGACCTAGGACATCACAACAGTGCCCAGACTTGCCATTTTAAAAAGATGAGTTAGCTGTGTTTTAAGGTCTTACATCAAGGTAAGAATGCTGCTCTGAAGAGAGTCTGTGTCCAGCTGGGATATGGTGAAGGGACATTGAGAGCTCACTCCAGGGCTGAGTTGTTAGACTGCAAACCACACAGGCCTGTTCTGCTCTTGAGTGATGTCTGAGAGATGTCCTTGGGGTGCAGGAACTGGAGCAGGAGAGGGCAGATTCTGTATGGTGCTCAGTGTGAGATTTCCTTTTAAGGAAGCAAATGTATGACACACATTTTCCTTTTATTTGCATTTTCTTTTTGAGGGGAAGAGGTCTAAAGTCTAATGGTCCTACAGCATAGGCCAGTTTTTGGAGTAATTTCACCTCATAAACCAAAATTCCTGTAATCCACAAAGTACCTTCCTGTGTACATCTAATAGCCTAGCCAAAGTCGGAATGGTTGTGTGCCATGTAGAACAGACTGGAAGTAAGTGGCTAGTAAACAAAACACCCTTTCCCAGGTTTCATCAGTGCTGGCAGAGAGAACCTCCTTTCTTTCAGATGCACTGCTGTGTCCTCAAGGTCTATGCTTGGAATGCTGACGTGTATCAGCGTTCTAAGAATAGGGTTGAGAAGCTAAAGAAAATTCAGAAAGCATACTTACTGTTCTTAAAAATTTGAGTATGTGGAAATTATATGTCTTTTAGTATACTTTTTGTTTTGTTCATCTTTCCATATAAAGCGTGTAGTGGTAGACTAGATTATGAGTGAAAATAGTATTTGAAGCCATACATGTGGAATTCATATGCTACATGGAGTTGGCACTCTGCTACTGTGCATGTGCTTGTGTGTGAGCTAAAATTTTTGGACTTAAAGTGACACAGTTCCTTATGGTTAATTGTAGCAATATTTAGTTTAGCTGGTGAAATATTCTTTTTTTTTTTTTTTTACAACAGACACTCTTTAGGAATAAGTAAACAATGTTTATTTTACTAGGAAAGACAAGGATTTTTGAATTTTATTATGTTCTGTTTGTAATTATTGATCTTGAGGTATATATACAAGTAAAATGGATTTAATTAATTTTTCTCATGAAGAATGATTGCCCATGATCTTTGAGGTTTAGCATTTTGGAATTTGGTAGATTATTTTTTTTGAATGGGGAAATCAAAATTTAATGTTAATTATCTAAAACTTACTCTTGGAGTTCTAAGAGCAAGAACAAGACTTTATCCTGATTTCATACACTGAAAAGTATTATTTTAAAAGACACTGATTGACTAGCCAGAACTGTTGTCATATTTTGACTGGCAGTATTTGAAGAATTTGCCAAACTGGTAGAATTAAATATTGAGAAACAGAATATCTAGTATCATGTGTTGCCCTAAATAGA
This sequence comes from Jaculus jaculus, assembly GCF_020740685.1. NCBI lineage: Eukaryota > Metazoa > Chordata > Mammalia > Rodentia > Dipodidae > Jaculus > Jaculus jaculus. The sequence goes on along the minus strand of NC_059113.1, from coordinate 8,710,280 downwards.
GAGGAATTGCAAACAAAGAATATTGTGTCATCATTATTTGACTAACTTGACCTATTAATGCATGAAGGAAAAGAATAAAATATTCTTAAAATTCAAAGTTATGGATTTTAAGGCAATTGTGTATTAGTGAAAACAAATCAGTGTAGCAAGTTTTTAATCTAAGATGCTACTAACTAGGAGACAAATTTTAAGTACTACCAGATAACAGCATATAACCAGTTAACTATGACAGAATGCTTTCTAAGACTTAAAATTTTTAAAGAATGTTATTTTTGACAACTTCCTACAAATATATTTTGATAATATAGACCCACTATTACTCTACCTTAATCCCATCCCACACCCACTGAACTCCCTCTTCCTCCTACCTCTTACCAGTGGATATAACACTGAATAGAATGAGTCCCCTCCCCCAGCAACAACTACCATTGGCTCCTCAGAGAAAGGTAGGGGTTCTCTTGAGCTCCTCCTCCATCCACGAGGGGATGCCCGTCTTGTGCAAGTCTACTGCTTGTAACCACAGCTGCTGTGGTTTTATGAGTAAAATTGCTGAGACCTGGAGTTTCTATGAATAATTCTTAGCCTTATAGATTTTTACATAAGAATAATTTTTGTTGCTTGTTATTGAAGCTTTTGTGCATGCACAGTACTTTTGTGTCAATACCAACTCATAACAAGATCTTTTTGAAGACATTTTAAACATCAAGTACAGTATGATTTTGTTTCATGCACAGCTAAGGAGCATCACGGTCACTTGGCTGACATGTCTTGGACTATCTATTGCATGGGGAACCATCCTAATTTCAAAGATCTTAAAATGTGAAAAAACTATGTAAGGGCATTGATGAAATATGATACATATTTGTATTTATATAACTTTGCTATATGTAGGAGCCAGTTTTGCCTCCTATTTCTTATTAAAAGTGGGGTAAAAAGTTGGGAGCAGACTTTGGTATTCAGAGCATCTCTGGCACTCCTGGTCACCTGTCCACCCTTTGTAGAAAGGCTCAGAAGCTGGTTCTGAAGGTCACCCTGGGGGCAAGTTGGTTTGCAGACCCTCTGATATCATCCATTTCTCTTTGTCGTTGACATTTCACCATTCTACCCTGACCAGACTTCCCATATCCTTTTCAGTTTGCTTGAGAAATAGCTGCTGAAGTTGTTATTGAGAATGAGCCCACCCTTTGAGAAGGCTGGCTTGTCACTACATATGTACCTCATACCCCTGGTCTGGTTAGTGGTGTCATGGATAGAAACAGCTGGAGCTTGAGTCAGGAGCCTGCTCTGGCATTTGTTTTTAAGCTTTGTTTTGTTCACGTGATGGTGAATTGCTAGATGATTCTTGCTTGAAAGTTTTGCACTTTGCTTTCTTAAGGCAGTGCAAACTGAAGAGAGATGATTGTCTTAATTACAACAGGATTTCTCTGGACTGACTCAGAGTGTCTAATGTAAAAAGTACAGATATGACCTGAATTCTGCTCTGTCCAGCCCTGAGACCTGCAAAGGGCTCCTTTTCTAAAACATGTATTATAGGGATGCTCTTTTAAATTCATCTTTCCAGAGAGATAGATTTTTGAAATTTCTTATGAAGAAACTAGGTTAGGAGTTTCTGATTGGTTAAAATGAGATAATATGTAAAGGGTAATTTGTGTTAGAAAGCCAGAATATGTGATATCTCTATCTCTCTCTTTTTTAAATTTTTTATTAAAAGACCTACTGACCCTAATTTTCTGCTTGTTTTCTTTTTTTCCTCATCCCCCTACTTCACCCCTACTTCTCTTTTCCATTTTGTGTGGGAGCTAAAGCAGTGCTAAGTACTTTCTTAGCATATTCACGGAGTAGACTGTCCAGTCTGTGTCCAGTGACCAATTGTCCCCACTCAAGACAAAATACTTTCGAACAATGCTACTCGTGGTTAACAAAACAACTCTCATCTACATTAAAGAACAGAGGCCTTCTTCCCTTCCACTGCTGATGGTTTATTTATTGGTTTATTTATTTAGGATTGTTCAAGGTAGGGTCTCTGACTAGCCTAGGCTGACTGGAACTCACTCTATAGTTCCAGGCTGGCCTCAAACTCACAGCAGTCCTCCTCCCTCTGCCTCCTGAATGCTGGGATAAAAGGCGTGCACCACCACTCCTGGCCAGACGGTTTAATTTTTAAGAAGTGATTGTTTGAAATGAATGGTCAAACTACATAGCATGTAGTTCACTGAAAATTGGTATCGATTATAAACTGTAAAAGGTGGTTAAAGGAAGAATTTGTTTTTTAAAGAAATGCTTAGAACAGTAAAAAAATTGTTCATAGGCAATGGCTAAGGCCCTGGTGTGCTAATTCTCTCCCACCCTCTCTCTCTCTCTCTCTCTCTCATCAAAAGGCCAGTCTGTTGAGCTTGCCTCAAAACAAAAACAAATAAATAAAATCTTTAAAAAATCTAGGTAAAGCTCATTGACTTTATTAGCAGATTCTTTCCACTGGTCAGCATAATGAGTGTACTATTAAAGTTAACATCATCTGAAACTTTCAGCTTTTTATGTAGGTTCAAGAGAAGAGACATCCTAGTAATATGTTTAGATATCTTCCACTAATGTTGATCAGTGTGTTGAAATTAGCACATGGTAAGCTTCATAATGTGATACAGAATTTTTATGGATTACTTGCTAAGAGAAAACCATAGTCCAAGGTACTGTAATAAAAAATTATGATGAATACATTCAGATATGGATGAAGTGCTAAAAGATCAGCCCTCGAAGGACGGCACCGGAGAGATGCTGTGGGGCTTTCTGCTGGGGACTGACAGTGTTTGGGCTCTTCTGTAATACTGAGATCATGGAAGAGCTTTGCAGAAGTAGCAAAGAGACTAAAGCTAAGGTGTGCCTACGGCACATGGTACTATATTAACCATATGGACATTGCTCTGTCTTTTCTGATCATGGATTTTGAATATTGACAGTTGACTTGAGCTTTGGAATAACTTTTGGAGTTTTAAGTAAATTTAGCTTCCTTATATTTCATCTGCTTAATTTGCTCACTTTAGAGCCGAATAGGATTTTGAACATGTGAAACATAATCCTGTGCAAGCTTTTGTAGTTTCTTGAAGTACTTTTCCTGGACACCTTGCAAGGTGGTAGCCTTCTTTTCCTTTACTTTTCTCTTCAAATGGCAACCACCTACTCTCTCTGAATCCTATCGGAACTATAGCTCTAATTCACTTATCATTTCCTTCTGTCTGTCCCTGCTTTATTATGTAGGAACACTCATATACAAAGGTGTATGAATCATAGCACACACTGGCCTCTTACTGTCTTGGTGAATATTTTTTTTTAATTTTTTTTATTTATTTTTTTTTTATTTGAGAGCGACAGACACAGAGAGAAAGACAGATAGAGGGAGAGAGAGAGAATGGGCGCGCCAGGGCTTCCAGCCTCTGCAAACGAACTCCAGACGTGTGCGACCCCTTGTGCATCTGGCTAACGTGGGACCTGGGGAACCGAGCCTCGAACCGGGGTCCTTAGGCTTCACAGGCAAGTGCTTAACCGCTAAGCCATCTCTCCAGCCCTTGGTGAATATTTGTATCATCAGATTTTGGCGTTCATAATACAGGACTGAGACAGTTACTTGAGGCTACGATTTTATTTTTTTAAATTTTTAAAAATTTATTTGAGAGAATGAGAGAGAGACAGAGAGAAAGAGAGAGAGGCAGATAGAGAATGAGCATGCTAGGGCCTCTAGCCACTGCAAATGAGCTCCAAATGCATGCACCACCTTGTGCATCTGGCTTATGTGGTCTCTAGGGAATCGAACATGGGTCCTTTAGCTTTGCAGGCAAGCACCTTAACCACCAAGCCATCTTTGCAGTCCCCAAGATTTTATTTAATGACAGGAGAGACTGGTGGGATCAGAAGGAAAAGGAAAGGAAGTCTGTAAATTCTGAGGAAGGAGTGAAAGAATATTTTTAAGGGCTTTCACAAAGGAGACTGGGAAATCTTACTGTGAGGGAAGAGGGTTGAGTACCCCTGAATCAAAGGTGATTCAAGCTTACATGCTGGGGCATTCCTTTTCTGGATCTAGATTTTATGCATTTCTGGAATTCCTATCCAAACTCCTTTAGGAATTTGATATTAGATTGCCACATCCCTACCCAGGCCAGCGTGATAGCTGGGGAATTTCATTCCTCACCCAAGCCGTAGGGCAGTAAGGTTTTGGCCAACTTCGTTTATAGTAGGTAGGGATTATCTGGTCCTTAGGAACACCTGTTGGGAGAGTGTGGTTTGAAGAGGTAGATTTCTTGAAATCTAATAGGTCCTCTTCCCTGAAGGTGCCCAAATCTGAGGGCAGTTGAGACCCTTACATAATATAGTGTGGAACTTGCACAATGTGTATAATTTTCCTTTACCTTTCATATCACCTCCAGATTAATCATAGTAAGTAATACAATGCAAATACCATGTAAATTATTTTGTAGTGCACTGTTTAGAAATAAGTACAAGAAAAAAATGCCTGATTATTTTCAGTACAGATGCAGTTTTTCTTCCAGAATATTTCAAGTGAAGTTGGTTAAATATATGGATGCTGAACCTTCAGACACTCAGAGCAAACTCTCCAGCAAATATCTGGGAAATGAGGATGTGAAGGAAGACCTTTGACTTGGTGTACTCTTCTTATTAGGGCTGCACAGTCAGCATGAAGAAGTATACCTTCCACATAGTAGGTGATTTAATAAATACAGGAAGAGAATTTGTGCACATTTGTGTGTGTGTATTTGTAACCATACCAGTTAATTTTGTAATTGTACCAGTTGTATTGCATCATAAGGATAGACTTTGTTTCCATATACCCGTGATGAAGTGTAACTGATAATAGCAATAGGCCACAGATGGCAAATGGTAAAGAATGGACTTGGCAACTTCAGCATGAACTCCAGTCCTAGCTAAGGAGATTGAGTTAATGTGAAGTGCTTAGAACAGTGTTGAAAGCATAGTAAACTATCTAGAAGTGTTTATAAACTACACTAATACCAAAATATTTGTGAATGGGTTTGGAACCTCAGTTTCAAGGACTGTAATGAGTAAAAAAAATGCTATATTATTCTTGTACAGTTTGGGAGTGACCAAGACCCCAGAGACCACTCTGAGATTACAGACAGTGGGATATATAGAGCTCTTCACTTGGGGGAAGGTGAGGAACGGAAAGAACTCCTTTGTGCTCTACATCAGCCATTTCACATAGCTGAGGTGTGAGACCAGAACAGTTGCCAGGTAGGAGGTAAGTGGGCAGGAAACCTAAACCTGGGTCATTGTCTGGCAAGGTAGGGATAATGGCTGGGCAGTTTTTTAAGGAATGTGGATGATACACTTCTGTGTGTTTCTGTCGCCCTCCTGCTGTCCTCTATTACTCCATTTTGGGATCCTATCTTGTCCTTACAATTCCAAATGAGAATCTGCCTTCAGATGTGTCTGCAGATGAGCTGGAGTCGTGTAAAGCAGCATTTCATAAATGCTGTCCACTTACAACTTTTCTTCACACAAGAAACTTTTATGTTATGTAGTATAAAGCTATATGCCATAGCTATACAAAAATACTCACTGATAATGATTCATAAGGAAGTTGTTTTAAAGCAATTATTTGATACAAAAATAATTTCACTATTTATTAAAGAAGATAGCAAAAATTCCATACTGATGAGATGGATGTGCTTTTATATTTTTACATAAAATATTAAATGTTGGCTGAAAATTTGATGTTGCCAGATACAGAACATTTTTAATGCTTTTGGCTTTGATCAGCTGAACATTATTCAGGACAAAATGACATAAGGATGTTTAGGGCCATTTTAGATATTGTTGGATATTATGTCCTAATCCCAAGCCAAAATTCTCTTAGCATTTGTATCATGCATTTGTGTGTATGAGAGTCAAAGGGCAACTTTGTAAGCTGCTCATAGGGAAAGCTTTCAAATGAAGCATTCTCTAAGTTACTTTTCTCATTGCTGTAACTTAATACCCAACAAAAAGTGACAGTAGGGAGGAAGGGCTTACAGTTCCAGGGTACCCTGTCCATTATGGCAGGGAAGGCATCATGGCAGAGTTGACATTTACTGGTCATGTTGAGTCCACAGTCTGTGCTGGTGCTTAGCTGCACTTCTCCTCATGGAGTCTAGGACCTCAGCCCATGGAATGGTTCTGTAGACAGTTCAGATGCTGTTGTGGCTTGAATGTTAGCTCTCTTATAAGTTTATGTGTGTGAACACTTGGTGCCCAGGAAGTGGCACTATTTGGGAAGGTTGTGGGACCTTTAGGAGGTGGTGCCTTGTTGGAGGAAGTGGACCATTGGGGTGGACCTTGAGGCTTTATAGCCCAGCCCACCTCTTGAGTATACTCTGCTCTCTGCCCGTGACTCTACTGTGACCAACTTTTTTCCTGTTGCTATGCTTTTGCCACCATGATGAAATGTGTCCTCTCAAACTTTAAGGCAGAATAAAGCCTTTTTCCTTCCGTAAGTTGCTTTTGGTCAGATATTTGGTTTTCAGTAATGAGAAAGCAACTAATATAGGTGAGTTTTCCCAACTTAATTAACCTAATTTGGAAAAACTCCCTCACAGACATCTCTAGAGATTTGTTTCCATGGCAATTCTAAATTCCATCAAGTTGATAATCAAGATTAACTATCACAAGGACTTTAACAATACAATCCAAATACATACTAATTTGAGACTTTCATGCTGAGGAATAACAGTAGGAGAGTATTAAGGCTTTGTTTTTCATAATTATCCCAAATTGACATGAATGGAAGCTTTGTAAAGTAATAATACTGCGGCTCAGTGTATATAGCAGTTTCACATCTGAACAAGGACTCTGGGGAGGTGTCCACTGGGGAGGTGTCCATGGTGAGGATGGCACTCAAGACACAAAACCCATATGCGTTGTGTTCAGATCCAAGTCTGTGACACATGTGACATGGGCAATGCCAAAAATACCCCATTTCTTTATATGTAATTTTTAATTATTATTATTCTTTTGGTCCTTGCTAGTTCAAAACTTTTTACTATTACCAGTTTTTTTGTAACCCAATTTATTTATTTCTGTAGATACAGGCTTGCCACCCACAGTTTAAGAAGCTGACATTTAAAGAGAAGAAAGCAGGAAGGGACAGAGCTCAGGTTTTATTTCCTAAAGGGATCAACTTAGTGCTTATTCTCTTACCAGAGTGTTAATTCTTTCTCTAAAATTGCACACAAGAGCTCATTGGTAGAGTGCCTGCGGAGCATGTGTGGGGCCTTGGGTTTAATTCCCAGTACTGGAAAAACATGCACAGGAAACCTGTTAAGTGAATACGAGAAGCCGTACATTTATCAAACACAGATGCTTTTAGGGTAGGCACAAAAAGAAAGGAGAAAGAAACAGCACAGAGGAGACTCCACATGGGAGGATGAGTAGAGATCCGCTGTGGTGGCTGAAACTGTGGAGTGTGCCGAATGCAGAGCTGTTTACCACGTGCAACCATTTAGCCTTGGAGCAATGGTCAGCCAGCTCTGAGTGCATTCAAGAGAAGTACGGCAAGGGAGGTGGTGCATGGCACAGAGGAAGCTTTCGTAAATGTTGGAACAGGGCAGAAAGCACTAATGGAGATGGTTAAACTTGTGCAGCATACCACCAGAGAACATACTGTTGAGGTCTTGACCCTCGGGCCTAGATTAGATGAGAACAGGACAGGAAGTAGGAGTGGAGCAGCGCTTGCTTCCCTAGTTGACTCTGGCAGATCATACCGTTTATTACCTTGACCAGAAAGGACTTATTTGCGTAAACTTAAGGTTGCTTTTACAAATACTCTTGTTTTCTTGAGATAGGTCTTGTTATACAGCAGAGTGGCCTTTTACTCATGGTCCTCTCAGCCCTTATGTGCTAACATTACATTTGCAAGTGTACTTATGAATGGTTGTAATATTTATTTTAGAGATAGAATTCTGATATTTAGTGTTTGTTTTTCCTTAAATGGATATTATTCTTAAGAAAAATTGAAAATTGTATTAGAAAGTTCTAAGTAAAGACTCCTAACAGGCATGGATCATCTTTAAAATGCTACATAAATAAAAACTTCATCTTGAATATGGATTTATCGAATATTTTTGCCCCTACTTACAATGCAGAGAAAGGTTGTCCTGGTGGACTTTCGTGTGGCTTTTACCTATGTGGCAGGAAGAGCTGGTTTTTAGGTACCCCAGTTATAAAGTAAGGATTGTAGTCACTATGCGTCTAAGGATTGCCTGCTGTGTGAGGTTTCCACCAACAGTTTCATGGCAAAGTGCCTGTGTGCTTTTGCTGGACCCTTCAGGAACCCTTCTTTCCAGCCTCCTCGTTCCTCCATGTGGTGCTCAGCTCTGAGTCCAGTGTGTTACCTCGGGCTTACTCAGCTAACAGACGTGTGACATCCTGAGAGCATTCCAGGAAAATGAGTCAAACTCCTCTGTTCTCAGCCACTGAAATTAAGGTTCACTGTTCTTTTCTGAGTATATATCATATAGGTGTTTCTGCACGCTCACTGAACATGTAGTTACAAATTATTCAATTTTTTATTTCAAAATATTGTGGTATGGTTTTATTAAAGTTAATATTGCAGTTACTATCATTTGGGAGTTGACTCAGAAGAGCTTTAACCTAGAATTGAAAAAAAAAAAAATCCCAAGTGCAAGAAGTTGAAAATGCATAGCAATTGGATTACATTTTTAGATCAGCATGAATCGCTCCATATAAGGGAGACAAGTGCAATTATTTATTGGAAATTAGTATTTTAGAAGCAGCCAGACACTATTTACTTGGTGAGTTCTAACAGTCTGTGAAACACTGCTTGCACACTGGCACCCTCAAGTGGAATTCTCAGTGCACAACTGAATAAAATGGGTTTTAAAAGGAACCCTGGGGAAGGGGGTGCTGAGTCTTTATTGATAATTATTGAACTCTTTATGGTAAAGATGAAATTTTGCATCTTTTTTGAATAAGTCTTCAGGAGCATTAGGTTTTTTTTCTGTCAATATTTTTTAATGTTTATTTTTATTTATTTCAGAGTGACAGGGAGATAGTGAAAGAGGCAGAGAGAGAGAGAGAGAGGGAGAAAGAAAGGGAATGGGCATGCCAGGGCCTCCAGCCACTGCAAATGAACTCCAGATATGTGTGCATCCCCTTGTGCATCTGGCTTATTAGGCTTCACAGGCAAGTGCTTAATCCCTAAGCCATCTCTCCATAAATCGAAAGATGCAGTCTCCTGTAGAAAACACATTCTGTGTAAATGTCAAGCACTGGCTCATTTGAGGCCGTTGTCCTTGTAAAAGTAAATTACTAATTGCTACTGAATGACAACTGATGTTTGCATAGGTGTCTATATTAATAAACTACTTTCATTTGTGTCATGCCTTGAGATCATTGAAAGAACAAAGTCATAACCTTAATGCTGAAAGTGGCAGCAGTGAGGAAAATGGTTCTGATCTTGTAGCTGTCATTGGTTATTTTGTGCCAAGTATTATGGGCCTTCTCACTTAACTGACAAAGCATCCTATGAAATTGGTACTGCTATCTGCATTTTATAGCTGAAAAAAGTAAGTCTCTGAGAAACCAGTGACCCTAATTGCCCAAGGATCCACATTGGCCACCAGTGGAACTACTGTTGAAACTTTGGCTGGAGCTCTTTGGGAAGTACTTGCTTTTATTATCTTCTGAAGCAATAATTGCTACTTTTCTATCCTAGTGAGCATGTAGAATTTCCTTAACATATGAAAGAGGGTTTCCTTGCCCTTTGGCTGGAATGGAACTGTTTTGAAATGAAAATGCTAAATGTGTTTCTGTGTAGGCATGTTTTAGAGTTCCTTGTCATGTTCCCATTTCAGCCTTTTGCCAGGTAATTCGGTCCTTATGTTGGGATGCCTACTGGACCTCCATGGACATAGATAGGTGTCTGGATAAGCCGTGGCACCTAACACACAGGAGGTTTTTGAACCAAGGTCATGGCTCTTTCTTTCTGTTTCTTCCTGTAGGCACGTGCTGTCGCACACGCTTTCTTCCTCTTGTACTCATCCTCTACATTGTTGGCCTCATGTCACTGAGCTTCTACATCAGGATCGGTCCCCTTCCCGCCATGCACACCGTCCCTGCTCACATGCCATGACTCAGTGTTTCATTGCTCAGCATTTTCTTTCCTCAGTGTCTTTCGTAACAGGCTTCCGCTGTGTGTGCAGTCTGCTCGCAGTCCAAGCGCTCATCTCATGACCATGCCATTTTGTCTTTACCTTTCTTAGCTCATTTCATTGCCTTCAGCTTTATCCCCATGAAGCGTTCAGTCTGTATTACATGCAAACAGGATCCTTCCAAAACCTATGATCATTACTCTTTTCCTGCTTAAGACCTGTAGTGGTTACACATGGGTCAGAGTCGGTGACTCAGATCCTGACACAACATCACTATCATTTTGGGTACATTACAAAGGAAAACCCAGATTTCCCCTGAGGCCTGGTGATTGAGACCTCCCCAGAGTAAGGTGGCTGCTCCTCTTTCCTGAATGCTTCACACATGCCACACCCACAGGCTCTGTGGTAAACTGATAGACATCTCAAAGTTAAGGATAAAGGGAAACTTCTTTGCCCCAAAACTTGTGTCAACTTTGTCTTTTGGCTGATGGCAAGTCTATCCTTCAGGTTGCTCTGGCCTGTGATGTCACGTTTTCTATTCTCATACCTCAGAACTGGACTAGTTAGCAGATCAATCATTACATTAGTTCTACCTGGAACCATTCCCTGGAGTGTTAATGATATCTCTACTTTGTCCTGTAGAGTCCCATTTCAAAAAAAAAAAAAAAAAAGAGGCACCCTTTAAAACTATAAATTCAATCTTAAATAACTGCCCAGAATCGTTCAGTATTATCCACTTCACTAAGCATAAAACTCAAAGCCGCATGGGAGCTTGCAATGCCTGTAACCCTGTCCTGGTTCTAGGAGATACGCCGGGTCTCTTTTGTGAACTCCACAAGGGTCCTGCAGGTTATTTGCACTTTCAGGCGAAACAATTCTTAGGGCAGACCTTGTCTGTCAAACACCATGCAACTGCTAGTCAAAGCAGAATCATGCCGTGCTTCATGAAGGATATGTCCCAAGAATGCATTATTAGGAGACTTCAGTGTAGGAACATCATGGCATACACTCACCACAGCCAAGGTGACATGGCTCACCGTCCCCTAGTTGTGCAGTATAGACTCTGTCTGTGTCGTCTATTGTTGACTGGTGTCATTATGCAGCACAAGCTGCTGTTTCAACTTGACATTGTTCTATAATCCTTTTGATGACAGAACTTCATGAAGCTGGTTTTTCACCTCAATGAGGTTTCCATGACCAACCATCCTATATAAAAACATATCCACCCCTAATGCCAGCCTGTGCTTCTTTATATCTCTTGCTTCATTTATTATCATAGCAAATAATGCCTTAAAGTATATACAATTTGTTTGTTTATGTGCATTTCACTTTGCTGAAATATCTTCCAAGAATCTAAATCATTGCCTGATATAGAAGATTTGATAAATATTTGTTTAATCAGTAGACATGTGCACCAGAGGATGGCAGAATGATTAGCAGTGGAGCAATGAAAACTTGGGTGTTGGAGTCATCATTCGTGTCAGCCCTCTGCCTAAGCTTCCCTGTCTGTAAAATGGGTTACTCTACACTGACTTGTCTCATAAATCTGTCAAGCCAGTCCTGAGAGAGCCCTGAGCCCAGTGTTTTGCACAGTAAGTGCTGAAACTGTGCTAGATTTTGTCAGGCAAATGGTACTCTGCTGCCTTTGCCAGTTTATACATCAAAATGAGAAGGGCAATTGTTCTTTTCTACATGTAACTCAGGGTGGGGGAATTTGACACTTTAGCCTAGGGTGTGTTCTACGTTTATTACTACAGTTAAATAAAAAGTTAATAAAAATGTTAAGTTCTAAGTAAATAGGAAGAAGGACAATATATCTTTACTCCCTGCTTATGACAACTTATTCAGAACTTTCTAGGACTAGCCTTATGAATTAGAAAGTAAGTGGCACATGTCTGTTGGTAAAGAGCATATATGACCATGGAAGAAGGGCCGTGTCAGATTCCTCTGGGTCTTGTTCCCTTTTGCAGTCACTTCAACCTATCCTTGTGGTACTGGTGCAAAGCGGAAGGGTATCAGAAGCCAGCGGGAAAGCCGAGATTCGGAGGCAGCACTGAGATACAGGGATGGAGCAGGCTGGCAACAAGGCTCAGGAATGTTCGCCAGGGCTCTGCAGGGTCAGAAAGTATTTGCAGAGCTTCCTACAGTGGCTTAGGAAAAGAAGACAGTGCAAAAGAAACAGCATATGGAAAAGGTGTGAGACACAGCTTATATGTGTATGTAGTCCCAATGTGAGGGGTACGGTAGGTGATAACTCTGAAAGGGAAGTTACTGCCTGCTTATATTGGATGCTGCACAGTATTCCACAAGGTACACATTTTCATCTGAGGATTTGGTCAAGTAGGAATATCACATTAGTGGTGGCATTAGGCCGAGTGTGAAGGCAAAATGAAAATGGACAGAAGAACAGGTTGTCCATTTGGATTTAGAGGGCATCATAAGAATCGGTTCATTGTAGGTAACGTAAAGTCTTGATAAAACTATAGGAAAATAGTATAAATACAAAATTAATCATAGAAGAAAGTCAAAACAAATCGACTGTGAAGTGGTTGACAGGGAATGCCATTATAGCATTCCTTTAAGTTTAGAACAAATATTTTAGGAGATAACATTGCCAGATGAAATGTAGGATGCCCGGTTCAACTTGAATTTCAGATAAACAGTGAATAATTCTATTAGTATAAATGTTTTAGGCAATATTTAGTATGTATACATACACTAACCACTATTTTTTTTTGTTTTTCTGAAATTCAGAGATCAGAGGGTTGTATAAGTTTTGTTTGGACAAATCTGGTAATCTGATATGATAAAAGGTTATGAGAAGGCATGGTGACTAGACTTTGTGATTCTTCACAGACAAGGGAAGGTTTTGAGGTGGGGAGTAGAAGCTCCAGTAAAACATTCCCTGGAACACAGAGGACCTGTTAGCAGTCCCTCTACATTTAAGTGACAAGTCAGGATTTGACCTTATAAGACTGTAAAGAAGGGGGATAAAGCTGAACTAAAGAATAGCCATCTAAGCGACTGAAAGCATCTAATACTCAACAGACTAGAGGGATGATGCCCTGTGTACTCGGGGAAACAGAATGGGGTGTTATCGCTGCTGAGAAGGCCCATCCAGTTGGCTTTATCAAGTGTGAATAAGGCAGGGCTGTATTGTTTTTTATTCCCTGTATATACAGTGGGCCTTGTGTTCTGGCTCTTGTTCTTACTGGGATTGTAAAAACATTTCAAAAACCAAACAATAAACACTGCTGAGAATGTGAGGTCATAGTAACATGACCTCACAAGGAGCCAGATCTTTGGAAGGCTGGGTGGATAAGTAGAACCTGGAGTTGTGGGGCAAAGAATACTGGGAAGGAGAGCACTTAGAAAAGCTTGGCCCAGGCGTGCACTAGTGCTTATTATGGGAGCTAGTTGGTGTCTGTATTATTGCTGGTAAGTTTGAGTTGGCATAATATTGTGAGGATTTCTGTTTTGTCCAACTAATATTACAGGTTGTGAAATAGAGCTGAATGAAGACATCTCATAAAGATTCCTTACGTTTATTTATTTTCTGCTTTTATTTATTTGTTTTAATTGTATTAGTTCTTGTATTTAATTTAATATGTTTTTAAAGATCCATAGCTGTCTGCTGAACATAGCTTCTAAAACATCTTACTGCTTCATATTGGTTCTAAAACAACATCTTTTTGGTACATGTGAGGAAAATAACTGGGCTGAACAAAAGAGCAGAAGAGGAAAAAGCAGGATTTGAACTGGGAAAAAATAGGCATGACTTTGAGTAGCAGACATTTCAAATATATGCTTGTCAGGATAAGCTTCTTGTACCTGAATAAGTTTTGTCCATTACTATATTGTGAAATAATTACATTATTGTGACTAAATATAGGCCAAGAATATACCTGAGTAATTAACTAATTAGTGTTTTAATTGTGAAGAAAATTCTTTCTTTGACAAGTTGTTTTTATTCTATTGTAGCTGTTTATGCATAGTGGCAGTGAAAGTGTGGCACTCTTGGAGGGAAGGAGTGAGCGAGCAGGAGGAGGAGAAAAGGAGAAAGAAGAGGGAAAGAAAGAAAATCAATGAGAGAGTATTCATAAAACATATTGCATTCTAGCTAACATAGTTCTCCGAGTTAATACTTTACATTCTACCACTGTACCTCTGATTTGGATAACAACAAAATAGCCATGAATTTCCCTTAAAATTAAATTTCTTCTGTGAATTTATGTAGGTATGCTATGAATAATAAATACATCTTGAATTTTTCACAAAACTGTATTGAAATGCTAACTTTATAGATAGTTTCAATATGAAAACATATTAAAATACTTCATTCTCATGAAGATAATTAGGCTCTTTATTGTAATCAGTAGGCATTTTATACTGGAAAAGAGGAAGGTAGCTTACTGCTTATGGAGGGTTCCGATGCATCTTGGTCTTTCTGGGACATTTCTGTTGTGGCTGGTTGGTTGTCATTGACTATGGTTTATATTTGACTTGAAGATTTTAAGAAATGAAGTATTACTATGAGTAGTTGTAGAAAAACAGTCATTGTGGGTTTGGTACATGCATTTTGTATTCTGAGCTCTTTCATGGGAATGAATGAGTTCATATGCACAATGAAGAAAATTTTCACAAGGTTGTTCCTAAAGTGCAATCTGGGACAGCCCATCCCTTTTTTCCCTATTCCTAGAGCCCCTGTCCAGGGCAGCTGTGGGAGTTCTTGTTAATGCTGGGCGCATGGGGAGGAGTTCTAGGGGCAGTCAGCTCCTCAGTCTATAGTAGTGTGGGACGTGGTGGCATTTGTAGCTACTTGGTATCTCTGGTGGTTTGATTCAGGTGTTTCCTATAGACTTAGGAGTGCTGAGTACTAGGTTCCCAGCTGATGGAGATTTGGAAATTAATGTCCCCTGGAGGCAGTGCTATTGTTGGAGGTGGGTTTATGGTCATTATAGCCAGTGTCCCCTTCCCAGTGTTTGGCACACTCTCCTGTTCCTGTTGTCCACCTTATGTGGGCCAGGGGGTGATGTCCACCTTCAGCTTGTGCCATCATTTTCCCTGCCATCCTGGAGCTTCCCCTAGAACCTGTAAGCCAAAATTTTTTGTCCCACAAGCTGCTCTTGGTTGGGTGATTTCTACGAGCAATGTGGACCTGACTGGAACAGTATCCAGTTTGGCTGTGGAGTGGCCCTTGCTGCATGGCCTTTGGCCCGAGAGCTGCCAGGCCAGGCCACACACAAGTAGATGGTGGAGAATGGGAAACTGTCAACTAGAAGTATGTCACTGAGCATTTTGGCTTAAAATGGCATTTGTTCCTGCTAGGATGGTTATGAGCTGTCAGTTTACAAGTACAATTTTCAGATGATATTTTTAAATTGAGTTTTCATTAAAATATCAGTGATTTTAGTACAGTGGCAGCTATTTAACATCACTACTATATATATCACTATTTTTATCACTTCAGATGAAACTGTGTACTGACTAGTGGTATAATCTTATTTGATAATACTTTTTCAAAGTTTTATAACAACTATAATTGCCCATTTGATTTCTTCATTCCTTGTTGCTTTTTGAGAATTTTGGAAAGTAAAAGGTAGCTTGATAATGCAGGCCCAATTAGAGAATTATGAGCTGGTACAAGGTTATGTAAACTGTCATTTATCAACTCAATTTTGCCTGCCCTGGCATTTATGTCTTTAAAGATTGTAACAAGGCTATTTGTGTAACAGTGACTTCATGTAGCCTGCAAATTTAAAATATTTACTACTTGGTTCATTACTGAAAATTTTTGACTGTCTCTGGGGTAGAGAATGTGATGAGTGTTGTAAGCCACTTAAATTCAGTATTTTATCATGAATTTGTCTTTTTTAAACTAAGTTAAAAATAATGACGATTTAAGAATTGCTATGTCCTTCTTGGTTTTAGTGGTAAACGTTTGCAGCTTGTAATAGGCACTAGCCTGTGGTCCTTGTCTGGAGCAAGATTCCTAAGTCTCCCCTGTTGTAGGGCTGCTTTTTCTTCAGAGGGTTTGCATGATCAGTTACTTCATTTGTAGTCCCATCTTTATTTTCCTTTTCTCTATGTTGATGTTGTGGAGTACAAAAGCAATAGTGGGTGAAAGGTAGAGATCAAAGCAGTGGCCAAGAGTAGTAATATGTCTGTTCTAGTCAATGTTTTACTCTTGGTGACCATCCACTCAGAATAAAAATGAAAGACATTTTGGTCTGGAGAGATGGCTTAGCGGTTAAGCCCTTGCCTGTGAAGCCTGAGGACCCTGGTTCGAGGCTTGATTCCCCAGGACCCACTTTAGCCAGATGCACAAGGGGGCGCACGTGTCTGGAGTTTGTTTGCAGTGGCTGGAGGCCCTGGCACGTCCATTCTCTCTCTCTCTCTGTCTGTTTCTCTCTCTGCCTGTCGCTCTCAAACAAATAAATAAAAATATTTTAAAAATGAAAGACATTTTCACCTGTGTTTTTGCTGAAGACAGCACAAAGTAATTTTATGACTTTTGATATATGAACTCATCTCTTTCTAATTTCACATGCAATGAGACGGGAATGAATTATTACTGTTTTCTGATGGTTTTCCTTAGGAAAAGTGCATTTATGCCATTTGAATTGAGATTATAAATTCAGGTTTATAAACTGATTAAAATCATCTTTTTCTTAAAGTGTAATTTTTATTTGAGAGACTAACTGATAAACTGTGGCCACTGGCTGCTATTTTCTCAAACACATAGAGTGTAAAATCTATTAAGGAAAACAGCTGACATTGTTAGACTGTGTATAAATTTGAGCTTAAGACCAAAAATTAAAATTTTGGGAAACTTACAACTTCCACCCTGGTTTTTAACAGATTCCTAGTTCCTTAAGACTCTTCTGAGGATGGTGGTGATATTAATTAAAGTGACTTTTCTACCACTGTCTAATGAATATATTTGAAAATACCTTATAGAAGACCAAACCACAGGTAAAAAAAAAAAAAAAAAAAAAAAAAAAAAAAAAACCATGGATAAAAGAGCCATTCAAAATAGGGGATGGATAAGAAACATGAGGCAGGATTTAATTTAATGTAAGTACAAAATACATTGATAAAACTTTAACTATTATATTGAAACTTTTAAGACGCCATCATTTGACTTATTTTTATGTTATATTTCAAAAAAGAGAATTCACAACTTTCCCCAAAGTGAGATTTGAAAACATTTCTTCGTTCTAGCTCAGTATCTTTGCGAGGACAGATTTTTTTAATGTGCTTCACGGAGTACAGTGAATTCATAAGAACTGGATGCAGACGTGGCTCTGAGCACCCTGATGTTCCTTTTAATGCCTGCCAGGAATGACTGCATCCGAAATGTAAACTGCTGTCATTTAGCTCACTAATTGTTTTGTGGTTTTCTTTTTAAGAAAATCATTACTTTAATAAATTACTGTATTTCTATTACATGAAATGGATTATTTTTAAATGCTTTTTTAAAGGCATTGCACTTTTTAAAAATTAGGAAAATGCTACATATTGATAGATCTAACAGGTATAAATTGAAGCTTTTTGGAATCCTCAACACTTTAAAAAATGTAAAGTTTCTGAGGCCAAAACATTTGAGAACCATGTGCTTAGGGCTTAGGCAGTCATTTCTTGAGTCTTTAGAAATGTAGTACCTGGGTATGTTTTTGGAGTAGTAATGAAATCTTATTTATTTGGGTTCTGTCATGATAATTTCATCAGATATTTCTTTTCTTGCCATACCAAGAAACAGTAATTCTATTTTTTTTTCCTTTTTAACTCATTTTTCATAGCAATGCTGAGGTGAAATCAACACGGCTAGAAGCTCATTCTGAAATGGGGAGCACGGAAATTCTGGAAAAGGAGACTGCAGGTAGTCTCAGTAACGGTACCAATGGCAACGTGGAAGCAGCCAAAAGACTGGCCAAACGTCTGTATCAACTAGACAGATTCAAAAGATCGGATGTTGCGAAACATCTAGGCAAGAAGTATGTTTTAAGGCCAGTCTGAGCTCATACTGCGTGTGTCTGTGCTTCAGCTTTGATTTCAGTAACCAAGTCTGTTCTTTTTTTTTTTTTTTTTCTAGCAATGAATTTAGCAAACTAGTTGCAGAAGAATATCTGAAGTTTTTTGATTTTACAGGAATGACTCTAGATCAGTCTCTCAGGTACGAATAAATGTTGAATGTCATTTCTGGTCTTCATAACCACCTCAGAAGAGTGTAATTGAAATGTGATTTCATTTTTTAATTCACTCCATTGGCTGCTTTGTGGACACAAATTGTATTGTGGATCCTATGTAGAACGTAAAAACAATGTGATGAAAAATGTACAGAAGATAGTAGCAGATAATAAGTAAAAAAGTTGTTTTCATAAAGCAAACAGGAACTGATACTCTGCATCTAGTGGTAAGCACAAGCTTAGACAGCAAAGACATATGCCGTCTTAATCATTTTAGATGTTCTGCCATTGATATTAAGTACATTCCTAATGATGTATAAGTATGACCCACATTCGTTCTGTTACTCTGTTGGTCCTGTGGAACTGTAATTCTGTAGCCATTAAATAGCAGCTGCCCTGTTCCCATTCCCCAGTCCTTAGGAAACTTGTTTTAATTGTGTAATTTGGAGTAGAATTGTACAGTATTGTTGTGCCCAATATTTATTATTTTACTTGTCAATCATAATGATCTGAAGGTTCATCAGTACTGAAGAATTCTCTTCCTTTTTGAAGTAGTGATATTCTACTACATAGACTTAACCACTCTTTTATTATCCATTTATCCATTAGTAGATACCCAGGGTGTTTCCACTTTTTATCTATTGTGATTAGTGCTGCGATGAGCAAAAGTGTACTACTATCTCTCTAAGGCCCTGCATTCAGTACTTTTGAATATAAGGAGTTTGGGTTTTAGTCATTTAAAGGAAACACAATGTACAGGTCATAAAATTAGGGATTTTCCCTGAAGTATTTGCTTATAGTAGTAGAGACAAAATCTTTAAATTTTTTAAAGTATTTTATTTTTATTTATTTATTTGAGAGAGAGAGAGAGAGAGAGAGAATGGGCGTGCCAGGACCTCTAGCCACTGCAAATGAACTCCAGACACATGCGCCACCTTATGCATCTGGTTTACATGGGTCCTGGGGAATCAAACCATGGTCCTTTGGCTTTGCAAGCAGTGCCTTAACCACTAAGCCATCTCTCCAGCCCCACAAAATCTATTAAGATAATATTTTTGAATTTGTTTTTAAAATAATTTTTAAATATTTTATTTTCTTTTGGAAGAGAGAGAGTGCGCATATGGGCAAGCTAGGGTCTCTACGGTAAATGAACTCCAGATGCATATGCTACCCTATGCATCTGGCTTTGCATAGATACTGGGTAATTGAACCTAGGTCCTTTGGCTCTATGGGCAAATACCTTAATTGCTAAGCTATCTCTACAGCCTTTCTAAAAATACCTTTAAAAACATATTTATTTATTCTAAAGAGAGATTGGCCAATGGAGAATTTAAATACTTTTTAAATTTATTTGAGAGAGAGAGGAATTCTTGAATGGAATAAAAATAACTATCAACACAATCTACCGATTGATTTGCTAATCTTCCACATGAAGGTATTTAAATCACACTGATAGAAAGTTTTCATATCTGAGCTGCTAAAGGTAGTATTTAATCTTATAGGCTTGTATTTTGAAAAGAAAGTAGCCAGGAACAAGTGAATGAATGTTCTATACTTTTGCTTTTTTGTTTTCTCTGATATGTTTGTGTGAAAAGATATGAAAAATTACTGATCATTGTTATTTATGATAACAAATTACAAATCTCTGGTAAGAAAGAAGGCAGAAGTTTTGCTGAAATTAGGTTTATTATATGCTCTCTGCTATAGCTAAATTTAAAAGAACATTTTAATTGATATCTTCCCCTTTCTGTCCCATATTTAGGAAAAAGCTCCACATTGTCAGTGAGGTTTTAGGGGCTCAATCAACAATAAATTACTTACTGTCTTTGGTTAATATTTGTGTGAGGCTCTGGGTATATTTCCTATATTTCAAAGAAGTTTCCATGTAACATATTTCTTGATAAAAGAAGTCATGTAGGACTGTATATGTTTCTTCCACATACAACAAATAGTGATGATAACAGTCAAAATAAAGTTAATGGAAATGTGCTGTGAAAAAGCCAAAGTGAGTATAATTTTAACAGTGGATCAGTGGAGATTACAGTCATGTTGGAACATGACCGAAGGACCCTGTGTAGAGTGTTTCCAAACACAGCCTCTATGATTATGCATTGAATATCAATTATTTTTAATATGACTGATTTTTTTAAACTGACTACTTTACAGTCACAGTGGGAAAATTATATGCCTTTTCTAGGAATTTTTGACAGACACATTCTCTTACTACACTACCACTTTTTATGTTGGTATTTCTTAGAATTTAAGTATCAATATATTTAGTGACCATCAAGCAAGTGATTTATTTGGAGATAATTATATAGCTTTGTATAATTAGTACTTAGATTAATCTAAATTAACATTGTCAATGTTAAGAGTATGATAAATTTTCTAAAATGTCCCCCCTTTTGTTATTGTTTTTAGGTATTTTTTTAAAGCATTTTCCCTTGGGGGAGAAACCCAGGAACGAGAAAGAGTTTTAATACACTTCTCCAATAGATATTTTTATTGTAATCCAGATACTTTTGCTTCACAAGGTAATCTGATGGAAATACAATAGTTATTTTACTTAAAAGTAACATTTCATTGTGGGAATGTATAACAACTATAGAAGAAACAATGAAGGTAATCTAGGTATCTTTAGTTCTCTAGAGTTAACTGTTACTAACACTCCCTTTTTGTTTGTTTATATATCTATTATCAATTAGGAATCATTAGCATTTCCCTACCATCTTTCCCTTCTTTTTATTTTTTATGCCATTACTCATTGAAGGGGTGTTCCGGCTTGGGATATGCGCTGCCTGCGTTCTGTTCTCTTGGGACCACGCACCTTCTTTGTTTTCTCTCTGTGCTCACCTTTGCCACCACGGTTGATGTGCGCAGTATGTTGTAGTAAACTGCTGCTTTCATAGTTCTTCTTCTGATCTCTACCCTTCTTGACAAAAATGCATGGATACTTAGCTTTGTAGTTTTGGAAATACTTCTAAGTCTCATTGGAAGTTTTGGTGCTTGTGTTGGATAGTATTATAACACTGAAAGCAACTTTCACTTGTGACTTTTATGGACTGTGAGCTTATAGTAACTGTACTGCTTTTACAAAATAATATTAACTACTTATAGGGACATAGTATTGCCATTAAAAAACCCAAACAAAGCAAAATTTTCAGTTTAAAGTCAAGCATATTCACTTGGATTAATTTATTGCATTTTTATAATCCGTAAAGGATAACTGTTTTTTTTTTATATAAAGCCCCAGTAGAATTGCTGTGCTAAAGGGCAGTGTTTCAAGGCTTCATATTTGTAACATCAGATTATCCTCCAGAAATGTAGTACAGTTCACGACACTAATAGACATGTACATCTTCGTCCTTTGAAATGCTTTTTATAAAAACTTACTAAAAAAAAAGCTTTTAAAAAAATTCAGACAAATAGAATTAGTTGTCTAGCACAATATTATGCTACTTTAATGATACAGAGGAGCAATCTAAGAATGACTAATGAGCCTGCATTGTCTGTGCATCTTTCCTCAGATGGAGTCCACTGCCTCACCTGTGCAATGATGCTTCTGAACACTGATCTACATGGCCATGTAAGTGGAGGCTTGTGATGATGCCTCAAAGAATTCCAAAACCTAATGCTTCTCTTTGCATTCACATCCATGAGCATTTGTTCTTTGTCTCCCTTTATCTTATTTCATATATGATTCACATGGAAAGCAGATTAATATAAATATTTAAATAAATACCCTTTATTTTGTGTGCTAGCACAGAGGATAATTTTAACTGCAAACTATCCTGTGTAGGTTCCTGGAGTAGCTGTAACGTGTGCAGTCTGTATCTTCTTTCTCCACCAGGTGGCACACAGAACTTTTACTTCGTTTGGTTTTATGTTCTGTTTTGCTTATCTTTTAATTAGGTATTCTGGTGGTTGATAGACAGTATGAGAAAGAGAATATAAGTTTATTCTGAGGTTGTCAATTTTATTTTCACTAAATGTATTACTGAGTTTAAGAATACAGCCATTTCTGCATTCTTTAACTCACTAGTTTTTGCACTAGTTACAATATGAATAAAAAATGAACTAAAATATCAGAGCAGATAAATTACCTTCTCTTCTTCAGTTTAAAGTGGATATGCATCATAAATTTATAGTTATAAACCATCGCCTTTAATAGGAGTGAGTTCAAAGTGATTTACTTGACGACCTCACATTAGAGAAAATGAAAACTTTTCAATTCATTGACTATGGTTTTATTCTTATTTTTAATTTTATTTATTTATTTGCAAGAGAGAGAGAGGAGAGACAGAGAGAGAATGGACATGTAAGGGCCTCCAGCCACTGCAAAAGAACTCCAGATGCATGACCCCCTTGTGTATCTGGCTTATGTGGGTCCTGGGGAATTGAACCTGGGTCCTTTGGCTTCACAAGCAAATGCCTGAACCACTAAACCATCTCTCCATCTCTATAAGTTTTATTTATTTAGAACTGAGTTCTAGGTCCATCCATTGATTTTTGAAGAAAGTAATCAAATGTACTGTACCCTTTTAGAAGCTACTTTAAAAGAACTAATATTTAGATATATGTTCTATTGTTCCAAAAAGTGACAATTGCCTTACTTGAAGCTATAGCACTCTTTCACAAAAAAAAGTAAATGTATGGGACCATTAAGTTGGAATAGCTATTATAAGACAGCTTGGAGGAGAGAAAGGGTTCCCCTAGAACCAAAGGGGGATTTAGTGTTTGAATCAACTCTCCCAAGTACTCAGAAGGTGTTTTTTGAAAATTAATAAGACTGAGTTTAGAGTAAGTTAGTGGGTTGGGGACATATGTAGCATGTGCCCAGAAACTACATACATCTAAGACTCTAGATGTTTTCATGGAATGTTCTTGGGTAACAGAATGTAATATATCACGTGAAATGAAAGTAATGGGATTCCTGCAGTGTGAGCCTTGTTACACATAAACCTAAACTTTTCTGGCCCATGACTAGTCTGTGTACTGTCAGCCATGTTTTTACTTAAACATCTCACATTAGAAAAAATGGGACCTTTTTACTTAAATATAAATTATAATTTAGAAAACATTATTGTTTATGCATTTTTGTGAAGAAAGCTACACCATAGTCCTTTCCCTTCTACTTCCCAATTCTTTCCCTAACTTTGTGGCCACAAGTAAATATATGAGTCTTTTTCTTTGATTCAGACTGCTCACCAGCTAAGCTGTGAGAGCCCTGGTGTCTGTGGCCCAAAGGTTCAGAATCACAGATTTTGGCTGTTTGCTCTTCACAGGAACTGAAAGAGGATGGGCATGATGGTACTTCTGTAATTCTCAGCACTTAGGAAGATAATGCACTGAGTATGGAGACTTTGAAGCCCTTAGGCTACATAGTGAAACACTGTCTTAAGTAAATAGACAAACTGTCACATTGTAATACTTGGAGTGAAAGAGATGGCATATGTAAATGAATATTTTATATTTTCTTGAGTTATATCAATTAAGGTAATTGACAATTTGCAATAGTAGCACAGTTACTGATATGAAGGGAGGAATTTATAAATAACAATCTCTCTGGATTATACTTTTGGTGATAATTAGTTCTCAGCTTTTTAGATTTTAAAAGTTTGTGCTACATTCTTAGAATTGTCTAGAATTTAGGTTTTATGTAATTACTTCCTTATTTTAAATGCATAGTGTTTTATCTGTTGAACTAACCACTTGAAACTATGTTTTTTTTTTTTTATCATTCCCTCTGGATTAACTTTAAAATGCTTTCATTCTAGGTGGTAAGTGTTTATATACAATTCTGGATGTAGCTTCACTTGCATCATGATTGCCTGAATTATTGTTCTAGTTTGTATGTGACTCATTAGCATGGCCAGCACAAAGCTGAGTCTTTCTGAAGATAAAGTGAGTCATTTCTAAAGTAGGATGCTTTCCCTTCTTCCTGCGGAAACGCCTAGGCCACCCCGTCTGCTACTTGGTCCAGTGTCAGGATTGTTCAGAATGTCATTCCTTTTGTCTTCTTCACCATCACGTCATCCCAGCAACACGACAGCATGAGTTTCCTAAGAATTGATAAGACCAGCTTATCCTCTTGCTTTCTGCAGGAGAAGACTAATGGGAGATTAACATGTATTTGGCTGTTTTTTTCTCCTTCCTTTAATTAATAATGACATAAAAATGCATTGGCTGGGCTGGGGAGATGGCTTAGCGGTTAAGCGCTTGCCTGTGAAGCCTCAGGACCCAGGTTCAAGTCTCTATTCCCTGGGGCCCACGTGAGCCAGATGCACAAGGGGGTGCACGCGTCTGGAGTCCGTTTGCAGTGGCTGGAGGCCCTGGCACACCCATTCTCTCTCTCTCTCTCTCTCTCTCTCTCTCTCTTTCTGTACCTTCTCCTTGTCTGTCGCTGTCAAATAAATAAGTAAATAAAATGAATTGGCCTGGCATGCTAACATTTTTACTAATAAAATGTTGGAATGTATACTAATATAGGAATTCTAATATATAGCTCCATGATACATGTTGGAATGCTTGTATATATTATTCTAAAGTATTTTTTCATTCACCAAACTCTTAATAGTGCTCCTACACTGTTCCAAGTTCTAAGCCACTTGAGGAAGGATCAAAAATGAATGAGATGTGTTCTTGGAAGTCAAAGCTTTGGTGTAAAACTGGTGACTATGTGGGACTTCATTAGTCACATTTATTTTAAGATTGGTTTAGCAAGTAACTGTGGTGGAAAAAGACTAGTGAGGTGTATTTTTGTATTCTTATTTATTTTTAGATGGCATACAGAGATTTTGGTATCATTCATTCTGGCACTTTCAAATACAGGTTGTTTTAATGATTCTTGTGCTAACTCCTATTCCCATTCCCCTTAATTCCCCCATTTCCCCTCCTTTCAGTATCCCCCCCCCATTCTGTTTACATGTCACATGTTTCCTTTTTCCTTTCTCTCACTCCTCTTCCAACTCATCTCTTTATATTCACTTTTGGTCATGGTTCTACCTTTAAAGATTTTATCCACATTTGCACCACATTCATTCTAACACACACACACACACACACACACACACACACACACACACACACACACAATGGTTACAAGCTAATATATCAGAGAGAATATGTGGTTTTGATCTTTCTGTAAATAAGTCACTTCACTTAATTCTTTCAAGGTGCATTCATTTCCCTGAAAATTTCATAATTTTATTTTCCAAGTCATTGAATAGAATTGCATTGAATATGCATAATACATTTTATATTCATTATCCATTCATCTGGACATCTTGGCTGATTCCAATCTTAGCTATAGTAAATAGTGCCACAATACATAGGAATATACACTTATCTCTGTAATAGAATGTGAAGTCCTTGGTGCATGTGACCAGAAGTGACATGCCAGCAAGGTTTTAGATTTCACATTGAGTTATAGTTAAATATTAATAATTAGGCTAGAAAAAATGACCAAAAGATCATAGATCATTCTACATACATAGCTTTATATATATGTTTATGTGTGTATATATGTGTGTGTGTATATATGTGTGTGTGTGTGTATATATATATATATATATATATATATAAGATATTATATATATATATCTTATATATATAAGATATATATAAGATATATATATATATATATATCTTTAAAAATGTAATCATAGATCCATGTGTGGTGGCACATGCCTTTAATCCCAGCACTTGAAAGGCAGAGGTAGGAGAATCGCCGTGAGTTCGAGGCCACCCTGAGACTACATAGTGATTTCCAGGTCTGCCTTGCTAGAGTGAGACCCTACCTCAAAAAAATAACAAAAAAAGAAAAAATATGTATATGCATACGTACATACATACATACATACACACACATATATAATCATATGTTTCTTTTTATATCTTTACCATATATATATGTATACACACACACACACACACACACACACACACACATATATATATATACACACACACACATACACATATACATACATATATATCTTTTATGAGAGCACTTCATTGATACCCTTCAGTACCTTTATTAAAGATATATGAATGGTGCTGGAGAAGGACTCAGGTCCAATTCCCCAGGACCCATGTAAGCCAGATGCACAAGGGGGCCCATGCATCTGGAGTTTATTTGCAGTGACAGGATGCCCTGGCACACCCATAACTGTCTCTTTCTCTGTTTCTGCCTCTTTCCCCCCTCAAATAAATAAATAAACATAAAATATTTTTAAAAAGATATATGAACAGTTTACAATATCTTAGTAATAGTATTGATCTGCTTTAGCATGTCTACAAATTGTTTACTTTTAGATTAGAATAATTTTGGTCACATGGCTAATTTGCTTGGTAATCTCTTATTTTTAAAATGCTTTTTCATCTATAAAATGTATATCTATAATGCATATCAATGCATGCAAATACCTTTCTATTAAAACAGTTTGTTGCATATAATATATTTTTATTTATATTTACCTTGTTGAACACAAAATATATCTAAAATTGTTTCAAATATCACAGAAGTAAAAGTTAAAAGTTTTAATTTCAACTTTATATTTTATTAAAAATATAAAAATGTTTTCTTAAAATGTTGTGAGTATTATGATTTGACATGTCAGGGTAAGCTTAGATGTTCCTTTTCTGGACTAAGCTTCAAGTGTGTTCTGTGCTATTTTCTGGTACCTGATGATAGTCATAACTCAACTACCCTCTCATGATTATTACCCAGATAGCAGGTGAGCGCTTTGCAGAAGTACTGGCATTTCCAGGGGATAGGACATTTTAGACATAAAAAGTAGTTGCATGAAGACAGCTACTGAACATAGTTGTCTGGCCATTTTCCTGAGTAGTAACTTTGAAGAGCTACAACTCCTGGCATGATTATGGTTAGAAGCAGTATCCATCTGAATTACTTTTAATCAAAAATTGAGACAGAAGACACATTTTACATTGTGCTCTAATGTTTTTTAAATATTTCATTTTTGTTTATTTTGAGAGAGGAGAGGGAGAGAGGATGACACACTAAGGCCTCTAGCCACTGCAAACCACTGTGTGCATCTGGCTTATGTGGGTTCTGGGAATACAACCTGGGTCCTTAGGCTTCGCAGGCAAGCACCTTAACCACTAAGCAATCTCTCTAACCCTCCAAGCTGTTTAGTAACAATTTTATCCAGTGCTGCTCTTTACCCTACATAGGCGCTAGCCCACCATGGGTAGGGTGGGAGAGGTGGGCATGCAGCTTCTCTGGAGAAGTGAGTCTTGGAACCTCCAGCGAGATTCCTGGAGATGTGTTGTCTTGCGGCACTTGGGGGGTATATGGAATGTCGTACTCCTCTTCATGGATAGAGTCTAACATATAGAGTGTGACATGAACTTGGTTTTTGCTGTGGGCCTATAATTTTGATAAAGGTAGAATCTCTTTAATATATCATTCTGGTAGGGAGAATAAAGAAGGAATCATGTGTAGGTTTTGTAATGGATTAATTTTAGAACATAGCATAGTTTAGCTAGAGATAGTCATAGAAATTGGTTTCATTTCTAGTCTGTAATGTGGATTCATATGTTGGCTTTGTGGGACTTTAAATGATGAATAAGTATTTGGTTTACTTTTAGTACTGGAAGGTGAGTGCTATAAAATTTTAATTAAAGCAGTGTCTTCACTTCATCTTGTTTTCTGTTACATTTCTATATGCAAAGGTAGCATGACCTTCCATGAGGCTGATGAACCGCATGTACTATCCTCTGGAGGTCTCTGAAGTGGTATAGTTATATCTGGCAGCCACCTTTTTCTGGTTTTCCTCACAGAATCCTGCCTTCCTGTCTGTGCTGCCTTATGTCTTTGTGTCCTGTGCTGTCACATCTGTCTCTTCTCTGAGTTTCCTTTTCCCCCTTGAGGCCTGGTCTGCTGTGGTGTCTGCTCAGCCAGCACTTCTCCTGCACTTCCCTTCTCCAGCTCTGTGACATCTTGTCTTCACTGTCCTGGGGCTGGGAGCTCTCAGCCACAGTAGCTTCCACACAATTGCTTCTCAGTAATACTGAATGTTAACAGAAGCATCAGGTCTGTCTCATAGGTTCTGATGAGGCATAGTATTCATTTTCATCATTAAGTTTTATTAAGAGAATGAGTGTGCATCAGATACTTAAAGAATCTAGCCACCAGGTATGAAATGGTTTTAGAGAAAACCATGATTTGACACCCCCATCACCAGAGCGCATACCTACCTCTCTGTGCACACCTTTGGCTGGAATTCAGATTTGCCCCCAGTTACATACCCCATGTAGTAGGAACTACAAACTCTAATTTTTAATAATCACCTGAATCTATAGGGTCTACCACACCAGTTTAAAATCAGTTTTCCTCTTCCTTCTTCCTATACGTGGCTTGGGAGGAGAGGAACAAAATGAGAAAACTGTATATGATCTGAAGAGCAACCAGAGAATGTGAGAGAATGAAGAGGATAATTGAGAGCTGGTTCTACTCCCCTTACAGCTACCAAGTTAAAAGTAAACTTTAGTCCTGTATTTTGATGGCATATTTCATTTCTTCAAAATTTAAAGGAAATTCATTTTATTACTGATTGAATGTATGCTTAGTATTTCTTACACTTTGGTCTAAGAATTTATCCATCATCTTACAATGTCTGAGGAACCCCAATTTTTTTTCCTGTGTGTATAGTGATGCATACCACATTACCAAATAATGTAATTAAATTTTAAAATCCTTATTAGGACTGGGAAAATGGCTATGTGTGTAAGGTGCTTGCCTTTCAAGCACATGAGAACCTGAGCTTGGACCCGCAGAACCCATGTAAAATGCTGGGTGTCTTGTCATGTGCCTATAACCCAAGCACTGGAGAAGCAGAAACAGGCAGATCCCTAGAGCTTGCCTGCTAGTTTTTCTAGCTGAATTGATAAGCTGTATGTTCAACGAGAAACCCCGTATCAAAAACTATAGGCTTGGGAGATGGTTCAGCAGTAAAAAGCACTTGCTTGCAATGCGTGCTAGCTTAGGTTCAGTCCGTTTTCTTTTTCATTTTTATTTATTTATTTAAGAGTGATAAAGGAAGAGAAAGAGGCAGATAGAGAGAGAGAGAGAGATTGGGTGCGCCAGGGCCTCCAGCCATGGCAAACGAACTCCAGACGTGTACGCCCCCTTCTGCATCTGGCTAACGTGGGTCCTGGGGAATCTAGCCTCGAACCAGGATCCTTAGGCTTCACAGGCAAGCGCTTAACCATTAAGCCGTCTCTTCAGCCCTAGGTTCAGTTCTTTAGTACTCAGTAAATCCAATTGTAAAAGTGGCTCATGCATCTGGATGGAGTTTGCATGGCAAGAGTCCCTGGAACACGTTTGTTCATATTCTCTCCCTCCCTCCCTCCCTCCCTCCCTCTCTCAGCTTTTCCTCCCTCCTTCACTCCCCCCTTTCTCTCTTCTCCAGTAAACAAACAAAACATTTTAAAAATAAAGAGCTCTTCAGCAAGATGCTAAATATCACCTCTTCACCTGTATCTATGCACTTGTGCTTCCTCACATACGCATGAGTGTACATCAGATACGCTTGCACATATGCATGAGTGTACATGAGATACACCTACACAAGACACTGGAAATCCCTATTAGATTATTAAAGCACACAAGTTGAAGAACATTGTTTTTATCATCAAGAATTATACTTTCCAGGGTGGGAAGATGGCTTTGTCACACAAGTATGAGAATCTGAGTTAATACCTCTAGCACCCATATAAAGCTTGGTGGGCATTGTGGTCCACCGGTAACCCCTCTGCTCAAGAGGCAGTATGCCCCTGGGTAAGCTTGCTAGGCAGACTAACCATTAAGCTGTAAATCTGTGAACTACTATTTTATATATAATATATAAGATACACACATACGTATCATGTCATTTTACCACTTTCTGTTTCTTTTCAAATGGCAGTGTATTACACAAGAAGTGGAGAAATCCCACTTGTATTATAGATATTTCTAAATGTTGAACTTTAATCCACTTTAATTCAGTGATTGAACTTTTTGAAAGAATGCATGTAGCATTGCAGTTTCCTTTTCTGAAAATTTTCAAAGGCTCCTGATCTGCCCACCAGTAGTATATGTAAACAGATGGACGCCTGAGGGCAGCATAACACAGTCACACTTCCCTAATAGGCAACAGAACAAAAGCAAAACAGGAGCTTTTAGCAGAGCTGCATAGGCGAAGCAATTATCAAACCAGTAGTGTGCTTTTTCATTATTCATTGTAACATGTTGGAGGAGGTGGGATTGTCATGTGGGAGGGTATGCCTGCTGTGTTTTTAATATCCCAAGATTGATGGAGCCAGATTTTACCAATAGATGATGAGACAGTTTTTAGTTTCTCCGAAAGCATGTTTTCCACAAAGCTTCCATATCCTCATTACTAAAAAATTAAAAATTTCAGGGCCACTCCATTAATCTTCAACCCCTAAGTGTGGTGGTCTACTTTCTTAACATACCTAATTGACCAGACCTCCAAAACTGAGATTAACTTAATTTATATTTGGAGTTTATAGAAGGTTCCATTCTTTGCTATGGAAGACATGTCCAGACTTTTACTGAGATTTAGAACATTGCTTGTATCATTTCTAGATGTCCCTTCTATGAACAAAAGTCTCCATTTTCTCCTTTTGCTCAAATTATATAACAGTTGAAAAATGCTTCCCTAACAGGGTTGGGGGAAATGCATTAACAAACGGCAAACCTGAAATTCAGAGACAAGATTTATCAGGATACTGAATCTGTTTGCATGCTAGCATATTAGACTAAGGGTGAGCAAAGTGTTAGCTCATAGGCAAGATCCATCTGTGCCCTGCCTTTGTAAATATACTTTTATTGAACATATCTACACCATTTATTTAGCTTTTCACACAAAAACAATGTTGAGCCAGTACAACAAGGAACATGTGGTCTGCAAAGCCTGAAATACTAACTCACACTTTATAGAACCTTACAGATTTTGTGTTAAACTTTTGCCTTTAGTCCATTAAACTATTACAAATTGGGTGTGTCTTTCATAAACATGAGATTTAGAATAATCTCTTCATTTAGAATTCAAACTAGTGATGTTCTAGAACATATCAAAATTCATTATTAAGAAATAATAATCAAAAGAATTTCCCCAAAAGGCACTTAGTTTATATTTTAAATATAATAGAAATAAAAGCTCTTTTCTATTATAAAAAATAAATTTATTAAGTTAGCACTTTGATTAGCTAAACATCTAAGATTTGTTCTTACCTAACATTTGAGGGTTTCAGATAGAATTCTTAATTTTTGTAGATTTCCCATTTTGTGTATCATCTCTCTTTCTAGGTTTTGATTAAAATGCTTCCTGATTTTCAAGGTAATGACCCAGAGAAGTCTGTCATTAGCATCTCAGATTTGATTGCAGACATATGCGCCACCTAGTGGGTTGTGTGTCCTAGCATTTGCCTCACCTTTGTATATCTGGCTAAAATGGGATCTCTTTCTCTCTCACTCACTTGCTCTCTCTAAAATTAAAAACAAAAATAAAGTTTAATTGCTAAAAATGCTTATGGCCATCTGACCTTTCAGCCACTCATAACCCTCTGCTGGTGTTGGGTCTTGTCTCTTCAGTGAATGTCTAATGATCAGGGTGGTGGTTGCTGAAAGTTGGAGGGCCTGCAGCAGTTCCATACAATAAACTGATACTGAACTTTGCCTCATAGGCTAGCTCTTTTCTTCCTGTGAGATTTCTCTGTGGCATACAGTGCTGTTTGATAGTCTTACCTATAGCAGGACTTCTTTAAGATTGAGAAGCCATCTTCTCATCCTCTGCCAGTGGCTCTTCATGATGTCCTAGTCTGTGTTGTTTGAGTATGTTACACAGCGTTGGTGCCACAGTAGACTTACTCTGAAACCACTCTGTTCATCACGCTTTACCCTGTCATAGCAAGTCAGTCTCTGCTGTAGGCTGCATAATTCTTGTTTTCTGGCTGTTCCTACCACGTCCACAGGAAAATGTCATCATGGAAATGTTAATGTCATAGAGGCCTCCAAACTTCTTCCAAACTTCTATTAAGTTTGATGCTTTTTTTTTTTAACCTAACCTATAAATCAAAAATTTTCTTAGTGATGAGCTCTTACCAAATAGTTTTCAACTTATTTTGCCCTGATCCACTGGAGAACCACATTTTATGTCATTCATTTCTTCTTGTATTTCTAATTTTTAGTGTATTTTTCTGTAAAATTTCACTTATGAGTTAAGCTTTTACACTTGGAACTTTTTCAATTATAATGCAGATCTTATTTGTAATAAAAACTTTTATTTATATTTGATTATTATGTAGGTAAATATAACATATTAGTTATGTAGCATGTATTATAGATAAAATTATTAATAATTGATTAAAAACAAATACTGTCATATGTAATCAAATTTCTCATATCAAAATATTTTGGTGATTAATGCCTCAATGATATCACTTTTATTTTTTTAAAACAACAAATAACTAGGGAAGAATTTTTCTTCCACTGATTTTGCATCTTCTCAAGTCCTTGGAACTTATCTAAAAATGCCACAGAATAAAAATCAGTAGATTATGAGGCACCTTGTTTGACTTGATAACATCTGGAAAGGATTATAAAGACTAAGTCTTTGTCTTTTCCAAAGCACTCTGTAAAACACTATTTTCCATTAAATTTCCTGTCTGTGCTTCAAGTCATAATTTATCAAAACTTAAGAAATGCAGACTTAATTTATGGGAAATATCTACTGTACACGTTTATTGGCAAAGCTGGTTCTTTCTTAGTGTCTAACCATTTACCCACTTTTTTGTATGAAATTTGTACCTACTTGCTGATGGAAGATGGAAGATTTTTTACACAAAAAAATAGCACTTTTACTCCAAATATTTAGATAGCCTGGATGGGAAGGGCTGTTTTATTTTTGTAAAATAGGAGAAAGGCAGCTGTGAAGAAAGAGGAAGGTGTGAAGCAAACTCCTCTGGAGACAAAGGTGTGTTCTCAGGCAGCCCTGCATGTTTGAGGTGAGCTTCCTTACGTGCATTGTGCTAAAATTATCATGAGTGTGCTCTAATATGTTGATGTCTAGGGATGTGCTGCCTTAGTTGCCATTTCAAGTATTATTATTCATGTCTAGTCTTAGTCATTGATGAATAAATAAAATATAGCCCTAGCTGCATACCTTCATTTTAAAGAATATTGGGTAAAGGTCTATGAATATATTAGTCCATTTCCTTTTCTCTTGTTCTTTGTATTATCAGAGATGCTATTGCCTGTGTCACCCTCTGAGATTTGCATCCCTCCTTAAGCATGACAGAGTCCTTGTGGTATCACATTAAATCTGAGGGCTTCATGGCTGGTAACTTATGCTAGTCAATTGCGGTTGGCAGAGATGATCCTCTTTGGTGGCAAATTCATGTATTCTTGGTCCTTAGGCTCATACCTTATTTTCTTTTATTTTGCTGCTTTGGTTTTCTAATTATGTTTTATTTATTTGGGTCTTTTGGTCTTTTGATGTTTTGCAAATTTACAAGCAGAACCTTTGGTTTCCTTGGTGTTAAATCTTTTCAAGATTATTTCTCGTGTGATCATATTTGAAAGAGAAAGGAAATACAGAGCCAAGGTTAGGTTTCCTGTTGCCTTGGAAAGTGTTGGTAGCACAATTGATGTAGGCGCAGACTTCTGGTATGAAAGACTGCATGGAAGATTGGACCCTAGGAACCAGCTTTTTGGTCAGTATCTTCAGTGGATATATTCCCTCTGGATTGAAGGTGGACATACTGATGTCCATTACTAAAACTGAAGCTTGCAGGGCTTCCAGCAGGAAGCATTTGCCCCGAGGCAAGGGGCTGCAGGAAATGGGGCCAGGATAGTTGCTTCAAAACAATGTTCATTTTCTGGCTGTTCCTCTTTATTATAATTCTCTGTGTCTTTCACTCAGGAGTCATTTCCTCTGCCAGCATCCATGGCATGCTAACTGCTGGCTTGAAAGTAAGGTAAATCTTAGATCCTCCATGGTTCTGACAATGTGTCGGAAATGCAAGTAAATATCAAGAGCTCAGCTCAGAAATGCTGTTTTTAGTTTGTAACTAAAAATTATTATATATCGCTTACATAAGAGCAGCAACAGTTTTTCAGATCTTTGGGTTAAAATAAAGGTTTGCTATTTATACTGAATAGCAGTTTTAAAAGCATAATAAGCCATATGTCTTTCATATGCATTAAAATTGTATTTATGTATATATACACATGAGTATACTTTTATGTGAGTATATATCTCCATGTTTTCAAATGCCTAATCAACTACTATTCTGCTTATTCACATTTTAAAAAGTTAATCTTAATTCTTTAAATGTCATTGTGATGTATTGTTTTTATTTCAGAATATTGGAAAGAAGATGACTTGCCAAGAGTTCATTGCTAACCTCCAAGGGGTAAATGAAGGTGTTGATTTCTCCAAGGATCTGCTGAAAGTAAGCATTAGACTATTAGTTTTCAAAGCAGACTTATGTTTGTGTTTATTCCTTTCTTCTTGATTCAAAATAAGCTAAGAACCATGGAGTTAATTTTGCTTTTTTGCTTTAGGTTTTATTATTACTTTTTTGGCCTTCTAAAAAATATTTATTTTTAGAGAGAGAGAGAGAGAAGGGGAGGGACACAGCTAGAGAATGGATGCACCAAGTCTTCTAGTCACTGCAAAGGAACTGCAGCACATGCCCCGCTGTGTGTGTCTGGTGCTTATGTAGGTTCTGGTGAATTGAACCTGGGTTCTTTGGCTTTGCTGGCAAGTGCCTTAACCACTAAGCAATTCCTTGTTTATTTTCAAGCCTTCGAAGTTCCCCAAGTTAATCATCTCTCTCAATCCACACTGCAATCTGTAATACTGAGATAATAAGGGGCTCTAGAATAGTTGGCACTACTACTCCTTAGTGGTCAGTTTTTGATTTGTTTGTAACAAGACTGTCAACTTGAGAAAGGTTGCAAATACATGTTCATATTGGAAACAGAAAGGTTTCTATAGATGCCATTGTTCAGTTTCTCATCATAGTGCCACTCAGGTGCCTCTAGAAATAGATTAAATTAAATACCAAGTAATTATATAGTGGTTGAATTATTTGCAAATGGATTTTTGATTGGTGACAGTCAGCATGGTTTTTCATGAGTGTGTGTTCCAGGAGACAATAAAGTCAACTTTGAAATTCATGGATTATACAGCACAATAAATGAGATGTTTACTTAATGAAATAATGAGGACTGATTTTTTTTGTTTTTTTTTTGTTTTTGTTTTTGTTTTTTGAGGCAAGGTCTTACTCTAGTCCAGGCTGACCTGGAATTCACTATGTAGTCATAGGGTGGCCTCAAACTCATGGTGATTCTCCTCTACCTCTGCCTCCCGAGTGCTTGGATTAAAGGCGTGCACCACCATGCCCAGCTTAGGACTGAATATTTTTAAAATAAGATAAGACGTATATTCATGATGTGATTTTTATAGATCTCTATTTGATTCTAGTCTTCTCTTTAAAACTTAGTTCATATATAACTTTCTTTGGGAATCCGTCACTTTGAGTGAAATTCACAAAAAATGTTAGCACATTTGAATAATGCTCTGTATTGGAAAGGTACTTATTGAAAGATATATTCCTTATTATATTTAATGTAACTTTTATTTGTTATTTTCATGGTGCCTTTGGAGCTAAGTTTCTACTGCTGAGCTATACCAGTAGTCCTATGTAACTGTTAAGTTACAGAGTTCTGACAGATTTGGAAAGACATAGAAAATGAAAGAAGATACTAAATTTAGTGTTATTAGATTCTAAGTCTTACCAGTTTTAATTTAGCTAACTAGAAAAGTTTCTTATGAAAAACACAGGAAGAAAAGTAGCTTCAGTGTATTATATAAGAAGATTTTTTTTAGGCTGTTACCTTATTGAGCAAATACTACCATTCCTAAAGCTACAGTTTTCAATGAGAATGGGAAATCAGAAGTGTCAGATTTGCTTCAATCTGATGGTTTTAGGAAGGAAAATACTAGAGCCTCTCCAAGAGAGGATTGGTGAAGCTTTTGTCAACTTCTTTAAGAAATGAAAATTGACAAGAAAAATTTTATGGTGGATTGTTTAGAGTTAGATGTAGGTTTAAGGAGTCCTGGTTAGCTATGTGAAAATTACTGGGTAGGTTGAAAACTTGTCTGATGAAACTGTTTGGAAATAGGTATAGTTACTATACAGTACAGGGGTTACTGTCAATTATGAATAACACATATTTTACTTACCTACCCATCAGGAGTTTGCCTAATGATTTATTTTGGCTATGCCATTGAAACTATACTTCTGAATGCCTGGTCTAGGGGAGACATGAATATCACTCTGTTCTTTCTTTACTATGAAAAGAGTCCAACGACTCTGAAAATGGTATTTGGTGACATTTGGTGTGGATCTTGTCACATGGAATATTAATATTGATTCCATTTCAGAGTAATTCTCAGCCACTTATCTACCCAGGTTAACTTTTTCATTTTAGTGTGAATGAAGTTTATGATGAATTTCAAGTAGAGTTATTAGGTATTTGCCTGCGTCTTGTGTTTTATACCACAGGGAAAGGTCTAAGTCTGAAGGTTCCAAACCAGGAATTGTTAGTTATTTAATTGTTAGTTAGTTAATTATTGCCAGGGGAGTTTAGCAGGCTCTTTTCAGTGGGGTAGGGACCTCTTCACCATCTCCATAGGAACCAGTACCAGGAAGTTGTGACATGTGGACTTGACATCATGTTTCTGAGGTTTTTAGCTTGATGAATAATCTTGGAAAATTCCTAATAGATAGGAATCAGCCTAAATTTAACTCAGATAAATGTATAAATAAATTCTTGGTGTATAGAAATAATAGAATACTATGTTTTTTTAAAACAAATCTTATAATTTGTATAAAGAGTGTTTTTTGCTGAGTTATACAAGGTAGAAAGAAAAGGTCGCATGCTATATAACCTCATTTGTATGTAGAGTCTGAATGTGTTAAAGTCACATAATCAGAGAATAGAAAGGACATTACCAGAGGCTGGTAATGCTGGCCAAGGAAAACCACGTCAGTAAGATAGTATGAGTGAGTCTGGAGCTCTGGTGTACAGCATGGTGGCTGTAGTTCATGTTGTATACCTTAAAATTGTTGAGAGTAGATTGTACAGGTTTGCATTACAAAAATGTAAGTTAAGTGTCTTACTTAGCTTGGTTTAATTTTACAAGCATAACATTGTGGATGAGGATGAAAGTAATGGGACATCAAAACAGAAGATGGACTCTTGGAAAAAGGATACTCAGTAGAAGGGCGTGGAGGAGGGGGACAGAAAGGGGTAATGGAAGGGAAATATCATCAAATTACAGTCTGAGTATGTTCATATAGTAAACTTAACAGTAAAATGAAATGTTGCATGTCATGTACATATATAAATATTTATCAATAAAAAATAAAATTTGGGGGGTTGGGGATTTAGCTCAGTGGATGAGCGCTTGCCTAGCAAGTGCAAGGTTCTGGGTTCGGTCCTTCCACCGGAAAAAAAAAATGGCGGGGCTGGAGAGATGGCTTGGCAGTTAAGCACTTTCCTGTGAAGCCTAAGGACCCCAGATCAAAGCTCAATTCCCCAGGACCCACATAAGTAAGCCAGATGCACAAGGGGGCACATGCGTCTGGAATCTGTTTGCAGTGGCTGTAAGCCCTGGCGTGCCCATTCTGTCTCTCTCTCTCTCTCTCTCTCTCTCTCTCTCTCTCTGCCTTTTTCTTTCTCTGCCTGTGACTCTCATATAAATAAGTAAATAAAAATAAAAAAATAAGATTTTCATTAATTATCATCTATGTCAAGCTCAAAATTAGTACCTTACATCTTTGACTTTCTGTTTCCTAATTTATTTCTTCTGAGTTGCATAGGAAATCTTTGTTTCATAGGAAAACATTGTATTTGTATCAGCAGTCAAACTACATTCTGGTGGCCAAAATATCTACATTTCTTATTGCATACCAGCTGGATGAGGACTGTGGGTGATGGTCACCAGTTACTTAAATGCTAGTGGATGGATTGCCCATTTAAAATATATACATGAATGAAAGGGGGAAAAGCAGCAAAGAAAGGGAAATCCTGGAAACTGCCATAGGGAATAGTTAGCATAGAAGGCCACTTATTGGCTGGACAATAATTTCATTTTAAGGAGACATCTAGACTGAAAAATTTTAACAAAGAATTAATTATGGATCTATAATAATTTTTATTACAGCTTTTCTGTTTCCTTCTATGGTAGTTTGAATAGATGTCCCCTAGTAGACACAGGAGCTCTACTCACACTTGTAACTCAGACCTGCAGCCTCTCCCTGGAGAAGGTGTCACTGTGGGTGGATCCTAGGATCCAGCCCCAAGGTGTGTCTGGGGACAGATGTTTCCAGACAAAGGCATGCAGAGTGCTGGAGTTCTGCCTTCGTGGGGTCCCTGTGGTGTGTTTGCTGATGGGGATGGTGGTGGTTTTTCTCTCTGAATGGACCTGTGGAGCAGGCCAGCTTCTTCTGTCCTGATAGAACTTCTCCTCCATCTGTAAGCTATGATAAACCCCTCATAACTGTGCTTGGGTTGAAAGTTCATCCCAGCAGTGTGAAGCTGACCACTACATCTTCTACTGTTCCATTGCAAATAATGGTCAGTATCTTATCCTACTCATAGTTAAATCTTTAATTTCTGTGTTTGTTTCCTCTTGAGTAGCAGTTGAATTCATTAGTTAACATAGGGAAATAGAAAAAGAATTAGCTGAAATACTCTCTTCAAGAATTTTTAAAAATCAGTTCATTAATGTACAGGACAGAAGTAACAAAACCAGGAAGCCCCTCTCCCCAAATTTAATTCTAATATAAATAATTAAAAGGCAAAATTAATCACAATGGGCAGCATCTTAGATATATGTATTAATGTAAGTGTGCTTAAATAATGCAAGCAACTGCAAAATAGTTTCTGTTATCAGCAATACAACTAGAAATCCTTGAATAGCTAAGTACAGACATTCTACTTGGGTGAGTCAGTGTGATACCCTACTTTGCTATGTAGATATTTAGAAATTTAATTTTTTATTTGGGAGAACTTATATATTTATTTTCCTTGTTCTTGGAAATTTAGCAACTTTGAAAATAACTTGTATCTTTTAAGGGAACACCAAAATTTATTTTACTCTGTGATTTGTAGTTATTAGTGAAGTTTGTGCCTGGATATTATGGAGTGGCTGTTAAATAGAAATAAGGTGAATAATAAATCAGTGCACACAGCCTAAGGGAATTCAAATTCTTCATTATTAGAATGGAAAATAACATACTGAAATAAAATTAAATTATTATATATTCAGTTGCTTAGAATCTCACTAAAATTCCATATTCAAATGCATTTTTGTGTTTTCTCTTCCCTTTTCCCCACTCTGTGTGTATGTGTCTGTGTTATGTGTTTGTGTGCATGTGGTTGCGTAAACCAGACAGTGATAAGAATTTTCCTCAATCAGTTTTTCCCTTATTTTTGAGACAGGGTCTCTTACTGAACCTTGAGCTTACTGACTTGATTAGGTTACGTGGTCAGCAAACCCATGGGTATCCTCTGATCTCTATGTCCCCAGCACTGGGATTACAGATGTACATGCACTTGGGTTTTTATGTGTATACTAGAGATCCAAAGTACCATCCTCATGCTTGCATGACAAGCACTTTGTCAACTTATCCATCTCCTCAGCCTCCTGACTTTTTTAAAGGACAAAGTTTAGGCATAATCCTCTTAAAATAATTTCCTAAAATATATAAGTTTTCTGCATCTATCCATTCCTTAACGTGTTATATTGGAAGTGCTGCATGCGTATATTTTGTTTTAAATATAATTTTCCCTTGGTATTGTTCAGGCAAAATTCGTAGAAATTATAGAGAAGTTAGGCAAAAAGTTAGCAGACCTTAAATAACCTTGAAAGATCAATAAGAAAAAATGGAATTTAAATAAAGATTAATATATTTTGTTGAGCAAGGAAGAAACATTTACTTTTGTATTTAGGAAATACAAAATTGTGTGATGCAAGTTCAATAACCATTTAGCCCTTTAATAAGCTATGGCTTCATGTAAGGATTAAAACCAGAAACTGAAATATCAGACTGTGGAATTAGAGATAAATCATTTTTATAAGTTTGAACCACAAGGACCCATGACAGCAGAGCTGTAGAGTTTTTTTACAAAAGAAAGAGCAAAGCCACCCTTGCTCACCTCCCTATTCTCATCTATCCTTTCAATTTGACCTTTTTAGGTAGGGAGAAGACTGAAAACAACACTAACAATTGTCCTACTTTCCTATATTTTGTACCAAAAGCTTGACCTCAAACAATATGGGGTCTTTTTTTCTTCTTCCCTTCTCACCCTGTCCACACTTCTGTTCTCTTACCTTTCACATTTGCTTCCATGATTATTAGCAAATACAACAGCAGGAATCTGATGAGATCACATTATGCTATTATTTTACTAATGTTAGCATTGCAGGAGACCACATAAGGAAGGAATCCAATATATCTTACAATTGAGTGTGCAAGCAGCGCATTATTTCTTACATGTTTATGTGATTTTATAAGTATCTCAAATCTCCCAATGGGAAATATTGATGAAGTCCAATTTAAAATAATGAATACCAAAATCTAGAATAAAAAATGATCAAATGGGGAGATTTAAACTTATTAAAATTAGCTTAGTGAAATTATACTATTCTTTGTAATGCTTTCAAAGTAGTGATGCATAGTTCAGATATGGGTATCAATATTAAAAACAACAATGTATTAAAACAGGGTGAATTGTAGTAGTTAAATCTGTTATCAACAACAGAATCAAGTAACAGGCTTTTGGGGGACTTTTCCAGGAGGGATTGATATAGTTAGAAAGACATTCCGCCACAGTGGGTGCTACTCTGGACATGCATACATACATATGAGATTCAAGAGAACACAAAGCCTTTTTCCTGGTTGCCATTGCATTTCCCCAGTTGCTACTAACCTTCACAGACATTAGAACCCATCTTATTCAGCCAGCATACCAGCACCGTCTGATGACCATCAGCTCTCCTGGAATCCTCCAGACCTTCATCACAAAATTTACACAGGCATTGTTGGCCTGCCCAGTTCATAGTCAGTAAATTAATCCAATAAATTCCCCTTAAAATACACATTCATTCTATCATGTCTGCTCCTCTAGAGAACCCTGACTAATAGAGGAATTATTTTGAAGAATTGACAGCTACAAAGTGATATGAACCTCTTATTACCTTCCTGGTTATAATTATTATTATTTAAGGTTTTATGGAGAACTGTTTGGAAGAAGAGTGGAGGGGGGAACAAACAGCACAAGGCACCTGAGAAGGATGTAGTGTGTCAAATTGGGTTGAGTTTGTTATTGGAGTTTCTGTTACTGGATTGCTTGCTCAGAGTCCCTGAACCTTCCTCTTTTCACTTTTCTAACCTGCATAGAATAAAAGAAAAAAAAAGGGGGGGGGAGTTAAGTTCAGCTTTTCCAGTAAATGCTACTTATCTGTCAATCTGAATGTATCAGAAGGCTTTGAGCTAGAGTGAAATGAGCAGTGTCAGATTTGGAGAGCAAAACTAAAATGTCAATGTTTTACCAGGGGCAGACTCCTTAACTACTCAGCTTCTCATGCATAACATGGGATGATAGTATCCTCCCCTAGTAGTGGGTAAGAGGGTTACAGGAAAATGAGGTGTGTTGTCCATCCTATATGTACATGATTATGGAAATCCCTGGAACCTAAGTCTGAGATTTGATAGTAGGCAAATAATGATGGAGTCTCAGGTTGAGCAATGGTCATTTGACACGCCTCCAGTTCTTTATTTGTAAGATAAACTATCTGGCCTGGGTCCACAGTTTTTATTTCCATTTAGACTCATGAAACTCCCAGTGCCCAGTGCCCAACCACTCCTTCTTTCCCCTCCCACCTAAACCAGAAGTGTTTGCTCTGTTTCCCCATTGTGCTTAGATTTCCTCATGTGCTGTCTTAAAAGCAAAGTATTGGCATAAAAGAAGCTGGAAACCCTCATTAGACAGTCTTTAGAGATCCTTTTCTTTCTTTCTTTCTTTCTTTCTTTCTTTCTTTCTTTCTTTCTTTCTTTCTTTATTTATTTATTTTTTATTTATTTGAGAGAGAGAGAGAGAGAGAGAGAGAGAGAGAGAGAGAGAGAGATGAAGGAGGAGGAGGAGGAGAAGGAGGAGGAGAAGGAAGGAAGGAAGGAAGGAAGGAAGGAAGGAAGGAAGGAAGGAAGGAAGGAGGCAGGCAGGCAGAGAGAATGGACGGGCTTCCAGCCACTGCAAATGAACTCCAGACGCATGCATCCCCTTGTGCATCTGGCTAACATGGGTCCTGGGGAATCGAGCCTCGAACCGGGGTCCTTAGGCTTTATAGGCAAGCGCTTAACCGCTAAGCCGTCTCTCCAGCCCATTAAGGATCCTTTTAAACTAATTTATTTGCAAGGAGAGAGAGAGAGAGAGAGAGTGTGTGTGTGTGTGTGTGTGTGTGTGTGTGTAAATGGGTGTGCCAGTACCTCCTGCCACTGCAAAGAAACTCCAGATACATGTACCATCCTATGCATCTGGCTTTATATGAACATGTACTGTCAGGCTTTGAAAGCAAACACCCTTAACTGCTAAGCAATCTTTCTGGCTCCTGTGGATCCTTTTGATATAAGACCTGGGGTTTTCATTACATCATTGTTTCTTTTTAGGCTCAAGTTATATCACTTACATTTTATTTTCTTATTATATTACCAGTTTAGACATAGAAACCTGTACTTATAGTAAAGACCAGCAAATGGTTAGATTTAAAATCCAAGAAAATTGCTTTTCTTATAGCACCATTCTCAAAAGATTATTCCCAAAGGACTGTAAAAGAGGAAGAAGCAGACCTCAGTCTGAAAGAAATCTAAACTTTTTACAAATGAAAAGCCTGAAATGAATTCTCAAAAATACTTGATCCAAGTTATATTCGGAGTATAGAGTTGAAAATAGGAACTTATGGGTGGTATTTAAGTGCAGCTATAAAAAGAACATCAACTGTTGCCTACAGTAGGTGAGCACACTCTAAGAGAAGGTCATAGAAACCTGGTAGCAACCGTCTCTATGGAGGAAAGGGCTTGGATGCTTATGCTAGTATAAGGGGGAGAGCCTTTGAAGAGAAAAGCCATGTTACCAAGCTTTTAAACAGAAAAGCTTTAAGGTTGTGGCTCAAAATATGGACTCTGGCTGCCTTTTCTCTCAGTAAAGCAAATCAAGCTGAGTTAAGTGATGAAAGGCGCACGGTGTGTTTCTGCTTCGCTGTTCCATGGCAGTCTGGAGGCTTGCTATTGCTTTCAAGCATGAGACCATCGTGGACAGGGCAGTGATGCTGCTGTGCTTCCAACCTTGAATGAGAGTTGGTCATGATAATGAGAGCAGCACTTTGAAGTAGCTGAAGATCCACAAATCATGTTCTGCTTTATATAAAAAAAAAATCTCTGAAAGAAGTCTGCTAGAGCTGCTTGACAGAACAGATGCTGCTTGAAGAGTACAAGCAGATTTTTAACCAAAAAGCAAAAAAAAAGTTTGGTTGGGGGTGGTAGTAATCGTTAAGAGTACTGTAATGGAATATTAATGATTCTAAGGCAGTCTCTATTTTTAGTTTGGTCATGAAGAAGTGCTACAGGATTTCATGATTCAATGCCTACATAGAACTTTATGTCTGTATGTTTGGAGCATTCTTAAAACATCATAACACAGTCCGCCAAGGTTACTACACATGATAGTCAGGCACGAGCATGTATGAAAACTACGAAACTAATTGGTCAGTTCATGAATTTAAACCATTCACCCTCCTTTACTTGTGATATATTAGAGAGAATTCAGAAGGTTGCTCATGGATGGCAGAGTTCTGTCCTCAGTCCTACAATCCAAAGAAAATGAGTAAAGCTTTAGGTCCTAAGTGTGGTGCTTCCCTGTTAAAGGAACAGTGGAACACATCTGAACTGAAAAAAGCTCATAGCTGCACAGTACAGATAGCTTAC
This sequence comes from Jaculus jaculus, assembly GCF_020740685.1. Lineage (NCBI taxonomy): Eukaryota > Metazoa > Chordata > Mammalia > Rodentia > Dipodidae > Jaculus > Jaculus jaculus. The sequence goes on along the minus strand of NC_059113.1, from coordinate 8,665,825 downwards.
AAAGGAAAATTATCTGTTTTGTGGTTCTAGCACTGCCTGTCTGCTATAGGCAGTTGTGTTGAAAAGTCTCAGAAAGGTAACAAGCAAAAAATTAAAATTAAATTGACAGCAATAGGTGGGTGTTAGAGTCTTAGTAACATCTCACAGATTTTATTTAGACCCTCACTTAAAGTCATAGTTTTCATAATAATTTTTACTTCAAAAAATTTTGCCTCCTCTTCTTTTTTTCCCATTATTGGATGTTGAACTCAGGACCTTGTACATGACAGGCAAGCACGCTACTACTATTTAGCTACATCCCCAGCCCTTACTTAACGTCTTTCTTCCTGTATCAAGCACATGAATATTTAAACATAGGTAGGTACAAGCAATTGAAAGGAAAGAGTGATATAGGCACACTGGCTGTCTCTGAGCCACATCTTCACTAATAAGATGATAGCCATAACTGATTACCTTTTTCTAAAATGAAATAAATCCAACATTTACTTGATTATTTAAATTTTGATTTGAGTTTATTTTGAAGAAGCATTTTATGGACGCGTTATATCACTGCATAGCTCAGGGTGGCTTCAAATGCTCTTTGTATCCTAGATGACCTTGAGCTCAAATCTCCCTCAGCCTACAGACAAGCCACCATGCCAGGTCATTAATAAACAATTATTTTCTGTTTGTCCATGAGGTAGAGAATGAAGTTGGAGGAAGTACTATGAATCAGATATATTTTAGTAGCAAGAAGTGATTTGATGATATGGGAAAAGAAACTCGCAGAGTAGTGGGTCTTGGCACAGAACCGCTGGAGTTCTAAGTCGCTTCTCAGAGAGTGGCTGTGTTCTAGCACTACGAAGTAATAGATGACTTAATGAGTCATCGAGAATGTTCCCTTGTGTTTACTTAGTTTGATTAGAAGACAGGGAGTGTAAAATAGATTTGGAAAGATTGCAACAAAATGATTTCATAAAGGTTTTGGCATTTAAAAAATACAGCTTCAATCAAAGAATCAACTAATACAGAATAATTCATTTTGCTATCCCAAATCATTATTGAACTCTATTCTCTGTCAATGTGGGATTTCTTTTGTTATTACAGTCAGCCTTGCACATTCATAGAATCAGTCAACCATGGATTAAAATATTTAGGGGAAAATTGAATCTGCACTGAAATTATACAGAATTTTTATGGCATTCTCTCAAAATTATAACAACTATTTAGATACCCCTTATATTAGGTAAAATATACTTTGTAGAGATGACTTAAACTATGCAAGTGTATATTTGGAGTTTATGGGCAAATACTATCCTATGATATGCAGAGGACTAGAGTATCCACAGATTTTTGGTGTCTTTGGGTGGAGTGGTTTCCTGGAACTAATACCCTGTGGATACTGAGGACTGACTATATTCAGATGTTTTTATTTGCTTGTTTTAGTTATTTATTTTTCCCTGTAGGTAGGGGATTTTTCCCACCTGAAATGTTACTTTCTTAGAAATTCCGAAAGCCATACCTTTGAAGGAAATATCTGGGGATGATGCAGGTATATGGATCTACTCTTTTGCGGTGGGCCATCTGTCAAATGTAGACATCTCTCCCCTGAAAAACAAACAAACAAACAAACAAACAAGCAAGCTAAAGAACACTCTTGTATTAGTGAAAAGAATTCACAATTTTTTTTCCCAGAAAAATGAAAGTATGCTGTATCTTTGGACACTACCACCATTTAGAGAATGCTATAAAGAAAGTCAGTTCATTATATATAGCTGGGGCAAATCATTTCAGCTAGAGGTTACCTCTAGACGTACTTATTCTTCAGCATGCAATATAAATAATTATTAGTACCCTTGAAGCTCATTTCCAGAAATACAAACTCATGTGTACTCAAAATGTAAAGGGCTCGGGCTGGAGGGATGTCTCAGCAGTTAAGGTGCTTGCCTGCAAAGCCAAAGGACCCAGGTTCAGTTCCCCAGGACTTACGTAAACCATATGCACATAGTGACATATGCTTCTGGAGTTTGTTTAGAGCTGCTGAATACCCTGGCATGCCCATTCTTCCTCTCTCTTTCAAATATAATAAATTTAAAAAAGGATTAAGGGCTTATTTATATTGCAGATTGTTAGCCATATACTGTTGACTTAGACAAAAATATGAAAAGTTAATCTGAGAAGACTTTGAGGCCATACTCATATTGATTAGAAGATAGTATTTCCTGTCACTTTGTTTAGAGTTTCCCTTTGCCCCTCTTCAGGTCCCAAGATTTGGGGAGGGAATGCCAGACAGTTCGGACATGATTTACCTCTGGCTCTTCTCAAGGACACAAGTGTTTTTAACCTTTGGGCTGTTTTTTGTTCTCTTTTTCCCTATTGTGGGGTCAAGGGACAATTCTACACTATCTCTAAGGACACTTTGAGTCTTTAAGCATGCTTGAGTGTGAGACAAGGGGTCCACCTCATTCCCAAGGCAGGCTCTCAACAAGCTTAAATAGTACAGGACAAATTAGCACTGTAACTTATATTACACATGATTATGCTTTGGCAACACCACGTGAACAGTGTGGCATTACAGTCAAAGAATGTGTATATTTCTATGAGAGAGTATGGAAATCTGTAACTTTAAACAATGTTTTAAATTTCATTTATTTGTGAGAAGAGAGAGTGAGTGTGAGCACGGTGGGCCATCTTGGTGCTGCAAATGAACTCCAGATGCATAAGCCACTTTGTGTGGCCCAGGCCATCAGGCTTTGCAGGCAGGTATCTTTGACTGCTGAGCAATCTCTCCAGCCTTTAAAACAAAATTTCAGTGATCTTTATTCCCTCAATATTAAGCAAGAAGCCAAAAATCCTTATTCAAATACTAATCTATTAAAATAGTACATGTTAGAGAAAGACCTGTCACTTTGATATAAAGCTAGGCATGCCCATGTTTAGTTGTTTCAGTTCAAGACAAATGAAAGCATATATTGCAAGAATGGTCATAGCAGTTTATTAGTACGAGCCCCAAATTGAAAACGATTCAGATGTTCATTCATAGATGAATGGATAAACAAAGTGTGGTATACTCCTGCAATAGAGACCTGCTCAGCCTTGAAGAGGAATGGATTGTTGACGCATGGTTCATGAATGAAAGCTATTTTACAGCAGAATGCTACACATTGATTTGGTTTGCGAAATTTTTGGGTAGACAACCAATGAGTGATAGAAAAATTAATAATGATTTATTCCAGAGAAGCAAGAGTGAGAATTTCCCTGGAATAGGTATGCATATCTTTAAGGGATGGTGGTAATGCTAATAAAAACTAAGGGAGCTTTCACTTGGATACATAAAACCAAAGAGTTGATGCTATATGTCTTGCAAACATGGGCCTTGCATTCATGACCTCCCAATAACTGTCATTACCAGCACAGCACTTACATAATATCGGGTCCATAAACATTCCATCATGTTTGATAGAGGAAGGTTAAGCTCCTGCCCCTTCCTCTCTCCTCTACGTCTTTATTTGTCTTTCTCATACATAAATAAAAAAATTAAAAATACATCATATACATATATAAAAATTGTCAGTAAAATATTAAAAAGGGAAACAAAACAAATCCTGATGCTTATGACCTATTAATCGTCCATGCTCACTGACTGCAAATCTCTAACATGTATCTTCAAAAAGATACTCGGGTAATTGGGGCTACTAAGTAGGAAAAACACTGTCATTCTCCATGGCCATTCTAGCAAGTCATTACAATTGTGGTGTCTTGAAACACAGTGGGCATGCCATGTCATGCTGCAGGTAGCAGACGGGACTTGGCAGGCTAGCTCGGCTGTACTGGGGTTCCCAGCACTAACAGGCAGAGCTGTATTTCTCATCTCCGTGTAGAAGCTCAGAAGATGATCCACTTCACTTCCACGTTCGCTAAGGTCTTTTCTTAATTGAGGTCCATGTGCTTATAGGATTAAGTTTCCAATTTCTTTGCCACTTGTTAGCAAGGAGTCTGCTTAGCTGCTAGAGTTGCCTGTTTTCGTTGACCTCTGGTCTTTTTCCTCCATCTTGGAAGCCAACAATAAGGATCTGAGTGTTTCCTGCATGCAAGACTGTCTGCTTGCTTCCACCCCTGCCCACCTGCCTTTTGCTTCATTTCTCCACTGTCTAAAATTCCCACCAGAAGCATCTTAAGAAAGGAAAAGGTTTATGTTCAGTATAGGTTTGAGATGAAGTCCATCATTTCAAAGGAGGCATGGCAGATGAACAGGGAGGAAGTTTGAGAGCCATGAATGCTGTTGGTCAGTCAGCTCTTGACTTTTCATATAATTCAGGATCCCAAGGAATGTTGCTGCCCAGAGTTAAGGTGGGTCTTTATGCCTCATTATAATCAAGAAAGTCATTCATAGACAGGATTAGAGATCTGTGTTCATGGTGATACTAAGTCTGCTATAGAACTGGGGTTACAGGCATGTGTGGCCATGCCTAGCTGTTCATGTGGGTCCTGGAGCAACAGACTCATAGCGAATTAGGCTGTCTCAACTATAGCAAGTGTACCTGCCGCAGCCTCTAGATAAGTATTTGATTAAATGATTAGCAGGAAGGAACTCTGGTGTGTGTGTGGGGGGGGGCATCTATAATATCTATGCCTCGGCAGTGAATGTATACTTGCATATAAGATGCTTAGGCCTTTCAGAATGAAGAGATACAACTTGGGATGGGGGGTTCGTCCAGGAAACCACCTTCTGTCAACATTTGTTTGTCTTTGACAGGCAGTTCTGATGGATGCTGTGGTGCCAGACAGGAGTGAGGGGCACTGCTTTAAATGCCAGTGTGGACAGAGGAAGGGTGACAGTGTGATACTTTCAGAACAGCGTTTACACATGAGGTGCTATTTGCTAATTATTATTTACACTGACCTTATTTATGCCAGTATAGTATGAAGTCAGATCTATTTAGTTCAAAGTAGAAAAACAGGAATGCCAAAAAGTTTTTGATAATTAGTGGTCAGTACTAATTTTAAGAGGGATACAGCAGTATTTTTTTTTTTGCATTTTTAGTCCCATTCTCTCAGTGAACTCTGTAAATTATGCAAGTCTTAAAAGCTACTTCCAAATTTCTGATTTTCCATAACTACTTATACAAACCAAGGAATGTGATGATAAATAAAATTATACAACTCTGACCTTATATTGCCCTGTAAGATTTTATCTCTGGCCATGGCTAGTGGACTCATACCCTTCTGTAGGAAGCAGCAACATTAATAGAACAGGGACTGTGCAGTGGGCAGGTTGCATCTCTTTGGTATCTACCTGAAAGTTTCAACAATATCACATTTGATTGATTGGAGAAAATATGCATAAGGAAAGACCCTTCTTATGGGCTTACTCTGTGCCTCTTATCTTTTCGTTTATGTAATTTATACTTTTCAAAAGAGTGTGTATAATTTTTTTTCTTTTGTAAGACATGTACAAACAGATGTAGGGTACTTCCTTTTAAAATACAAAGCAAGCTGTGTACAGGTACCTTTATTCAGCCTTCTACAGGGTGCATATATCAGATCTAAAATATTGAAACCACATAGCTCCTAATACTATTTAGAAGCTAGATATGAGAAAGAGGAGGAAAAAGGGAGGATATGGTAGCAGGAAGCCAAAGGGGCTTTTACTGGGTTCTAGTAATTTTGCTTTTCTTTGGTGATTCACATTTACTTTTAAAATATCAGACACTTCATTTTACTCTTCCTGAGTCCTTCCTCTCTCTCACCAGTGATTTGTTTCTTGCTCTCTTTTACTTCCCACCATCCACCCAAGCCTGAAACATGGGTCATGGTGATCACTGACCCATGTAGGAAACCCCCGTTTTTCCCTCTGGCTCTTTTTCATAACTTTGAGAAGAGAATAACTCTTTCTTAGAGTAGCCTTCTGAGTAAGTATTAGTACTACATCATTCCTACAGGAATTAAATGGTTTCTTCAGCACCTAAAAGGAAGCCCTGCTCTTCACAATGGGTGACATTCTCTTCCCTGTCACCATCCTGCTTCCTCCTGTGCTGGCATGTCAGTGTAAGCTTTGTGCTTTCACATTTCAAATGCATTGGGACCTGTCTCTGAGACCTTTTCCATTTGTTTTCTGGTTTAGAATGCTATGATGTATGTTATGGTAGCTTTAAAATACTGCTGTTGCTTTCTTATATTTTCTGATTTCCACAACATTTCTGATTTTGACAATATGTTTCTTTGCCCATCCACTATTTCAGTTCCTTGTGCTTGTGGTTCCTTTTCTGTAAGGAAAATTGGTTGTTAAAAATGAAACCAGTAAGGGCTTTTAAATAATTTCTCCATATTCTTGTATTTCAATTTTCCTTTGTACATATTAATTCTAAGCCTACCCTCCCTGTTACATTCTATTAAGTATTGTCAACACCTATGCTGGTATCCTGACATATTTTTATAAAAGACCAAACTCTAACTTATAGTATGTTTCAAAATATAAATAAATAACAGCGATTTGGGCACATGTTTGTGTTTGAAAGGTCTTTTTAGCCTTGAAAAATCAATAGATTTCTAAGTTTTTTCTTTCTTTTGAACCATAGCACTTGGAAGTATTGGTTGGTTCTAGTCTTGAGGCAAAAGAAATGCAAGATGAGGCAGGATGTTTTGTACTGCCAGAGGCTAGTGAAATGCGTAAAATCGAGGGAGGACTGCCAGAAGCACAACCTAGAGGTGCTGCTGATGGTCAAGACTGGAACATTTTGGGCAAGAAAATTACAGTATTGGATTATGTCCATTGAATTAGTTAGTACTCATGGGGGGAAAAATGGTAGACTTGGGGCATCTCAAAACTGTAGCTACACACGTGACGCACAAGTACATGCATGTGCATGTAGTGGTAGGTATTCATCTCACGTAGGTGGCATGATCCTGCTCTGCCTCGCCTGTGTCTTGACTTGTTTGCTAGATTTAAGTCTCAGCTCTATTGACTGGCTGTACTAAGATATGGGTTAACAGTTTACACCAATCAGGATTTTTGGGGGAGGGAGTTCAAAATGAAAATATAAAGGAACAAATAAACTTGTGTTGTAGATATAGTAATTTGTAACTACAATGAAGAGGATGGGAAAACAAAGAGCTATGAATGAAGCATAAAAAATAGTATTTTTATTTGATGCTGTATAGCTGAAGACAAGAAGGGCAACATAGAATCACCATACTTCATCTAGCAAATTTATTGCTCTTAGGGGCATGAACTGGCAATTTAGAAAGTATGACTAGATGCTCCACACTAAGATTGAACAATAAACAGATATACTTGAGATGATGAGATCCGTGTCTCTGTGTAGAACAGAGGGCTGAAATGAATCATGTAATGACAAATTGTAGCATGCTTTTCAATGTATAGATACAGAAATATAGATGGCTTCATAAGCATGGAATATTGTCCGTTACATATGTTTACTACCTTTCCCTGCTAAGGGGTTCTAGGAGCAGTGATCCTCAACAGCAGTGAGGAAGATGAAATTCGGTCCTCTATTTCTAATCACTACTCACCAAAAAGGAGCCATGCTACCTTGGAGTCATGGTTGATTCTAGTCCAGCAAGCGTAAGGCATCCTGTACTGCCAAAAAAGAAGGAAGCACTCAAAAAGAAGAGAGAGGATTGCCAAGAGGAGCTCCCAATGGCCAAAGTTGGAATGATTTGAGCAAGAGAGTTATTGAATTTTACCCATAGAATTAAGCAAGTAGCCATGGAAAAATAGTGGATTTGCAACAGCCTTTTAGTATATTAAGAAATGTAAAAGGAAAACGAAAAAAATCAAAACCACTATTAGGCATACATCACATGATTATTTGTTATGTGCAAGTCCTATTGATGGGTGGCACAATTAGTGAGTAGGAGTTGGAAGAAAAACAGAATATTTGCTTAATCTCTTAAAATCATTATTAATTATGAGGGGAAAAATTCTAACTTTACAATGTAGACACCTACCAGGTACCTTCTTGAGGGAGTCATTAAAGTGAGCATCACCACTAGTAAGACACGTGACAATCACGATGCCCCTGAAGCAGTAAGAAGGGCGCATCCATTCTCTGTCCCCTTTCTCAAGTGCCTGACTTCACTGCGAGCATGCGAAAGCCATCCAAACTTTGAGAGAGTGAGTGATGCTCTGCAGAGCAACTCCTTTAGAAATGTCAGCACCCTTAAACAGAAAAGGGACAGTAGTAGAGGAACTGGTGTAATTTGAATAAGAGCTATAGTTTAACTAATATTACTGTGCCAATGCTAATGTTCAGGGTTGATAATTACAGCATGGTTATGTAAGATATTTAGGGGAGGCTGGCTGAATGGTGTACAGGAACTGTTTGTACTATTGATACAGCTGTTTTGAAATTCAGAAATTGTTTTAAAAGAAATGAAAAGATGCTTGGTAGTTAAATGCATAAAGATTATGTACAGGAACTTTAATTTTCAGCAGTATTTATAAGAGCAGAACATTAGTAATACCACATGTCCATCAATAAAAGATGGTGCATGTTATAGTTTTATTCAGATAATTAATTAAATAATGTATCTGTAAAAAACAAAAGATCATGTGCTAGAGAGAGATGGCTTAGCAGTTAAGGTGTTTGCCTGCAAAGCCTAAGGACCCAGGTTCAATTCCCAATATCATTGTTAGCTGGATGCACAGCATGGTACCTATGTCTGGAGTTCGTTTGCTGTGGCTAGAGACCCTAGAGCGCTCATTCTCTCTCTCAAATAAACAAATAAAGACTTTATTTAAAAATAAACAAAAATAGTCATTTGTACTAAAATGTCTTAAGGAAAAAGGCTTAAAGGTATATGGTCTCTATTCAGGGTTGTAGGTATTCTAACTCCACTACTGATACTTCAGACTAATTCTGTGACCTTGGGCAATTGATTTCTCTTCTCTCTGTCCATTAGTTTCTTCATCTGCAAGTTAAGAATAATAAGAGTCTTTATTTAAAGGGTGATTTTTAGGACTTAGGTGAAAATTTATGTGAAATACTTAGTATAATACTTAACACCTGACAAATGCTTGATAAACTAATATAGTAATTTTTCTTTTAAAAGAAAAAGCAGAAGGAAAAACTCCATTAAATGTGAAATGATGCCATAATGTGTTAGTAGTGGTGGTATGGGAAATGCAGCATACTAGGTGATTCCTACTTTTTTTTAGTATTTATAAATTACTTTATTAGTTTCTTTAACCAAATCAAGATAGATAGAAGGATAAGCATTTAATATAGAACATTATCCCAGTTCAAACAGAAAAGTGTATGTTTACATTTCTAGAGCAATATGGCTATTCATTTCTGTGAAAGGTCAGCTCAACACAACAGACTGAAATAAATATTTTCTAGTTGACAGCACGTCTAGTTTCCCAAAATTCAAATGTAAATTTGACTCTCTAACTTAAACATTTAAAATTTTATTTTCCCAAAAGTATGTAGCTAGAGAAATTTGCATAGCCACTTTTTGTAAAGTCTATCAGTGATATTTATTAAATAAAAATTAATAATGTAAGCTATATTTCTAAGGTAAAGACTTTTAAGAACTCTCCGAGGTCATTGACTTGTGTTTATCACAGTGAAAAGCACAATAGGCCTCATTCAGTCCCCAGCTACTTAAAGCAAGTGGATATCCACAATTATGCTGAACATTAGACTAATTTGGAAAATTAAATTAATGCTCATGGTGGTTTGAATGTAAAATGCCCCTTAATCGCTTCGTGTGTTTGAATGAAGTCTTGATCCTCATGTGCTGGCACTGTGCATGAGGGTTGTGGAACCTTTAGGAGGTGAAGCCTTGTGGGAGCAAGTGTGTGACTGCAGGCAGGCCTGTTCTGCAGCCCAGCTCCTCCATTTTCTCTCTAGTCTTCCTTTGCTGATCCTTCCTGCTGTTCACTCCAGCCATGCAGACACCACTGTATACTACAAAGTGAAAATAAACCATTCCTTCCGTAAGCTGCTTCTCATTGGGTATTTTGTCCCAACAATGAGAAAGTAATTGATAACATAACATACTAACATTGGATTGTAGGCTATGAAGGGCTAGTGTGAGCATGAGTGAGAACAGCTCTTTGTATGACAAATAAACTGAGAGGCCCAAATTTTAGAATTTATCCAGAAATAAATAATACCTGTAATTCCCATTATGATGAGATGATTAACACTAGAGAAAAATATCAACATGGTAGTATAATTTCCAAGTCAGAATATCATTTCCATACGTGTGTGTGTATGTGTATGTGCCTACTATGTGGTGCTTCTCCTTGAGTTGAGTCTAGGAATGAGAATTTGTTAATATTTCAACAAAAACTAGATATATAGTTGTTAGAGATTTGAGGAAGAATAATATTTGTTATTCCAAAGAATATGCTTATTTTTTTTTTCTTTTTAAAAAATATTTTTATTTATTTATTTCAGATAAATAATGTAGAATGAAAGAGACAGACACAGAGAGAAAATGGATGTGACAGGGCCTCCAGCTATTGTAAACAAACTACAAATGCATGTGCCACCTTGTGTATCTGGCTTATGTGGGTCCTGGGGAATCAGACCTTGGTCCTTGGGCTTTGCAGGCAAGCACCTTAACCACTAAGCCATCTCTCCAGCCCAACAAAATGTTTTTTAAAATAACAATGAGGGAACCTTTAATAATTATAAAATTTTGATGGCTCTCTTCCTGTCCCATGCTTGTGTCAGTGCCTCTTATTTTGAGGTTCTGTGTAATGTTAGAGCTTTGTGCCTGGACCTTCAGGTCTACTGGTTGATTTATTTGCAGCTCCATGAAGCAACTTAAACCATATCCACGTCTGATTTTTGGCTATATTTAGAGTTATTTTTGGAAAGAATTTTTTTTATTTTTTATTTGACAGTAATAATTACTCACGGTAGCATTGGTGTTTTGATCTCTATATGTTATGCTCAAATCAGGATTACTGGATTTCTAAAAAAGACTACAGTGTGGAACTAGAAGAAAATGTCAGGAATAAATAAGGGTAAAGAGTACAAGAAATGGGAGGAAAAGGTAAATTATTCTTCTATTTGCTTTGATTTTTAAGCTCTTTTCCTAGATTACTTGCTGCTTCAAAGTTGAATCACTGGAACTTTCCAAGGGAAAAAAAAAATGAGAATTTTGAAACCATTATTTTCCTCATTTGATTCTCAGTAGTGTTTATGTATATATTTTATACTGATTCCTTAAACTATTGGCTAAATATACCGTATTTCTTAAACCACCATTTAACAATTATTTAAATCTTATTTAAGTTCTACTGTTTTTCTCAGGACTCAGAATGGTGAGATTTTATGTTTGGTCTATTTTGTTTTTCTGCTTGCCAGTTTGCAGCAATTTCTTCTGTTGGTGACGTAATGGCAGTGTACTTTTTAAAAATTAAAATGATATTTAATGCACACAGAGCATACTGTTGCTTTATAATCACTGGATAACTTAAAGTAAATCTGGTGGGGAGAACATCCCATAATGCAACATGGTACTGATAGTATTGAACAGTTGGTGCAGGGTTGAGTTTATATTCCTATGTGTCACATGTACATATAGTTGGTGCCAAATACAAGAGTAGAATAGTCCATGAATAGCACAACTACAGTGTTTGTGGAACTTACTTACTCAATCCACAGAGACTTTGGTTTCTTAAATTGTAGGAATTTGCTGTCAGATCATGAACCATCATACTAACCCAAGTGTGTGTTTGGTATCAAGTTCACTGAGAAGATCATAGTAACAAACTCTAGGAGAGAACAAGGGACTCTGGGAGTCATATCATCTTGGTTAATGGTCTGACCTGCCTCATACTGGCTTTTTGATAAAAGGTTAACTAATAACATCCCTATAACAGTGGTTATATGGATCAAGTGAGATTTAGGTCAAATATTCACACATATTCTGGCCTCATAATTAGTACCCATAAGTGCCTTGAGCCCTCTTGTTTTATGTCTTGCTCAGTGTTTTTCTATCTAAGATTTAATAAAAAATAGGAAACATAGCTCAGTACCTCCATAAATTGATGAGAAAATCTCAAAATCTCAACAAGTTTTCAATCTTGATCTCATTGCTTTATTTCACATTGACCGTATTGCCAGGTGTCTCTTGAGTGGAGACCTTCCACCTTTGGAAGATACCCAAGTGAATTCTCACTTAGAGATTTACAGGAGATCCCAGGAGAGCCTTGAGATGGGATTGCTGAACCTGGGGTGGCTGGGGGTGTGCAAGGGTAAACAGACAGCTTCTCAGAAGACCTATTACATGAAGTTAGAAGGAATAGGACATTGTGATGGTGGGGAAAAGAGGGCATTTGGAAGAGAGGATAAGTGAAAGGAAGATGTATGGATGGTGGCTTGGATTACATGCCAACTATGACCATTTTACTGATATTAGGAGTATGTGAATCATTTTATCAGAAATGAAGGTAATCTTACAAAAAACATATACATATATGGGTATTCCTACATTTTTAGATAAGGTGACTGAAGAATTATCAAGAATAGGCTAATAGAGGAGTTGAGACATTTTCTAGGTCACTCAGCCTCTTTCTGCTATGATCACTTCACTGCTGGAAAGGCCCTTCCATTCAAGAAAAGGATTGATGGGAGGATGCATTCTACTTGACCATTTTATAAATGCAACAGCAAAATGTTCTTGTCTCTGTAGCTAAAGAAGTTCACTACATGCTGTCATAATTGACAAGGAAAAGTGAAATGGAATAAACAAGGATAGAGCTGAGGTCAGATTCTGAGGAGAGAGGGGATAGGTTGCCAAAGCTTAGTGCTGGTAAAAGCATTGTGGGGGTGATCCAGGTTGTGGTAACTTAGCAGGAGCTGTCAACATGGAGCCACTGTAGTCACTTTGGTGACCATTTGGTGATCAACACTAGGAACAGAAGACAGAGAACAAAGCCAGGCTTCATGGAGTTGGAGGTGGCCCAGGGATGCTGTGGATAACAGCTGTTGTGCTGGCCCAGGGACCTGTCTCCAAGAGGCATCTTCCTCCCTTTTCATGTGGGCTCACAAGTCACACCTTGCAGTGAGTCTGCATGCCTCTGTTGGTGAACTTTTTGTTAACAAGGAAGTCACCAGCATTTGTCCTTACATTGTTGTATCTTGAAATTTCTTTTGAAAATGATTTATTTTCTAAAGGTCACTAGCAATGCCATTTTCATCGAATTTCTTAGATTGTGTAAAAATACTTGGTTTTTAACTATGCACAGATTCTACCAGAAAGTTTAAAAATAACCTTTTTATAACAATATATTTCATTGGCTTGAGTTACTTATTTCACATCATGACATATTGATTCCCACATAAATACAAATATGTAATTTTAAATTGATAAATAAAAATTTGATTTATATTTTTATACCAAAGCCAGCTAGTGTTCTAGAACCATGTTTATTAATAAAGATATACATATTCCATTATCTGAAGGCCATTAGATACTTACAACAAAGGGAATTAAAAAATAGATCTAAATAAAGAATATATTCCTCTTATTCATTCTCCATCCTATAATAAAGCACAGATGTTCGAGGTTACTTTATGGTTCAATACACTCAAAAATACACTGTATTTACATTTGATCTTTTCCAGGTTTGCCCAGCCCTTTGTTTCTTTAAATACTCTTGGTATTTTAACAAGTCTATAACTTGTAATTAAGCACAGGAACAAACTTTGTTTTCTCTTGTAAATCCTACTCTTTTTTTTTTTCTTTTACAAAGATTTGTTTATCACCTCAAGTCTTTATATTGCTTAGTAGAATCATATGCTTTCTTGTTACCAATTATAGCAAAGAAGAGTTTCTAGTCTAAATTAATTCCTTAATTGTTTAATCTTCCTTCTTTCTTAAAGATACTTCGGAAATTTTCATCCATCTGAAATTTTCCTAGGTTCTCCTTAAGCCATATAAAATGATTGTTGAGCTACAAACATGGGTATTAATTAAATCAATAGGAACAGTCATCTTTGGGTCCTCATTGTTCCTAACAGTCTTTAATACCTAAGTGTCTAATGTTTGTCTTAGGAGTAAGAATGTTCTTAAAGGTAGTTTTTGACTTAAATATATTGTCAGATTAAATTTTAGAAAAGAAACCAGTTGACGTGGCACACACCTTTAATCCCAGCACTCAGGAGGCAGTGGTAGGAGGATCACTGTGAGGTCGAGGCCACCCTGAGACCACATAGTAAAGTCTAGGCCAGCCTGAGCTAGAGTGAGACCCTGGATTTTTATACAGAGTGTTTTTGGAGAAGGAGAAAGGTTTGAGAAACTTTACATTTTTCTGTGTAGCTGGCTTCTGTCTTTTTAAAATTATTATTGTTGCTGGGTTTTTGTTGTTGTTGTTGTTTAATTTTATTTACTTTGTGTTTATGTGTGCCTGGTTTGCCAGGGTCTCCTGCTGATGCAAATGAATGTCATATACATGAGCCACTTGGGGTCTTGCTGTATGTGGATACTGATGATACAGATTAGGAACAAAATAGCCTCTTTTTTTTTTTCTGGTAAATTGTGAGCTAGAGATTGGCCCACAGAAACCTAGATGCTTGTCTGCCCTAGCACTGGAACTTATGTCTGATTCATTCTCTTCCAAGATGGCTACAAGTAACAACTCCCAGCAGCAGCTTACTGCTTGATCCTTAGCTTTCCCTGGTGTTGCAGTCCAGTTCACCTTGCTGGTCGAAATCACCCAACCAAGAGCAGTTTCTAGGAAAAAGATTTTTTTTGGCTTATAGGCTCAAGGGGATGCTCCACGATGGCAGGGGAAAACGATGGCATGAGCAGAGAGTGGACATCACCCCCTGGCCAACATAAGGTGGACAATAGCAACAGGAGAGTGCGCCAAGCACTGGCATGGGGAAACTGGCTATAACACCCATAAGCCCGCCCCCAACAATACACTCCCTCGAGGAGGAATTAATTCCCAAATATCCATCAGCTGGGAACCTAACATTCAGAACACCTAAGTTTATGGGAGACACCTGAATCAAACCACCACACCTAGTGTGCCACGATTGTAGGATGGCCCTTCCCACATCAGCCTCTTAAACCCACCAGCCAATCAGATCCCTCCCTTACATACCTGATGATGGTAGCTAATTGTTTTTCTTTTTTAATATTTTTACAAATGTTACAGCTAGAGAGATTGGGCACCCCCAGGACCTCCAACTACTGCAAAGGAACTCCAGATGCATGTGCCACCCTGTGTATCTGGCTTACATGGATACGGGGGAATAGAACCTAGGTCCTTAGGCTTTGTAGACATGTGCCTTAACCACTAAGACCTCTCTTCAACAAGATGGTGGCTCATTCTAATCTGATATGTGACTTATATAAATGGGCATGAGCCACATGTTTGAGCCTTCTACAGACTGATTGTTTTCTAGAAATGCTAATTTTGACTCCAATTGTTATGAAAAAGAAAAGAAAAGAAAAACAAAGAGTTGGGCAGATGGCTTAGAAATTAAAGGCATTTATTTGTAAAGCCTGCTAACCTGGGTTTGAATGCAAATGATGTAGAATTGGAGTCCTGGGAGGAATTAAATCTCCATAAAAATGTAGGAGATGCCAAGCACAGGAACTCTTAACTTCTGGTCCTTGTCCACGGTATCAAAGAATCAAAACTGCAAACTCAGAGAAGGATAAAAAATGAATTGTGAGATTTTAGGGAGAGTGAGGATTAAGAGATAAGGCAAGCAGGAAAGCCCAAACCAAAAGAAATCATCTTTTTGTTAGCAAGGCTGTGAAAGAGAGGGGAGATAGAAAGGATTTTCCTCATACAGATAAGGAGATAAGCTGGGAAGAGCCAGGGGGCCACAAGAGGTCATAGGAGCCAAAAGAGGGTCAAGCTCTTCATGAATATTATATCTTATTCCCTATCTGATACATTCTCAGTGTAAGGCTTACAGCACTTGAAGTCCCAATATAAGTGTAGGGAGATGGGGCTTGTAGAAATAGCCCCCTCTGGTTGACTTCATCTTCAGATATTTGTGGGCCTAATAAAGAGTAGAGGAGATGAAGGCTGAGGACGTGGTTCTGGCCACTATGAACCTACTTGCATGTGTCTGCATTCCACTCTTCTGCTCAGTGCATTATTCTGAACTAGTGCTCTTAATTGCCCAGCCATTGGTGCTGACTATATGTAAGGCTTGGGTGGTTCTGTCTGTGTATGACAATGTCATACTCTGGACTGGAGAGTATGAAGAAGAGTCTTTGATGTGAGCCTCTGCTTTTCCTTCTATATCACAGATTTCCCTTTAACAGTAAACCTAAGTATTTTTGTCTCGGGTGAGGATGGTTGTTTTGTAGTACAGAAACCCTTTGTTTCAGTGTTGCTATTCATTGGAAGCTTTTGATTTCAGTTTTAGAAAGAATGATTCAACATAGAAAACATAAGCATGGCCGGGCGTGGTGGCACACACCTTTAATCCCAGCACTTGGGAGGCAGAGGTAGGAGGATTGCTGTGAGTTCAAGGCCACCCTGAGAGTCCATAGTGAATTCCAGGTCAGCCTGGGCCAGAGTGAGACCCTACCTCGAAAAACCAAAAAAAAAAAAAAAAAAAAAAAAAGAAATAAAACATAAGCATGGAAAATTGTGACCTTCCTTTTGGTTTACACGTATATTCACAGGCATAGACTCATAGCCTTAAATCTAGAGGGGCCTTTGAAGACCCTCTAGCTCAGTCAATTCATTTTATAGGAGCACACGTAGGAACTTCACATTTGTTCCTTTTAAGTCTTCTCATGACACATTAAGCTCTATGTAGCTGGAACTCATGGGTTTACCATGGTGTCTGCTAGTGCCCCAGAGGTGCCTCGCAAATGTACCATATAACCACCGCGGAAGAGACTTACCCCAACGGTCTTTCCAGTCAGTAGCAAAATCGGACTTAGAAGTGCTGCTTCTCACTACAGAATGTCTACCTTCTCTATAGCCAAAGCAGTGGGCATTTACTTGGGAACCTTAATATGTATAAAGTATGGCTTATATTTATTGGTATGATTATTTGGGCTCATGAACTAATTGCTGAATAAATACAAGTCTTTGAAAGTATTTTGTCTATATTTTCATAGTGGAAATAAGCAGGGCTTTGAATGATTAAGTAGCTTTACTGAGTCTTGTACAGATAGAACCAAGATTCCATCTGTTTACTTTGCCTCTGGGTTTAGTGACCGATCCTTCTACCTTTCTCTTCTACATTGAGAGTAGTGCTGGCCAATATGAAGAATTACCTAGACCTTTCAGTAACAGTGATTATTTTGCTTCCACCTTATACTTTACCAACCTTCCTGCCTGTAGGTCTGTTAAATGTTAACTTAGCTCTAGGGGTCTGTATTTAAAAGACAGAAAGAAAAAAAAAATAGCTTCCCTGTTCCTTTCTTTTTCAGCTTGGGCCTCCTGTGTGGTCTCTCTTGGCTTCCTATGTGGTTTTGTTTGAAGAACTTTTTGCTCTTTTTTCTCATTTTTTCCCCATAATTGTGCTTGGAGTTTCTCATTTTGTCTTAAATGACTTACTGGCTTTAAAGCCCTCCCACTAAGTTGGAAATACTGCTGGGATGTAATGACATTGAAATTTAGTCAAGGATTAACATCTATTGCTGGGTGAAAAATATCATTTGGCAAAGAGGAGGGGTTTTAAGGGTAGTGGGGGAGGTATGATGGACAACCAGGAACTGAATGGAAGCCACCCTCACATGGCACATTCATTCACATTCAGTGTGATGGGCTTCCTTTTATCCAGTGACTTTTTTATTCGGGTTCAATGGGGCTAGTTTCTTAGGACTCAGAATACTCTATCACATCTCTACTCCGCTCTGTAAACCCATCTGTCTACCATTCTTTGGCAAAGGTCAAGCATGAGTAATACCACTATTTTCTCTACCCGAAGCACAGGATTTCAAAACAGGGCAGCTTTCTGCAGCATCACACTTCCCAGGAGGGAGAAGGTTGCCTCTCCATAAGATTTGTGATCTTACCATCTTCCATTTATTTTTCAACTGTGGCTATTCCAGTATTTATTCTAATAGAAAAATGTTAGAAACACTGACCTTTAAAAAACATGACCCCAAGAACATAGTTGTTAATAGTTTTAACAAGTACGTTGTGTTTTTCTTTATCAATCTCTATATTCTTTATGTGGCATGCATTTTACACAAAAAAATACATTATAAAGATCAATTACCAAGTATCCTTTTGTGTAAAACACACGTTGAGGCAGAAGCAGTGGGGAACTTGGTGGGGGTTTCTTTCTCCATGGGATGGAATCCTGATACCTTAATCATGGATGCATCTGCCATCTGCATGCTGTCTGTCCTCCATTCTATGTAATGGGGAATTCAATGGGTTCTATTTTCAAGAAAAGTTGTTAGAACTTGCCTAGTTATTTTTTTTTTCCTTCATATTTTCACATATATTACGGTGCTTCTATTTCTGGGGTTCATGGTAGATAATCTGCAAGGATGCAGTTTTTTCTGTGCTGTATTCCTATGCTGATGTACCCATCAGTTGTGTGGATTCTATCTCACCTCCCCTTGAACTTTGGGCAGCTCTTGTGATAAGACATGACAGAAGTGGCACTGTGTTAATTGCAGGTCTTCACAGGCCAAGTAGGTTTTGTGTCACTAGGATTGAAAGAAGTCTGAGCTATCCTGCTAGACATGGAAACAACGCATACTACCTAATATCCTGCACCATATTCAGACATAGGACTGGGGTGTCTTGATTGTCCAAATGTAGGAGTCCAGCCAGTATCATGTGGGGCCAAGACAAACTGTCTTCATGGAGTTCAGCCCCATGACTTCAAATTCACATAGAAAATAAAAAGCTGATTATATCAAGCCACTGACCTTCATGGTAGCATGCTACACAGATTAAAATGGACTTTGAGCTGGGTTTATATCCAACAAATCATTTCTCATGTCTTTTCTCATACCTGTTCATTGCCCAAGTGTTTCCCTGACTCTGTGTTGCTAAGGGACCTGCCACACTGTTGAGTACTATGTTGGTTGTAGTAAAGCTGTGTTAAGCATTCCTCAACAGCTGCCTGGTGGCTAGTGGTCTTCTTTACCAGCCTTACATTTGTCCTCACTCAAAGAAGGTGTCTGCTGAGATGAACTTGAGAGAATGTTCTACCATGGGACACACAGGCACTAATTTCTTGTAGTTGCATACTCTTCTGTCTTTAAAAAATGTGAAAAATAGTGCTTTGTTATAAAGAGTACTTCCTGGCACCCCATTAAGCCCAAACTCACCTCTCAGACTCCCTCAGTAACTGTATATCTTACTTACTAATGGACAAGAACAGCACAGAAAGATCTAGGATAAAAAAGATTAAAAAGCAAAGACAGTCCAGGAGAAGGCATAATATAAATCTTTTGACCTTCAAATTATGTGCTCCAAGGAAAACTTGGAAGATAGTTATTTAGTTTTATTTTAAACTTTCTGGAAGGATCTACAACATTTTTTAAAAAATTCAACTTTTACTTTCATAAGTACAATGAATACTTGCCCTGAGGTCCCTGTAGTAGCATACAAAAGCAGTTTTCTTGGGAAGTTTAAGGTAGTACTTTTCTCATTGTGTTGTCAGTGCTTTGTACTTAAATTAATGATTTACCAGTGTGTGTGTGTGTGTGTGTGTGTGTGTGTGTGTGTGTGTATGCATGTGTGTGCATGTGTTCTGCCTAGCAATGTCTGTCTTCAAACCATCCTACACGGTTGATTAAGAAGGAATTACTGAGATCATGGTGATGCAAAGCAGCAAGACATAAGTACGGACTGAAGAAAAGGGAAAGGCTTTAGAGGGCCCAGTTGCCTTTCTGAGTTCACAGAATGGGTTTTATTATGCACACCTTAACATCGTCTTGTGGCTTTTCATCCATCAGTCATATTTACAAACACTGACCCAAAAGCATACTATTTATGGAAGGAACATGACTGTTGGGCATCAGTATTCTAGAGAGAACATTTATTCTAGAAAAATGTTCTAGAAGAACATTTAGGGAAAGATATTTTAAGTGAATATTGTAGGTGCTTATAAGTTGCTTTTTGGCTGCTGGTTTACCAACTCTATAGTATTATCTCAGGCTAGTCTTCCCTAGTGTTCTAGTGGCTAAGACTTGGTACTCTCTGGACAGGTCCATATTTTATTTTTTATGTATTTTCAGTATATCTTTTATTTCAATGTTTTTGATTCCTGAAAATTGATAGCTATATACTCAGCCTCTGACACTGTAGTCCCCCTGGGACATATGGAACTCTTTGCACATACAAGGTGGTTTTACCTGAGCACATAGCTGCTACACATATTTTAGTAAGAAGAGGCCCAATGCTGGTTAGCACGCTGCAGGGCACAGTATCTGAAATACAGAGAGTGGCCAATTAGGGACTTTTCAGTGAATGGGCAAGAGGTCAGTAAGGGTAACAAGTATACATCTACTTTTACTTTGAAGATTAGGATAGTTGACTTTGTTAAGGATCACATTATGTTTTCCAGTATAGCGCATTGTCTTCCTAATATTAATGTATACAGGTTTTTAAAAATTCTTTGAATTAGAAGAGATCAGTTAGATAATATTTGTTTATTTTAGAGTGCACTTGCCACTTGCTAGTTGAAGAGAAAGATTTAGATTTATTAGCACATTAGTAGATGACCACTAAGGTCTGGGTTGATGAATATGCATGGTGCCTTCAGTCCCCTCAATGTCATGTCCTCATTTTCTTGTATGGTTATAGAATGAGCACAGATCTTCAGATGTGTTCCATGTTAAGGTTATATATGAAGAACATCTTGAAAGAAATGGTATATCAAGAAAATACATAGTGATTGCAATTTGAAAGATACTACACTTCAGTTAATATGTTACTTGCTTTTGGAAGTTAAAAGCTAGTATGCCACATAATGGCCCTGATTAATAAGTGGAAAGGCTCTTTTGCTTTGGGTTGCTTGCTTTTCTAGCTTCTGGAGTTTAAGCTTTGCTGTTTTAATGAAAGAAAAATAAGCAAATGCAACTAATAAATTTTTCTGAGTAGTAACATTGTTTAGTACATTGTAGCCACATGACTAAGAAAAGTAGAATTCACAACTTCCTCGGCAGAATGTTCAGTCTGGGGAACTATTTCCTCCTCCTGTGTAGTAGGGTAGAGACCAGGGTGTGCATGACATTCTCCCAAAATGGCACTTAACATCTTTTCAAAGTGGCCTCATTTTATACATGGTCGGGAGTGAGTCCAGGGTGTTTAGAGAAGAGAAATGTTTGAAGGTTCTATATGCAATACAAGCTGTATAGCTTCTTTTAAATAAAAAAATACTAAGATTGTACAGGAAAAAATCTATGACAGTTTCAAAACTGTATCTGTCTTATTTTCCTTTGTCTTTTATATGTTAGGAAGTTTGGATTTAATTGCTGTATACCTCTTTACTGTGATGTTGTTAGGTATACCACGATAATTCTGAATTCATCTCTATTCATCTTGAAATAACTTAAGTTGAAATACTCTTACACAGTATCACTTGGACTAGAGCTTGATTTTAAATATTGATATATATTTGTAACTGCTGTGGGTTAAAGGACCCACTTAATTTGATTCAAAAGACAAGGGGAAATCAGAACCAGTTTGAGCCATTTCTTTAGTCTGTTACTCCAGTTTTTACTAAATACATAATAGCTATGAGAATTAATTAGATTATAGATTCTTACAGAAGTTTGGCTCACTAACAGAAACTTCAGTGCTCAAAGGCAACAGAAAAAGGTGATTTAAAGACCACATAGTTGGTGAAATCATCTAGATTTAAAATTGCTGGTAGAAGTTAGAGAAATGTCTCAGTGCATAAAGCACTTGCCATGCAGATATGAATTTCTGAGTTCAGTTCTTCAGAACTCATGGACATTTACACACCCGAGTAGGCATCTGTACATGAGGTGGGCATCAGGAAAATTTTCTTGGAAGCTTGCAGACCACCTAATTTGGTACACAAAGCATTAAACAACAAAAAGACTCTTCCTGGAATGAGGTACCAGATGAGAACTGACACTGTGAGATTGTCCTCTGATCTCCCTTCACTATGGCTTATAGGCCTGCATGCACACACACACATACATTGCTTTTTAGTCTTTGTTCAGTTAGAGTTATTCAATTTTATTTAGATGGGAAAATAATATTTTAAAAAATCACAATTTTCTTTTTCTGAAGTAGGGTCTCACTCTAGCCCAGGCTAACCTAGAATTCATTCCATAGACTCAGGGTAGCCTCAAACTCACAGAGATCCTCCTACCTCTGCCTCCCTAGTACTGGGATTAAAGGTGTGCGCCACCACACCCAGCTATAAATATCACAATTTTCAGTCAACATTTATGTTTCAATCAGGTATGGGTCTTTAGCCAGGTGTGGTGGCACATGCCATTTTAATCCCAGCACTTGGGAGGCAGAGGTAGAAGGATCACCATGAGTTCAAGGCTACCCTAAGACTACAGAGTGAATTCCAGGTCAGCCTGGACTAGAGTAAGACCCTACCTTGGGAAAGAAAAAAAGAAAAAGAAAAAAAAATTGGGTCTTTATTTCTTTATTTTCTTTACAATGAAAAATTTCTCTGCACTGAATCTGCCATGTAAGATTTCTTCTTTTATCCTTTCAGCTTTGCTTTAGTATTTGTCTTGAGGGAACATGCCTTTTATAAAAACAATAGTTAATTGGTGCATAAAATTTTATATATTTATCATAGATGCTGTGTGTATTTGTATGTGTACATTGTGGAGTGGGTCAGTCAAGTGCTTTAGCATATGCATGGCTTTTATACTTCCTTTTTTTTTCATACTCCTTGAATGACCTCTTGGTCTTAAAGCCTTGGGTGCTTTCCACATCCTGAAGCTTCAGATCTTTCCTAAGCACTCTGTTCCAGGCCACAGAGCGCAGCTCTTACAGCACCTGAACATTATTTTGCCCATTGCCTCTATGCCATCCCTTTTGTCCCACTCGTCCATCGGTCTGCTAACTCCCGCTCGTGCATCCAGTCACTCCTCAGATATGCCTTCCCTGAGGAGCTGCCCCTGTTGTCCAGACCCACATTACATGTCCTCTGTCGACCTCAGCAGCTAGCTTCTCATGGCTGTGTGTGTGTGTGTGTGTGTGTGTGTGTGTGTGTGTGTGTGTGTGCGCGCGCGCGCGCGTGCTAGGAGAAGATGGAGACCACGTCTGTTGTGTTCTAACAGATTCCTCTGCTTTTCTTGGTTTTATTGTAATTTGTTCATTCAGAAAATGGATACTTTAATTTTGATTCTTGGTATACTTCAAGCATCTTCTTACGCACTGAAGAGATAACGGTGGCATGTGCCGCAGGGTACACCTTTGAATGTTTTCCTTTAGCACGTAGGGTTACTTTGGAGAGGTTGGAGATGAAGGATAACAGAGCTCATGAGCAAAGGAGACATTTTATTTCATTTTATTTCTTTAACCTGTCCTTGGCATGCAGAAACTGAAAGTTGATGTCACCTACACAAGATTACCCAAATAATGGTGAGGCATATGATATTGGCAGAGAGGGTAGATGGTGTGACATGTATGTGTTTGGATCTTTCTCTGTCTGTGTGTCTGTGTGTGTATTTGCTTTACGTGTGCATGTGTGTTTTTATGTCTTTTTCTCCATATATGTTCTAAAGAAAATTTCTCAGTGTGATATGTAGGCCAAATAGCTTGGATGTATTAAAACTGTAGAGTCCAAAATAGTGATGCAGGTCAAAGAAAGTCAGGGGAAGTTGCTTTGATTTGGTTGGATTGAAAATGTTTTCTTCGTGTTGAATCTGAGACTTCATCAGACTTAGTTTTATTGTTTATGCTCAGTAAGCATCTTTCTAGGGCCAAAGCGGTGCATAAGAAGAGACCCAGCCTCTGCTCTCATACTGTTGGTATAACAGCCGCTGCGTAGAGCAGAGGGTGGAATCACAGAACAGTGTTGAGAATGTTGTGTGGCATGTACAATTTGTAGTCATGAAACTAGATGGTGATATGGATCTAAGTCTAGGTAGCAGATAATCTTGTAATGCATTTGATATTTTATATCTATATTTTGATAATATAGTGATTATAACCAGCTATATAGCAGTTAAGATGAAAATGAGAGAGAGGAGAAAGGGAATTATACTGGATCTTTCAATCAGCCATATGTTCTATATGTGAAAGAAAAAAGTATTTCTTTGTCTTTCAAGTCTAAGCTGTCATTTTATAAAGTTCAGTATCTTATGTCTCGGGCTACTCATTACGTGATAATGATGTCAGTGGCTTATTGATGTCAGTGTGGGCTGGTCTCCAGCAAATACATGAAAAAGATGGAAGCCAGTGACTGATTGATAGGCTCCTTAAACAGATTGGCACAAGGATGCCTTTCTGCGTTTAGGGAAGCAGTACACAGTGCATAAAGAATCACAGCTCTTAGAAGTAGCTTCGGGCTCCTGCTTTCTGCTGTGTAACTTGGGGACTGGCTCTGACTCAGACTTCCCCCAAGGAAGCCTGGATCTTTAAGGAAATATCACTAGTTGTTAATAGATGGCCCTGAGCTGACACGTGGCCCCTGTGAGGTATTTGGTGTGTTTCCCAGGGGTAACCCTGACAGTGCTCAATAGCCCCAACTGGGTTCAAACTTCAAAATTCAAGAAATTGTTAAGTTTCAATTTCTCTTTATGTAATCTACTTGCAACTAAAGCTCGTGGACTTCGAACCACACAGTTTGAGCGAGGGCACAAGCCTGGTGTGGCGCCTATACTCACCGAGCATGCTGCCTGTGTTTATTGACTGACCAGGGGGCTGTCTATGTCTTTCCTAGAACAGAGTAGCCATCAAACTTAGATACTTATATTGCCAAAAAAGAAAAATGAGTGGTAACCTGTTAACAGTTATAGCTTGGGTGTTTCAAATAACACGTCATCATGCATCCTCAGTGCCCCTTTTGTCTGCTGATGGCCAAGTTCATAAAGTTCCTTTAAAGAAATGGGAAAATGTTGGGTTTTCTTTTCAGCTTTTCAGTTTAATAGTCATGTCATCTTGGTTACCAGCCTTCCAGGCTTATCTCCATGGCTGTAAACTCTCCTGGCCCCTGCCTGGAAGCCACATAGCTTCACAAATGGGGTTCAAAAGTGTTCCTGATTGATGGAGCACAGGCTCTGACCAAGTGAAACAAATGGCTTGGTACACAAGAGGATCAGGGGCCCTTGTGGAAGGAGTTGTGGGGAGCCCCTGAGGCAGTAATGGGGAGTGCAGGTACCCTCAGATGCCTGCCTCTGAACCTACATCAATGACCAGTGTAAGGACACCTTTCCCTGAGGAATGCTGCATGCTTGCCAGCCTCTCTCTCATCCATCTGGAATGGCCACCCAGGAGGTGCAGGGATCGGCCTCCGTCTCTGCTTCCCATACAGTTTTCCTCACCTTAGGAATGTTCTGTGGAACCCAAGCCATTGTGGATACTAACACTGGTGGCTCTGGATTGATGTACAGCTAGCATGTTGATGTTTCCTTCTGACAGTGAAATTTAGTTTGCCAGTTGGGATTTTTCTAAAGTTTGTAAGTTTCCTTATCAGAGGCATAGTTCATCAACATGCACAATTTCACCTATACATACTTTAAAGAAACTGCTCATGGAAGAATGGCTAAGTGTTATAAAGTCATACATACCAAGTTGCAACATGGGCAGGATTTTGGGGGGGGGTCTTGAATCAATGGCATTGTTATTCTCAAACATATTTATCCTTTTCCTCTCACCAAAAGGTATGCTTTATCGTTTCTTGAGAGTGAAATAGTCCTTAGGAAAAGAAA
Organism: Jaculus jaculus; assembly: GCF_020740685.1. Lineage (NCBI taxonomy): Eukaryota > Metazoa > Chordata > Mammalia > Rodentia > Dipodidae > Jaculus > Jaculus jaculus. The sequence goes on along the minus strand of NC_059113.1, from coordinate 8,640,031 downwards.
ACTGCTACACTGTGTAATTTAAAGTATTTTGCTATTCGAAAACAAATTATAAGAAAGGTATTAACCTTTAATAGTAAATTGGCTTGTTTGTGAGGAAGATTTGGGAAAATAAATGTTCTAGTATGGTACATAAAAGAAAGAACCATAGCTCTTACTTTTCTGTTGTCTTTGTCTTCTTTCTGTCATGAAAGGCCATGAACTGAGAGGTTAGTGTCTTGGCTAAAAGATAAGCTTGGTTTGGCACTGATTCTTCTGTTTTTACCTCAAGCTGTTTTTTCTGTCCTCAGAACACACTCTCAGTGGGGGTGGAAGTGGGCGGGACATGAAGCAGTGGTTTACATTGCATTGCCTGGCTACAGCTTGGCATTTCTTTCTTTTTGCTTTTTCTTTGCGTCATTGGTATTGGTGTCACTAATTTTACTTCCCCCTCTACCCTTTTATAGCTTGTTTCTTAAGGAGTTGCTCAGTATCTTAGCATTATATTTTCTTTGTCATTAAAGTAGTCTCATAGAACCACCTGAGAGGCATTGTCTAGTCCATTTTATAGGGTTGATATTAGAATGATACACAATGTAAAGAAAAAGGAAAAAGAAAACTCCCTCTTAGTAGGTCTTCTGGACGTTCCCTCTGGCTGTCTCATACCACATGTTTCAGTCCCTCAAAAAGGTGGGAAATGAAGCAGAAGGTGGAGGGCAGCCTCATTGCTTGTAGTGATTCCAGAAATCAAAAATTAACCTAAGCTGGGTTAACCTTATCCTAGTACTTAGGAGGCAAAGGTAGGAGGATTGGTAAGAGTTCAAGGCCACTCTGAGACTACAGAGTCAATTCCAGGCCAGCCTGAGCTAGAGCAAGACCCTGGATCGAAAAAAATAAAGAAAAGAAAAGAAAAGTTAGCCTACTTGCTAGACGTATAAAGGATTTTTACCTCTACAGGACAGAGTGTGATTGAAATACCTTGGTTTCATCTTTCTTCTCACCCCAACCAAGGAAATCTATAATAGTAGTTTCTTCTAAGTCTCTAATCCTACTTACATCTCCTCCTTCAGATATTTCATTCCCTTGTCTGTTCTCGAAACTCACTGCAAAAGTAAAGGAAGGGCACTGTATAAGATGACACTTCTTGGAGATTGTATTCAGTTAGACCTTAAAGGATAGATACAACTGGATGTGGTTGGAGTGGAGGCTTTTTTCCAAGCTTGACGTACAAGGGGTGAATCTTGACTAGGTGCCAGTAAATAGAATACCTCCACTGCACTGAATATGGGATATGAGGTTATTGGGAAGAAAGAAATTAGGAAATTAGATCTGTTCAATATTATCTGACATGAGAAAATTCAGTTCACTTTCACAGACTGTCCTTTTACCTGCAATTTCTTCTCTCTTTCCTTCTCTCCCTTTTTCCCTCTCTCCCTTCTGTATTCTCCTCCTTTCTGCTATTTCTCCTTCTATGCCAGTGTCTTGACAAGCTTTGAATTCACTAAGCATTCCAGGCTGGCCTTGATCTCATGGTCTTCCTGCCTCTACCCCTACAGTGCAGGATTATAGGTGTGTGCCACCATGCTAGGGTTGAAGTTTCTAATTTCATAGGTTGATAACTTTGCTAAGCCAATCTGCCTATTCCACATCTTCCTATTGAGTTGTTAGAATTATGGTTTTACCCACTTATGCCCATAAACACTTTGTTCCCAGAGATTCATGCTGTTAATTAATTATATCAATTATTTCTTTATTCTTATTGCAGTCATTCATTTATTGATTTCTCCATACATAACTTCATTTTTTCTAGTTTGTTCAGCAATATTTGTCTTTCTCATATTAATACTGGCATGCCAACATTGATTCTTGCTATAACTACAAAAAGAAGTATGTTTCCTGCTAGTAGACCGTGGTCACAGTCTTGGTAATAGGCCTGTCTCTCTGGACTTGGACCACATCAAAGCCTTCCACGCCACATCATTTTACCCTCAACTGCCTCTATAGAATCCATAATTTATCTCTTTTTTAGTATTTCAGTTCATTTTATGTCTACTACTCTTAACTCCCAGTACAATATTTTGTCTGTAAGTTTAGAAGTCTCACACTCATATGACTCTGCCTAGCATTTTCAGAATGCTGGAAAGCTTCTACAGGGTTTCTGATATGTATGCATGCAGAAGTTGCCATCAAGTTGATTTCTCCCTCAGGGAACACAAGAGGAGATTTCAGATGAAAAAATGGCTCCTCAGTGACAGTGTGTGGGAGAATCAAGTTTCCTCTAGAAAATCAAATCAGAAGAAAAGCCACATGCTTTTATGGACTTGTCTTGCATGTGACTTAAGAAGGCTACTGTACTTGCTGTGCCCATGCTTACAAGCACCATTATTCTATAAACAGTGCAGCGCCCAGTAACTCTTGAGCTGTGACTGTAAGCACGCCCTGGGAGAGAGTCTAGTGAAGATACAGAAGGAGCATGCTTTTTGTTCCAGTCCTCAAAATAGAAAGGGAACTCTGTCATCTGTCTGTATTTCAGCAGGTTGCAAATGCCCATGGAACTAACTTGGATTGCATTAAAATAGCTACTGAGGACCTTCTTAATGTTTGCTATAAAATGAGAAAGCGAACTGGATAATGAAATCTAAAAATGCAAGAAAGATTACATCCATATATGCACAAAGGCATTTGATGAATCTGCATGACAGCTCATGCCTGAGCATTACTTGTGGCACTTATCTTTCTGAGACAATGAATACCGGCAATGGTAATATTGATGATTTTATCTTCTCAGCTCAGAGGAGAGCAGCACCCGTGTAATTTGCAACCATCTATCTTTTGCTTGCTTCTAGGCTCATGAACAGCTGAGGAAAAAAAATATCATGGGTCACTCCCAAGAGGCATGAGTGTCACTGTTAACTCAGTGGAATACATACATATATACTTTCTCTGAAGCACCTTTTGTTCATATGCATATCAGCCTGATGGCAAACATTTTTTAAAGTATGAGTTTGGAAGCCTACGCTCAATCCCACTATGATAATGGAGAAAACAGAACATTTATGAAGCAACTATAAAAGAACACAGGCATCCGTGATGGATGCTCACTATCAGAATCATACAATAAATGCTTCATACTTCAGACAGTGAGTTTGTCTATGCAAGAAACCTTTGTGGGGCTGATGGGATGTGGATGGGCCTTACAGGCAGGATATAGACAACAGATAGTGAAGGATGAATGTTTGGAAGAGAAAAGAACTAGAGTAGAGCAAGATTTGGGAGGAAGTGTGGGCATGTGGTTGGAGTGGTGAACATCAGTGGAGGTGGTGGACCTGGGTTCAGATTGTACTGTTGTTCTGACAAGAACAGGGATGGCCAGAGGAGCGGGAGAGGGTCCTGGGGCTGAGACAGCACATGCCTTTCTTACCCCATCCACAGTGCTTACCTCCTCCTCTTTGGCTTCAGCTTTTTGAAAATGAAACCATATGTGTCTGTATGAATTAAATAATGGACAGTTTATATGTATTTTTAAACTTTTTATTGACAGCTTCCATAATTATAGACAATAAACCATTTTAATTCCCTCCCCACCCCCACCTTCCCCTATTTTTAAAAGATAAGTTTATTCTTAGCATGGATTATATATTTCCCAGATGAGAGGAAAACTTTACAAGACCGTATAGGAACAATAAATCTGAGATAACTAACTGTGATTAGGATTTTCAACTGTTCTAGAAGCAGGACATGTTCATTTTTAGGTTGTGATAGAACTCATTTTTTCTATTTGTCGGCTCAGAGAAGCAGACCAAGCAAAGGTAGGGTGAGTGTTCCTTCTTTAAGAGAGGGAACAGCCTGCTCCTTGTGGAGTTAGGGGAACTCTAAGACTCTGTCACATACATTTTAGTCCCACTGACATATTACTCCCACATCCTTGTGGGTAGTAAAGTTAAATTTTAAAAAATGTTCTTTGATCTTCCGCCCACTGATCTAGTAGACATTTAAGTTCAATACTGCATCTGGAGAAAAGGGAGTTGAAATAATTTATACTGCTTAAAAAGTACCATAAAATCACAGTTTCTGCATCTGTACTAGTTTTGAGATTGTAATAATAAATTGGCTTCCATTCTAAAATGTGTTGTTAGTCATCACACTTTACACAGCGTTACTATTTGTGACCTACTTAAAGTGATTGTCCTTTCAGTGGGAACAATATGTATGCAGCCGTTGGTTGACTTACAGACTTTTTTAAAAAGCAGACTTAATTGTGACGCATTTGGAACATCAATGGGTTGAGTATTGTGATTCTCAATGGACTGGTTCCATAGGGTGAAGAAACATGATGAGTGTCTGTTTAGAGGATCTGTTAGTAAAGAGTTGCTCTGACAAACTGAAGGTCTCCCTCTTGCTCTCTATATAAAGGCAGGGCACATCTCCCAGTGTTGTTACCTGTTAGGCAGTGATTCCTGAGGCAGTAATAAGAAGACTGGGCAATTCTTGGCCTTTCCTGTTGCTTTTTCTTGGGCCTTGGGCATGCTACCTGACCTCACATGGCTTCATTTCCTTCATGTATAATGTATAATGGTCCATTAATATCTATCTGTATGTCAAACTTGTTAAGTCCTGAGGTTTTTATAGCCCAGGATATGTTGCAGAATATGAAGGGGTAATTAGTAGCCTGTAAGTGGCTCAAACCCCTGGTTCTAGTCACACAGGCCCTCAGTACGTTACCCAGATTGACACTTCGAAAGGAGTCTTAACTCAGATGTTCCCCCTGTGCTTTTCTTTCCCTTTGGAACTTCGGTTAGAGTTTGATAGATTTGTTCAGAGGTATTTGACCTTTAAGAGAAAACACTGGGATGGAATTGTATCAGAGATTATATGCTCCTTGTTTTGCCAGCTAGAAGTGAGATGGTATGGAGGAGTGTCCTGGGAGACAGATGGCACTCGCCTGGGGTCCTCAGAGCGCGTGGGATTTTCCTCCCAGTGTCACATGGACAGAAAGCTTGGCTCCTAGCTTCCTCTCCTGAGAGAATCACTGGAATGCTTGTAATTGAATACTCTTTTCACAATACCATTCCCCTCTGTATATTTTCATCTCATTATTTTACAAATATAGAATTATTTTTTTTTTCCCCAAATCTGGGATTTCTAGAAGAGCCATATAGAATTACATAGAATTATAAAAATTAAAGCCTTTGGAATGTAACTAACAATAATAAGTCACTGCTTTTGAAAGTGACCTTTTAACCATATTTTCTGTTCCCATTGATATGGAGTGGCTGTCATCATGTGCATTAAAAACACCCTGAAGCCCTGCCCTGCAGCCACTGAGGCTCCTGTGCTGTCTGCAGAGCTCTGAGTGGGTGGCCAGGCAGGGGGAGGGTTTATAGCAAAGACTGCCTTTTTTTATTTTTTAAATTTTGCTGGGAAACTCAAGGTGTGCTTCTTTCAGCATATTTTACTTTGATTTCTCCTTTGGGTCATTTTGTATGTGACACATTCTGTATCTCTATGTCACTCAACATCTAATTATTGCCAGTTGTTAACTACTGTAAACACATATGATTGCAGGTAGTTCAAGAATTGGGGTAGAAGTTATTGTTTTATTCCTTATATTTATTTTCCTTTATTTAATAAATTTATACAATTTCTCCAGAAATTTACTGAAATATGTTGTCGACTGGGGTCTTCCTCGGAAGCTCACAGGATGCAGTTCTGCCAAAATGTGTAATCCAGCAGGAGTGTCTAGTGGTTCCTCTTGTTAGGGGTGGTGGGAGTATATCAAGCTAACTAAATATGCTTAGTTTTGTATCCAAAGTTATGTGCTTACTTTGAATCTTCCAAACTCCATTCTTCTTGCAGAGTCTCTGCATTTGCAAGTTCCGTATGCACTGGGTATGGCATTAGTTCTTAATGGTATGGCTCAAAATGGGACTGTTGTAATGACCTGTCCTTTCATACTTTGGGGTATTTGGGATGGGGCAAAAAGGACAGATATCATTTTCTGTATTATAATGGTAAAACCCTTTTGTCTCTACAATAAGAGATAAGATTTCTATTGATCCTTGTTGGTCATAGCATTCAAAATAGTTAAAAATTTTGACAAAGCAAAATCTATGGTACTGAATTTTGCTATATATTTTTGTGTGCATACACACACAGATGCACATGTGCGCACACACACACACATGCACACACCTCTAAAGAGCTATTGGGTTAAATAAATGAAACTAACTATACTGCTAACATGGATAATTTTTAGGGTTAAAAATAAATATTCAGAACAAGCAAATCTGACTCCCTCAACACTGGACATATGCTATCCTGATCTTCAACTATAGACAGTTAATAGGGGATGTTAAACAAGAGTCTGAGCTAAAACAGTCTTGGATTACTACATTTTAAAATCTTGTCTAAGTGAGATATTTTTGGTATATTTTTAAGGTTTGATTTAAATGTGAATGTTTTAAAATAAGAACATTATTAGCTGGACATGGTGGTGCACATCTTTAATCCCTGCTCTTAGGAGGCAGAGGTAGGAGGATTACCGTGAGTTTGAGGCCACCATGAGACTACATAGTTAATTCCAGGTCAGCCTGTGCTAGAGTGAGACCCTACCTCAAAAAACCAAAAAATTAAAAAAAGAACATTATTGTTCAAAATAAAGATGTATTTTGACAGTCTTACTGTTTCTCCCAAGTTTCTTGTATAACTTGAAAATAATTTTGCTCTGAAGCCCCCTAAAATGTACAATAAATTTTGGGATTAGTAGCTCAACTTCAGATTAAAACAAGTTTCATAAACAATCAAAGTCAGGTGCTGAAGAGATGGCTCAACAGTTAAGACATTTGCCTGCAAAGCCTAAAGACCCAGGTTCATTTCGCCAGTACCCTCATAAAGCCAGATGCACAAGGTGGCACATGCATCTGGAGGTCATTTACAGTGGTTAGTATCCCCTGTGTGCCCATTCTCCCTCCCTGCCTCCTTCTCCCTCTCTCCCTCTTCTTCTCTTTCTGCCTCTTTCTCTCACAGTCTTTCAAATAAACAATAAATAAGTAAAAAAAGTATTTTAAAAATAATCAAAGTCAAATCCAGGATTGCTAGGCAAAACTTTATATATGTCACACATGAAACATTTCATCTAGATAGTCTCAGAGGAACCCACTTCTGTCTTCCATGGCACCTTCTAGAAAGTCTTTTGTCTGGCAGAGTGGAGTGGAGAATCTCTCCTGCTGGCTTTCAGAAGTCAAGCCACATAATTTCCAATGTCTTTCTTGGCTCTTTGATTTGGTCTAGTCCTCCTGGTGCAGGATAAGTCAGTGATCACTTCCTTTCTTTAATTCTTTCTTTTCATAAGATATTCCCATCAGCTGCTTGGCAGTTCTATAGGAATTGTAGCAGTCAGGTAAATCTGGAGTCCCAGTGTCTGTTGTGAATGGTGTATAGGCCTTTGTGTTAAACTCTGCTCTCCCCATTTGCCTTCTTTATTAAAAAGACACAAAAATCTGATTCACTCAGTTTACTTGTTCTCCTTTGCATGAAAATCGTTTAATTTTAAGCTCGTTTTATTCCTGATTAGAAAATTTCCCTGACCTGCTACTTCTTTTATCACTTCCTGTTTTTCTCATGCTGTATGCCATCTCCTAAAGATTCTCAGGGTTTTAGCTTCAGATTATGTGACATTTCAGGCCTTAGAAGAGCATAAGCTCAAGAGCTCAGGTAGTACATGGACATGTGATAATAGTGCTTTCTTTGTCTTTCATATTTTCTTTTAAATGTATTAAGCATTATTCTAGATAAATATTTAAAATATTAGCAATGTATCAGTATTCTTTCAGCCCACAGATAGTTTCTGATGATTTCTTTCTCATTCTTTTTAATGTATAATACCAACATACCAACTATCGTTCCCTCTCTCTCTCTTTCTCTCTCTCTCTCTCTCTCCTCTCTCTCTTACTCTCTCTAAAATTTGAAATCTTTTATTATCCCTTATAGTGGAATAATGTTAATCTGTCCATGCAATGAATAGCATGAGAAAAATAGGTAAATATTGCTCAATGATTCAAGATAGGTGAATGTGAATAAAAAGAAAACCAAAACTATGATAAAAAGACATTTATCATAACCTCATAAGAGGGCTGCTTGAGTAAATTATGGGATGGGCTTGTGGTAGCTGCAATGGCAGGAGGTAAGATAAATCACAGTGTTATAAGTCAGGAGAATATGAAGGAAATTAATATGCAAATACATAAAATGTAGACCACAGCAAATGTTTGAAAATCTAATTCCCTTTCTTTAGTCCCTTGAACAACCTGAGCAAAGTAAGCTTGGGCTTAAAAGCTTAAAATATCAGTGTAAAAAGAATGACAAATTAGCATATTCAGAGTACAGTTATAGTGAATGACCTCACAGCAGTAACACTGCGCCTAACAGAATCACAACAGTTACTCAGTGAGGCCTATACTTATGGAGAGTCCCCTCTGCACTCATTCTAGAACACTTAACACAGACACTTCCCTTTAACTTGCCCCACTGCTTGTGAAAGTGGTCCCAATGCTAAGGAAATGCAAGAAGCAAATGTTTCTGTCTCATAAAATAAAAGAAACTTAGTTTGGTAATTTTTTACTATTATATCTTAAGGTCTTGGATTTTAATTTTATATTGGAGAAAAGACTTACCTACCCAAGCCATTACACTGGCCTGTGACCTTGCCTATGTTCCTTATAATAACTTGAAGCAACTTGGGAGGATGACTGTGTTTGCCTATGGGCTGCCTCCCTCACAGAAAATCTATTTTCCTGCTGGGAAGATGCTTTGCATTCTTGCCATCATGCCTTGTCCTACCTAGTGCAATGTCAGACATAGAATGCAGCCTTAGTGAATATTTGCTAAATTAACTTATGTGCCAACTTGAGTTTCCTGTTAGTCAATATAGAAAGAAAGAGGGCTGGAGAAATAGCTCAGCAGGTAAGTTGCTCGCTTTCAAAAGCCTAGTGACCTGAGTTCAATTCCCCAGTACCCATATAAAACCAGATGCACAAGGTAACGCTTGTATCTGGAGTTCACTTGCAGCACGTGTCTATTCTCTCTGCCTGCTAGGTGTGGTAGCACATGTCTTTAATCCCAGCACTCAGGAGTCCAAGGAAGGAGAATCACTGTGAGTTCAAGGCCAGCTGGACTAGAGTGAGAGACAACCTCAGAACAAAAAAAGATGGGAAGAAAGGGAAGAATAATTGGGCTGAGCAGAGTAAGTACTGCTACCAGTAGGAGCTGTTAAGCAGCTGGACTGTAGGACTGTTCTCCCTGTCAGAGATTATATCAGCCAAGACAAGCATTCACACCTTGGTTTGGGAAAAAAAAAAAAAATAAGTTGTATTCCTTTTCAAAACAAGGAAGCTAGTTAATATAGATTTTGTAAAGACTTACCATTTTCTTATATGTTTGTGGGGGGCCGGATTAACATGGCCTATCTTAGGTAGCACTACCACATCCATCCTACTTAATCTTTCTGAAGAGTGTTATAATTTTTTAAATCTATTTTGTTTTACTTTTCTAATGAGCAAGAGCTAAGCAGCATGGGCTTGAAATGCACCTGTGCCCCTTCTGACCTCAGCAGTGCCATTAATGATCTGGACATTGCTTTCTCCTCAGGAACATGGAAGTGATGGTACTATCTATCTCTCAGTTCTTTTGTTTTTATGACCCAATTCAGGAAAAAGTGCTTAGAACTCTGCCTGGCAAGAGCAGTAAGTGTGTTTGCTGTGGGGCTGCCAACCAGTAAACTCACACCTCCTGGATGCCAAGATAAACAGGATAAACTCTGCCTGCACTCTGCCAGATGCACTTGTCAGAAATTAATTCCACACTTATTTTTCGAGGATATACTGCTCACCTCATGCTCTGGGAGATTTGGGAGGAGATTTCAAGGGATCTCATTACCCTGCAGGAAGGTCAGCTGCATGTGACATACACGGCCAGTGCCAAAAGCGAGCTGAAGAGCAGGAGGAGGCTGAGCTTTGAGGTGTATTTTAAAGGATGAGTAGGATATGCAAAGGGAAATTTGGAAAAGATGCAATAAAATGAGAAAACAAGCATAAGATGAGTATGTGGGGGGTGTAGGATGTGTACATGTGTGGGGGTGGTAACTGAAAGGAATTAAACATGGAGAGTAGTTCTAATTAGATGAAATAAGTTACAGAAAAAGCTAAATTTCTGAATAAGAGCATAAGATTTAAGAAGATCTTTATAGATCCTTTCACTTATCTCTCTCTTCAAAATATAATCTTAATTCCGGTTTATTAAATTTTTTTAGGCTGATTGAACTAGAACATTCTTTTGCAATAGATAAAATACTAAGAAGCCATGGACTACTCCAAAGGTTTTTTAGCTGGTGAGGCAATACAAACAAAGGGCATCAAAGGAGTTGATTGGTTTATGTCATTAACCTCATCCACTTTCAATGGGGATGAGTTTACCAGTGTATTGTAATCCTGAGTTTTGTTAGTTACAGCTTCCTTAGCAATCTCCATAGCAGAAAGAACATGGCTGGGCTAACAGTATGTCAAAGTTCACTAACTGGGGTTTGCCAGATCCTCACTGAGGAATTTGTTCCTTCTGTTTTCTTTTCCTCTTTCTTTTAAATAAACTTTGTTTAAAAAAAAATAGTGGTTAAGGCATTTGCCTATAAAGCCTAAAGATACAGGTTTGATTCCCCAGTACCTACGTAAGCCAGATGCAGAAGGTGGAGCATGAGTCTGAAGTTTGTTGGCAGTGGCTAGAGGCCCTGGTGCCTCCATTCTCCCTCTCTCTCTCAAAAAAATTTAAGAAAATATTTTTAAAAAGGCCTACTAGCTAAGATTGTTTCTTCCTTGGACTGTGTTTGAATGGGCAATGCTAATACTCTCTTGTACTCTTTGCCATATTCTTTGTGTGATAGCTAATGGTGGTGATATAATGTATTTAGTCACATTACAGTCATTTTTTTTCTTTAGTTATCATTTATTTTTAAAGACTGTGAAGTTAATAAGTATATAACCAAGAGAAAAAGTCTCCTCAATGGCAGTTTTTAAGAACAACATTTTATTGTCTTTAGTAACCCATTCTTTGGTAACAATAAACATTCAAAAGTCAATAGTATCAACAAGGTATGCAGGACGCTGTTCATTTACCTGGTGGTGGCCATGGGAGTCCATCATGAAGGAACACCCTCTCTGGACGGGCTCCTGCTTGTAGTAGAGATGAACCAGCAGGCTGAACCCAGCCCCACAGTGTTCTTGAAAGCTTCTGCTGCATGTGACATGGTCCACATTTGCTCAGAGTAAACAGACCAGAGAACGTTACTTGACAGTGGCCAGCTTCAATAGAGTAGAGATTTTCCTTACAAACCTAGGAAGTAGGCTGTGCAATAGATATTTTTGAACATTACAGCAATATGGTTTATGATAACCTGGCTCAAAAATACTCTTTGGTCCACATGGAAAATACCTTTGTATATATGTAGTAACCACGTTCAACTTTCTTGGTCATGAACACCCCTTCCCAAGGAAGAGTCATCCAAACATAGCATATGCTATATTTTTTTTTTCAGTTTCTCATGATAGCGATAGATAAAGACACATTCACCTATAAATGTTTGTGATTCTACTTTCCCTAATTAGCATATTAAAAACATCTTTACATATCAATATGTAACTTAACAGAATTTTCATGATTGTTTTGTGTTTCATTGTTTAGGCTATAAACTGCTTAGCCAATCCCCAACCCCCAAGACATTTTCATCTTTCATTTTATTTAAATTGGGATGCTAATTTTATTTTCTAATTGAGCTCTCTTCATCTTTACATACTGTTATTTCATTCTGTTATGCTTATGCTTTGTAGTTTATCTGTATTTTAATTTTGTATAAGCAAAGGCAATGTAAATAGTACAAATACAAAGGTATAATGACTAGAAAGAAAACAACAGAAGCAGTAAAACTAGCTGGCAGGTACCTCAGCACACAGTAGGGCTAAGGTGGACACATGAAGGAAGAGCAGAAAACCTCAGCCTTCCCTAATTTTCATTTACATGCAGTATTGGAACCATTCAGTATTGAAGCCAGTCTTTCCACAATTGGTCTTTGGTCAAGGAAGCTCTTCAGTCGGGGTCTAGTAAGAACAGATGCTTATCAGAAAGTAACCCTTTCAGTGGCAGCACAAGTGTTGATGGAAATATCTGGAAGTCATGTCATTTGGTTACCTTTCTCTGGTCACATTATCTTGGAAGCACTTGAAAAATTGTTTAAAGAGAGGCCATCCATTTGCTTTTGGTACAGTTTGCATTGCTTTGGTTTATGACTTTGTATCTTTTGGCATAGATTTTTAGGTATCATCTGCCAGTTCCCTTTTTTTTATTGATAAATTAGTTCCTTTGTGAAATCAGTGCCACTGGTTAGAACCAAATCAGCAAGGGTGCACTATTTCCAGGGATAAAAGCACTTTGATTAATATGAAATTTTCTTTCTTTTTTGTATATGTCAGGCCAAATTCTGAAAATGATAGATTTGAGGTTCAGCTGTTTTCAGTTCTGTTTATATAGTTTTTAAATACTAAGTTTGCTGACGAACTCTTAGACCTAGTGTTATATAGCCTCATTAGAACCATACTTGTGTTATTTTACTTTTTATAAAGACAACTGAAAGCTAGCAAGTGTAATCAGGTAGTCTTATTTAACTAAGACTGGAACATTTTCCATAAGGCCTCTCTTTGTTGAAGGTATTTATTTACATTCGCAGAATAGTTCCATTTTAGATATTTGTGTTCTTGGAAGTTTGTATTAAACTTTCCCATACATTATCTCTCCAAAGTTTACATTGCGTGGTGCTAATGAAGAATTAAAGGAAATTTATTTCATTTCAGCCATATGGAAGTACTTAATTACAGTCTTTAAGTACCTTGGTGGAAGCACCAATTTCCTCTCAGTAGTCCCTTCCTGAGCTTGATTGGTTCAGCAGATGAAGGCTAATTTGCATTTTAATCCCTAAGCAAAACTATCTTTTTTTATAGGCACCAAATGCTCTAGAAGGCAACTTCATAGTGTTTCCTAGACTGTGCGCTGACTAAGGGGTCTAGGGCCATGTAACAGAGAGCCAGGCAGTAAAGAGTGAGTTACATTAGATTTAATGAAATCTAAGCATCAAAGAATGAAGGGATACTTCACCCAGCTTTGGATTCTTCTAGCAAGTATTTCTTATAGCTCTTGGTTCACAAAAAGACCAAAGTTATGACAACATAGGAAAGGAGATGGGGAAAGACTTTTAGAAGAATGTGAAAATGGCCCACTCAGGAGTACAGGAAGTAATAAAGTGCCATTTAAAGTATTCAAGTTTTCCACATAAAGTGAAATGCTTTGTGGTTTTCATCTTGAAATTCTCAAATCAATCTATGAGGTAGATTGGATACATATGCATGTGCATATGTAATAAACACCACATGCCCCCATGCTGTCATTCTTTATTTTTAAAAATTTCATTACTGAGAATTATGTATAATGATGGGCTTCATAAAGACATTTTCTTTTTACATACTACTCTGACTGCATTAGTCTCTTGTTCCTTCCTCATTCTCCACCTCATTTCTCACACTCAACACTTTTTCTTCAGTCATTACTTGTACTTTCCTGTCGTGTGTGTGTGTTTTATTTCATATAAATGTGCAGAATATAGGGTCCAAATAAGAGAAAACATGAATTATATGTGTATTTTTGTCTTAGTTATTTTACTTAATATGATTCAGTTGTATCCATTTTCCTACAAATGACATTATATTATTCTTTATGTCTAAATAAAACCATATTGGGCATGTGCACATGCACATGTGTGTACAAAGATTGCATTTTTTATCTATTCATCTTTTGATAGGCACCTAGGCTGATTCCATATGTGGACTATTGTGGATAGTGCCACATGGATGTCCTGGTACTTCTGTAATTTACTTAGAGTCCTTTGAGCATATACTTAAGTGTGATATAGATGGGCCCTATGGTATTTCACTCTTTTTTTGTGTGCTTTGATTTTTGGCTTTTAAAATTTTGTTTATTTATTTTGAGAGATAACGGTCACTGCAGGGCCTCCAGCCATTGCAAATGAACTCCAGTATATGCGCCACCTTGAACATATGGCTTACATGGGTTCTGAGAAATCAAACCTAGGTCCTTAGCCTCACAGGCAAATTTCCTCAACTGCTAAGCCATCTCTCCAGCCCTTTCAATTGTTTTTGTTTTTTAATTGGCATTTCATTTTTAATGACCATTATGTATTGTGCAGTATAGTTTATTTAATTAATCAGATCCTGTTTTGACATTATCAAAGAAAATGTGAGCCTGAGAGAGTTGTAAACAGTTCCATTTATTTCAAATGATCTTAAATGTGTAGATAGAATGGTTGTTACAAATGGTTCCTTCCAGCCTTTCTCTACAGATGGATGTTATCAGTATCCTACCTGGCATCAGTAAATGTCAGTCAGAATATTTGAAGTTATCCCACTGATTCCAGGAAGCAGCCTGCCTTAAGAAGTGAAATGTTAGAACAAGTGGAATCTTAAGGGAAATTGTTGATTTGCTTTTCTCTTAAATTCTTTCACATAATGGTGCATAATTTTCTCATAATATTTAGGCAAAAGTCACCAGAGACATACATAGTCTTGTGAACATAGTATTTCACACCAGTGACATTTTCATAATTTATTGTCAAGTTGAAAAGGCTGTGATGAAATATTATTCATAAATCTACATTGTATGTAAGTGTTTACACCCATGGGAAAGATGGTGCATGCAATTCTAAAGATCTTTACAGTTGGTAAATATTTGTGTCCTCAGTCCTATATCCACTTAAAGTCAAGTTCCAAACATTACTGGATAAGCTCAGTATGTTTGAAAAATTTGATATCAAAACTTCTTTTTTGTACACTATAGGAAACAGTGATGGTTTTTCTTTCAAAAGAAGTATTTCTCTTATGAAATCAGCACATATGCATTTGTGTTAACTGTAATAGATATGATCAAATGGTACTCTGCTAAGGATCAATATTGTTCTATGTTAGTATGCTTAGGAGTTTCCTTGACATATGACAAATTATATTCACAAAGTAGCTTGTGAAAACAGTTCGCTGTGTATGAGTTTGAAATTTGTAGTAGGATGAATGAAACTCAAATGTATTGATACTAAAATTATTTGTACAAGCTCAGGATATTTGACATTTCTTGTACCCACCATTAAGTAAGTTTTTAATTATAACATTTAACATAAAGTATTATTTCATGAAATTGTAGACTTTACATTTCCAAAGACTTCAGTGATAATCCTTTCAGTACAGACAAGTAAACTGAAGCCTGGAGATTTGAAGTGATTCTTGCAAAGTTGAACAACAGAATGCTGACATTACCTCATCTTTAGTCAGATGTTCTGAATCTCAGTTCAGCATCCTTTTTGTTCTACTCCCCTTTTTCCTTAGAACTCTACAGGGAAAAAAAAAAAGGCAAAAAAAAAAAGGACAAAAAAAAATCCACAAAGAAAATGAGGTTGCAGTATTCTGTGTGTGGGTCTTTAATGAGATGTTGGCAATATATAATGACTTGGAGTATAGATCGAAAAGGCTTATGTGCTGTTGCTGCTTTGTTCTTGCTTTTGAAGTTTTGGGTAAAAATTTTAGTCCTTTGAACTCATTAGCCTCTTAAATAAATAAATAAATAACTGGCTTTTCTGCATTGTTTTATGTAGATGACCTGCCTTTCTTGTCAGGTTTTAATGCAAAAGTGCCTCTTAAGCATTTTTTTTATAAAATGAAATTTTCTTAAAATTTAATTTCCTAGATGTGACATACTTATAAATAGATAATTGATAATAAAGTTATAAGTAGAACTATGATGCCCTAAACAGATGTCTAGAAACTGTTATTCCATCATGCAGTCTACAGAAGGCTTGTAAGTAATAACATTATGCTCATTCTGAGCTCCCAAAGCAAATTGTTGACTTTTTCAAATATAGTTTTCAGATTGTTAGAATTACAGAAGATGTATGATGACAGGAATGGGATGCAACTTTTAACCACTGTTTTCACTAAATATAATTTTTTCATTTTAAATAGGTGTGTGGGGGAATTGGCACACCAGGACCTCAGCCACTGTAATTGAGCTCCAGGCACTTGCACTACCTAGTGGGCACGTGTGACCTTGTGCTTGCCTCATCTTTTGGGCACCTGGCTTACATGGGTTCTGGAGAGTCAAACATGGCTCTTAGGCTTTGCTGGCAAGCACCTTAACTGCTAAGCCATCTCTCCAGCACCAAATAGTACATCATTAAACACTTGATACAGGGGTAGTAAAGTATCTCTTTGAATAAAATGCTAAGTAACCTAGCAAGCATAAGGACCTGAATTAAATACCAAGAAACCATTGGCAAGTACCTGATGTGATGTGGTGCACTTATGATCTCAGCACTGAACAAATGTGGATAGGTGGATTCCTGATGTGATGCAGTGCACTTGTGTTTGCAGCACTGGGGCATGTAGAAAGGAGGATTCCTGATGTGATGCAGTACACATGAGACCTCAGCTCTGGAAGAATGTGGAAAGGTGGATTCCTGATGTGATGCAGTGCACATGGGACCTCAGCACTGGGGGATGGGCATATGAAGATTCCTGTTGCTCAATGGACATCCATTCTAGCTTAATATTGATATTTAGGCCAGAGAGAGAGAGAGACCCTGTTATTCACAATGACCGAGTGGTTTTTTGTGGAGAAACATGGCATGCTCTCCATGTCATACCTTCAACATACCCAGATTTACCCTAAATTTTCTGTATCTGGCTTATAAAGGGAGGTTTGGAGAAGGAATACTGATTCCTGAAAAATCTTGTTTTGAAAATAGTCTGTGTTCCTTCCACTAACAATAGATTAGCAGGAATCTAGCTTCAAGTGACAATGAAAAACAGAAGTTTCCAGAAATAACCCTATACCATGGGGAAGGAAGAGCTGTTCTTTGATGTAATGGTATCTGTTTACCTTCCAAAGAAATCTTTTCAATCATTTAGTGATTGAACAGGGTTTTATTGGGCCTTCAAATGCTTCCAGAATCAGTGATATTATAATGGGTTTATTATTTATTATTATTATTATTCAGCTACCATTTCAAGTGACAGTATTTTTTATGTTCCCTAGAAAAAGCTAATCCTTTCTTTAAGATATGGCACTTCTCTCACATCCTATGTGCTCATATATAAAAGCTACACAAAACCTACCAAAGCTAGTGAAACCAGTGCAACTACCTTTATTTATTAAGAGGCTAGCCATATGGCCAGACCAGCTCTAGGGTGATGCCTGTGTTATGTCTAAATATATGAGTTTTCAGTCACTGGTATATTAAATTTCCATTCAGTTACTATCTTAAAACATTGCAAAATTGTAATTGCTTACAGTTCTTAGGATCCCAAGTCCAAAATGGGTCAGCAGGGTTATGTTTCTCTAAGTAGTTCTAAGGATAATCTGTTGGGATGTCTTTCCTTGCTTGGGAAACTGTTAATGTCCCTTGCTCAGTGCTCCTTTCCCATCTTCAGAGCTAGAAGTATGCCAGCTGCATGCCTCTTGCTGACCACTGCTTCTGTCATTACATCTCCTCTGAATCTGACCTTTCCTACTTCTCTCATACTAGAAACTTGGGATCCCACTTTGCCCTCCACGATAACACAGGGTAATCTCACTTGAAAAATCCTATAGTTAATCATATATGCGGTTTCCTTTTCCTTGAAAGATAAGATATTCACAAAATAACACCAAATAATTTTATAATTCATGTACTAGGACATAAAGGTTTTAACTCAGTAGATGTCAGAGGATGGGTACGTTTTTCTGAAAAGAAAGGAACAAGAACCAGATGAGTGTTTGCTGCTCAGAAATCAATATGCAGATCATACTCTGACTTGTGGTCAGGCAGTGTTGACTCCAGCAGGAACTGCAGAGGTTATCTGGACCAGCAATGACATTTCATAGATGGTAAGTCCAGAGTCGCTAAAAGACTTGGAGAGATTTGTCCAGAGGGAGTCAGGTCAATCACAGGCAGAGCTTTGTGGCCTTCTGGGGTTTGTAAGGTGAAGGTGACAGACACTGTCTTGTTTTTTTCTTAAAATTTCATTTAAGGTGGTAGATTCTCATCCTCTTTCCTTTTCTCAATACCTCCAGTCCTCCAGAGTACAAGATCTTTCCAAATCAACATAGAGAGCAAATCATGTTTTGTCATCCAGAAACATCAGACTTAATACTACAAGTAAAAGAAGCACTTTACTGTGGTGTTCTGTAAGCTGGTCTTGTTTGGATAGAATATCAAGGAGACAAGGTACATATTGGAAGGAATTTTTTTAATATATCTGACCAGTTGTTGGGTACAGAAAGTTCTCCAGTCTCATTCCTGATGTTAGCTCTTTGTTTTCTCTGTTCTCGCTTTATGGTTTTATTGAAGCTACAGGCACCATGTGGCCATGGAGCATGCGGTAGTTGGCTGTCAAAACTGAGATGTTCATTGGGCTGGAGAGATGGCTTAGCGGTTAAGCGCTTGCCTATGAAGCCTAAGGACCCCGGTTCGAGGCTCGGTTCCCCAGGTCCCACGTTAGCCAGATGCACAAGGGGGCGCACGCGTCTGGAGTTCGTTTGCAGAAGCTGGAAGCCCTGGCGCACCCATTCTCTCTCTCTCCCTATATCTGTCTTTCTCTCTGTGTCTGTCGCTCTCAAACAAATAAATTAAAAAATTTAAAAAAAAAAACAAAAAAAACTGAGATGTTCATGTGTATAAAAATGTATACCAAATTTCTAAGGCTTCATCCAAAAATAAGAATTTAAAATGACTCACTAAATTTTATATTGATTACTTGAGATGAAAACCGTTTGGATATATAGGATGAATAATATTATTAAAGTTAATTTCACTTGTTTTACATATCTTAATGAGTCTACTTGGAAATTTTTATACACACACACACACACACATATGTGTATATATATGTATATGTATATTCATGCACTTATTTTGGACAGACCTTCCCTGTCCTACTTCTACTTTTTTCACAGGATGCATGGTAGTCTGATTTCTTGCACATCCTGGCTAGAAAGTAAAATTGGTGCATTTGGCTTTCTCTGAGCTACCTCAATAAAAATTAAGCACTAACTTTCACAAGCTAGTAAACACTTCTAAACTGATGACTGATATTGTTACACTATGCTACTATTAATGATATTATAAAACTAATTTTGGGGGAAATTATTTCAAGCCATATCTAAACTAAAGATAAGCACTTCACTTTATCTAGGAAATTAGTATAAAAGAAGATGAGCAAAGTGCTACTTAGTAAGGCAGGCTGCAGAGGAAGACCATGGTCTAGGATCTAGTAGATCCTGTGTTGAATCCACATTACTGTCTTAAGGTGAGGCAGTTCAGTTGCCTTCTCTGAACCCTATCTGTGACAAACAGTTAATGTTCTAATGCAGCTGACCATAGAATTACGCAGGCGAAGCATCTGCTATAGGAAATCTCCTGAGAAAGTTGCCGAGTCACATGGGTTGGGAAAGAAGCAAACTGCTTAGGTAGACTGTGATACCATCTCACCAAAGACCTCTGGGACTCTTGCAAGCTGTGAAGTCAAAATAGCTCTTCACACTTGTCCTGGAGTGTGGTGGCAGAGCAAGACAGATGTTGAGTCACCCTTAGATGCAGGTTGTCTCATCTCTGCCAAGGGATAGTGAACTTGGACCAGACAGAGGAAGTCTGAGAGGGAGGCACAGACACGGCAGCACATGGTCTTCACTCCAGAAAGGGCCCCTTGGCAGTGCCCAGCTAGTAGTCCTCTCCCTCCCTCTCCCACCTGGCACAAAGCTAGCTTCACAAAGGGAAGAGTCTACTACCATGTATGAAGAACCATCATTTAGTTAGGCATTGGAGTTGTTTCCTCCTCTTTCCTTTCACAAACAATGACATTATTAACTCCTTTTCTAGAGCGTATGTGATGGCAGAAGACCTGTGAGTTCATAAAGTAGGTGCTCAATTTTTAAGTCATGTGAGCACCAAAGAAGACAAAATGGTTGAGATTGACCCTAAGAAATTTTAGCTCTGATGGCTACATTCTGTTTGACATTTGAGGTGGCATATGAAGGGTTTTAATTATTTGAATATCTTCCATAAACATTGTATGAGTTATGTTATATGTATAAGTCATTACATCATAAAACCCCTTTGAAGTCATTCATAGGCCTATAAAATTCATTAGAGGTATTCTAAAGTACATGGGAAAAGTCTAATAGTTTGTTTCTAAAATATAACCTGCTTTCCCTAGCCATGGATTCCATGCTCGTGTCTTTAACCAATGATGGAGAGAAAATACTTTAAAAAATTATGTT
Organism: Jaculus jaculus; assembly: GCF_020740685.1. Classification (NCBI taxonomy): domain Eukaryota; kingdom Metazoa; phylum Chordata; class Mammalia; order Rodentia; family Dipodidae; genus Jaculus; species Jaculus jaculus. The sequence goes on along the minus strand of NC_059113.1, from coordinate 8,619,646 downwards.
TGCATTGACCATATGGTGATATTTTTGTAATTACACTCTGCATAATGCAGAATAAGGAACTGTTTACTTAACTTTTTTTTAAATATATTTTTTAAAATTATTTATTTATTTATTTGAGAGCGACAGACACAGAGAGAAAGACAGATACAGGGAGAGAGAGAGAATGGGCATGCCAGGGCTTCCAGCCTCTGCAAACGAACTCCAGACGCATGCGCCCCCTTGTGCATCTGGCTAACGTGGGACCTGGGGAACCAAGCCTCGAACAGGGGTCCTTAGGCTTCACAGGCAAGCGCTTAACCGCTAAGCCATCTCTCCAGCCCTTTACTTAACTTTTTATTGTGTTAGATATTGTAAGAAATCTAGAGATGCTTTCAAGTATACAGGCAACTGTGTGCAGATGACATGAAGTCCTTGGCCTTTTTATATTAGGAACTTGAATACCTACGGATTAGGACTGTCCTGTGTTTTAGCTCCTGGAACTGATCCCTTCAGATCCCCAGGGATACTGTGTTTGATACATTGCCCAGTTTTATTTCTAAAATATGACAGGAGGCATGAAAAATGCAGATTTCCTGTTACGGCACACTTGCCCTTTCCTGTTTCAGGGCTCATTTAGCGTTGTCAGGTATCAATGTCTGTTGTACCTGTAACATCTTCCAAGAGAGTAAGATTTAATTTACATTGTCAGCATTCACCAGCTCTCACTTTTGCTGTAAAATTAATTCTCCCCTGTCCTTTATTGTTGCTGTTTAGTTTGTTTGTTTTTAAAGATAGTTTTTCCTATTTTTAGAGCTCTTTGGTCATAGGGTATTCTAATTAAGGGCCCTTGCACACTCTGTGTCTTAGCTTTTATCTCATCCTTTCTTTTTCTTTTCCATTACTATTATCTTCTCACATTAAAGTGTTACATTGGATATTTCTTATTAATTAAGACTATTACATTGGGGGGGGGGAGTGCTATGACTTTCTACCACTCATTTGGTCAACTTCTGACCATTTCACACATCAGAATAATTTCACTAAGTACAGATAAGAAAAGAAACTTTCACCTAGAGAAGTAGCCTGGCTGGCTGGCGCTCTGTAGAATGTCTCTCCCAGCACTGTGAGGAGCAGCATGGTGGTGGTTGCACGTAAAGAAGATAGGCTAGGAGGCCACGGGTTGGGAGACAGGTAGGTAGATTTTAAGTCACTGGGAACAGGAAAGGTTCTTGATGAGTCTCAGGCTTACATCTGTGCCATGCCATCTTAACCTTGTTAAGTGAAAGCAAGCTCTGGTTTGGAGATCCTGTAGATGTTTATTTATTTTATTTATTTATTTTTAAATTTCATGAGACTTGGCTGGGGTATATTCAGATATCACTTTCCTGAATCTTTCAGAGCATTTGGCATTCAGTCTTACAATGTACCACAGATATCCCAGGTGCATGGTGATGTGCTAAACGTTTCATTTCTGCTGTCTGTCTACTGGTCTTTATTATCAGGTGTAACAGCCAAAATTCCTGGCTGCAAAAAAAAAGAAATGGAACTGGACCTTGGATAAATTATGGGTGAAAGGAATGTACAGAAAGTTATCAGTGAGTTCACAGAGTAGAGACTATGCTGAGAATCCTGTGTGGAAAATGGACTTGAACCAAGGAGGGCAGACAGCTGCCACCACAGCTGATGCAGAATTGCTCTGTCATCAGTCTGTGTCCCCATTCCACCCCTTTTAGTGCATCAAGTGACCAAGCTTAATTCGCATGCTTATTTATACCTTTTCTTACAACCTGCAGGGACAGAAACTCTCTGCTCCCCCAGCTTCTGCCACACATCTTCTAAAGTAGAAGGTTGCTTCCAGGGAGTAGCCAGAAATCATTGAGTATTCAATGTAAAATATGTTTCCCCTGGTTTTAAATGAAATTGAGAGATTCTGAGTATCTTTCTTGAAGTCACTGATTAGGCCAGTATGTGAACACCGGTATGTTTGGCTCATAACCACAGCACTTTCCTGCCACATACTATGTTACTAAGCTTGGAGAAGCCACCTCCATGGTCTTCGCTACATGGAAATTTGGATGATGCAGAGACTAACTAGTAAATCTGGTTTTGTTGTTTACTCCTTTGATTTGAAGTTGTACATTTCTAGCAGGTTCAGGTTCCATGGGAACTCATTAGATATTGTGAGGACTGTTCAGGTGGTGAGGAAGGTAGACACTGTATCATCCAAGGCATTGGGAATAATGTTTTGAAATAGCCCCAAAATACCAAAAACTTAGTTAAGTCAGCCTAAGTTTTATCCCCGTGTTGTGTAGAGCTTGGTCTTTACCTATTTCAGAATGAACTAGATTCCTTCCAAGTCTGCTGCATGGTATTTCTGCGCTCTTCAGGAACGTACTTGAGCACAAGCTGGTGCCAGTCGAAACTCCTACCCAGACCTTCTATTCCTGGAGGTGAACTTCTGAAGCCCCAAAGCACAGCTTTGTGATTAAAATTAGAATTTTATTTTTCCTCAGTCTTCTATATTACATTCTTTTAATTGAGATTCTGGAGAGAACTTACTGATTAAGGTGTTAAAATCACATCTGTGCAGAATAGGCAGTTTGGTTTATTGTGCTTTTGAGAACAAAAGCCAAGGACATGGATGCAGAAAATGTTCTCCAAAGTAAGAATGCTTTGCAGGTTTGGGGGTTACAATTTCATACCTGCTGCTGTATTATTACAACTACTTGTTATTGTTGTGTTGCTGTGAGTTAGTGAAATGTAAGAACCACAGTGGCACAGCACAGCCATCGTATTAACTCTGCATTGCCGTAGACCGGCGCTGGTCTGTTGGAAGCAACAGCATCCCAGTCTGTGGGGGAAAGACAGTTGACCTGGCACAGGAACTCATCAGTCATAGCAAAGGACTAATACCCTCAGAATTCCAGGCAGACTCTGTTAGTGCTTTTGTGCCTGTGTGATGGTCTCTCGTCATCCTTAAGGTAGCCCTCTCCATTTTGACCTCCGCACTGTGTGTCAGGTCGTGCGGCTTTCCTCCACCCTCCACCGTTTGGACTTGGCACAATCTGCCGGTGCCTCTCTTTTCCTGTATGCTCTCAAGATCCTGATGTCTTCAAGAAGCCTTCCAGCTTTCCTCCTGAGAAAGACAGTCAAAATCCTCCCGAGTGTCTTCATCTCGCTTTTGACAGAGACTGGTTTCTAGTTGTTTTCAGGGACTGATTATGTATTATCAGTGATGATGTGATTGTCTTTCTTGGTGGGAGATGGAGATAGCCCAGCTTTGCATTCTGCTCTCTTCCTGTTCCCTGGAAGGTAAATGGAGGAAGTCAAAACATTAAGTAGAATGAAGCGGATACTTGGTCACTTGCATTATACACTTACTGTCTTTCTTATATAACATCAAGCGGGAACTGTTTGGGTGAAATTAAACAGGGTTCAAAACTTACATTTTAGGGCTGGAGGGATGGCTTAGCGGTTAAGGCCTTTGCCTGCAAAGCCAAAGAACCCTGGTTTGATTCTCCAGAACCCACGTTAGCCAGATGCACAAGGGGTGTACGAGTCTGGAGTTCATTTGCAGTGGCTGGAGCCCTGGTACACCTATTCTCTCTTTCTCTCTCTCCCTCTTTCTCTGTCAAATAAGTAAATAAAAATATTTTTTAAAGTTACATTTTAATTAGTGTTCAAAGCAGCAAGTTTTTCTAGGACATTTTTATAAGACTTAGTTTGGTGGTTCCCCCCCACACACACACATAACCATTCATCTCTGTCATTGCCCTCCCCACTCCCTGCTTGCCCCTCCAGTCCTTTTCCACTTACATATCATATGTTATTTTTCCTACCCACTTCCTTAAGGCTTCTCTTTTCCTTATGGGTCCCTTTCTGGATTGCCGACCCCTTACACTCATACCCACATAAATGTTCTATATAAAAATTAAAAGCTAGGATCTACATATGAAAGAAAACACATGGCAATTGCCTTTCTAAGTCTTGGTTACCTCATTTAATATAATATTTTCCAGTTTCATCCTTTTTCATGAACATTGCATAATATTTTTTCCTTATGGCTGAGTTCTATTGTGTGTGTATTCTGTGTTTTCATTACCCACCCATCGGTTGATGGGCATCTAGGATGACTTGATCTACTTGCTTTTGTGGGTAGAGTAGGACTAAAGAAAGATGTGCAAGTATCTGTGCTAGGATGTAAAGTCCTCCAGTTGTAAAGCCAGGAGTGGATGTCTGGGTGACATGGGAATTTCATTTCTAGCCTTTTGAGAAACTTCTGCACTGATTTCCATAGTGGCTGCACAAGCTTACACGCCTACTGACAGTGAGTAATGGTTCATCTTTCCTCACTTCCTCGCTGGTTGTAATTTTTCTTGATGATAGCCATTTTGAGATGGTATCTCAAAGTAGCTTTAATTTGTGTTTCTCTGATAGCTTAGTATGCTAAACACCCTTAAATATATCTAGTGGCTTGTATTTCATCTGAGAACTGTTTGTTCCATTCATTAGCCTATTTATTGATGGGCAGTTTGATGGGATTTCCAGTGTTTAGTTTTTACAGTCCTTTATATATAGAATAAATATTAAGTCCCTGTCTGAAGTATAGCTGGCAATGAGTTGCTCCCATTTTGTAGGCTGTTCGTTCACTCTGCCATTTTTATTTATTTATTTAACTATGCAGAAGCCTTGTAATTTCATAATCTCACTTGCCAGTCTTCAGTGTTATTTCCTGAACTGTTGTGGTTCTATTCAGAAAGAACTGGCCTATACCTATAATATTGATGCATATTCCTTATGTTTACCTATATCAGTTTCAGTGTTTTGGGTTTTAAATTAAGGTATTTGCTCTAATTTGAATAGATTTATGTTTAGGGTGACAGACCTGCATCTAAATTCATTCTTTAGCTGGTGGTTATCCAGTTTTGCCAGAACCACTCATTGAATAGTTTGTGCTTTTTGTTCCAGTGTTTGTTTATGATGCCTTTGTTAAAATAGGTATCCATTACTACGTGAGTTTATTTATGGGTCTTCTATTATGATCTATTTGGTCTACATATCTGATTATCATGATGCCTTTGTAGCTATGGCTCTGTAGTATAGTTTAAAGTCAGGCAATGTGATACTTCTAGCTGTGTTTTTTTCTGCCTAGGATTGCTCTGGCTATAGGTAGTCTTTTGTGTTTCCATATAAATTTTAGGACTTTTTTTTCTGTGCACATGAGTGTGTGTGTGTGTGTGTGTGTGTGTGTGTGTGTGTAGGTCCGAGGACAACCTTGGAGTGTTGGTCTTGTTTTACCTTTTTTGAGGCAGGATTTCTCTTGTTTGTAGATGGGAAGGCTAGACTATGTGGTTCATAAGCTTTTTGGATTCTCCTACTTCTCATTGCATAGGCATGTTGGGATTACAGATACATGAGCCACTTTGCACCTGGCTTTATGTGTGTGCTAGAAATTGAACTTTGGTTGGCAGACTCACAGAGAAAATGCCTTTAACTACTGAGCCAGCTCCCTGTCCCCTTGGATTGTTTTTCTGCTTCTGTGAAGAATGTCTGATAGAGATTGCTTTGAATCTATAGATTACTTTCGGTAGTATTGCCATTTTCACAATATCAATTCTGCCACACCAGGAACATGGAAGGTTGTTGTATCCTATATATGGGGCCTTATGGTGGGTGGTTATTTTCATTTTCTACTTGATTATTTTAATGATTGGATATGTCTGTGAGGGCAGTTTCAGAGAAAATTAATGGAGGAAGGAATGCTTGTTGTGAATGTGGGTGGCATCATCCCATGGTCTGGGTCAGAGGCTGAGTAAAAAGGAAAAAAGGACAAAGCCAAATGTCCTCATTTCTTTCCATTATGATCTGCCCTGACTTGGCAAGCTTCTACTCTCACACCTGAGAGCGGCTCCTGCTGTCCTGCCTTTTCACCTGTGATGTCCCGTATTCCGTAAGTCATGAGCCCAAATGTATCTTTGCTCCTTTAAATTGCTTCACCATGCTATCTTTTTACAGGGAAGAGAAAAGGAACAATACAAGCTTGAAATTATTGATTGATAGAAACTACTGAATGACCCAAATAAACAAATATGCTAATCAAAGAATTGAAAGTGAAATATTGGCAGTCTTAGAGGACTTTCTGATATATGAAAGTGAGATAGGAAAAAGTCGTGTTTCTTTGATCAAATGTTTTAGGAAAAATACAAATAGAACTATATATCTTGATTGGCACTGTTTCTGTCGTAGAAAGTAATCTATATCATAAAGCATCATGAGGGTAAGGTCTCTAATTTTTTCATTTCCTCAGAGACACTGCCTGGTATCTATTGGGCAGTTGGGAGAGTGTTTAGTGAATCACATTTGATGGTGGAATGATGCTTCTGGGTGAGTTTATTGGAATAGCTCTGGAACAGAATATATTCTGAGCATTTACAATCTCATACACAATTATTAGCTTACTCACCTGGAAGAACAGCTTTGTGGGCTTGGAAATGCCATTTCTGTGTTTACCTATTGCATTGATTTTGCAGCTGAGTAAAAAGTCCCTTCTTATAGCACACAAAGGAGAGTTCCTATCATTTGTAGTGTATAGCATGGCTTGCTTTTGCTCCCCTTCAGAATGCCTAGTAGCTCTAAGATAAGGGTCTATGTTTCTTCACCCTTTTTCGGACAGACCTGAAGCACATTTGATAGTGTCAGCTATGAAGAGCTGTGTCATAGATGCAGGCCTCCCTATGCATGTCCCTGTTATCCTAAATAGCAAAGTTAATGCATGTCTGTGATCTAAAACATCTTAATGTGACCGGCTTGGTTCAAGTGGGAAAAATGACATTTTCTTGTGTTTGGTACTATTTCAGGCGTACAGTGTGTTTACCTTCCCTCAAGCATATCATTTAGTTTTCAACGTAAGAAGGTTCTATTTACAGGATTTCCCTCACCCTGCTGCTTTGGATGCTTGAGGAACAGATGGAGCTGCAGGCAAGATTGAGGGTTGCTGGAATGCGACAGTGTGTCCTTAGGTTGGGCAAATCATAGGACTTCTGGCTTCTGCTTGGTTACTATAGAATATGATTGTTCTTAAAGTAGTTCAGTTTACATTCACGATGACTGTTAACAAAGGAGATATGTAGCCACACGGCAAAGCAAAACTTTTCAATTTAGTGTCTGAGATGTGTAAAGTTAAAAGGATGTACCTCTGAAGCTTCTTGCTCAGCAGGCTTTGGGACCAGAGAAGAAAGGTAGCTAAGCAGTGTAGGCCACATATCTATTCTGAGAGAAATTGCCTGAATCCTATTTTAGGAAGTGAGGGTGTGTCCATCAAAGTGGTTGATTACTGGTCTGTGGCAAGTTGGTTCAGTACAGGCTCTAATACACCTGTCAAAGGCAGGAGAGCCTATGTCAAACCTTTTGTAGCTTTCAGTTCCCAATCATAAGGTCAGGCTTTTTGTTTAGAATCTCAGCAGATGTGGCAGTCTAACTTATTTTAGCACTCTGCACCCCAATCTGCTGAGATTCTAAATGATTCTCATGTGTCAGGTGGAATAACCTGGAAGAAGATAGAAGAAATAAAGCAGAAAGGAATTTTTACATCCAATTTCTTTGGGATTTTAAATTAAGTTTCTTCTTGTATACATGTATTGTCCTAGACGGACTTAGGCACACTTAATGTTGAAATTCTAGACAAGTTACTGCATATTTTCCGTGTCTCAGGAATCTTCATCTATAAAATGAAGAGATTTAAAGTAATTTTTCTGAGTCTCCTTCCAGCTCTGATTGTGAGATTAAGTCCAACAGGCTTTAAGGCTGAAAGAAGAGTCATTCCTTAGCACCTTTGTGGCAGCAGCCACTTGAAGTGTCCATCTACGTGACAGACATGGCCAGAAAAACTCAGCCAGCATGTGCCCTCTGACTCTGGGTCTGTGTCCCATCACTGCATTCTGTCTGAGCCCTGTCACCTGAGTAGGAAATGCCCGGGAGCCTTATGCTTAGGGGAAGTTAGCACTCATATTCTGGGCTGAGAGTACAGGGAGCTGGGCTGCTCTGATCCTCAGACTTCCCTCCCCCCTCCCATTTTAGCTTTCCAGATGATTGCTACTTGTAGTTTATTTCCAGCTTGTGTTCTCTTCAGAGTTCATAATAGAATTTTTATTTTGAGGTAGGGTCTCACTGTAGCTCAGGCTAACTTGGAATGTACTGTGTAGCTTTAGGGTGGTCTCAAACTCATGGAGGTCCTCCTACCTCTGCTTCCCAAGTGCTGGGTTTAAAGGCATATGCCACCATGCCTGGGTCATAATAGAATCTTTGGATTGTTTTTTTTCCTTTCTCCCTCCTCTCCTCCCTCCCCTTTTGTGAAATGTCTTAAATAGGGAAGAATCTGCCTGAACACCATTGTTGCTCATCTGAATATTTTATGTGGGGGCTGTGGGCCTGGATGGGGCCAGTGTATTTACCATTGTCAAAGTGGCAACATTACCTTCCCTATTCTTTCTACCTTCCATCCTCCGATGAACATGAGTGTTTAAAGTTAGGTGTGCTTGGTACCTGCTAGGGCCACGATAAAGATGTATTAAATGGAATTTGCTTCTCTGGGACCCTGTCTGTAGTGATGTTAGGAGAGTTTTCCTACTGATTACTAATAAGGGCCTTTTAAAGAATCTTTTAGGGCTTATGTACCAAATGGTGTCCTTTGTCAGGAAAAGCATCAAAAGGTGAAGGACCAATGCCCAGACCTCTGGCTAATGAGCTTGCCTTCTTAATTTTGTCCTACAACTTGGTTCTGATAGGGGAGTCACCTTAGAGTACTGCTGAAGCTTTCATGGAAAGTTATGTTGTCCTTTACACAGCTGGTGCTCTCTAGGAGGACTGCCTTTGTTTTATTGGAAGCAGGTTTTTTATTTATTTGATTTGATTTGATTCTTTTTGCACGGGCTGGCCAATGTGTAGAAACAGGTAAGGCTTCAGAGTAAACTAGTACAGGGCTGAGCCATCTGACATGTCTGTGATTCTTTCACACTCAGTTAGTTATGAATCCCATGAATACCTAATAACAAGACTATGACAGAAAGTGCAAGAGGAGCTATGACATGTTCAGAAAACTATTGGCATGCTGTTTCGTTCAAATGTGATACATTGCAGATATGTTCACTGCATCATTATAAAAAACTCAATAATATGACATGATAAGCCACAATAGATTCCACAATAAATTACAGTTATTAATGTATGAGGTAGCTTTATGGGTGCCTCTTGAGAGCATGCCCACAATGTTGGAGCCACCATCTTCTTTTGCTGGAGGCAGTACAGTTAGGCTCTTCACCACCCAGATAAAGGTTTGTGCTCTGGAACAGTGAGCATAGGGCAGGGGCAAAGGAAGGCTTTTCTCTCCTGACTCAGAAAGACTCATTACCTATGTAGTATGGGGGAAAAGGTGCTTGCGTGTAGAGCATAATGTGAGGATCTGGGTCCTGGCCGGGTCTTAAACTTATAGAGGTACTGTATGTAATTCCACCTCAGCCACCTGACAGAAGTCTCAAGTTGTCACTTAAAGTGAGACATGAGATTACTTCTCTAAAGGTTTAGGTGTTGTACAGATGAAAGTGGTTATTAGTAATTACAGTCCAGAGTTAATTCCAATTGGTCAGTCACTGGGTAAAAAAATAGTACATTCTGGGCTAGAGAGATGGCTTAGCAGTTAAGGCATTTGCAGGCTAAGCCAGAGGACCTAGGTTCAGTTACTCCCAGTACTCACGTAAGCCAGATGCCCAAAGTAGTGCATACATCTGAGTTCATTTGCAGTGGTGTACCCATTCTGATTCTTATCTGCCTCCCTCCTTCTCTCTCTCTCTCTCTCAAATAAATAAATATATAAAATAGAGAAAGCATTAAAAAATACACTCTTATACCTCTTTAAAATAAAGGTAGATATCAGATTACATTTTTGTTCATGACAGATTGTAGCTTTCATTCTCTTTTAATACAATTATTTTTGTGGACAAAAGAAAGTTAACTTCGTCAGAAGCATATTTGGCTCCTCCCATGGTGACTGGTAAATAGCCACTGGTTACGATGTCATCCTCTGTGCTGTGAATCATATGAACTGGCTCCGCCTTACTTACTTTGGCTAAATAGAGAGATTTGTCCAGAGAAATACTATATGGTTGGCTAAATTATATATATTCTAAATGGCCATTATACTTGTAGAGTATGACATTTGTATGCATTTGCAACATGTTTCATATGATATGAAGTCATTATATTCCCAATCAATTTGGAAAGAGAGGAGAGCATACTTCAAAGCAAACAGAATGATGTATGTCATCGACTGTGAACCCCATTCAGTCCTAAAGAGCAGGAGAGCCCAAGAACTTCCAAAGCCTATTTTCTACCATGATTTTAGACAAACTTCTACCCAAATCAGTGTTTACCTTGTTTATGGAACAGCTGGAGCACTAAGTGCTTTAAAGACAGGATGGAAAACCGGGCGTGGTGGCACACGCCTTTAATCCCAGCACTCGGGAGGCAGAGGTAGGAGGATTGCCATGAGCTCAAGGCCACCCTGAGATGACAGAGTTAATTCCAGGTCAGCCTGGACCAGAGTGAGACCCTACCTCGAAAAACCAAAAAAAAAAAAAAAAAAAAAAAAGACAGGATGGAGAGGGGAAGAGAAGGAGTCTCTATATGAAGGGAAGGGAAGGCATCTCTAAGGGAAGGGAAGGACCGAGGTCTGTGAAAGAGGAAGACAACAGGTAGTGTCCAGGAACATCAGTCTGAGGCTACACATTGCTGAGTTTGCAATTGTGAATTATCAAGAAGGATGTCTTTAAGGGGTGTTGGAGGTCGAGGCACCCGCTTCTTCTCAGAATGGCTTCTTTAAACCACTTTTAAGGTCTGTTATCTATGTTACCCCAATCCTCCTTCGACTGGAAGCCATGGCTTAGGTGGCTAACCCTTTACCCACCCTGGAATGGCACACAAGTCAGCCATTATACTCTTTACTGTTACAAGAAAGACTGTCTTCATGTGCAATGAACTGAAATTGTTTTCTGGTAGTTCCCAACTTGCAATTCTTGCTCAGAAATGGGCATGCGCTGTGTACATGGACAGAGAACTCATGCCTTTGGAGAAAGTGTTTACACTTCACTGCTCTGAGCTAGCTTTGTTCGTCTCCATCTGAGCCATACTTCACGTGGTCATGTGCTCACCCCCAGTCATTTTTCAACTTTGCAGTATGATACCAAAGTAGCTCACATCTTTCTTCTGTATTTGCTAAGCAATCTGGCAGTTCCCACTTAAATATCTTGCTGTTGTATTCTAAGTTCACAGGGCACATTTAATTACTCAGAATAGCAATGAACTTTGGAATGCTGTTATAACAGTATGTGGCCTGATACAGAAATAAGGGAAATTTATTGATCTCTGTGATGCCTTAGTGACTATGATCCTGTCACAAATCTGTAATTGATTGAGCCTGTTCACACCCATCCATATTTCTTTTCCTCTTTTGGAGATGCAGCTCCGTCCTTTTCTTCCCCATGTGGTGCTTTGAAGAATACTTGTGACTTTTATGTGTGGTATCTCTCTCTTATTGTTGACATTAATGAGCTTACTGCACAATACCACAAGAGAAATGGTGTTGCTATTTGGAATGTTAATGAATTGCTTGTCTGGCCAATTGCCATTTGTTCCAGTGTGTGAATATGGTGTGTGTGTGTTTGTGTGTGTGTGTGTATGTGTGCGTGCGCGAGTGTGCATGCGCATGTGTGTGTGTGCGTGCACACACTTGTAAAAGAGAGCCGAGTAGCAGGGGTGGGATTGCATTTTTTTTTTCCTCTTTGCAGTCAGTGACGTGAGCAGTGCCTGGAACAATCAGACTCGCTGCAAACAGGGTAGTTGAAGACGCTGGGGGAGGCAGCCTGGTGCGTCCTAAGCTAAGGCAGATCACGGAGCTGCTCTGAGCTGCTGGAGTATAGCCGGCAGATTTCCTCCAGCATTAGAGCCTGTAAAGGGTGGAAAGTGCCTTTGTGTTTCTCTAAGCCCCTTCCCTAATAGGCCTTCAAAATGATTGGCGTGAATAGTGTTCAGAGTGCCAGCAAGGTACGGGTGAGGACCTCAGGTTCTGTGAAATACTCCCGGGAGGATTCTATCCGGCGGCAGTCCCACCGGTCAAAGTCTATGAAAATTTCCAACTCCTCTGAGTTTTCTGCTAAGGAGACCAAGGTAAAGCAATGCTGTGTTAAACATGACTGCTGATTGTATGCTGGGATAACAGGTTGTGATATATAGTCTCTGCCAACGCCTCATGTGCAGTGCCAGGCTGAGAAACTAACTGGGAGCATAAAATGGCTTTAACATTATCAGGTGAGACTGGGGCTCCGGATGCTACCTGAACTCCAGATAGTAGGATTGCTGGGCTGTGGGCACAGAGAGCCAGTTTGTGAATGAGAGAGACTGAATCTGTTCTCAAACTGAGATGATTGTGTAAACTGGTAGCTGGCACAGTGATCTTGTTTTTAGTCTAAGAAAGATTGTCTTGACAAATGCTTTTCAGTGCGGTGTACTGTTAGACGTCAGGAATGTAGAGATGTCCTGTATGATTTTATCTTTCAGTGAGTTTCTTTTCCCATCCCTCCCCCACCCAGTGTCTCCGTCTCCCTCAGTATGAGGAACTGTACACAAGTGGTTGGGTCCTGTTACACTACATTCATGCCATGTTCAGCCACTTGTCTGTGTAATTAGGAGAAATTCCTCCTTTTGTGTTGATTACACATATGTGTGCTGATGCCTTGCTGCCATCAAAGCACTGGTGCTCAGTGGCTGGCTGTGATATGGTTTCGTCTTGGTTCCTGTGGAATGGGAAGGAGATTACGTCGTGAAGTGGGCATTTACTACATGCTACATAGTCTTGAGATTCTTCCCACCACCATCTGTGTGAGCAGGGCATTCAGAATCACTCCCACTCCACAGGTTTAAAAATGGAATGATGGCATCATAGGCTCACAGCAGTCTGGGGCTGGAGATGTGTATGATTAGAACAAGATTCGCAGGCTGGAGTGTGCACAGAAAGCTCCAGGTGGTGGGTTCAGTGTCATCTCAGCTTTTTCATGGGCTCTGTCCAGACCCACTGAGAGTGACATTAGGCTTGTGCCCTCTCTGCTCTCTCCACTACTGCTCCTTTCCAGGCCCTATAGTCAGTGGCATTACCTTATTGAAAGACTTTGGTCATAGAAGGTTCCCCTCAAAATATGGCAAGGGAGGGATGGCAAAATAACTTCATTATGACTTTAAGAAATGTACTGGTTTTCCATCTACCACTTTACATTATGACACAGTAGAGTCCAGCCCCATCTATCATTAGCAAATTGTTCAGTTCCAGTAGGTGATCAGAAGTGGCTTTTCCTACTCAGCAGTTTTCTAAGCTGAAGGTTTGGGAAGAAACATAGGTCTTTTGGCAGTGTTTTTATGTGACTGAATGGAGATGCCTTGGTACAAAGATACTGCAACAGTTATGACACACATGGTGTGATAGCTAGGCTCCTGCTAACATGGACCCCCAGAGGTTTATTACAATGTTAAGTAAATGAGTGGACAGAGACATGTATGTTGTTGTTACCATGGCTGTCAAGTTTGCTTCTTACCACAGCCTAATCAGTATCTCTGGCTTTGGTTTTACATGTCTTAATGTACATAACATGCAACCAGAGGCCCTGACAAAAAGAAGTAACCATCGTGAATACTGTTGTATCCATAGCTCCCATCCTGATGATAGTTCAAGTGTTTTAATACAAACGGTTTTGCCAGAATTAGTGTCATGTTGAAGCTGATAGAGATGTGAAATCAGCAAATTGTCTACTCACCTTCTCCATTTGTCACCCAGTTATAGCTACTTGTATTTTATGGACATCTGCATAGTGCCAGAGGGTGTTACAGACCTTGCAGGTGGTTGTACAGGGTGAGCACAGTGCATTAAATATATAAGTTCTCGTCTACGTGGGTTTGATGACAGAAGCTGATAAATTCTCTAATCCTGAAAAAAATAGTACAAAAGGTTCCAGGTAGAATTATAATTAAGAGACCATGACAGGATACTTTGGAGATTATAATAAGTATTTTAAGGCATATGTGGTCTCTTGTGTGCTGAAGTATTTACTTAAGAATGTATCTCACAAAAGATTTTCATTTAGAATTATGTAATCTTCTACAGTGGCAAACCAGAAATGCCTAATGTAAAATCACTAGAACTGGAAAAGAGATAGATTGAATTTACTAATTTGTGATTAATTTTTAATTCCTGAATGGATTAACTGAGTTACATTACAGACGTATAATATGTTCTTTTTCACAGTGTATACATCTTACTCCACATGTTAATAATCAACGTGCCCATTCACCTCACTTGTATCTACATGTACATTTTTAGTAGTTAAAAGCAAATCAGTGTTTTTTTTCCTTGTAAATCATATAAATAGCACTTTTTGATTATTTGACTCTTCATCAAAAAATGATGCTGTCTAATATAATGATTAGAAATTTTACTCCCTCCACCCCGTCATGCCATTCCTTCCCCATTAAAAGAGAATGGTAAGGTGCCATTAAGTAGCTCAGAATATCCTTCTAAATTGTAATTTTTTTCTACAACTCTTCTTGGTTCTTTCTAGAATGGGTGTAATAATCGTTTCTTACTTTCAGAGATTGAAATTGTCAAATGGTTTATATTCTTTGAAAACTTTAATCTTTGATATTTCTAGCTTCTGTTTTGCTGGCCATTCACTCAACACTGCTTATTTAAAAATTAATCTGTGTGCAGCCCCACTTTTAATCTGATTATTCATCTTGTTCTTAATTTGAACAAAGTACTAAATTAGGATTTCTAAAAAGGATTGGATACTTCTTGCCTTAGACTTTTATAGAATATCTTAAAAGCTTTTCTTGAACTAACCATTTTAAATGAAGAAATTTGAATTTTCTAATCTATACTGACATTGTCTAAAACATTTTATTTAAGCTCCTAAAACACAGCTTCTCATGCTCTTTTTTTTTTTATTTTTATTTTTTTTTTTTAGAACTTGTTTCTTTTTGTAGATACTCTTGTCCCTCCATCCCACAAAATGATTGTAATCATTCTCCATTTGAAAATTTGGCTTTGTCCTTTTCTGGATAATAGTGCCCATATAAAATTCTGAATTAGACAGACATGATACAAATACTAATGTGTCTTAAAAGTCCTTTATACATTTTGTGGGCCTAACATTCATCATTAAAATAGTTAAGCCTGACTTTGCATTAGGACAGATTTGTCTCTTCAGTATCTGGTACTACAAGTTACTGGTGAGTCTCTTGGCCATGAGAGGGCAGTACAGACCTTCCTGCTGTCAAGTCCTGCTGGCTGGTGCCTTTTATAAGTAACAATTTGCAATCTATTTGGGTGTGCAGTATAAGAAATGTTGACTTTTAAATGGCTTTATTTGTTTGTGTGTGTGTGTATGTATGTATGTGTTTAATTATGGCGCTGGATATCAAACCCAAGATTTCAGACATGCTTGGCAAGTGTTGTTACCATTGAGCTACATCCCCACCTAGAACATGTTGATTTAAGCTTGAGGGCTTCAAGGAATCCCACCTGTTATCTCTGCATCTAGGTATAGTTCAAATACAAATTATTTTGCTATTTCTTAGTTTTAATATGAGTAAGAGTAACATCATTAATCTGTGAGAATTGGTGTGGATACTTGTTTTTTTGTTCATGTCTCTCTTTAATGAAACTACATTGTATGTTTACATGGGGAGGGGGGAATTTCAAACCTACAGTTTTTGCTTCATATTTTCTGTTGAATATAAAAACGGCATGCACAGTTGAATCTTTAGGCATTTTGTTGGGGGATAATATAAGGCCTAAATTAATTTAAGAGTTTTCTCTCTTAATGACTGGTTGAATTCAAATGAATTGTTTAAATAAGTTATGTGATATTATAGCAAAGAAATTAATTTCTGGGAAAGTTAAACTCAGGAAAAGATCTGGTACTTGGAGTGGTACACAGTGAAAATATTGGCCATCTGCTTTCTGGACCAGGCTTAGGCTGGGTTCATTACTTAGCATTGTGAGCATTAGTCAATCACTTCTCCCTGAGACTTACCCATAAATTGCAGGAATTGATAAAATATCTTTGTTCTGAACAATTTTAATTTTGGTGGAATTGTTATTTTTCTGTTTAAAAACACACTTAAAAACAAAGCTGGATGCAAAAAAAAAGGAGCCTTTAGTACTATTTTTAATACACATCTATGCTAGATGATGTTAACCATTAATTAAAAAAAAATGGAAATGCGTTTCTCCAAAATCCTGCTTTGGGAATGCCTTAATACACTGCTATGTGAAACATGTGGTGGAAATATTGAAAGGCACCACCAACTCTATTATTGTCATTCTGCAAAGGCTTGGCTTGCTAGATTAATGCCAAATCCTTCTCCTGGTGAGCAAAACAGGTGGGCTCTAAGAGGGTCTAAACAACTGCATTTGCAGAGAGAAGACTTCTGTAGGCTTAAGTACATTATCACATTAAAGGAATAACTATTCCTCCCCATTCCTTAGCATGTCTGTAGGTGAGGGTTGGTCTCTTTTCCAGGTGAGTGATTGGCAGGCCCCATCCGAGACCAGAAGAATTTGTTCCTCTGACCTGGAGGAAGTGGCTCTTCCCTATGGAGAATGAGTGATTGAGATGTTTTCCTTTCTAATGTTAAGCAGGGAATCAGGAATTGGGGGCCATCCTTCAGTGACTTCCAAGGATAGTCTGCTTACCTACAGTATTTCTAATTCTGAAATTGAAGCAGGACATCTTTTAAACCCATTAATCCCTTGTTGAAAGCTTTCAAAGAGACAGATAAGAGAATACCAATTAGGTCAGAGTATCAAGAACATCAGGGCCACTAGTTAAAACATTGGCATTGTGAGAGAGCAGGAGAGAATATGTCTTTTACAAAGTTAATCTGGGAGCACAAAGATAAAGACAGTTTTCTCTCCAGAGCTCTAGTTTTCTTATGTCAGCTCAACTATATTTGTACCACACTCCCTGTTTCCCAGGAAGTTATGTTTTCCCTATAGGTGTGATTCCACCAGACACAAAGTGGTATCTTTTGGTTTAGCATGAGGAAGTCTATGAAGATACAAGACTCCCTCCTTCTGGAAGTTAGTTCTACAGACTGTGCCATCATCAGTAGCTATGCACCCCCTCAAGACATGAGTCAGACTTGGCACAGAATAAACAATTTTGCTGCCTTTGGTTTTAATCTTGAGTTCCCAAAGCTAGCAAAGTGGCTAGGGTTTTATTGTTGGGTATTTTGGGGCAAGGGGTGGAGGGCTTCTTCCTCAACTCCTATGTCCTTCCTACCTAGCTTGCTGTATAAATCTCTTAGATCTTGCAGGACCTTTGTGTATGTGACTATCTCTTCTTTCAGGATGCATAAATTCTAAGTAGGAGTAAGTGCTAAACATACCATGCTATTGACTGGGTGATTCCTGGTGACTCTGAGTATAACCAAACAAAGACTGTCCGTCCTCATAACACTCACTCATTATCACTTGAATAAGTGCAGGTGCGATGTGTTTGCTTCTATCAGCTCTAAAGTAATTCTCAAAACCAACCTATTCGTGCTCTGCTGCCCTTCAGAGCAGGCTGTGTGTGCCTTCTTGTAGGCTTCCATGCAAAATTTGGACGTTGTAAAAACAAATGCTGGACCGTGCCATCATACTTGAAACCTATTATTCCTATTCCTGTGAGAATCAAGGGAAGGGAAAAAGAAAAATTTATGGTAGGAATAAATGGAGAAAATAATACTTGTATTTTAAAGATAATCATTGTTGAAAATCAGGGAGATTAGAGAGCATGAGAACTAGTAGGTCACATTTTCAATCATAATTCCTTTCCTTTGTACAACCAATTACTAGATCAAAGATTATGTTTCTTAGATTCCTAGACTTCTTTAGAAAATATACTTTATTCTCTCATTTGTAGTGATACAAAGACTATGAACAGCTGAATGAGATCTCTTACCCCTCATCAGTTATGATGCAGTTATTGTATTATCTTTAATTTTAATTAAGATTTTTGAGTTTTGCATTTTTGTTATCAAGTAGATCACTTTTTCATTACTTTCTTAAAATTCAGCCTGCCATGTCCTTGTGAATCTCTTTCCACATACAGATACCATCCCATTTCCGTGGAATTTGTTTTGGCAGGTGGTCTCTTTATAATGCTTCATGTCAGAAGTTGTATGAAGGGTACTGACTGAGGTCCTCTTTTCCTAGCCCAGTTGTTCTCCTGATATGCTTTTGATTGTACCTTGCAATTAAGATTTTGAAAATTAAATACTGCCCAAAGCACTAGCAATGTCAATATACTCATTGTTGCCAGATGCAGGGGCGATGAACCGTCCATGCTGATAGTGATGGTATTAATGGAAAGATTGGAAAAGGGGAGAAATATGTACTACAGGGGGGTTGGGTAGATTGCTTAGTGGTTAAGGTGCTTACTTGCAAAGCCTAAGGACCAATGTTCAACTCTCCAGATCCCACATTAGACACACAAAGATGAGGCAAGCTCAAAGTCACACATGCCCAGTAGGTGACACAAGTATCTGGAGTTTGATTACAGTTTTTTTTTTTTCTCTCTCTAAAATAAACAATAGAAAACAAGAAGTACTGTAAGGGTGTATGTATGTGTGTGTAGGCTTTCATCTTTCAGAGTTGCACAGATATAAGTCAGTAGCTCATATCAAAAAATAGAAAAAAATAGTTAATGTTACTGTTAGGACACAGAATCAGAGGTAAAGTTTAGATATTATTATTATAGACATTTTAGTCACTTTTAATTATGTAGGTGACATAGCTGTTGCCTTGAGAAGATTTCTAAAATGATTAGAAATGGCAAATATGAATGCATATAAGACTTGAATAATTTCCAGCAACTAGAATGGTTTATGTATCTTAATTCAGTTCATGTTAGAAAAATAAGTAACCAAGACCTTGTTAGGAAAAAAGTCATATATTTTTCTTTTATTTATTTATTTATCTTTATAGTTATTGTTATTAACAATATATTTTGTATGGATACATCATGTGTTGGTATCCTCTGTTCCCTCATCCCTGCCCCCAACTCTGCTGGGAGCCCTCCTCAGTGGGGTTGCAGGTCTCTAAGACACATTTTTGAACAGTTACTAGACCATACTCCACTGCTAGTTGCTGTCAGATTTCAACTATAGGGAAGGGCTAGTGAAAGATTGGCTATTTTTTTTTTCTAATTCAAAAGAAATTTTCCCTGCTACTTGTTTTTATTTTTGATGGTGGTAGCAATTAGTGTTATATTCTTTTAACAAAATTTTTCCATCCTAGAAAAGAGAAAACAGTGAAAATTCTGTGTAGTTCCCCTGAATTTTCTTGTCTATGATATCTGAAAACCTTGTATCTATTATTTTGGATTATTTAATTTGGCTGCATTGATTACTTTGGGTGAAATCTATTTCTATTTCCATTTTGATTTGTTGTCATTGCTTTGTCCAGGGCATGGAAATGACAGGGAATAAATGCTAAGCTTGTACTTTCTAAATATTGACGTCTACTAGGGATTTTGTTTTATAAGTCATTTTTAAAAATATTTTATTTTCATTTATTTATTTGAGAGAGAAAGAGAGAAATAGGCAGAGATAGACAAAAGAGAGAGATGGGGATACCACGGCCTCCAGCCACAGCAACCAAACTCCATATGCGTGTGCCTCTTGTTCATCTGGCTTTCATGGGTCCTGGGGAATTGAATCTGGGTCCTTTGACTTTGCAGGCAAGTGCCTTAACCGCTAAGCCATTTCTCCAGCCCTTGAAAATCATTTTTTAAAATATATTAATTTTTTTATTTATTTAAGAGAGAGAAAGAGGGAGGGAGGGAGGGGAGAGAGAGAGAGAGAATGGGCACACCAGGGCATCTAGCCATTGTAAATGAACTCCAGATGCAAGTGCCCCTTGTGCATCTGGTTTACATGGGTCCTAGAGAATCGAACTGGGATCTTTTGGCTTTGCAGGCAAACACCTTAATGGCTAAGCCATCCCTTCACCCCATAAGTCATTTTGAAAGGACTCAGCTTATTACTCGACAAACAGGTTTTTTTTGACTATGCACATTAACTTTTTCCTCATATCCATAATCATTAAATATAATGGATCATTTTATAATGTAGTTAAAAATACTGCATGTAATTTACCAGGTCATTTGGAATTTATGTTTTCCTTATGTTTCAGATTATAAAGCATTCTTTCTTATGGCCTATGCCTACTATTTCTCACCAGCTGAGGCATATCAAAGAGAAGGATAGGATGACAGATCATTGCAAGTACAATCCAGAATCATCTTTCAGGGCTGGCGACATGGCTCAGTCTTCTTTGAAAATACAGGTTGTAGTTATATTTTTCAAGCAAGGATTAGCTATTTAAGTATAGATAAGTGTTTGTTTGATCGATATCCATCCTATAGGATCATGGAATAAGCACCAGAGGGGAATCAGGAACGATCTTTGGTCACAGTGAATTTGGGCTCCATGACGCTTACACAAGTTGGACTAGTTATATGTGCTGCCACATATTTTGGAAAATTAGCTTTTCACTCACATATGGGAGACTGTTCATCACTGTGTCTTTAATGGCGTAAATGTTTTCTAGGTTTTTATCCTGTTATAGTTTCCACACTGCATCGTTTTGGCACAATATTTTGAGGTACTGTTTACCATGTATACTGAGTTAAAGAAGAGGACAGTCCTTTGATAATATGTTAATGTCTTTCCACCTTTATTTCAGTTAATTCAAAGAGAATTCTTGTTTCCTTGGGATACATATGCTCTTCTGGAGAAGATGTTGACCGAGTCCAGTTGGAGAAAGATAGGAAGAATGTGTATGCCACTGAATCTAAAACTACAGATTATAGTTTTTCTATGTCTAATGTAAAATTAGGAACACATTTATAATAAAGAAATTATTATTTATGTGAAGTTCAAATTTAACTGGACATCCTTCATTTAATCTGGAAAACCACAGTTGTCAGCATGCCCCAGTGTATCTGTCTTCCATCCAGTGTCTAGAGTGAAGTAGAGTGAGTAACCACACGAATTTCACAGACTATGGAGGCAGGTTGGGATCCACGCTTGCTGATAATTACGGTGTTAGTGGCCTCCCACCATGATTATTACATCTAGCATCATTATCATTGAGTGCCTTATTTCACCAAGAAGATTTTTTATTCCTTGGTTTTTCAAGGTAGGTCTCACTTTAGCCCAGCCTGACCTGGAATTCACTATGAAGTCTCAGGGTGGCCTCGAACTCATGGCAATCCTCCTACCTCTGCATCCAAGTGCTGGGATTAAAGGCATGTGCCACCATGCCCAGCAAGAAGAATTATTATTAAACACATGGTGTGGTCAAGATAATTCGTGAAGCATTGCTGAGACTAAAGATAGGCAAAGACCACATTTACATATCGAGTATAAAATTTGGTATCAGCTATATATTAAGTAATTAATATGTACATGGTAATGTACACATTCAAAGAGTACGTTCTTTCATCTGTCCTGTTTGCCCACTCATTGTCTCTAAGGGTAGTCATTGGCAGTGTGTTGGGGTTTTATATTGTTGTTTTTGTTGTGTGTGTGCATATACCCTTTAGAAACATTTTTCAACTGACTGAAAAATGTACACATTTTTCATCATCAGATGGAAATATTCTGTAGGCATTTTTTAGTTTTTTTTTTTTTTTTTTGAGGTGAGGCAAGCCCAACAGACTGGCATAGAAAGACTTGGCCTGAAAGGGCCTGCAGCCACTGCAGTCAAACTCCTGACATGTGCAACACCTTCTGCGTGCGTGAAACCTTACATACTTATGCCATCTTGTGTGTCTGGCTTATGTGGGACCTGGAGAGACAAACATATCTTTACACTTTGCAGGCAAGTGCCTTACCACTAAGCCATTTCTGCAGCCCTGTTTCTTATTTTTTAATGTTGTTTTTAATGCATTTGTTTCTACCTTAGCTAAATTATTTTAACTATTGATATACAACATTCTGTCTCTGGAGCTGCTACTGAAACTGTTGCCTTACCCTCCCTTTCCACTTTTGTTGAGATGTGTGGAAATGGTGCCTTTCTCCCACAATGAAGAAAGTAACTTGACTTCCCCATTCTGCCATTGCTGTCATCCCAGCCCAAGTCACGTGTCTTACCTGGATCCTAGAGGTCTCTGCTATTTCCTGTGCTAGGGAAACTTTAAATCATGAGTTACAGCAAGCCACTCCCCTGCTTGAAATAATCTTGTGGTTCCACAAAACAAACCCTTCATTGTTTTCTGATTTAAAAATCCTACAAACCTGCCTGCATATCTGCATGAATGTGCACCCCGCCCGCACCCCACACCCAAGGCATTCCTTACACCTTGTGTTACCTCCTTGGTCCTTGTCAGTGCCGCTGCGCTGACGCTGCTCATTCTTCCTCTAGGCCTTTGCACTCCTCCCTGTGGCCCTAGTGGCTCCAGTTTATCTTTCCTTGCAGAAAGGCTTCCAGTGACCATCTAGTCTAAAACTGCTTCTTGGAGTTATATTATTTTCACCCTCTTAGAATAATTAACTGATAACTTACTATAAAATGTCAAAATTATATTTTTCCCAGTTTTTCATTCATTTATGTTCTGTTCTAACTTTACTGTGATTCTTCAGTCAGATTCAGAGAATGTAAAGCTTTTAGCCCCATTTCCTACATAGTGCAGCCTCTTTGATGTTTATGTTATTGGCTATGGTGAAATGACTAGAACTACATCAAGTCAGAAATGTCATCTGGTGAAGCTTCAGTACTCAAAAGTTCAGCTCTCTAAATCATAAGGTAGAAAATTTTCTCTGCTCAGTAATGCTTACTGATTTGTCTAATCACATCTATCTATGAAAAAGTGGGTGTCCTATTGGATGTGTTCATACGGTGCACAGTGGCTTTTTGTTGTTGTTATTCTTTCTATAGTCACACTGGAGCGGTTGCTGGCTTTGAAATGTAATTGGTACACTTTGGCTTCTAGCTACTTCTGGAAAGGAGTGGTGCTGCACCCCTACCTGTTTGAGACCCAGGCTGCAGCTGAGAGCTGGCCCTCTGCTTGAGTCTGCTCCACTGCCTTACTGTATCTCCACACACTGCTTGTGCCTTTATGGTGCATGCCTACCTCTGTAGATAGTTGAGTTATAACTCCTAGTCTTTTTATTTTTTTTTTTTAATGTTTAACTGACATTTGGCCCTTATATGAAACTAATTCATGAACATATGTTTAAAGTTTTAACAAAGGGTTTGATTGAAAAAGAACATGAGAGAACTTTCTATAATTGATTGGTATGTTCCACAGTTTAAGTGGGATTAGTAGTATGTAGATATTTGTGCTTATCAGAGTTTCTTTATAGGTGCACTTAATGTTCATACCAATTAAATCTGAAAAAAAATCTTGTCAGCAAACATGGAGTTAAAGTTAACATAGTACTAAAGTGTTTAGAAGTGACATTCTAATGTCTGCCATAATTTATGCATTTATTGATTTATTTATTGATTGATTGATCAACCGATTATTGAAACAAGGTTACATGAAGCCCTACCTAACCTTAAGTTTCTGATCCTCCTGTTTTCATCTCCCAAGTGCTGAAACTATATACATCTTCTACTACATGTGGCTATTATATACTTTTAAATGCATCAAGAAATAAGATGGAAAAAATAAATGGGCATGTCAAAGTTAGGTGATAAATCAAACAAAACAAAATGTTCATTGTAAGCATTGGTGATGGGTGTATCAGTATAAAATTAGACTTACTTTTTCTTGTTTTGTTTATTTATATTTATTTGAGAGCAACAGACACAGAGAGAAAGAAGCAGGTATACATAGAGAGAAAGTGAGAATGGGCACACTAGGGCCTTCGGCCACTGCAAACAAACTCCAGACACATGCGCTCCCTTGCGCATCTAGCTAACGTGGGTCCTGGGTAATCAAGCCTTGAACCAGGGTCCTTCGGCTTCACAGGCAAGTGCTTAACAGCTAAGCCAACTTTCCAGCCCTAAAATTACACTTTGTTGAACTGAATTGTATATCTGAAAATTTCTGTAACCAAAGTATAGCAGAGTGCACACATATGCTTCAACTCAGATATTTTGCTAATAGGAGTCTACCCCATAGTCATCTGTAAATAATTTAGTAGATAGCATGCATTCCTTTATGTTTGTGAGTAGTGCTGGTGTAGATTTATAAGATAGGGGAAAAAAACCTAAAAGCTGGTGAGAAGTACCTGTTTAAGGGTATACAGGGACTAAGGAAAGAACTATTGTGGGTGTGTGATTTCAGGGGGTTTCCAAGTAGAAACAGAGACTAGTAGATCTGGAAGGGTCAAGAGAAAAAAACTTTCCCAAGCCTTCATTATTGCATGTATAGAAAATAAAGGTCAGGTTATTAATTAGCTTTTCCATTAATTAGTTTTTGTAACCAAACTACCAGAGCAAACATCCTAAGGGGGAAAATATTTGGCTCACCAGTTTAGAGGGTTCATTTGATGGTTGCCTGGCCCCTCATGCTGATGCAGTACATCATGGTTGCAGGAGCAAATGGCGGAGAATCTTTTCCACATCAAGAAGACAAAAAGCAGAAAAAGGGAACATAGGAAGGGGACGGAGCAGTACATAACCCATGGTCAGTTGCCCCCAGGGTTCCTCTTCCTCCAACTAAGCCCCACCTTCTACTTTTGACCACTTCCCAGTAATGCCATAATTATGTCAAAGCCCAGTTGTCTTAACTGTATCTGTAAACATCCTGACAGACATACCCAGAAATGTGTTTCACCAGTCTCTTAGGTGATTTTTAATAAAGTCAAGTTGAAAATCAGAGTTAGCCATCATGACAGGTAAATTAACTTTCGTTCAGTGCCCCAGACAGGGGCAGGTGTACTCCCACCACTTCTCTCAGCCCCGAGCTTCTGCAGGTTAGACTTTATTCCAGTCTCTGTTTTCTTTGAAAATGTGGTGTATAGGTAAAATATGTGTCTCACATTAAATTCTTTGTAGGAAATATGTTTTACAAATCATATGTAGAAACGAATAAGTTAATTGATTTATGTGACTACTACTCAGCTATAAGACTCAGCCATGCATTTTGTATCTATTATGTAAAAAGCCCTTGCAGACAGGATTCATTTGCATGCAACAAAGACCCTCCCCCCTCAAGCACATTCAGACACGTATTCTATGATGAATTGTGCATCTTAATTATCCTTCACATTATTACTTTCCATTTACTTTTTTTCCATTTCTGTTGTGGAATGTGAAGATGTGTCCATTTGTAGTTGGATAGCCTTGTGGCTGCTTATCTGTGTTTGTACTTACACTACAACACAAGGTTACGGAAGTTGTTTTCCTCATGGCTTAGACCAAAAATGCATTTGATTGTAGATGTGAAAAAATGCAAACCACATTTATGCATGTCTGTTACCTTGAGTTAGAGCAAAGGAAACACTGTCCCCAGGATGTCTTATGATTACATCTCCTTTCAGGTAGTGCCCTTTTTCATTTGGGTGCATGAAAAGTCTGGCTAGCTCTGTCTTTTTCTTACATCCTCTTTATCTAACATCACTTCCAGAACAGAGCATGGGTAATCTTGTACTGAAAATGCATCTTCCTCTAAATATCACATGAGCCAGTGATGTAGGATTTGGGGACTCGGAAGGGATCTCCCAGAATTTTTGAACCCCAAATTTTGAGTTCTGCCCTACCTTTAATAAAGAATTAATAAAGACAGACTAATGAAGGATAAATTATAAATTATAAAGTTTATTTAGGGGAAATCACAAACTGTGGTTGAACTTGAGGGCTAGGAAGGGAGGCTAAACATGTGGGGAGTACTGAAGCATACCCTCACGTACAAATAACATAGCTCATGGGATCCATTTAAGAGAGCTGAAAAGGCGAATGGTGACTAAAGGAAGGATAACAGAGAGAAAACATCAAAGCGTAAGGGAAGTTGAGTTTTGCTTTGTTTTTTTTTTTTTTTTTAAACTGGAGCAGAAGTACATAAATAATAGAACTTAGATGTATGTGTAGAGAGACTCAGGTGGAACACTCATGGCGTCTGCTTTCCTGAAGAGGGAAACTCTCAAAGCAGAGACCAAGACATTCAGAGGAGGAGTGAGTGGTACACTCGTGGTTGCCCCACCTTTAGAGTAACTATACAGGTCTAGAGTTGCTGAGAGCACCCACTAGTAGATTTGGAGACCAGAGGGAAATCGTGTATGCAATCAAAGTAAGAAGTTACCCCAAACTTAAAGCAGAGGCAAGCAGAAAATTTTAGATCAAGAAACAGTGGGGCTGGAGAAATGGCTTAGTGGTTAAGCGCTTGCCTGTGAAGCCTAAGGACCCCGGTTCGAGGCTCGGTTCCCCAGGTCCCACGTTAGCCAGATGCACAAGGGGGCGCATGCGTCTGGAGTTCGTTTGCAGAGGCTGGAAAGCTCTGGCACGCCCATTCTCTCTCTCTCCCTCTAACTGTCTTTCTCTGTGTGTCTGTCACTCTCAAATAAATAAATAAAAAAATAATAAAAAAAATTAAAAAAAAAAAAGAAACAGTGCTGTGCTCTCCCACCTGCACCCAGCCAGTCTGGGTAGGGGTGGAGACAGATTCTCATGTGACTGAGCAGCACAGGGAAGAGCACAAGAGACCCACACACACCTGGTGTCATGGCAAAGAAGACGGAAAAGGGCTGAAGGCTGCAGCCTTTACAGCATCAGGTTCCGGTATGTAAGAGAAGACCTGATAGGCTAGTAAATTTGGAGAAGGAACCTGAGCATTAGCCCATTGGGGGCAGCCCACCAGGGTAGTGCAGCAGACTATGGGCAGCAGGGAGCGCTGTAGATAGGTCTCGATGAGTCATGAGTTCCATTTTTGTCAAGACTTTTGTTCTTGTTCCAGGTGGCATGTGGAGGGGAATCTCATGGTTCTCTGTAAGTCTCGTGCCCTAGCTGAAACTGCTTTTCTCCTATCCTTCACAGTGTCACATTTGAAAAGGAGAGCCATGGGCATGTTTATGGGTGTCATAACTCTTTAAGTACAAAGTCTGCTACGGTCCTTGTCAGTTTCACTGAAAATGGAAGCTATGTAATTAATACTTTCCACACTTTACACAATGACTCAAGGACCAAAGAAGGAAAATTCATGATTTGAATTTAGAGATGATTTATCTAAAACGTAGTTCTATCAGCTATTAAAAAAAAAAGTGCTTCTGGAGAGACAGCGAGACTCCTGGTTACATAATGTCATGGAGAAAAATCTCAGAGCCTTGTGTGAGCTGTCAGTGAGGTGCTAAGATTTGAATAAAATGGCATTTTATCATCTTTGAGAAGCAATCAAAAGTAAGGAACAAAAAAAAACCTTAAAAGTAAATGTAGACCAAAATATCTTGATCTCTGTAATTTAGGCAATTTGCTTTGCTTTCTCATTCTTGAAAATGATCATCTTCAAGTTTGAAGAACCGTTCTCTCCTGTTCACTATTTGTAGAGGTGAAAGATTGTTCTCCAGCTACTGACTTAAGTTGCAGAAATGTCACTTAGGAACTAGATTGAGAAACTCAGAAAGCAGTGACTTTTAACCAGGGCTTTATGTCAGTATCCCATGTAAACTGTATGGAGATAATTCACTTAGGTGCTTCACCCAGAAAACTGGCTCTTGTAGAACTGACCAGCACATTCCTGCTTTTCAGATGGTGTTCCTACAGTAAAAGACTGTTTTAGCTAGGAACTGACCTGGAAATATTCCTGAAAATCTATGTGTGTTGACATTATCGTTCGTTGTTCAGATATCTGCTCTTCATTTATACCCTGGTACATTAGTATCCTATGGCTGCTGCAACAAACTGCCACAGAGTGTTATCTGAAAAGAGCAGGAATATGTTCTTTCACAATTTTAAAACTATTTATTTATTTATTTGCAAGCAGAGAGAGAGAGAGAGAGAGAGAGAGAGAGAGAGAGAGAGAGAGAGAATGGGCACACCAGGGCCTCTAGCCACTGCAAATATACTCCAGATACATGTGCCACTTTGTGCATTAGGATTTTATGTGGGTACTGGGGAACTGAACCTGGGTCATTAGGCTTTGAAGGCAAGGGCCTTAACTGCTGAGCTATATCACCAGCCCTCACAATTTTTGACCTAGAAGTTTGAAGTTCAGTGATTATGGGTCTACTTCCTACCGGCCGGGAAGAATCTGCTTCTGGCCTGTTCTAGCTTCAGAAGGTTGCCTGTGCCTTGCCTGGTGTCTGTCATTCTACCCTCTTTCTTCCCCTTCCATTTGTCTCCTCTTCCACTTCTCAAACCTGCCTTAAGCCTTCTTCCTACAAAGAGACATGTGATAGTATTTAGAGCCTATCCTCAGAGTCTTCCCAAATCAATCTCTTAACTCAAGCACATCTAAAATGTCTGTTTTTCTTTTCATTTATAAGGAACTATTCAGAGGTTCCAGGCAGTAGGATAGACATTCTTCAGGGGTGCACCAGGCACTCTCCAGAGCAGGTATCAACTTACTGCATGCATCCACTTGGGCTGCCATGGTGCCTTGCTCCATTTTAGCCCAGGGACTGCCCACAGCCAAGGGCAAATTGACATCCACCAGAGCAGTGTTGAGCCGCACACCTTGCCTCCTTGGCTAGACTAGCTGACTTATCTCTAGCTATGTGAGGAGGGTTATTTTCTCCATTCCGGGCCTCCTAAGTGTACTGACAGAGCAGGGTCAGTACAGCAAGCTCATCCTTACTGACAGAGGTGCTGCAGGCATGTGTCCTAGCTTCTGTGACTCTTTGGAGAAGCTCATGTTTTAAGAATGATCCCTAGAATGCCCAACAGTACTTGAATCTATTCAAAAAGAGGTGCAGGTCTGTTACTTTTGCCCCTGAGCCTTGACTTAGGACAGAAATGTTCAGTGCTGTTAAGGTTGGTCTCCATAGAAGGGAATGTAATTAGGTAATAATGAAGAGGAAGAGAGGAGGCAGTGAAAGATACAGCTAGAAAGGCCCCAAATTCAATTCCCAGCATGAAGAGGAAAAGAAAAGTAAAAGAGGAAGAATATTCTTGATCTCTGTATATATCTGAGGATTACTTTGAACTCCTGATTTTCTAATCCTCCTGTCTCCACCTACCCAGTAGTAAGATCAGAGGTGTGCGCCACCATGCCTGGTTTTATGTGGTGCTGGGGATTGAACTCAGAACTTCGTAAATGTGAGTCCAGCACTCTACCCTGTCCAGGAATGCTGTTTCTAGATTAAGTTTGTGAAAAATGTCCACAGGATCTGGAAAGACATCACTGCATATTGGGCTTCACCTTCCATATTTATTAAAGGAGTGTTTGCCCCTTTCTCTAACATTCCACTGAGGCATTTCTTCCCATACTACCAAGAAGGGGAAAGGACTGTCACCTACCTTTTGAGTTTGGCATGCAATGATAAGGAACCTATTTTATGTTACATAGCAGGGTGAGGACTTACCCTACACTATGATAAGTCTGTTGAATTAGACAAGATGCTTTAAGCATATTTTTTGTTATGAGATATCTTACTGAGTAGCAAAACTGTTCCTTCTCCTTAAGCAGGTATAATTAAGAGCAAAACAATTTGATAAAGAACTACCATTGGGCTGAATGATGTATTTGAAAATTTTAAATGCCTACATATCATTATGAACATTTTTTTTAATTAGGCTGGAGAGATGGCTTAACGGTTAAGGTGCTTGCCTGAGAAGCGTAAGGACCCAGATTCAATTATCCAGGTCCCACGTAAACCAGATGCACCCAAGGAGGTGCACGTGTCTGGAGTTCTTTTGCCATGGCTTGAGGCCCTGACATGCCCATTCTCTCCTCTCCTCCCCTCTCCTCTCCTCTCCTCTCCTCTCCTCTCCTCTCCTCTCCTCTCCTCTCCTCTCCTCTCCTCTCCTCTCCTCACCTCTCCTCTCCTCTCTCTCCTCTCCCTTCCCCTCCCCTCCCCTCCCCTCCCTTCCCCTCTTCTCTCTCTCTCTCTCTCTCTCTCCCTCCCCCTTCCTCTCTCTGTCTCAAACAAAAATAAAATAAAACAAGTAAAAAGATCATTGCCACATTGTGAATGTTTTCAGTAATATTGAGCATGATGTTATTGTAACAGACCTTGACTGATCTGTCTCCTTTCAATTGCACTTCTCAGTCCTCTGTGATAAATTCAAAAGCCATCCAGCAAGTTGTCTCGAGATTATCTGCAGTTTTTTTAAGGCATCAGCTACAGTGTAGATTATTGGAGTTCTTTAAAAAATATAAGGTCAGGCTATAGAGGTGG
Source organism: Jaculus jaculus (assembly GCF_020740685.1). Lineage (NCBI taxonomy): Eukaryota > Metazoa > Chordata > Mammalia > Rodentia > Dipodidae > Jaculus > Jaculus jaculus. The sequence continues at coordinate 8,589,298 of NC_059113.1, read as the reverse complement.
CTCATCAGTTAAAGGAACTTGCTTACAAAGCCTGAATGGCCCACATTCAATTCTCCAGTACCCACGTCATCCAGTGCAGTATGTGGCACATTTATCAGAGTTCATTTGCACTGGCAAGATGCACAAGAATGTCCATGCTTGCTTTCTCTGCTCCTTCTCTCTTTTTCTCTCTCTTTCTCTGCTTGCAAATAAATAATTTTTTTTTAATGAGTTCTTCATAAATAATATCCAGACTAGTCCAGCATGGTGGATAACACCTGTAACCTACTACTCAGGTCTTAGTCAGGAAGGTGATGTCACCAGCAGTTTGAGGCCAGCTCGCAGTGCAGAGTTCCAGGTCAACCTGTGCTGGAGCACGACCTTACATCAAAAACCAGAAAATCCAGTGATTTATACCATCATTTTTTATGCTTCAACATCATCTTCATTTTAATTTTATATTCTCAAAAGTTTTTGAGGACACATACTTACTCATGTACTGATGAGGATACAGTATGTCGTGATTTGCTTTTGTGATTATAAGGTAAACTGACTATACTGGAGAGCATACATGTAGTTTGTCAAGATAATGCCAATAAGGTGTTGAATTTTAGGTGACATAAACCTGTAATTTCAATATGTTTGCATTAATTCTAGAAGCATTTTTATGCATAGGAAATTCACTGTTGGACTGCAGTCTTTTTTCATACATGTGAACACTTGAACAACTTCCTGAAACTCAACTTTTCTTACTTCATGACTGGCTGGGTGATATCTGATACCCCCATTTACTGCCTTAAAAGAAATAAAGTGTCTCCTTCATATTAATATGCTAATAGGTTCAAGTATTTCTTGGAGAAAAATTCCAACATCACCATACAATTAACAGTTACTCATATTATTTTCCTTAGGTTCAATATAATTTCTGCTGTCATTTGATATCTTAGAGATACAGGTTTTCTTTATTTCATCTTATTTTTTTTAATATTTTATTTTAATTTATTTACTTACTTGACAGAGAAAGGGGGAAAGAGGGGGGGGGAGGGAGGGAGAGGGAGAGGGAGAGAGAATGGGCACGCCAGGGCCTCCAGCCACTTCAAACAAACTCCTGATGTATGTGCCACCTTGTGCATCTGGCTAACGTGGGCCCTGGGGAATCAAACCTAGGTCCTTTTGCTTTGTAGGAAAACGCCTTAACTGCTAAGCCATCCCTCCAGCCCTGTTTCGTCTTATTCTACATTTAAACTATAGAAGTCTGTCTTATGCTTATATGATTATTCCTGTTGTTCTAGAATCCCGAGAGGCTTTCTGTCCTCTTTACCACTGCTGCACACGCATACTAAGATAGCACTTATTTAACTATAAGTCCAACTGTAATGCCAGGGTAATAAAAACTGCTTAAGCCATTGGCTTAGGATGTCTCTAAAAGTATTCTTAGATGCTATTCTATGTGTGGCTTCAGTTTTCCTGCCATGTGTCTTACACATTCAGTTTCCATGAAAACAGTTGTATTTCTTTCATTATTGAGATGTATTATTAGGCTTATGTCCAAATTGATGAAACTTTAAGACCCCATCTTAAAGGAAAGAAATGGGATTTTCATGTAAGTTTAGCCATGTCCTCACTTCACTGTGATGAGATACAGCATACTACATTGCTTCTTATGTTTAGAAGACAGTGCAGACTTTGTGTTTTATAATTCACTCATACCCTACTCATTGCCTCCCTTGTGAACTCTAAGCTTCCTAGGGGCCTAGTGCTGGATCAGTGGTTTTAGGAGCACCCAGTTAGGATGTTCTTACTGTGAGAAAGTGAGAATGATCCCTGAAGATCAGTGTGAAGCCTTTGGCTTTGGTCATTTACTGAATTCAGTATATGGAACAGGATGAAGAGAATAATTCAACCCTCTTTCCTCTGTTTACAGGCTCTGTACAACTCAATCAAGAATGAGAAGCTTGAATGGGCGGTGTAAGTACGCTGTATATCAGCTTTTTAATGTTGTGCTACTCCCTTTGTTTCTTACTGCCTTTCTGTATGCCTTGGAGGTGATTTCAGGTTAAATTTGTATTGCTGGCTCTCATTCTATATTGAGTTTCTTGGATTTCTCACATGCATTATGTAAAACCTAAGTAAATCCCAAGTCTCCCTTGTTGTGAGTTGTTAGATTTTTCATAGTGCCCAGATTGCTTCCATTCTGCATTTACTGTCATGAAAGTAGGCAATTGATTACATTTTTATTCATCCTTTAAAAAATAACATTCTAAAAGAAAATCTGATTAAATTGCTTTTGTTCTAAAAATGCAATATTCAGTATTTTGGTACCATCCACTTATTTTAATTTTCTTCTTTCTGCCATTGCAGATCCCATCTTGACAATTTTATTTACTATAATACTGATTATATTAGGATATCCAATGAAACTAATGAAAAAAGAAAAAAGGTTCTGTTAATAGATAAGATTGAGAAATGATACATTAAATTAAGCCATTTTATATGTGTAATGTGCGTGCATGCATGCATGTTTATGTGTATGGGCACACCTGTGTGCAGATAGGTGTTTTCATGTATGTGTGAGCATATGCAGAACAGATGTTGATATTTTTCTTAATCTCTTCTTTATTTACTGAGTGGGAGAGTCTTTCATTTGAAACCAAAGTTCCCTAGTTGGGGTAGACTAGCTGGCTAGCTTGCCTCTTGCAGCCTCTGTCTACTTCAGAGTCCAAGGATTGTAGGCAGGCCTCCCTAGGATCATTTTATAGAGTTATTTTATGAAGCAAATAAATATGCTTCTGAGAAATTATTTTAAAAAATCTATATTTTAGTGCATTCAGTTTGTTTTGATTTTTATGTATATTTATGTGTGGCTGAAATTTGGTTAAGTGTGCAACTCAAGCATTTGTCAGGTAGGAGAATCTACCATGCACCAGATTCTTCTGTAGCCCTCTTGTCAAGTCAACAGAACATCCTGGTCAGGAACACATACTCCAGAGTTGGATCATAGTCTGAGTTCCAGCTCTACGGTGTCCATGCTGAGTCTCTAGGCCAAGTTCTGTGCCTCAGTTTCACCTTATGTAACATAGAACCTCTAATCCATTAATGTCGGTACCTTCCCAAGTTCAATACTCTAAATTATTTTCATCCAATATCGTCTTTCAGTAATGTTTTTTTCTTCAGATTTTGCCAGCCATCACTACAAATATTCTTTCTATGTAGGAACACAGCTCTGACTTCTTCCTCAAGTTTTTTTTTTTTCAGCATCTTCACTGTTATAGAGGACTTTCCTATCAGCTCATACATTACCCTCTGTGTATAGCTCTTGGTGTGTTCATTCTTCTTAATTAACATCAGTATTTCCCTGTGTAGCTGGGTTTTGGCATCTGCGTAACTTTTGATTCTACCTCTGCTTTCTTCCCCAGAAATGGTCCCAATTAGAGACCTCTCTGTAACTACTGCTGTCATTCATATTTTTTAAGCATTCATACTTTTTGTCTCTGAACAAATATCTCTAGTTTCGTTCTCTACTTCCACCAATTTAAAGCATTCCTATACTATAAAACCTCAAGTAGGTCCTGAACGTTCTTCCTGTCTTCCGTTTCAGTGCTCACTGTTGTCTTTACATAGTCCTCACCTTCCTCGAGGCGCATTTCCAGGTGTTTATCCAATGTTGTAGCTTCCTGCCTTTTTATGTTCATTTTGCTACAGTGACCTTGTACTTGCAGCATTCTCCCATTATCCATTATAGCCAAACTTCTATAACATTCGTCCCCTCAAGTTTTCCTGATCTTGCCAACTAGAACCATCTGCATTTTACTTTATCTGGCAGCACCATCACCCCCACTCCCTGTTAGTTATTTGCTATAAGTTATCACTGGACTGTAAGCTCCTTAAGGAAATGACACATGTCAGGGTTAGTCTCCATATCCTCCTCTGCTCATTGCAGTGTTTGTACATAATGACAACTCTGTAAAAGGCTATAGGAAAATTGGTGTGTAACTCAATGGTAAAGCATGTGCTTAGCATGTGCTGATTCAATCCCTCACACTAGGAGGCAAAAAGCAACAAAATGCTGTAGAAAGAATATTAATGTTATGCAAGGAACTGCTTTCTTGAACAATGAGCCTACAATTGTATAGTTCAGAGCAGTTTCAAGAAAGATCCACTGTGGTAAAATTTGTAGAATAGTGTAAGCTTGCATAGAAAGCTCCTGATACTGATTTCAGATCCTTAGAGGAAACACAGGTGTGGAGTCATGGACTGTTACAATTAGAGGGATCCCAGGTGTTTTAAATGCATTGATTTTCTAACCAGGTTCCATGAAGTCTTAGGGTTCTGAGAAGATATCTCAGGAGCATCCCTGGCAGTATGTGAGGAGGACGGGGGAGGAAGACGGGAGCCAGGTTCTTCCTACACACATCAAACCTACTTCAGCTGACCAAAAACATGATTTGAGTTTCATAAAATATTTCTGTTGTATGTGTACTTATAATTTTGAGGGAATGTATTGATATGGCATGCTGCCTTCATTTCATTTGTGAGGAAAACTGAAATGAATACACATTCATCTACAGATCCAAAAACATTTAACTAGTATAGTGGAAAATTCTTCCATAAGCTAGTGTCATACCTGACTTCTCTGTAGGCACATATTCCCATCCAGTCAGTTTGGAGAGCAGATGCCATGTCTACATGTTCTCGTAGCAGCCTTTGAGAGTTTTGTATCAATGCATGAGTCTCATCAAATGCTCATAGAGTTACCAGTGTTTCCTTCCCCTGGACAAGTTAAGTAGTGAGGATCATATTTTAATCTGTTCTGTGTCTTTAAGCTCTTTTGCTGTGTCTGGCCCAGTTCAGAGCTAAAACATAATATTGAGTATGGCACAGGTCTGTTCTTAATGAGAACACAATATGAAAGGAGGGAGAGGTCAGTATAAACACAAAAATAGAAGGTTGTCGTGAAGAGTGGAGTTAATAAGGCTAGCTAGTGGGAGGCCTCTTCTGCCTCAGATACAACAGTTACCATTTCTCTTCCATGTTTCTTTGCTCAGTTGTTTATTATTTATAAAGAATCTATTTGTTGAGCCACATTATAGTATGTTAGGAATTTGGGAAAAAAACAAAAATATGTAAAGCAGTGAGGTCTTTTTCTTGGCCTTAAGACATCCCAATTTGAAGAAAAAAACAAATGAATAATTATTGTCTCTCAATTGTGATGGGGAAGATTAAACAAGAAAATAGAAGCTTATAACCATTGTTTAAAATAAAGCTGCATAAGGATCTTCAGAGGATACAATAGCTAACAAAATGGGAAAATACAATGACTGCAATATTATTTAACCACAAAAGATTTTTTTTCTTCCTACATTAGTGCTTAGAAATCACAGTCTTCCTTACCACAGTATCCAAACAATGGTGATAAAAATGTTTTATTCAGTCTCACTTTGAGGTGCAGTATAACTAGTAACTAGTAGTCACATGTACATGCCTGTGCTCTCAGTGTTTTGGTGTCCACCTTCCCAGCACTACATTATAAAAGCAAATCACCACACCCAGCTTTTTCTTTACTCTTATTTTTTAAAATTTATTTTTTATCAGACTAGATTCTTTTAGTACCTCTCCCCTGTTCCTGTTTCCTTGGGGCCCTCCTCTGTGGGGTTGTGGGATTTAATGTGGGGTCAAGAAAGCCTTAATCATTGTAAGTGGGGGACCATGGCTCGGCATTCCCTCCACTCTGTGTCTCTCACAGTCTTTCTGTCCCCTCTTCCATAATGTTCCCTAAGCCATGGCAGGTCTTTGGTGGTCTTAGTGTTGAGTTCTGTTGGCCTCTGGGTTTCTGCTTTTATAGGTTGTGTTTGACCACCATGTCTTCCACCATGACCCTGGTAATCAAGTTAACAGTTAAGAGTGGTGTTCGCGGCACCACTTCAACTGCAAGTTGTCCTGGACCCCTGCAGATATGGAAGAGGTGGCAGGTCTTTAGTGGACGGTCTGTTATCTTCTATCAGTGTCTCCTGGCTCAGGCATTTAGAAAACTGGAGAGATTTACTACCTAGTTCTTCATTTTAAAAGAGAAATTTAAAAAAAATATGACACAACATCTGCTGTAGTGTATCATCTGCCGATGATGAGGTTGTGTTCTCTTAGATCCTGATACAGAGAAAGAGAAATGACTGAGTCTAGCCTAGTCTAGATGTTCTGCCTGCCTCTGGGGATGAAGGGTGACCACTGAAAACACATGTGAATTTGATGCTTCGCAGAGCCTGAGACCTAATCAGAAGACCCTAAAATGTTCCCCTCACATATACGTCTTGCCCACTACATTATCCAATGTCTATTTAACAGAGTTACTTTTGCATAAAAGGTGTTTCCAGCTCTGAGAACAAGGTACAACAAAAACAGTGCTTACTCTCTTAGCATTTAATGTATAAAAGAAATGTATATACATACTTACTTAGCATTAAATGTATATAAGAAATAAATTAATAACTTAAGTTTCTACATATGCAAACCAGGTAAAGAGTAATTTAAGCCCAAAGTAAGTACAAAGGAAGAAAAAATTAAAATTAGGACAAAATCAATAAAATTGAAGAAAGGGAAATAAATGAGTTAACAAAAGCTAGTTTCTTGGAAAGATAAATAAAATTGATAAGGCAAAGCCATGTTAGCTAAAATAAAGACCAAATTCCACTTATTAAATATGAAAAAGGAAAGGTGATAGAACTTCCAAGCATGTGGCATTCAAGCGATAATAAAGAGATATAACAGTCAGCTGTGTGTCCATAGATTTGATTGGAGCAACTTCATTAAATGCCCTCCAAAGCTCACATAAAAACAAATAGAAGATTTCATTGTTCTGTATCTAATCAAACATTTGATTCACCAAAAAAAGACCAAAAAAACAAACAAACAAACAAACAAAAAAAACAACTGGTTGTTGTGACTCATGCTGTCCAACATTTATGGGACAAATTTTACAAGTTCTTTGTTTAATACTCTGTACCAGTTCTTTTTTTAATACTCTGTACCAAGATACAGAAGATGCATAGAACATGCCATAACTCACTTTAACTTGCCACAATTACTATAATTATAAATTAGATAGTTATTAAACGTATATAGTCTATAATGTCAAAATCTTCAATAAAATTTACAAATCAAACCCAATAAATAAAAATTATACACAATAGCCAGATAAGATTTATTCAATTATTCAGGGCTTATTCAACATTGAAAATCAGTTAGTGTATCTATCACACCAACTGGTGTCTTATGAGAATTTTTCCCTTCTGAGATGTGAACACATGTTTGTTCATACTAGATGGGGCACAGACCAAAGCAAAATTACAACAAAACCAGGTTTGGTGAACCAGTGAGTTTATTGGGGTTACTTACAGGATAGGGTGAGGGGCTTTTTACAGGAATATGGATGCATTACTGAAAAACTCACCCCAACATAGGTGACCTCAAACACAGTGGAAGGTGAGGAACAATGCCAGAAGTTGTACTCTGACCTCCACACAGGCCCCTTGGTATATGTACATACGTACACACACACACACAGTGAACATACAAACACATACATGTCATATATATGCAACACAGAATTTTTTTAATTGATGAGTAATCATTTAGGCTACAATGTATTAATGTAAGTTAACTGATTATAGAAAATGTACCATTCTGGTATATATTTTGAAAGTAGATATAAAGGGGGAAGGATATATGATGCATGTATATATGTATGTATTACCTAATTTTTCTGTGAACCTAAAATTACTATAAAGTCTATTTTAACATATAGGAAAATGTGAAAACCCACATGAAATGAGAATAAACAAAAACTTGATCATCTGAAAACATGAGAGAAATATGAATATTCATAATTAGTATCAGTAGAATAATTTCATAGCTACCGGTGGCTAGGATTGGGAAAGGAAGGAATTATAAGTTATTATTTAATGGGTACAGATTTTCAATTTTATATGATGAAAACTTCTATAATTTTTAGTGATAATTGCACCTCAGTGAGATTAGCTAGAATGTAACATAAGTGTACACTGAAAAAATAGTTCAAATGAAACATAGAAGAGAACACATTATAAATGTGAGAGCTGGGAATGGCCTTTCCCTGCTTGGTAAACGTGACTTTATCCTTGACTGCCCAATTTCAATGTTAAATTCTATATTTCCTGTTTTGCAAGAAATTTATTTATTTATTTGCAAGAAGTAAGAGACAGAGAGGGAAAGAGAGAAGAGAGAATGAGCTCACCAGGGACTCCAACTGCTGCAAACAAACTTCAGATGCATGGGCAACTTTGTGCATCTGGCTTTATATGGGTCCTGGGGAATTGAACTCAGGTCGTTAGCCTGTGCAAGCAAGCAACTTATCTGCTAAGCTTTCTCTCCAGCCCTCTATTTCCTCTTGAGTCTAGTTCTAGACAATGATTTTGTTATTTTCAGTATTAGTCAGCACACACATACATATGCCAGTGCACACAAATGACCCACACATTTATATTTGATTTAAGCATTTGTATTCCATATAACTAATCACAACATATTTTGAGTGTGGTGCCCATGTAACACTCTGGAGAGAGCTGAATCCCCTTTGTGAGACTAAAATGGGATTATTCCTAAATCTGCTTTCTTAATGAGTCAATCCAAGGATGCCTAAAAATCAAAGGACAAGTCATAAATAGCATAGAACTTAAGAAATTTATATGTATTGCCCTTAAGAAAGGACAGAAGTAACAAGGTTTTCTGCTGTGGGGACTAGATCTTTAGTCACTAGATGAGAGTAGCATCGGGCCGTCCTGGGCTTGGACTAATCTAAGTCATGCACATACCACTGATGGAATAGACTGCCAGGAAAATGTGCTGGGGCTTTCCTAGGCTATACGGTCTTGAGATGATTGGAATCTCAGAACTACTCTCCTAGAAATCTCTCTGAGTATTTTTGTATGTACAGAATATTCATGTATGCATCATTATTTTCATAAGCAATGCAAGATAACTGTACTGCATCTCCCCCTTTTACATTAATGAAATTGTTTGCATCATCCATAAGGTGTCTCAATTGCTTAGTAAGTACAGGAAAATTCTAGTTAGGTCAGCTGTTTTTTATAGACATGAGTGAGCTTTATTACACCATTCCTTGTTTGTATTTCACTGGCATATCTGCACTTATATACAATGGAAGCAACCTCCAGCACATACACCTGTGATGTATGTTAAAGTAAATAAAATTGTGGCATGATGGAGCATGCCTTTAATCCCAACACTATCTGGAAGCAGAGGTAGGAGCATCAGTAAGACTTCAAGACCACTCTGAGAGTACATGAGTACAGTAGTGAATTCCAGGTTAGCCTGGGCTAGAGAGAGACCCTACCTTGAAAAAAGGGGGAAAAAAAGAAGAGTAAATCAACAAAGTTCTGAAGTCAAGTAGCCAGTATGAGGTAACTGGTCCCTGTCTTGTGACCTCCATGTTCAAGTAAGTGCTACTGTGGGTTCTTCTCTGGAATTCTGGCATTTAGAGAAATTGTGGGGAAGGCAAGCCTTAGTGCAGTACATGGTTGGTATGGAAAGAATCATTATGAGTACAAGTTTTATTACAGTAATATTACAAGCATCATTTCTGTCGTGTAGATGACAGTCATCAGAGACTCATGTACCATATATATGTGTGTGTGTGTGTGTGTGTATATACATACACACACACACACACACACACACACACACACACACATACGATCAAAAGACAGCCACCACCAGATGAAGCTGGGAGCAGACTGGATTTTTACCCTTAGAGCCCTACAAGGTCATACATTCACCTTCACAACATCAAAAATACATACTTTACATGATGGAATAGTTTGAAACTTCCATTATCAGGATTTCATTGTAATATACTCTGTTTCTCTAATTACTGTTTTCCTAGTAGAATGTCTCTTAATTGTTGTAATACACAAGTGTGAAGATATGCACCTGACTATAACATTAATCCTAACCAAAAGAAGGATAACAGTTGTTATATAATTTAAATTTTTAGTGGCCATATTGTAAAGGAAAAAGAGCTAGGTATATTTTTTTTTATAAATTTGAACTTCTGTCCATCTTTTTTTTTTCTTAAATTTTTATTTATTTATTTGAGAGCGACAGACATAGAGAGAAAGAGAGAAAGACAGATAGAGGGAGAGAGAGAGAATGGGCGCGCCAGGGCTTCCAGCCTCTGCAAACGAACTCCAGACGCGTGCACCCCCTTGTGCATCTGGCTAACGTGGGACCTGGGGAACCGAGCCTCGAACCGGGGTCCTTCGGCTTCACAGGCAAGCGCTTAACCGCTAAGCCATCTCTCCAGCCCAGAGCTAGGTATATTTTAAGAGCATCTTTACTTGAATCTCTTTGTTCACATTTTCATCTTAATATGTAATCATTTAATTGTTATGTTACTTTACTTTTTGTACTAAATCTTTAGAAATTAAACTTTGGGTCAGTTTGGTTGTATCCCATTTTTAGTTCTCAACAGCCATGCATAGATATCAGATATTGGCTATGAAATTGGATAGTACAGCACTATAAGCTTCTCATGACTGATACTGTGTAGAACATTCATACTCATCTCCTGAAGCTCAGAATACTGGTTTAAGCAAGAAGCTGTGTGGAGAAAGTCTCTGATGCCTCACAAATGCAGTGATTGGAGCATCGATCTTGTACACAATCATTTTGAAAAGTATGATCAGAGTTAAGAAAGACCTTTGTTGGGCCAGGCTGGGACAGTACTGGGGAGGAGCTGTGTCACATTATACAAGCATAATCATGATTTTGTGATATAAGAGTTATGTTTTAGGACTGGGAAAATGAGTTGCACATGCATATGGGATTTGTCTCTGTTCATTGAATATTGTGGCAAGTTCTTGGCTCAGCCTTTGTGTTTTCTCCTTTTCAGAGATGACGATGAGAAAAAAAAGTCCCCTTCAGAAGGTACTGATGAGAAGGCTAATGGGACACATCCAAAGACCATCAGTCGGATTGGGAGCACGACTAACCCATTTTTGGACATTCCTCATGATCCTAATGCTGCTGTGTACAAAAGTGGGTTCTTGGCTCGCAAAATCCATGCAGATATGGATGGAAAGAAAAGTAAGCATCACCCATGTTCATGTGTTTTCTATTTCATTTAGGCTCAGATTTTAAACCCTCTCTAAACTAAAGTCAAGGGTAAAGAAAAAAATATGTTCATGTAAAGAAATATTTTTGCATTTTGAGACAGCATCTATCTTTAAATCAGAGACATATTATGGTGCCTAATCTTCTCTGATTAGGATTAAAGAACTCTAGCCATGGAAGGCTTCTCATAGATCAGTCATTTCCGAGCCTCCTGTTCATTCATTTATATATGGTTACAACATGTAACACACACTATTACTACATAGTAGTGAATAGGCTGGAAACTATTGCTGTCTGTGGAGTTGACATTTCTGATGGTAGCGGCAAGGTTGGATTTGTAATATATACAGTAATCAGTGATGGAGTATGGTCCCAGAGGCAAAGGGGAAGGAAGGGAATTCATATCCAAAGCATATGTGGAGTGGTTGACCTCTGACAAGATGGACAGGTGATATGGAGGAAATATAATATCATTAAAATATATTAAAATATAATGTCATTAGTATCAGGAACTTGGAAGAATCCTTCCACTGGATTCAAGGTCTGTGTTGTATGAAACATGAATACCTTTCCAGAGATCATGGTATGTGAAATTTGAAAGGAAGAGACGATGAGTCAATCTTCACAGGATTGAAATAACAATTTGACGCAGTTGAATAGGCTAGGACTACAAGACACATAGAATCAATATGGGTGGCTTTTTCCCTGCGGTGTCCTGCCCTCCTACAGACACAGATATGGCTTGAAGGGGTAGCAGCACCACCGCGTTTGTCTGTGGATGAGCACTCTCAAGGTGCGCACAGTCAGCCAGTTTTCAGGCAGGAGAAGCCTTGTGATTGAGTGACTCTGACACTGCCCAAAAATGTGGAGCAGGCTCCCTCATGTTCCAAGTTCTCCAGGATTTCTTCCACCATACACAGGGATAGACATAATATTTTTTTGGCAGTATTATCAGATTCCTTTAGTTGCTGGTGACACCAATCCAAACCATGGGAAAAGGACACAGGTCAAGATGAAGTCTTACTCTCCATTTTGCCCCTGCTTAGTTTTGTATGTAAGTTCTGTTATTGGGAATGTTCTGAATACCTGCCTGGGTACACCGGGTGTTCAGTTGTCACACAAAAGTACATTCTAATTCTCCCTAGCTCTACTCTAATCCATTCCAGGGCAACGCTCAGTTTACACTCCAGAAAGTATGCATCCTGTGACAGCACATTCGTGCTTTCAGTAGCAAAAGGAAAGTCCCCTTTGAAGGGTACAGGTCTCACAGACAAAGGGAGCTCTTGGCGGACATGTCCGTGAGTTAACAACTCCAATGTTAACTCCAGTGCACACACACATTGTTCTCCACACACTGACTTTGAACAGAGCGTTAGCCAAACATGGTATAAATTTTCATTTACAACCACAGATAGGTTGTAGTCTGTACCGTGCCCTGTCCACTGTAGCTTCCATCTCCAAGACTAAGATGTAAAAGTTGTAACCATTACCTCCAGTCAGGTATGAATACAGTTTCACTCTATAGGCTAAATGAAAAATAAATATCTGATACAGGCAGTACACATAAAGTAAAGGAAGCTTTGAAAAAAGCAAAGTAAATAAAGTTTAAAATCCCTGTTCAAGAAAAAAAAAAAAAAAGCAGAACAGTCATGCAAGCCTGTAATTTTAGCACTTAGTTCCAGAGGCAGGAGAATTGCACGTTGATGACCTACCTGGCTGTATGTTCACAGCCAGTCCCAGCTACACAGTAAGACTGTTCTAATTAAAAACAAAAGCAGAAGTTCAAAAGGGTATCAAAATAGTCCCCACTGAATCCAGTTGTATAAATATCATTAGACCATCCATGGGCCATCTTCTCATTGATTCTAGAGCTCCAGTACATATTCCAAAGTGTCCTTAGCCTCTGTCCCTTGTTTCCTTGGGCCATGTCTGAGGAGAGGAAGAGAGGATTCTGCTGTTGGAGGCACTGTTCCCTAGGTGGTATATGGAAGATAGACAGTCTGAGGATTGAGATCAGTTGAGCCGTCCCAGACCTTTCAATCAGGCTAGAAGTTCCACAGCATTCCCTCTTAGGCCTGGGTTAAGTACTTTAAGAATTTCTGGTTATTTAGGAGATTTTAGGTGTCACAGGGCCTCTATTTTAGCGACCTAAGTTTTGCTTGCTTTGCACAGGAACCTGCCTCTGCCCTGTTTCTGTCTCTCCCCCTGCCTCAGAACGCTGGTGAGTTATAGAGATAGAATGAGACAGCGCTCGCTGAGCCCCAGTTTCCAGGCTTCGTTCCTATCAATTGCTTTGTCCCTGGGGAAATTTTCACCTCTTTTCTTTTCAACATGTAGCCTTGAACTCCTGGTTCTCCTGCCTCTGCCTCGTCAGCAATATCCTACCAGCGTGTGCCACCACAGCCAGCTTCACCTCTTTTTTGAGGGAAGTACTGAGAGGAAGCTAGAAATTTTGTAAAGCCTTTCTTAATTTCTCAGCCTTTTCTTTGCTAACCCCATTCAAATTTACCATGGTTTGCAACTCACTCTAGTATAGATAGACAATTTAGCTTCTCAACTTAAATGTGTATAGTTTGAGTTTTGAAAGATATGTACAGTTATATAGCCACTATCTCAATTGAGATAAAATTTCTATTTCCAGAAAAGGTTCCTTTGCACTTACTGAATTAAGCTTTCTTTAGGCCCATGGCAGTGAGTTTTCTGTCTTGAGATGCTGTACTTCTTCCTTTTGTAGAACTGCAACAAATGGAATCATAAGTCGTGTCTTCTTCCTGCTCTTTCGGGTAGCATTGTCCTTTGCACATTTATCTAGTATTATATATTGTGTGAACTAACATCTTATCTCCTTTTACTACTGAGAAGTATTCTGTTTGGATAGCCCATAGCTTAGTTATTTACCTGCAACACAATTGAGTTGTTTCCAGTTTGGGTCTATAATAAATATTTATGTGCAAGTCTTTGTGTCTAAGATTTCTTTTCTTTTCAGAAGTTATCAAGGAGTGAAGGAGTAAGATTACTATGCCATATGCCAAGCTTATGCTGAACCTTGTAAGAAATTGCTGAAATATCATGACCACTTTACCATCCTGTGGGCAGTGAATATATGTCCTCTTGTGAATTGATCCTTTCGTCGTCATGAAATGAGCCTTTGCCTGCTCACAATTCTGTTTGACTTGGTTTTTGTTGTTGTTGATTGGTTTGCTTTTTTCCTTTTCTTATTTTTCTTTGTCAGTGCTAGAGATTGAGCCCAGGGCCACACATGTGCTGGGCCAGTGTTCTGTCAGTGAGCTACATCCCCAACCCCCTTCTAGTGACATTCCTTAATTTGAGCATTGCTTTGTCTAATGTAGAAACTTGACATTTTTTTGCATTTTTCATGCTTTAAAACACTCATCCTCCATCTTTTTGTTATTTTTAATATACGATTTCATCTTTTAAGGAGTTTATACAGTATATTGGTACAGCATCCCTTATCCCAGATCACAGTCTTTTATTTTTCACATAGTTTTAGACCATTTGCATTTATAGTAACTGTTGATATGATTCACTTTAACTCTGCCTTCTTAATACTTGATTTTTATTTACTCTATTTCTTGTTTTCCTTCCTTCTCATTGAAGATATTTGTATGTATGCATGTTTTATATTTTTATCATTCTTTAAGCTATTAGCTTCACTTCTTGTTCACTGGTGGCTTTGTATTAGGGTTTATATACTGTATATTATGGTAGACAAACCACTTCCTTTATTTTGTAAGACACTTTTAATGCGTCATTTATAATTCAGTCTTCCTAGCCTTTGTGCTAATGTCATCAACTTAGTATATGTTATAAAACCTGCAGTAGTACATTATAATATTTTTCTTTAAATACATGTTTTTGTTTCCCTTTTACCCATATGCTGCTAACAATAAATGTTTTATTAGTCTCAAACCTGAATTTTACCTTAACTTTAGGAATTTATGGTCAGTGGGTTTAAAATTTCTGGGACATCCTCCCAATCCCTGTTTCATTCAGTACATTATAAATGCTGTTCCTTATTCTCTGCCCAGCATGACTGACGCTAAGCAGTATAATTTTATTCTCACTTTTGTTGCTCTGTTGCTAATATGGTTTTGCCCCTTCTAGATATATTCCAGATATTTTATTTGTCTCTATCTTTCAGTAATTTTATTATGAGGTGCTTTATTATGATTTCTATTTGGTTTGTTGAGATTCTTTTAGATTTATATTTAGCACTCAATTTTTTTTGTGAGTGCTAAATGTAAAGGTTTCATGTTTCATTTAGATCCTAGATTTAGCTGTATTGGATTTTTCTTGTGGTGTGTAGATAAGTAACTTGTACATTGACTGATCCTTTAGAAGCTTTCCTAAGTCTTTTGTTACCCGGTATGAGAGCAACCTTTCTTCTTGGATGCCCTGAGTATCAAGGCATTATTCCTCATCTTCAGTCTGCTCAGAGCCTGTGTAGAGCCTGTCTGCTTAGGCTGATGAAAGCACACAGTTCTGATCCCCATGGGAGCTGGCTGTTCCTCCCACTACTTTCTGATGCCGTGGCTCTCTCCCTTTCATTGTGCTCAGTCAGACATGTGTCCATATAGGACCTGAGATTTCTCTTCAGGTCTCCAGAACAAGTCTTCTGGTAAGGTCTCCCCTCTCTTTCACTCTAAAAATTTTAGCTCCCTCTGTCTCAGAAGACTCCTTCATGTCCTCAAGTCAACTTGACTTCAAAGCTCTGGTTAGATGCCCTCTTTCACTGCTGGCACTAAAACCTTTCTTCAGGAGGTAGCAGGTTTTGATCTCATTTCTGCCATCTTGAGAATCATCAGGCCAGTGCTGTTGTCATGTGATGTTTAAGCCCTTGACCTGTGTGTTATGTTCTTGAATATACTTGTATACTCCTTTTCTGTAGTTGCTTTTATGGCAGGACATTTTCTGCAGCACCACCTGTTCCCTTCAAAATGTGGTATCATTTACATTTTAATTGCTTTAAAGAGTCTTAATTTTCAGATTGCATGCATGATTTTTCATATAAACATATTTTAAACCTTTGAGGTTATCATATTTTTCCTTTTGCCTTAAAAATATTCTGAAAAATTGTACTACCAGAAGACATATCATAATTAAAATCAAATTCTATCTCTGCAATATATTCTCATACATAATGCTGTATTTATATTTTATTGGTAGAGTGATTACCAGATTCATTAAATCTGACATTAAGGGGAAAGCTTTAAAAAGTCAAACTGGAAAGCAAAATGTATCTTTGGGATTTTGTCCAATACAATGAAAACATTTGATAAAGTCTTGCCTTAGCAATCTTGGGTGCTTGTTTCTAGAACATATTTATTAACTCATAGTCTAAATGATCATTAAATAGTGATCATTAAATTCCTGCTTAATATTGGGACTTTATCCTAAGCATTTGGTGTATATACTCATTTAATATTTGTCCTGTCAAGAAATACTCTCGATTAATAGATGAGGATAATGGTTTTATCCCAAGCAACATACAGAACAGAAAAGCAGTTTATATAGAGGGGCCATATCTGCTTACAGCAAACTAACTGTAGCTTATTGTTAAAAACAACTTCCTTTAGAAAATATGCTTAGGAATATTTAAGTTCTGTATTTGTTAGGGTGGAGGCAGCATATCACTTTGTGGCATTCATCTGAACGACTAGAGGTCCAAAGATAGGAACAGTGGTGTCTGGATAGTTCTTTTCCTTGACCAACACAGTTCTTTTTACAAATCAAAGTGTGTGAATTTAGTTAGTCATTCCCTGGTTAACCATAGTTTCCAAATGTTCTTTTACCCTCATGCTAGACCTCCTCAAAAGTGGTGCTGTGTTTTGGCCCCAAAATCATTTGAGATCATGACTCCTTCCATTTCACTGGCATACCATGTAAGAGAGGCAGCATGATTGAGAAGACCATATATGGTGCTGTATTTGTATCTTATTACAAAGCTTATGTAAGCTAAGGTACAAGTAATAAATTTGTGTTTCTTACATGAATTAAGTGTTCCCCGGTAACCCAAGGCGATATATATGCATGATTTTTCATATAAACATATTTTAAACCTTTGAGGTTATCATATTATATATATATATATACATAAAATGACATTTTAAATATGAGCTCTGTCGCTAAAGAACTTAAATATGGATGTACCATGTAGAAAGTAGTTACAATTTGTAGTTAGTGAAGGCAAACTTTTTTTGGGGGGGGGGTTCCAAAGTAGGGTCTCACTCTAGCTTGGGCTGACCTGGAACTTACTATGTAGTCTCAGGGTGGCTGCAAACTCATGACAATCCTCCTACCTCTGCTTCCTGAGTGCTGGGATTAAAGGTGTGAACCACCGTGCCTGGTTTAGTTCAAACTTGTAAATACTACAATATTAGGGTAAAAGAATTTTTACTAAAACAAAATTAATAGTATGTTCCTGTAAATTCCAGAGATCATCTGTAGAAAGACAAATAGAGTTGAAAGATGAAATGTTGGTTATGTTTATTAAATTATCTTCGGTTTTAACCAGCAGCCAATAGAGAATGTGTATAGCTTGCTATGCCAACATGGTTCAGGATGTCATGTGAGTTAGCTACCAGGAAAAATAGCTTCTATGCTAAAAAAAAAAAAAAAAAAAAAGGAAAAGAGCCTGGAGAAGTTAGAAGAAAGAAGAACTAAGTCAAGAGACATCACTTGTAATATTTTCACATTTCAATCACACTGTTACTTTTCTAGTCTGGGATCTTCATTGATATTATTTACCTACTATTTCTGTTTTCTTTGACATACTATTACATTATTTGCTTTTGTGGTGCTCATTATAAGTGTCTGTCTCAGCACCTTGAGCATGAGGGCAGTTGGGTAGCTAACAGGAAGCTGAAGAGCCTCACTCACGTTAGAAGGTTTGAAAATTTAGTCCTACACGTCAAATGTGAGAAAGTGGATGTTATCTTGAGTAACAGAGATTGAAAATAGAGAATATAATGGCAATGCAGGCACAATTCTTTCTTATTGTGTCACATTGGGAACAGCAACACTATAATTAAGAGATAGAAGTGGATTTTTTTCCCCATAAGGTAGTTGTCTCCTTCTGTTACAGAGCAAGTTTTAAGTGAAGACAAAGCAAAGCAATGGTCTTAAAATGAGGCTCTGGTGTCCTTCCCCTGTCCCCTCTGTTGGTCCGTGGCAGCAGATGATGCAGAGATGGTCACTGTCCACACCGCTCCAAGAGCAGCCCAGCCTGGCCAGCCTGGGCGTGTCAAGTAGTCATTGTCACAGGGCAGTCAAGGATGGTGCTCTATCTGCTTTAGAGGAAGAATCACCCCTTCACAATCCTGTGCTCATACTGAGTACAGTTTTGTTTTGAAGTCTCATTTCAATCGCTTGTGTCTTTTTTGCACCTTTTTTTCTGCAGTAAAGTTAGTGAAAAGATGCCACCCACTATTCTCCCCAGAAGCAATGCTTTTGTCAAGGAAGAATAGGAATGTAAACTGCCAATCTTTTAGCACCAAAAAAAGTCTGGGCGCAGAGTCTCTGACGTATATTCTTGCTGGAAGAGGAATGCATAGTTTGCACTGCATCTGATTTTTAGAAGTTCTTCTATTTTTACTGTTTACCCTTTAGGTTTAGTTAACATTTGAGAGAGGAAGAAAATAAGTTTCATATCTCTGCTATGGTAATTTAATGCAGTGTATTGGATTCTTCAATATTTAATGTTGAAATTTAAAATGCATTTTAGGGGCATGTAGGTATAGCTCATTGGTCGTACATGGGCTTGCAAGAGGCACTGGATCAGCTCTAGCACTAATGAGCAATAGTAATGCAGTATAGTAGTCCCCTTATTCCAAGAAGATACATTTGGAGATATCTACTGTATACCTGAAATTATGGACAGGAGTAAACACTGTAAGCTAACACCTTTTCATCTTACTTAAACACTCATCATGTACTAATGCTATAACTTGAATTTTGAAGTACTACAGTAAAGTAACATGCAATTAAATTTCTTCTAATTTCATGGATAAAAGATGTTTTTACCAAAGATCTAGCAAACATAGTGATAATTCTTTTTTTCTTTGTTTCTTTCTTAAAGCATGTATAGCTTCTCTTTAACACTCACACTGCCCATCAGCAATAATGCTGACTAAGATATGATTGTAGCTGTTTCCCTTTGCTTTGACACTGGCTGTGGAGGTTGGAGCACAGACATCCCTTCCTACCTGCAGATTATTGTTTCTAGGACTGCAGGCATGCTCAGCCAGTGTTGGTATAGAATCCATGAACATCACTTCTCCTGTGCTTTGGGGCTATTAGTAATTAAAAACGGATCACTTGAATATAGCGCTCAGAAACCACAAAACCATGACCGTGAATCAGATGACTACTGGGGGCCCTAATTTATGTCAACATTGGACCTGTTGCACAAATAGATGATAAAGGCCCTGAGCTGAATGGAACCAGATGACTTTGGGTTTGCATCACGCTACTCAGAATAGCAGGCAATTTAAAATTTATGAATTGCTTATTTCTGGAACTTTCTGACTACTGTTAACCATAGTTAGTTGCCTAAAGGAATCAAGATTGTAAAAATTTATGCACATAATTATTAACTCTAGAGATCATCAATTTAAAAATTGAAGCTAAATAGGTCATTTTATTAGTTTTTAAAAATATTACCTAGCACCAGCTTTGTTCCAGAAATAGTCATTCTTGGTGGATGGGTGGGAAGACCCCAGTTCATCTGAGTAGGTGTCATTTAATTGAGCACAGTGTTGAATTGCAAGGGAAAGAAAGTCATGAAGCCTTTGGTAAGAGGTTCTGAATAAGAATATTCCAACCAAGCAGACATACAGTGCGGAAGCTGGAAACCATCAGGGAGGCTAATGCTCTTTGTGCTGAGAGCAGTGGCAGGCTCAGACTAGGACTGAGCTGCTATTTCATCATCTCTCCAAAAAGAAAAAAGAAAGAAAAGTATTTTAAGTAAAGGATTAATGGTAGAACAACACAATGCCATCCTTTTATTTACTTTTTACAGAAATATTTTTATTTATGTATTTACAAGCAGGGGTCTGGGAGAGATGGGCACCCCAGGACCTCCTGCCACTCTGCAGATGAACTCCAGATGTATGTGCCACTTTGCACATTTGGTTTTACATGGATAACGGAGCATCACACCTGGTCCATCAGGCTTTGCAGTTAAGCACTTTTACTCAGTGGACCATCTTACCAGCACTGCAAACATTTTTAAATGATGTGCATAAATATATGTTTATAAACAAGTATATCAGTACAATTTGTATAGCAAATGTATACATCAGAAAATGATTAGACATTTGTACATCACATTACTGAGAGTAATTGTCTCTAAGTAGAACAGCAATTTTATGTTTGTTGGAAGGGGCACTGTATTTCTCTTTTTTAATTTATATTTTTATTTATGTCATTGACACTAGACAAATATAATGGATTCCATGGCAAAATCAAAGTTTTGTGTTAACATTTTTCGTTACATGACATTAGCATAAAGAACCTTAAAATATTAGTCATAAAATATTTGAAAGCTAATGACATAAATAAAAAAGTAAAATACTTTACCTGTATGTTTATCAATGAAAAACAATAATGACTAAGATATGATTATAGGTATATTCTCCTTTTTAAACATGAATGTTAATAGTGGCTGGAGAACAGACATCCCTTGCTATCCACAGAGCATTGGTTCCAAAAGTATAGGCATGCTGAGGCACATGTACCCCATGAACATCTTCCCCTGCACTGTAAGTCATCTTTGTATAAGATAAGCACTGTCTAAGTAGATGCTCTTCTTTATTACTTGGCAGTTAGAGAGACTACATGTTTATTTCAGATACAACCCATGCAGAACTCACTAAATAGTACACAGAGCAGAAGTCAGGGAAAGGATGTTCAAACAATGAGTACCAGTCTGGGCATGTGGGAAGAGGCAGGTGACGACAGCAAGGTTCATTCTTAGGAACTCAACATAGTGCCTAGTATGCAGCAAATTCACATTTTGCTTTTTAGAACACTTTGGGAGAAATTAATAACTGTAGTTTGACTAGTATGTAGGGAACCCACAGTACAAACGGCTGCACAATAAACAACTTTGGGGTGTAGGGTGATTGGTTAGTTGATAGTATTTTAGCTGGCACCACTTAGTAACTTGTAGAAAGGAAAATTTGCTATTTAATTGCTCTTGAGATTGTACTCCTGTCACCCCTTAATGGAAAGGTGGGAATCACGTAAGAGAACAGAAGTCTGATAAGTGGAAGAACCTTGTCCTGAGTTGGGCAAAACCAGGAGGGAAACATAGAAGAGCATCACTTAGCATGAAATCTGTAGCAGTCATCTTCCACACTGGTGCCTGGGAGTGATGTCCACCTTGTTTCAGAAGACACTGAAGGCTGTCCTAGAGCTTCTAAGTCTGGGAGACACAGTGAGACTGAGTCACTTTCCCTGGAGGGACTGATCCTGTCAAGGGGCTGCTCATCCTTGCCACTGTGAATTATTCTTACTGACCTGCAGCAGCTTTTGCCCAGAGGCATTTCAAAGGTGTTACTGTGCCCTGGGCTACTTTACAACTGCAGTACCGTATTTGAAATGCTATTTGTAGAGGTGCCTGCTCAGCAAGGTCTCTGACCACCATTCCCTGGTGCGTCATAGGGTGCTCATGATGTTGAGAACCTGGTTTGCTGACAATGATAAACCACCTTCTCTCACTTCTCAGATAGACTGTAAGGGTCTAACCTTCTAGTTTAGCACTTAGCTTTTTGAAAAAGCTCTAGAAATATCTCAAGAAATGATAAGAAGTCATTAGTACACTGTGTCTTCTTGGAGTTGGGTATTCTGAGATTTCATATGAATGAAGTTACTGGACTTTCTTGACATTTGGCTGTGCTCAACTTTTTAAGCTTAAGACATTTCTCCAGCATCTTTTTACAAGCAGACCTACTTTATAAGAGTTTTCAGATGACATCTGTTTTTAGCAGGCAATATCCCTTGGCTTTAAGAAATAAAACTTTATAAGGTTTCAAATATATGATCTCACTTGATTTTTAAAATTACTGAAGGAAGCAGATACTGATGATATTGTTCCTTTTAAAGAACAAGGAAATGAAGCCAGAACAGTTGGGTGAAGCCAGCCAGGGTTGAAAGCCATATTCTCTGGCTCCAGATTTTATTCTCAAGAATTTTAAAAATATATATAATTTGAAATGTGAGAATTTATCAATTGGAATCTACATTTATGTTTACTAAATTATGTTATAGAAAAGTTCATAAAAATTGATTTTTGTTCCTTCAAGTTTCTGCTTTAAAACTAACCTCTGCATCCACTCCTAATTAGAAGTATTTTCTTCCTCATTTTATCTACTTAAAACTATTGCCTGCTGTTAGTATTATGCTGCCATTTGGTTTAAAGAGTTGTCTTGCTTATTAGCTTCATTGTTCATGTCACCTCTTCTAGATAGGAACTCTTTAGGGGTATACTAGGTGCCCTGATCTCATTTCTGTGCCTGGAGCACATGAACAACACTTTGTCAAGTAATTAAGAAACTTGTAACAGATTCATATTAAAGACAGAGATGTGGGAGGGAGGTATATCTACACTCAGAGAAATAGTAGGCATTGGAGTACAAATAAAATCTAAGTGCCTGGCACCCAGTTGAGAGAACATTAGGAAGATATCCAGGGGCCTGTGGACTAGAGTATCCTTTTATTCTCTCTTGTTCATGTTCTTTTCTCTGTCAATACTATAAACCCATTCTTATATAAAAGAAGGAAACAGGTTTATAACAGAGTGGTAAAATACAATACTAATGTTACAGTATTGTATTTCTAAATCATTTCCCTTTGAAGCACTTAAGGCAATGTACACATGTGAAAATTCTTGTACCTTTTCTCTTTAAGATAGGGAGATGCTGTTACTGCTGTTTTATAGGTGAAAAACTGAAGCACCCTCAACGAACTTGAAATACAATATATACCTATTAGTTTCCTAGTCCTCTTGACTAGTACCTTGTTTACTTTATTTCTCCCTGTCTTACAACTCTGTGTCTCTAGTGTCCTGATCCAAATAACTTTTCTTAGATTAAAAAGCTTATGAATGAAAATATTTTAAAAACTAAAGGAAAATGGTCTATTTTTCATAAGAAGACCTGCAGATTCCAAACTCTCACAATGTAAAACATCTAAAAGTAATAAAGACACCATTTTTAAACATACTTTAAATAAATGGTTGAACTTATAATAACCAAAGGGAAATCGAAGTGACACTTTAAGTAAAGTATGAGTCCAAATTCATGGTTGAACTTATAATAACCAAAGGGAAATCGAAGTGACACTTTAAGTAAAGTATGAGCCCAAATTCAGGGAGGTGAGCTCACCCAGGAGTGCAAGCCTGCCACCGCTGATGGCCAAAGAGATTGGCTGTTGAAGGAGTAGTGAGCCCTCGAGGGAAAGTGAGGACTCCGAATGGAGTGTTAGGTGGCTGTGGTGTTGGAAACAGTAGAGGACAAGATAATAATTACATGTCTTTCAAAATGATACACTAAGGTGTTAAACTAAAACCCAACCTCAGAAAAAACTTTTGAGATTGAGGGTAGACATTCCTACAATGGAGAGATCCAGAGATAATGAAAACATACCTACATAGGAGTATTGAACTGAAAAAAAAAAAAAGAGCAAAATAGAAAAAGTTTCACCACTGAAAGACCCTTACTAATGGAACTTCTAAGGATAGGCTTCAAGAAGCACTTGAAAACACTTCTGAGGAATGATCAGATATGAAAAGAAGTGAACAAAGGTCCAGAAAATGTGAGGATAAATCTGAACAGTAACAGATGGAAAAATAGTGGCATCTATTGTATTGTTAAGCTAAACTCATAGACACTGGTATCATGTAAGTTTGGCAGATGACTAGAATCTAATGACACTGTAAGGCCCCTGTATTTTCAGGAAACAAAACAATTGTCTGTGAGGCATTAGAAGTACTGCCCTGAAAGCATCATCACATGGTATCATTTGATTAAGTTTGGCAAATATTCTCACACAA
This sequence comes from Jaculus jaculus, assembly GCF_020740685.1. Classification (NCBI taxonomy): domain Eukaryota; kingdom Metazoa; phylum Chordata; class Mammalia; order Rodentia; family Dipodidae; genus Jaculus; species Jaculus jaculus. The sequence continues at coordinate 8,565,081 of NC_059113.1, read as the reverse complement.
GAATTATATATGTATACTAATTCCCTTCTTCCTTGGAGTTACCACCTTTCACTCAAATCGGTTGGGCTTGCATGACTGGCCGTCTTCCCTGCCCCTCTCTTGGGTTTGTCATATAATGCAGTTCCCCAGCCACATGTACTGAACGGGACACGTGCAGTTCATTCTGCCAAGCAGTGGTCTTCATCCCTAGTGTCCTAGGAAGAGCCTCACTGTGCGCAGCCACAATAGTAGCACTGTGTGGTGATTGGAAGCTGAGCAGCTGAGCCTGACCCTGAAGAGCTTCCCAGCCAGTTTTGATGTACGTTTGGCCCTCCTTTCTCCTGAACTCTACTTCTTTGCACCCATACTCCCCTGTGTAAAATGGGCATAGTAATAGTTCCTTGAACTTAATATTGTGATGTGATTAAGTGAATTAGAAGGCAGCATAGCACGTAGGGGTCTGCACATGGTAGCACACTGCCTGTACCCTGGAAAGCACGGGCTTCCAGGTGGTCTTGTTGGAAGGCCTGCAACTTGCCTTCTTAATGACTTGAACAACTGGACTCTAATTGACCAAAGACAAGATTAATAAGTCTCACACTTCTGTGGTAGAGACTGCAGTAGAGGGTGACAGCGTTTGTCCTCGGGTGCTATTCCCGTTCATATTTCACATGTGCTGCTCTTGAGAAAGTGTTTCTAGTAGATTTAATACAGTGATGATAGAATATTTACATGTGCTCTTAAACAGATTTTCACTTAACTTATTCTTAAACTTATTTTCACAGCAAATAAATTTGTAGATCTTAGAAATGAAGGGATCTCAAGATCCTACTAAACTAACTTTACAGCTTCAAGGAAAGCCTTTAAATGCCAGAACCTATGAACATTTTATAGAAAATGAAAGGATTTTCTCTGAGTTTCTTGTTTTCAAGTCAATCTTTAGCTAGTCCTTTGCCAAGCAGAATTGTGACTTGTCAGTTTTCCAGTGATAGAGTAGGTGAGAGATTGGGTCTAAGGTGAGTTCTAGTACCATTGGCCCAGTTTTCTTTTAGACCCCGTCTGCAGTGGCTCCTGCAGCCCAGGACCACTTCTGTGTGCACGCTGCTCACATGGGCAGAACCAGAACGGATCACCTGCTGTATACTGCAGAGAATATTTATTACATTTATAATAGTTTTTTCTCTTTACAAAAGAACTATGGCATGCCTTCTTATATACTTTTCAACACATGTGTTTAAAGTTCACCTAGCACAAACAGAAGGGATGGATGGTACTTTCTGTTTCCCTGGAAACCCGCAGAGCGGATGTTTGGAGGCCTTTCTTGCCAGGTGGAGATCTCAGTGTGGCGCTGGCAGGAGCAGTTGGGCTCTGTGGGGCGATAGTTACCTCATTTCCAAACCACATATTCTGAGTAGTCAGTGAAACAAGATGTAGAGGATTTGCATAAGAAGAATACTTTTCTAAAATTAATTAGGAGTCCAACTTAAAGAAAGGCAAATGTTTGTTAAATGAATATGAGTAAATGCTTCTGTCTGTCACATGTTTAGAAAAGTAACATTCAGGTGATAACATGCCAATTACAAATTTTAATTTTATTAGGATAAAGAATAAATAGTAAATTTTCTGATCTATGCTTTTGCTAGGTTAACTTAAGACTTTATTAAGTGAATATAGAAGTTCTACTTTATACTAGTGAAAAATGTAAGCAAAGAAATCTGGGGATGTAGCTCAGTTGGTAGAGTGCTTGTATAGCACATGACGACCTGGATGTGATCCCCAAAATCACACAGAGAGCACATGGTGGCACAGTCTGTGACCCCAGCACTCAGGATATAGTGACAAGAGGTTATTTTTGGCTACATGGTGAGTTTGAGGCTAGCCTGTGACACATGAGACCCTATCTGAACCGGGGGGGGCGGGGAGCAAAGAGAAAGAAAAAAGCAGTATTTAACTTCTGAAAGAAGTAATCTGGAGGACCTTTGAGACAATACCTAATATATGCTGGTACTGCATTGAGTTCTGTGTGTTCTAAAGGTGAAGGGTCTCTATTCTTAAGTCATTTTGTGTCTGGTGATAGAGACGTTTAAGGAAAACCACAGCAAGATCTGTAGCAAATCTTCCCATGTTGTCATAGGAATGCTAGCAAAGCTGTGCTGTGGTTCATGAGGTATGAAAGAGATGCCAAGAGTGATTCTTTCATTATCTAGCCTGTGAGGCTTCTCAGGCTAACATATATCTCAGTCTGCCTTCTTTGTTTGCCCAGCCTGGACGTCGTTTATGCTGAAGGGTGGGAGGCAGGGCTATGCTATCTGGGTTTTGTTTCCAGCTTTTCCTTGTCCCACTTGTGTGATCATGAGCAAGTTATTTCTCTGTACTTGTACTTCAGTTTTATGAAGAGAAAAGTCATAGAACCTGCTTACGGGCCAGTGGGTGGTGATATGTTAGAGTAAATGCTGCTGGAATACCTGGTATCATAGGAAGCTAAATAAATTTCAGTACTCATTAATCACTGATGGCTAATAAAATAGGAATGTTGAAAAACATTGTGAATGTTTAGATTCTCCTTCTAAAATGCTGATTTTATGCAAATAAGATTTTACTTTTTTTTTCCTCCTCTAGCTCCAAGAGGAAAGCGAGGATGGAAAACCTTTTATGCTGTCCTGAAGGGAACAGTTCTCTACTTGCAAAAGGTAAAAATACAATGGATTACATAACCCACTGTTGTGAGGTGTCTATGTTGGAAACATAAACCAGACACATTTATGCCTTACCATGTCAGAATTACTGTCTATAAAACAAGGTATATTTGGTTTTTGGTTGTAATTCACCAAGTGATCCTAATTTTGATTGATAATATAGCTGTTGGTAATCAGAAGTTCTTTTATTCCAATCTAAATATGAATTATAACTTTCACATCACAAATTCTCTCTCCCATACTAAAATGGCAGTATAAAGATGGAAAAGCTGCAGAGTTCAAAGAGGCCTTGCTGAAGGCAGAGGCAGAAAACAAGTACAGACGGTTAGATAAGTAGAGCTGTGGGAAGTGATGCAAGGTATATCTGGTACAAGCCCAGGTCCAAGAAAATGACGTTTTGGCAATTAGGATAGAAGAGACAAGCAGGGAGATCCATGCTGAGCTGAACCTGAACAGTTGAGAACTAGTCACTTGCCGACCCTATGATGTCTGCACTTGCTAGTATGAAGACAGGTGGGTGGGTCCCGCTGTGCCCCAGTTAGGTGTCCCTCTTTCTGTGTGACTCAAGGTAAGGGGTTCTATCCTTTGTTGCTCTGGTGTGTTCAATCAGTTCAATGGCCTGGCCTTTCTGATAAGATTTTTTATGTCCATGTGCCCATACCTTTCTGTTCTACTTCAGTAAGTCCATAGGTGGTAGTTCTTTATTTGCATGAATGAGTTATTTGTGCCCATGGTTACCACTGGGCAGGTGGTAGTTTTTCATTGCACAAATAAGATGTAGTCATTCTTTCTCAGCATTTCCTCTCAGAGTGGCTCCAAGTGCTGCTTTGTGTGATGGAGTCACTTGGGCAAGGCAGACTCTGAAATCGCCTGTTCCACACAACATAGACTGGGCATTAACTTAGAGTAGGTCACAGTCTGACTCCACACCCACAAAACTTTATGCTGCACTAACTAAGCATTTTATGTTTAGCTTGTACAGAAAACAGTCGCATCAGACACCAACAAGACTGTATGTGTGTGTTTAATCTCTGCATAATACACTCACATAACTACAGAAGTAGATGGGCTATTCTAATAATGCAGTAAGTAGTGAATCTAAGTTGGTTAGCTAGACTTCATATAGTCTGCAGGTATAGATCTAGAAGTATGTTTCCATAGGTATTTATACCATAGGTTGGTTATATCCTTCTCCATATATTGTTACTTAACTGTCTCAATTTTAGTTCCACCTACAGGTACATGTGCATATGTCCACACAAGTCCTGAAACATTTATACTCAACAATGCAAATGTATTTCAAACTATAGGGGGTATATTCCCTTTGGAGATCCTTTATTCCAGTCTTTGAATCTGTGAATCTGCTTGGGATTCATTTCATAAGTTCTGGCTTAATGAAGGAATGCCCTATAGCTTTTCCTAGCTAGCTGTGTGTGGGTGGAGATGGGAAAATGGCTGGGAAGGGTCATCACTTAGGATTTTAGCACCTTGTATGAAAGGGCAGGACCTGAATTTGGACTGAATAGAAGAAAGATAGACAGGTAGAAACACTGACCACAGTGGTGTCTGACAGGCTTTTGTGTGTTTGTTTTTAATTATGGCACAAGGCATGTAACAAGCTCTCTGTCTTCTTGAACTGTAAGTGGGTGCGCTCAGCAGGTGAGTGAGCTTCCCATCTTGTGCGGCTGAGACTCTCCTCTCACTGCCCAGCCCTTCTTCACTTTCCCCACCCCAGTCCCGGACACACACTCTTCTGCCTTGTTCTGTGAGTATGACTGGTTTACATAACTTAAGTAATAAGCCATGTAGAGGCTCTCCTGCTGTGACTACCTTATCTCAGCTAATAAAGTGTCCTTAAAAGTCATCCATGTCATCTCATGTTTCAGAATTTCTGTCCTTTTTCTGCTGTATGATGTTGTTTTAGGTGTACCACATTCTATTCATGTGTACATTCATGGGGGTTTGGGTGATGCCCACCCCTTTGGCTTTGTGAATAATGCTGCTGTGAACATGAGGCATAGATGTCTCTTTAAGTCCCTAATTTTAGATTTCTTTTGGATAAGACCCTAGTAATGGCATTACTGGATAGCATATTCTTTGTTAGTGATGAATGCCCATAGTGTTTCCAAGTGACTGCACCATTTGAAATTCCACCAATAATATACAAGGGTAGCAGTTGCCCCACATTCCTCTTTATCAACTCTTCATTTTAATAGCCATCTTAACAGATGTGAAGTTATGAGTTTGATTTATTATTAGAAATAAGAAAAAATCAAACCTCTTCCCACTCTGTACTCTTGTACTCAATGCAAAATGCTGTAGTAGACCCCAGCTAGGTTTTCTCTCCTTCAATTTTGACACTTATCAACATTGAGACCAGAACCACTGCAGATGCCAGGGCAAGTGGTCCATTATCTCCTGTATTAATTTGATTCTTTGGGGGGTGGATGTGTGTGTGTGTGTGTGTGTGTGTGTGTTCATTTGGTTATTCAGGTGCTATAATGATTGTGGGACTGTCCAACTTTTGGATCAGTCCTCACCTTCTTCCTCATTTTGAGGCAGGACCTCTGGTTCATGATTCTGATACAAACTTCCTGGAAATGATCTTGTCTCCACCTGCCTTCTTGCCCTAGGCACAAATGGGATTATAGAAGCTCCCAACTTATTTACATGAGGCCTGAGGATCCAAACTGAGGTACTCAGAGTTGCACAACAAACTCTTTATCCACTAGGCCATCTCCTAACTGGCCAGTTGTCTATGAATCAAGGGTTCCATGACAATCTCCTCAGGTTCGGTTATAAAAGAGTGCTCATGGAACTAAGAGAAACACCAACCCAGCTATTATCATGAGATTACAAAGGCTAGTGCTGAGTTAGTGTGTTGTGATTTGTCTCATACATATTGCTTGCTTCATTATTTCTGATAGAATTTGATAGAACCTTTAGGCTTTCTATCTGTATGAGTATATCTCAGATTGGGTAAAGCTCTAGGTTTTTTAATGTTCTGATCATCAAAGGAAATTGAATATTATCAAGTGTGTATCAAGTGTGTGCACTGGATTTATTAAGAAATAGAACTATAAGTAACGTAAATATAAATCTTTATATGACATTATTGTCCTTTTTATAGTTATCACAGTGTATTACTTTGGTTGAACTTCAAATGATGAACTACGCTCTATCTTTCATGGAAAAATACTTCTTGGTTCTGGTGTATATACTTTTAATACTGTTGAAGTCAGTTTTCTAGGATTTCAGTTAGGATTTTATATCTGTGTACCAGGGATATTGACTGGTAATTTCCTTTACTCATAATGTTTTTATGGTTTGTTATCAGGATCATGCTGGCCTTATGAAATGATTTTGGATGTGTTCCCTCAGTTTTTTGGACATGCTTGAGAGGGGCTGGCATTAAATCTTAACTGCTTGGTAGGACTAATTCACTGGTGACACCATCTGGTAGTAAGTGTATCTTTGCTGGGGAGTTTTTTATTATGTAATCCATCTTTAACTTGTTAGTGATCTGTTCAGATAGTCGTCTTTTCTCTGAGTCAGTCTTGATAGGGTCTATGCTTCAGTCATTCATCCATTTTTGCTACGTTGTAATTGTTCATTGTAGTTTCTCATGATCCTTTGATTCCAGTGGCATCAGTTACAGGATTTCCTCTTTTACTTCTGATCTTATTTGAGTCTTCCTTGGTTTAGCTAAAGGTTTGTCATCTTCTTTTGAAAGAAAAAAAAACCATTCTTAGTTTCACAGACTTTTTTCTATGTTTTCTGTAGTCTTACTTTTGCTCTAACCTGAATTCTGAATTATTTTGCTTTACTTTGTTCCTCATTATCTGCTTCCTTTAGTTGTAAAATGAAGATATTTGGTATCTTACCTTATGTGTGTTTACTGTGATAAACTTTCCTACTAGTTCTGCTGGTGCTACATTCCATAAGTTCTGATACATTGTGAATCTGTTTGTACTTGTCTCAAGATAATATTCTGCACAAAATTGGGTCCTTCAACATTTTATCAAGTTTGGGGAAGAGGTTCATGAGGTTCCCTCCCCCACAATCCTGAGGATATATTGGTACTGATAGATACTGGGAGAAAGGCAAAGACATTTTCTTCATTGGTATCAAGGGTATAGCCACTGGTAAATTGACCATGCTCCAAAAGATAACCCCTCACCTATGTTCATGCAAGCAATCTTAATTAAACATAGGGGTCATCTGAAAATAAATGAATAAAAAGGCATGAAAGTGGGTCCGGAGACTAATTGAAGGTTTTAGTGGTGATGGAAAGAGGACAAGAAAAGTGATGAACATGATCAAAATGAATTTGTATTATGTATGAAATTGTCAAAAAAAATCATTAAAGCTTGGGCTGGAGAGGTGGCTTAGCAGTTAAGCGCTTGCCTGTGAAGCCTAAGGACCCCAGTTCAAGGCTGGGTTCCCCAGGTCCCACATTAGCCAGATGCACAAGGGGGCGCACACGTCTGGAGTTCGTTTGCAGAGGCTGGAAGCCCTGGCGCGCCCATTCTCTCTCTCTCCCTCTATCTGTCTTTCTCTCTGTGTCTGTTGCTCTCAAATAAATTAAAAAAAAAATCATTAAAGCTCTTAACTATGAAAAAATACTTCCAGGACTGGTGAGATGGCTCATTGATTAAGGCAGTTACCTGCAAAGCTTAATGATGTGCGTTTGAGCCCCCAATATCCAATTAAAGGCAGATACAAAAAGTGGCACAAGCATCTGGAGTTTGTTTGCACTAGCTAGAGGCCATGGCATGCCTATTCTGTCTCTCTTCTCTCTATCTCTATCTGCTTGTAAATAATAATAATATTTTTTAAATTCTAAAATTCTCTTTTAGTTTCCTCTTTGATCCATTTGTAGCAAAAGAATGCACTTAATTTCCATATATTTTTGCAATCATTAGCTTTTCATCTGTCGTTTTCATTTTATTTGTACTTATAAGATATTAGTCATATGATTTCAGTTGTTTTAAATTTGTTAAGATTTGTTTTGAGATATAAACTGTAACCTATTTGCAGAGAATGTCTTATATACATTTAAGAAAGTGTGTACTTCTGTTACATGGAACGTTCTGAACATGTCTACTAGGAACATTTCCTTTGTGGCATCTTCTGGTCTTGTTTCCTTAGTAGTCTGCCTGCCATTCTGCTATCTATTATTGAAGTGGAATATGGAAATCTGTTGTGTTTGCCAACTTTTTTCTTCACTTCTGTCCATGTTTGGTACATATGTTTGGGTGATCAAACACTGAAGATACTGTTTTATGTTGCTAGTGACTTGTCTCTCCTCAATAGGGTTGATGGTATTCACTGTCAGAAATGGGCCATGAGTTGTAAGAGCAGCAGTCAGTCATCGTAGTGGGGCGAGGGGTGAGGGCACTGCCTCTAGATACTCCTTCCTACCCTGTGGCTCTTAGTCTTTCCACCCCCATTTCCACAAAATTTCCTGACCCTTGGTGGGTGTGTTTTAAGTCTACCTTGATGTTGAGCTGTCGGCGACTTCTGGATTTCTGCTTGGTGTCTGTCACCATCGCCCTGGCGCAGGTTGTCAGGCCCACCTTGAGAGTAGCACTTTTGCTTACCTTGCCAATTCCTCTGTGGTTCCACCTGGACCCTGACTGGAATGCAAGAGGTTGTTCTTCTCCTAGCAGGGAGTCAGCTATCTTTTCTTGTCATGTGGAAAGATTTTGGTTGTCCCTCAGGCTGTCTTCCATAAAAGAAAAACAGATTCTCTCAAGCAGAGAGTGAGAACAGCATAGATTTTGATGGGAGTAGCCTCTCTTTGAGCCCCTGAGCCAAAGACTAATGAGAGCTTCTCACTGGAATCCATCGCCCTTCATCTCCATAGGATTCTGACTTGTTTCTCAGTACCAGCTATGGGTTTCTTTCCAATGAGTGGGTCTCTTAGCAAATCAGAGAGCCACTGGTTGTTCACCTAGGCTGGCTGCCACTGTTGCACAAGTGTGTACATCTTGTCTGGCCCTTGATTTCATATAGCAGTGTCCCCTGCTTATTCATGGTATTTGTGGTCATTTTTCTCCCGCAGCTCATGCAGTGCTTTCCAACACTGGACAGGCTAGCCACCTCGGAGCTGGCCTCCTTCCACACTGCAGCCAGATCTCTTGATCAGGCAGTATTTGTGCTTTTTTATGTCTGTTAATGTAACTCTGTCATCTTGCATAGGATTTCTATCATGGTTTTAAAATATTCTGTTATTTACATGTTCCACTTTCTTCATCCACTTATTCATCAATAGATACTTTGGTTTCTTCCATATTTTGGATATTGTGAATAAAGCTCCACTGAAGGGCTGAAGAGATGGCTCAGCAGTTACGGCTCTTATCTGCAAAGCCTAACAACCTAGGTTCAATTCCCCAGTACCCACGTACAGCCAGATGCACAAAGTGGCACATATATCTGGAATTTGTTTGCAGTGACTGGAGGCCTCTGTCTGTCTCTCTTCTATCTCTTTCTGCTTGCAAATAAATAAAATTATTTGTTTTTTTTTTTAAAAAAAAAGGTCCACTGAATATGGAAATATACTTACCTCTTGTACATGCTGATATTGTATTTGCTATTGTATGCTGATATTGATACTGGTGGATTGCTGGGTTATATAGTACTTTTTTACTTTCATTTTTTTAGACTTTATCTCTAACAGATTAAACTCTTTTGTCCTCTTCCCCTGACTCCAGTTACCTTAGAGACCCTCCTTAGTGAGTATGGTATTCTCTGTGGGGTCATAAAGGCCTCAGTCATTCCCAATTAGGTAGCGGGAAAACCATGCCTCAGGGTATTCCCACCTACTCTGTGGCTCTTACAATATTTCCACCCCTTCTTCTACAGTGTTTCCTGAGCCATGACAAGCCTGTTGGCAGTCAGCTTAGTTTGAATTCTTTGTAGTCTCCAGATTTCTGCTTTGATAGGTTTTGGTTAAACATCGTGTCTGTCACTATTACCCTAGGGCTGTTGGGCTAGCAGTAAGAGTAGCATAGCAGTCATGACTTAGTTTCCTCTGCGTTGTCTCCTGGGCCCTGACAATGCAGTGCAGGTGACAAATCTCATGGTGGGCAGTGGCTGCTGCTTGTCTTATCCATGGATCCATGTTACCCTCAGCTTTCTCTGTCATCTGTAAAATAAAACAGATGCTCCAACCAAGCATGAGAGCAGTTGGGGTTAAAAGGGTATGAAAAGTGATTTGAGGGATTTTTGGTGTTGCAAGGCCACTCTTCTCCAGAGAACAGAGGGGCCTCCTCTCTGGAGTTTGGGTTTCTGACCATGTGATTTTGACTTGGTTTCCAGAACTCATACCAGATAGGAATTCTTTCCCACTGAACAGGCCTCATGTCCAGTCACAGAACAGCTGGTTACCTATAGAGCCTGCATGCCACTATTGCAAGAGAGTGAACTTCTTGTCCAACTGTTGTCCAACTGTTGATTTTGTAGTCTGCAGGGTGCCCTGCTTATTGATGTTGTTGGTGACCGTTGTCCCCTAGCAGCTCCAGGCAGGCTCTCAAGCACTGTGAGGAACCCAGCTGTTTGAGCATGAAGAATCTCACTTCTATGTAAGGGGCTCTGCCCCTCAGCTTTCATCTGGACAATCTTTATCTTCCTTTCAGTTTTGAAAAATGCTTTTGACAAATTCTGTGACAATTTTTTGTGTTGTTGAGCATTCAAAATGTCACAGTTCTTTCTGTCCTTGAATTGTTTCTGTTAAGAAATCCATTGGTAGTCCTATAACCATTCTTTAGTATATGATGAGCCATTTGCTCTCTGCCCTCAGCTAAATATTTCACTTTTGGTATTATATTTGTCAATTTAAAATTTTCTGTTTGGTTCTTTAAATAGTGTTTAGTTTTTATTCTTTTATTTATCATTTTCTCAAGTTTATTGAGTTTTATTCTGGTTTTTAAGTTTTTGTCAGGAAATACATGTGCCTTCATTTCCTTAGACTTGATTTCTGGAGATTAATTTTGTGCCATTGAAATATTTCTTTCTGCCTTTTATAATTTTCTTTTGTGATCTGCCTACTTGAATAAATCATCATTTTTCCCGCTTTCTGACCGCCTTTCTGTAGGGGAAGACGCTTACCATTCATCCCGCTGAAAGATTCTCAGTTGCAGAGGTTTGCTAGTTGCTTTTACAGAGGTTCACTATCCTTGCACCTCTGATGTCTCCCTTTGCACTGCAGGCTGACTAGTTTCACAGCTGCAAACTTCCAGCTCCATCTTTTCTGAACAGCCACCAGGTGCCCTGAATCAGGCAACTCAGATTCCATTCTCCCAGTCCTCTGAAAAGCCAGAACACTGGGTGCATAGTCCTCTCCCTCAAGGGAGGAATCTTGAATTGTGTAGTTCCTCCTCATTGCACAAAGCAATGCCACTTCCCCCCAGCTATTGTCACTCTCTTTTGTTCCTAACAGCTCCCAGGCACCCAAGCTATGCCAGTTCTGTTAGCATTCTAAATGAGCTGAGGCAAAGATTGAGTCCCTCAGCTAGTCCTCTAGGGGGCTAGAATATTGGCCACATGCTCTCTCCATCCTTATCCCTCCTGAGAGAGAAACCTTAAGGCTGAGTGCCTTTCTTCTAGTTGAACTAAGCTGTGCTGGCTATTGCAAGCCACCCACCACTTTCTTTTGTTCTGAATACTCCCCAGGCATCCAGAATATGCCAGTTCCATCAGTGCTTGTCCAAAGCCAAGATAAACACATTCCTTGGGTAGCCTTCTGAAAAGCCAGAACACTTGTAGCATGCTCTACTCTTCCTTTCTCCTGAGGGAGAGGCTGTGTGCTGAAATACTCTCCTCTGTGCCAGTGTGAGGGTGGGATTTGCATGAGCACAGTGAAGTATAGCTAGTTAGCTGATTCAGTGTGGCTTTCTCAGCTTTGTGCTCTCCTGGAGCACTGAAGACGTAACTAAATTCTAGCACTCTCTTAATAGGTATTTTGCTCCACATAACTGTTAAATCAGCACTTCCACGGGGGAAAGGAGAAATGAGGTAGGGAGCTTATTCTGCAGTGAAAATGAGCCAAGAACTTCATATTCTGCTACTTTGATACTACCTTTCCTAGGGAAAGATTTGTAAAAGTCTGTTAGGACTGATATGCTAAGAGAGTCTCCACATCTTATCCTTTCCACTCTCAACTTATCATAAACACTTGCACTTTCTCAATATACTTTTTCACAAGCATTTTTTTGTTATCTGGAGACTGAAATAATATGTCATTACAGCATTATTTTTCCTGCTTGCAACATTTTCAGTTAAATAATTTAACTTTTTTCCAAATTTTCAGGCATATATTTTTTTCAACTTTTCATAGTTACAATAATGGTATATATGTTTGTTTCCTTTAAATAGATTCCCCAGGTTGTCACGGGTCATAAGGTAGAGCTATTTACACTTCTTGAGATATCTTTCTAAATTTTGTATAGAAAGAGTACACTGTCTATAGCAGTTGGTAACAATGTCCGCTTCACAGCAACATGTCCTCAACACATTATGGATATTCAAAAAAGAGGATTTTGTTTATTTTGAGCTTTCTGCTTTTTTCTTCTGGCTAAAAGCACATGACCTTACACAATTACACACTACTGTAGCTACCTTGCCACATTGTGCTTTTCCAAGAAACAGGCCTTTCCTTTGAAACAGCATCTGAAGTTCTGAATCAGATGGCATCCCCCACATGACAGCATACATACATGTACCCTGAGGTAATTGCACTGCTTTAGAATGGAGATACAACTACTGGCAAAATATTTGACTTATTGCTATTTTAAACATTTTTAAATGTTATCATATTCCCATCTGTAGGAAGGTTGAAAGATTTTTTTTTTTAACTAGCCTTCCTTAGTCACACAAATACATGGAAGCAATTGTAAATGTTCAAATATTCAGAAATAAGCCATGCTCTTATATGGCTAAATACCTTGTATAGTCTTTATTTTCCCACTGGATCCAACCCAGCTTCTAATTTTTAAGTCCACTTCTGTGGCTTTTACCAAATTAGCATGTGTATACATGTTGGCCTCACACTGTTTTTTTCAGTTGACTTTGTCTCTGTAGGGAACAATCCTTTCAAATTAAATTTCATATATCACAGCTGTTTCCCCTATCAAAATCCCATCTCTTGATTCACTTTCATTTTCTCTAAAATCTCTGTAAGGGGCATATATGTCTTTTGCAAAAACCCTTTCTTTGAGTACCTAACTGTACTCCACCCACTCCATCTCATGGTGGGACTGGGAAGAGGAAAACAAGCTTGCATTAAACATTTGGAAGAAGTGATGCAAAGATTGGTACTATTTCCAAGTCACCAATGTTGTCCAGCCTTTTGTCTCTTTCTTAGAAGTGCATTGCTATAACCTTAAGTCATTCAATTAGAGGAGGAGAGAATAAATACTGACAAGGGAACAACATTGAAAATATAGCAACTTCTGTGTTAGTCTGTATTAGCACTCCAGAAAGATTTCTTCTCTACACTTATGATACCTCTGGAATGAAGTATATATGCATTTTGGGAGAAATGGGTGAAATTCCTTCTATAAAAAGTAAAATCAGACTGGAGAGATGACTTAGCTCTAAGGTACTTGCCTGCAAAGCCTAAGGACCCATGTTCAACTCTCCAGATCCCACATAAGTCAGACACAAAAAGGTGAGGCAAGTGCAAGGTCACACATGCCCACTAGGTGCCATTAGCATCTGGAGTTAGATTGCAGTGACTGAAGCCCTGGCCTGCCAATACGCTCTCTCTCTCTCTGTCTCTCTCTCTCTCTCCCCGCTTCTCTTCTCTAAAAATAAATAAATAAGTAAAACCAGGATGGAGAGATGGGTTAGTGGTTAAAGCACTTGCCTGGCAAGACTATGTTTTGAAATCTCCTTTCCCTATTCTCAGTGGAAATCAATATTATTTCAGTTTAAACAATGATTTAATTGTGCATAGCAATTTGAACTGCTTAACAAGGAATTATAATAAATGGAATCAAAGCATGTTTTTAATTGATGTTGATGAATTTCAATTGAAATTTGGTCACTTTGCAAATTGTTCTTTGTAATCATCTGAGTATACATATCTTCAGAGTTGGTGACAATCATTTGTGTACATATAGCTTCACAAGAGATTTAATTAACAAACATCCTAGGGGGGGCGGAAAAGCTCTTCATCTCATGCCTTGGATGAATTTTAAATAAATAGCATTGTGAAGTCACATTCTTAGTGCTTATTACAACAGTGGAGTGCTGCAGTGAGTCATTCTAGATAAAACAATGCAGATTACAGGGAACACAGGACAGAGTTACATTTGCAGGCATCATTTTTGCCTTCAATTGTTGTGAGAAAATGGACAGTAATTAGATGTCATGGAGCATTTTCTTTTCTGATAGAAAATTTCTTGATTGGATTTGTCGTCTTGTTTCTCATTTTGTTCCCACAGCAAATAATCTTAGGTTTGAAATGGCTTGATTACAGTAATTTAAGTTTTACTCCTTACTTTCCAGCCCCACTATTTAAATACCATCTTCTAGTTTACATAGAAAAAGAAATAAACTGTTAGGATGAACTCTGTAGGATAAGTCATTTTTTCATGCCTGCCTCTTGATCTGAGTGCTTCCCCTCTCTCCTGAGTTTTGCCCATCTTTTGTGGATTTGGGGCTTCATTTTCTATTAGGAATTCAAATAGTTGAATGTATTTATTTTCCTCTTTGTATTTTTATTTTAAGATAAGGAGAACATGGTTTTACTTCTAAGAAACAAGAGCTTATTAGAATGACAATTCGTGAGCTTCAGTTTAGTTCTAATTAAATAGAACCTGTCTCCATTCATTGCCCTGTGGAAGGTTTTCCTTCCAATGTAAAGTTACATTGGACCTTGATTCTAAAATTCTGACAGCAGCTGCCTGTTAGCAAAATGAAAGATATTTGAGAAGAATTAGAGTATATTGCCCCATGAAGAAAATATTTAAAAGATTAAAAGGATAACTAGAGAGATATCAAGATGAAAAAGGAAGTAAGGCAGGTGAGCAATGAAACACGGACACAATTAAATCTAAAAGACTAAGAACAGACTTGGGTAACGTAAAAATGCATAATAAAAAATAAAGATAATGTTAGAAAGACTTCAAACAAAGCCTGTTGAACTATTGCATGAAATTTAGATATAGTGAGAACAAGAAAGTTCAGCTGAAAATGATTTAAAAGTCTTACCATGTTAAAAAATGTAGGGAGTAAAGACGTGATTGTATTTTGTAGAAGATTTTTTTTTTAATTTCCAACTTCCATGACTAAACACTAAGGAAAGAAATAATATTTTAATTTTAAATAATCCACACAGTTATAAGTTAACACTTACAAATCTAAATACACGAACCAATGTAGTATAATGTGTAAAACGAAACCTTTTAGATATGGAAGTAGAATTGCACTAAAGCAACATTATAATAGAAAGGACTCCTATGCTTTTTCAAAGAGTGAACTGCTTGAAAAAATTTTAAGGACAGAGAGGAGCTAAATAATAACTTTGAATATAAAAATATACTTATCCCTCAAATAACAGGCTATTGTGGGTAAAAAGGAAGTCCAAGAAGCATCAGCAAAAATTAAGCATGTAGCACATATAAGAATGCCTTTGGGCTGGAGAGATGGCTTAGTGGTTAAGGCACTTGTCTGAAAAGCCTAAGAACACTTGTTTGAATCTCCAGGTCCCACATCCAGACACAAAAGTGATGCAACCGTGCAATGTCACACATACGCACAAAGGGGCACATGCATTTGGAGTTTGTTCACAGCAAAAGACCCTAGTATGCCTATTCTTCCCCCTCCCCCTTCTTCCTCTCTCTGTCTCTATCTCAAAAATAAAAAATAAAGAATGTCTTTCATAAGTTTGGGAAAATTAAATTTTAGAGTCCACATTCCCTGGTCTTAGCCACCAAAATTAAAAATATTTATAATTTAAGGGGCCTGGAGAGATGACTTAGCAGTTAAGCACTTGCCTGTGAAGCCTAAGAACCCTGGTTTGAACCTCGATTCCCCAGGACCTACATTAGCCAGATGCACAAGGGGGCGCACACATCTGGAGTTCGTTTACACTGGCTAGAAGCCCTAGTGCATGCGCTCGCGCGCTCTCTCTCTCTCTTTCTCCCTCCCTCCCTCCCTCCCTCTCTCCCTCATTCTCTCTCTGCCTGTCATTCTCAAATAAATAAATTTTTTTAAGTAGAAAAAAGAGAAATGGCTCAACAGTTAAAGGCATGTGCTTGCAAAGTCTACTGGCCCAGGTTCAATTCCCCAGTATCCACATAAAGCCAGATGCACAAAGTTGCCACATGTATCTGGAACTCATTTGCAAAGGCAAGACGCTCTGGTGCACCCATTCATATTTCTTTCCACTCTCTCTCTCTTTTTCTCTCTTCCCTCTCTTCCACTTCCCTCCCCTCAAAAATAATCAATAAGGGTTTTGTTGTTGTTGGGTTTTTTGTTTGTTTGGTTGGTTTTTGGTTTTTAGAGGTAGGGTTTCACTCTACCTCAGGCTGACCTGGAATGCACTATGTAGTCTCAAGGTGTCCTTGAACCCATGGAGATCCTCCTGTCTCTGCCTCCTGGGTGCTGAGATTAAAGACATACACTACCACACCGGCTATAAGTATTGTTCTGTGAAAGATAAAACTACAGACTACCTAGAAAGCCAATAAAAATTATTTTTTTCCCTGACTGTATTACCCATAAAGCAATAGTTATAACCTTAAATTCTTCCTTAATTAACAAAAATAATACCAAGTCTGAAGTGGTGGTACATGCCTGTAAATCATAGCACTTGGGAGGCAGAACCAGGAGGATCACCATAAAATGGAAACCAGAATGATCTACATAGCGAACTACAGGCTAGCCAGAGCCATGTAAGCATGACCTTATCTGAAAATACCAAGAAAAAGAAATATGAGAAGCAAAGTAATTTATCATTTTCAGAAGTCCATACATCAACAAATAATAAAACAACAACAACAAAAAAAAAAAAACTAGGGAAGAATTCAGCTTCAAACCAAGTCATGGCTCTAGAACATCAAAAAGGTACACATGTGTTCCAACCAATCTCAACAGATACCAGGTGTGTTGGGAGATCACATGTGAGATAATGAAGGTCGCATGTAAATTCTGCGTAATTTCACTGTCGCTTGTTTCCGTCCCTTCTTTTATTTATCTTCCTCAGATTCCTGTGTATAAACTAAAAGGTTACATAGGATATAAGCAGGGTTCTGCTGCACCATGGTTCCAAGGCTGGAGGGGATTTTGTATTCATGCCACCTCTACTTGAAACTCACTCATCAAAGTTCCCTGGAAAGAGACTCATAAATCTACAGAGTCCTGAATTACTGAAGGAAAAACAATGTCTCTTTCTATAAGGACAAGAAAGGCCTCAAAGCATATCAGGATTATAGTTGAATGAATTAATGGGAATCACACAGGAGCTGATGCATGCAAGTCTGTTGTGTCTCTTTATTCTCCTTTGTACATCCTGCCTCTCCGGAAGACTGTCAACAAGCAGCCCATAGTCTCTGAGGTTTAATAAGCTGAGACTTCTTACCAACCCAATGCAGAAATGTTGTCAATTAGTATTATACGTGTGGTAACTATTTATATTGATACTGATAGTTACTTCATGCTTTAGAGGGAAATCCTTTGCTTCTCAGGACTGACACCAGCAGTGGTTGTCAGAGACCAACAGCTAGTGGCAAACATTAGTGCATTTGTGTTGCTTTAATAGACACCCTTGGTGGGAAAGAGAGGTGATCCAGGGAAATTAATTGTTTCTCTGAAAAATTGGAAAAGGCTGAAACAAGAGAATAAGTCTTCCCTTTTAGGCTTTTTCTACTAATTAGAAAATCATAGGAGAGAAAGAGTGTTTTATATGTTTGTCTATTATGTGTTTTATACTGGAGATGCTAAATTTATTTAACCTCTTATCTTGTATAGGATGAAATATGAATAAAGTGAGTGAATGGACCTTAAACTAGAAAACATGATATAGGTTGTACTATACGCAGTATACAGATATCGTGTATATGTTGATTTCAGGCCTTTGTTTATTGTGACAAGCATAGGAACTAGTGGAACTAGTTATCTTGTTTTATATTCTAATCATTTCACTAGTGAAAATTTGTGTTGTGATCATTGCCATGTTTTTAAGGGTAGCCATAGAGAGGAACTTTTTCTAGCACTGAATTATATAGTTGATGTCCAAAGAGAAAATTGTGTATATACTTGGCACTTTCTTTCTTACATAATTTACCTAGTTTCAAAAAGAGAACAAAGCTTTTCTCTTGTTTCTTAAGTTGATTTTCTTCTTTCCTTTCAGCAGAAAGCCTCAGGATTTTCTTTAACTGTTCATTTTCCTTTTGATAATATTAGCCTCAAAAGAAAATATAGGCCTTTAGAGCAAAGAACACAATGGCATTTTTTCCACCTTTGTATCATTCTTTTGATGGACAGCCACAAACTTTTGAATGTATTCAGATCATAATATGTGTTGGACCTAGCCACTGTTTAAGATGCAGTAAAATATGTACGATGAATAGTTCTATCTTTTGGCCTTTCTTAGCAGCCTGCCTTAGTGATCACGTATTGATGTTACATTAAAATGTATTCCTGTTGTCTCATTCCCAGAACATGCTTTAAAAGTGTGATCTTCTGTGTTGTTCATAAAGTTGCAAAGTTTTCACTTCCTGCTCATTTCACTTTTTCCATGCATGTTCATGGATTTTCTAAAAGGTTTACTTTAGGTTTTCAAAAGAAATATTGCGATGTGACCATACTGTTGTGTGTGTTTGCTTTAAAGGATGAATATAAGGCAGAGAAGGCGTTGTCCGGGGAGGACTTGAAGCGTGCAGTGAGTGTGCACCACGCACTAGCGTCCGAGGCCGCCGACTATGAGAAGAAGCCGAACGTGTTCAAGCTGAAAACCGCAGACTGGAGAGTGTTGCTCCTTCAGACCCAGTGTGTTCTGTTCATTGAGTTCCTGTCTATTTCTGACCTCTTGTGTGCTTACTACCACCTTGTACTGCAGAATAGAACCAGGCTCTGTTGGGGAAGTGCTTGACTTAAGAGTCACAAACTAGTTATATTTCAGGAGCAAATATCTAAAAAGACTAACAACAATAAAAGTCAGAAAATACAGATGACTTGCTATCTTTTTGTCCCCTGGGAACCAGCCCTGTTATTTCAGTCAGCTACTGTTTCTGGTACTATCTTCCTCATTAAAGAGTTTTAATAGGAAAATCCTGCCACAACATGAATGAAATAGACCTAGGTCAGAAGCCTCATTTTCTAGCTCCCTCCTTCCACATGATTTCTCCATGTCTTCTGAACCTTGGCCTTTTACTCTGTAGATAATAACATTAGCCTCACTAGGTTTGGGTGAGGATTGAATGAGGTAAGTGTACATAGTGCCTCACACAGTGTTTGTGTAGAGATTTTGTTTAGCAAGAGATTTTTCCCCTTAATTCTCATTTCATTTTCCTTATGGGCTCCAATAAACTTTAAAAATCACATGGTGAAGAAGGAAATGGGGTAAATCGCCTGTTTAATAAGAGATCCTGTGACAGATTTGAGAAATTTTGGATCTGTAAAGTAAGAAGGTCTGGGTTTTTAGTATGCAGACTCTGAAGGCAACTTTAATAGTGGCTGCACACAGCATCAGTCTGTAGCAGACAGTATTAGTCATCCATGGTCTGAGCTTGGCTTCAGAATCACCCATAACAGCACTCCCAGGGCCCCAGTTGACACTGGAATTAACATTTGACATCATGGTAGTAAATGCAAGTATCTGTATGCCTGTTGATCAAAGAAATGTGGGATACAGAAAGTGAAAATGAGCTGCTACTCTAGAGAACTTATAGATTCTGAAATTTTAAAGGAATAAAATTGCTTATACCAGGTGATATAAAATTAGGACAGTTATCTACTCATTTATAAATTCATATAAATAGTAATTGAATACTGTTAGTGCTGAAAATAATGACACATGATTAAAATTATGTTCATTGAGCTGGCGAGATGGCTTAGAGGTTAAGGTACTTGTCTGTGAAGCCTAAGGACCCAGGTTCAATTCTCCAGAACCCATGTAAGCCAGATGCACATGGTGGCACATACATCTGGAGTTCATTTGCAGTGGCTAGAGGCCCTGGTGTGTCCGTTCTCTCCCTCTCCCTCCCTCCCCCCCCCTCCCAAAAATAAATGGAAATAAAAAATAAATAAAAATATGTTCATGATACCAGATGATGACACCCACTTTCTCACAAATGGATTTAATAATAGTCTTATGAAGTTGTACCTTAAAAACTATAAAAATCTCACCTGTTCAATCATATATTTGAATTATTTTTAGCAATTTTACATAACCATGCAGTCATTGCCACAGTTCAGTTTTAGAACACTTCATTTCAGAAAGATCTTCCAGCCCATTTGCATTAGTCCCCCACTTCCAAGGTCCAGACACCCACTGATCTGCTCTGTCTCTATAATATAATATGTACCTTTTCTAGACATCTCCTGTAAGTGAAATCATAGATGTGATTTTTTGTGTTTGACTTTTGCCAATGTGTGCATACATACATGTCCATGTTGTGTTGTTGGGAACTAATTGAACCCAAGGCCTTGTGCATGCTAGGCAAGCACCTCTCCCATTGAGCCACACCCTCGGTTTTCTTTTTCCTTTTAATTTGAAACAGGGTCTCACTATGTTGCCAAGCTTGGCCTTGCATTGCCATCACTCTAGCCCAGACTGTTCTCCTGCCTCAGATTCTCAAGTAGATGAGATTACAGGCTTGTGCCACCAGGCCCATCTTGCTAACTGGTTGCTTTCATCCCCTGTAATGTGTAATGGTTTGTCCATGTGATATTACATACTTTTATTAAAACATATTTGATTGTATGGACTTACCCAATTCATTTAACCATTCAGTAGTTGACAGAAACTTGAATTATTTACCCTCTTTAATACATAGAAATAAACATGCAATAAATATTACTATGGAAATCTTTACATAGTTGTGTTCTTATTTCTCTTATGAACCTACCTAACATTAGAGTTACTATGTTCTATAATAAATTTATAATTTTCTTTTAAGGAAACTATCAAACACTTCTTCATAGAAGGTATACCCTTTCGTATTCTCTGTAGCTATGTATGTCTCAGATTTTAAAATGAAATTATGAATTTAAAAGAGTTGACTTGCCAGCCGTGGTGGTGCACACCTTTAATCCCAGCACTTGGGAGACAGAGGTAGTAGAATCACTGTGAGTTCTAGGCCATCTTGAAACCGCATTGTGAATTCCAGGTCAGCCTGGGCTAGAGTAAAACCCTACCTCAAAAAACAGACCAAAAAAAAAAAAAAAAAGAGTTGACTTGATTTTCAGTCTAGTACAAACAGAAAGTAGAGGTTTGGTAAGTACCTTTCTCCTCTTTCTGTTTTCTAGAGAAAAACCACACTTTTACACTGTGAAAACCAGTTTCCAGAGCCTTGACTCCATGGAGATCCCTGTTGAAAATGTGACTCTTCAGTGTAGTTCTGTTAAGAATTAGTTATACAAGGAGGATAAATTATTATATACCATTTTAAAGTAGTAATGAAAAAGCCAATATACACTTAGGTACAGAAATATCCTAATATAAATATATCTGTTTCTCCTAGGAGTCCAGAGGAAATGCAAGGGTGGATAAACAAAATTAATTGTGTTGCAGCTGTATTTTCTGCACCACCATTCCCAGCAGCTATTGGCTCTCAGAAGAAGTTTAGTCGCCCACTTTTGCCAGCCACTACAACAAAATTATCTCAGGTAAGCCTTTTTGATTGTGCTTTGTACTTAGGAAAAAGTACTTATTAATTTTATTAATATTTAAAATTATCCATACTTTGAGGACCAATGAGAATCCTTCCCATGTAAGGGAATATTGTACAAATAGGAGAAAATGCAGTATGCCTTAGACATGCTTGTCTTCTTTTTAAGAAAAAATTACAATTTTTGATAGCTGGCTAAGGTTAGAGTAATATCATGGTTTGGTATGAAGCTTTTTATGATTAGTTCATTTGATTGAATGTCTACTGTATGTGGTACTAAGAATATAAAAATATTTCCATGGATTCAATACTCATAGAAAAATAAAACTCTTGGATAATTTCAATTTAAGTTTGCTTCCCCTTTGGGAAGATGTGAATGGAACATTTAGGTTTTTATAAGCTAATAAAAGTATGGTACCAGAACTCTTGTTCCAAATGGATTTGTACAAACTTCCCTTCTATTGTCAGATTCATCTTTCTAAAGATTACCATAGCTCTCTCCTTTAATCTCTCTTCTAAAACCCTACAAATATTAAAACTGTCTGCATTCTCCTCCATGCATTGACTAGTTAAGGATTTTGGAAGCTATTTGACACCACTGTTAAATTCTTATTTTTACAGTAGAAATAGTTTATCTGATGTGATCAACCAGGTTTCAGTATTGAGTAGCGGGTACTTGTAATACAATTTGATAGACTTAAGGGAGGATAAATCCAGAATGCAATGTGGATACAAGGAAGGCTCCACAAGCCTGTGCTAGAGATAGAGGCACTGTGAGATCTAATATGAAGCTTAAAGGATAAGTTTGGGATAAGATACTATAATGATGTAGCAGAGGAGCAGAGGCCCAGGGAAAAAGAGTACTGGGGTGGAGGAATCACACCCAAGTTACTAAATGTAATCTGAGCACAGTCTTGCAGAAAATCAGGAAGTATAGCTCTGCAAAGGTAAACAAAGGCCAAATCCTGAAAGACCTTTCTCTCAATTTGCTATGTTATATCAGGATATGACAAAATAGTTAGCTCATAAAGAAAAAAGTAATCATTCTTACACGTTGGTGTCAGAGAGGCCTAATGTCAAATGCTGCACTGTGACATTGTGAAGGGCATCACCAGGCAAGGGACCACATCAGGGAGCAAAAGAGAGCTGAGGATGTTAAACTTGGATTTATGCTAACTTGATAGCCACCCCACTGGCATGTTGATGGCATTAATACACACATGAGCATGAGTGCTGCATGACCTAATCTCCTTCTCATGGTCCTACCTCCATACTGTCATAATGAAAATTAAATTTCCTCATGAGTGTTTGAGGGGCATTCAAACATTTGTCCCATGTAGGATTTAGGGTGGTTGATAAATCCCTAGTGTCTTTCAGGATAATAGCTATAAACAAGAGAGTAATGTGATCCGATTAGACATTTTAAAAGTATTCTTGTTGGGCTGGAGAGTGGCTTATCAGTTAAGCCCTTGCCTGTGAAGCCTAAGGACCCGGTTCAAGGCTCAATTCCCCAGGACCCACGTTAACCAGATGCACAAGGGGGCACATGCGTCTGGAGTTCGTTTGCAGTGGCTGAAGGCCTGGTGTGCCCATTCTCTCTCTCTTCCCGCCTCCCCCTCCCTCCCTCTCTCTCTCCCTCTCTCTCTCTCTCTCTCTCTCTCTCTCTCTCTCTCTCTCTCTCTCTCCCTCCCTCCCTCTGTCACTTTCAAATAAATAAACATAAAAAATTTAGCCGGGCGTGGTGGTGCACGCCTTTAATCCCAGCACTTGGGAGGCAGAGGTAGGAGGATCGCCGTGAGTTCGAGGCCACCCTGAGACTACATAGTGAATTCCAGGTCAGCCTGAGCCAGAGTGAGACCCTGCCTTGAAAAACCAAAAAAAAAAAAAAAAATTAAAAAAATTATTCTTGTTATAATGCAAATGTTAAAAGAAGATACTAATAGAAGCAGAAAACTTTTGATGGAACCTCCGTTAATCCACAGGAGAGTAAATTCAGTGGGTAGATGTGAAAGTACTTAATGGATCTTGAGTGTGAAGAATGGATAGTTCCAGTAGCTGGTTGAGGTGGGAAGAAGATGGGGCAGCTAGGAGCTGTGCATGTGACATTTGGAGCCTTCCTCACCTCCTGGTTTCCTCACTGTCGCTTCTTCACAGTCCTTTCCTAGATCTTTTCTTTCTTTTTTTTTTTTAATGAGAGAGAAAAAATGGTGTGCCAGGGCCTCTAGCCACTGCATTCAGAGCTCAGTCATGTGTGCCACCTGGTGCACATGTGTCATCTTGTGCATCTGGCTTACATGGGTTCTAGTGAGATAAACCTGGGTCCTTAGGCCTGTCAGGCAAGCACCTTAACTGCTAAGCCGTCTTTCCAACCCTGTCCTGGGCCTTTGTCTTGGGTCTTTCTTCTCCTGATGCTGCAGTGCCCAAACATGAAGCAGACCGAGGTGCTTCAGAGATAATTTCTATAAAATATTTAGGTAGAACTAACCAAATGTGGAATGAACATCTATGGTAAGAAAAGTAGTCAAAGAGTTAGGAAGATTAAGACAAAGAAAAAAAATAACTCTACTATTAGATAGCAGGGAAGTCAGCAGGTAAACTTGGAGTGATTGGGACAAGGAATTTGATAAGGAGATGGGAAGGAAAGGAGCTTACACAAATCTTACCACAATTTATTTAAAAAAATAAATAAACAGACATAAAGCAGAAAGAGCATTAGTAAGAAAAGAAGAAGTATGGCTCCAGAAAAGATTGTTTTGGTTTATTTGTTCACTTATGATTTATATTGGCTATATTGGATATTCACTACATAACCATTACTATCACTGTGTAGGTCATATACAACTAAGAATCTATTACAAGTAGAACAATCCAACTTAGGAGGAGTGACATTTAATTTTCCAAGATAATAAATGTATAAAGTGGGATGTTACCATATGTCCTCTGGGGTCAGAGTCCACCCCATTCCTGCTGAGAACCACTGGTTTTCCTCAGTGACTCCGAATCTGTGAGCTGGGCCAGCCATCCTTTCTCCGTGCACCCTCAACCTGACCATGACACTTTTCAGTGGCAGCGTCTCTTCGTAATTTCAATTTGTAAAATACAAATCAAATATGTGAGCACCCTGCTGGAAAAAAAAAAAAAAAAAAAAAGCTAAACAGCAATGGGAAAAAGTAAAGGTTCAATTGAAAGACTATTTGGTACTTTTAAGACACACTGTTCATCACCCTGTCATTTGAGAGCTCTTCTTTAATTTGTTCTTGTCTTCTGGCCAAAACATATTAGCCTGAATTATTAAAAGGGATGACTGCAGTGCCTTGCTTCTGCCTGAGCAGCTCTGCCGTGTGGGAGTCACCTTCTCTGTTGTTTGCAAGGCAGTATTGCCAGGACACATTTTTCTTCTTGTGGGGCGTGTAGAGAGACTACTTTGAAAATTCAAGTTTTTTCACCCTCCTTCGGGCTTAGCTTCCCAAACTTAGCCTGTGTCTGTTGGTCCCCTTCAAGATCTGTTAAAGATTGTCATATATGCCCTCCAAAGCAGTTGTTTTCAAACTTGGATGTGTACAGAATTTTATGGAAACCTGTATCATATGCCTAGCTCCCAGCTCTGCCCAGTGCTTCAGAGGACAGATGAACTAGGAATTGTATGTGTCTCATGTACCCAGTGGACTGGCCAGAAAGGGCTGAAGGTGGTACCTAGACCCACTGCAGTTAATAACTTCACCTGTATTGGGTCTGTCACCACTTCTCTGGAAACTTGTATCTTGTGATGTCACCATTTCTCCTATTTAATCTTATTTTCGTCTTTGATTCCCAGCCTGTTTTCTTATAAAAGTTTGAAATGTTGATTGTCATTAAAGATCGAATAGTAGGTGTGAAGAGCTTGAGGCCAGACCACACAGTAGATGAACACTGAACCTTTATCTCCTTCCCTCAGAGAAGCAGCCACCCTTTGGTCAGTGCTGGGCCTTGAACCCAGGACCTCTTATATGCCAGACAAGCCCGCCCCATGGAGCTGCATCCCTCGTCCACTCTTACTTTAGCCCATGGTTGACTGCAGGTGGTGGTGCTAAGGCACAGATAGATGAGGGAAGAATAATTGGAGTGTACATATATGTGGCATTGTCTACACGGTTCCCTTTGACCCTAGGTATGTACATTATCACACAGGAGATGACTACTGTCATCCACAGCCTAACAGTAAAGTTTTAGGTTGTCCTGACATAGTCAAAACCACCTCAGTCTGATGGGAAAGCTTCTTCAGGTTCCTTCTGGTAACCGTGGGACCGTCCCGGTCTGCAGCAGGAACAGAGGGCTGGGCACAATTATTTGAGTTTGGGCAGCCATGAGATCATTTTTATGAACATAAAAAATTTTAAAGTAATGCTAATAGCATGTAGTTGAGTCATTCATGACTTTATTCTTATTCATGGGTGACCCTCATTGGCCTTATTCCCCTCTCCTTTTGTATAAATAACGTGTTAACATAAATATGTATATGATGTGTGCTTTTTGTTCTAAAATATGTCTTTTTAAATTGAAAAAAATACCTAATATTCTTAATTTTATTTCTTTATATTGAATGGCCTCTTTATTATTATTTCTATTATCATTATTATTGTTATCATTTAGAATTTAAAAAGAAAATGCAGGAAGCTGTATTTTACAGAAAGTACAACAATTATAAGTATAAACACAATACAATACATGGTTTGTTAATAAATCCATATTACTTAATTTGTTAAAGACTTAAATCATAATATAGGTTTAGAAGATAACTTTAAAATTGTAGTAAGCATAAACAAATATTAAGTCAAAACTATAGAGATGAATTATTTTAAGTATATTGTAAGCCTGATTTTAGAAATTTAGTATTATTTTAGTGTTTATCCATATACTTTTTGAACTTCAATGACCATATGTTTACTTACACATAAAGACAAACTACATGAAATAGAAACACAAAAACAACAGAATAGTAAGTGGCTAGTCATAAAGAACATAGTTGATGTTTCATTTATATCTGTACTCACTTATGAGTCAATGTTATTGTATCAGTAATATAGACAGTAAATATCACCTTTAGCCACATAAGCCAAATAAATCCTATAGTTTTTAAATTTTTATTTGTCAGTTTTAAATCAAATAACTATTTAATTATATTTTTATAACACTAAGTAATCTTAGGGCAACAGCTATGAGAAGTTAGAAGTGACATATTTTTGTTTGTCTTTAGGAAAACTATGACACTGAGGGAGGACAATGGAAGGGAACAGTTGCAACTCAGTTGTCTTGGGATCCTCACTTCTCCATCCATTATGGAGTGTTAATAGCTGTATTGCTGTTACTATTACTGTAGGCCTTGTATCACTGTACTGTTTTGTGTTAAAGTTCCAGTAGCTACCTGACCAAGGTATTTTTTGTCACAAAATGGCTTTATGTTATATAGAGAGAAAAAAATAAAATGTCATACAATACCGCTCCCCAAGGTGAAGGCATTTGTCCATGAGAAAAAGGATAAAATCTTGAAACAGAAACCATTATGTACTGAGGGCCAGTCTAAGCAATTAAGACTTTTTGTGAAATTAGAATTGAGACAGTAATTTACAGAATAAAATCTTAATTAAGATTGATTATAGTTACTGTGTAAAATTTTTAATTACGTGAACTTTTAAAAGGAATTTGGACTAAGCAACTTTAAGTGTATGGCTGTTTACTTTAAAAAATAAACAAGAAATCAGACTTCCCATATAAATCAACTCTTGTTATTGGACAATAGTTTGTTAACTGGAAAACATTATGGATACATTTCCATAATCCTTGTTTTAAAATATTGGTGCAACCTTGTATATTGTATGTAGATAGTTTTATAAAGCCATTGATTATTATAGCAGGTAATTTGATGTAAAGATTGTATTTAATATATGAAAGTCCAATAAACCTAAACATTTAAATTAAACTAATTGTTAATGAAAAACTTACCAACACATAATTTGTAAAAAAATCTATATTCATGGTAGTAAAAAAATCTTAAATTAAGGCACAAATGCAGTATAAACCCCATTGAAATTATTTTAAGATAATTTATATTTTAAATAATGTATATTTCTTTTTATGTTTGTTAATATAATGTCTGCCATTGAAAAATCACAAAGAAATGCATTATAGAACTACTGAAATAATGTACCTCACAAAATGTTTTCTTTTTTTGTTGTTTGTTTGTTTTTGTTTTTGTTTTTGTTTTTTGAGGTAGGGTCTCGCTTTAGCCGAGGCTGACCTGAAATTCACTATGGAGTCTCAGGGTACCTCAAACTCACGGAGATCCTCCTCTTGTAGGGATTAAAGCCTGTGCTAGAACATATTATATATCTGGCTATTTTTTGATCTTTAATCTTAAATCTATACCGTAGACAGATATGACTGAGCAGACAATAAAACAGAAAAGTTAGACCACATACAAAAGTTTT
The DNA here is from genome assembly GCF_020740685.1 of Jaculus jaculus. Classification (NCBI taxonomy): domain Eukaryota; kingdom Metazoa; phylum Chordata; class Mammalia; order Rodentia; family Dipodidae; genus Jaculus; species Jaculus jaculus. The sequence continues at coordinate 8,537,100 of NC_059113.1, read as the reverse complement.
AAAGAAATGTACAGATAAACAGGCAATAATTTTTATATATTAATGTTACATTGTAAGTTAAAATTAATCTGTAAAAGTTAAGACATTAACTTAAGACTTAACAAAAAAAGCCATTTTGTACATATCAATAGGTTTACCCAGATTTTTAATGTCATTGTCCTCTAGAATTATATCTTCTATATCCCCACTGAGAAAATGAATAACATTTTAAAAAGCACATAAAATGAAATTTTACATTTGGTACTTGCATATGCATCATGAAAAAGAAATCCAATGTAATCAATCTAATTAAAGCACCTTTAGTATAGATTTCCAAGTATTTTTGTTACCTGTGATCATTAAAAAATGAAATATGAGCCGGGCGTGTTGGCGCACGCCTTTAATCCCAGCACTCGGGAGGCAGAGGTAGGAGGATCTTTGAGAGTTCGAGGCCACCCTGAGATTACATAGTGAATTCCAGGTCAGCCTGAGCCAGAGTGAGACCCTACCTCAAAAAACCAAAAAAAAAAAAAAAAGAAATATAATTGTTGTAATAGCTGTTTTGGAAAGAAATTATCATCAAAATTTATGCATCAATTTTAATATCTATAGCTTAAACAAACTTTTGTCTCATGATTCCAATGAATATTACATTGCTCAAAAAGTAGCACTTATGGTTTTATAAAGCATTCAGTAATTTCAAAAATAGCATTTTTATAGATTTTTAAGAAATTAAGTTTATAAATTCATACTTATAAATTCTTTTACTATATCACCAAAACATTCACATTCAAACACATTCACACTTAAATTAGTATACCTAAAATATATTAAAAACAAAATTAAGAATAATAAAAAGTTGAGCTGGAGAGATGACTTAGCAGTTAAGGTGCTTGCCTGCAAAGCCTAAGAACTCATGTTCATATCTCCAGGTCCCACATAGCCAGACACAGTGACACAAGTGTGCAATGTTGCACATGCGCACAAGGGGGCACATGTGTCTTGAGTTCATTTGCAGCATGCTGAAGGTCCTAGTGTGCCCATTCTCTCTCTCAAAAATAAAACAAAAAATTTTAAAATTAAAAAATAAAAGGTTTAGGAGGCAGGCATGGTGGTGCACACCTTGCTCCCAGCACTCGGGAGGCAGAGGTGGGAGAATCACTGTGAGTTCAAGGCCACCCTGAGACTACCTAGTTAATTCCTGGTCAGCCTGAGCTAGATTTAGACCCTACCTCAGGAAACCAAAAAACAAGTTTTAAATAAAAGAATAAGAAATTGAAGCTGCCACAAGTTTTATGTATTTTGAATATTACATTATTCTCCTTTCTTTTGACATGCCAACATACTAAAACAAACATAAAAACATCATGGGCACACATGAAAAATACATAAACCCTAGATGTATCTTAAGAAAATTAAATTACAACTTTATGTCTTTTGACATAACATAACAATAATATAACATAATAGATCACAATAACATAACATAATAACAATAACATAATAGATCACTGGTACTGGTACGTATGTAGATCTACAGCAGATAATTATCCATTTGTTTTTGAGTGCTAAACAGCAAAGAAAAACTTTGCACTGGGGCACACAGTGGGATATTGCCATTCATTTATAAGGAGGCATGTAATCTTGTCATTTTTAGCAACATAAATGGACTTGCAATGCACTATTATATTAAATGAAATAAGGCAGGCACAGAAAAACAAGGATCATATGTGTCACATGTGGAAATTTTAAAAAGCTTATCTAAATGTAAAATAGTGATTACCCAAGATTAGAAAAGTACTGGTAGATAGATGGAAGCTGGATTTGATCATTGTGTGTATATTTAATCCTATCAATGTACACAACCAATACATATTAATCAAAATTTAAATTTTAAATCAGGTGCTCTGAAATTTATTTATAATCTAAGCTACTTGGGAGGCAAAGTCAGGAGAACTACTTATGCCTAGGGGTTCAAGGTCAACCTAGGCAATATAGCAAACCCCATATAAAAGATAAATTATTTAATAGATTTTAAAAAATAAAATATAAAATAAAAATTAAATCTCATTTGAAACTTTATGTGGACAATAATTATATATATTTATGACACAGTGTATTTATTTATTTATTTTTATTTGAGAGAGAGAGTCAGAGAGAGAAAGAATGGGTGTGCCAGGGCCTCCAGCCACTGCAAACAAACTCCAGCCACATCTGCCACCTTGTGTATCTGGCCTACATGGGTCCTGGGGAATCAAACAAAGGTCCCTTGACTTTGCAGGCAAGCACCTTAACCACTAAGCAACCTCTCCAGCCCCTAGAGTATATTTTTGATGCAAGGTTTTGGGGACAGGAGGGGTTCCCCAAGTTTATGAACCCCAACTTTGAGCCCTGTTGTATTTTAAATAAATAATTGATAAAATGAACTAAAGCAGGATAAATTATGAATTATTGAGTTTATTTAGGGAGAAATTACAATTTATGGGTTTTTTTTTAAGGGAAATTGGGATCTAGAAAGAAGGCTAGAGCAGAGTCATGAGCACATGGGACGTGGATTGCACACTTATGGAAAACAAAGCACAGTCCATGAGATTCACTTAAGAGAAAATGAGGCTTTTAGGAGATTAACATATGGAAGAATTTAGATGCTTGTGCAGGGAGATTTAGAAGGAACACCCTAAGCCTTCACCCTGAGTTTCCTCATGGAGGAAAGAAAAAGGACACATGGTGGTGACTTAAGGAAGAATAGTGGAGAGAAAATAATTCTGATCTGTAATAAGTAGTAAAGATTGTTATACCCATGGTTACCCCAAGTTTAGAGCAACTATACAGGTAACAGGCCTAGTAGAGAAAGCACCCATGTGTTAGATCTGGAGTGTAAGGAAAATATACATGTAGATTCAGAGACCAGAGAAAAATTATGCATGAAATTAAAGTGAAAAGTTACCCCACACTAGAAATCAGAAGCAAGCAGAAAAGCCATCCAGACCAAGAAGTAGCATACGGTTCCCACCCCAGCCCCACTGCCTGCACAGCCAAGGCTGGGTGACAGGGGAAGCCACTCTCATGTACCCAAGCAGAGATGAGAGGGAATCTAGAGAGTGACTGGACGAAGGCCACAGCCTTGATAGTATAGGAAGTGTATTCTTTCCTTAGCTTCAAGTATGTAAGGGGACCCTAATTAGTTTGTAGATTTGGAGGGTGGACCCTAGGGCCAACCCACCTGGGCTGTCCATGTAGGTAGAATGTTAGCCTGTGGGCAGCAGGGGGAACTGGAGATCAGTCTTGATCAAACACAAGTTCCATGCCTGCCAAGAGTTCCATTCTTGTGCCATGGCAAGGTAGCATGTGGGGTGGCATCTCTTGGTTCTCTCTGGGCCTTAATTTCTAACTGAAACTGTCTAAAAGAGCTAGCTTTCTCCTATTCACCTTCAGTGTTCATATATGTACATGTTGTGAAGTGATTAAACCAAGTGATTAATGTATATTCCAGTTTACATAATCATTTTTTTGTGTGTGTGTTGGAAACACTTGAAGTCTCTTTTAACAAGTTTTAAATGTTGAAAAGATCATTAATAATTATAATTACCATGATGTACCACAGAATTCTGGAACTTATTCTTCCTGCCTGAAGTCTTACGTTCTTTTACCAGCATCTCCCCAGTGTCTCTGACCCCCAACCTCTATAGCTACTACTGCACTGTCTGGTGTAATGAGCTCATCTTTGCTGTGTCTCACACAGTTGAAATCATTTGTCTTTCTGTCCTAACCTTCTTTTACTTAACACAGTGTCCTTCAAGTCCACTCATGTGTCCGTGCTGTAGCGTATGATCAGAATTTCCTTAAAGCTGAATAGTACTCTAATGAGCACATACAACATGTTTTCCTTATCCACATCTTTTTTGTTGCAAACTTAGGATATGTCCATATATTGGTGATTATGAATAATTCTACAGTAATCACTGGTAGAGCAATATTTTTGAGATGATTTCATTTGCTTTTATGTATACACAGAGAATTGGGGTGACTGAAATATATGGTAATTTTATTTTTATTTTTTCAAGGAACTCCCATTCAGTTTTCCATAATGTTTGTCCCGATTCATATTCACATATCTGAAGCCTGGAAATCCAATATCAGAGTGCCATATCTGTCTCTGAAATAGTACTCTTCCCCGAACACACACACACACACACACACACTTTGGTCTATATCGAGGCATCAGGCCCAACTCAGGCCCAACCCTAATGATCTCATTAAACTTAATTCCTTTCATATGGGCTCCATATTTAAGTACAGCTACATGGGGGTTAGGGATTCAACATACGAGTCTTAGAAAAACATATTCATCTTTAACAATATCTAATATCCTAGGAAAACATAATAGATGAATGAAAACCTATAAAGAAATCTTCCTGAAAACTTTTGTTGATGTTCAAACATTATTAGGCAATAGGTATGACAATGTATAGCCCTTTTATTTCATCCTTATTTATTCTGAGTAGTTAGCTATAGCTGGCATTTTAACAGATGAATAGTGTCATCGTCCACTCACTCATTCCACATGTTCCTGCTATCTCTTTGTTCATTTTGCACTCATGGAATCCACTTGGTTTTCTACTTGTTCTTGTTTAGTTTTTAAGATGTGCACTATTACAGGAATCCCTAAGATATATGGGAATCTTACATTTTCTGAATGTCTTTTTAAAATTTAAAATGCTAATTATGCTATATAATCTTAATTTGGTATCAAATATTATTATTTTCCTGGTTGTTTTTAAAATTACTCCATTTCCCTATAAATATTTTATATTTGAAAATTAGGCTTGTGTTACACAAAGCATATTTATTACTCATTTTGATCAGTTCCTCTTCATTTGCCATCCATTTATTTTGCCTTGCACATGTGAAATTTATGCTTCATTTGCATAATTTGCATGGGAAAGTAGAATAGTAAGTAGTTATAGAATAGTAAGAATGTAAAATTCCAGTATCTTTGTTCCAAGAATGTTTAAAGCTACTGAGTTTAGTATTACCTGCTTGCAGCCCCAGCATTCAATAGGTGGAGGCAAGAAGATCGAGAATGAGTTCGAAGCCTTGTACATAATAAGACCTTGTCTAAAAACACAAAAGGGAAAAACAAAAAGAATGGATGCTTAAATATGCAGTGACAAGGGGTTCAGTAGATATCGTTTTAGGTACAGTGTTGCTAAGGTGGCATAAATGGTCCCTAGAATAAAAATGCTGTGACCTAAGACCAGCCATATTGCACTGGTATGTGGAGTATTAGTCCTGCATGGGCACTAGTCACTAAGTGTTGAGTTGAATGACTACTTGGGTCAATGAAGTGGAAAGAAGTGAGAGTCTCTACTACCTGGGAGGGAAAAGCAGAGCTGGTTGCATATTGGAAATTTCATCTGATAGGTTTCAGAGTACTTTTTGTGACTCTCTTCATCTCAAACAGGAAAGCATCATGTACATAGAAGCTCATTATGATAGAAACTGACATCTTTGCTGAGTGGGCATGGAATGAAAAACCAAGTTGTATGACTCTCAGGATAGGTACTAAGTTTCCCAGCTCCTGACTTGCCTGTGAGGGCTTCTCTTAACAAACCTGTCCCCCACACGGTGACAGTTACAGCTGATCAAGAGCTTACAAGCCATCTGATTTTGTAGCAAGGCACTAAGTAGGGAAGCTGGCCTCCATTGCCATCCTTAGAAGGAATATGCCAACACGGGCATGAGAAAGTTGGAAAGACTAGGGCCAGAAGCACACTGGACTATTTTGAAAAGGTCATTCAACAAAGAATTTTAAACTACTCTATAGTTTCATGACGATTTTCACAGTAAACTATTTACTAAATAATTTGCACACTTAATTATTTCCTGCAGGAGGAACAGCTGAAATCTCATGAAAGCAAGCTAAAGCAGATCACCACTGAGCTGGCTGAGCATCGCTCATATCCCCCCGACAAGAAGGTCAAAGCCAAGGACATTGATGAATATAAGCTCAAAGATCATTATTTGGAGTTTGAGGTATGCCAAAATGTGAACATGTACTTATCTCATGGCTTGCCCATAAGACAAACAGCTCTTAATACTTATTATAATGGTGGAAAGCTTGCCTTGTCCTGGCTCCAACTTAGGACCTCCTAGCAAGGCACTGGTTCTAGTGTTCCCTCTTGCTTGTGATCCTATTTAAGCCCCAAACATCAAAGACCAATTGTCAAGTTTATGCACTTCAAACAAATAGCCTCCTGGTTGGACCAGTTTGTACCTGTTGTGAGGTTTAAAAAAAGAACAGCAAGAGAGGGCTGTGCCAGGGCGGACAGCAGCTTCCTATGTCTCTGACACCTGTCAAAACAAGTACAGTGCAGGAGATGAACTACAGAATGACAGGAGGCACCATCATTGTCCTGTACCCTCATGTTGTTAGTGACAACCACCACCACTAACTGCCTTGCCCTTCAGAAGGGGATGGATAAACGAACGATGGCACATCCGTATTTGACTGTGAAAGTGAGAATTAGAAAGAATGTTGAGGATCCAAGAGCTGTGGTATGGAAAGGCAGCAGAAAAAAAAAAAAGTCAAGAGCAATATATTATCCCCCTGTTTGCTTTGTTAAGGTTTCTCCCAAATTAATGCCAGGGTCTTCCAACTCTTTTTTTTAGCCATCACATTCAGATCTTTAAAATGTCTTTCTCAAACAAAAAGAAAGGAAAGGGGAGAGGAGGGGAGGGGAAGGGAAGGGAAGGGAAGGGAAGGGAAGGGAAGGGAAGGGAAGGGAAGGGAAGGGAAGGGAAGGGAAGGGAAGGGAAGGGAAGGGAAGGGAAGGGAAGGGAAGGGAAGGGAAGGGAAGGGAAGGGAAGGGAAGGGAAGGGAAGGGAAGGGAAGGGAAGGGAAGGAAAGGGCAAGGTCCAAAGAGTATCCATTTTTAACATTATGATTTTCCATTATCTTTGGTTAAGGCTTCTAGAGCTATTCTGCCTTTCATGTCCTTCATTCTCCTCCTACCGTCCTGTTTCCCCATGATATTAGCACTCAAATCCCAGCTTGCCTCTGCAGTGTCTTCTCTTACCATAGTCAGTGCACATGTGCATTCTCCCTCGTATCTCACACCTGTCTTTTCCCCTTACCACACCAGTGCACATGTGTGTTCTCCCTCGTGTCTCACACCTGTCTTCTCTCACCACGGCCAGTGCAGGGGTGCCCACTTCGTCGTGTGGCACACCTGTCTTCTGCTCTTACCACAGCCAGTGCAGGGGTGCCCTCTCCATGTCCCTCAGGGCTGCCTTCCTCATGTCTCACTTAAAACTGAATGTTGATTCCTGCTTTCTGTCTTCCTTTGATATCCTTTGCTCTTGTTTTTCTGAGGCTTAGCCTAAATGAAGGCTTTGTCCTATTCAAAAATTGTCCTATGTTCCCTTACTGCCCCCCCACCACCACCAATTTGCCTTGTCAGTAAAGTCCCAGGCCTCAGTCCAATAGGATTCACCTACCTTTCCTGTCCACACAGATCATCTCCACAACTCTCCTATCTTCCACTATCAGATATTTGTTCCCTGTCCCTACACACTTGTATTCCTTGGTTGATGTTCATGTACTTTCTTCTGCCTTAAATGCTCTTTCTGTCTTGTTTATTTCCTTAAAATCCTGCTCCCTTTTCAAATTACCAATCAAATTTCTTCTATGAAAAGCCCGGTCTAAACTTCCCAGCATACGTGTGTAGTCTCTCTCCCCTTTTGTTCTCCCCTCTTGTTTGTGATAATATTTAAGCACCCTCCCATCCTCTCTTCTCCCTCTCTCATTGCACCAAACTTCCCTAATAAAGCTGTAATCTAAAGGTCTTCTCAACTGTTTCTCATTGAACCACCCTGTTCTCACACTCCTCTTTCTTCCCTCTCTTTCTTACTCTTTCCCTCTCTCTCTCTTTCTTCCTCTCTAGCTCTGTTAAAAGTAATCTTCATTAGCAGTGTGGCATTAGATTTAAATAGAGTCCTTGCACTGCAGGTCCATACTGTATTCTTCTCCATGGTCAAGCAAATCCTTGCTTTGCTCAGATGACTGTTCCAGAAAGACCTCTTTTATTAAAGGTAAAATTTTGCTGACAAAACTACAGAAGATGCTTCAGCTAGAATAATACCAAGAAAATCACAAAATCAGCAGTTAGTCTTTGGCCGGCCTTGTTCAGTCCTGGGAAATGGGAGTTGTCAAAAAGCAATTGTGATTCCTCACACTTCTGAAGGAGCTTTAAGCCATAGGCTGCTTTTGTTTCACACATTCTAATTAAATTCCCCAACACCTCCCTCCCCTGCTTCTGCCACTCAGCCCACACTTTGAACCCTTGACTCTTGAGGGAAAGAACCTGTCACCAGGAAGTGAGGCAGGGTCAAGTTCATAGCAAGGTTTTCACTTCTGGACAAAGGCCTTGCTTATGGGTCTTCTATGGGGCCCAATTCCTGAAAGTGGAGCACAGCAAGAGCAAGCATTTTCATTTCCTGACACAAGTGAGACCAGCTTCGGGGAAATTAAGTCTTGCTCTTATCAAATTGTCTCCTCAAGAAGCTTGAAGATTACATTTCAGGTCTCTCAGCTCATTAAAGTCAGACTCACACTAATCCATCAGGTGTGTTGGATTATCTGTCAGGCCGAATGCACCTGTGAGCAGAAAGGTAAAACAGGGCATCACTGGTGTGGATGTCATCTAAAAAGGAATGCTTTTGACAAGTGAGTATTGTGTTTCACCAACTCAAAGACAATGCAAGTAGGGCATCACAGAGAGTCTACTTTACTACGAGTTCAGCCACGTTAATCGGTCTCCTGGGAATGCTTGTGGAGGTCTGGCATAGCATCTTTTACTTTATAGCATCAGTCTCTGAGTGAGTCACGTCATTCCCTGAATAGAAGGCAGAGAGCTATTGGCCAGTGTGTGTATTTGTTTACAGCTCTGTCCTCAGACCTGTGAATGTTGACTATTCCTTTAATACTCAGTTGAGTAGCTCAATGAAATGTTACATTTTGTATAAAAGACACCATCCGAGATAGTGATTCTCTAAGGAAGCATAATGTGCATTCTTCTCCGGGGGCAGAAGCTCACATGACAGCAAATCAGATAGGCAGGTGGAGGAGGGCACCCGGAGGGGGGGCTCTCAGCCAGCCAGCGAGGGGCGGAGGGAGCTCACGCCAGCTGTGTTCGCACACATGGGAACTGCAGGCAGCCTGGTGCTCTCGCCTGCTGGCCATCAATGAGAAGCCTCCCTTGGCTGCAGAGCAATTCTTGTCATTTTCACAAGTCTCTAGGCAGAATGAAATTAAGTTGTTGGTGATAGCACTAGGAATGTTCCTACAGTTATGCATTTCATTTGGTTTTATCCCAAGTTGCTTTGAATACAAACAATTCTTCATGGTGAGCCAAATTCACAGCTCTTTCTATGCCTAAGGAATCCTCCAAATCCTCATTTATAGCAAATAATTAGAAATTAAAAAAAAAAAAAAGGTAGCCTCAAGGACTTAAAAAAGAAATCTATAGGAAGTAAGGAAACTATTAGAAAAGGATTCATTTTTACATAAAGCACCACAGTTCATTCAGAATGGGCTATAATTAACTAAATATAATTAAATATAACTAAATAACTAACAACTAAATATAATTAACTAAACCTGCAATTCTCTTGATGGGAAGGGTCCCATCACACTATGACAATTTTCCTAGATGAGTTTGCCTAGAAAATTCACCTTTGAAAGAAGGTGATCACACACCACAAATTTGCTCTGAGAGAAGCTTGCTTATTTCCCAGTTTCATAAAGTAAATACTAGCAATAGCTTCATAATCTTATAATGAACTGGTTTCTACTTTATTTATGTCCACTTATTTTAAAGTATTTACATTAATTTCCAAGCTTTTGGTACATTTGGGACTTAATCAGCATCTTTAATAGATGGATTACTTGTTGCTGACTTAAAAACGTATTAAGCCCCACCCAGCCAGTTGAGACAGAACAGGTTGAGCTATATGGGAAAGTGCCTGAAGGAAAAGCACCCCTAAAGAATTTCGAAGGCGTCACCCTTTGCCTCAGTATTTTGGCTTTGTTTCTTCATCCATGAAAACCAACAAAAATTATAAAGTGAGGATGTTCTTTATTCCAAGATATTTCTTAGGAAACACTTAAGACGTTCACTATAGATCAAGTACTCATCCTTACATAGAACTGAGTAGAGAGAGGAGGAAGAGAGCAGTGTGACCATCTTAAAGGTGGCTGGGCTGAGAGACTTTTAACTGAAGAGGGTTTTAAGGAGGTCAGATTGACCCCAGACTTCCAAGAGTCATTGTAGAGCACCTGCAAAATTGTGGCCAACACATGTGCCTTAATCATTAGTGCCAGCAGACCTGATATGAGTGTGTTTTCTTTGAATATCACTGGTTGTATTTGCTTTGTTTGAAATTTGAGTTCATTTTGACAAGTCTATCTTCTCTTTCCAGCACTGTTCTCTATCATATCATATCATATCAGGTAACTGTATTAATGGCCTGGCCCCTGAATTTGCATATAAAAACCTGTATTCTTCATTCAAGGAGGACATGAATTTTGGAATGTTGTCATTTGAAGGAGGCCCCCAAAGTTTCTGGGTTGAACACTTAATTCCCTTTGTAGTAATGTTGTGAGTGGGACCTAATAAGATCTAATTTGGTTATGGAGGGCTCTGCTGTCACAAGTGGAGTAATGACATGATCTAGAGAGCAGGTTAGTTACCATGAGAATGAGTTCCTTCATCTTTGCTCTCTTGTGCCCTTTTCACTTTCTGCCATCAGATAAAAGGAGAAGATGGCCCTTGGCCAATGCCAGGACCATGCTCTTAGATTTCCCAGCCTCTAGCAGAACCATAAGTCAAAGTAATTACTGTTCTTTAAAAGTTACCCACTTTTGAGTATTCGGTTTAAAGCAGCACACAATGGATGAAAACATATTCCTTTATGGTTAAAAGGAGGATATTTGAAGGTTTATGTGTTTTCAAAGTCTAATCAAGGAGGTAAAAGAAAGTCAAATTTCCTTGTGAGTGACACAAACACGGAGAAGCTTCCTTGACTTAGGTTCAGCTAAGTGCCCACTCCAAAATTGTGACCCAGAGTAGTGTGTGCTTATGACTTAACTCAGAGCGCCCACACTGGCCACATGCCAAGAAAGTCAATTTTAGAAACATCATACATCTACTATAACAAGGCAGAGCAATGTCTTAAGTCAGAATATTTTAGATCTGAAAATCTGGGATAGTCTTGAAGCAAGATATATCACTTTCTGCATGTCTTGCTTTCATTGGCAATTAAAATGACATTGAGGCTTCTTGCTCTGAAGTATTTGAGGAAAAGAATACATTGCATAAACTCATTAGGGAATCATAAAACAGCTCATATGTGAAAGCGCACATAATATAAACTGCAATGTGACTGTTGGATATTTAATTGCATAGTGTTTGGTGAGTAATTATTTGATACTTCCTTTGAGAAATTCTGATTACTTCCTCAGATTGTTTACTTTTCACTTGTCAACACTGCGTTAGTAATTTTCACACAGCGGTCATGTGTTGGACCACCTTTCCTTTCACAGAGTAGTCCGAGGCATAGCTCAGTGTCCTGCCAGTTGTCACAAGGCAAACCTAACTTTTGAAACAAAATTATATAATTATGATGCTATTAGTGGCCTTGGTCACAGAAGTACAAAGGTCGGAGCTATTTTCCTCTTTCTTCTTGATGGAAACAGAGAGAAATCCCATTAGCGTTTTAAATAAGACTGCAGGAAGAAGCACAGACTAAGCAAGCACATCAAGGCAGAAACCGACTGCTGTCTCCTTAGTAGACAGTGTCGTGAATGTGGTGGTACATGTTTGGATCTGAGGAGCAAAAAATAGTACAGGTTAATAGAATTCTTTAGAAAATTTACATTGTCTATTTCATTGTAACGCTGTGTTATGAGTCAAAAGGTAGAGACATGAGATCAGCAGCTGTCTAGATGCATATTTCAGTTAACAATAGAAACACAATTCTGGCATCATCGTTTGGAATCTCATTCTGTATTACGTGATAAAAGAGGACTAAGAAGCTTTGAATTTTAATCTTTAAATAAAGAGAAGCCTTGAAGTTCGATGCTCTTTTGAAGTGGATGATTATAAGTAGAGCCATATCTGAGATGGCAGACCAAGCATCCAGTCACTTTACTTGATATGACCTGTGCTCCTAAGCTCTTCCTTGATCAGCTATTGATATGTACCTGAAATGTCTTCTCTGATGAGGGTCATTTCTTTCAGTTAAGGTATTGCTTGAAGAAAAAAGGACAAATATGCTCAGAGAGTTAAAAAGTAAAATTAGGAAAAGCACCAGACTAGGAGTCAGAAGACCACTGTAGTGTTAGCATTGATATGTTTATTATACAGTTTCTCTCTCTGCTCCCATTTTCATGGTTATAAAAATGAGGTGGGATTAGGCAAACTTCACAATAAAGTTTCCTCCCACTTTTTTGTGTTTGATAATATCACTTTGTCAACAATCTTATAAGATTAGTTAATTTTCACAAATATCCCTAAGACTATTAAATGGTTTGAGGATGTCAGAGGACTTAAACCAACACTGAAGTTATAGTATAGTATTTTAACTATTCTTACAGGTACAGTTAAAAATTCATATAAACAAGTAACTAAATTAAGTGTTTTTTCCTTAAACAAAAACAAGACAAGGAAAAAAAACCAAAGCCCTTAATTGACAAAATCAAAAAGAGAAGACATGGTAACTAGATACATACAGCCTAACACAACTGAATATGAGTAGAGAATCCTAACAGACCATATAAGACAGGTTGAAGCAGCAATGAGTAAACTTTCATAAAAGAAAATGTCAGGATTGGTATCAGTCATTCTTAAGGTTTTCTCCCCAAGTCAAAAGGGATCACTATTAAACTTTTTTTTTATAAGGCTAGCACTATTATTCTGTAACTAAAGCTAGACAAGAAGAGTTTTACAAAAGTGAATCATATCCTTGACAAAAATTGATTCAGGAATGGTCATCACCAAATTCAACCAAACATCAGAAGGATTGTTCATGGTGATCCCACGGGATGTATCCCTAGCATGCAAAAATAGTTCAGTATATGATAAAACACTTTAACAGCATGACATACAAAAGGTATAGTATCATCTTGATAGATGATATAAGAGCATTTCATAAAATCCAACATAATTTTATCACAGAAACACTTAAAAGTTTAGATGCACAAGAGTGAACTCTTAACACCCTGTGAGCTATAAATCTCAAGCTCACAGCTAAGACTATGATGAAAAGTGAAAGGCTGAAAAATTTTCCTCCAAAACCAGTTACAAAACAAAGATGCCAACTCTTGCCACTTCTCTTTGAGATGGTAGAAGTGAATAAAAGTACTTAATTTTATCCAGCCTTCAAGAAAAATAAAATGCCACAGTTTGCAATAATCTGGTTGAACATGGGAGACATTGTTTTAAGTGAAATAACCCACAAACAGAAACCCAGATACTTCATATGACTATAAAATTCAATGCACAGAAACAGAGTAAAGCGCTGTTTACCAGGTGTCAGGCTATAGGAGAAGAAAGATATTGAACAAAAATGTTATGGGAAACTGAGTCAGCCTTGTCTACGGTCATGGAGCACAACAGTGTTTCCCAGCACAATGCACCAAAAATGTTATGGGAAACTGAGTCATACAGCAGTGGCACCAGAGAGAGTGGAGAATCAGAAAATGTATTCATGTTGACGTGGACTCTGAGGAATAACTTCCAAAGCCTGAGTACAGGGCTCTGATTGCTCAGCGGTTTATATACAGTATGGCAAGCAGTCTGACATCATCTTGAATTCCTTACACGATTGATGGGTTACTAGTTTCTAAGGTTACATGATTTGGTGGCTAAAATTGTTTAGCAATCAGCCAATGATAAGAAAGTACAACTGTATAACAGAAAGCTGTTTGTTCACGGGTGTATTAACCCATGATTGGTCATGTGCATTGTCTGACTGATCACATATTGGACTCAGTCACACAGTTTCGTTGGTTTATGATAAAAATAGGACAAGGTTATTTCTATTTTTTTCATCTTAGAATCTGAAGTGTTTGTAAAACATGGATCAGCATAGAAAAGGGGGTAGAGGGGCTATACTTTGATTGAAATCCCCACCACAGAATAAATAATACAAACTTGTAATTATCAGATAAATCAATTCCAGTGACCTAATATACAGTGTGGGAATAGAGTTAATAGTTTATTACATATTTAAAATTTGCTAAGTGCCAGGGTATAGGAGACAGACCCCAAAGATACTCAACACCTACCAAAGCAGAGATCCAGAGGCTTCTAAAAGCTCATCAATGAAGTCGACTTAAAACTCAGAATTTTGCAAGAGGGGGAAAAAATCGTAAGAGCCACAGGTTGAGATATTATGCCCAGAGGTATTGCCTCCTCCTCCCTCCCCCCAAAAATAACTGACTACTGCTTTGACAATGCATAAGTCACAACCCCAGGAATACCTGCAACCCAACTAAGGAGCATCCCCAGAGGAATAGGGGCAGGGACAAGGGAAAAGAGAGTACCAACACATGTGTCCATACGAAACATCTTGTTAATAATAAATATTTAAAATATAATAAATTTTTAAAAGTAAGGAACTAAGTGTGGTAGTTTGATTTAGATGTTCCCCATAAACTTAGATGTTCTGAATGTCATGTCCCCAGCTGATGGCAGTTTGGGAACTAAACCCTCCTGGAAGTAGTATATTGTTTAGACGGGCTTATGGGTGTTATAACCAGCTTACGTTTGCCAGTGTTTGACACACTCTCCTCTTGTTGTTGTCCATCTGATGTTGCCTAAGAAGTGATGTCCACCCTCTGCTCATGCCATCATTTTCCCCTGCCATCATGGTGCTTCCCCCCGAGTCTATAAGTCAAACATTTTCCCACAAAAAAAAAAAAAATGCTGAGAATAGAACATAAATTCTGTCAAATGAATTTAAAGTGAAACAGAATATTAATTAAGGTAAGATGTTTCTGTATACATAATCCATTATTTTCTTATTGCTGAGACAACATATCTGACAAAATGACAAAAATCAGTTTAAAGGAGGAAGGCTTTATTTCCATTTACAGTCCATCACAGCAGGAAAGGCATGATGGCAGGAGCTTGAGATAGCTGATTGGTCACATTGCATCCAGTCAGCAAGCCAAGAGCAGTGAATGGTGGTACTCGGCCAGCTCTCTCCTGCAACCTAGAACTCTGGATAATGGAGTGGTGCTGCCACAGTTAAGGTGGGTCTTCCCACAATCCTCCTGATCACAGGCATATGCAGAGGGTAAGCTAATCTGTATAATCACTTGCAATTGATTCTAGGCCCTTTCAAGTGGGAAATCAATAATATAGACTATCACGTATAGTATACCCACCTATCATCATAACATATACTTAACTATTATAACGATTTCTGGGTGCATGTGCATTTCCGTGTGTGAGAGCAGGAATATGCATGCCATCCTTTGTGTGGAGGTCAGTTGACAATGTGGGACTTCACCTTCCACTTGTTCCATTGTTTCTCACTTACTGCTCTGTATGTCCAGGCTGGCTGGCCACACCATTCTGGGCAGTTTTCTTTTCCCTGACTCGCTTCTCCCCATAAGCCTACTGTGAGTCAAGATCCTCATGCTATGGAATCAGGGTTTATGGGGGTTGTAAGGATCCAAAGTCAAGTACTCAGGCTTGCCAAATAAGTACTTTGTCCACTAATGGTCATCTCTCTTGCTCGAAGAGAGATATTTTACATTGTTTACTCATACTAGGTCTTCAAAGATCTCATGTGCATTTTATACCTGTATCATGTGTCAGTGCAGAGTACCTCAATTGCACATGTCCTGTAGCTGCATGGAGAAAGGGGCTACTGTGTTAGCATATTATGCCATGCGATCTGCTTAGAGTCAGGACATGATAACCAATCTAGGCCAGTTATATGCCTGAAAATAAGGAAACAGAGCTGTTACACTACCACTACTGTAATGCACATATAAGGCTTTTCCATGGTTGGTTAACAGTATTAGTCAGGGTTTTCTAGAACAACAGAATGAGTAGAATGAATCTGAGCAGTCCTGTAGCTGTTTGCAGGCTGAAGAGTCAGAGAGCCTGGTGGCTGCTCAGGCCACAAGGCTGGATGCCTCAGCAGTTCCAATCTGGCACTGAAGGCCTGGAGGACTGCTGTAGAATCATGGCCTTTAGTCCACATTGGAAGAATGAGGAAACCAGGGTTCCAGTGTCCACAAAGGACCGCAGCAGCAGGGTGGGTGCCTGGACCAGTAAGAAGCATGGGCAGTCAGGTGAGGGTGTGTCCTCCCGGATCCACCACCTGAAGGGCTGGACACTCTGGGAAGAGGTCTTCCTCCGTTAATTTTTCCTGGAAATGCCCTCACAGACCTTACCCAAGAGAGACATCTCTTGATTCCTTATCTGATCAAGTTGACAATAAAATCTGTTGTCACAGTATCCATTCCTAATATAACAGTCCCAGTTCTCTACTGTTTTGATGACTTCTCTTGGGTGGTGACACAGTAAGTAGACCTTAGATCTGCTTTATAATATCAGTGCCTAGTGAGATATGAGCAACCTACATACACTTTCTATGAAAAGAAACTCCCTACCACTTACACAAGTTTAGAAAGTGGCTCTGTCCCCACATCCTGTCTTAACATGGATGTGAGACAGAGCTATGTCTGGTTGCTCAAGGTATTGACTCCATATTTTATAAGATGCTTTACCAAGACAGGCTCCAAGCTAGTAAGATAGTTCCTTATGGAACTTCCCACTTAGAAGATCATTTTTGAACTGACATATCACAGCTGTAAAATGGCTTTACTTGTTGCTAATAATATCATAATAATATCAAGTTATAAAGAACACAGATTTATTTTGGTTCATGGCTCTGGTTTAAAGTTGAAGGAACACCTCTGGGGCTACTTTGTTGGCTAATTACCAAATCAAGCACAGGATTTGGCAAAAGATAGCATGTGTACAAAGGATCTAGGCAAGCTGATATCTGTATCAGACCCCTCTGGAAATAACCTGTCAATCCACATTAACCCATTATTACATTTATAACAGGACTTCTAATCACCTCTTAAAGTTCCCACCTGGCCCCTCCTTAAAGTCTCATCATTGGAATTTAATTTTAACATGAGTTTCTGTGGAGTTATCCCATATTCAAATCACAGCATGCTTCAAGCTCAAAGGAAATAGTCCACTGTGGAGATGAAGTGTCATGAGAGATCAGCAGAGAAAACGGTTTAGAACCAAGTACCTTCCATTGTTGCTCCAGTCACTCTTTAAGGATTTCACAGAAATACTGATCCTACCCCACATGACTGACACTGACATTTTTGCTACTGTGCATTTGTGGCAAGCACACTATAGTGAAGAATGCTGGGAAAGTGCTTTGAGGGATACCGGGCATGGCTTCAGCTAATTCCACTATAACCAGAAGCATAAGCAAAATATAAACAGAAGGATTAAGAGCATGGCCTATGTTAAAATGTTGACATGAGGAGCTACTAGATAAAGGAGAAATAGTAGTATTCCTCAACCTCAAATAGCTTTTCTTAGGCACGTAGAAGCTTAACCTTATATTCTTGTGGTTTGAGGGACAACTTTTTTTCCCATTTTGCTGAACTGCAAACTCTTAAATCCCAATAGTCCATCAATCAGTCAAGGTGACTATACTCATTATAATTAAAATCTTTATACAAGGCTGAGGTAGGCAATGCCAGTGGGAATGAGCAAAATCAGAACCCTCATGGCCAGCGTTTCCCTGTTTGAGGGTTGGAAGTAGACATTCATTTCTTGAGTTTCCCCAGTACGTGGGCAGCACTGCTGTGTGCTGGTGTCTGACATGGGAGTAAAATAGGGAAACACTCTTCTACCTGGTGCTGCTTTCTGAAGTAAGGGCGTAGAATTGAGTGGGCCAAGTAAAGGTAACTGCAGCTTAGTTGTGCCTCACCATGACCCCAGTAACTGTAGACGTGAACAAGTAAGTGGTCTGTACGGGAAGAAGCTCTTACTCCAGCAACTTTGTTTTGTTTGATTCTTGGCTTATTTCGTATTGTCTAATGCAGAGATCTAAAAACAAGGTGCACTTTGCTATGTACGTGACATTTTTAGTTGTCTGCTCATTTCATCTAAAGATGGCCTTTTTACCACCTGCATGAGGAAACAAAATGTCAGAAGGAAATGTATTCAGGATTTGATTGCTGGAGCTGAGTGTTGAATGGAAAAGGGGTAGTCAGTTAAAATTGTGGAGCAGTTTCATTCAGGTTGTTACTATTGTTTCCCTGTATCAGAGGTGAAAAGGAGATGTTACTCTATTAAAGAAAATGTGAAATGATATGCAGGGCTCAGGACAAAAGAAACTGTTGGATACATGGAAGTTTATTTGTGGAAGTGATTACATTTCTTTTCAAAGAAAAATGGTGATGTCTCTTTTCCCAGGAATAATCAACATTCAACCCAAGTAGCAGTTTGCATGCCCTTAGACACAGTGTTTTATTTCTCATTCAAATCTAGTGGGCATTGCTGCTATTTTTCCTACACATTTCAGAAAGACTTTTTACAGGCAGTTAAACAGAAACTTAATATTGCTCCCCAAAAAAGTGGGGGTAAAGTTATACACTAGAGATGGTATTTTAAAAAAGAAGCCTCTAATTATTTGAGTTATCTTTGGGTAACTCTAGGAGGTTATAGAAGGCTTCGGGAAAATAATGCTAATGTTACTAAAGACATTAATGGAGTTTGCTGAATGGGCCATGTCCAAGTAAACAGTCCTCAGATGCTTGTGGGCAGAGAGTAGTCATCACTCTTAGAATTGATAACAGTCCCTTCCCAAGTTGTTTTCGGATAGTGGTATTATGTCACGCAGTTAGACTGCTAGATATTTATTTATACTGTTGGCATGTTCCTGAGAAGGAAGCTGTGCATGCAGCTCAGAAATTATTTAGAATTTATCTGAGAATGGATTTTCAGAAACTAATGCAGAGTATTTAATAACATCACCAGAGGTAACAAAGTGTCCCTGTGGCATACCTTCTTTTTCACAAAGTCTCTCTATCCTTTCTAACGAAAGATACGTCCTTGAAGGGGCTACATGATAAACACTAATGATTAAGGCCAAACTTACTAGTTAGTGACATTGTCAACAGTAGGCTACCTTACTGAAAGACTGTATTTCAACTGCCTCTGTACTCTCCATGGACTTTAAGATAGCCCATCTCATTTTTTTTTTTTTTTTTAGTTTTTTTTGTTGTTGTTGTTAACATTTTCCATGATTACAAAATATATTCCATGGGCCCATCTCATTTTTGATGTATGCTATCAGAGACTGTACTAATTTTAGTGTAGTTATGACTTTGTGAGATGATATTAAATTAAAAGTCTCCTTCATGTTTAATTTTTTACATGCTTCCTTTTCTACTATCTGGTTATAAAAAAATTTCAGAGCAGGGCTGGAGAGATGTCGTAGTGGCATTTGCCTGCAAAGCCAAAGGATCCTGGTTTAGTTCTCCAGGACCCAGATACACAAGGTGGAACATGCATATGGACTTTGTTTGCAGTGGATGGAGGCCCTGGCGGGCCTATTCTCTCTCCTCCCCACTCTCTCTCCCACTCTCTCTCCCCTCTTCCTCCCTCCATCCCTCCCTCCCTCTCTCTCTCTCTCTCTCTCTCCCCTCTCTCTCCCTCTTTTCTCTCTCTCCCCAATAAATAAATAAAAAAATATTTTTAAAGAATTGTCAGAATAATGCTTCAGTAGTGTTTTGTTTTTTATATAGCACTGATTCCTTTTGAATCTAATATTCAATGGCCCAGGGGCCTTAAGATTCTTGGGTTGGTAGCCAGATATGTGTCCAATCATAAATACAGTCCTGACACATTACCTATAAACTAGACATGAGAAAGACCAGAGAGGTTGAGCTTAAATCTAGATATAGATATGAACAACCCTTGCAAACCTGTACCTTTCTGTTAGTAAACTCAGCTTCTCTCTGATGAGGAAGCTCCAAAGTCCATCCACAGCTGTCCAATTTCTCACTTTGTTTTTAAGCTTAAAATGGACAATAAAATCTGTCCATTTACTGCTCCATAAGAGACACTCATAAAATAGGCCTGTGTTTTATGGTCCTGTGTTTTATGAGAAGAGAGTGGCTCAGTCTCAGCCAGATCACTTGCATTTACTGCCCTGCAGAGGATTTGCCACATGTGAGGTCTCTACAGCCAAGGTCACATGGCTGTGGAGAGAGAGAGGATAAACCAGCCACGATTGCATGGCTTATGAGCCTTGGAATTGATAGGATCAGATATTAATGATTTGTGGAAAATATGTGAGTACTGAAACACTATTCTTTCCAGCGGTTCCTGAATTAGGTGTTCATTTAGGCTTCCATGTTATGTTCATTGTTGTAGAAGTTGACATACTCTACGTATTATATATTCAGAATATATTTTCTTTTTTTAATTGTTTAAAATTTATTTATTTGAGGGAAAGAGGCAGAGAGAGAGAGAGAGAGAATATGAATGTGTCAGCGCCATAACCACTGCACACAAACTCTAGACACATGTGCCACTTTGTGCATCTGGCTTATGTGGGGCCTGGGGAATTGATCCTGGGTCCTTAGACTTCACAGGCAAGCACCCTACCTGCTACAGCATCTCTTCAGCCCCAGAACATGTTTTGTACTAGACTTGTACATTTATTTTCTTTTACCTGTTCTCACTTCCTATTCATGCATCTCACAAATATGTATGCTACTAGAGCTCATAAGAAACTCCTTGGTGAAAATATCTAGCATTTGAGGGAAAGGCAGAAATAACCACAGTTTTCTTAAAGGTAAAAAGTTAGGCTATTAAATGGGGAGAAGGGGTAAGGCAGAAATAAACAGTGAAAGAAGTAGAGTAGGAGTGGCATGTTTTTTATTCGGAAGGTGAGCCAGTTGGGATAGGATGTCTCTCATAGCCTCATGTCTTGGTGTTTGGTCTCCAGCTGTTGGCCATTTTGGAGATAAAGCCTTGCTAGAGGTGATGTGTTGATGAAGGAGGCTGTGAGGTATGATAGCCCAGATTCCCCTCGCCACAGCTCAGCTCACTTGCTGCTTTCTGCCAGCCGCCATGCAAGATGTGCTGTCCAACCTCTGCTCTCCCTTCTTCCCCTGATGCTGAAACTTGACCTCCAGACTAAGCCAAAATAAACCCTTTCTTTCTATCAGCTGGTTTTGGTAGTGTGTCCCCCTCCCCCCCAGCCCCCAGCAGCGAGGCACTGATTACAACTCTAAAGAGACTAGCTGTAAAGGTGATGTTTGAATAAAGTCTGAAAGTGATAAAGGACAACAGCGGGAGATCCCTGTAGATCTCTGTGGTCAGAGCATGGGGATGGTACAGAGGAAGTACCAGGTGCAAAAGGTCATAAAGAAGAAATGTGTCTGTCATGTTCAAGGACAGCTCGGAGACAGACCTGCTGGTTCTCAAGTCCATAGCTCTAAAAGTAAAGTAGAGATGGAGGGCATCAGGTGAATAACAGTAGGAAAAGATTAGAGGCTTCTATGACATTTTAAGAATTTGGGAGTAAGAAGGAGTTTTTAAGTATGAGAAAGCACTGTATTTTAAACAAAGTTAACATGCTCCATCTTAAGTTTCAACATATCACTGTTGTTTTTAATGTTTAAATTTTGTCATTTTTGACATTTTCATACGTGAATATAATGTAATTTGATCTTATTTCTGCAGATTACTCTTGCATCCCCTGTTCATTAACAGCCTCATTGTCCATTACTTCCCATATGTCATGCTTTTTTTTTTTAAACCCACTGAGTTAAAGTAGGAATTCTTGCATAATCACAGGTAGAAAGATTTTTCTGTGGTACAGGTAACTGACCAGTGGCCACACCACTAATAAAGCTGGCTTCCCTCTCTCAGCAGTCATTGGCTGACATTAGATACTTGTTGTGTCCAGAAGATAGTATTTCGTAGCCCTCCTTCCCTATTCCTCTGCTTCTGCCCCTCTTCGGAAAGGACCCCTGAGCCTTGGAGTGGGTGGTTTAGATGTCCACTTTGAGGCTGAGCACACAGTAGTAACTTATTCTCAGAAATGCTGCTACTAAGCACCTCTGCTTTAACCTCTTCCCACTGTGGTAAGAATCTTCTGTGCAGGTCACTCACTGTGTTGGAAGAAAAGAGCACATGGAGAGGATGAAGGAAGCAAAGAGACCAGCTACGTTACATGACTGCTGTCATAATGGAGGCCTGGGAGGAGGGTGCTGGCTTTAGATGAGAAGAGACAGCATCAGTGGGAGGGGGTGTCATTCTGAATATATGACAGAGACAGAGAAACCAGGCTTGTTCACAGAATGAATGTTGAATACTGGAGAAAATTAAGTCCAGCATAAGTTTTATTTTATTTGCAAATTTCCTTCATGACTAAAAGTTATCTGTAGCTTGCTGTCTGAAATCTAAAGTGTACTAATCAGTTTTCAACTGTTGTAGAACTTTCAGGTTTTAGTTAACTCTTCGCATCTCTTAGAAACTCCTAGGTATCCCACATGTGGTGAACTCACATAGGAAGTCTAGTCACAGAGATAAAGTAAATGGCACAAAATTATCAATGGAAATAATCGACATTGATCTAATGTTCATTATATAACCACAGTGTTGTCAGCAGCAAAATAATGTCTACCGATAATTCATTGAATATTCAGAGAAAATCCTAACAAGGCTATATCACATCATTATCCATTAATCAAATAACTTTTTCTTAAATAAAATAAAGACAGAATCTGCATCTCATCTCAGTTGGGATGTTTTTCTGAGGTAGAATTTCACTCTGTCCCAGGCTGACTTGGAATTCACTATGTAATCTCAGGGTGGCCTTGAACTCATGATGATCCTCCTACCTCTGCCTCCCAAGTGCACCACCATGCCTGGCTGGGGTTTTTTTTTTTTCTTTTCAATGATTAAGCCCAGCTGAGTGCTGACTATTTTCCTAGTCAGAAATGTTTTCGGCTACAGTAGTAGAAAAATTGACCAAATGTTTAAGCAGTAAAAATTTTCTTAAATCTCATCTATGAAAAGTTTAAGTGGGTGATAAATCCTATCATTGTGGATGTACAGTCTTCCTAAACTTCTAATTGTTTTTATAAACACATTGTGAGTTTACTTTTAATTTCATGACTATTTCATGGTTTCAGAATGACAAACATAGCTCCAATATTTGGCTTGTCACCTGTTATCGGAATAGCATAATTGCTTTCACAGAAGTGCCCTAGCATAATTCTGTTTACATGTCACTGGCTAAGGGCAGGCCACATGGTAATATGAGAGACTAGGAAAGGGGCAAAGTTACTATGTCTGGTTATCCTTACTAACCTTGTCATACTGACGTCTTGGATCTCCAACACAATTCATTCTCATGAACGTGAATGAAGTGGTGGTAAGGGAAGCAGCAGTGACTATCAGAATGTCATTTGTTAGGATCTTTGGTCACAGTTGATCATTTGAACATTGGTCAAGTACAATGTCTTAGTCTGATTTACCAGATCTTTAAGAAGTGATTAATAAAAATTGTAGAGGAAACAACTTCAGGACATTGGTCTTGACAATGCTATTTTAACTGACTTCAGAAACCCTCCTAACAAAGATGAAAATGAACAAGGGAGAGAGAGAATAAAGAAAATTCTTATGGAATTAGGGAACGTATTTGCAAACCATATGTCCAGCATGTGTGTGGAACTTCAAAGCAAAAATCAAGAGGAAAGAAAAGTCAGATAAGAGAATGAATACTAGGTGTGAGTATGGAGGAAAGGGAATGGGATAAGAGAAGGGAAGGAAAGGTGGAGGAGGGAAATTGGCAACTGACCCTACTAGACATTTCTTAAAAGAATGTATCCAAATTGTTTGTTTGTTTGTTTGTTTTTCTTTTTCTTTCTTTTTTTTTTTTTTTTTTTTTGGTTTTCTAAGGTAGGGTCTCACTCTAGCTCAGGCTGACCTGGAATTCACTATGTATTCTCAGGGTGGCCTCGAACTCTCAGCGATCCTCCTACCTCTGCCTCCCGAGTGCTGGGATTAAAGGCGTGCACCACCACGCCTGGCTCTGTTTTTCTTTTTAAAGCAGTGTTACTGGGGTCCATGGCTTCTGTCCCTGTAAACCATTTAATCAGAAGTGGAGTATA
Organism: Jaculus jaculus; assembly: GCF_020740685.1. NCBI lineage: Eukaryota > Metazoa > Chordata > Mammalia > Rodentia > Dipodidae > Jaculus > Jaculus jaculus. Next base: position 8,512,868 of record NC_059113.1, on the reverse strand, counting down.
GCATTTACAAATTCACAAACCCACAGACATTTCTTTTCATTTCATTTAACAGTAGTGTAGTCCTTGTTTTCTCTGGTTCCTTTTCACCCTTCCCTCTCTGTGATCCTTTATTCTGATCTGATGACTCATACAGTCATGTGTCTGTCCTGTGTCCTTTATTTGTTGATTCACAAATTGATATAATTTATATGTGACAAAGGCTTTGTGGTGGAGCTGTGGAATCATTGATGAAATGATTTCCCTTATGTTTTATTTCAAATGAATTGTTAAAGAATAAAAGCTTTTTCAGACTAGTAGAAAACTAACCCTACAGCCTTTTCTCCTTCTGTCCCCTCCAAACACTGCCCTTCGTACCCCTTCATTGTGTAAACGTTTCAGCCTCATGAAATAGGGTGCCTCACTCTGGCTTCATGAGCCTATTTTTAAGTTACCTATAGATCATTTTACTGAATCTTATTCTCACTGGGAATAGTTCTTTCCTACATTTTAATCTTGCCACCAAAGCAGTTCAGAGAGAGAGAAGTAATAAATTCTTAGAATGAATAGGATTTCAGAACCGACATGTCTTTTGGATTTCATCTAGTTTCATCTTCAGATTTTGGATACATATATAAAAGTGTGATACTGATGACATTTTTTATTAGCAAATGGCTTCCCCGAGTTCTCACATGGCATTCTGAGGTAATGTTTAGGTGTTTTACTTTATTACTTCTGTATTAAATTTGAACATGTATCAATTAGTAATACTTTCAGCTACAAATAGCAATCACTGAGCTGGAGAGATGGCTTATTGGTTAAGGTACTTGCCTACAAATCCCAAGGACCTAGGTTTGATTCTCCAGGACCCATGTAAGCCAGATGCACAAAGTAGCGCATCTGTCTAGTTTGTTTACAGTAGCCAGAAACCCTGGCACCCCCATATTCATTCATTCATTCTCTGTCTTTCCCCCTCTCCTCCTGCCTTTTTTCCCTCGCAAATAAGTAATGAAAAAAATCATTGATTAATTATGACTTCAGGCGTAAGGAAATTTAAGACCCATCCTGAAGAATCCAGGGTTTTAGGAAGTCTTAGATTTGGGTCTACCTTGTTATGTTAAGAAATTAGAGCCAGGCATGGTGGCACACGCCTTTAATCCCGGCGTGCAGGAGGCAAAGGTAAGAGGACCACTGTGAGTTTGAGGCTACCCTGAGACTATACAGTGAATGCCAGATCATCCTAGACATAGAACAAGACCCTACCTTTGAAAAGAAAAGAAACTGGGCTTTTTTTTTTTTTTTTTTTTTGCCTTTGTATTATACCTGGTCCTAGCATTATTTCCTTTTGTCTCTATGCCTCCTGTCCCACATCACAGGGATCATGCTTATGTCAACAATGGAACAAGAGTTATGGCAATTTCTAGTGTCTTCTCCAGAGCTTTGTCCCATCCATCAGAAAGTAAACACTCCCAGAACCTCCTAATAATTTCTCCTTATATCTTCTTGGTGAGATTTTTATGGCCCAACTTAGCTGCTAGAGGGTCAATAGAAACTGCTGTCTTGTGTTTTATCAGTCTCTGTGCTGGGAAGGTCATAGAATAGGGAGTTGAGAATGGCTTTTGATTGGTCAGCCAAATGTATCTGTAACAAATCTTCCTAAGGCATACATTCATCTACATGTTTATATCTAGACAAGAAATGTAGGTTTGAGAATGGATTTTGGTCACATTGCTTAGTTTAAAATCACAGATATATTTGCTTACATATTCTCATATGAATTTCTCTACCTTTATTTCCTTACTTATAAACCAGGGTTGATAATATTACTGGCTGTATATGACTTATACCAATAATCTGATGTTAGCCTATGGACACTCAGTAAATGCCATCAACTGGAGCTCAGCACCCTACTTGGATGCAAAGCCAACTTCATGATTAGCAGCTCCTCCTACTTGTTAGCAAAATACCATAGAAAGGTGGTTCTTTATACTTTTCATTTAACATTGATGTACACAAATCCCAAATCTGATGAGAAAACTCCTGAAGAGCTAACAGTCTTAGCAGAGTGTGCCCACCTTATTTGGCAACCGATAGCTGGCATGCTCGGGCTTTCTGTTTAGAAATAAAACACTGTAGGCCTTGTACAAATTCCAGGGGTGTCGAGGCAACCTGGTACAATGCATTAAGTCAGAAATCAGAGACCTTTTTCTATAACTTGCTGTATGTACATACAGCAGTTCTAGATGAGTGGCTTGGATAGAATCAACAAAAACAGTACCCACTAGGCCTGGGGACGTAGAGGTGAGGAGTCTCTGCAGTGTTCTCAACTATTGGAAAAGATATCAAAACACAGGAGAGACAGGGAACAAAGAGGCTGTTTGAAAACTGCAGGTACTCAGTAACTAACAGATGATGAAAGTTTTGTTGAGTGAGGAAAACATCAGAAAATGATCAGAAGCTCATATTGGTCCTGGTAGCTACTCTGCACAGTAGCCTTTGACTGAGAAGCGGATGGTCCTAGAAGAAGAGCAATGGAGGGAAGACCAGAACAGCCTTTAAACAGTGTTGTCTTGTTGGGGACGGGCCCTGGGGTGTCATTCAGCGTGGAAACATTGATTCCAACTGTGTCTTTGCAGAGTTACAGAGAGTAGACTAGGCTCAAGCCGAGTTCACATGCAGCCTGGGTCACAGGGAGGAGGCTCCAGAGATAACAGCTCATGCAGCCTAGAACTTCTCGGGCCTGTGTGTCCCAGATATGTGATCCCATCATCTAATACATTGGCCTTACTTCAGAATCCAGAAGAAATGATCATATCTAGCTTCAGTTTTTTTCTGAATAGCGTCAGTAGTAGATCATTCGTCTATAACTGCTCCTTCTGGTATGCCCAGAAAGCACCCAAGTAATTTGTCAGTATGGGAAATAAAGCCAAGTGTTAATAGCCACTCACTTTCTCTAGTTAAATCAGCAAGATAGGCATGACATATGCATGCAGTTGTGAACAATGGACTGACCACCATTCTTCTTGGGTTTTGCCTTTAGAAAACACGCTATGAAATTTACGTCAACATTCTGAAAGAAGGCGGCAAGGAGCTCCTGAGCAGTGATGAAGGCGAGGGTGCAGGGCTGAAGAAGTCACACTCGAGTCCTTCACTGAACCCAGATTCTTCTCCCATCACTGCCAAGGTCAAGCGTAATGTATCAGAGAGGAAGGATCATCGACCTGAAACACCGAGCATTAAGCAAAAAGTTACTTAGGATCTGTCTGTGGCCAGGAAATGCTGGTCATGGAACAAAATAGGGTTTTTCAAGATCTTTCTGGTAATCCGTGAATCTATTAAAAAAAATAGTCTGTGACTAAATGGTGCATTAGTAACTTTTTATATTATATTATTTTTGTTAGTTTCTGTACAGATGTCTTTGTTCTTGATTTCTTTGCTTTGATGATGTCTGCAACTTTATAACTAATGCACCTTTTTGTGAGGGGCAGAGGACCGTGATTTCAGGATGAATTACGGATCCCTTCTCCATTGATTTGTTTTTTCTCTTATTTGCACTCTGCTCAGTTGTTTCATGTATTTTCAATCAACTGTTACACTTTTTTTAAGGTTAAAAACTTTAAGTCATTGTGAAACACTTAACTGGACAAACATTGTGGCTTAGTATATCCTAGCCAGAGTTAACGTCAGCCTTTTTATGTGGAATCTCTCCCAGTCACAGAAGTGGAGTTGAGTGCTTATGATGCTCAAGTAAGAATGACAGTGCCGGGGTCGAGGCATCCCACTGTGATGCCTCTGTGAGCATCCTGGCTCCCTGAGTTGAGTTCCGACCCTGCTGGAAGCAGGAGAAAGGAGGCATGAAGATCACAGGATGGAGAACATAGGGAGGCATGCCAGCTTGCCTTCCAGCCAAGCATGGAAATGAGGATGTGGGGTCGTTTTGCCAATTGAAGGCTGAGAACCTGAAGAGGGACTGATACCAGGTCTTTCTTGCTTTCTGCAAAGATAGTGGCAAGCAGCAGCTCTTCACAAGCCACAGCAGTCGGTGGCATATTGTTCTGCCAGACAGTGTCGCATCACTCCCACAGGGTCTAGACTAGGAATCCAGAACCATCTCTTATCACTGGTCCCTGTCTGTCTAGGAATGGTTTATTTTTACTCTAGACAAATATATAGGCATGAAGCCATGTCCTGGTTGTAACAATATAAATTTGAAAATGGAACCCCTTTTGTTCTTTCAAGGAGAAGTAAGGGAGCAAAAAGCACCAGTCATTCTTCAGCAGTGGAAAGTGATCCTTTAGACTAAATTTCTAATTTTCTGAATGAATTGTGACTGAAGATGGAGGAACCTGACAATTGCATATGCAGTCTCTTCAACTACAGTTCCTTCAGACTCTGATAATCACTTCACTCTCACTAGTCAAGTTGGCCCTAAAAGTTCTTTTTCTATTTAAATCTTACTGCTTTCTATATACTATTTGCCTTGTTGTTATGGCAGTCCCTTTGAAATTGCAGCAGGACATTGTTTTTAGAGGATGAGCAAGGAATGAAACCTGAGCTTCCACTACGACCGTCAGGTTTCAAACTTCAAAATTCTGCACTCCTCAAAACAGTCTTATTCCCAAACACTGTGTCTTTGGAACTAACAGGATCCCACTGAACATTCTCTTCCTCCCTTGGACATGTTCTCTACTCCTCCTTAGCTTCTTTGTTGATGGTACTATGACCAAAGAATCAGCTGCTGTGCATGCTAGCATGGTTCCAGTGAATCAGAGAAAACCTGCTAGAAATCTATGGTTGCTTTTAGAAATACAGTGTTAGAATGTGCTAGCATTTAGTTACAGGATTATTTATTAACATTTCCTTTCCCCATATACATATCCATATTGCTGGTGCCCAGAGAAGAGTAACCCCTCTCCAAGGCTGTAGTTGCTTCCTGGGTGGTGTTTTGCTGCACATTTGGAAACTCCCTTTAGCCCGTATCTTACTTAGGCAAAGGCAATGACTAAATGTATCTTTCAGAACCGTGAAACAAGCATGTTAGATACACCAGTGTGGTCCATGTACCTCAGATATTCTTGTAGCTTCCTATTGAATCTAAGGATTCTAAGAGCTAATTGCCTTTATTCCTAGAAGTTGAGTTATTATGGCTTGTTTCCTACATAAAATATTTGTACTCACTGAAGTGAGATAGGTGCCCATGCCGGTTATCTTTGAATTTCATTCAGTAGCTGAAGGACATTTAACATGTTTGAACATGCCTGCTCACCATGTGTGTTTGTGCACATACAGTGTTGGTGTGTGCTTTGATGACTGGGAGAATCTCCTGTGCCGTGCCGCAGTGTTTCTGACACGCAGAGCGCTGTGGAAAGACTCCTGCACCAGCACCACAGCACGGGTCCTGCCATGGGACTCAGAGTGGTGCTCCAGGGAAACACTCAGACATTCGCACGACAAAGACACTTGTCAAGCACCAGAATACAGTGTCTGCATCGTTTTATCTTGAAACAACTTCACACTTCTATGAGTCAGGATCTTTAGTGCAATGCTGCCCATCTTCAGGGGAGGGGCTAAAAATACCTCTTCCTGGGGCCCCCAAAAGGTTTTTTTCTTCTGTCAGTGTGATGTGCAGGCCAAGATTTTATCTGATGGGAAGAAACAGCCTCCAATCTGATTGGATATTGAGTCTGGTCCATAGCCAACCTCCTTTTCCTTTGTGACAAGTTGTTCCCTGAAGTATTGGGTCAAAAGAAATGGAAGGTATTCCCTTTCAGGGTTAGTCCACGCCTGTTGTCAAATTTATGGTACAGGGAGCTGTCCTCCCTGCCTTTCTTCCAAGGTACTTCCCTTCCCTCTGCTCTATGTCTGCTTCTCACCCCTACCTCAGTGCCCTAGAGTCCTAGAGTTCCACTCCATGTGGTAAAACATTATTTTGCTTTACATGCATACCCTTCATAGTGATTTCTAGTTGTAAGAGCTCTTGACAAGTTACCCAAAGTCCTTGGTAATAGTCTTGACACAAAATTGACTACGGAAGCGCCCCACGTATAAGATTCATGAGTGTTTCAGGGTTTCGCTCCTATATCACATGCTGGCTTCTGCAAAGTAGTGTCAGAGTCAGTGTTTGCAATGAAAATCTAACTACCACCATAAAGAGACCCTGTTTTATTGGCATTTCATACACATTTCTGAAATGTACTTTTCAAAAATAACATTTACCCAACTTGTAGCCATGTGTAAACTAAGCCAAGTGTTACTTTTATGCCACTTAATTAACCTTGGTAGAGCCATCATGTGGGAGAGTCCTCTGATAGAAAGTTCTGATATGTATGTAACGCCTTCAGTGTCTTGGGTGAAGAGGATTAAGGCATTTTCTCAGGCAGTGGTATTTTGAGGTCCACATGACCCTCTGTGCTGTTCCAGCTATTGCCCTCATCCTAAAAATTAGTGCTGTTGCCCTCATCCTAGAAATTAGTGCTGTTGCCCTCATCCTAAAAATTAGTGCTGTTTTCTAGGCAAAAGTAACATGAGGAAATTCACTGTGGAAGAGGAAAATCTGGCTGGCTTTCCAAAGTTCAGCTAGTTTTGTGTTTCACCTTGAAGCCATACCACAGAACTTGGAAAGTTAGAGAGAAAGCTGCCAAGCCAGCAGGAAGAAAGTCCCTTTGCTCCCTCAGCACTAAGTCACTGTCTCTTCCTGTACCATAGAAGGGGCAAAGGCAGTGCTCTGAGATAAGGCAGGACTGCTAGTCCTGTGGTGCACATCTTTTCTGCCTGTTTGAAGTTTGGGGAAAAACAGTTCCCTTATGAAAGTCATTTTCTCCACTCTGCCCAATCAAGACCTTAGATGCTGTTAGTTGTCCTTGGTATTTGACTTCTTTGGAGTTTTTTGTTTTTGTTTTTTTTTATAGTAATCAGTCTAGCTTATTTCATTCTCACTTGACAGTAAGTTCCTTAGCTTGATACATCCTAATCTCTGTAGTTTGGCTCTTCTGGACTGACTTTAGCAGGTCAGTAACCACTTCCCTGATACTAATAGAGTCATTCCTTCTTCCAATAACAGGATTTCTTTCCCCCACTTGGAAAGCTAGCACTGAAAACCCAAGAACCAAAGTAGCATCCTGGAACAGATTTAAAGGAGAGTCTAGCTCAAAGATAACAGTGCAACATTAGGTTTAAATGGGATTTGCTATTGTTCCAGAGCTTCTTTATTGCTCAGACAGAAATACATTGGTCCGTTTCATAGGCAGACGAGCTCCCTGGACTACCTTGCTCCAAAGCTTTCGGCCTTTTCATTCACCCACACCAGGTTACTGGTTGGTCTGATGGTCAGCAGATCTCTTTCCATCTACTTTTGACATCTAACATCATCAGGCTAACCAGGAGATCTATACAAAACAATCCGGATCAGTCACTGATGGTGGTACAGAGGTAGTCACTGCCTATCTCTTTTCTTCAACTTCTTTTCCATCCCTCAAACCTAAAAGAAGGACTCAATTTGAAAGTCATTCTTCTTTTACACCTACAGTATCCCAAGTGGGCACCCTTCAACTGAGGACAAAAAAAATGGCCTGTTGCATGCAGAGAGAATGTCAGTCAGTACTTGAATCTGCATGATGGTTTCTTGACTTGAATGCAAGAACAAGGAAATATTGCAAGTTATCTGTATATACAGCAGGTTTCCTTAGGTCTTGTGGGCACAGCCTTTGTAATCTGTGTGTATCTGTTGTAGTGCAGGCGTTTGGAGAGTATTCATGTAGATAGTATGTCATATGTCAAACACTGTGTTCTGTAACCTGACAATGTTGTATTTGTGGGTATTTATAGTTGTATGTACATGTATTAATGTGTAGATTGTGTATTAGTATGTGGCATATGTACATTGAAATTACTTTTGTCCTTAGCCAGTATAATATGAAAAGCAAGTAAAAAACAAAACCTCATAGGATTAATTGTATAGTACAGTTGTTGAGAGTATATATAGTGGCATTGTTTTATTAAATGTAAATTCAAATAATATTTTGATTAAAAGTATAAATAAGACTTTATTCTAGAAAATTCCATCTTTAAGATTTTAATGACCAGGGCAAAAATGACTGAACTAAACTTGTGATTCTATTGAGGTGTACAGTGTGCAATAAAACAGGAGTAATTCATTACAGTTTGGGAACTACAGAAAGAAGTGGGGTAGGGGAGCCAACCTGTGCATCCTAGCAACCTTAATATCAATAGCACTTAAACGTAAAGTTGAACCGGTAATTTTGGGCTTATTACAAGATGTGATCTTTAAAACTCACGTTCTTTATTGCTGTAATTAGTCCAGAAAAATAAACATAGCTTTCAGAAGAACAGATAAGTACCCAGCTTAACCTTTTGTACCAGTGTGCACTTTAGAGTAAACCCATCATTCTCCCGGTGCCACACCCTCACCCACTTTCCTTTTAAGGAGTATCACAGGTACTGAAGTATATCAGGGCATCCCAAGATTGGGTACTGTATTCCAGGTTCAGTTGCACAAATTAGCAGCTAGTATGACAGGTACAAAGGACTTTAGGACTAGGTTAAAACTTTATTTGATATTTTTATACTTAGATCTCTCTTTCCTGCCTCTCCCCAAAGAAGAGCCACTGGCCTTAGTTATTTAACCTTATTGCTTATATTATAGAGTGTAAATAGATAACTAGAGACTAGAGTTTTATTAACCAGCATGTTTGGTGTATTTAAAGCGGCGACTGAGTGTGTTTTGAGTGAGTGGTTGGGTGCAGAGTATCTTGTTTGAACACACTGCCTCCTGTCTTTGTGTCTGATTCAGAGAATTGGAACCGTGGGGTTAGAGACAAATTTCTATCCCCAGGCTGTAGTAGTGTGTTGGTAGTTACACTTGAGGTTTTGTTTTTATTAACTCTACAGTCTCAAACTAATTTTTACATATATAAAATATCTCCTAATTTATTCTCAACGTGCAGTGGACTGGCTCTGCAACTGATTTGCAGGGTCTTAATTCTGCAAGAGTCTGTCCTTTTAAGAATTCATTATGAAACTTGCAGAAAACAGTCATTTAATTTAGAATTTACTTAGAAAAGGAGTAATAGAAATAAAGTTTATTTTTGGATGTAGTCATTGAAATGTTTTGACTTTAATATAAAGCCATGGAGGTTGTAGAGCCAAGTAACCCTTGACATGGATGATAATATCCACTCTATAGAGTATATATGCACATTGACTTTTGATGCCATTGGGATACATTATCAGGCTATAGGAACAAGAGTAGAAACAATTGAAGTAGAGGGGTGAGCTGGCTGCATTCTGTTTTGGATAGCCATGCATGTGTCCAGTCTTCTGTTCCTAAGAGATTCAGGACCAGTTTATTGTCCCCTTACGTGTTTAAGGGGAGAGTTGATATGTCTGGGACCTCATTTGTGTACACTTACTTGCACACATGCACACAGTGAATGTCTTAAGCCATAAAAACATATGACCTTAAGACACAAAGTATTCTAAAGATGTGATGAGCAGAGGTTGGAAACTCCATCGTAGATGTTTTCCAAGGACCAGGGAGGAATTAGATGGAGTGCTAGTGTCTGACTTTGAGAGGCTTTGTTTTTATAACCAAGTGAGTGAGAGCATGCCACATCCTTGCTGGTGGAACACCAACTAGGAGGCTGTCTTGTAACTCATAAGCAGCAGCTCTCCAGCATCCCCTAGTAGCCCAGGTGAAGTCCCACCAAGCCGGTGTGTACCACTTTCCAGAGTGGCTAGATGTTCCTTTGAGAAAGGAGTGCAGTGGAGAACCTATGTTACTACAGAAGCTCCAGATAGGGAGTGTCCACCTTCCCTTCTCAGCAGAACTGGAGAGAGGGAGCTCACGGTGGAGGACACTGGACTGTTGCACACTTTTCCAGCAGCAAGGACCCGGAGGATGGAGGTGGAAAGGTAACTCAAGAAAACAGATGTCCCTTTGCAGGATGGAGAACTAAGCTCTCACTGGGAGTGTTATAAAATTTAGCACCTTCACTTCAATTCCTGAAAATGTTGTTGAATGGAGAGAATTTTGGAGTTTCACTTAGCACTTCCCCTTAAGTCTGTGTACAATTCTGGAAACCCCTAGAAGAGTCCCAGCCACGAGGCTCAATAAAGGACCACACCGCAGGTTTGAGGCTCACTGCTCTGAGCCCTGAACTCCAGGGCACTGCAGCGGGAGGTGATCTCTGTTCTCTGGAGCTCCTCCCTGGCCTTCTACTCCATTTGGACTCCTACTGAGCCAGGGTTCCAGATTCCTTAGGAATCCAACTGTCCAAGTGGATTGACCCTACTGAGGCAAGATATCAGCTCTGAGAGTGACCAAAGTCACTTAACAGTCATGATAATTAGTCTGTTCCTGAAGCTAAGACCACTTGTTTTCCATTTGGAAGAAATAGTCACACTGAGTTCTGTCCAGGATCAGATGATATCTTTGCCTTGGCCCCCAAGTTTCCAGAAATGGAAAACATTCTGTTTCTGTGGGAAGGGTCAAGGAACATAAACTCGCTCAACAATTTGCTCAGTCCACATGAGAGCTGATGAGCAAAGGCCTATATGCCTCCCTGCATTCTCTTCTACCTCAAGTTTTAGGAACCCACTTCTAGAACAGAGATTACACAGTAGACAGCCTTGGTTATTGTGGGATTGAAATACAAGAAATTAGATTTTCCAGCCTCGTAACTGGGTTATATATTCACTATGGCTCAAACTCGTTGGCAGTGTGCAACATTCCTTTACCTTCAAAGTTTTCTCCACCAATCATTTCACTTTTACTGCAGTCTCGGTGCCATATGTCCCCTGCAAATTGTGAAAGTAGTGACAGAATAGCAGCCAATTCCTTTTCAGCAGCCAAACTTTCAGCATTTGCGGATCTAGCTAAGCTCGTGGTACTGTACGATGGACTAGAAACTCATTATCACCCACTGGACCCAAGTAATGCCATCTCAAAAACCATGATATTTAGGGTGGTAATCCTTTGAACAGAAGAGTAATTTATGTGGATATTGTTAAAGTGTTTTAAAGAATATTTTGAAAATTAAGTTTACATTTTACAATTGCTTTATTTTTTATTAAAATAGTTGTATATACATATATATATTACCCTATTCCATCATTATTAAAGTAAACCTGAGTTTTGTAGGCAAGTGAGTCATCTGGTATGTATAGAAGCTGTGGTATATATAGCACATTTCCCTATTGTGTAAACGTTCATGAATATAATAACTGTTCCTGTGTTTTTATAAGTTGAGGGTATTTTTGTTGTTTCATAACAACAAAATTTATTGCATTGAAAATGGTTTTTATGTAATACAAATCATGCAAATAGTGAAGGATTACAATATGTATATGGTCTATGTAAATGTACAAACTTTAGAAATAAATCCAACAACTTTCAATCATTTTGGCAGAATGTTTTTTTTTTTCCTTATTGATGCAAGTAAAATAATACTTTTAGCAGTGAATAGCACAGCACTTTGCACCCCTACATAAAAAGGCAACCATGAACCCTCAAGTGAAAGATTTGTCCTCTGAAGTTGACTGAGGCAATAAGACATCAAAATTGTTAATACTGACTCACCTCCTTGGGCTATTTGAAAATCTGTGTCTGCATGAAGATGGTAGATCTGTGAGAGACCTGAGAGCCTGTTACCTTCATGAAGAATTTGAGAGGAGGACTGGAAAGATGGCTCTGCATTTAAGGTGCTTGCCTGCAAAGCCTAACAACCTGTGTTTGACTCCCCAGTACCCAGTAAAGCCATCTGCACATAGTGGTGCATGCATCTTGAGTTCACTTGCAGCAGCTGGAGGCCCTGGCACAGCCTTTCTTTTTGTCCTCTTTCTCTCCTTGCAAATAAATAAATAAAAATATTTTACAAAAGAAATTGAGAAGAGAGGAACAGACTAACTTTTTGGAGTAATTTCAAGAATCATCTGCATTCCTGTGGATTTCTCATCAAAATGGGTGACTATGGAGTTAAATGACCTCAAGTGTAAATCAGTAGTATACTGTTTCCCTGTAGCCAGCATGTTCCTTGTGTTCTCTGAAGAAAACTTCGTGTTACAATTAACGTCTGTTGACCTAGAAACTGAAAGATGAAATCCCACCTCAACTTCTGAATATTGGAAATGATGTTTTATATGTGAGTTTTGGGGGGTGGGTGTCTGGGCCTTTTGACTTTTTGACATAAGGTTGCTGGGTTGGCCTCTTAAAAATACATAAAAACTGCATGCATGGGAGAGTCCTAAGTTGCTTTATGTAAATTAAAAAAAAATTATAGGGAGTTGGGAGCACATAAGCCCTTCAGCACCTCGTGGGTTCTGTTTAAAGTCCATATTTGGGATGAAAAATTTAAACCTGAATCATCCATTTGCTTTGTCCTCTGGGGGTGGTTGGTGTATCGTGTCATACTCTCTGTGTTGCACAACTAATAAAGTTAGGATGAGAGGGCTTTTGAAGATCAACTCTAAGGAGGAACACTCATTAAGAGGAAACTAAAACCCAGGGCTAATTAAGACAAGCAAATAGCAGCTTGATTGGCCTCTTTAGATTAATTCTGCATGATAGTGTTGGGAGATGACCATTAAGATAGTTGAATCATTCTCACATCATATTGAATTTTTTTTAGCAACTGAGAACAAAATCAACCTAGTTGAGAATAAAAGTAGTTATCTAAAACTGTTTAGGACTGCAAGCCAAAAAAAACAAAAAAAAAAAAAAAACAAGATTCAAGTAAATTTGCTCCAACGTTTTTTTTGAAATTGTGGCTACACTTAGCATTTGTGACTGCAAGAGGTTTAGAAATTATTAGGTCACTTGAAAGTTAGGAATTAAGACTGATGTGGCAAAAGCTCGCTGTTTTGTAAGGAAAGGATTAGATTTGGGCTTTAATCTCTAAAAGGTTGGAAGAGGTTGACAGTGTGGGAGTGGACATGTCTGAAGTTATTCAAAGCTAAACCTGCAAAGTTGTCCAAACTCCATTTTAAGAGTACCCTGCTCCAATGCTACCCCATTTTGATTTTCTTAATGGTAAGTATAGGAAATTGGAGACAGATGTGTAAGTATCTTTTCTCAGGGATGGAGGAATGACTCAGCATTTAAAGATGCTTGCTCTCAAGATGTCTGGTCTGAGTTCACTTCCCCAGCTCCCACATAAAACCAGATGCAGAGGGATGCATCTGTGTGTACGTAGAACCGAAGCAGTGTCAACGGAGGCTGCTACCCAGCAAGGTGAGGAGAGAACAAACATCTCCAAGTTGTCCTCAGACCTCCACACATATCCACAGATTCACACATTCTTTTTTAAAAAACGTACCTTTTCTATGCAGTGCACTAGCAAGCTTGATCTTAACTCTGAGCATATTTTTAGAGTGAAGGGAAACAATTACCCAAAGCCAGCAGTGGTTTTGAAGAAGAAACTATATCAGACTCCATTTTCTATTTTCTCTAAGACTAGAAGTATGCATGATATAAAATGTCTTTGTCTCACATGGTCTTCAGTCGACTAATCCTGGGCAAAGTGAACATGGATGACCTTGAAGTTCATACAGCGAGTGGGCAAGCAGCCATTTAAGCAGCCCTAATTGAAGGACATGCCCCTTTGTGGCAGAGCATGCCCAGTGTCCTGCTTGCAACAAAGCTTGCCTTTGGCCCCAGCTGTTCAACATTTTAATTAGTAACGTGATTGAAGCTCGAGAAGGAAAGTTTATGAAAAATGGGCGTGTCATGAAGCGGGGAGAAAATAATGATATTCAGTGACAGAACTGGGTTTCAAAAAAAATCCTATCAGGCAGAGAAATGTGACAAATTAGCAATGTGGTGTACAAGAGAATTCAATCTTACATTTCGTTTGAAAAATACAATTTCATATAGGGCCTTCAGTTGCACATGAATAGTGACCCTGTATGGAAAAGGGAGCTCCAACTTGAAGCTTCAAAAAACTTAAAGTCAACAAAATTATGAGGTCACCAAAAAATACTGCGACAGTCTGGGGAGATGGCTCAGCAGTTACAGGGAATAATTTGCAAAGTCTAGCCCTGGGTTCAATTCTGCAACTCCCATACAAGGCTAAACTCAAGGTGGTAAAAGTATCTGGAGTTTGTTTCCAAAAGCAAGGGACCTTGACATAAGCATAGCTGTGTACATGCATGTACACACACACACACACACACACACACACACACACACACACACACACAATTTTTTAAAAATATTTAAGAGAGAGAAAGGCAGATGAGAGAGAGAGTATGGGCATGACAGGGCCTCCAGCCACTACAAATGAACTCCAGGTGCATGCCCTACCTTGTGTATCTGGCTTACATAGGTCCTGGGGAATCAAACCATGGTCCCTTGGCTTTGCAGGCAAACACTGTAACTGCTAGGCCATCTCGCCAGCACCCCCCTACACACACACACATAAATTTTAACTGTCACCTCAGGCTATGTGAATGACAATTTGGTTTCTAAAGCAGGGAAGTTGAGTTATACTGCTCTGGTCACCAATAAAACTAAACAGAAGCAATGGCCAGATATCAACACCTGTGAACAGTGAAATGAGAGGAGCCTGGAGAGTTTATGAACTGAGGATAGCCAGCCCAATGCAGGATGAGAAGGCTGGTCTTAAACGTGCCTTACTTGAGAAGGAAATGAAGACAGAGCTGTGGTGAGGTAACTAGGGTTGGTCAGTGAGTGGAAACTACAAGAAATGAGAAGGGAGATTTTTCAGTATTCAAGACTCCACCACAGACAGGTCAATGGAGGAGTTGTGTTTGGTGGGGCATTTCTATGGTGGGAAGTGAGACAATTGATGATGATGGTATTTAAAGTACTGAACTCTTCTATGTCAAATACAATTACCTTCTTGTTGCTGAGCCAAACACCCAACAAGAAGCAGCTTATGGGAGGAAAGGGTTTATTTTGGCATACAGACTCCAGGAGAAGAAGCTCCATGAAGGCAGGAGAAAATGTGGCATGAGCATGGGTGGGACATCACCTCCTGGCCAACGTTAGATGGACAACAGTAACAAGAGACTGTGCAAAACACTGACAAGGGGGGACTGGTTATAACACCCCCAGGTCTGCCTCCAATGGCACACTTCCTCCAGCTAGGCTCCAATTCCCAAATTGCCGTCAGCTGGGGACCTAGCATTTAGAACACATGAGTTTATGGGAGACACCTGAATCAAACCACCACACCTATAACACATAGATTCTTTTGCATGATCTTTTTTCAGAAATGATATGATGTGGCTAAATTATTTCCCCTATATTAGCAGTAAGGGGACACTTGTATTAGCTTCCTCTCCTCTGACATGCTGCAATAACTTAACACCTGAATACATGCTATTTTGAAAACTACAGAAGTGAGAGTTCTGAACAGTAACTTTCTTAGCTAAGAGGAGACAGAGATTCCAGTCACCACTATGAGAACATGTGTGTGTCATTCAGGGAGACCTGGCAGTGAAGGGACAGTAAAAATAGCTCCTTTACTCAACATTGGAATAGTGGATTAAAATGTCCTATGCCTAGGCCACTGGAGTGTGTGTGTGTGTGTGTGTGTGTGTGTGTGTGTGTGAGAGAGAGAGAGAGAGAGAGAGAGAGAGAGAGGGAGAGAGAGAGAGTTGCTGAGAAGGATAATAACTCCCTGTGTGATCATAGTGTGCAACAGGGCTTGAAAAACCACTTCCTCTGAACTCAGCAGTACAAGGTCCTCTTGTCACATCTCATGGGAGCTTGTGAGAAACGTAGGCGCATGGGCCCCTTCCTAGACCCACTGAATCAGGCAGATTCTGCATTGCCGCCAGATCCTCGGGCGGTCTGTAGGTGTGAAAGCTTCAGCTTGAGTGCGCTCCCTGGGGCAGCAGTGGTGGCCTTGCCCAAGTGGTTAGACACACAATACTGGGTCTACTTCTGAATCGCCAACTCTGCAGTTGGAACACAGTCAGGTATGCTCTGAGAAGCCCTCCAGGAGCTCTCGAAGCCAGTGAAGATCCAGCAGTCCAGGCGCTCACAAAACAGCAACAGGGAGGGGAATTATTGCCATGCCTTACTGCCCATTGCTGCTTACACCTCTTGGCTGTCCCCACAACTCCCGAGACAAGAGACTCAGGCTGATCCTCCGAAAAACCCCGCTCCTTCCACTGCTTCTGGTAGGTAGCAAGTTCCTCCAGATTGAAACATCCCTTTCTTGAGGGAGTCTGAGGTGCATAAGACTTGGGAGGTAGCAAGTCTGGACGAGCTAAAACTTCTAAGAACCTCAATGCCCCTCCTCAAGGAAGTAGAACCACGAGAGAGGGACAAATGACCTGCTTATAAGTCAAGTCCTGAAGGTGAGCTCCAGAGATGCAGTTTCTGTAAGTTGTCGTCTATGCTGCACTGAGCTTTGGGGTGACAGGGTTGCCTCTGGGTCATCTGTACTCCTGTAAATGACCCTTCACCCGTACTCTCTGAGGAATCCCAATAAACACGTGTGCTCACCAAGCTACACTGTGCGCTTGTTGTCAGTGTCCTATCTGGGGTAAAAAGATATCAGGGGGGCTGGAGAGATGGCTGATGGGTTAATGTGCTTTCCTGTGAAGCCTAAGGACCCCGGTTCGAGGCTCGGTTCCCCAGGTCCCACGTTAGCCAGATGCACAAGGGGGCGCACGCGTCTGGAGTTCGTTTGCAGAGGCTGGAAGCCCTGGCACGCCCATTCTCTCTCTCTCTCCTTCTATCTGTCTTTCTCTCTGTCTCTGTCGCTCTCAAATAAATAAATAAAATATTTTTTAAAAAAAAAGATATCAGGGTATGAGAGATGGCTGATGGGTTAATGTGCTTTCCTGTGAAGCCTAAGGACCCAGGTTCGATTCCCCAGTACCCACATAAACCAGATGCACAAGGGACACTTGGGTTTGGAGTTCGTTTGCGGTGGCTGGAGGCCCTGGTGCACCCATTCTCTATCTGCCTCCCCCTCTCTCTCAAATGAATAAATGAAAACATTTTTTAAATGTCTGCTCTCCGTTGTCAGTGGCACCTCACTGTTTTCCGTTGTCAGTGGCTCAGTAGAACACTGGTCAAGAACAGAGATGCTAGAGACCACAGACACTGCCTCCATCTTCCTACAGCTAGATGGCCTTGAACCATTATTTGTATCTGCACCTGTCCCCACACTTAAAATGTGAATAATAATAATAATAATAATTCTGCTTTCAAGCGTGTCACAGGACTGCCTGAGATTGTTGGGGATCAGAGTACAAAGTAGGGTTCTTTGAGCAGAAGGACTCTGGAAGAACCCCAGAAACCAAGCCTCTTTCTGCCCACCTGCTCTTCTTTTCTGTGAAAGCCATAGCAAGTAGAAAATTGTTTTCTGACGTGTGTGTGTGTGTGTGCCCAGTGTTCAGTGCATGCACTGGCCTGGGCAGGGTGTGCTCACCTGCTATAGGCAGAGTGGAACTTCTGCCCCGTTGCTTTTCTGCTCATCCTTGCTTAAGTTGGAGTCTCCTAGTGATAGTAGTGCCTGCCCTTTGTTATCTTAATTTGTGAGCTTTGAGGATTCTTTGGTCTCTGCTCCCCTACAAGGTTACAGGCATTCAAGGTCATGCCCAGCTGTCTATGTGGGTCCTACGGATGGGACTTGAGTGACCTCTCAGGCCCTTGTGCTTACATGGGAAGTGCTCTTAACCACTGAGCCATCCCTCCAGCCTCTGGAACTTTTTGTGTCTAGGATAGGCCATGGAAATTAGAATTCAAGTCCCCTAAAGCAAACCATTGACCTGGAAATATTACCTAAACTTCTCTTGTATTTCTGTTTATGAACAGTATTTCCAGAAATCCCAGGGCCCGCATTGTCTCCTAGGAGGTCTCGAGTCCCTGTTCCACAGGGGCCTGTGACCAGGAGGAAGGAGTCCCGCTGACCAGCATTGCTAGGTTTCCCTTTTCCATCTGCTATCATCGCGTCGCATGCCTGTTGCTTGGTAACCTTTCCTCGCCGTATCTACATCATTATCTCCTTCTCAGCAGGGCTGGAGGCTTACGACTTCTCTATAATCAGAAGCCAACACTCATAATTTTCTCTGTCTGTGATTGGAGCTGCTGCAGTACCTGTGGCGTATTGGCTCTCTATGACCATGTGGTCGTTTCCTCTTTCCTGAAGGAGGGCGCGTTGTCAAGCATCAGTGCATGCGCCCAGGGGGCCGTTTTATCTCTGCTTTGGAGAAATTTCTACTCGGACTTTTCTGTGCGTAGGTGTTGTGTTGTTCTGTGAGTTCCTCATTCTGGATAGTAAACCTTTACTAGGTAGGAAGTGTGCAAAAATCCATTTCTTCCATTTTGTGAGCTGTCTTTTCCACTTTTCTCAATAATGTTTATTTATTCTGATGTTTATTGAACTTTTTCTTTATTTTAATACTGCCCTGTATAAACATTGTCCTCTCTTCCTTATTTTTCTTATTTTGTTATAGTCTATTTGATTTACTAGCCTTAGCTTATCTTTTTACTCAATTCCATGCATAGTAGTCATGAAATTTAATTTACATTTCTTATTTCTCAGCTTCTTTAAAGGTTTTATTTGCCTCATAAAGTAATTTTATATTATTCCTCATCTCATTACTCCATACTCATTTTTGTCTTTAAATACAAAGAAATCTGGTACCTAGTAAGAGATTTTTTTGTCAAAGTTTTTCTAGTTACATCTTGATTAGATGAAGTCCATGTTTAAGTGAATTTCTTAAGTAAAGCCATAGACATTTTTATAATTACAGACTTTACATTTTTAAACATTTTTGTACCTTTGATATTAGAAGTACACTTTGAATTATATAAAATTCTTGGATCACATTTTTTTTAATTTTTAAAATTCTAGCTTTACTTTTATTTTGTATGTTTCTGTCAAGAAGCCTGTTAAACTTATTTCTTCTCATTTATCACAGCCCAGACTGTTACCTTACAGAGTAAAAGATTTCCAGCCTGTTTCAGTTTCTTTAAAGTCCTATTACTGTACTAAGGAATTTCTCACTGTTGGTTGTCCTGTTTCCAGTATTTTTAGGTATGCAATAGATCATTCTGAAAAGTATAGATTTTTATTTAAAAAATATTTGGATTATAGTTTTTAAATATTAGTTCTGGTCTTTCTTTGTTAGGTCTTATTTGATACCTTTTTATAAAGCTAACTTAATCACTTTTTAATCACTTTAGTTCATGCATATTGTTGAGGTATATTTATTTCTCTCTTTAGTGATCCTTACATTTTTTTTTGCTTGTTTTTTTTTTTTTTTTTTTGGAAGTAGGGTTTCACTGTAGCCCAGGCTGACCGGGAATTCACTATGTACTCTCAAGCTGGCCTGGAATTCACAATGATCCTCCTACCTCTGTCTCCCTAGTACTGGGATTAAAGGTGTGTGCCACCACACCTGGCCCCAATCCTTCCATTTTCAATCAATGTTTTCTCTTTCACCTTTTAGAGTTTACACTTGAGTCTTAAGGTAAGCTTCAATTCTTTCCTGACTTGGTACTTTCTTCTTTCATGATTTCCTGGTTTAGAAGTTCTTGTAACATTTTGAGATGTCTGTCTCTTCAAGTGTTCACTCACTAATAGTTATGATATTTGCTATTAGTTGCAAAGGAAGAAGCTCAGCACCAGGGGCCACTTGCAGGTTTCTGAGGTTTCTAAGCAGTGTATGATGGGATCACCCTGGCAAAGTTTTGTTGAAAATGTGTTAACTTCACTTGTTACATCCCAATGGTCCTTGCTAGGGCCTTCTTAGTGTATGTAGAAATCTCCAAGAATTGGTCTATAAAGACAGATAATGTTTCAATCATAATACTGTTTAAGTCAGATACCAGCAAATAAAATACTTTTCTTTTGAAAATAAAAAGTGAAAGGAAGAAAGAAAGAAAGAAAGGAAGGAAGAAAGAAAGGAAGAAAGAAAGAAAGGAAAAAGAAAAGTTTCTGATACTCTTTTTGTGGGAGGAAGAGGGAGGCATGAAAATTTTAAATCAAGTTCTCATGTCGTATTGCTTTGTGTTATAGTTTATTGTGTATCGTAGATATCTTTCTCATCGCTATGACTTTGGCTCATGGTTTGAGGGGATACCCACCACGGTGGAGCAAGAGCAGCTAGTGTCCGTGGCAGTGAGAGGAGGAAGCGGCGGTTGCATTGTGCCAGCAGCCAGGAAGCAGAGTTTCAGTGAAGAACTTGGGCGAGGCTGTAAATCCACCCCTCGGTGGCCCCTGTCTTCTTTCAGCTACCCAAAGAGCTCAGATATCTGGGAACCCTGCGTTAAAGATGGAACTTGGTTTTTTTTGTTGTTGTTGTTGTTTGTTTGTTTGTTTGTTTTTTGTTTATTGAGGTAGGGTCTCACTCTGGCTCAGGCTGACCTGGAATTCACTATGTACTCTCAGGGTGGCCTCGAACTCACGGCAATCCTCCTACTTCTGCCTCCCAAGTACTGGGATTAAAGGCGTGCACCACCATGCAGAGCAAGATGGAACATATTACATCCAAACCATTACATTCCACTCCCGATCCCCACAGTCTCATGTCATCTCACATTACAAATTGCATTCAGTTTAATTTTCAAAGTCCCAATTATCTTACAGTTCCAACATTGTTCTGAAGTTCAAGTTTCTTCTGAGACTCAGGGCAATGTCTTACCTGTGAGTGCCTGTAACACCAAATCACAAGTTGCATATTCAGCACACAATGGTACAGGATAAACATTCTCATTCAAAAAGCTAGGCACTGGCTGAGCCTGAGAAAACACTTCCCTGGGAAGCTGATTCTCAGAAGTATACCCTGAAGGATCTCACTTTTCAGATGCTGTCTCTCAGATGAATTTGCGTTGTTGTACCCTGGAGCTCTTGGTGTGCAGGTTGCCTCTTGACCCATCCAATTTTCCTAGTGCAAAATGTCCAAGATTCTTCCTATTGCAGTCAGGTTCGTATTGCTGGTAGAAATCACCCAACAAGAGAAGCTTGTGGGATAAAGACGTTTATTTTGGCTTACACGCTCGAGGGGAAGCTCCACAATGGCAGGGGGAAATGATGGCATGAACAGAGGGTAGACATCACCCCCTGGCTGTTATCAGGTGGACAACAGGAACAGGAGAGTGTGCCAAACACTGGCAAAGGGAAACCTGACTATAATAGCCATAAGCCTGCCCCCTAAAATACACTCCCTCCAAAAAGCATTAATTCCCAAATCCCCATCAGCTGGGAATGTAGCATTCAAAACACACCTAAGTTTATGGGGAACACCTGGATCAAACCACCACCCCTCCTCAACGGCACTAATTCCTACAATGACAGCCACTTTGTCTACACTCATGCTGTCCTCAACTTACCTGGGCTCAAGGTCATTTCCTGGGCAAACTGATCATGGTTTATATCTTTCTGCTCCACCTTCTACTGTTTCATACTATAAATCTAGTAAATGCAATAAGCAATAATCATATGTAAATGTGCTCGCCTGAAATTTCCTCTGCCAACCAGTCCATTATTTTTGGATAAGCATCACTCAACTTTTCAAGGGTAACGCACAGAGATTTCTTTTTTAATTTACTTTTATTTATTTGAGAGAGAGGGGACAGATAGAGTATGAGTGTGCAAGGGCCTTCAGCCACCCAGATGAACTCTGGACACATGTACCACCTTGTCCATCTGGCTTATGTGGGTACTGGAGGATCGAACCTGTGTCCTTATGCTTCACAGGCAAATGCCTTAACAACTTAGCCATGGCTCCAGTCCCAGAATTTTATTTTCCTTTTTTTGGCAGAATATAACGTGAATTACCCCTAACCTAGCTCCCTATTTCCCTCTTTAACCTTAGGCATACAGTTCTTACTGTTTGAATTTCAGTCAGTTCTCCAGGCTTCCATTTGTGCACCCATGTCTCCCATTAGCTTTATGTGCTTTGTTGAGGGTCTCTTCTAGCTCACAACTCAAAACTCCTCAACACTCCTGAGAGAAGGCCTAAGAACCTGGTACTGTCTGTATTGTTACTTTCTCTTCACTGCCACTGAATACCTGACAAGAAGCAACTAAAGGAGAAACGGTTCATTTTGGCTCACAGTTTGAGGGCACGCAGTCCATCGCAGCAGAAAAAGCTTGGTGGCTGTGCTGTGGTAGCAAAAAACTGAGGTGCATGTCAGCGGTAAGGAGTCAGAGACAGTGGTGGGACGGGGAGCCAGCTGTAAACCTCATGCCCTACTTGCCCATTGTTATGTGAGTTTTGGGTTTCCTTGCCAATGCCAATGTGACAATAAATTTAGGGCAACCCCAATTCTTGTCTTATGAATTTAAAGAATTAAATCTATAGATCAGAGGATAAGCCTTAAAAAGAGTTTATTTAAGAATATAAAACTACAGAGAGCTCTGACCACAGGAAAGGCAAGAAAGGCTGGAGAGCTCACATGGGAGCCCAGCAGAGCCAAGATGACCAGGGCTTACCACAGCAGGGACCTGGAAGTTCAGAAGTGGTGGAAAGGCACAAAGAGACCTGCCCACCCAGTAAGGATCAATTTACAATCTTGTTGTGAGCTTACCCCTTAAACTGAGAGGAAGAACTGATTGATCTAGGCTACTAGGGACTGGCTCAGGAGTAGGGGGCAAGAGAGCTGATTGGTTGGGGTTGGATCTGGTGTAGGGGGCAAGAGATGATTGGATAGGCTGGGTCAGACACTGAACTCTGGTATTGTTGAAGAAGACAGGCATTGTTGTCCCTCTTTGGGCCATCTCCCCGAGTTCAAGGCCACCTGAGACTGCATAGTTAATTCCAGGTCAGTCTGGGCCAGAGTAAGACTCTACATTGAAAAACAAAAACAAAAAAGTTAAAACAGCAATCAAATATGTAGGGTACAAAGACCAACAGATTAACTATGAAGATTATTATAGGTATAATTTGAGATCCACTCCCAGAACTGTCCACCAAATGGCACGCTGGTGTCTGATGCCATCTGAACCTGTTCGGAAAGGAGTTATGAGGCAGATGAGGCATTGACAGAGTTTTCAGGAACATATACGCAACATTTAACCTTGATAATGGCACATGGGCAACCCTGGGTTGCTGTGATGATGTCTAAAGTCATGTGATTTTTGTCCATTTGCCTTTCTGCTCATTTGAACCTCAGAAATAAGGGAAATTCTCTCATTTGTGTCATTTAAAGCCTTTTGGTTATATTTAGTG
Organism: Jaculus jaculus; assembly: GCF_020740685.1. Lineage (NCBI taxonomy): Eukaryota > Metazoa > Chordata > Mammalia > Rodentia > Dipodidae > Jaculus > Jaculus jaculus. The sequence goes on along the minus strand of NC_059113.1, from coordinate 8,489,717 downwards.
AGAGTTTCTATGTGCCATATGACATCTATTCTAAGCCAATAGATGGAATAAAAACAGACTAGATGATCATACCAGCAAAAAACACTCAGAGTCTATCACCATTTTAAAGCAGGTAAATTGACTGGGTGCCCTAAGGAAATCCCAGAGTGCACCTTCCAGTCCATCCTGGGGACAGCCAAGGCCACTGGGTGCCATTAAAGGCTACCCAGTATACCTCTGGTCTCAGGACCCATTCATAGCAAACCATTGTGATCATTGGAGGGGAATGATATTTTGGCATAAATCTGAAGGGACTCATCCTAGGTAAAGAAGGCTACCTGGATATTTTGAGGAAGTATTTGTTCCCAGAATAAGGAAGCCTTCTGACTTAGGCAACCTTTGGTCAGAGTCATCCACATATATGTATCCCAGATTTGTCAATAACCGCCCTGATATCTTCGAGTGTTCGCCCTTATGACGGAGCTAAAACTATTAGAGAGGGGGTAAACCACCTTAGTGGAGCCCTCTCAGCCTCCTCTTTTCAAAAGCTCTTCCTGTGTCCCTGTCCATTCTTGATAGACTTCACAGGCTACCCCTGTAGTATTTTGAGGTATCCCATTGTTTTTGTTTTTGTTTTTTGGTTTTTCAAAGTAGGGTCTCACTCTAGCCAAAACTGACCTGGAATTCATTATGTTGTCTCAGGGTGGCCTTGAACTCTCGGTGACCCTCCTACTCTGCCTTCCAAGTGCTGGGATTAAAGGCGTGTGCCACCACGCCTGGTTTATCCCTTTGTTTTTGATTATACTATTCTGAGTGTGGTCCAGCTGCCTCATCCTTGAAAGAGGCAGGATTAGTGTGAGCCATCACATTCAGCAGGATCCTGTCACTGTCCTAATCCCCTAATATAACTGGTGTCCACAGTAAAGGTGAGCTGCCACACCTGGGTGAATTCTGTTGTTCTCAATAATCCTCTAAGCAGCTGGAAGTATTTAAACCTGAAATATGAACTCAGTAATGTTAAATCCATATATATCATAAATCAAGGTTACCTGTTTATATAAAGTCCTAGTTCTCCCAGAGCTTTAATTAAATGTAGCTTGTTTTGACTTTTTTTATGTTTCTTTTTCTTTTACCTCACAGCACCTGAGAACTGTATTTTATTAAAGCTTTAGTAACTTTGAACTAGAGAAAAATAAAAGGAAACCAAAATTACATATTGTCATTTTTGCCTTAAGATCTGCAAGATGGTATATAAGGTTTATGTGGCAACAGCAAGTCCCCAAGGACCTCAAGATCATTCCCTTAGCCAGGCACCCATGTGGGTCCCATGGCAACCAAGGTGACAGAGTAAAGACAGCCTACACATAGGGATTTTAAAATATTTGCTATGTAGGGTCTATGATTGATCTCGTCCACACACTTAGCCTTAAACCATGTCTTCACCTGAAGCAGTACTGACCAAATGAATAAGTAAATAAGAAGAAGAAGGAGGGCTGGAGAGATGGCTTAGCGGTTAAGCGCTTGCCTGTGAAGCCTAAGGACCCCGGTTCGAGGCTCGGTTCCCCAGGTCCCACGTTAGCCAGATGCACAAGGGGGCGCACGCGTCTGGAGTTCGTTTGCAGAGGCTGGAAGCCCTGGCGCGCCCATTCTTTCTCTCTCCCTCTATCTGTCTTTCCCTCTGTGTCTGTCGCTCTCAAATAAATAAATAAATAATTTAAAAAAAAAAAAGAAGAAGAAGAAGGAAAGGAAAAAGGAGAAGAGAAGGAGGAGGAGGAAGAAAAAAACTGAAATTAAATTAAATTCCAGCAAAATCTTTTGGGATGAATTATGATGGAACATTCCCCAGCTAAAATCTGTTGGACTGTTTAGATAGAAAGCCAAATTGTAATTTACCACATGTAATATGGACACCAAAAGGTGTCTATACACATTTAATTTTTCTAAATCCAAAATCAAACCAGGGAATACCAGATACAGTCAGTAATAAGTGTCTGTAACCAGTTGGCAATCAAACCAGAAAACATCAAGCAAAATTATGCACTCGTTTTTATGAAGGAATTTATAGCCACGTGGGGTCAGGCTGTCACCTGGACAGGTATGTTGCAGCTCTGCAGGGTCAAGGTGCCAAACGAAGCCTTCCTCTGTTGCCCAGGTCTGTCCATGTGTGCCCCATTCCCCACAAGGCTTTCTCAGCCGAGTATGCCATAGTGTTCTGGTCTTCCCTGGAGTCTCCCTGTGCCCACCCTGTTTCTGGTCACTGGCTGTCCACATAATGCTGGACTTGCTGAGAGCTATGAGCTGTTTGGGGTTTTACCCATGTGTGTCCCCATTGCGAGCCAGAGCCGGAGCCGGAGCCGTCACTGAAACCTCTGCATCCTAAGGGGCTGTGGGAGTCTCCCCAGATCCTGAAGCACCCACTTGGTGAGAAGGCTAAGGGCTAAGTCAGCCCTTCCAGGCACCACCTGGGCCCTTGATGCCAGCCTTATTCATTTTAGTTTTACTGGGGCCAGAAGGGGCTGCCTCTTCTCGCTTGTTTTGTTGTTGTTGTTGTCTTTGTTGTTTTTTTGTTTTGTTTTTCGAAGTAGGGTCTCACTCTAGCCCAGGCTGACCTGGAATTCACTATGGAGTCTCAGGGTGGCCTCGAACTCATGGCAATCCTCCTCCCTCTGCCTGGGATTAAAGGCGTGTGCCAACACGCCTGGTGCCTCTTCTCTTTTTATGTCCCCCATAGCAACCAGGAGAGCATCCTTCTGCCTCCTTGGCAACGGGCCTACAGGCCCAGGGCTGTGGCAGGTGACTGCCTCCTCCTCCCCCTCGGCCCCACCCCGCACCGTGCAGCGGGGCCAGGCTGGCTCTGTCTCTCCCGGGAAGGCCTAGCTGCAGCCGCTGGGACAATCCACCGCTTCCGGCTCAAGTCTTTGCTGCCATCAGCCCCCCAGAGTGTCCAACCTGATGAACATCCCTTCCTTTCCCCTTCACTCCAGCGCAGGTTTGTCCACATGTTCTCCAAGCAGAAAGAAAAAGAAAGTTGTAGAGAAGAAAAAGATTTACCCACTCAACTCTGGGTCTGGGAGCCATATGTTAAGGGAGTTTTGAGGCACCTTGCAATACCAATGAACCAATAAATTTAGGGTACCCCAGATCCTTGTCTTACGAATTCTGAAGAATTAAATCCCTGGACCAGAGGGTAAAACATAGAAAGACTTTACTAGATTAAGAGTAGAAAATTACAGAGAGCTCCTGCCTGTAGAAGGTAGGAGGGGGTAGAGGTGCATCTGGGAATAGAGGGTCCCCCCTATCTCAGCCCAGCAGGGCAGAGGTGAAGGGGACCAGAGCAGGGCCTGGAAGTTCAGGAAAGGTGATAAGCCAAAAGGAGGCCTGCCCTCCCACATTAGGATCTGTGTTTATCAGAGTGGGATTTTCCCTCCACGCAGGTGAGTCTGAGAGAGAGAGCTGATTGGCTGGCTCTGGAGTGGGGTGAGGGAGCTGATTGGATGGGCTGGGCCAGCCCTGAACCCTGGTTCTGTGGTCGCAGGCCCTCCCTCCTGGCTGGTTACCCGATTCTCCCTCACCTCGACCCTTTCTCTCCAGCTACAGCTCAACTCCCAGAGCTTCCGCACCCTCCCGAAGCAGAACTGCCAACTTGAGTTTGGGACAAAATTCAAACATTAGTCTGTGGAGACTTTGCACACTTCTAACACGCAACAGCACTGGATGAACGCCCCATTGCAAAGTAGAGGAAGAGGAGGAGAGAAAAATCTGACCAAAGCATTCATTTGAAGGGGATGTTTCACATCCAAATCATAACATTATGCATAGCAACTATCATATTCTGGTTTTTGAAATCATATATTATTTTTCAAGACCAACAATAATAGGTGATTTACTTTAAGGCAGTAGTGAGTTTATAAGGTGCATTGGTTTCCCTAATTCAAATATTTGCTTTCTTCGTATGGTAAGGTATAATTTCTTTAATAAATTCTGTCTGGCAGAATGGAGTGTTCACTGATTGTGATTTCCTTTTATTTCTATGGGTTCCTAGGTTTCCACCACCACCTATTCCTTTCCACTCACAGCCAAGCCTTATGCTGTGAAGCCGCAGGTCTTTGCTGGAAGTGATGCTTTCCCAAGATTGTCATTTTGAATTAGGAGCATTTTTCAGAACTTTTTTATTTATTTATTTTTTATTTTTGGTTTTTCGAGGTAGGATTTCACTCTAGCCCAGGACGACCTGGAATTCACTCTGTTGTCTCAGGGGTGGCCTCAAATTTACAGCGATACTCTGCCTCCTACCTCTGCCTCCCAAGTGTTGAGATTAAAGGCATACACCACGGTGCCTGGCTTGTCAGACCCTTTCTTACCATTCCCACTTAAAAAAAAAAAAATTATTTGAGAGAAAGACGATAGAGAGAGGAAGAAAGAAAGAAGAAAAAGGAAAGGAGAGAGAATGGGTCTATCAGTGCTTCCTGCCACTGTGAACAATCTCCAGATGCATGTGTCAGTTTGTGCAACTGGCTTTATGTGGGTATTGGGAATCAAATTTGGGCCATCAGGCTTTGTGACAAACACCTTTAGCTGCTGAGCCATTTCTGCAGCCCCACCAACCTCATTTTCACCAGCGCTCGGCACCACCAGACTTCACAATATTTTAATAATTTCTGCAATTTTCAATAATGGTGGGATTCCACTTCTCCAAGGTTTTTGTTTTGTTTTTTGAGGTAGCCTCTCACTATAACCCAGGCTGACCTGGAATTCAGTATGTACTCTCAGGGTGGCCTCAGATTCAGAGAGATCCTCCTACTTCTGCCTCTGGGAAGAGTGCTGGGATTAAAGGTTTGCACCACCACACCTGTCTTCCAGAGTAATTTATTTATTTTTTTATTAATTATGTGTACAGTGTGTATACAGCCGTGTTGGTACCATCATTAGCCTCCTCCCTGTCCTCCCTCCTCTGAAGGGACCCTCCTTGTTGGGGAATGTGGGTCATCTTATTTTATCTGTGTTTCACACAATTAATCTTCCATTATTCACTTTTATTTGTTTTTTAATTTTCTCTCAGATTACTACTATATCAGTTACTTTCTTGTTACTAGGGCAAAATGCCCAACCAGAAAGAGTAAGGAAAGGGAATCACTCTGTCTTACAGTTTCAGGGCAGATTTCTTCATGTGGGGGAAGCAGGCAGGAGCAGACCCTGACTCACATCAGCACATCAGCACACCAGCAGGAAGAAGGAACACAAGCATGCCGTGCAGAGCACCCTGTGACACACGTCCTCCAGCAGGGCTCTGCCTCCCGAGGATTCCAAAACCTTCCCGAACAGCATCACCAGCTGAGGTTTAAGGATTCCAACATTAGTCTGCAGGGGACATTTTACATACAAACTGCCACACCTACTTACATACAAATACATACAAATAAAGCTTCAGTACTATTTTTTCCTACACACATACACACACACTACACATTTCTAATGGCCACTTTCCTAGTGATCTGTGTGGTTAGGATGGGATGGACACATATATTTCCAACTTAGGCTGTTACTATCATCCCATGAGGACCAGGACATTTCTGTCTCTCACTCACATCCTTTTTTTTTTTAAGGCAAAAATGTGGAGAACTTATATCTCAGAATAATTTTCAAAATCAAGTAATATGATGGGAACTCCTAGCATGTATTAAGTGCCCAGCCAATTTTATTTATAGTTATTTTGATTTACAGTGCAGGGATCTCCCACACTGAGTCCTGCCATGAGAGCCTCATGTATCATGCGTCTCTAGAGAGGGAAATTATGAGTTTTATCTCTATATCTTCTCTGAATAACACATATCTCAGCCCTACTTTACTATCCAATTCAAGTTTGACTAGCAGTCTTTTCTTGCTGTTTCTAAAATATCTATTTCTTAATATTTTGATAGTTTCCCGCTGGGGAAAAGCCTTCTTCAAAAGCAATTAATCATGGAGCAGATGGAGTTATGCTGAGCACACAGGTCCAGTGGGTCCCAGCAGCAGCCCTGGGACGCTGGCTGCACCTCAGCCTGCCTGTGGTTGCTGGTGTTTCAAAAGTCACCTTCCCTTCCCTCTCCTCTATTTCCTGTTTCCCCTCCCTTTGCTTTTTATTCTTTCTCTTGTTTGTTGGAGGTAGGGTTTCACTCTAGCCCAGGCTGTCCTGGAATTCATATGTAGTCTCAGGGTGGCCTCGAACTCATGGTCATCCTCCTACCTTTGCCTCCCAAGTTCTGGGATTAAAGGTGTGAGCCACCATACCTGGCACTTTCTCTTCCCTTTTCTAATATCCCATCCTTCTGTAATATGTTCTCTCTGTTGTTAACATCTACCTTCTCCACCAGGGGCCACAAATAGGTGATTAGACTGCAGTATGTCATCTGATCTCTTAGCTTCTAATTACAGTGTGCCTCTTTCCAGGTGAGACTTAGCATAAGCCCTGTCATTCAGCTTCCAATTCTTCCATCTCTCCTTACTAAATGATTGCTGTCTCAGGCATGAATCACAACACGTAATGACACATGTAATGCATTCTAACCAAGTAAGTCACGTATGAGGGGAAGAAGTTGCCTTTTGGAACTCATGCCTTTAATGAATAATGTTGATTTTTCTATCACTGTTCATACAAAATGTCAGATGCATGGTGGTTTGAATGTATGTTCCCTATAGACTCAGGTGTTTTATTAAAGCTTATAACTTGGATCTCCAGCCACCTGGAGGGGAGGGGTAGGTCCTGGGCTGTAGCCCTAAGGAGTGTTTGGGGGCCAAACTAAATTGCAGCCCAAAGGTTTAAGAGAGCAGTGTGAGCTTGCTGCACATTTGTGTTTGTTGCTTTTGGTGGTTTCTCTCTGCTTGGACGTATGGAAGTGGCTTCTTCTGCCATTGGTGGAATGTCCCCCTGTATCTGTGAGCTGAAATAAACCCCTTCCTCCCCTAAACGGTGGCTGGTTTGGACGTTCAGCCCAGCACTGTGAAGCTGTCTATAACCATGTGCAAGAGGCAATTGTGATAGCACAGAAAACTAAGCATTGTCCAATATCCTTGCTCAAGACGAGAGAGAGATCACTGCAGTCCCACCTACCCCCCTTCAATAGGAGCCGCTCTGCATCTTTCTATTTCTCTGTTTCTCACGAGCCCCTGGCATGTATAGTTTTCTTGGAAAATAAGGTAAGCTATAAAAGCATGCCCTCACCTAAGACATCCAGATCCTAATCCCTCTATTCCATTAATGTTTCCTTACATGCCAGCTTCTTTGCAGATCTAAGTTGGGGATATTACAAATTAAAAGTTATTCTGAGTCAGGCGTGATGGTGCACGCCTTTAATCCCAGCACTTAGAAGGCAGAAGTAAGAGGATCACTGTGAGTTTGAGGCAACCCTGAAACTACATAGTGAATTCCAGGTCAGCCTGGCCTAGAACAAAACCCTTCCTCAAAAGAAAAAAAAAAAAAAAACAAAAAGAAAGAAAAAAAAAAAAAACGATTCTGGTTGATCTAGAGAACCCACTATAAATTAAGGGATCCTCTACACTGAACACATGTAAGTAAATTTAAAAATATATTTTTGTTTTTGTTTTGTTTTTCAAGATAGGGTCTCTCTCTAGTCCAGGCTGACCTGGGATTCACTATGTAGTCTTCTCAACCTGGCTTCAAATTCACAGTGATCCTCCTAACTCTGCCTCCTGAGTGCTGGGATTAAAGGCGAGTGCCACCACACCTGGAAAAAAGTAATTACAAAGTACAAATTCAGGGATCCTTAGAAGAAGTAAGGATATGTGATGAGAGTTTGGAGTGACATGAGGAAAGAAAGGACCATGACCTATGCGGTACAGGAGGCTTCCAGCAGCTAACAAAGGCAAGTACTACATTCTTGCAGGTGCCCCCCTCAGGTCCATTTCTTTAGCCCATTGAAATCAGTCTGAAATTCAAGTCTCCAAGCCCATAGGCCAATGACTCTATCTTATCTTAACCCAATATATCGATGGGAATTTTACAGCAGTCATAAGAAACAAATAAGGGTAGCATTTGTTGCCATTTACAACATTCACCTAGCATTAAGACGTTCCAGAATCCACAGTGGCAGTTATAGACCAAGCATTGATTAGGGTGATCAGATGTATTGTGGCTATTTGAATAAAGAAGAGGCCCCCCATAGTCTCACGAGTTTGAGTAATTAATCCCCAACTGGTGCTGCTTTGGGGGAGGTTGTGGAGCCTTTGGGAGGCAGAGCCTTGCTGGGAAGCTGTGTGAGTAGCGGTGGGACTTGGGGGTGTTGCATCTCAGCCCCTCGTGGCCCTGTGCCCACCCTCTCCTTTCTCCCCGGCGATGTGGGGACGTGACAGCAGCTGCTGGATTCTGCTGGGCTTGCCCTGCCACCGTGACGCCTCCCCTCTGCACTGCCAGCTGTGGTAGGTCCTTCCCTTCCATAAACTACTCCTGGTTGGGCATTTTGTTCCAGCAACAAGAAATTAACTACTACATGTATCCCTTGGCTTTTCTTGCATAGTAAATAATCAAGATTGCAGTCCTTTAAGGCAATAGAAATCTGTTTATCTCAGAATTCTAAGTAATTGCATGGATCTTCAGTATGCACAAGGCTCCCCTCAGAGGTTGTTCAGATGTTGGTTAGGCTCTTCCCGGACTCTGCAGTCAGCTGCCCGGTCACTAGGGATGGTGTGGTGTATGAGGGGCACAGTTGGTGAGATTTGTCCGTGAGAAAGTCCGAGCAGGATTACTCATGGCATTTGGGCAGAATTGCAAGAGAAGCGGTGATAATGAGTAATGTCATATCATTGACTTGGAGCCGGTCTTGTGTTTTACCAGCTAAAGTCAAGTCATAGGTGAATTTTCTTTTTCCTTTCTCTTCTTTTTTTGGGGTGTGTGTGTGTGTGTTATATGTAGTGTTTGTGTGTGTGTTGTATGCATGTGTCTGCAGATGTACACACCTAGTGGACACATGAGTAGAGGCCAGAGAAGGACTCTGGGTTTCCTCGTTATCATTCTCAGCCTGATTTCCTTAAGACGGCGTCTCTCGGCGCGCCTGGAGCTGCGTCTCTCTTGTGAGATGGTCTGAACGGTGAAGCCCAGTGATCCTGTCTCTCACCCACTCAGCACTGCGGGCGTAGGCACAAGTGGAAACACTGCCTTTTGATGTGGGAGTTGAGCTCAGTTGAGCTACCTCCCCAGCCTCTAGATCTCACTTGTTTTTGTAATTTAATATAATTGTATATATAATTGTATATATTATATATATTATATATAATATATAATATATTATATAATTGTAAGTTTTAAAACTTTTTTTTTGAGACAAGTCTCACTAACCCAGGCTAACTAGAAACTCACTCTGTGGCCAAGGCTGTCCTTGATTTCATGGCAAATCTCCCAGGTGAGCTCCTGGAGTGCATGAGCTTCCAGAACCAGCCACATTCTGACTTCTTCTTCCTCTTCTTCTTCTTCTCATTATTATTTAGAAACTTTGTGTATACACATCATGTGTCAGCACCATCATTTTCCACCTCCTTGCTTCCACTCCACTGAGGGCTCTCTTCAGTGAGAACCTATGTCCCAAAGTCAGCATTACATTGAAGCTTACCTGTATGCAATTTACCTCTGTGGTTCTAAACCTTGTCACAGATTGGTGTTGACCTCAGCTGTAAGGACTCTGGCCTCCTTTACTAGTCTTGCCAAGCCTTCCAAAAGTATCTTTCAAAAGATCAGTTTATAGCTTGGTTTATAAAAAGTCCCATTTTTCTTTCAGACTGTATAGCATTTTTTGAGACAGAATTCCTCCATCAATTTTAGAACCTTTGTACTGAGTTTGAAGTCATAAACTGGGGTGTTTGGAGACAATTTTAGAAACCTAGAAATCCTAATGTCATGCGGTGTTTTTTTTAATAATGGCCTCCAGGCAAGCAGAGGCCGTTTTCTCTATTCTTAGAACATTCAGCTCAGAGTGGCTGGTTTATCTGGTCTACAACTGCCATCTTGACATTCTTAACTCAGATTTCCAGCTAGCTAGCTTGGACACTTTTCAGATACGCATTAGCTCCATGTCCAGCCTTGTGCTTATTCCTCTGAGATACGCTATCTGCCAGTGCACCGGCGAAGGCTCTCCGTCTGTGCAGCATATGCGATTGAAACACAGAACACAAACAGAAGAATAGAGGTGACAATAATTGAAGAGACAGTGACAATCCATCTCTGGGTGAGATGAGGTTGATAGTGTGAGTCTTCGTTCAAAGTACCAAGCCATGCTCTTCAGTAAGGAAGGACCTCAGCTTCCCCAGCCTCTCTGAGCATGTGCACTAACCTTCCCAAATGTTGTCACTACCATGAAAAACTGATTTGGTTCCTTAGCTCTCTCCTTACTTCTCTCTTCTTTATCTCTACCTCACCCTTTTCTTATACCAAAAACTGGGTGGGTTTGTCCCACCCATTCCATAAACTCTAATCTTTGTGCCCTTTATATGTATCTTGTAAGCATACACCCCAGTAAAGTTTAGGAGCAGAATCCTCTCTGGCAAACAGCACCACAAAGACGAATGAAAGACAGATATTGCCAGTGTACTGCAAAGATCCCGAACTAAGAATTTTCTTCTGCCGGGCATGGTGGTGCACGCCTTTAATCCCAGCTCTTGGGAGGCAGAGGGAGGAGGATTGCCATGAGTTCGAGTCCACCCTGAGACTACATAGTGAGTTCCAGGTCAGCCTGAGCTACAGTAAGACCCTACCTCAAAAAAAAAAAAAAAATTCCTTCCTTGCTCTGGTGGCTTACCTTCAAAGGAAGTTACTGTGTCAACACTATGATTAGTTTTGACTATTTTAGAATCTTAAGATGGTAAATCATACAGGACCTCTCCTCTTTTGTGTCTGGATTCTTTTGCTCGATATGCCTTAGACCCGAACATGTTGTTATACATATTGCAAACTGTTCCCTTTGTTGTTACACATCTGCTTTTGTTCATTGGCACAACTCATCTATTTTCTGTTCTGAGAGTTTCACACATTTTTTTTTCCAGAATGTTGTGGACATAGAATCATATACTATGTAGCCTTTGTGCCTGGCACTTTTCTCTTAACATGTATTTGAGATGCTTCCATATCATTTTGTTGCTGTTCACTCCTGGTTGCTTTGTGGTTAGAGTGTGTGTGTGTGCACGTGCTCACTCACATGTAGGTGTGTATACACTGGGGAGTGGACACAGGACCCCATGTGTTCATACTTTTTAATTGCTGAATACTCTGCCATATACACCAGAAAAGTTGAGTTAGTTTTTTTCCCTCCCCACACCCCAAATCCTATTCACTGAGTCCTTTCTCCAGTCCCCCTTTCCCTCCCTCTTGGTTCACTTTCTATACATGGGCTGTGGCCCTATAATTAAGGCATTTTTCCCATGACTTCCTCCCGGGTCCTCATCTTCACATGCACCCCTAAGCATCTCCTGCCTCAGCAGCTGGACCACTCAGTGGTCCTCTCTGCCAGTCCCATGTCTTGGGACCTCTGAATTTCCTCTAGTCCCATAAACCTGGTGCCCAGATCTAGTTCGTGGCCCTCTATTCACCCTGGATTTCCATGTTCAAATTCTTACCATGTGCGCGCTGCCCCTTGCCCAGCCCACCAGGTTCTGCCTCCTGGGACTTCAGCCCTTGTCACTTAGTGCACGCCCAGAGCTGGGCTGCGATTGCCGGTGCCCCATCTCCCTAAGCTCCAGAGGAAAGCCTCCCAAATGGCTGTGCCGACAACATGCTCCTCAACATCATTACTGTTTCCATGCTCTGTAATTAAAGGTAGCTTCAAATGCTACTCCCAAAACATCAGTAAACCTCATCAGAGCTTATTTTTAAAAAAATCGGACCAATTAAACTGCTTTGCTCACTTGCAATTCCATCTTCCCCTGGGAACTGGTAATGACTTTGGCACTCTGAGCTTTCATTTTCCTTTCTTTGGGGTTGAAATGGGGACAGTGAGCTCAGCTAGGGACGGGAGTGGGACGGAGCAGGCCCTTCCTCTCTTGTTACCTCTTTTTTGTGATATAGAGCATTTCTTTGTAAAATATTGTCTATTTATTTGAGAGGGAGGAAGAAAGGAGAGAGAGGAGAGAGATAGAGTGAGTATGGGCACGTCTGGGCCTCCTGCTACTTCAAATGAACACCAGAGGCATGAGCCACTAGGTGCATCTGGCTTTACGTGGGTCCTGGGGAACTGAACCTGCACTGCCAGGCTTTGCCAGCAAGTAACTTTAACCACTGAGAAATCTCTTCAGCCTATGGTATAGAGCATTTCTGAAAAACAGCCTAAGGACAGTTTTGAACAGTCTAGAAGTATATTGCTGGTCCAGACTCTTAGGAGTGAGTTATGGTCAGCAAATCTTAACAGGAAACGCCGTAGTAAAAGTGACTGAATGGGCTGGAGAGATGGCCTAGAGGTTAAGACACTTGCCTGTGAAGCCTAATGACCCATGTTCCGTTCCCCAGGTCCCACGTAAGGTAGATGCACAATGATGCAAGCATGCGCGGTCTCCATGTGCACAAGCGGGGTGGGGGCGCATGTCTGGAGTTCACTTGCAGTGGCTGAAGTCCTGGGTGCGCCAATCCTCTCCCTCCTTCCCTCCCTTACTCTCTCACAATTTAAAAACAAAGGCCAGTCTGGCTTGCTTCGTAAACAAGTGATCATAGAAGCCAGGGTGCCTTGCAGGGCCACCTCTTAAAGATTAGAAGTGGAGCCAGGCGTGGTGGCGCATGCCTTTAATCCCAGCACTCAGGAGGCATAGGTAGAAGGATCGCCATGAGTTCGAGGCCACCCTGAGACTCCATAGTGAATCCCAGGTCAGCCTGGGCTAGAGTGAGACCCTACCTTGAACCCCCCCACACACACCAAAAAAAAAAAACAACAAAGAATAGTGGCCCAGGAGTGGTGATGCACACTTGTAATGCTGGCACCAGAGAAACTGTCAGGAGAATTGCATGTTCCAGACTCCTTGGAGGACGTCATGAGATTCTGTCTCAATCAATCAATCAATCAATAAAGTTGAAAACAATCTGTCTTGCATATCCTTTTCACCCTTCCCATCTCCAGTTCTTAGAACTCTTATTTTTTTGAGGTAGCCACGCCCAACTCAGTTTTTAGAACTCCTAAACTTGATTGAACTTGACTCCTGGTGAGCTCTTCTCAACAAGTCATGCGTGAGCAACAGCGTAGCAGTTTACAGTCAGCGTGGGCCCTGGTGCTCTGGGCTTCTACCTGAAATACCTTACACGCTTTGGATAAGAGAGCATGGTGGGCTTCAACTTTTATGGTGCCTGATATAGTTGGGAGTCTTCTGCCTGTGATTGTAGCAGTATGTACCTTAGTATTGGCACCCATCATGATGATGGTGGTTAGGAAGATGATAACAATGATGATGACCACACAGATCAGAGGGTCTACTGAGTGGAACTAGAGGGCACATTGCTATGTTCAACCTTTTCAGCTTAAGACCCTGCTAAGAGGGGATGTGTCCCAAGTTTCCTCCGTGTTGAGAAGGCTGTACTGGGTTTCACAGGTGATTCCTGTGCAATTGTTAGTATCCATTGTGTGATGTCGTTTAATACTTGAGACATATCACCACTCTACTAGCCAGATGGCACAGTGTGGGGAGGCTCTCAGGACTCCCAAATTCTTTCCTCGCCTTGCTAAGAAAACTTGAGCAACCCTTACCATTTTTTCTTTCCTTTTAGATTTTATTTATTTTTCCTCTTGCTATGCAAATTCCTGTTGAAGAGGAGATTAAGGGATAAAGATGACATATCTTTAATTTATAGAGTCAGTACACTAAGCAAATAAAAGGTCAAAAAGCAAAGATGCCTGGAGAGCTTGAGAGAGTGGACTTTCCTATGCAGAGTGGGATGTCTGCTTTTTAGTGAACTGCAAAGTTCACTTCTCTGGATGAGCTAAAGTGTATGTGCAGAATGGCAAGAAGGTGGGAGAGGAGTGTCTCTGTGTGGAACCTGAGTTCCCAGGTCTTTCTTCAAGCGCTCCTGCTAGGCTGCAGCTCAGGATCAGGAGTGCAAGCTCCCTGTGGAGTCAAGACCTGCATGGCCCAAGGAGCACAAGAGCGGGGCTGGTCTGCTGCTTCATGGTCAAGAAGGATGGAGATGAATGATGTCCTGGTCTATCTTCTGTCACCTTCCTCTTGCACCATTTCATCTTCTCATCTGTCTTTTCAGTTTGACTTGGGTAAAAATAACATCTTGCATCATGCTTAGGGTTGAACCCATGGCGTTTTATTTACATGATAGACGAGAGTTCTACAACTGAGTTACAGCCCAGGATCTTGGTTTTTTTACACAGGGTCTCACTATGTACTTTAGGCTGGCCTGCAACTAGCAATGTAGCCCAAGCTGATCTTGAACTCACAACTCTCTTGCCTGTACCTCTGAAGGGCTGTGATTACAACCATGTACCATCATGTTTGACTTGACAAAAAAATTAAATTGTGTTTTGTTAAAATTTTCTCTTTTTCATGTGAAGTTTTTAGTTAAAAATATCTTTGTGTATATGTCTTATATGTATGTGATATGCCTGTCACATGTGCCATGGTGTGTGTGTGTGTGTAGACCAAAAGGATAACTCCAAGTGTTGGTGCTGATTTTCTGCCTTGTTTGTGGTAGACATTCTTGGTTGTTCTCTGCTGCGGATGCCAGGCTAGGTGGCCCATGAGCTTTCTAGATTCTGTAGTCTCCATCTTCCACTTCACCATAGGAGGTATGGGAATACCAATGCTTGGATTTATGCAGGGTCTGAGGATCTGGGCTTGTATAGCAAGCGTTTTACCCTCTGAGCCATCTCCCCAAAGGCTCATATGCAGTTTTGAAAACAAATATTGTTGTATAATCAGCCATCACAATCAGGTTAGAAGAAAAGTCCCTTGGCTCTGGAAATCATGCATTTTATTTCTTATGCCTATGACGTAGCCTTTCCAGAATGATCTCAGAGTGGAATCCCGTGGGATCTAGCCCTTCATTTCATTCATGTACAGTGCTAACTGGTATTAGGGTATATATAGATGCAATGCATTTTGTTTATCCATTCACTGTGTGTAGGCGGTTATTTTTTGTTTTGTTTTGAGCTATTATGAGAAAAAGTACTATAAATATTTGTGTGCAGGTTTTGTGTGAGCAAAACTTTTCATTTTCCTTGAGTAAATATTCAGAGCAAAGTGGTTGGGTCATATGCTAAGTAGAACGGGATCCTTTTATATTAGTTTTGAAAATACCACATGCAAGACGGGCATAATCCTCTTTCCAGTTTGGTGACAATTCACTTTGAAAAGTCATTTCTATGAAGAATGCATCTTCGGGCTGGAGAGATGGCTTAGTGGTTAAGCGCTTGCCTGAAAAGCCTAAGGACCCCAGTTCGAGGCTCAGTTCCCTAGGTCCCACATTAGCCAGATGCACAAGGGGGCGCACGCGTCTGGAGTTCATTTGCAGAGGCTGGAAGCCCTGGCGCGCCCATTCTCTCTCTCTCCCTCTATCTGTCTTTCTCTCTGTGTCTGTCGCTCTCAAATAAATACATAAATTAATTAATTAAAAAAAAGAATGCATCTTCACAAAACTTCAGGCTAAATGTTCTTTGTGTGTGGGTGTGCTGTGGTAAACATGTGTGTGCATGCTCATCTGTATGTGTATGAGCACTCATGTACAGATGTGTGTGCATGTGTGTGTGTGTGTGTAGGCCAGAGGATGATGTTCATTATCTTCCTCCCTTGTTTAATTTTTTGAGTCAGGTTTTCTCACTGAGCGTGGAGCTAGTTCATGGATTTGACTAGTCTAGCCAGCCAGAAAGCCCAGGGGTCCTCCTGTCTCCACGTCCCTGTCCCTAGCTCTGCTCAGGTGGCTGCTGGACCTCACATTTACCTAGGTCCTGGAAACCCCAACACGGGTGCTCCTGCTGCCATGGTGAGCCCTTTACCAACTTTGCCAAGGGAGCCATCTCCCCGGCGCTGAAGCTACATTTTCTGAAAACACATTATCAATATGCATCCATGTTCTTGGGCAGGAGCCAGAATTTTGTCCGTGTTCACCAACCCCTTAAGTAGTCTTGATTAGTGCCCAGCACATATTTAGGCCTCACAGTATGTGTGTGTGTGTGTGTGTGTGTGTGTGTGTGTGTGTGTGTGTATTTTTTCTGAGTATTTTTTACTGATAATTTTATATATGAATGCACTTTAATCATAATCCCTTCCAATTACTTTCATTAACCTCTGCTTCCCCTGCCTAATTCTAATAAACCCACACCTCTATTTTGATGTCTCATTCTTTTTTTTTTCAATTTCATCCATCCTCTGTGTCAAAAGGTTGATAGTCTCAATATTGTTCAGGGGGTAGCGACCTCCATTGTGAGGCATGAATGCACTGATCCCTTCAAACTTAAAACTCTTAAAAAAGAAACTTCTTAAAACTCACCATAGTGTTTATTTTTGAACATATGAATTTATTAGTACTTTTTTTCCTGCTTTAATGTTTGGGTAGGTAGGGTCTCTCTCTCCAGCAAGGCTGACCTGGAATTCACTATGTCATCTCGGGGGACCTTGAACTCCTACCTCTGCTTTTGCTCTTATTTTTCAATCTGAATTTGTGCATGATTTTATCTTTAATTTATGCTTCTTTGATATATGATCGCTCTAGGAGTTTATTCTCCCCAATTAGAAGATCATTGTATTTTTAAAAGGGAAGTTCATAGTCAATTTACCAGCATCTTTAAACAAATGATTTGGTTTGCCCTTCATCCATTTGCTTTCTCAATCTCCCTTTCTTTTGCAGAATTTGAGCTTCTACAAATCAAATGCACAACATGTTATATTAGCCTCCACCCTAACCAAACACTTTCCTTGCAACAGCTTTGCCACTTTGACAGTATGGCCAATCCTTTTTGTGGGATGTTGAAATTCCAATGTATTTCATCCCTCCTGAACAAAACATACATTGAAAAGTAGTTTATGGCAGTGATCTTTAAAAACCTATTTGTCTCTAGTGATGTGCAGTCAGTATGTCCCAACAGTGCTAGGATGGGGATTTTCTTCCTCCCTGAGGCTCTTGACTTCTCTGGCACTGGGGTCCGGGTTCCTGGGAGCACCTCTGCACAGCCTCCTACATCCACAGAACCTCGTCCCTCAGACCAGACTTCCACGGATACAGTGCCCTTCTGCGTATTCCTTCTGGACCCTCAGAATCCTTACGTATGGGCTTCTAATGTGAGAGAGCAGACAAGCTTTTGCTGCCCCCTCAAAGTGCTGCCTGAGATAACGTGGCGTAATCAATGGTGTTTCATTCTTGTTTTCCCAGCAATGCCCCTAATCTATGCTATGATGGGAAACTTGCCAGTCTCTGATGATTTATAATTAGAACCCCTTCCTAGAATTTGTAAAAATATTATCTTAGTTTTTATTGCTGTAATAGTTCCTTTTCTCATTTGTCTCTACATACTCTAAAAATGCAAATGCTGATGGCATTCCATGTCATCCAGGTCTCATTTTAAAGCTGATGCCTTGTTGTGGTCCTGGTGGTAAACGAATTAAGAACAGGGTGAGTCCTACTTGTAACCCTTAATGTTTTCAGTTTCGCCAGGCGCGGTGGCGCACGCCTTTAATCCCAGCACTTGGGAGGCAGAGGTAGGAGGATTGCCATGAGTTCGAGGCCACCCTGAGACTACATAGTTAATTCCAGGCCAGCCTCGACCACAGTGAGACCCTACCTTGAAAAACCAAAAAACAAACAAACAAACAAAAAAGTTTTCAGTTTCTTGCTTATAGTACAGAAACTGTTATTAAAAGGCAGTCTTATCTAAAGCCATTCCACACTAGGGTCCCAAACTACAATAGAAACACAAAACTCCAACATTAGTTTTATAAAAATGCCTATATAAAAATATTACACTAAGTGCTTTTACATGCCTTATTTAATTAATATCTCCATTAACTCCATGGTATTATTATTTTCTGCAATTGTAACTGATAGTAATGAAACATGGAGTGATTACTCACTCAATGTCATCCAGTAATGTATTGTCCCCTTGAGGTTTAATTTATATATTAAAATTTAAAACTTTTAATGTATACATCTTAGGCTTCTGCATAAAACTGGCTAATATGCAGGTCTTGTTATTTAACATTGCATTCCTAAATCATTGCATCACTTTGTACACCATAAACATACTCAACTCTATGTCCATTTATAATAAAGAATAAAAATTAATTTAGAATATTAAAAGGAAATAGGTTTTTAAAGTAGGAAAATGGCATGCAAGATTCAAGGGAGCCATGATATCCCCCCTTTGTTGGAGAGTTTATATTAGTCTCAGTCTGCAAGAGCCTGTTTTAAAAGTCATTGAATTTATCTCCCTGCTTATCCTTGTGGAAGTCTCGCTCCCCTCTCCTGAGGTCTGCGCTGTACCCTGGGCCTGGCAACTCTCCCAAGCTTTCCTTAATTCTTCCTATTCAATTCAGTTCGCACGTTCACTGAATCCTCTCTGGGCCTTTCTCATCAGCGGGGTGCACAGGTGACAGAGGACAGTCCTTGCTGGGGGATGTGATGTGCATCCTAAGAAGCACCTGGGAGACCAGGCTATGCTGATCATCCCCTGGGACTGAGAAACGGGATCAGCGGAGAAGAGTGGGGGCTCTGGAACTGGCCACCTCGGTGCTAAATTAGCCACTCCTGGCAGCTTCTCCTCCCGTGTGACCACGTGGATGTCACCTGACCTGACGTACAGCGGTTGAGAGGAAAACCGGAATTGTGATGGGAGAGGTCAGCCGAGAGCCCAGAACAGTGAAACCTCGGTGAGTGCCAGAATTTACAATGACAAGAGTGAGTTTTTCCATTTTAGCTAAGCTGCAAACCTGAGTGACAGCGATGCCTGACAGAGCCCCTCCAGAGACAAAACCTTCTCTATTGCCTGTGAGTCACCTCGTCAGTTTGGTTTCTCACACAGTCATGCTTTATAATGTGTTGCTGCTTTTGGCCAAGGGACCACACATGTGACCCATAACAGACCACACACGTGACTCACATAGCTCGGTGCATGGCAGACTGGACCATGCAGGGCTGTGATGTCACATAGCAATGAGCTCACCCAAGAACACACTGCTCAGTGCCGTGGTTTGAGTGTGCAATGCCCTCCTATTAGGCGTGCGTGTTTGAACACTTGGCTCCCAGATGGAGGCGCTATTTGGGAAGGTTCTTGAGCCTCTTAAATGCTCCGCGTGATTCATCTGATCAGTCCGTTTTCTGTTCACCCTCTCCTTCCTGACTGTGGATGCAGTTTGACCAGCCGGCTTCTGCCATGCCTTCTCCACCATGAAAGTTTGTACCTCCCGCAACTGGAGGGTGGAATAAACCCTTCCTTCCTCAAGCTGCTTCTTGCCAGGTATTTAATCACAGCAATACAGAAAAGTAACTAATACACTCAGGATGTGTCCTTGCTGCCAAGTGGCACCTGTCTGCATAAAACCCAGCTCTTTATTTCTTCTACTTCTGAATCTCACCATCTGCACCTACCGCCCATTCCCAATCTCTTCTTTCATTTAGTACTTCCAAAGGAAAGATCTGTTAATGTCTCAGTATTCCACCAACACGTACCTATAGAAACACAGGAACAAACCATTTTGTTCTTATCTCTGCCCAGGCAAGGAGATAATATTATACTCTGTACCAGGAAATTCCTAAAAGGCATGAGGAAAAATGTGAGGTTAATGAAGCCAGCAGACATTGAGTATGTGGCAGGGGCATGCCATTGCTGTCTGGCATCCTGCAATGGCAGGAGAGAAAGTGAGTTTCAGTGTTGCACATTACCTAGTAAAACTGACTTGTCTGGGTATAAGGGCCTCTTATAGCTGTCTGACGGCGTTACCATCCCATTAAGTGAGACCCCCAAGTACCTCACCCAGACATTGCTATGACTATGGTGACAATGTTGTAGCCACATTCTGTTGCCTAGAAACAAAAACTTCTACCATGATGTTAAAGCCTAACCATTTATAGCTTCAAATTCTATTGGTAGCAATTGCCACCTGGCACACAGACCCTGTTTTCACATACTACCTTCTTGAACACATGGGAAGCTACAAATAGCTCAGTGTGTTCCTATCAGATGCTTTTCGTGTATAAGTGGTAGGAGAGATTAGGGCTAAGTTGAATACCAATTCAAAGAAAAAATAATCAGTCACTTAGAACTTGGCAACCCGTGTTGTTTGAAGTATCGAGTATAATTTTCTTCTTCTTAAAATCTTTATGTATATAGCAGTGGTGACATATATTAAATAGTCTCATATTTTGAGGTAGCTTGTTAAACTTGAATTCTAATTATTTTTTATAATTGTTTTTGTTTATTTTCATTTATTTATTTGAGAGCAACAGAGAGAGAGAGAGAAGCAGAGAGAGAGAGAGAATCGGCATGCCAGGGCCTCCAGCCACTGCAAACGAACTCCAGATGCGTGCGCCCCCTTGTGCATCTGGCTAATGCAGGTCCTGGGGAATGGAGCCTCGAACCAGGGTCCTCATGTTTCACAGGCAAGAGTTTAACTGCTAAGTCATCTCGTCAGCCCGGCTCTAATTATTTTCATGCTACAATTGTACATAGAAATGAAAAGTTGGTATTCAAGGGGAAGGGATGCTTCATTTTAGAAATATTTCTTTGTATATTTCTTTTAATATGAACGTAAGACAAATCTTTCCTGGATTAAATATTCTATTTAAGAAATTACTTTGAGGGCTGGAGAGATGGCTTAGTGGTTAAGTTCTTGCCTGTGAAGACTAAGGATCCCAGTTTGAGGCTTGATTCCCCAGGACCCACGTTAGCCAGATGCACAAGGTGGCGCATGAGTCTGGAGTTCATTTGCAGTGGCTGGAAGCTCTGGTGTGCCATTTTCTCTCTCTTTCTCTCTGCCTCTTTCTCTCTCTCTCTGTCTCTTGCTCTCAAATAAATAAATAAAAAATAAACAAAAAATTGAAAAAAAAATTACTTTGAAAGCTGGGCGTGGTGGCACACGCCTTTAATCCCAGCACTCAGGAGGCAGAGGTAGGAGGATCGCCGTGAGTTCAAGGCCACCCTGAGACTACATAGTGAATTCCAGGTCAGCCTGGACTAGAGCGAGACCCTACCTTGAAAAACCAAAAAGAGAAAAAAAGAAATTACTTTGTTACCAATCGAGTGCTCTCTTTCTCTCTTTCTCTTTCTCTCTCAGTATTGTAAGGTTCTTGGGTTCTTGAAGAATTGAAGAAAGTGCACAAAATTACTTAAAGCAGCAGCAAAGGGCTTTATTAAGAGCAAGCAATGATCACAGTTTGAACACAGAGCCAAAGCAGGCCCCTCGGGAGGAGAGAAACCAAGGGCCCCGGGAATGGCCTGGGTCTCCTCACAGGGTGTTCATGGAAGGACGAACTGGCGTATGGAGTAGAGTTTATATGATTCCCTTGTTTGATTGACAGGTTGGGTCACATAACATTTTCTTGATTGTGCACATCCCTTCCCGTGATGCATAGGATTTTAATTGTATGTACACCTAGTTATGCATAGGCATAAGATGGTAAATAGGGGTTTCTCCCAAAAAGTTCTCCTAGAGGACACAGTTTGTCTTACTATGCATGTGCCCAAGACCATCCCAGGCTGGATAGCCCCATGTTGCTTTTGTCCTGGATCTATCTAAGAATATATTTGAGTGGATACAGATCACAAAAGAGCAGTAATGGAAAAGAGGAGAAAACTACTTTATTGCTTAGAGAGGGGGTGTATGTGCAGTTTGGGGCAGCTGGGGCCCCAGGTTCTCAATAGGCTGCCAGCTACATTGTATCGGAGAAGGTGTTTCCACTGCTCAAGCCAAGCCGCATCCCAGATGCCTAAAACATTCCTTACGTTTACCTGTCTTAGCTTCATGCCTAAAATACATTCTTCTAGAGCTGAACAAAATGTGCATTTGAGGACTGAGCTCTGCAGTTAAGAGCACTTTCTGTGCAAGCATGAGGGCATGGGGGGGCCTGAGACCCACGGAGTTTCAATCTCTGGAAGCCACGTTAAATAGATAGGCATGGGCGCACCATCTGCAAGGGCCTCCGTGAGAGAAAGGGACCAGTAAGATATTCTGGTTCAAATATGAACAGGCAGAAGGAGGATGTAGGTGGACAGCTGCCGTTTCCTCTGACTAGGGTTGATTGCAGGTGAGCGCATAGAGCACTGCACGGGCACATGCATGTATACGTGTATCTTACCCACCACACACACACACACACACACACACACACACACACTCACATACAGATGTGCACACACACAACACACACACATTATACCCAAGCACAAAGAAAGTATTGCAATTTTGCTCATCAAACAAAAATTGGGACTCAAGAAAGAATAAAAATATTCAGCTATAAATTAATCTTATAGGCTCCATGCTAGAATGAATTTTGTTTTGCTTTTGTTTTAGATTGAATCAGGGTCTCCTGTGTAGCCAACGCTTTCCTCAAACTGTCCTAGATCTCATTCCGTAGTCGCAGGCTGGCCTTGAACTCATGGCCGTTCTCCTACCACTGCCTCCCTAGTGCTGGATTAAAAGTGTGCACCACTACACCCAGCTAAGACTCTATAATAATGCTGGGATAACAAGCAAGTACCATTATGCCCTCCTCAGAAGAAATTTCAATTATTATCTTATTATTTTATGATTTGTTGTCAAAAGCAAAATACATCTTCTAGGAAGGTAGGTTGAGACTGGCAGACAGCTCTAGGATCAGCAAGGTCAGAGTTAAAGAGATGTCTCTTGTTCCTTCCCAGAAATATTTGACCATTGTCATATCATGACCTTGTAAAGATGCAGGTTAAGATTGTTACAGAGTTTCCTTTAATGTCCAAGGGAACTTACCCAGGTCAACAGATGACATGTTTGAAAACAATCCCCTAACTGTGAGGTACATTATGCATGTAAACATTTATTTTCTAAATTCAATCTCATTATGTTTTCGCAGATCACATAAAGAGATTGGGAGATGGTTTAGGAGGGGAAGAGAAAATGCTGAGAGGAACTGGCTGACATGGGGGCGGTCCGCCTGCTTGCCCTTTCAGGCATGCTTTGACTGTTTCTGGAGCGTTCAGATGGAACACAGGTAGGAGATGAACAGCAGGGAAATAATCCTGGAAGGCTCTGTGAGGACTCGCATCTCTAGCCTCATTTTCCTATTTTGCTAACCATTTCTGACAAACATGGTCTCAAGGATTATAAATATATGTGTAATCTCATTTTTTTCTGATATTTTAGGAAACTGTTGGTGTGGTGGGAAGTGGGCATGTTTGACTACCTCATCATGATTTCTGAACCTTAATCAGTGGAAATGATTGATTGTCTTGACAGCTGACTGTCTCTTCAGGCTATTTGGATCTGCAGGGCTGGTGTTCTGGAAGGTACTGTAGAGGTGTTGGCACTATTAGTTAGGTAGCTACTACCAGAGCTGCCTGAAGCATGGGCTTGTGACCTGAACAAGCCAGCTGTGACTTTTAGATCTGAACCATCTTTGTAATAATTAAAGAAATCTCAAATCTCACATACACAGAAATATCTATATTGTGAGAGAGCAGAAGCAGGTTTTACGGAACTCACAGAGCTAGGTTTGAATCCCAGCCTTGTGTCTGGCCACTGATCAAACCTTGCAATTTGATCTTGAGCCAATTATGAATGTCCTGGAGCTAGTCTCTATATTCATCAAAACCGAATGATAACAACTACACAACAGACTTGGTAAAGATTCCATGAAATGAGTTTTTTAACATCACACCAAACCTTTTTTTTTTTTTGAGGCAGGGTCTCACATAGTCCAGTGTGCAATGCTTCATATGTAATTGTTATAATTACTCTAGCAGAGAGTTTTATTACAGTTAAGAACCTATTTGTTTCGCACACTAACCTGCTCAATTGTTCTTTTCCCCCAAGATGACAACTCTGACAGCTGTGTTCTACTCAGCAACAGCTCTTGGAACTTTCCAGTAGATAGTTTTGCCTATGGCTTGCCTATATCTTCGGAATGTGTATATATTTTTTCAAACCCAATAAACATTTCTCCTTCTTCAAGGATAACAGTAATGAGGTAGAAAAGAAGAGTTGAATTTGGGAAAAAGCATTCAGGTTGAAGAAAAGGAGAATCGTCCTGAAAATCGATGGCAGAACCTGAAGAAACTATTTGCCATAAAATACAGGAATGCATGAGTTCTGAAGAACAATTTCTGGGCTAAGATAAATACAACAGGATGAGACTACATATAAAATTGGCAAGATTTTGTTTAATAAACTCTTTAAAAGGGTTTATAACTCTAAAGTCCTCAGAAAAGACGGAAGAGGAGAAAACTTGCATAGCAATACAAAGGGAAAGGAAAAAAATCATTAAAATGACAGAAATAATGGCAAGTTAGGAGGCTATGTATGACAAAGCAATATTCAATGTAGAGGTAGGAGGCTACTGTTTATCTGATCTCTGAACTTTTTTTGTTTGTTTAGTTTCTTTCTTTTTTTTTTTTGAGTCAGGTTCTTTTAGTATAACCTGGGCTATCTTTATTTCCATTATATAGTTCAGATTGACCTTAACTTCGCAGTAACATTCCTGCCTCAGCCTTCCAAATGATGGGATTACAACTGTGTGCCACCACACTGGGCCACCATTGAACTTTTGAACTGGGCTACAGACATATCAACTCCTAGATGCAAACTGATCTTTGAACTGTATCAAACTATAGATTCCTAAGACCTGTGTATCGACCTCTGCTGACCTCAGACTACCCTGAGAGTTGTTCACATCCTTTTCACACAAGACTAACTTAATATTTGTGAGACAATTCCTGGGTAACAGGTGATGATTACATAGGAACCTCTTTGTGACTTCTTTCTTTGGTGTGGCCATGCATTCATTTTATTTATCACCTGCCATGGTTGTCACAGTCACCCTCCAAGGACCCTTTCCTGACTCTTCCACCCTCATGTACTTCTTTAACTCGCATAAACATCGAAGTCACTTCCCAATTAGTCGTTTAACATGCAGAATTTTTCAGAAGTGCTATTCTGCTCTTGTGGATTCATGGCTCATCTCACCTCATGACCTCAGTTGCTTCCAGGATCCTTGACCTGCGGGTTGTTTTGAATGTGAAATGTCCCCCATAGCCTCATGGGTTTGCCATTAAGACTCTTACTCAACCCCAGCTGGTGGAGCCTCTGGGAGATGGAGCCTTGCTGGAGGAGGCACGTCACTAGGGTGGACCTTGGGATTTTTGTTGTTGTTGTTGTTGTTTTCGAGGTAGGGTCGCACTCTAGCCAAGGCTGACCTGGAATTCACTGGGTACTCTCAGGGTGGCCTTGAACACATAGTGATTCTCCTACCTCTGCCTTCCAAGTGCTGGGATTAAAGACGTGCACCACCACACCCAGCTGACCTTGGTATTTAAAAAAAATTTTTTGTTTATTTATTTATTTGAGAGCCACAGAGAGAGAGAGAGAGAAAAAGGGAAAGAGAGAGAGAATGGGTGTACCAGGGCCTCCAGCCACTGCAAACAAACTCCAGATGGATGCTCTAACTTGTTCATCTGGCTAACATGGGTCCTGGGGAACTGAGCCTTGAACTGGGATCCCTAGGCTTCGCAGGCAAGTGCTTAACCACTAAGCCATCTCTCCAGTCCCTGACCTTGGGATTTTTATAGCCTGACCCAGCTTGCCAGTCACAGCCAGTTCACTCTTGCTGCTTCCTCCAAGTTGATGTGACAAGATGTGATGCTGGGTTATCTGTTCTTGACATACTTTTCTTGCCATGATGAAACTTTCCCTCAAGACTGGAAGCCAAAATAAACAGCCTTCTCCTTTTAGCTGCTTTTCTCAGGTGTTTTGTCCTAGAAATAAGAAGGTAATTGCTACAGCATGGCGTCTAGTTTCCCTTAAATTGACCCCACAGGAACCCACTTTGTTGCCTCGGCTCCCTCTCTTTCCTGTCAACACACTGAACCTCTCTTAGCAGATGCTTCTTGAATACTTGCCCACATTTTAAGTCTTAGCTGAACTATCACCATGTGCATGAAATCTCTCCAATCTGGGCAGATGCAAGTAATTTCTTTGGAGTTATTTATTGTTGTGGTTTCATAATACTTTGCATCTACTTCATGACTCTTGCTATGTTCTACAGTAATATCTTAAACATTTTCTAGATTAAATGCTTTCTATATTCAGGTAATATATATCTTCTTCTTTTTCTTTGTAAGCTCTGAAAATTTTTGAGTTGAATTTATATAATTCTATTTTCTTTCCTTTGAGCATGGACAAATTAATTAATATTTTTGTGCACATCCACCCACCCCAAGAGTCTTCATAAATGGAAAAAGAAATCATTAAAGCCTTCTCATGAAGATATAATAAAGGAATGCAACTTCACCCATGGAACTTCTTAAAAGAAAAGATAATTGTATTTAAATGACCACTTGAGCAGACATTACATGTCCTTTTTGTTTAATATTCACTGTTAATGTCAGTCTTGGTTTGATTAATTGTCCAAATCTAACTTAACCCCTTTACTTTCCTTGCTTTTAAGTTTTGAAATTTGCAACCTTGATGAGTTATTGGATTGTTTTCCTGGCATAATGAATCTCTTTCCTTTTGAGCACTATTCATTACATGACCTAATTGCACAAAGGCAGAAACACCACAGAGACATTTGTTTCCTCAGACATTTGTTTTTATCCTCCTAGCTGTGGTAAACCTTCTGAATATTCTCTTTTTGGTCTGGAACTGGCCATTTGCTCACTTTGTTTTTGAAAGCTTTCCTTGCTACCGCTTCCATCCAAGAGATCAATGCTGTCTGTCTTATAATCTTTGCTCCTAAATTCTCCCACTACACTCACTCTCATTGATACAAGAATGGAGTGCGTAAAAACGCCTTCCTAATTCTGGCTACATATGAACTCACCTCAAGGCCAGCTCCTACCTGTCAGAGAATCTGATTATATTGCCTAGGTAGAGGCTTGGACCATGGTTGTTTTCATAGCCTCAAGCGAGTCTTCACAGTCAGATTTGAGTCTGAGGAGACCTCCCTTGCTCTTTTCTTAGAACTCACATTTTCATGGGATTTAATGCCCTGCTAAAGCTATGTGTTAAAGGCTTAGTTGCCAGCCTGATGTTATTGGGAGCTGGTACGCCTTTAACACGTGGGGGTCTCATGGGAGAAGATTTGGTTTGGGTTTGTTTGGATTTTTGGCATCTCTCTCACTCTCTCTCTTTCTCTTCTTCCCCTCCCTCTCTATGCTCCTCTCTGCTTGCCTCCTGTCCTCCACGCAGGAGTTGCTTTCCTTCACCATGCATCCCCAGCCATGCAGTCATGACCTCATCTCAGGCCCAGAGCAGCAGAGCCAAGAGACTGTTGACTGAAACCTCTGAAACCATGAGCCAAAATACACCTTTCTGTTGTAAGTTATTTATCTCAGGCATTTCCTCACAGTGATGGGAAGCTGATAACGTACACCTCGAAGAGGGCAACATTCCATCAATTTTCCTTGTTCTCTCATCCTTCTGTTTCCTTTAGACTAAAAATTTGTGCAAATACTTCACTCAAGCAGAACCATGTTCCCACATCACCCTTCTCTTCTTGGAGCCACTGTTTCATCTCTGTCATTCCTTTTCTTGTTCAAGTAAAAGAAATACATCCTCACCACCACCTACTGACTCGGCTTACGAAGTACTTCACACTGGCATAGTAAACACCCTCCCTCAGGGTTTCTGAACACCATTTTAATAATCTTGGATGAACTGTTTTTTTCCTTAATCCTTATTCATATCTGAAATCTTCTGAACCTTGTATTAAACATTCTTCCTTGATTTCTTTATTCATTCTGACTTCATTCATTTCATTTTGTACCTTTATCTTACAAAATGAGTTCACTCAAGACCTGCTACCAATAGCTATGGTGAAAATCTCCTGGAATAATCCAATAGCAATACTTATACTTCAGCCTCAGTGGGAAAGAAAACTCTGGTTCTAAGGAGCAATCAATACTCTTGAGAGGTGGCTTTGCCAAGAAGCCAAATCTTTGTTCCCTGTAATTACTTTCCATCTAGAGGAAGCCATCTCTTCTCTCAGATGCAAATGAGGGAATCTAAATCAAATTAGCTGAGAGCAGTAATGAGTTTGTTGAACCATGTGAGTTAAAAGTCAAGGTGTGCAATAATTTTAGACATAGGTAGAGTCGGGGATGCAGTCAGGGAATATGAGTGGCTATCAGCAGAGGCACTCCTCGGCTGTGCCAGCTCAGCCGCCCAGGAGAACTGAGAGTGGCTCTCCATAAATACCAGTCCACATTCCACACATGATTCTTACTGCTGTGGCCTAGGGTCTTTTTCCCACTTGAGCCACATGAAGGACTATTTGCAAAGGGAGAACTCTGATTGCCTCTAACAAGATAAAATGGACAGGAGAGAGAGAGAGAGGGAGAGGAAGAAAACATACACACAACAGATATAGCTAAACCACAGTGGGTAGCAAGGCTTCACAGGTGAGATGTGTATGCAGACTGGCAAAAGCCCCCAACTGTCTTCAGCTATTTGGCCTTAGTATGATGAAACATTTGTCTTATTTGGACATGATCTGATCACTTAGCTGCCTGAATTATACTGTGTGTGATTGGTTGAAACCTGTGTATTTGTTCCAGGAAATGTCCTGGTTAGGTTTGTGGTTATTTATGTACGGATGTTCAGTTTGTTGAAAAATAAAATAAAATAAAAGAAACCCCTAATAATAAAGTAGGGAAAAGCCTTGAGTTAATGGCCATCTTATTAATTCAGTTTAAAATACTTACTGAAGACATGTAAAAGAGACCTTCTAACCCATAAATCATCAGATGTAAGGGCTAAAGAAAATGAGAAAGCCAATTAGCAAAGGAACCAAATGGAAAACCGTAAGTAAAATGAAATGTTCCGTAGAAGCTGGATTCACTGGATAATTAAATTAATCCTCCAAATCCTTGACACATGAACACATGTAATAGTAATTTGTAGTTATTCTCCCTTCATATGTATCTTTTAACCTGGTTAAGTGTATCTAGTTTTCCTTTCAAGTACAACCCACCACAAAATAGACCTTTGGACCATAAGCACTATCTATTAGAGTAAAATGAGCACCAGCTTACGTGCCATCAACACTGAATATTGCCACACCATATTAAAAGATTTCTAATTCTGCTGATCTCCGACAGCTTACCATGTCTGTCTTACTGTTTTATTTGTGTGTGTGTGTGTGTGTGTGTGTGTGTGTGTGTGTGTGCATGCTTATATCCGTGGGGAGCATGCATCTGTGCAGGTGACTGTGCACATTTGTGCAGTGCATGTAGAGCCTACAGAGTGACGTTTGGCATGTTTTTCAATCTTCCACTTTATTTTGGGCATCTCACTCAACCTGGAGCACACCAATTCAGCTAGAGTAGCTGGCCAACAAGCTCTGGGGTCCTCCTAGCTCCGTTTTCTCAGTGCTGGGATTACAGGAGTGAACCACCACACCCAGCGTTGTATGTCTCACTGCTTAGTAATATGGCCATCTTGTCACATTGTAATAGTGATGGGTAGCTATTCCTTCATGAGTGTCTTTTAATCTCATCTCGATTTTCTTCATATGTAGAAACTTTCTAGAATCTAGGTAAAACGTTTTACTCTATCGCTGTGCATGTTGCAAATGTTTCCTCTCCTTCTGTGGTCTTCATGTAGTATGTCATTAGTTATGACATTTTTCTTTTTGTGATGATATGAGGCTCTTCATACTAAAAGCTTTTCCCCTTTTATCCTTCCCTTCTCTTCTTCCCTTCCTCCCTCCTTCCCATCCCCTTCTCCTTCCTCCCTCCCTCCCTCCCTCCCTCCCTCCCTCCCTCCCTCCCTCCCTCCCTTCCTTCCTTCCTTCCTTCCTTCTTTGTCTCATGTAGCCCAGGATGGCCTCACACTTAACTATGTGGCCAAGAATGACTTTGAACTGATCTTCCTGCATCCCTTCCTCAGTGCTAGGGTTCTATACATGTCCCACTCTGCCCATGTCTGTGCCATGCTGGACATCAGACCCAGAGCCTCATGCCTGGTAGGCAAGCACTCTAACCACTGAGCTATATCTCCAGCCCTCCATGCTCTAGCTTGGAGATCTGACCTTCATTGTAAAGTAAGTTCTCATCTATACACACGTCAGTTTTGGAACTTTATTCCATACCACTGATCTGTTTATCTGTCCCTCAGAAGACACCACATTTCATTATTATTAAATCCACACAAAGTATGCTATTGGGTAGGGCAAGTGCCACAATTTTTACTTTTTCAAAATGACATCTTACCTGTTCTCTCATGTCATTCTCACGCCTGCATTTTATAGTCAACTTGGTGAGTTCCTGGAACAACTTTAGGGATTTGGATCTATTAAACCTATAATTAGCAGAAAATGAACACTATAATATTAAATCATACCATTCATGGTATATTTTTTCTCCTTCTCTTTCTTCCTCCTCTTCCTTCTTTTAGTAAACGTTTACAATTTTTTCCACAAAGATGTACATGTCTGTCCGTTTTTTCCCTAGATATTATATACTCTTTTTACTGTTGGGATTGACACTTAAAAACCTGTTTTATTTCCAGATGGGCTCAAGGCTTCATTTTGATGTTGGCTTATATTCTGTCTCATCTGTAGCTAACAGCTGTTCTAGTTCTGCAGTTTCACATCGTAGGTGAGCAGATCTGAATGCTTAAGCTACTGGACACTTCTACTCTATCAACTTTGGCCAAAGGCATTGTAGATTACTATTTAATTTTGAAATGTGCAAAACAGACACATAATAAGTTTCCATTTGTGGACTATGAATGTTAACAATGTATAAACTAGCATATTCATAGAAAATAATTTGAATGAGTGAATATATCAAACTGTTCACAGTAACCATCTCTGGGGATATGGAAAACTTTGAGTTTATAAAGTATGGATTCCAGGGGCTTGTGAAATGGCTTAGTGATTAAGACATTTGCCTGTGAAGCCTAAGAACCCTGGTTCAACTCCCCAGGACCCACGTAAGCCAGATGCACAAGGGGGCTCATGTGTCTGGAGTTCATTTGCAGTGGCTAAAGGCTCCAGCGTACCCATTCTCTCTTTCTCTCTATCTGCCTCTCTCTCTCTTTCTCTTTTAAATAAATAAATAAATAAATAAATAAATAAATAAATAAATAAAATAGTTTAAAAAAAACAAATAAAGTATGTATTCCAGGATTGGAATGTCTACTTTTCTTGAAAACACTATTATACATAATTAAAAAGTAAATTAAATATGAAAGCTATCAATAAAAAGTTAAATATTTTATGTTTTAACAAACTTAGTATATGGTTGGAATTAATTAGAATGTTCACATTGTGAGTATACAATCTAACACTGGGCATTTCAAATATTGTTATCACCACTAAAACTTTTGTGGACCTTTATAATTCCTTCCTCTCATTTCTCCCACCTGGTCCAATTCCTAATTGAACAATTTTTTTAAATTCATTTTTTTGTTTTAATTTATTTGATATAGAGAAAAAAAATTGTATATGCCAAAGCCTTGAGTCACTGTAAAAGAACTCCAGATGAGCCACCTTGTGCATCTGGCTTATGTGGGTGCTGGGGAATAGAACCTTGGTCCTTTGGCTTTGCAGGAAAACACCTTAACTGCTAAGCCATTTCTCCAGCTCCCAATTTCTGTTTCTATTTCTGCTTTCTAATTCTACTTACATTAGCTTGAACTTTGTAGAATTTTGTATAAATGGAGTCCAGTGGAAACCAGCATTATGAGCTCTTCTGTTCTCTGGCTTCTTTCATTCACCCAAGTTATTTTGAGATTGAGCAATGTGGTGTGTATACAAGCAGTTTGCCACTTTTTAGTTATTAAGTAGTATTCCATTACCTAGATGTACCAGAACTTTCCTGTTACTCCACATTCTCCTACTTGGTTGTTTCCAGTTTGGACCTAAAGTTACTTTGGAATCTCAGTCTGTGGGTTATTCTTTCATTTCTTTGTAGTAAATTTCTGTGAGTGGCACAACATTATTGGTTCATGTTCCATTCAATAACATTTTATTTATTTATGTATTTGAGAGAGAGAGAGTAAAATGGATGGGAGAGAGAGAGAATGGATGTGCCAGAGACTCTAGCCACTGCAAACAAACTCCAGACACATGTACCGCCTTCTGCATCTGGCTAACGTGGGTACTGGGGAATTGAACTTGGGGTCCCTAGGTTTCACAGGCAAGCATCTTACTGCTAAGCTACCTATACAGTCCATGTTCCTTTGTTCGTTTTGTTTTTGTTTTTGTTTTTCTTTGTTTTGTTTTGTTTTACAAGATAGCATCTCACTCTAGTTCAGGGTGACCTGGAATTCACTATGTAGTCTCAGGGTGGCCTCAAACTCATGGCAATCCTTCTACCTCTGCCTCCTGTGTGCTGGGATGAATGGCGTGTGCCATCACGCCCAGCCTTATGTTCCATTTTTTCAAGCACTGTCAGACGACTTCCAAAATGACTGTACCATATTCCTACTGGAAGGCGTACAACAGTTGCAGTGGCACCACCTGCTTGGCACAGTAAGTTCAGCCAGTCTTATGAACATTAAGAACCTAAGTATCGTGCTGTTCCCTACTATGACCTTTGTCATTTTTAACCTCATGACTGCTTTGATCTCTGGTTTTTCACTTCAAGATTGTGTTAATACAAAAGTTTAAATATGGGCTGGAGAGATGGCTTAGTGGTTAAGCGCTTGCCTGTGAAGCCTAAGGACTCTGGATCGAGGCTTGATTCCCCAGGTCCCACGTTAGCCAGATGAACGAGGGGGCGCACGCGTCTGGAGTTCGTTTGCAGTGGCTGGAGGCCCTAGCGTGCCCATTCTCTCTCTCTCTCTCTCTATCTCTTTCTCTGTGCCTCTTTATCTCGCTGTGTCTGTTGCATGACCCATATACATCAACAAGGAGGGGCCATTGGGAGGGGGTAGGTCACGGATGAGCCTAATAATGGTACCAAACTGCCTGTATTTGCTGAATAGAAAACTAATAATAAATAAATAAATAAAATTAAAAGAAAAAACTGTTACTCAAAAAAAGTTTAAATACTTAGCATGAATACTATTGACACATATTTGTAAGTAAAGTGTTCTTTGAAACAAACCATTAGATTATTTAAAATATGTACTACAGATCAAACATATACATAAATAGCATATGAATTTATTTTATTTTGTTGAAATTATTTTCACTGCTATCAATTCTTTCTCTTTTCTATCTTACAATGGGTTTATCTATTCATTACTTTTTGGTCACACAAAGTCTTTAAGCTTCTACTGTAGCAATTTCTTAGGTAACTTGAAAAGAAAGAGAAAAAGACAAAGGGGAGGAGATCAGGACTGATGTACTCTAGGAGGAAATGAGGTAGGTCCAACAGAAACAAGGAAAACAGAATGGCCAGAAGACGGCGTGCAGCTGGTCTGACGCATTGACCATGAACATTTAAATGCACAGTGGACATGGCATTAAAGTCTTAAATCAGCAGGTGTTTCTCTGGAGAGCCCAACAGACAAGGTCAGCTGGAGAAGGAACCAAAGAGTAGAGAGACTAGTAGTGTTGAAACAAGAAAGGAATTTATTTCAGCATGGCCAATTCCAGGAACGACATAAGTGTAGGAATGCAAGCCTTCTCCCTGACGTGCTATGGCTCCAATATTACCTGGGAGAAAGGGCCAGAGCTAAGAAGTGTCTGTGGTTAGCAGGAAGGTCATGTCATGGTTGAGTTGATCATTATCTCAGATCTGGTCATGTGGAGTCCAGGGTGGCGTCAGGGAAGTTGTTACTCTCTGGAAGAAACTTTGTTTTTCTTCATGGGATATCTACTTGAAAAGCTCATTGTTTTCTGGAATTTGAGATAAGCTAGGGAGGAGAAGTAACTCGAGAAGAGATTAGAAGCACTGAATTGAGTTTGTTGTGGCAATGAATGGCCCTCTTTGAAGGTGTGGCTTTGGTTTAGCAAAAGGCTTAGAGGTGGATAGCCAAAGCATTTCAGGTCCTCATACACATCAGTCTTTAGGAGCGGACCTGCTCTCCATCTAGACCCCAGCAATCGTCCCTTGTAATCTGTTGTGCAATGATGGGATTCCATAACATTTTATAAGGTGCATTTGTGTCTGCACAGGGAGTAATTTCTCTTATAAAAGTCTGTAGTTGAGCTGGAGAGATGGCTTAGCCGTTCAAGCTCTTGGCTATGAAGCCTAATGACCCAGGTTTGATTATCCAGGCTCCACGTAAGCCACATGCACAAGGTGGCATATGCGTCTGGAGTTTGTTTGCAGTGGCTAGAGGCCTTGGTGCACCCATTTTCTCTCTCTCTCTCTCTCTCTCTCTCTCTCTCCCTCTCACTCTTGTCTCAAATAAATAAATAAATAAATATATTTTTTTTAAAGGCTATGATTGAGCACAATCACAGATTTATACTGCCAATAAAATCGTGTGATACTGGTTCAGAAAAACAGTGGCTACACCCAAGACAGAAGGTGCTGAAAGACAAACCCAGGACTGAATGAAGTGAAATGCATTAAGGACTTACAGACAGAAGTATATATTGTGTGGCAGAATGACAAGCGGGGTAAGGAGTTAGCATGATAAATGACACAAATATACTCTGTGCCCAACCCTAACAGTATATGCCTAGATTTCTCAAAAACTATAACATATCAAGCATCAGTCAGAAATAAAGCATAGTAAGAAAGAACTGGTTGATTATTTTAATTGTTTTGCTAATCTTACGGAGATTGGGATATGTACCAGGGTCACTTGGCAGGTAAAAAGGTAGCCACAAACAAGATGTCTGTAGTCATGTCTGGCTGGATGCCTACAGAAACTATGATCTTGAAGATATATAGTAAGCCTAAAGAAATGCGAAAGTGCTATCTAAGGTTATGCATGGTGGGACTGTGGGTATTTCCATTTTTATTCTTTAGTTTTGTTTTTATTTTTATTTTTATTTTTGAGGTAGGGTCTCACTCTAGCTTGGACAGACCTGGAATTTATTATGTCATCTCAGGGCAGCCTTGAACTCAGTGATCCGCTTACCCCTGCCTACCAAGTGCTGGGATTAAAGTCATGTGCCGTCATACTCAGCTTTTCACTCTGTTTTTTTTTTTTTTTTTGTTTTGTTTTTTGTTTTTTGTAAACGAAAACTTCCATATTTACAGGCAATAAACCATGATAATTCCTTCCCCTCCCCCACCTTTCCCTTCACAACTCCACTCTCCATCATGTCCCCTCTCCCTCTCTATTAGTTTCTCTTTTATTTTAATGTCATCATCTTTTCCTCTTATTATGAGGGTCTTGTGAAGTTAGTGCTAGGCACTGTAAGGTCATGGATATTGAGGACAATTTCTGTCTGGAAGATTGCATTGTAAGCAGTCCTACTTTTCCTTTGGTTCTTACATTCTTTCCACCATCTCTTCCACAACGGACCCTGAGCCTTGGAGGCTGTGATAGAGATGCTTCAATGCTGAAAACTCCTCCATCACTTTTTCTCACCATTATGGTTATCCATATTTTTGACACTTTTGCATCATCCCATTGGTCACTACCATCTAAAAAGAGAAGCTTCCCTAACCAAAAGCAATTGTTTGTATTTTCAAAAATGATTTCTATTACCTTGTTAGTTAATAAATGCATGAGAAAATAGTATTCAATGAACACACACACACATACACACACACATTTATTTAGGAAAATGACTGTAAGTAAACAAAACAATGTGCTAACAGTAGTTTTTAATTATACTAGGCATATGGGCCATTAATTTCATCAATAATGTGTATTTCATCATGATAAATAATAATGTATAGCTCTCCCTTGCTTTCAGAGATGGTTCAGTGATCTGAACCTGGTCTTCAAGCTCTTCCATGGCTACTCTGCATGACACTGTCCTTCCGTCCTCTTGGGCACCCTTACATTGTTGCCCATCTGACCAACTAGGCACTTCTTGTCAGCAACCATGGTGGAGTGGAGATTGTTGGATCATTTCTTATGTTCTTTCCATCTAGAATGCTCCTTCCTTCTCACCTCTGCATTTTTTGAAGAAAATCCCAAGATCAGGTTGGTATCATGGGCTCAAAGCCCCAATCATCTAAGCCCATAGCTGGTCCTTCTGGGTCCTACAGACGCTTCTCATTCCCATGATCTCAGGAATGAACCAAGGTGCTCATGAAAAAGAGACACATCTGTTGCTGAGAATATTATGAGGTGTGGCAGCTGGTTTAAAAGTTCCATACCAGGAACCTGGGACAAAGACCAAACCCCAGCTCAGATGCCTTCCCCCCATCTGACATTCCCAAGGCACCCCCTCAGGT
This sequence comes from Jaculus jaculus, assembly GCF_020740685.1. Lineage (NCBI taxonomy): Eukaryota > Metazoa > Chordata > Mammalia > Rodentia > Dipodidae > Jaculus > Jaculus jaculus. The sequence goes on along the minus strand of NC_059113.1, from coordinate 8,453,334 downwards.
TTCATGGTGTCCTCCTGTGTGCCGCAATCTGTCTGTTGTATGGTAGCTCCTGTACTTTCCCTTGTTCCCCAGAAGCCTCTAGCTCTTGGAGGACAGAAGATAAAACTTAGTAAGCATTCTAGTCCCCTCAACGAGAGCATAGTTGGACAGTTTTTTTGTAATGAATTCGATGAGTGGCTTTATTTCTCACAGAAATGTTTCCTTCTCTTTGAAACCAATGTTATGACCTCATATGCAGATTCACATGTCTAGTGGTGGAGCGACCAACAGATTATCCCATCCCCTTCACTTACTTGAGGACTCCCTGGGAACAGAACCATTTTAAATCATAGTATATTGGCTATTAAATTAGGTATGCATCAAGAGCTGTAATCCAGTGTAGCTGAGGTGGTTCTTTTGTTTCTCTCTGAAGGAATCAGCTTCACAATAGTACCATTCCCATTTCAATGCCTTTTGAGGTTTTCTTGATTCTTCCATTTTGGGTAGCCGATTATTTAAGACTCTTGGCTGAATTCCTGGACTTCTTGTAAAGAATCACAGGGGAAGAAAAAAAAAATAATATTCTATATAATGTGTACCCATTCTGCCATCATTTCTTTGTTTCACTAAAAATCAAATAAGATATTGCTTCTAGAATAACAAACTTGAGCTTTGAGGTGTCTCCAAGGAAACTGCATTCCATGTCTTCTCCCATTTCCTGTGAGGTGATGTCAGTGGGTAGAAGACAGTGGGCTCAGTAACAGTAGAACTAAAATGGAGTGGGGTGTTTGAACTCTGGCCCCCACTTTCATTTAACTTTAAGATCTCGGGGGCTCAGTTAACACTACTAGTTGTGCAGCACAGCACACACATGTCATCTCAGTGCTGGGAAGGCAGAGACAGGGGTCCTAGGACTTATGGATCATTGGTCTAGCTCAATCAGTCAGCTTTAGGTTTGATGTAAGATACTAGCTCAAAAATAAGGTGAGAGTGACGTGCATCCTCACACCCATGCAGGCATGCATACACACTTGTGCACATGCCACATGTATGTGCATAGGCAAATATGCATATATATATATGATTATGTGCCAGGAAAGTAGGGGCAGAACACAATGTTACACCCCCACGTTGAGGTCTGCTTCTTCCCTTCCTACTCAGGCTGTGGGGAAGCAGGAAGGGGGAAGGAGGAGGCTTTCACTGTACTTAGGCCTCATCATTGGCATTTCTTCATCTACAAGAACTTGTCACATGTGATGAAAACGTAGAAATCCCTGTGCTTGCAACCAGATTGATTTTTATGCTCAAGACAGGATGAGTCAATGTGACTTGCTGGAAGGGCAGGAAGTAATGTGGATGACAGGTAACGCCCAGGGTAGGACGGCGGAGGGTGGTGGGCTGGGGAGGAGGTGATGCTCTGTATCTAGTGAAGAGCACTCCCACACCTCACCTTCCCTTCACTGGAGCACATGGGAAGAAATGCCCAGCCTGGCTTCATCTTCTTATACTTCAAAAGTGTTCAAATTCAGATGAGGGGTAAATTTTTGAATTTTTAAAGATCCTGTGTGGGCTAAACTAAAAGTCTGGAGGCAGAACTGACCTCAGTTTCTAACCTTGGATTTTAGCCTCATCTCTTCATCTTTGATAAAACTTGTGAAGCTGATCATAATTTAAATGTTTAAATAGACTCTAGTGTGAAATCTTGTAAGATATTTTTTACAAACTTGAATATATTAAGTGTACTCTTCTCCCATTGTCCTCAATATAGCTTTTAAAATTCTAAAGAGATGAAATTATCTTTATAGAAACAATATTTAGTAGCGTATACAGCTTTAGATTTTTTAATTAATTAATTAACTAATTTTTATTTGAGACAGAGAGAAAGAGAGAGAGAATGAATAAGTGCCAGGGCCTTTAGTCATTGCAAACAAACTCCAGACACATGCGTCACCTTGTGCATGTGGCTTACATGGGACCTGGAGAAATGAACCTGGGTCACGAGACTTTGCAGGCAAGAGCCTTAACTGTTAAGCAATCTCTCCAACCCTCTTGATGTTTTAAAGATTTTTTTTTTTTTAAAGAGCTCTCTGCTTCTTCTTTTTTTTTTTTTAATTTTACTTATTTATTTATTTGAGAGTGACAGACACAGAGAGAAAGACAGATAGAGGGAGAGAGAGAGAATGGGCGCGCCAGGGCTTCCAACCTCTGCAAACGAACTCCATACGCGTGCGCCCCCTTGTGCATCTGGCTAACGAACGGAGCCTCGAACCGGGGTCCTTAGGCTTCACAGGCAAGCGCTTAACCGCTAAGCCATCTCTCCAGCCCAGTTTTAAAGATTTTTAAAAGGATGTGACCTCCCCTGAGTAGCAACCTGTTAATAATAAGATTATATTTCCCACGAATAGCACACATGTAACAGAGAGAGGTTATCTAAGAAGGTGTGAGACATGCTCACAAGCATTCTTACCCCAGCATGATGGATTATGAGTTATATAAGGGGCAGGTAGTGGAAGGGAGTGCCTGGGATGACCGGTCATTTCATGAGATTTAATGAAGTCAAGGGTTTTTTAGACTTCATAGCACTAGTAGATGTTTCGTGGGCCATTGCTCAATCTACGGTTCCACAACTCAAGGCTGCAAACCATTCTGTGTAACCAAGATAACCAGGTTCTAACCAAGATAACCAGGTTCCCTGCTGAGAGTCTTCGGAAAAGGAACCGATTCTTGTGAGTTTGGCAGAGGAAATAATGTGCTCCATCCGGTTTTCTTTAATGTTAGTCAGAGAGGAAAATGGCTCAAGCTTCTTATGAGTGTAAACAAATATTTTATTTTCTGTCCTTTTCTTCCCCTTCTTCCTTTCCTTCCTGATTTACTTCCTTGTTTTCTTCCTACCTCCTACCTTCTTTCTTCCCCTCCTCTCTCTCCCTCCTTCCCTCCCTTTCTCCCTCTCTTTGTGTGGTTGAAAATCCAGTCTAGGGATTTTCAAATGCTAGGCGAATGTTCTACAACTGAGCTACATTCCTATTCCCTAAATGTATTCATTCTTTATGGAGGCTTGGTTATTAGCCAAGGAAAGGTCTAGAAACTTTCAGTATAAAAGGCTGTATAATACAAATATGGTTGTAGAGATATTTGAATGTCATTTTACCCAATTGGCTAATGAAAATGAATAGCTATGAATCAATGTCTAATGGGAGGTGTCTGAGTTATAGCGACATATTCTATGATCATCCCACTTAAAAATTATAGGCCCATAAATAACTGTTTTCAATATTTTTCATATGTGATTAAGAGTATGAAAATCATTTGGTGCAAGTCATTTAAATTTTTAGCCAAGAAACTTCAAGTCCCAAGGGGGAGAACTGGTTTATCAACATAGCACCATGCACTGCTAAGATCAGAGCTGAAATCAGACTAGAATCCATGCTTCCTTTCCCCTTATACATACATTTTTATACAACAAAGTTTGTATAAAATAACCTGTCATTAATAATTTTATGAAGCTGATAGATATGATAACTTGAATCCTTCACTGAATATTCTAACCCTATATTATTTCATCTAAGATTTTATATTCAAATGGAAGATGTTAGGATTTCCTTATTCCATAGTCTAGGAATTAGGAATATGAGGAAGTGTAGGCCCTGGTAATTCCCCAGCCTTTTCTGCTCTGAAAATCAGTTAAGAGAAAGCAGGTACTTCTTTTAATAGAATGATGTCAGTGTTCCTAAGTCAAGATTCTTTTCGTTGCCAGCTCTTCCAGTACCCAGAATGGATTTCATGTAGTGCTTTCAGCTTATTTTGCACTGTCATACTGCCCTTGGCGAGTGGTGATGTGGACCTGAACTGGTGGCTTCAAGGGCACTGTGACATGAAAGAGAAACCCACAGGTTGATTCAGAGGCACTGAGTGGAATGCCAGCCAAGACCCTCCTTTGTCCTAGATAATTGCTAGTTTCATGAGGTAACGTCAGAGGGGACGAAATGTAAATGTGTAAAAATCGTATTTGTTGAGATGCACAATTTCCTTAAGGGTGCCTGAGATATTGGAAAGCAGAGTCTCTGCAAGTGTGACATAAAAAATGTTTAAGGGCAATTGCAAACAGGGAGTTGGGTTTCAGTTTTCTTTATTGGGTAGATATAATCCATATGCTTCATATGTTTCAGTTCCTCTACCTCTCAAGCCCACTTTCCAGCATGCAACATTGCACTTTCATTTTTCTGTCACCTGTGGTAAATGAAAAAAAGAGTCAAAGCGACATTGCATTGGTTCAGGGCGTGTCAGCAGAGGTGAGAGGCCACTGGTAATCCGATCAAAGCTTCTATGGCTGAAGCGCTGAATGGGCTGCCGATGGGACCCGCACCCTACCAAACACCGCTCATGATAGCTGACCATTAGGCTAAGCCAAGTCACACATCACTGAAAAATGGTTAATCTCTGTTTGGTACACTGAAACCCTTCCCTAAAACTAAAAAAATAAATAAATAAATAAAAATAAATAAATCTGGGCCCTTTCCCGGCACCAGTCATAATTCCTAACAAATGATGTAATTTCTAACCCCTTGTGGATTAAAGCTATAAATGCAGCTACCATTGTTGTATAATCTTTCAAACTCTTTTTAGAGCTGGAGATATAGATTAGTGGCAGAGTAATTGCTTAGTATATGCAAAGCCACAGGTTCAATTCCTGAGCATTACAAAACAAAATACACTTAACCCCAGTGCAAGGGAATTTCCCTTGTTTTTGACTAGGATTTTATTTCCAGTAAACAATCTCAAAATTCGTGTATAGGATTCAAGCTTTATACCTAATTTAGTTTCTTAGAGTCTCTATTCTTTCCTCAATGTGGCTATTCATGTGTGAGTGGGTGCACAAGTGTATGCAGGTGCACACGCATGTGTGTGTGTGTGTGTGTGTATATACATGTGGATACCACAGGACAACCTCAGACGTGAGTTTCATCCTCAGGAACAATACTTTATATCCATAGTGAGACTGGGTCTCTCATTGGCTGGGATCTCATCAACTGGACTAGCTTAGCTCCAGGGATCCTTCCATCTCCGCCACGCTGATACTAGAATTATAGGCATACATCATCACAGCAGAATTTTTATGTGGATACTGGGAATTGAATTCATGTCTTCATACTGTGAGTCAAGCGCTTTACCAACTGACTTAGTTCCCCAGCACCCCAGGGATCTATGTTCTAATAGAACTGCAGGTACACATGGCGTTCAGAATGGCTTTGAGAGGGACATGACCTTTCTCTTGGCAGCAGTGTGACTTGATCTGTGTGGTGGTTTGATTCAGGTGTCCCCCATAAACTTAGGTGTTGTGAATGCTAGCTTCCCAGCTGATGGAGATTTGGGAATTAATGCCTCCTGGAGTGAGTGTATTGTTGGGGGCGGGCTTATGGGCTTTATAGCCAGTTTCCCCAAGCTAGTGTTTGGCACACTCTCCTGTTGCTATGGTCCACCTTATGTTGGCCAGCGGGTGATGTCCACCCTCTGCTCATGTCATCGTTTTCCCCTGCCATCGTGGAGCTTCCCCTCAAGCCTGTAAGCCAAAATAAAACTCTTTTGCCCAGAAGCTGCTCTTGGTTGGGTGATTTCTACCAGCAATGTGAACCGGACTGCAACAATCTGTGTTTTAACTTATGAAGTGACTTTTCTTGCCTGACCCTGAGCTTTCCCAGTGATACTCTGCCTCACATCACACTTATAGTAAGGCAGCCAAACAATCATGGATGAAATCCTTTGAAACCAGGTTGTTTATCACATATATATTTGCCACAGAGATCGAGTGCTCACTAACAAGGCTATTTACTAGCTCTCTGATCCGTCCAGACTATGTCTCAGGACTTTTCCATGTCTCAGTTTCCACATGTGTAAAGTGTCTATAATTAGAGCATATATTTAACATGACCATTGTAAGGAATGGCTTGGTTTCTGTTTGTAATGTGCTGAGAATAGTGCTAACCACGAAGAAAGGATGTATAGAAACTTATTAAGAAGCAGAAAACAGCTGGGCATGGTGGCACAAGCCTTTAATCCCAGCACTCAGGAGGCAGAGGTAGGAGAATTGCTGTGAGTTCGAGGCCACCTTTAGACTACATAGTGAATTCCAGGACAGCCTGAGCTACAGCAAGATCATACCTCAAAAAAACAAAAAGAATCAAAAAGCATTTCCAAAGTCTCAGTCAGAACATTATTATTATTTTTTTGGAAAAATAGTAATTTCAACCTTTCTGTTACCCTCATACCAGAGGTTTGCACATTGTAAATTAGAACTCAGATTCTGTCAATTTAAGAGACCAAGGTCAGGTCCCTGTTGCCTATAAAAAGCCATGTGTGCTGATAAGGTACATTAGGTTATGTTAGTTCCTCTGTGTTTTGATAAGACCTAGGACTTCCCTAGCAGGACATATATTCTGCACTGATATTAGCTGCTCACTTTCCCATGGCTTCTACTGTTCTATCAGAAAAATGCATCAATTCCCAGTGCCTAGAAAGGTATACAGCCTATTCAGCCAATCCATAAATATTTCCTGAGCGAACTAATATATCATCAGCTCAGCAATAACTTATGTGTATCTTCTATAGACTAATATATACTTATTATGTCATGTCCAATTACTGCTAGGAATGTTGTAACTAAATATAATAAGAATTAAAAAAAAACTAGTATAGATGGAAACTTGAAGAACTTTATTAGTTATGACTAATACATTCTGTTGCCATAAAAAAAGAAAAAGAAACACAGTAACCTAATCCAACTTGACTAGTGGCAGGGAAGGTGGTAGTTCACTGGGTCATGTACCCGAGCAGCCCATTGATGGCTGAAGCGAGGCCCCAGAACCCAGCTGCTGTGCGTCTCTGAATGATGTTTACTGCTTCAAGGACTTCTCTGTTCAGGATTAATGTGCTATTTCCAGCAGCAGAAGAATCACGCCCTCCTTGTACCAGCTAAAAAGAACAAATTACTCTTGTCTGTAGACTCAGTGAACAGATAGATGATAGGTAGGGAACGGATAGATCGAAAACAGATGGATTGATGATAGATAAATAGATGACAGGTACACTCATTAGTCGTTGATAGCTACCTCTGCTTCAGTCATGTATCACCCCTGCACTAATAACCATAGCTAGGAAGATGGGATGTTCCTACTAAAAAGTGGAGTATTACACACACACACACACACACACAAAGCTGCTTGCTTATTAGCCAACCCAGAACACTCACCCACCAGCAAGTTCTGTTTCTCAGGGCTTGCCTGTGGTTCCTGCTTACTAGCCTCCACATGATAACTAGGATTCAGGCCTGGGCTAGTGACCCTGGCTAAGTTCCCCACAGTTAACCTTCTCATGATGTCTCTGACCTAATATTGAGGAGAGTCTCTTCTATGTTCGTTCTTCCTTGAGACATTCTCTCAAAGCCTCAATATATCTTTAGAGTTTTCTTTTGTGTCTTCTTAGTAGTTAATCTCCATCCCATTAACAGTTAATTTTTAAAGTCATTCTAAAATGTATACATGGGAGTAAGTTAATTTAAAAATTAAAACCAAAAGTATTGTGTCCTATAATAGATTGAAATACATTTTATTGTTGTTTATTTTTATTTATTTATTTGAAAATGACAGAGAAAGAGGCAGAGAGAGAGAGAGAGAGAATGGGTGTGCCAGGGCCTCCAGCCATTGCAAATGAAATCCAGATGCGTGTGCCCCTCGTGCATCTGGCTAATGTGGGTCCTGAGGAATCAAGCCTTGTACTGAGGTCCTTAGGCTTCACAGGCAAGCGCTTAACTGCTAAACCATCTCTCCAGCCCCTGAGATACATTTTAAAGCAATGACAAGGAAACCAGGTTTCATACTGGAATAAAAAACATGAAAATATCAATCCAATAAAATAGAACAGTGAGGAAATTGTATATGGAAAAAACTTGCTTTGTGATAAAAAGAAGTTGCCACAAGCTAATGAGAAATAGATAGATTATTATTTGGTATTACTGTAGAAAACAGAGCTTGTTTCAAACAATAAAATTTGATTATTTTACACCATATGTAATAGGCAATTTCAAGATGGATGATAATAAACCATTGAAGAATGGTTTTATTATTTAAGGGCATGGTATATATTTCAAAAATAGGACTGAAAATCAAAAAAAAAAACATGAAAAAATAATTAATTTGATTGCATCAAGGAAAATAAAAAGGATTTTCATTCCAGGGTTGATGGCATAGACAACAGCTTGAGGAAAGATTATTTCTCGTTCTAAAACTTAAAATAATACTTATAATACAGAAGTAATTCTTACAAACCAAAAAACGTGGTTGTAGAGCACCTTGCCTGGCATGCACGAGGCCCGAGGTTCAAGCCCCACAGCAACCTTGTAGTAAGCAGAGTAAGCAGAGACTCCAGGAGATAAATCGTCAAGATAGCTGAATAGTCAGTTTACAAGAGGAAGAAGAGGAGAGAAGGAAAAGGGAGGAGGGGGAGGGGAGGAGGAAGGGGAAGGGAGGAGGAGGGGGAGGGGAGGAGGAGGAGGGGAGGAGGAGGAGATGACAACGTTAGCAGCAGCAGCTTGGGTTATTATTGCCTCCATTAGAAGACATTCAAACCAGTTGGCAACTAGAGAAATGTGAAATTAAATAATAAAATGTCACTTTGTAGCTGGAGAGATTTCTCAGGGGTTAAGGACACTTACTTGCAAAGCCTGATGGCCTGGGTTTCATGCCTTAGCACCCACATAAAACCAGCTCTACAAAGTGGCATGTGCATCTGGAGTTTGAAGTGGCAGGAGGGTCTGGCATGCCCATACTTTCTCTCTGTGTGCCTGCCTCTTTCTCTCTTGCTCTTGTAAATAAACAAACAAATAAAAATTAAAACATTACTCTGTACCTATCAGCGATAATATAATAAATAAATTAAATAAAAAAATCTTAATTTGTAAAAATGCAAAGAAGCAAGAATCTCCGTGTGCTTTTGCAGAGTCTTGCTTGATGCAATGTCCTGGAGAACAACCTGGATAAAGTTAGTCACATCAAGTCCTTTACATCCTGTGCCTTAGGATTCCCAGCATGGGTCTTACCCACAGACCTTTCAAAGATGGCTGCAAAGAAACTGTAGGAGGGACTTGTTCTATCATTTAGCTTGCACTGGAGGCAAACAACCTCTTATCTACAAATGTGGGTCAATGAAGATGAAAAAGTATAACGGCCTAGAACGTGCACGCTGGAGGCATATGCAACAAGTAGAAACAAGACAGCATTTAGCAAGACTAAAGTTGTTACCATAGCATTGATAAACTGAAACATGGAACAAAGTCCAAGTGAACAGTGTCTCTTGAATAAGACAGGACAGAGAACAGAATTTAAATGAATGCTATGCACACACACCTAATAGCATGTATATTACAAGGACATGTCAAAAGCCTTAGAGTGATGGTCTATAAAAGCTAAGGAAGGGGGGCTGGAGAGATGGCTTAGCGGTTAAGCGCTTGCCTGTGAAGCCTAAGGACCCTGGTTCGAGACTCGGTTCCCCAGGTCCCACGTTAACCAGATGCACAAGGGGGAGCACGCGTCTGGAGTTCGTTTGCAGAGGCTGGAAGCCCTGGCGTGCCCATTCTTTCTCTCCCTCTATCTGACTTTCTCTCTGTGTCTGTCGCTCTCAAATAAATAAATTTAAAAAAAAAAAAAAAAGCTAAGGAAGGGGATGGAATTAATGAGCAAAAAAAATAAATTAGTATGAAAGTTTGGGGTCATACATGGATCAAAGATGTTTGCAAATTATTAGTTAAGTAAAATTAATTCAACATGAGAATTTTTAGAAAGTGACCCTTTTTGTCTTCATTTATCTATAACTCAATATGTCTTCCTTTTTAGTTAAGATTAATTTAAAAGCAGCATTCCCCATTATTCCAGTTGCTCTTTAAAGCTGGTCATTTGTCATTGGTGGTAGCTGAGAAGTTTAGTGTTTGTAGAATTGATTTTTGCCCTGGATGTAAACAAATCTAAAATATTTGCTGAATTGAGACTTGTGCTTCATCCCCTGGAGCATACCTCTCCTTCTGCCCAAGAACCCTAAATGGCCCTACTCTTCCCGCGTGGTGTTTGCCCTCAGAGTCTCCTACATCTGACTGTGTAACGAAAAATAATGAGCCATAGTGAAAACGCAATGTCATGGGAAGAGCACTAAAACTGACATGTTTGTATTTTTTAATATCCAGGATCCAAAACATGTAAGTGTGTGTGTGCATGCATGCATGTATGTGCATATGTGTATGCATATGTATGGAGGTACATGAATGTGTGCATGTGTGTTTGCATATTCATGCATGTGTGCATGTGTGCGTGTATGTGTGTGCATGGGTTCACATGTGTATGTGTGTGTGTGTGAATGTGTACATGTGTGCATGTGTGAAAGCATGCATGTGTGTACGTAAATGCACGCATGTGTGTGTGTTCATGTGGCTGAAGTTGATCATGACTGCCCTTACTTTCATTTTGTTGTAAAATCAACTATGTTCCTTTACTCTTTGCCTGCCCATTATTGTATGTTCTTCGCCGACGAAGCCTTCCTAAGATGGCCGGGATGAGCTTTGCACGGAGTGATGGATGTGTTTCTTATAAGTCCTTCTTTCCTCCGGTCTCCTGTGACTTGATGTACTGATTTTCTTCTACCTGACTTCATCTGTGAATTAATCCTATGACTCCAGCATAGCTGACCAGAAATCATCTTTTAGTTCTCTAGTTGTTCATGCCAGTCGACAACAATACCTATATTCCTGTGAAATTTTCAAGGTTTGGATAAATCAGTGTGGACTTGCAGTTTAAATTCTTTTAAATAATGAACGAATTTTCTTAATTCAAAGTTGTTAAAATTTGAGTCTTAGTTTTTCATCATTTAAATTTTCAATTTATTTGTGAGCAGACACAGAGAAGGAGGGAGGGAGACAGAAGAGAGGGGAGGAAAAGAAAGAGGGCCTCTTGTTACTAAAAAGGAACTCCAGATGAATGTACCCATTTTTGCACCAAACCTGGGCCGGCAGGCTTTGCCAACACCTTTTACCACTGCATCATCTCACCAGCCCCACCAGTATCATAAAACAGAAAATCCAGACTTCTTGCATGGAATGAGTTATTTCAGTTAGCTCCTCGTTTCTGGGCAAACACCTGACCAAAAGCAGATTGTGAGACGGAAGGGTTTACTTTAGCTTACAGGCTTGAAGGGAAACTCCAAGATGACCCAGGAAAATGTGGCATGAGCAGAGGTTGGAAATCTACCTGGCCAACATCAGGGGCCAACACTAGGACTAGAGTGTGCCAGACGCTGGCAAGGGCGTTGGCTACACACCACATGAGTGCTCCAATCACAAACCTCCTCCAGGGGCCTGTGACTTCCAAATTGCAACCAGCTGGAGACCCAGCGCTCAAAGCACACGATTATATGGGGGACACCTAATTCAAATCAACTACAGGATAATGTGGATTACACCCATGAGTTTCTCACTGGAGTTTTTTTTTTTTTTTTAATTTAAGGTAACTATCTTAGAAATCTAATTGTAATTATTTCTCAGAGGAGAAATTCTTCCACTTTGTTATGTGAATAATCTGGATTCTACATTACCAAATATATTGCAAATTAGCTTTATCAAAATGATATTAATATTTTCATATTTTGTAGTTTCGATTAGGTATTTTTTTTAAATTTATTTGAGAGAAAGAACAAGAGGCAGATAGACAGAGAGAAAATGGACATGCCAGGGCCTTCAGCAACTGCAAATGAATTCCAGATGCCTGCACCATCTTGTACATCTGGCTTACATGGGTCCTGGGGAATTGAACCTGGGTCCTTTGGCTTTGCAGGCAAGCACCTTAACTGCTAAGCCATCTCTCCAACCTTCTGTTAAGTACTTATGCATAAATATTTATCAGTTTATGGGCCAGATAATTCTAGTTTCAATACTAAAGGAAAAAACATTAATTATTTTATAATACATATATGCACACATTCAAATATATAGTGTGTGTTTACAAAATTAAATTATTTTCTCAGAGAAATTTTGTTTGTTTATATTTTAAAGGCTTGCTATCATCATACCACAAATTTATGAAATAACTAGTAATCTCATTTATTGTATTTTGAATTTATTTGTTTATTTAATTTGACAGAGAAAGGAGACAGATATAGGAAGATAGATAGATAGATAGATAGATAGATAGATAGATAGATAGATAGATAGGGACAGAAAGAGAGAGAGAGAATGAGTGCATCAGGGCTTCTAGCCCATGCAAATGAACTCCAGATGTATGCTCTGCCTAGTGCATCTGGCTTACTTGGGTCCTGGGGAATTGAATCTGGGTCCTTTGGCTTCACAGGCAAATGTCTTAATGGCTTAGCCATCTGTCCTGCCCTAAGTTTTTTATATTTGAACTCGCTTTGGTATTATAACCCATTTGACTTGGGCTATTAAGTCCACTGTGCCTTCTGCCATAAGCTTATCAGCATCTGCTTTGTAAGCTTGGGGCTGTATGGTCCTAGAAGTTGGAGATGGAGGATGGCTGGAGGTGGTTTTTTAGAGGGGATCAGAAGATCAAATCACTAGCTTCAAGAAGCCATGGGCTACTTGAATTTGCCTAAGTGAAACAAGAAAGATATTCTGGTGGTTTGAATTAAAAAAAAAAAAAAGTCCCCCATAGAACATGTGTTTTTGATTAAGCCTCATCCTTAATACCCAGTTGATGAAGTCTTTGGGAGGTAGAACCTTGCTGGAGGAGGTACGTTACTGGGACAGGCTTTGGGATTTTATACTCTAGCCCCACTTGCCAGTGCTTGGAGCTCGGTGCTTGGAGCTTGCTCACTCTCTCCTTCCTCCTCCCTGATGTGGTGAAATGATGATCAGCTCTCAGCTTGTTCCATACTTTCCTTGCACTGATGAAACTCCCCTTCGAAACTGTAAGCCAGAAGTAAACATACTCCATAATATGCTTCTGGTTGAGTGTTTTGTCCCAGCACCAAGAAGGTAACAGCCATAGAAGTCCTGAATGATCATCTGGGTATTGGTAGTAGGATTTTCTTCATGAGGCCGTGTTAGATTCAGGGACAAATGAGGGGTGTTCTAGTAGTAAATCAATGAACCATGTGATGAAGCTGGATTATTAAGTATTCCTAACCAAGGGTAGTTGTACATTTTTTTTTTTTTTTGAGGTTGGGTCTCACTGTAGCTCAGGATGACTTGGAGTTCACTCTGTAGCCCCAGATTGGCCTTGAATTCACATCTTTCTTTGTACCTCAGCCTCCCAAGTGCTAGGATTAAAGGTATGAACCACCATACCTTGCCTAATTGTACTTTGATGTCAAATGGCCTCATTCTGAGAATGATGTGAAGCCAACTCGATAACTCTGCAGATCAGCCTCACAGCTTCCAAACCTTGGACGCATCATATAGTCATCATACCCTTGCTTCCTAGGTAATAGCAGATTTGAAGGCTTGTAACATCCACTCTATGAATGTTATGGGTAGGTAGTAGAAGGTTTACCATGGTTCCCATGGTGACAAGTGGGTGCTTTTGTTACCATACTTTCTTCTAATATCCACATCCCTGTCAGGTTACATGACTGGTGGACAGATTATTTTTTAAATATTTTTATTTATTTATTTGCAAGTAGAGAGAGATGGAGAGATGAGACATAGAAAAAAAAGAGAGAGAGAGAGACAGAATTAGTACTCCATGGGATTGAGCCACTGTAAACAAATGTCAGATGCATGTGCTACCTTGTGCATCTGGCCTTATGTGGGTACTGGGGAATAAAACCCAGGTCATAAAACTGTGCAGACAAGCACCTTAGTCACTGAGACGTCTTTTGAGCCCCAGATTCCTAATAATCACTACTCAGGGCCCTGGCCTCCTGGTGTGGATCTTGGACCAGAAAACACAAGCTGATCTGGTTAGCTGCCTGTTTTACTCCCATGGTTATCTTGGTTAGCTACTCATTTTGCCTACATGTTTTCCCCCTCTCCCAACTTCCATTTCTTTCTCCTTCCTCTTCAATCTCTTTTTAGTCTAGGTAATGGAAATGTGCAGGAGAACACATTAAATAGAAGCATCTGGATGGCAGGATATTTGTGATTTTGTGTTCCTTAGTGCTGACACAATGGTGGAACTTCAGAAAGCGAATACTTAGCTTATTTAACAAGCACCTGCGGAGGAGTGTCTTTGGAGGTGACATTGAGAAGAAGCATTGATTTGGAAATGTACTGAGAACACGTGGAATCCAAGTGAAGGCATCATAGTAATGGTGATTTGTGGTATGAGTCCAGGAAACAAATTTATCAAATAGTGCTTTTGGGGGCCTAGGAAGATGGCCCAGTTAGTGAAGTATTTGCCATGCATCTATGAGGACCTGAGTTTGAATCCCCAGGATATAAAAGCTGGGCATGGTTGTGAGTACTAGTAATCCCAGTGCTGGGGAGGCAGAAGATCCCTGGGGCTTACTGGGCTGAACTGGTGAGCTTCAGGTTTGTCTCAAAAAAAAAAAAAAAAAAAAAGATGGTGTGAAGGAAGATTGAAGAATCAGATTGAGGACAACTCTTTTAACCTCTGGCCAACACACACACACACACACACACACACACACACAAACCACTACAAATATACCCCCATGCATATGTATGTATACCACATATATAAACACACACAAAAAAAGCCCACCATACTTTCTTAGGCTGTTGTGAGAACTTTGAGTGTAAAAAATTAGGTGTGAGCGTGACTGTCTGGATATTTAGCTGAACTGTGTCCTGGATATTGCTATGAAATTTTGAATGAGTTTTACATTTCAATTGGTGGACCTTAAATAAATTGGATTACCCTCCACGGAGTGGGTGGGCCTCATCAACCAAGGCTGATCAGGACAAAAATGACACAGCAAAAGAGAATTTCTAGTCTGCATTCAGACTTACCCAGAAACAATGGTTCTTCTTGGTTCTATTGCAAACTGCCTTTGAATTTGAACTGTAATATTTGTTCACTTGAGTCTCCACCCAGAAGATTTCAGCATTATCAGCCTTGACAATTATATTAGCAAATTTCTCATGATAAATCTCAATCTCTCTCTCTCTCTCTCTCTCTCTCTCTCTCCATATATATATATATATATATATATATATATATATATATATGTATATGTATGTATATATATAAATTTATAATAATAACCTTATCCATGTTTCACAGATAAGGAAAATGAGGCAATAGAAAGGACACCTCTAGTCTGACCATTCATTTAGTTTTATCTTCAGTTTCTAGAGAAAAAGAAGCAGAAGAAAAAGAAAAGTCCACAATTATGAGAACAATAAATCCTGTCATTGAGTTCTAACTTCCAGTGGCTTTGACATCTCTGTCACGTCTCACAATGTCCCTTTGTCCTTACTTTCAGTTAAGAGACATTGGAGAATTACGGCTTTGGCATGGACAGGCACAACAGAGTGTCGCAGACCATCCAATCCTACCCTCCCTGGCAATGGGTGAAGGGCTGCAGCCTGGAAAGAAGCTACCTCCACTTCGTTTCGGGAACACAGCAGACATCACTGCCAGGCGTCTCGGCCGCTTGTGTGGTCGCTGCATGGTGATCAGCTTAACAGCGTCTTTAGCTTTCGAGTGGAGGCATTTGACATACCCAGTTTGTCAGACTAATAAATTCAACTCTGAGTCACAAAGCCCTGCAAGAGGACTGGAGCTCTGGAGTCTTATTTTTAAACATTTCATCTGTAGCCTTGAAAGGAAAAGCCCTTTCCACCCCCTCGAGGGTAAGATATCTCATCGTGCTGATTCACATTCATCCTTCAAAATACAAGTTCTCATAGTTCTTTTCCTGTTGCAAGTGGGCGTTTTTTAAAAAATCTTAAATCTGAACAATACCTTCATATCTTCAGTGTCTGACTGTTTCTAGAAACCTATTTAATTTCACAAAACAAGTTACCAAAGCATGCAGACTTGTATAATTCTCATTTTAATATCTCTACCTGAAGTTTGGATTTAGATAAATATAATCCAAAGCTTAGAATATTATGAATTTTTAACACTATTCTTGTGGAAGGAATATCTATTTGACCAAAATACTTTTTAAAAGAAATTCAGGCTTATTTTTGAGAATATGAAGGGGAAGCATAAATCTTGAAAATTACCCACTTACCCAATGCCTTGGGTCTGTTTAGAAAAAAAATAGATGAACAAGAACACAAATTACCTAAGCTAAAGAAACAAGGAAGCCAGACATGGTGGCGCATGCCTTTAATCCCAGCACTAAGGGAGGCAGAGGTAGGAGGATTGCCCAGAGTTCAAGGCTACCCTGAGACTACAGAGTTAATTCCAGGTTAGCCTGAGCTAGAGTGAGATCTTACCTCGAAAAATCAAAAAAAGAAAAAAGAAACAAGAAGTTCATTTTTGGTGAAGATTTATGAGCCCAGCGAACACTCGCGGAAGTTGCTGAAGACCATCAGTCACCTCTGGGTCTGGGGTTTTTCTCCTTCCACAGCCGCTTGGCTTACAGTTCTGATGAGTTACATCTTCACCCCAACCACATGTGCTTCGGGATTTAGTTCTTCATTTCCTTACAGAAAACGAGGCACTGTTGCTGGTAGGTAAGCTCTTTTACTTTGCTAGGGAGTTGTTTATTCCCTGGTTTCAAAGGAGGGTGGGATTTGTACTCAGTTCAGTGGCTGAGCAACTTCAGGCTTCGTTCTTGTTCAGAAGCACAACAGCAGCTCCCATGCAGACCAGAAAGAATTAATAAATTGGTACCTGCAAAGTACTTAGTCCAATACCTGACATAAGAAGAAAGGAACTTAATACTCTGGAAAACTTTGATGCGCATCACCCCACTTTACATCTCCAGCATCCCCGTAACTGCCTTCTGCCAATCTTCCCTCCCGCTCCTCCCTCCCGCCCTCCCGCCCCGTCTCAAAGTTCAAGGTGGGAGTTTAATGCAGGAGGGCTGTGAGAAAATATTGACAGCAAGCTGCACTTTTCATCGCACCATTTGAATTACCAATAAAACCTGTGCACTGAATTTACCCTTCTGTAAATACAAACATGGAATAAATAGACAATATAGCCAATACAAGTACAAAGGTTAGAGGCTTTATTGCCATAGTAAACAAAGAGTGATTTTGTTAGAAGCAGCTGTAAACCCCAAGGCAAAATCACAATATATTTGTGCAGATTCTGATATGATTGGTCCTTCTTAGTTTATTTCTGTGAGTTATCTCTTTCTGAGTACTTTAATGAGGGCAGGGTTTGGGTCCACTGAAGGAAAAATTATCATGTTTTTATTCTCATTATCCAAAGAAGAAATTGGCTTTATCCATAGAGGGAAACACCAACAGACAGGAGTTAATTATGAAATGGAGCTAGCTTCAAAGGTCTTAAATGTTCATTCATCTTGGGTTTTCCCCGGGATTTCACCCATAACCAGCTAAATTTTACTTTTCAGCTTTCTTTCCTCAGATTGTTTCTGTGCCCACATTTTTCTGTGTCTCCTTTTGTGTGTAGGTTTAAATCTCCATGAAAATAAATTTTCTGTAACTCTTCTGTTCCCCCCCCCCCTTTTTTAATGAAGCACGTTCTCATGTATCCCAGGCAGGCCTTAGACTTTGTGGTCAGTGATGACCTTGGATTCCTGATCCTCTTGCTGCCACCTCCCAAATTCTCCTCGTTTTTTTGGTCTGTCTTTGATACAAAAAATAGACTAAAAAGTATTCATGAACTAAGCAATGGGTGGATTGATAATTTTTAAGATCAAGAAGGCAATAAGGAGAAGATTTGGGAAAGGGAAAATGTAATGAGAGATGGGACACTTGTGCTCGGGGTGACTAAAATCTAGTTATAGTCCTTCCATTCCCTTGTAGTTTGGTGACTGGGATCAGTCCCAAAAAACCTAAAGTCATGAAGTCATGTTTGGTCCTTTATTAAATAAACTAGTCATTCCTAGATTGGGCCAAGGAAACATGAAGCATAGTTGTGTCCATGAGGACTTTACCATTTAGATAGAACAGTATCTTGAAATGGCAGGTAAGAGAATTAAAAGTGGTTCCAGCCTCCAAAGAATTTGAGGATCAATGAATGACTCAATTTAATGAACACACGCTGGGTGTACATTACATGAGAGAGGTGTTTGAGGGTATTGAGGAAGCTAGATGGCCTTCAGAATCCTAATTTTATTTATTTTTGAGGGGAGACAACATGCTCAAGAAGGGTAACGTGGTGAAACAAACAGCACAAGGCCAGGGGAACCTTTCCAAGACAGAAGCCACAGCTGCTCCAGATGTGAGAGTAAAGAATGAACATGCAGCCCCTTAAACTGGTGTTTTCTGGGGAGAATCATTAGTGTGGTTCTTTTAAAAATGTGAGTGTCATGCAACAGGCCTTCAGAAAAAGATATGGCAAGCATGTAAACGGCAACTCTATAAGTTCTGCTTTTCAAAAAATATAGCCTTTTGGGGATTGGGGAAATGGCCTAGCTGTTATGGCATTTGCCTGTGAAGCCTCAGGACCCAGGTTTGATTCCCCAGGACCCACATAAGCCAGATGCACAAGGTGTGTCTGGAGTTCCTATGCAGTGGCTGGAGGCCCTGGTGTGCCCATTCTCTCTTTTTCTCTATCTGTCTCTTTATCTCTCATAAATACATAAATTAAATACTTTTTTTAAAAGTAGCCTTTTGGCAGATATTGGTATTCTGGGAAATCAGATTGACAATTTGCCTGGTAACTGAACATTTCTTGAAGAATAGGGTACAGAACTTAAATTCCAAATCTGTAATTAAAATAAATGACATTTGCATTCTTGATTGGGGAGTTTCTTTAATGGCAAATGCTAGAAAGGGACCTCAAAGACCCCAAAAGATGAAACGGGGAATATGCGTTGGTGATTCAGACACAGCCAGGCCTGAAGGTCCCTGGAGAAGGAATTGTTCGGTTACACAAGGGCTGATGTTCAAAGCACCTGTGATTTTGCCCTGCAGAACTGAGAATGAGCAAGAGACTGTGAACCAAAATGCAATTATACCCTTTGGGCTCCTTGCAGCCCATGACTGCCACCTGGGTAGAGAACTGAGTTCCCGTGAAGAGACCTAGCAGTTGCCGGGTACACGTGACCTTAAAGATGTCGTATCTTTCTATGAACCTCTCTTTCTTCATTTTAGAATGCATACAGCACTTTAGCCCTTATTCACTTACTGGAATTATTTCATTTACTTTTTGATATATGCCCAAAAATGGGACTGTCAGAGCTGGTAGTCCTATTTAAATGATTCTTTGCATATGTACGTGTGTGTGTGATGTACATATGTGTTTGCATGTATGCCTGTGTACAGGCATTCATGTGGTCACACACATGTATGCAGGTGCTCCTGACCCATGTATGCATGAGGGTGGAGGCCATAGTTTAAGGTTGGGTGCCTTTTTTGATTGATTATCACATTATTTTTTGAAGCAAGGTCTCAAGATAAACCTAGCACTCATCTTGTAGGCCACACTAGCTAGTCAGTAAGTCCGGCAGGTTCTTTTTCTCCATCTGCCCGCTGCTCTGAGCACAGGTGGACCCCAACATGCCTGTTTGGCATGCATCATGAGAATCTAAACTCAGGTCCTCATGCTTACTTGAGAAGCATTTATCCCACTGAGCCATCTCCCCAGCCTTCCGGTATTTTATTTTATTTTATTTGTGTGTGTGTGTGTGTGTGTATTTTACTTTTTGAGAAATTTCCACAATGATATACAGAAGATTATATAATATATATTATATTACATAATTTGTATATACATCATATATATACACATCATATATATATATATATATATATATATATATATATATATACACATATATATGGTGTATATAAAACTTACTACTCACTTAGTGGTGTACAAAGGTTCCTCTTTTGGCCACATCCTTACAAATGCTTATTTTCTTGTGTGTGTGTTTTTTATGCTGTCCTTTTAAATACGTGTGAAGTAATATCTCATGTTGCTTTCAATTTGCAGTTTCTCAGTGATTAATGATATTGGGGATTTTTTCATAAAATTGTTGAACATTTGTATGACTTCTTTTGAGAAATATCTACTCTAGTTCTTTGCCTATTTTAACTAGATTGCTATTATTTTTAATGTTGAATATTTGAGACATATGCACATTCTGGAAATTAATCCTTTATCAAATGGGTGCATGTTTTTTTACGTATTTGGGGTTATTAAATGATCTAATAAAATAATTTCCCAAAAGTCATTGTAATCTGTCCACTATAGTCAGGAGCAAAACATAAACATATTGTTAATCTATTTATTCAAAATCAATTGGAAATGAGGGAGAGAATAACTGTAGCTTAAAGTGGGCATGCTCTGCTCTCCGACTCAAATCATGTGCGTAGACAAGACTTTCTTTATAAAAAAATTTTTTTTGGTTTATTTTTATTTATTTATTCGAGAGCCACAGACACACAGAAAGAAAGAGAGCGAGAGGGAGAATGGGCGCACCAGGGCTCCAGCCACTGCAAACAAACTACAGATGTGTGCGCCCCCTTGTGCATCTGGCTAACACGGGTCCTGGGGAATTGAGCCTCAAACCAGGGTCCTTAGGCTTCACAGGCAAGCACTTAACCGCTAAGCCATCTCTCCAGCCCAACAAGACCTTCTTTGAAGTGAATTATCCTGCCATTCAGCTTGTTTGTGGAGGTTACCAAGAGTTTTGAGTTAAACAATATTCCTTTGTTTCTAATATATTCATTTCTTTCTTTCCTTCATATTTTTCTTTCCTGGTTATCGAATAATTGCTTTCTGAAGGGGAAATGTCAAAGAGTATTAAAGGATGAAAGTTTGATTGCTGGATGATTTGAGTGATGTAATACCTATAAGAAATGCTACTATATTAAAAAAAATCTCTAGGGAGCCCTTTCACCTTCAATGGCCTTTATCAAAACAAGGGATGGAAAGGTCTTACATGATCAAACTACATCTCTCAGAGTGAATCACAGCTATAAGAAATGTACTCCTATATTGTAGAAAGAGAATATCATAGGATGAGAAGATAAAATTGAAATAATACTAGGATGTGGAAATTAGATGAAAAGAATGTAAAATATTTTGTGTGGTTTCATCCCATAGACTCCTTCCCCATGATCAGAGGTTTGTCTGACTCTGATGTGAAATCTGAGCATGATGGTGTTCTCATTAGGACCAAGTAACCTGACTAACTCTAAAAGGGCTGCAAACTTAGTAAGACAAATATTGATTTTTCCATCACCATGTTATCTTCACTCATCTATGTAACTACATAATTGGCCCTGACCTTAGATCAATGATTTGAAAATGTCATACTTTCTAATAGTCCTGGTAAGGTTATGGTTTGAAAAGAATCCAAGGAACTTTACCAATAATATGTCATGTTCACCATGGCTTGACATTTTCTCTCTCCTTACACAGGAGAAACAATTTTCTGTTTCCCCTTTTTTTGTCATAAAGCCTTATTTCTCACTTCATTTTTCCTTCCTATACATATCATAGACTGGAATTCCCAACAATAAGAAAAAAATTTGTTGTCAGGAAAGTTATTTTAGTTAAGAAGTAGGGAAAAACACCTTTATAGACATGAATAGATCTTTAGGAAAATTTTTAGCATTACAATTAAATAAGGCACTTAGGATTCTCTTAGTTATAAATAATAGAAAATCCTATTCCTTTGACAAAACAGGCATGCTAGACATTACAAAATCTCCAAAATTGATGAGTCATGGTTAAAAAGGTAAACATTCATTCCCTCCCCCCTTTTTTCCAATCTTGTGCCCAAAGCATTAGCTTTATTTTAGTGCTGGACACTTTACTGTTAAGATTACCTCAAAAATAAGCACAGTCAATATGTTTCCTTCTTCATAACTAAGAGAAGTAAGAAAATAATAACCCAAGCTTGAGGGAAAGTCTGATTCACTTTAGGCAGATATCCACCCTAGCTAAAAAACAGTGGGTAGGGAAATGACTTACAATTAATGATTCCATTGGATGAAAACAGCTCCTCTTTAAATTGGATATAATAAGGTTAAGAATAGAAAGTCAAATTTCTACTAGAAAGGACAAAAATGAATATTAGCTTGGCACAAGTCCATTACAGAGGGTGTTTGCTAACAAAACTCACCAAGTTATTCTGACAATTACAATAACACACATGTCAAATAAGTGTTATTCCCACCAGTGCTGAGGACAGAGCTGTTTGCTTACAAAAGCTTATACAGAGCATTCAGGTGTCAGACGCACTCCTAGGAGCTCAGGACACATAGGGAATAAGGCAGCCCCTCTTCTAAAGGAACTCATTGTTAAGAATTCCCACTAGAATATGGGTTTCTGTCTCCCCACCTGAGTGACTAGTTTCATGTGGCCAGGCTACAGAGAATGCAGACCTATTATGTAGTGTGAAAACTGACATTTGAGGATTACTTAGGAAGAAAGGATTTGATGCTTGAACAGTAAGATTTCCAGGTGTGTGATTTGCTCCATGGCGAGGTGAAGGTATTGGGTTTGGTGTTCTTTTCTGGCAGGTAGATGTACGTGTGTATATATGTGTATGTAACCCTATCAGTAGTCATGTGGGGAAACTTACGTGAGGCTGTATGTATGTATGCGCGCACACGCGCTAGCAAATGTGCGTGCTTGTTTGTGGACGCCAGAGGTTGACCTAAGGTAACTTCCTCAGACTCTTTCCATCTTAATTTTTTTTTTTTTGGGGACAAGCCCAACAAACTGGCCTTTTTTATGCATGAGAGAGAAAAGGGTGTTAGAGAAAGAGATGGAGAGAGAGAGAGAATTGGCGTGCTAGGGCCTCAGCCACTGCAATAAAACTCTAGACGTGTGCGCCCCCTAGTGTGCATGCGTGGCCTTGCGCTTGTGTCACTGTGTTCGGCTTATGCGCAGAACCCGGGTCCTTAGGCCTTGTCGGCAAGTACCTTAACTGCTAAGCCATCTCTCCAGCCCTCCACCTTAATTTTTTTGTTTATTTTTATTTATTTATTTGAGAGTGACAGACAGAGAAAGAGGCAGATAGAAAGAGAGAATGGGCGCATCAGGGCCTTCAGCCACTGAAAATGAACTCCAGATGTGGGCGCCCCCTTGTGCATCTGGCTAACATGGGTCCTGAGGAAGCGAGCCTTGAACCAGGGTCCTTAGGCTTCACAGGCAAGCGCTTAACCACTAAGCCATCTCTCCAGTCCTCCACCTTAACTTTTGAGACAGGGTCTGTGACTAAACCCAAAGCTCACCACCAATTCAGCTAGAGCAGGTATCCAGCAAACTCTAGGGATCCTCCTGTCTTTGCCTCTCAGTGCTGGGATTGTAGGTGAGAGTCACCACACTTGACTTTTTGCATGTGTACTGGGGTCAAAACTCAAGTGCTCATGCTTGAATGGAAAGCACTGTGACAACTGAGCCCTCCCTCCTGCTCCCAAGGTTTGCTGTTTGGCCTGCTGGATTTCAGTCTCTCTTGGGTCTAATACATATATATATGTGTGTGTGTACACACACACACACACACACACACACACACAATGCTTCTATCTCTCTCGTTTGAAATGAGAATCTTTACTTTGTTCCATTAAATGCTAGAGATACAAGACATATTTTGATATTACAGAGGATCACAGTTAAGATATCATCCTGAGTCTTAGAACAGGCTTTGAGCATTGGAATGATAAGACGTGGGGACTTTTGAAGTTGGATCTAGTACATTTTGCATGATGAGCATTCCATGATGTCAAGAGGCGGATGTTATGATTTTCATGTAAAGCGGCCACCCTCAGGATCATGTGTGAACACTTGGTCCCCAGTTGGTAGTACTGTGTTGGTAGGTTGAGGAAACATTGGAATGTGGGGCCCTCCTAGAGTCAGGGTGTCCTGGGCTGTATATAGCCTGACCCTACTTCTAGCTGAGCTCTGCTTTCTGATTAGAAAAATGTTGTAACCAGCTATCTTGTGATATGGAACCATTTCTATCACCATGTTTTTCTCAGTGCCAGGGGTTCTACCCCTGGGTCCATGAGCCGGAATAGATTCTTATCCCCTCAAGTTGCTTCTCTTAGATACACTATCACATGGTATGAACATAAGCAGTTGAGGTTCTCTGTCATTATTGCATGTAGGGTACACTAATGACTCAAATATGATGGACAGGAATGGGTGGAAGGGTCATTAGTACTAAAAGGATTTCTGCAGAGATAATGACAGTTGCATGTGAGTGTCCCTGTCATTGTCACCGAACTGTGAAAGGAAGAAACTACTGAGCCGAGGGACTATGGAACCACAGAGACATTCGACTTCTTTTGGTCAGGGATTCTGGCTATTCCTTTGCTGAACTTAAGTTTCATGCCATCTTTTATGCTCCTTTGAGGGGGGTAATCTGGGGTGGTACTATGTAAAATGCAGTTCTTGGGTTCTTTAATGGTCGTTTTCCTGGTCAGAATCACCAGTGGAGGTGTTAACAAGGACTTCACTCAAAAAATGGACTGGAGAGATGGCACAGTGGTTAAAGTACCTTCCTGCAAAGCCTAATGACCTGGGCTTGATTCCCAAACACCCACATAAAGCCAGATGCACAAAGTGGCACATGCATTTGGAGTTCATTTGCAGTGGCTGGAGGCTCTAGCATGCCCATTCTTTCCCCCCTCCCTCCCTCCTTGCAAATAAATAAATAAAAATATTTTTTTTAAAAAAGATGGGCAGAACATGAGTTCTCGCTTTCTCTTTTACTTCTATGTCTCACCCCTTCACTCTCTCTAAGCATTTCCTCTGAGCTCCAAGCTCTTTTCCTCACTCACCTCTAACCAGCCCTAAGGATGATTTTCTCTGGGTGACCTCTTCATCCCTCTTTAAGGCTTCCAGTCTTCCAGGTAAAGAGAAAGAGTCAGAGAATAATGGGCAGCTGGTGCATAGGTTAACTTAAGAATGACTCCAATTCCCAATGCAAGGAAGAGGGATCATGCTTACCATAACAGGTCGAAATGACAGTAATGATTGTGCAATAAATCTAGGGGTAATTTACCAATAATATGATTTCCCTACTCTCTTTTTTTCTCATTTCTAAAGTTCTAGTTTAAAAGTCCATTTAGATACTTGCAAAGACAGTAACAGTAAAGAAGCAGTAATTGAATGGGAGTTCTTGAGTGTGCTTGAATTGCCTGCATGAAAGTATAACCTTGTTCTCTGATAGTGGGTGTGACTTACATTTAAATAAATTAGATTATTTGTTCTCTTTGGCTCACGGTGATGTTATAAAAGATGATCACATTACTAAACTCTACGTGCTTAACTTTGTACCCAATAACCATGGAAATTAGATACATTTTCACAAAATGGGAATAACAGTAATAATTATTATAGGGTTCACTGATATTTTCAGAATTAATAAACATCATTCCCTTATGCATATAGAAAGAAAACACAATCCCTAAAATGTGATTTCTATAAAATTTACAAATGGAGTCTCTCTAAAATAGTTACATAGAAGAGAGGCAAACTAGGACATACACACAGGCGTGAACCACGCCTCATTACTCAGTCAGGCGTGGCTTCGCATGTGGCTATGATCACCTGCAAAGCATTGAGGAGAAGTAGAAAGATGTGTAGTCTGGAAAGTCCTCTCACAAAGCTCCTCATCACCTGATCCCCGGCATCCAGGCACGTGCTCAGGCATACCCTCTATTCCAGCAGTTTCCAAACATTGGCAGTGTTGACATTTTGGTGTGAGAGTCAAACTTGAACATTGTGGAACGTTTGCAACACAGGAAAGGCAAGAGCCGAACGAGGCAGGCTGTGGAGGACAAGAGGACCACCACCCATCCTGAACTAAAGTGCACGGCACGAGCGCACCATCCGTCCTGCAGACAGGCAGCTCACTGGTGACGGAAGCTTCCTGGGACACATCCAAGACAACACTCCGCTGTCCGTGGTGGGAGTTACGGCACCTGTGCATAACCTTGGCTCTTTTGGGTGGCTCTCTTACTGGTTCAGGTGGTGATATACCACAGGAGATGCCATCACATTACCAGAGCCGAGCTGACCTGGTTTCAAATCTCCACACATCCACTTCGTAACTGTGCCATCCTCATGCTTGGTTTGCTGCCATGTAAAGTGGAAGAGCTAGCTGTATGCACTGTTTGCCATAGCAAATGCCCTGAAGTCTGGGTGGCTTAAGCAGAAATTTATGTGCTGACAGTTCTAAAGTCTGGACGTCCCAGATCCAGGCCTAGCAGGGTTAGCTTGTGGGACGGCTGCCATCTTGCTGAATTCTCATGGCCTTCTGTTGAAGTGTGCATGCGTGGGTTCCTGTAAGGACACTTATCACGTAGGATCAGATCCTCATGCCCACACTGTTTACACCAACTCACCTGCAAATACAGGCATACAGGAGTTAGTTCTGTAGCAGTTTGTGGGACAAGATAAACAAATACATTTAGTTTATAACATCAGCTTCATAAGTCTTGATATAATTCAGTGGTTTGATACATGCCAGCCCATAGAACAGTGTCTACAATGTGGCAAGCATTGACTGTTATTTGGCTTCGTGGTTTTGTTGGTTCATTGCGGTCCCTACTGAAGTGTGGGCAGCATGAGGATCTGACACAGCACCTAATGTATGAGGCAGGTGAGGCAGGAACCAAATGGCTCTCTTCAAACAATGTCAGGAGTGATGTTGGGGGCTTGGCTCTGTTGAGGGGAGAGATGTTTCTTCATGGAGAAAGGGAAAAATGTCTGGAAACAAAAGGAAAGAGCGTTGAACATTAATTTTCTGTGCTTGACTTGATCATAATGCTGTATGACACATAAAACTTTCATAAGAGACAAGTATACGTTTATTTATTTATTTGTTTTGTTTTGTTTTGTTTTTTGAGGTAGGGTCTCACTCTGGTCCAAGCTGACCTGGAATTAACTCTGTCATCTCAGGGTGGCCTTGAACTCATGGCAATCCTCCTACCTCTGCCTCCCGAGTGCTGGGATTAAAGGCGTGTGCCATCACGCCCGGCATTTGATTTCTTTTATGGTATCTATATCTTGTCCAGGTACAAGAAAGACTGGCAGAATTCTGTTACTGAGGCACATGAATGATGAAAAGACTCTGGAAAAGACAAGTATCTCAGAGGTCACCCGCTGGTGCACTTTGGTGAATAAGGCTATTCCACTGAGAAGACTTCCGCTGGAAGCTATGTGCCTGGAAATACTGTTGTCAGTGATTTGTTGCTTTTGGAAGGAATGTCTCTATCTCAGACATGCAAAAATTCTCCCGAGTTCAATCTCAAGTTCTAAAACCTAGTGTGATTTCCAGGTTCCTCCTTTACTGAGTCAGTCAGGATGCTGGAGAAACAAGGGCCCCTGAAGACAGGGAGAGGAAGAATGGAGGGGCCATGTCTGCAGTAGGTAGGCCAGCTTTCCCAGAGCCAACTTTGGCCTGGGGCTGTGTTCTGGTTCGTGTCCCCACCTTCCACTAAAGAACATTTTGCGCTGTCACTTGCATTGTTTGAGTGGTTCTCATCCCTGCCACGTGGATCCCTCCCGACGCTCCTGCACTGAAGGCCACAGCGACGGTGGGTCCAGGGTGTGGGGTTTCCTCCTCCTTGGGCACACAGTCACCTCTGTGGCTTCAGTGGACCAGACTGAGGGGTTGAGGCCACGGGTCTGGTTGGCTTAAAACTGGGCATGTCACATAGTGAGTGTGGAGGATGGCGAATGGAGGTCCAAAAGCTAGTGCAATCCTCTCTGACTCTCCCTTTTGCAATAGGAATATTGACTTTATATCTGTCCTGTTGTGGGGCCAACTTTCCTGGTTTTACTGCATATAGTTAGAGAGGAATCTTGCCTCAGAATGAACATATCACTAATCTCACCTACATCTGATTTAGAAAGCATTTAGATGAGACTTGGGACTTACATTAGATGCTGGAATGTGCCTAAGATGCCATAGCAGTGAGAAGCAGGCCAATTCTTGTTACGCAAATGATGGGCACGAATCTGGAAGACCAGAGACCAGAATGTTACAGGGTGCATTATGACCCCCTCAACTTCATATTCCAAAATCTTAATGTATTTGGAGATAGGGCCTTCAAATAAATAACTAAAGTAAAATCACGTGGCATTTTTGGACTGTATTTCAATATGATTTTTTTTTCCTTGGAAGAAAAGGCTAGGCCACAGCAACACAGACAGACAGCAGTGACAAGAAGCACAGAGAATAACAGGTCGTCTGACAACTGCGGAGAGGGATCTCAGGAGAAATAAAACCTATCAACACTTTCATCTTCTACTTCAAGCCTCCAGAACTATGCAAAAAAAAAAAAAAAATCCTTGTTAGCCACCCACTGTGTGCTATTTAATGGTAGCCACTGAATAGAAGACTATTATTTAAAATAGCCTCTGGGTGTGGATTATTAGAGCAATACTACTGAGGACAGAGAGCTTGGCTTGTCTTAAATTTAGAGTCTTACAATGTCACTTGGGCCCTGAAGCTACTATTGATGTCCACATTATTCATGAAAACAGCCCACCAGCTTTGGGTCTTTGGTCTTCTCTCAAGACTGGGACAGAAGTCCTCAGAGGGTGCCCTGGTTTTACACTGTCATCCCCAAGTTTCTCTGCTTAGAGAACTGCATAGCAAAACAAACAAGAAACAATTTCGTCTTCCGAAGAAGCTTTGCCTCGCCTTTGTGAAAGTGTGAGGTCCTGGGAGGCTGTTTATGATTTATGACACGGCATGACAAAGCTGCCTCCAGACAGTCTTGAAGCCTCAGCTTGTTGGGGGAGGTGGTAGGATGGAGGCAAAGCCGGCCGGGAATTGGTCCAGGGAACCTGCTGCCACAGTGCTTTCCATCAATAGAACATCTCACAATTTGAAAACTCAGTTTTGGACAGGCATGGGATTATCATCTCATGGTCTGGTAGAAGAATCTAGCATTTCTTTATTTGCTATAAAGAAGAGAAACAATCCAAAAGCTGAAAAGGCAAGCAAGCCCTGGGCCTAGCCAATGCCAAAATAAACTAACTCCCATGAGGGAAGAATAACCAAGTGATTCCTTGGAGGGGGAAAGGGGTCAAGAGATTTTATGACAAGGAAGCAGAATTTGGCATTGGCTGTGAACAAGGTTTTGGCCCTTTATGGCTGGCTGGAACCAAATAAGGACAGGGATTTTCATTTTGTGGGTTATAGCAAGTTCCTCTGTTTACAGTTTAGGAAAGAGTGTTTAATTAACCCCGCTGGGGTGTATGCCTTGCAGGTAGATCGAATGGTTTTGAAGTTTTCCAGTTTTGGAAGAGTTCATAGTTGTTTATATCATTGGCTGATGAGAAGCACCCATGTGAAATAGCTGTTTTATCAGAGGCTTATCAACTGATTTCATTGTACAATTTGATAATTTTAGGGAAATTAATTATATAATTACTTCTCAATTTAGTGTTTGGTTTCTCTCACTTAGCATAATGTTTTAAAGTTCATCCGTGGTATACTTGGGATACACCATTTCTTTTAATTGAGGAATTGAGCAATTCATGATACATTTCCTTTTGTCAGAGTGAAAGACACGTAGTTGGTTCATTGTAGTGCCATCACTCTTTGGTGCCTGCCCAGGGGACTGTCTCTTTAGTAACCCACTTCTGGAAGTTGATGGGGGAAATGATATACATTTACAGTGACCCCATTTTCCCAGTTATTTCCCAAAGACCAGAGGGAGCATATTCAAATGTAACAAGAGGGATTGTTACAGACACTGCCCATGGCTTCCTACGGTTAGAGAGGAAAATAAAATTATAGTCTTGGCTTTACCATGAGGATATAAGGACTTGAAATACACATTCATTAACCTCAACCTTTCCCGATACTTCTGGGATTCTGGTTTCTACCTTATTGGTTTTTTACATCCTAACAGAACATATCTCTTCCCAATTTGCAGAGGAGAACCAAAAGAAGCAACAGCATTTTAGGTAAGCACAAAACATGGAGAGTGAAGAGGTACCTATTACCTGTTAGCCAGATAGATTGTTGAACCATTTCTCCTTTCATCACTTAGATGTCACTCAATGCATGTTAATGCCATACACTGAGGGCTCAGCTCTTCAATCTGACAGTTAAATTTTATGTCTGCAAGTTCTCTCAAGATATTTTGTTTTCCTTTCTCTATATGGCTCATGTATGCATTGAGTTCCAGTTATTCACTGTGTGAGGACTTCTAACATATATTTTGCAAAGCTGCATCATATTCTATAATATTCTATCTATCTAATGATTGTGGTTTTGTGCCACTAGCCTGGTCTAGGTCAGGATGTGTGAAGACTTTTTCTGTTCAAGAGAACCAGAGCAACCTGCCATTCCCAGAGAGAGCGCTTGGAGGAGGAGGTAAAGTGACATTTACTTAAGCATAATTGCTCAGGTCAGGTTGCTTGCATACCTCTGTCTCCTTAGGACATCCATACCAACCAACATCTCATAATTAATCCTTCAGTATGTAAAACATCTACGTGGAACCCTCATCTATTCTCTCAATGAACAGTTATCTTTCCTATTTATTTGATTCACCACAAATGGAAGAGGGATAAGGTTCTCAGACAGGCTGGAGAGATTGCTTACTAGTTTAGGAGCCTGATTACAAAGTCTAAGGACCCAAGTTAAATTGCCCAGTACCCATGTAAGCCAGATGTACAAGGTGGCATATGCATATGGAGTTTGTTTGCAGTGGCTAGAGGCCCTGGCACACCCATTCTCTCCCCCTATCTCTCTCAAATAAACAAAATATTAAGAAAAAAGATTCCCAGAACAAGTGTGCGCTTTAATTATAGTCCTATACTCCACCCACAAACATTTGAGCCAGATGTTGTTGGTTATTGAGTGTTTGGTGTCAATATTTCATTAAGGATGGGACCAGAGTATTACAGTGAGATACCAATTTCAAGCTATAGAAATATAAAGCAGGATGGTTGGAGAACTACTATTATGTTTGCTACTGTCCAAAATCACTGAATTGTTCATTCAACCATATAACATGTTATTTATTATGAAGTTATTCTGAAGTTGGTTGTAAAATATGTACTATCTCATTTTACCTGTGGGGAATCCTAGCTACAGACATCAATTTCTTCAGTGTTCACAGTATGTGAACTCAGATACCCACAGAGAAACTCATGTGTTTTCTTTTATAACAAAGTGTGAAAGAAACTTCAATAGTACAATTAGCAGATAAGAAAAGGGAATGGAAGAAAACTACTTTATAGAAACTTCACCTAGACTCATGATATGTTAACTCTTCCTAACAAAAACTGACTCACATTATGTTTGTCAATTATATACTTTGAACACTATAATTTCCCTCTGATTTATTGCATTCTGCCTTAAATCATAGGGAATTTTGTAAATGTATCTTTGAGTATTTTCTGGGTGATTACAATTTTTGCACTATACACTTTATCTACCATTGCAAACTTATGAATTCAACAATATATCAATGTTGAAGGTATTCTAATATAAATCACTATGATTATCAAGCTAAACATAGCATAATTAAAACAACTTTATTATGTCTAGGTTGGAAACAGTGAGTGACTATACTTCTATTTTTTAATTATTTTATTTATTTATTTGAAAGTGACAGACAAAAAAAGAAAGAGGCAGATATATATATATATATATATATGTATATATATATATATATATGTATGTATATATGGAGAGAGAAAGAGAGAGAGAGAGAGAGAGAGAGAGAGAGAGAGGGAGAATGGGCTCGCCAGGGCCTTCAGCCACTGCAAAGGAACTCCAGATGTGTGCGCCCCCTTGTGCATCTGGCTAACGTGGGTCCTGGGGAATTGAGCCTCAAACCAGGGTCCTTAGGCTTCACTGGCAAGCGCTTAGCCGCTAAGCCATCTCTCTAGTCCTGATTATATTTCTTTAAAGTCATAAAATTATTTAAGTGATCAGTTTTACAGGTAAAATGATGTGCTGTCTAGGATTGTCTTAACATAAAGCAAGAGGAGAGAAGTCAGTCATCAGTGAGCTATGTTATGATTACACAAGGGCTTATGATTCTATTATCTAGCTATTATCTAGTTTTGTACACTTGAATTTTTATAATGAATGATCAGTACCTGTAGTAACATTAAAGATCATTTTTCCTTTCTCACTCTAGATAGCAAAATGCTGGTAATTATGTTTGGGTATGTATTTTTTTTTCTCTAGAAAAATACCAAACATAGTTTTAGTATTTAATTTTATTTTTCTCCTTCAGAGTCTTAAACCATACCATACCTACATTATCTTTATAATTAAATTTCTTATAAGTTAAACTGGTAGTCACTGAACCATGAACTCCTTCTGAGGTCTGCACAGAGAAAAAAATGATGTTTTCATCAGCACAGAAGTTGGAGTGCCTGAAGGGTTTCATTTTCAGCTTCAAACTCTTCCACTCTCGAAGGTTTAAGAGTGATGGTGTTGAGTTTTCAGAATGTGTTGTTCTTGAGGTCACAATCAATACATTCTTCACTGGGAATATATTGCTATCTTCTGATCTGGTCCAAATACCAGGTTCCATTTCTCTTAAGTGGAAGATGGCAGGCGCCTGAGGCCAATCTTTCCCAGAGATTAATTCGTGGTGCCCACATCTTGTAGGAGCATCCAAATATGCCATCCACAATGTGCTGGTGGTCACTGATTGATGGTCATCTGCACAAGAAGGTGAATCATGGCACTTCTGTATTTGTAGGTTGAAGGCATATAAACACATCCTCTTACCATGCTCTCCCAGTCCACTGTGGTCAGAACTCAGTGGGGAAGGTGATTCGTCTGGAGATAAACCCCACCCCAATTCCTCTTTGCAATTTGATCAAACATGGCCTCTAAGTCTAGCTCCATGGTTTCTTGTCACTGGATATTAAGGTTGTCAAAGAGAACAGCTTTGATATGATGTTGAAGAATGTCAGTTAGCGTTTCCAAGTGCAGTTTGTTCCCAGAGTTCTTATAACCAATTCTTTCAAAATAGGCTTCAAGATCCATGGTTTCCTAAAGATAAGGAAAACAAAAGCATGAACTATTATGGCACTTGCACTTGGATTTCTTAGTATAGGCCATTTGTAGCTATAACTTATCTAAGATACAATTAAAAACATAAATACAAATATTGGCTTTAAATATCTGTGATAATAAATACGTTAAACTGCTTTATGGGCTACCTGAACATGCATGCTTTCACGTAACCATTTCATTGAACCTAGAAGAAATGCAGTATTATTTCTTCTGTCTTTCAAGTAGCAG
Organism: Jaculus jaculus; assembly: GCF_020740685.1. Taxonomy (NCBI): domain Eukaryota; kingdom Metazoa; phylum Chordata; class Mammalia; order Rodentia; family Dipodidae; genus Jaculus; species Jaculus jaculus. The sequence goes on along the minus strand of NC_059113.1, from coordinate 8,420,046 downwards.
ACATTGGAAATTTCAATTCAATGACAAACCAAAAGCCAAGACTATAGGTTTAGATGTGGCTTTCTTGGTTTGAATGAAAAGGAACTTTCACCTGGTGTCCATCAACACACGCTTCTAAATCATTTCTGAAAGAGATAGGAGCATTATTAGATTTATTTATTAGTATTATTAGGAGCACATGGCACTCATAGTGCCTGACCCATTCAATTTAGCTACACCTCACCTTACATAAAATGTTCCACTTAATGCCTAATGAGTGGTTGATACATTCAACAATTTACTGGATGCTCACTAAGTATTTGCCACTAATGTAGTTCTCTTTGTCTTCCCAAAGCCATCATTTCAGTGGTCATCAGAATGGGTCAAGCAGTGTACGAGGTACACAGATAAATCATGTGCCTGTGGGACTGCCATAGCGTGCTGCAGGGAACCCAAGCAAAGGAGCCTGAGCCAGAGTGAGACCCAACCTCGAAAAACCAGAAAAAAAAATAATAAATAAAAATCTCTGAATGAAGTCAGTTTTTGTTAGGGTCCTTGCTAACAGTATTGCAGCCAAGTATTCTTGGATTTAACATGTTTAAATTCTATATTGATAAAGCCTTAGCTTTCAGGATAAAATGTTGAAAGTATTTGCCAGCAAAAGAGTTAAGGGGAAGTACTGTGAGCATTGCAGGCTGGTGGACAGCATCTCCGTGTAGACATAGGTCCCATCCTTTCAACATGACCATCAACATGAGGGAGGCAGAGAGGCATACGGAGCGATCCCATCAAGGCCTCTAGAAAGACACTGTGCACCTCTTTCAATTAGTCTAATATAGGTTAATTGTTAGCTTTAATTCCAAAGTCTTGGGATAATTTCTTCCTGATACAAATTATAGAAATGGTAGGGAAGATAATTTTAGGAAAAAAAATGATTTTTCTTGAAAAAAAAATAGTGTATTTGAAGACCATAAATTACAAGTACTCCCAAATGATGAAACGGGAATTGACACAGCAGTTAGGTGATCATCTAATTTTTCTAGGGGGATGTGTAAAAAGGATAAAAATGGGAGGTGTTAATACCACCAAGGCCTCTTAAGTCTGGAAGTTCCATAAGCCACCAGGAGGAGTGTGAGAAGCAGTCAAGATGATTAATTACCATGGAAACAGCCAGAAGGGGTGAATCTTGCCCTGTGTCTTTGATACAGATTCATTCCAAACAAAGCAATGGCCAGTAATTAGTGCTAGCACCTGAGGTACTGACCCGGAAAAACAAAGTAATGCGTGATGGCACCAGAAAAGAATATATATATGTAAACATATCTATATACATACACACCTTGTTCACATATATTCTTCAAAGGAGCTTTGTATATTAGAACATGTAAAATGGGATCCAATTAAAGAACTAAAAAATATGGTTATGAAGCTACATACTTGAGGAAGATTTCAGAGCAGAAAGTAAAGCAAGGACAGAGACACAGCACCTGCGTGATCAGTGACAGGCAGGGAGCTATAGTGAGAGCACCGTGTCACATCGCTCACGTAGACAGCCAGCTGGAGGCTCACGGTGAAGAATCATGTAGAGATGGTGCCATGCTGCGCATCACCTAGGGAGTCACCATACAGAAGGTTTAAGATAAGCCACCTAGTTCTTCTGAAGGGGAGTACTTTTTAAATGTAAAAGAAACTTGTTGTAAGATTAAGGAAATGTATTCCTCAAATAAAATAAAACAGAAAACAAATTGGATAAGCCAGATAGATAAAGTCCTGGGAAAGTCTGAGCCTGTAAGCTTGATATCAGAATATTTTTTAAATTATTGCAATTAAAAATCACACAGAAAGTAATAGAATATTAAAAAGAATATATCGAGCTAGCAATAGAATATTCCACAGAAATACTCATGTGAAATATCCAAAGGTGTATATGTTTCTGCAAAGTTTTAGAAAAACGTTATACCCAAACTATCATACTGTTAGTATCTCATAGAGTAAAGAAAGAAGACACACAAAATAAACAGGGGCCAGGCATGGTGATGTACAACTTTAATCCCAACACTCAGGAGGAAGAGGTAGGAGGATCACTGTGGGTTCGAGGTCACCCTGAGACTAAATAGTGAATTCCCGGTCAACCTCGAAAACTAATAAAGTAAAATCAAACAAAACAAAACAAGAGAGAGAAGTGTGACATAGGATGCCTGCGAGTCTTGGCTTCTGCCACACAGAATGAAGCCAAGCAAGCTTGGAGAGGAGGAGCATCATGGGTACTGGGACTTAATGGACCCATAATCTGAAGATCCAGGAAGACCAGATTCGCCCTGGTTCAGAGTTGCCAGCAGTGGAATATGACCAGCTGCACTTGGGGCTTGGGGATGACTCAGCTCTTAGACACTCTTGCTTGCAAAGGCTGCAGGCCCAGGTTCAGGGCCACAGCCATGCATGTAAACCTGGACAGGTGTTAATTTGCAGTGGCAAGAGATCCTGGCATACACACAAGTGCACACGTACACACACACCCACACACAAATAAATAATTATTCTTTATTAAATCCAAACTTGGGGCTAGAAAGATGGCTTGACAGTTAAGGCATTTGCCTGCAAAGCCAAAGGACACTGGCTTGATTCCCCAGGACCCATATAAGTCAGATGCACAAGGTGGTGCATGCACCTGGAGTTCATTTGCAGTGGCTGGAGGCCCTGGCAAGCCCATTCTCTCTTTCTCTCTCTCTGCCTCTTTCTCTCAAGTAAATAAATTAAAAAAAAATTAAACAAGGACATTCAAATGTTGAAAAGTTTTTTTGAACCTGAGAGATTCAAGAATCAAATCCAGAGCCTTTCAGTCAGTGGGACTGGGGCTGGAGAGAAGTTTTATAGAAATTTGGTTGGGTGTGGTAGTGTGTACGCCCTGAATCCCAGCACTCGGGAGGCTGAGGAAGCAGGAGCACCATGAGGTCAAGGCCAGCCTGGGGTACAAGAAGAAGTGACGGGGAACAGAGTCGAGTGTGTGGAAAGCGAGGCAGTGAGAGGGGAGGCCTAGGAAAGGGCAGCAGCTGTTTCAGAAGAAATCCAGGCAGTGTGTTGCTGTGGGCATCCTGCCAGAGCCTGGAGCAAAGTCTCGCACACAGCTCCTGGATTCTTTGCCTAGGCTGGTAGCTTACTGTCATATAGAGTCATGCACCATGGTCAGGGGTGATGCCGTAAACTCACAGAAAGCCACAGTTGATTTTTGTCATTAAGGGTCCCTGGAGGAATCTCCTTCCAGGATGAGAAAGTTTCCCCCAGTAGTCTTTGTAGATATTACAGATATGCAATCCAACCATGCAGGACTGAGAAGGGATTTCAGATCAGCTACCTTAAGTGGAGCAGAACCAACTTACTTCTTGCAGGATTAACTGTGATCTTTGGGAGAGTGGATGGTAGATGTTATTGTTAAAAGTACTCCAAGTAGAAATCCATCCAAGGATTTCCCTGAACACAGCTGTTACCACTGATCCTCACAAGACCTTTTTAAAGAATTTTTTAAAAACATTATTTACTTATTTATGAGAGAGGTGGGGGGTGGGGATCGGTGTGCCAGGGCCTCCAGCCACTATAAATGTACACTTTAAATGAACTCCAGATGCATGTGTCCCCTTGTCATCTAGCTTACATGGGTCTTGGGAATCAAACCTGGGTTCTTTGGTTGTGCAAGCAAATGGCTTAACCACTAAACCATTTCTCAAACCCTACAACAACAAGACTTTTAAGTAGGCTCCACTTACTGGGTTATCAGGGTCTGCAATCAGCAGGCAGGCTGAATGCTGTTTTCTCTCTTTCCAAGTCTTCAGGATTCTAAAATTGCTGTAGGATTTATCTCTGTTCCATGCTCTGCTTAGAATCAACCCAGAGGTCTTCATAAATGTAGTTGTGGGGACTCAGGTTGCTGGTGGATTTCTTTTTTATTAAAAAAAAAAAGTGGAATTTAGCCAGGCATGGTAGCACATGCCTTTAATCCCAGAACTTGGGAGATAGGAGGATCACTGTGAGTTTGAGACCACCCTGAGACTACATAATGAATTCCAGGTCAGCTAGAGTGAAATGCTTCCTTGAAAAACAAAAACAAAAACAAAACAAAACAAAAGGCATGGGGGCGTGTCTTCATATTTCATATCATTCTTGCTGCCTGGGAGCCAGAGGCCAAACTTTCTCATTTTTCCATGGGTGACCTGGAGGGTTGGAGCAGATCTAGGAACTAAACAGAGGCAAAAGAAGAACTAAATATGATCCTCTTGCCTCAGCCCCCCAAGTGCTGCAATTATGGGCATGAACCATAACGTCTGGCCAGACAGAGAGCTTTAGCCCCATTCCCAGTTTTTGTGAGCTCTGTTCAATGGTTCTTTACCACCTCTTACTTTCACTTTTCTTTCCTTCGTTGCTGACTTCAGGTGATTCTGAAGATCAACATGAAACATTCATCCCTGATAGCAGATGAAACACCTGACAGGTGTTTGGGGAAAGAAAGTGAGGGTGCCAGAAAAGAGGTGAGTTGGTGTCTAGACCCCCTTTCTACTTCTCTGGGGGCCTGCGGAGCATAATCTGGAGGGGCTGCATGGGAGAGTCGGCACTGTTCCCAGAACCTGAGCTACAGCCTCTGGTGCAAACCAACGATGACGACCTGCTTGTTATGACAGGGTCTTTATCTCGAGGACAAAACATTCCTTTATTATATTTTTTCCTGGCCAAGTTTTCCCCCCAACCTTTCATTCCTAAAATCAGTAGGAATAAAAGATCTCAGGACTGTGGAGTGACAGCAAGAGTCTGAGTCTAAGAAAGGCAACAGTAAGAAAGCCAGAGGGGCGCTGGTGGAAGCAGACTGCTGCTCCTGAATACGCCATCCTCTCCCGTTCACCTCTCTGCCTAAGGGCAGTATGCCATGTCTGAAATCGTCTACATGTGTGGTAGGATCATGTTGTGTCTCATATGGTTTTGTTCAGCTCATTGTTTAAAATATTTCATTATTAGTTTATGTGGGAGAGAAAGAGAGAGGAATAGGCAGGAGAAGAGAGAGAGAGAGCACACCAGGGCCTCCAGCTACCGTAAACCAGCTCCAGACTCATGCGCCCCCCCACTTTGTGCATCCGGCTTATGTGGGTCCTGGGGAATCAAACTTGAGTTCTTTGGCTTTGTAAGCAAGAGCATTAACCACTAAGCCATCTCTCCAGCCCCATCTTTTTTTTTTTTTTTTTTGATTACCTATAATGACATTGCTCTCTGATGCTTGTTAGGTCTTAGCTATTTCTCTCTGCTATGTTATGTAAGTTGTCTTCACGACACTTGATGCCTTACGTCAGCCCTTTGGCACTACTGTTCTATTACGTCTCTCTGTTTCCCTGCTGCATAGCCTGGGACTCTTTACATGAAGGACTCCATTGGCTTGTGCTTGGGTGAGGCAGATAATATTCAAATGAAGGTCCCTGGGATAGCACCTCAGCCTCAGTTGGGCTGTACCAAGTGGGGTTGTATGAGGCATACTCATAACAGCCACCAAAGGTGGTCCAAGGTATTACTCATGACCTCTTTGTGGATTCCCAAACTGCCTTTATACCCCTAGTCCATCCTTTTTACTTGAATGAGGTATTTTATCTCCTTCCCCTGAAAAACTTCCCCTCACCAATATTGCCCAACTATTACATCACTACATCAAATAACTCATGTTGAAAAGTAATATTTTCTCTTAATAAATTAATTACTTTATTCCATTCCTGTTTTATTGTTCACAATTTTCTGATGACTACAGGTTGTAGAGGGGGGAAAAAAAACATTTGAAAACAAGTCTATATTTTAAATTATATCCTTGATACAGGTTCCACAAACAGAAAATTTGAGTCACAGATAAGCAACAAATCAGATTCTGAGGCACAAGCTATGCTCTTAGATGGTGTGAATTTCATGTCTTATCAAAATTCAATCAAGGATGAATCAGAAAAAATAATAGTGGACTCAGAATTTCAAGCTCAAGGGAAATAAAGCAAGATGGAAGAGGGTTTTGAATAAATCCTCACCTACTACCAAGATCATTACTGGCATTGTTCATTCATCCTTGGAACCTATATCCAATGAGAGTTTATTCTAGATCTGACATTGAATTATATAGGTAATAACCCTCATTACCTCTGAAGAATTAGGGACACGGATTTATCCCATAAAATACCTGGTAGCCACTGTGTTTGAACTAAGATGAGCATCATCATGTATTTTCTCCTGTAGAAAAATGTGGAAAGAAGAGATTATCACTTGAAGATAAGAGAGAGGACATTGGGGAATTTAAATTTAACTCTTTTCCCTGTTTAACTTCATATTTTTAGTCTATCAAGTAAATGAGAATAGGTGTCTCAGCAAAAGAACACAGAAAATGCATTTGATGCCTATAGCATGACGGCATTAGAATAAGGACTAAGCAGGGGATCTGACTTGTACACAGTCTAAAGGTATTGGAGCTTGGGCTTTTAATGAGGAAGAATCGGGACATTTCCTCTAAGATGGGGGAGGGAGCGCACAGAAAGCAAAAGTGATTGCTGAACAAGAAGATTCCCTGGCAACAACCTTCGTTTCTCTGTCTTGGCCAAATGTCAATTTGGCCCCCTCTCAATTATCTTTGGTGTAGAAAGATTCCAGATATGTAAAAGGGAAGGCAAAATATCAGATAATCATGTCTCTGTCTCTCTATAGAGTAGAGGGAGTTGAAAGTGGAACCAGGCCCCCTGGGCATCAGGAAATCCAAATGAGGCAAGTAATGTCAAAACCCTCTGATAGTTGAATTATCAGGATGAGAACATGGAATTGACCAGGAGGGGGCTGGAGAGATGGCTTAGCAGTTAAGGCATTTGCCTGCAAAGCCAAAGAATACCAGTTCGATTCTCCAGGGCCCAGATGCACAAGGTAGCACATGCATTTGGAATTTGTTTGCAGTGGCTGGAGTCCCTGGCATGCCCATTCTCTCTCTCTATTTCTAATAAGTAATAGTATAATATAATATAATATAATATAAATAATAATAAATTACAAAAAATAAAAGAATTGACCAGGAGGTGAAAGGTAGTGGAGTTTAAAGGTGCCTGTAGAATTTCTGACTGTGGGTGACTGTGAGAAGATGCTATTGGAGGAAGTTTTATTAGAAGAAAAGCTGGCTTGGAGAACTGGGTTTTAGGCATGACCGTGTGGATACGCTTGGCTTTAGATATCTGGCAGGCATTTGTAAGTCATAAATTAGGGGGCTGGAGAGATGCTCAGCTGGTAAGTGCTTACAATACAGTTGTGAGGACCTGATTACAGCACACAAACACCCATATAGAAGCAGGACACAGTGAGATGGGCCTGTAATGCCAGCATGGGTGGGGTGAAGGGACTGACAGGATGATCCCGGGGCTTGCTTGTTGGCCAGGCAATCGGGTTGAGTAAGTGAGCTCCAGGCTCAGTGAGAGGCCTTGCCTCATAAACTAAGGTGGAGAGTTGTGGAAGAAGGCACCCAGCATTGACCTCTGGCCTCTACGTGCCCATGCCTGTGTGTTCACATACACAAGCCGCCACAAAATAAGTTATGCATCAGAATTAGGGATAAATTCAAAGCTTGGGATATAGATTTGACGTTCATCTTTTTCAAAGTCATTGTTTAAGTTGTGGGAGAGAGTGACATGGTGAGATTGCACATCAAGAACAGGAGGGGAAAGGGGCTTCTAGAAATAGTCGTCTGGTGGGAATTTGTGAGTGATGGACCCAATGGCACAAAACTAGGGTTGCACCATCTGCATGTCATTGTCAACATTACAATGAGCTAGATATTTTATTCTCCTTGGTCCACCATGATGGAAAATGATAACATCTGAGTCTTAGTATACTCCACATGCTTAACTCGGTACCAAATACCCATGCAAAGTTATGTACCATTTCACAAAATGATACTAACCTTATATTAATCTTAGTAATTTTAGGGTTCAGTGATATTTTTAGAAAAAAAATTCCCTGTGCATATAGAAAATTAAATAGTGACAGAAATTTGGTACTATGTCAAAATTCAAATGGTCCCTCTCCCAAACATGACTTAGAGAAAAACAAAGATATGTTCAAGCATAAAATGTGTATTAGAGTTGGAGAACACTTTGGGTTTGGCTATAGCCAGCTGCAAAGCAGTGGGGAGAAGGAGAAAGGGATGTACTTGACTCCCCAGCCTTGCTCATTACAAGATCACTGGTGTCCTAGCCTGTGCTGAACACATGCCCTTCTTTGTAGATGTTTTTAACCCTTGACTATATTGACACTGTGGCTTGGATAATTCATCCGGAGTAGAGCACCTGTACATTGTAGGATGATGTGATCAGACCTGACATCTACTCTGTATACCAGCCACACATGCTTCTCCCTGTGACCTGTGACAAATGAAAATGTCTGACTGTATTACTAATGTCCCCTTGGAGACTAAATTGACCTCTTGTGAGGACCACAGCCTTAGAGCTGACTTTCATGGTGAGCTGACATCAGACTCTTTGTGAAAGAAAGAACCAAGGGCAACTGCATTGACTCATGTTATGGGGAAGATTAAACAACAGACAGTGACGGCTCCCAGGAGTTTCCAAAGTCACCTCACGGAGAAGGCAAGGAGGAAGAAGAGCCAGGACGGCTGGAAAGGACGAGGATCTATTGAGCCTTGGGCCATCACTCATCCTACAGAGATTGTAGCTTAATCATGCGAGGGTTTCCTGCAACACAGTTTCATACAATGCTGTCTTGTGTGTGGTAGATGGACTGGGTTTCCTTGTTACACTCTTGGCTTCCCCTGGGAGAACTGGTGGAAATTTCTTGCCTTTATGTGGGTGGCTCCTTCATGTAGCACACCCATGAAAACTAAAAAAAGGGAATTGAGTATATATACCAGAGTTGTCCCATTATGATCCCAGCTCTGCCCTCCTTCCTGCGTCCTTCCCACCCTTAGTTTTTCACTTGCCTAGTACATAACGCTTGAAGGTTATATTAGCACTTCCCTCACTGTTTTTTTCTTAAACACTCCTCCTCATAGCAGGGTCCGTAAATCTTCCTGAGACGTTCGTTAGTTCTTTGTCCTCTTGTAAGGGCGAAGTGAGTTGCTGTGGGCAAGGCAGGCGCAGGAGTGCTGACAGTCCACAGGGGAACGGTTCTGCCCCTGGCAGCTGCAGTCATTGTACACTTGTAATAGCTATAAAACTTTAGCAAAAATACCTAGAAACCTCAAACGATTTCTTATAGTTCATCACTACTCAGTGTTATTACATGAATTCCATCTTCCCTAAACTCACACGCTGATAGCTAGAGCACCAAAATCCAACGAAGTGGAAGTGTCTTTAAAAGTAGGTAATGATGGGCTGGGGAAGTGGCTTAGTGGCTAATGTATTTGCCCGCAAAGGCTAATGACCCTGGTTTGATTCCCCAGGACTCATGTAAGCCAGCTGCACAACGGGGTGCATGAGTTTGGAATTTGTTTGCAGTGGCTGGAGGCTCTGGTTTGCCCATTCTCTTTATCTGCCTCTCTCTTTCTGTCTTTCTCTCTCTCTCTCTCCCAAAAACCAATAAATAAAATATATTTTTTAAAAGTGGGTAATGGGTAGGAGTTAGAAGAGTATGTATTAGGAAAAAATATTCCTAGTTCCTTAAAGACTGCTGGCAGAACTATGAACAAATTTCTGCAGAAGTTTCAGACAATGGAGTAGCGGCAAGGTATACAAGGTGGCCAGGAACTTAGCTGAACTGTATTTAAGAGAACTGTGCAAGGGAAAGCTAGTGGGAGATGAGCTTAGATAGTTACTAGACAAAGGCTATCAGCCTGTCCATATTTAAAATGAGGAAAATGGCCGGGCATGATGGCGCACACCTTTAAATCCAGTACTCGGGAGGCAGAAGTAGGAGGATCATCATGAGTTGGAGGCCACCTGGTGACTACACAGTGAATTCCAGGTCAGCCTGAGCTAGAGTGAGACCCTACCTCAAAAAACCAAATACTACTACTAATAATAATAAAATGAGGAAAATGTATTGTCTGTAGAGAACATTCATAGTATGCCTAGATTACTGTGTGATAAAGAAAATATGAGTGTTGCTCATAGAGGCAATCAACCACCTCAGCAGGATTATTGTCAGCTTGGACTGCAGGGTGAGGGACAGGGCAAAATGACGCGAGTCTCTCTGATTCCTGGGATGTCTACAGGATGGACCTAGAGAGTTGAGGTGGGATTGGAGTACTGGAAGGGATTAGAGCTCTATAACAATGCAGAAGATACTTACACCTATGAACCCTAACTTCAGGTCCTTGTCCAAGTCATTGAGGATGAAAACAGACTCAGAGAAGTGTACAACGTGAATTGTGAGATTTGTTTTAGGGAGGGTTAGGATTAGGAGGGGAAGAAAAGCAGGAAAGCCCAAGTGGACAGAAATTGATCCCTAACCCTTCCCAGTCCTTAGAGAGAGGGGTCAGAGGATAAAAGGCTCACAAACACATTTCAGGCCCCTTTATATGAATCACACATCCAATTAGAATGAGCTTCATTATCAGGTTCAAGTGTGTGAGGGAGAGAACTGATTGGTTGTTGGACCAAAGAGAAACACCAATTCAGGGAGTCCTCTCTCCTCCACTCCCACCACCACCCTTTACAGGGGCCAAGCCAACAAAAAGTTCATGGAGAAGCAGGAAGCTTGCTAGATTTGATGCTTGTAGCCATCTTGGATGAGACTGAGTCAGACTCAAGTTCTAGAGTTACCAGAGCAGACAAGGTGGCATTCGTGTTTGCATAAGGCAGTCTAGCTAACTATCAGAGAAAAAGGCTGCCTTGCTCCTAATCTGTATCATAGTCACCTGGCTACGCCCGTCAAGTCCTAAAGGTAATTCAGTGATCAATAAGGCTATTGTTGATGCCAGGAGCCAAAGGGCTCAAACTGGGAGGGCAGAGCTGCTTCCTTCTTGGGTCTAGCGTGGGATTTCTTCCTCTATGGTCCCAGACTCACCACCTTTTTGCTACTTCAGGATGAAGGGGTGGGACTGTTGTCCTGGTGGGTCCAGAGGTAGAGATGCCACCACAGTGAGTGTGGAGGGAGGCGTGTGGAGGCAGGAGAGCCGTTCTTAAGGCCTAAGAGGTAGAGGGGTCTGTGTTGGCTTTCAGGCTTTCTGGGGACGCCTATCTTTTTTCTCATTCCTCTCTTTTGGAATGAGCATGTCCAATGTTTCATTGCTGTCTGTAGGAAGCAAATTACACATCTAGCTTTATTAATTTATATATGGAGTGGAATTTTACCTTGGAATGAATCCTATCTGACTTACATGGTTTTTAGATGACGCTTTAGAATTAGTTTTTTTTTAAATTTTTAAAAATTTTTTTTGTTCATTTTTTATTTATCTATTTGAGAGCGACAGACACAGAGAGAAAGGCAGAGATTGAGAGAGAGAGGTAATGGGCACACCAGGACCTCCAGCCCATGCAAATGAACTCCAGACACGTGCGTCCCCTTGTGTATCTGGCTAACGTGGGTCCTGGAGAATCGAGCCTCGAACCGGGGTCCTTAGGCTTCACAGGCAAGCGCTTCACCACTATGCCATCTCTCCAGCCCTAGACTTAGTTTTGATCTTGGAATGAGTTTAAACTTTTATGTTGAAACTATCAGAATGGAATAAATGCATTTTTTTTTGGACAAAAACCATGAATTTTGGGAGCCAGAGGGCTAAATTATGTGGCCCCCAGTCCACATCCTAACCAATTCTACCTCAAAATGTGATGGTTTGTAGACATAGATAAAATTAGGTGACATTTATGATGTTAACAAGATATTAATCAAATATGACTCTTGTTCTTAGAGGAAGAGACCGGGACACAGACAACAAACAGATTGATAAAGATAGGCTAAGGGCACATTGAGAAAGTGGCCTTCAGCAAGCCAAATGAAAAAGACCTTGGTAAAAATCAAGCCTGGATGTTGGATTTCCAGACTAGTGAAATGTGTTGTAATAAACTTATTTCCTTTTTAAAACACCATCCAGTGTGTGGTATTTGGCTGTATAAGATGAATATAATCACTTAGAAAATGTGACATGACACCATCATTTAAAACAGGACAGTATTGTGGGTGATCAGAGCCATGTTGCTAAGGGCAGAGAACAAGGCTTGTCCTGAATCCTGGGCCTTGTACTGTCACTTGGATGCTGATGTCTAACTATTCATGACAGTAGTCAGTTGATTGTTATTTGATCTTTGCTCCTGTCTCAAAAGAGGCTCAGGGCTCCTCTGAGTGGCCTCCAACTTTTATACTGTCATCTTGAAGCTGTTGTCCTTAGGGAACGGCATTCCAGAAATCTGTCACTGGAAAACTGCGTTGTCTCACACTTGTGAAACTACAAAGACCTTTGAATGATTTTTCCCTCAAACCACATTGGACAGCTACTCTGACTAACTTCTGAAGCCTTACCATTTACAGGTATGGCAAGAGTGAGGGTGAAAACACCTCTGAGATTGCTTTGGGATGCTATAGACTCTTTTATAAGTCCATAGTCATACATTTTAGCATCTGATTTTTGAGAAGGCTTTTGATCGTGGTGGCATGGGCACTTCATTGTGTGATGAGAAATGCAAGGATTCCGATGTATCTCATACTACTGTGTCTTATGTATAAGGATATAGCCTTTCATTTTCTATGAGGGAAAGATAAAATCTAAAGGTTTAAAAAGCAAGACAAGGGCTGGAGAGATGGCTTAGCGGTTAAGCGCTTGCCTGTGAAGCCTAAGGACCCCGGTTTGAGGCTCGGTTCCCCAGGTCCCACGTTAGCCAGATGCACAAGGGGGCGCACGCGTCTGGAGTTCGTTTGCAGAGGCTGGAAGCCCTGGCGCGCCCATTCTCTCTCTCCCTCTATCTGTCTTTCTCTCTGTGTCTGTCGCTCTCAAATAAATAAATAAAAAAAACAAACAAAAAAAATTTAAAAAAAAAAAAAAAAAAGCAAGACAAGCACTGAGCATATTTGATTTCCAGGTAAAGAAACGCACACAGGGCCAGAGAGATGGCTTATCTGTTAATGCACTTGCCTACAAAGCTTAAGGGTCCAGGTTCAATTCCCCAGTACTCATGTAAGCCAGATGTACATGCTGGCACATTCATCTGGAGTTCATTTGCAGTGGCTGGAGGCCCTGGAGCAACCATTCTCTTTCTTGCTCTCTCCATCTTCCGCTGTCTCTCAAATAAACAAAAATAAATAAAATATATTTAATAAGAAACTCACACAGGTGAAAGATTTACCAAGTGGCTCTGAGGAGGAAGAAAAATATAGAGCTTTTATGACTAGGAAAGGAGAGTTTGGTGTTTAATATGAAATATGTTTTGACCCTCTCTAGCTGACTGGAGTTAAATAACTTCAGTTTGAATTGTATCAATTTAGGAAGATTCCTCCATTTATTTTTCAAGAAAGTCTTTAGCTAGTTGCATCTTGGTGCTCATTTAGCTAAGTTATATTCAACCTTGATTAGAGTTCACAATTGTTTATTAATGTACAGGGTGTGTTTAAACATATATTTATCACTTGTTTTGGGTAAGTTAATTATAGGATTTTTGCATACATCACCACAATTCTATTCTAGGACATTTTCATCTCCCCAGAAGAAACTCCCCTTTCTGATCCCCAGTCACTTGCAGCCACAAACCCACTTTATCTCATATAGGTGTAGCTTCTCTAAGCATTTCAGACCAATGGAATTATCATTACCTTTTGTGTTTAGTATCACTTAGTATGATGTTCTGAAGTCCATCCATGGTGAACCTAGAGCACACCATTCCTTTCAATTAAGAAATCAATCATAGGCCGGGCGTGGTGGTGCAAGCCTTTAATCCTAGCACTCGGGAGGCAGAGGTAGGAGGATCGCCGTGAGTTCAAGGCCACCCTGAGACTACAGAGTTAATTCCAGGTCAGCCTGGACCAGAGTGAGACCCTACCTCAAAAAAAAAAAAAAAAAAAGAAAGAAATCAATCATAATCCGGACATGGTGTGATGCACGCCTTTAATCCCAGTACTCAGGTGGCAGAGGTAGGAGGATTGCTATTGAGTTCGAGTGTCACACTGAGACTCCATAGTGAATTCCAGGTCAGCCTGGGCTAGAGTGAGACCCTACTTCAAAAAAGAAAAAAACCCTCCCCCAAAAGAAATCAATCATCATATGAGTTGTCCATATTTACTAGTGTCATTATCAAACCAAAATGCATTATTCTAATCCTTTTTGTCAGAGTGTTGGTTGCGTGGTTAATGTTCAGTAAATGCCTGATTCTATACACACTCCCACCCTGCCCTCAAGAGACCAGCTCTGTAAGTAACAACACAATTCTGGGAGCTAATGAAGGCACAGCTATAAATTCAACATAAATGAACCTCCTTTCGGCAGCCCTGTCCTCAGAATTAGTGGTTACATACTAAATGTGTTCACAGAGATTGTTACAAACCCTCTCCCTGGCTTAGATAGATTAAGAACAAATGCCAATATTTGGCTTTACTATGAGGACTAAAGGAACTGAAATGTGCACTCTTTTCTACCCCAACTTTTCTAGATTCATCTGAAGAACTGGTTTCTACTGTCTTGGTCTTGAGGTCCTGAAATGATACCACATTTCCTCATCTCTAGGGGACCACCAAAAATAAAGGCAGCCCTTAGAATAAACACAAAGAATTGAGAGGTACCTCAATTCTGTGGCTAGATTGTTAAAAATCCTTCTTTATTTAGATTTCATTCAGTAAAAATTAACATTGTATGCCAGTGATAAATTCCAATGTGATAACAGTATTGTGTCTCTGAATCACTTTTGACATATTTGGGTTACCCCTTCACCCCACTGTGCAGTAGAAATCTTTAAAGAAAAGCAATTGAATTGGGTTCCAGAGGACGTCTCTGATATATTGTTACACAGCTGTTTACTTCCCTATAATCTTATTTTTTCATTACTTTGGGATGTTCTTTTCAAGATTACTAGAAATAACTTGACATTGCTAAAGAGTACCAGAGGCAAATAGCCAATCTAGTAAAGAAATGAAGGTGGCAAAGTTTCATTGACCAAAATATGTTCTATCCTTCCTTCCCACTCAACAGAGTGTTCTTTTCTACCGTTCCCTGTTGTTAGACCCAGAAGGTCTCCACGTCTGGACTCTGACTGCTATGTCCCTGTAACTCTCTGTTTCCCAAGAGTGACCCAAACACCCCTCCCAACTGTCACTCTCCTGGAATAGTCCAAACCACCTGTCTGATTATCACCTCCCTGAAGTTGCCCAAGCCCTGAAGCAAGGTGAGTCACCTTGCAATCAAAGAATTCCAGTGATCCCAATTCCCTGTGAGTATTCCTTAGTCTATAAGGAAAGTTGCTCCTGACCTGCCTGGCCAGAGCCCTTCTCAGGATTTCCAAAGCCTATCTCTGAGGTTGAGTATCATCTTTCCTGCTTTTTCATAACACCTGTGATATTGTAGGTGACTCAGGAGAAAGCTAGCTTCTATTAGGCAGTCTCAGGAACAGAAGCCCAATGAGAAAACAAAGGTGTCACCCTCCTTATATCAATTCAGCATTTTAAACTATACCCCTGCCTTCAATCCATAAATTTTAAATCTGAGTTATACATACATAATGATTGAGAGTCTCAGACATACCCATGATATAAATCTTGGGATATCTGATACCAACATTTCATCAAGGGTGAAACTGGAAGATGACATTGGGACCAAGATTCCAAATTAAAAGAGTACCAAAGGGAAAAAATGGGAAACTTATTAACTTCCATCTATTACCTAAAATTACTGACATTGCTCATTCACCTAAATAGCAAGTATGTGTTGGGCTGGAGAGATGCCATAGTGGTTAAGGCACTTGCCTGCAAAGCAAAAGGACCCAGGTTTGATTCCCCCAGGACCCATGTAAGCCAGATGCACAAGGTGACACATGTGTCTGGAGTTTGTGTGTATCAGCTAAAGACCCTGTTGTGTTCATCCTTTCTCTATCCGCCTTTGCTCTCCCTCTCCCTCTCTTTGCAATAAATCAACTAAATTAAAAATGTAAATCAGTGCTTTAATTCATCTTGTGTTAGTCAACAATCTTTAGTAGACATTGTTGACAATATGTATTTCTATAATTTATAGTATTGATTAATTTTATATATAAATTACTTAATCATGGATGTAGACAACTTTAAATATGAATGCTATTGCTACTAAGTTTAGAAACATCATATGTGAAGTATTATGGCTACAAGACAACCCTGGGAGAAATGATTATCTGTAACCTGCCATTTGTCCTTATCACACACACTATGTAGTGATGTCATTTCATTTGAAAAATTATTAGATTATTAATAACCAATACCATATCTCATTCTTTGTTTCATTCCTCCATAAGCCATACAAGTGGTATTTTGTGGTCATAGAATTCAGTTTGTTGGGTGAATTTAATGGAAATAATTCCTGAACTATATTCTTCATCCAACTACTATTAAAAGCATTTTTTGAATTCAGTAATTAAGATATATTGAAAGCTTTTGTGTCATAAATCATTATAGTTCCCAAAAAAACCACAACATCATAAAAAACACTTGTGTTATGATTTAATATGAAACTAAGTGTTATTATATTTCTTTAAAAGTAGTTTAATTACACCAGAGAAGGGTCAAACGAGAACAAAGAATAATGACATATGTGTAAAGATGTCACAGTGACATCCATTTCTTTGTATGTTAGCTGAAAAAATAAGTTAAAAAGTTAAAACACAGCATACGATTACAGAAACTGCTAGTGTCACAGATGAAACAATTAATGTGTAGGGTGTTCTGAAAACAATGTTGGGGGTGTGATAGGACATCAGTTTATCATCGGTAAGCTGGGTAATTATTACAGAGGATATCTTATTATATTCTCTACTTTCTTACATATTCAAAATTTTATAATAAAAGAATAGGTACTTACAGTATCATTAAAGAATATGTTTGTTTCTTATCTTAAAGACTAAAACACTGAGCACCAAATTTGCTGACAAACTTTCTCTCCAAAGAGATGCTAAATGCGTTTTCAGTACTATGCCTCTGTCTATCTCATCCATAGTCTTAAACTTCACAAGCTCTACGTTGTCTTTATAATTGAATTTCCTATACCTGAGTGTAGTGCCCACTGAACGGTGAACCTGTTCTGGGGTCTGCTAGGAACAAAATAATTTTCTTGCGCTGGGGAGATTGCTCAATGGTCTAAGTCAACCCTGGTTCGATTCCCCAGTACATATATAAGGCCAGATGCACAAAGTGGTACATGCGTCTGGAGTTCATTTGCTGGAGGCCCTGATGTGCTCATTCTCTCTGTCTGTCTTCTCTCGATCTCTGTCTGCTTGTGAATAAATAAATAAACATTTTTCAATGATTTGTTTATAAATACAGATGCTAGAGATGACTGGAAGTATGTATTCACAGACCCAGATCCCTCAGTTGTTAGATCTGAAAGTAAAGAAGTTGAGTTGTTGGGATTTCTTGTTTTCAAAAAAGAGGTGCTTATCAGTTCTTTGCTTTGATATACACTGCTCTCGTTTTACTTGGTCCAAGTATTGGGTTCTTTATTCTTCAGAAAACAGAAAATGGAAGGCATCCGAGGCTGATCCTATCCAAAAATGAACTCCAGAGGGTCCTAAAGCTGGCAGGGACATTGCTACGCAGCATCAACAGCATGGTCCTTGCTACTGATGGTCACCAGAAGCAGGAGATGAATCCATGGCACTACTGTACTACTGGTTGGAGGGACATACGCCCATCCTCACCACTGTGTGGTCTCAAAACTTACATGGTCAAAATTCAGCAGCAAAAGGCTGGAGAGATGGCTTAGAGGTTAAGCACTTGCCTGTGAAGCCTAAGGACCCAAGTTTGAGGCTCGATTCTCCAGGACCCACGTTAGCCAGATGCACAAGGGGGTGCATGAATCTGGAGTTCGTTTGCAGTGGCTGGAAGCCCTGGCACACCCATTCTCTCTCTCTCTCTCTGCCTCTTTCTCTCTGTCTGTTGCTCTCAAATAAATAAATAAAAATAAACAAAAAAATTAATAAAAAAATTCAGCAGAGAAAAGTACATGATCTATAGACACTATCCACCATGTTTTGTGATTAAAGTTGATAAAATATGATTTGCAAGCCCAGCTTCATGGCTTTCTTACAATATATGTCAAGGTTTATGAAGGGAATTATTATATATGATGTTTAAGAATGCCAGTTAATGTTTTTATGTCCATTTTTTTCCCTAGAGTTCTTATAACCAGTAGTTCAAACATATGCTTCAATAACATGGTCCCCTGAGGCAAGGAAAATAAACAAACATTATTACTACATTTGCATTCAAATTTCTTAGTATAGGCTAGCTTATAATAGCAGTGCATTTTAAATACATAAATACGAACTTGATTTAAATATCTGTAGTAACAATTTGCATCATGAATAGCTTTATATGCATATTTCACTTTTCAGGGTCAGTCAACCTGGAAAGAAACTATAATAGTTTCTTTTATGTCAGAAATGACAACTTAGATTGAGGGATGAGCCAAATATTAAGATGTAGTTTCACATGTGGTTTTCCTGGTGATTAATGAAAAAGAAATTCCAATTATGGACCATTAAAATACATCTCCAAATGCTTCCTGATAAACTCAGGAGAATTATGCAGTAAATTACATGGCACTTATGGCCCCTGACAGCCTCAGTGTTGCCTTTCTGGCTAAATCTTACTTTATATAAATAGTCCCATTCAAAGTTTAATATTTACTCACATGTTAGTTGAATGATTGGTATCTTCAAAAATAGTTGAATATTCATGAACTATTGGTTCCTGATGTAATGCTGACTTGATTTCTAAAACCATATCTTTTAGAGGGCTGTAGAATAGCATAGATTAACTGAGTAAACAAATAAAACATGAGCTGGGCGTGGTGGCGCACACCTTTAATCCCAGCACTTGGGAGGCAAAGGTAGGAAGATTGCCGTGAATTCAAGGCCACCCAGAGACTACATACATAGAGAATTCCAGGTCAGCCTGAGCTATAGTGAGGCCCTATCTCAAAAAACAACAACAACAACAACAACAAAATGAAATTGTTACAAGTGTCCTATAGAAAATGAAAGCAAATGAGGCAGAAAATTCACAGGGAGAGTTTCCATGTCAAATGATCTTATTAAGAAGGCCTCACTGTGACTAAAGAGGCTAGACAATGAGCGTTGGGGACAAATGCAGGGAAGTTTGTTGCTGGCAGAAGAACAGAAAGGCAAAAGGCTCCATGCTGGAAGTGGCCTGAGTGTCAGGTAGCACCCAGGAAACTAGGGTAGCCGGCTGAGTGAGAAGAGTGGGTTGAGATTAGGTTGAACCCAGAATCTGCACTGATTATATGCAGAATAAAATGGACAGGTGATTCAAAGTGTTTTTATGACAAGATATTCGATTACAACTTAGACCATCACTTTCTTTCTATTAAGAAATTAATTTGTGTTTATTTTGAAATGCTATAGTTGGTTTCAAAGTTGACTGCACCATCCCTTCTCAGTATTTCTCCACTGACATCTCTTCTATTCTTTCTCCTATCAGTGTTACCTTTTTTCAAAAAAATTAAATGCTACATTGGAATTGGAAACATGTCAATTCTAATCAACTTAGTTTTTGCCTTGCTATGAGCAACATATAACCAAATCATAATTGGGTATTCTGTAAACAATATATATAATTCTATATTACTAAAGCTGGGATTGAAAGTAAAATGCTAAAAACATGCAAATTGCCAAGTAAAGAGATGAGTGATCTATATTATCTCTGTGAGTGACAGGTGGCGTCCTTTCAGCCGGATCATCAATGTAAAATAAGAAATACAGGAGGAATAGTGAACGCTGGGCGTGCGTTCAGAAGCTACAGAGAGGCTCTGCATACCTATCTTAGCAAATTGGACACAGGTTGATTGCCAGATTTAATTCAGAATTCTTAAGATGTTTCTTGTCCAGATAGAAACCTTAAAATTATAATAATTGGAAAACAAAACAAAACACATGACTCGCCCTAAATACCAAATAGTACTTTTGTGGGCCAGAAATTATTAAGTATTCCTAATGTAATGAAAAGGGGACTTTACAAAACAGTACCAGACGAACATCTGAGTTGCTCAGGGAAGGTGTGGGTAATGGTGAAGTGAGGAGTCTAGTGGGCTCTAAGTCTGGAGGTCTGGGAAGCACCAGGAGGTGGCACAGAAGAAGCCAACCAGACAATGAATTCCATGGGAATACCAAGAAGACACAAACCCAGGTATATTGCTAGCATTTATATCATGACATGGCACACACAACAAAGATCCATTTGTGGAGGTAACTTAGTGGTCTTGCCTTGGATGGCAGTTATATTTGAAGACTGGGGCAGAAAAAAGTAAAAAAAAAAAAAAAAGTAATGGCTGTCATTCAGGGTGTCATCATGAAGGAAGAGGGACTACGCCAAATAGAGAATCTAACATCAAGGGATAACTTCGAACATTCACTTTCCTTCAGCTTCCCTGAGAAGACTGAGGAATCTAAGCTAAACCCTGGGTGGACATCTCATCAACCACAACAGATTCAAGTAATACATGAATGGGGCTGGAGGCAGGGCTTAGCTGTTACGGCATTTTCCTGCAAAGCCAAAGGACCTAGGTTCGATTCCCCAGGACACAGGTTAGCCAGATGCACAAGGGGATGCACACATCTGGATTTTGTTTGCAATGGCTGGAGGCCCTGGTGTGCCCATTCTCTCTCTCTCTCTCTCTCCCTTTCTCTGTCAAATAAAAATAAAAATTTATTTTAAAAAAGAAAGGCATGAATGAATGGAAGAGAAACAGAGCTGCACACACGTGGGCATGATGACGAAACAAATGGAAAAAAGCTGGGAGGTTGAGAGGAGAAGGTAAGATGTAGCATTCAAAAGTAACATGTCAAGAAAAGCAACCGGGCCGGAGAGATGGCTCAGTGGGTAAAGTGATTACCACGCACAGGATGACCTTAGTGGGATCTCCAGAACCCATGTAAAAGCCCGGCATGCTGGCATGTGCCTGGGGTTTTCTGGATAGCTAGTCTAGCTGAATTAGTGAGCTCTAACTTCAGTGAGAGACCTTGTCTCAAAAATAAATAAATAAGATGGATGGTGACTGAATAAGACACCTGACGTTCCCTCTGGCCTCCACATGCACCCACATGACTACGTACAAGAACAATGCATGCGCGTGCATGCCCACCACACAGGCATACACATGTGAAAACAAAAGGCAACCAGTGAACAAAGAAAACTAAGTTAGACTGTGGGGTGAGCATGGCTGGAGCTTTTCAGTGGAAGATATAAATGGTGCCTGATTAGAAAGAGCTGAAGATCATCCCAGCGAAATGACACAGCTTATGAACACGGCAAATACCCAAGTAATGACAAAGAAGACCTCCACAGACCGAGCACAGCTTCATACTAGTGCTAAAGACAATGTTGCTATTCACCCTAAAGGCTGATGGGACAGCAGTAAACTGTGAACTAAGCTGGTAGCTAACCAACATAGGACGAATCAAAGAGAATCCTCTTACAGATTCTAAAGAGTAGCATCTAAAAGGCATGAAAGAACAAGCCAGTTAGATTAAAGAAGGGGATACTTTAAGTGAAGCAGAAATCAAATCTGATCCACAAGAGAGACAACATGTGGGAAAGCTTGGATCTATGTGCCTTGACATTAGAATATTTCCGTGTTAAATTATTGAAATCCAAAGTTAAAAAGAAACACTTGAGTATCTGGCAGAGACAAAAATTAATTTGTAAGAAAAATTATCCATCTAGTAATAAAATATTCCACAGACATAACCAAAAAGGCTAAAATAAGGGAGCTATGTCTCCAAAGTATTGAAAGAAAATGAAATCCTGGAGAAATGCTTTGTGAGTCGTTCATTGAATCAAAAGGGTGACTTGCATACAAAGAAATCTCAAGGATGAAATCACGTCAGGAATAACAGTGAACCTGAACTGCTCTGATGTGTTTCCTCTATGTCAATCAAGAGGAAAAATGGGAACTAGAAACACCATGCTGAAAGACTTCTGTGACCCTCAGCTCCTTTCGTGCTGATCAAAGACTGTAAAGATGGGATGAGGCTTACAGATACTGAAAAAAATACCACATTTAACACAGAAACAGAAACAACAAAACCCAAACTTAAGCCTAAAGATCAGGAAAGACCACAGGTCTGACTAGTATTGCCTGCACTGGCATGGTTAAAAGCTAAACTGAGGAACATTTCAATGTTGAAGGGATTATCTGAGCAGAAAATAATTCATTGGGCAACACCAGAACCCAAGCAATTTGGTGGCCCAGTACAGTTGTGGCTGGAGAAAACTCTTCCAAGATTTACCCAACGGGAAAAAAAAAATCTGTAACTAAAGTCGACAGTCCTTGCGGCCGTTTGAGTGTGAAGTGTTTTTACAGGCTCATGAGTTCTGAATAGTTGGTCTTCAGCTGGCGGCAGAATTCAGGGAGGTTGTGCGGACTCGCTACGGGAGGTGCGTTACTAGGAGCAGGCTTTGGAGCGATAGAGCCCAGTTCAAGCCCCGTAGATGGACGGCTTCCTTCCTGGGCTAGAGTAATGATGCCAGCCGGCTTCCTGCTTACCCTGTTCTCTCTCTGCCATGGCGAAACTTCCCCTCAAAACCGTAAGCCAAAAGTCAAGCTTTTCCTCCCGTAGATTGCTTCTGGGCAGGTGCTTTGTCCCAACAACGAGAAAGTCACTGCTAAAATCCTTGTTACAGGTGATGGGATGGCTTCTGATTGGTAATGTCTATGGCATCCTTTGACTGTTTCTTTGCGAAGGATAACACTGGAGCCCTCCAGCCCAATGGCTACCCAGTTATTACTATTATTATTATTATTGTTATTCATTTTTGTAAAAGAACATGTCTGTTAAATTATTCAAACATTAGACAGGAAGAATCTAGGTATAATGAAAAAGAAAGGGGTAGAACCAGAGAGGAATTGAAGAAAGAACCAAGAAAACATTTTAAAATATATACTATGTCTGACATGAAAAATCACTGGGCACATTTTCTTTTTCCTCCACAGGCACAGAAGGGTAAAGAACAGAGCACACTTCACACTTAGTGAGAGTGGGGAGGATTCGGGACTGAGCCCAGGGAGATGTTGACTTTATGTCATCCTGAACTGAGGAATTCCTTTAGGATTCCCCTGAGCCTGTGCCAGGCATGGGTGCTTATGTATAGGTGCAGAGCTTTGCCCTTTCTCAGGACAATCCAAAGCTTTCCCACCCTCTTTTGCTGAGAAATGCAGGTGCCAGAGATCAATGTTCTGCCAAGAAAGCCTGAGGGCTTACATTATCTGGTAATTCTCATGCCTCAAGCTCCCAGGGGGTATGCATTGTGTCTGTCACGTGGTTCTGGCTGTGGGAGCCTCAGACTATCACTTAAGGAATCTAAACAGATCCAGTATCCTAGAGACAGAAGAAAAAGATGGAGATATTTTCTTCCTCATACTCCCAGTTTATGTCAACTATGTTCCTGAGTGCTGATAATCCCTCTCTGTTTTCATTTTTCTTTCTTTTGTTATCCAACTCAGATTCAGAAGAATAACAATGGAGACTGACCCCGGGAAGACAGATGCTGGCATGAAGAAAATGACTTTTGTTGAGAAGGTTAGCAGTGAGGAAGAAGACAGGACCGTGCCTCAGTTCCTCCTTCCACTTCTTTGGGGGAAAATGTGGAATATGATGTACAGGTTGCCAGAGGTTATTATGAGAGAGCCAGCTTCTTTTCAGGAGCTAGAGGAACTGGTGCTGTCTCATGACAGTGTTTTCTTGTCTTGAGGACAGGGCGTTCAGTTTTGTGGCCAGTCTTGTGGTCATCCACTAGTTCCTGGAATCAGCTCAGAACAAAAAGGTCACTGGATGGCAGAGTGAAAGGCAGAGTCTGAGTATGAGAGAGGAAACAGTCACCAAGCCCGAGGAACAGTGATGGCAGCATACTGCTGCCCTTTCACACCTCACCCTTTCTCTCATTCGCCTCTCTACCCAAAGGCACCTTGTGATTTGCAAGTGCTTGGTGGCAGGAAGAAGCTACAGGCTGGTGTGCCTAGGGCATCACCTCAGCCACAGACGAGGGGCATTGGAAGGTCCACATCCCAGTGGTCTACCGGGTGGCCTGATGCATGTTCCTCCACTGCCTCTCAGAGTGACTATGATTCTTTATTCACAGGTAGCCCGTCATGAGACCTTTGCTCATTCTCAATCTGCCCTTTAAAAAAAATATTTTATTTGTATTTATTTATTTGAGAAAGGGAAAGGGGCAGAATGAGAAAGAGAGAGAGAAAGAGACAGAGAGAGAATGGGTATGCCAGGGCTTCTAGCCACTGCAAACAAACTCCAAATACATGTGCCACCTTGTGCATCTGGCTTACGTGGGTACTGGGGAATTGAACCGAGGTCCTTTGGCTTTGTAGGCAAGCACCTTAACCGCTAAGCTGTCTCTCCAGCCCCTCAAACTGCCTGTAATCCTTTGATCCTCACATCCCACTCTGACCAGAGCCTGTATTTACTTCTTTCTAGGATATCTGTGATCTCTACCCCCACAGCAATATCTTCCAACTGATCCATTGCTACATCGAATACCAGTAACCTGTTCTCTTCTCTAAGAAATATCTCATTATTCCAGTCTCTGCTTTTCTTTCAATCCTATTACGATGCTCTGAGGTTGAAGAGTCTCTATTTTATCATGTAACCTTGCTATTGGAATCCATTAACAGAAAAATTGACTTCTCAGTAAGCAAAGATTCAGCTTCTGAAGTGAAGCTATTCTTTTAGACTGTGGGACATTTGATATCTTATCAAAATTTAATCAAGGATTGTGCAGGGAAATGATAGTGGAACCAGTATTTCAAGCTCCAGGGAAATAAAGCAAGATGGAATAGAGTTTCCACTAAATGCTCACCTACTACCAAAACATTACTGACATTGCGTATTCATCCTTGGAACAAATAGATGTGATTTCCATTAAATCTGCAAGTGAATTATATAGGTTAGCAACTCCATCTAACCCTAACCCTAACCCTAACCCTAACCCTAACCTGATCAGAGCCACAGAATTTTCCCATCAAATTCTGGCATTTGAACACAGATGTAAACAGGAATCATATTACCCCCCCCCCACCTTATCATAAAGTATGGAAAAAAGTAAATGAATATATCTGGGAGATAAGAAAGATGATGAGAATGTAGGTTAGTTTTAAATGTACTTTTCCATGCGTAGGGTTTATACTTTTAGTTTATGAAGTGAAAATGACAAAAGGTACATTTCAGCAGAAGAACATGCAAAATGCATTATATCCTTGTTGGAAGTATTAGACTCAAAGATGAAATTATTAGATTCCATCTAACAATTATGAGTACCGGACTCAAAGAGCAGCACTGTGGCAGTTTGAATATGACCGTTTGAATGTGTGGCCTGCAGCAGGCAGACTCCTGCTGTAAGAGGACGTGTCACTGGGCAGATCCTGGAGTCCAGCACTAATGTGTGTGTGTGTGTGTGTGTGGTGGGGGAGGCGGATCTTTAATCCCCAGCCCTACTAGGTGTGAATGAGCAGTCTGAGCTCTGGAGGTTTGATTCATGTTTGCTGGTGGTGCTGGCTATTGGGTGGTGTCTCTCTGCTTGGATGTGTGAGCGGGAGCCGGTTTCTTTTGCCATTGTTGGTGGTCCCCCAGGACTCTAAGCCTGAAATAAATCCTTTTCTTCCCACAAGCTGTGTCTGGTTAGATGCTGGTCAGAGCAATGAGAAGCTGCAAAAAGTAGAGTAACTGGTGCTTCTATAAAGTTTAAAAACCCGGAAGCTTGGGCTTTGAGGGAAGATTAATTGGTGTGCTCCCTCTAAGATTGGAAATAGAGTGCATAGCCAGCAGAGGTAGGTTTGTTATAAACATGAAATTTTCTGGTAACAGATAACCCCTGGTTATCTCTGGCTTGACCAAATGTCAAATTCCAAACTCTTTGTTGTGGAAAAAGTCCAGGTAAACAGAAAAAAAGAGGAAACATATCCCAAAGCAACATCTCTTTGTGTCTCTGTAGACACTAGTGGAGTTCAGAGTGGAACCTCAACCATGAGGCAGTAAAAATCAAAAGGGAGCAAGTCAGCCGGGCGTGGTGGCGCATGCCTTTAATCCCGGCACTTGGGAGGCAGAGGTAGGAGGATCGCTGTGAGTTCGAGGCCACCCTGAGACTACATAGTGAATTCTAGGTCAGCCTGGGCTAGAGTGAGACTCTACCTCAAAAAAAAGGTAGGGGGGAGCAAGCAGTGCCCAGAAACATGAATGATTAATTTGTGGGGGAGCTGGACTTGGATTTGATGAAGAGATGAAAGATACAAGGTGGAGCCTAAAGGAACCTGTAGCATTTCTGACTGTGGGTAACTACAAGATGTTAGTGGACAAAGGGTCAGTAGAGAGCTGGCTTGAGGTGGGCTAATAAAGAGCTGGGTCTTACACATGACCTGGCAGGATACTTGGGTGTGGCCATCAGGCAACACTTGTAAATCATACATCAGAAATGAGGGACAGGTTTGAAGCTATGGATATGCATTTGAGTTTCATCCTCTTCAATACCCTTATCTAAGCTGTGGGAGAGAGTGACCTGTTAAGATGGTTAAGATGGGAATAGATGATGGAAGGGATTTCTACTCATCTGAGTTTTTATTATTATTATTTATTTATTTGGGAGATACAGAAAAAGGGAGGTACAGACAGAGAAAGAGAGAGAAAGAAAGGGTGCACTAGGGCCTCTAGCCACTGTAAACAAACTCCAGATGCGTGTTCCCCCTAGTGCATCTGGCTTATGTGGGTCCTGGGGAGTTGAACCTGGGTCCTTTGGCTTTGCAGGCAAGCGCCTTAACTGCTAAGCCATCTCTCCAGTGCTTGTCTGAGTTCCAGGACTGGACCTGGTAAGATAAGACTAACTAAGGTCATACCATCTGCTGGTGTTACTATTGACATTAAAATGAGCAAGATTGCTTTTATTTCTGGGCCTGTAATAATTTTCAAAACAGTGACAACACCTGGATCGTTATTAAACTCTACATGTCTGACTCTGTACCAAATACCCATGGAAAGTTAGATCCTATTTTCACAAAACAGCAATCACTGTAATAATCACAGGGTTTGGTGATATTTTTAGAAGCAGCAAGCATTCTTCCTTTATGCATATAGAAGGAGAACTCAAATAATTCCTGAAATTTTGGATTCTGTAAAAACTTAGTTGGACACTCTCCAAAGGCCTACTTAGAAGAAAAGCAAATCGTGATAGATATAGCCAAAAATCATGTCCCATCATTTAGCACGCAAAGACCTTCACAGAATGGGGAGGACGTAGTGTCATTCTCTCATCACCCCGCTCTCTGGCTGGTCCCCGACATTCTTCCATGTGTCTGACATGACTTCCCTTCCAGCCATCTCTAGACCTTGGCGTGGTTGACATTTGTGTTGGGTTACTTATTGTGGGAGTCCAGCTGTGCATTGTGGGGCATTTTGTGGAGGACAAGAGGACCGCCGCCCACCCTGCACTGACGTGCCCAGCACCGGGACACCATCCGTCCCACAGAGATGCTGCTCACTGGTGATGGAAGCTTCCTGTGGCACATCCATAGACAACGCTCCGATGTCTGTGGTGGGAGTTATGGGCACCCGTGCATAACCTTGGCCTGCCTAGGGTGGACTGGTGGGAAGTTCTTGGCTCACTTGGGAGACGTTTTCACTGTAGCAGGAGCAGCACAGTTCGTGGACATGAAGAAGGGAGAACTGCGCGTAGAAACAGCCCCTAACTCCAGTAGAAGTCCCAGCTCTGCGCTTCCTTTTCGTCACCTTAGCGTGGTGCTCACCCCCTCGGTGCGTGTAGCGCACGTGTCTTCTCTTGATATGTGGAAGGGGGAACTTGTGGGTGAAGAACTCGGATATTCATTAGACGACACTGAAGCTAAGAGTTGATAATGTTCTCCCTTCATAGTAAAAGAAGACAGGGCAGAGGGAACGTGAGGAAGGAATGATGAGGTGAAAAGAAGCCAGAGTGGGAAGATTTGGAAACTCTCTGCCCATTCATGCTCAAGAAGACAAGAAAGGATGCCCTGGGGCTGGAGAGATGGCTTAGCTGTTAAGACACATGCCTGTGAAGCCTAAGGACCCAGGTTCTATTCTCCAGGTCCCATGTGAGCCAGATATACAAGGTGGCCCATGCATCTGGAGTTCGTTTGCAGTGGCTGGAGATCCTGGTGTGCCGGTGTGCCCATTCTCCCTCTCTCTCTCTCTCTCTCTTTTTCTCTCTCTCTCTCAAATAAATAAAAATAAAATCTTTAAAAGAAGGAAGAAAGGGTGCTCTGCAGAGGACATGAAGCCTGCCCCGACAATCATGTGATAAAGGAATGAATGTGAGTCACGGATCCCAGCAATTACCTCCGCCGAAAAGCTGCCAGCTCGCAGAGGAGTGAGGAGCATGAAGATGTGAAATGTCTGATTTCTACACGAAAGACCTGCACGGTCACCCGGATCGACAACCTCCATACATCATCCATGGGCATAGCATTTATAGCGATGTGAGTGAGGAGCATGAAGATGTGAAATGTCTGATTTCTACACGAAAGACCTGCACGGTCACCCGGATCGACAACCTCCATACATCATCCATGGGCATAGCATTTATAGTGATGTGAGTGAGGAGCATGAAGATGTGAAATGTCTGATTTCTACACGAAAGACCTGCACGGTCACCCGGATAGACACCCTCCACACATCGTCCATGGGCATAGCATTTATAGAGATGGGTAGGGTTACCACCATCACAAGGAGACCAAAGAGCACAGACAAAGAGGTCAGAGCCGTCTCTTCTTTGGTCAGATGTGAGGTTCCTTCCTCGGTGGTCTCAGAGTCAGCTCCTCAGGTTTCCTGGGCCAGGTTTCTGCCTCCAGGAGCAGAGGGTCTGGCCACTGCGCTAGGGGCCCTGAGACTGAAGATGTCCCCATGGCGATCCTGGAGGACAGGGAAGGGAGCAGAGAGGGTCATTCTGTACCTGAAAGCTAGTGGAGTTTGGTTTGGCCTTCAGCTTACTGGGGATCCCTTTCTTCGTGTGGGTCTCCCTTTTGACATGGGTACATCGATATTTCCACTACGAATGCAGGAAACAGTTTTGATTGTGTGGGTTTAGAGCAGGAATGGAATTTTGCCTCAGGATGAGCCACACCTCCAATACCACCTAGATCTTACATGATATTTTCATGGCATTTCAGACTTCGCACTGACCAGGGAATGTGTTCATACTTTCATGGCTGTTAGAATATGGTGAATTCAGTTTATTAACAAGAAGGGCATGAATTATGGAGGCCAGAGGGCAGAATGTTTTGAGCTGGATTTTTGTCCTCCCACAAATCCATATATTGAAGTCCTGGGTTTGGGCTGGGTTTGCCTACCTTAAACTGTAATAAGATTTGAACTTTAAAGAGATAATGCAGGTGAAATGGGGTGATATTTCTAGATCATAATCCAAGATGACTCATGTCCTTAGAAGCAGAGATGAGGAGACAGATGACATCTACACTGAAAATGGCAGGGAGAAGGCAAAAGGAGGGAGACTTGTGTAAGCCAAGGGGAGAGGCCTCAGGAGAACTCAAACCTGCCAACGTGAGGGTTTTGGACTTCCAGCCTCTTTCTATTTCTTTTTGTTGTCCATTGTGTGGTATTTAGTCCTAGTAGGTGAATAAAGCCACTTAAATAATATAATAGAAAACTACCATTCATAATATCCGCCAGTCCTGGATCATCAGAACAGTGCTGTTGAGGACAGAAAACAGCTTATCATGAATACTGGGCCTCACATTGTCACTTAGGTTCTAACTGCTGTTTATTCATGAAAGAAACACATCAGCTTTTGCTTTTTTGTTTGTTTGTTTGTTTGTTTGTTTTATCCTTTCCCAGAGCTCCTCTCAGGGCCTTGCACACTGCTCTTACACTCCTGAAGTTGTCCTGTGGGAGGAACTACTGTGGTGTGTAGGTCCCTTATGCCTGGAATGTAGATTTTCCTAACATTTGGAAACAATAAGGTTGTTGGAGATTTTTCTCAGATCAAAGATAGCACAGCACAAAGGCATTTTTAAATTTTATTTATTTATTTGAGAGCAACAGACAGAGAGAGAGAAAGAGGCAGATAGAGAAAGAGCGAGAATGGGCGCGCCAGGGCCTCCAGCCACTGCAAACGAACTCCAGACGCGTGCGCCCCCTTGTGCATCTGGCTAACGTGGGTCCTGGGGAGTCGAGCCTTGAACCAGGGTCCTTAGGCTTCACAGCTTAACCACTAAGCCATCTCTCCAGCCCACAAGGCATTTTTGAAATTTCTGATAGGGAGTAGTTTGGTATAGAGGAGAGAAATACTCTTTTATCAGTATATATTTCTACATTTTTTTTTTTACGTGGGTCCCTGTTATTATTAATGCCTCATGGCCTGACTAGCAATGGAAAGATGAATCCCAGACTCCAGCATCCAGTTGACAAGAATTTAGCATCTCTTTATTCTCTATAAAGGAACAAGAAAATCAAGCAATTGAAACAGCAAACATTGAACTTCTTTCCTGTTCAGACCAGGAACTCAAAGGGATGAAGAGTTAGTGGCTCCCCACAGGGAAAATGTCAGGAGCTTGTAAGTCTGGGAAGAAAAGTGTGGCACTAGCTGTGAATTAGGTTTTAACCCTTTCTGGCTGGCCGGGGCTAAATAACTACATAACTTCGCATTCTCCTAGTTTAAGCAAGCCCCTTATTCATAGGTCAGGAAAGGGTACTTAGGTCTGCTGGGAAATCACCGGGCTCCCTTTCAGTTTGGGGTGTTGTTCACAGTTGTTTTTCAGTATTGGCTGATTAGACCACCTCATATATGAGATAGCTTTTAAGTTTCTATTGTTCCTAGGAAATTTTTGCTTTAAATGCAATGTCCTTTTCTTTTTAAATGTACATTGATGTGCGTGTGGGTGTATGCATGTGGAGGCCAGAGGACAGCCTCAAGTGTAATTTCTTGGGAATGCTGTGCTGTCCATCTTTTTTTTAGACAGGTTCGCTCATTGGCCTGGAGCTTGATTAGAGCTAGGCTGGCTGGCCAGTGAGCCCCAAGTTTCCTCCTGTCTCTACCTCCCAGAACTGGATTACAAATGCATGCACCTAGCATTGTTATGTGGGTTATGAGGCTTGAACTCAGCTCCTTATTCCTGTGAGGCTAACCCTCTTCTGACTGAGCTGTCTCCCCACTGTGTGCTCTCTCCCACTCTCACTGTCTCCTCACTGTGTGTTCTCTCCCATTCTGTCTCCCCACTGTGTGCTCTCTAACACTCTCACTGTCTCCCCACTGTGTGCTCTCTTCCACTCTCACTGTCTCCCAACTGTGTGCTCTCTCCCACTCTCACTGTCTCCCCACTGTGTGCTCTCTCCCACTCTCACTGTCTCCCCACTGTGTGCTCTCTTCCACTCTCACTGTCTCCCTACTGTGTGCTCTCTCCCATTCTCACTGTCACCCCACTGTGTGCTCTCTAACACTCTCACTGTCTCCCCACTGTGTGCTCTCTTCCACTCTCACTGTCTCCCCACTGTGTGCTCTCTTCCACTCTCACTGTCTCCCCACTGTGTGCTCTCTTCCACTCTCAATTTCACTCACCTAGCCATATGAGCCTAGTTCTTCACACTTACTTTTCTTCTGGTTTTGTGCTACATTTTAAATATATAAATGGAATCATGTATGTTTTTTTGTTGTTGTTTAGCTTTTTTCACTTAGTATAATGGTTTGAAATTTACCCATAGTTTGGCTAAAACACATTATTACTGTTAATTGACCAATGCTTATGAATCTAATGCATTGCTGGTATAATTATTTAAGGAAAATATATTCTTTATTTTTAATCCTTCAGTCAAGCCCAGAGCTGGATACATGGTTAGCACTCCATAAGTGCCAATCAACTGAATCCACTCACACACCCATGAGAGATGAAATAAAGCAGGCAAGTAAATAACACAGCAGGGAAGCTTCTGAAATAGCCATGCATATTAGGTGCAATTGGAACACAATAGAAACCAGCATTTCTGCCCGGAGGACCTGGAAAATATTTGATAGAAAATGCACATTTTTATAGAAATACAAAAATGACTTTGAATTTTTTAATTTCTATAGGCTGATACTCTCTGTCTTGGGATGTCAGAGGAACAAATTGGGGTCAGGAATGGTGAAAGTGCTAGCTAGGTGACTCAGGACGAATGGAGACGTTGGAGCGACATGTGGGGAAGTGAAGGGAAGGAGGATGAAAATGGCCATTGGGATCAGATCTAATTTCAGCTTCCCAACAGCTTGGCCTGTACAGATCCAGGGAGCTCAGAGGCCGCCTCCCTGTGAAGCGTTCTCTGAAGTGCCAGTCAGAATTAATCCCTTTTCCTTTTGGTCAAGAGATGGAATGAGTTGTGCTACAATATGCAGAAGAAAAAAAATAAGTTACATTTTTTTTTTTTTTAGACAGCTCAAAGCTGATGGTCTCCCCCACTCAGCTTCCTCCCAGCAGACTGTCTACAGACACAAATTCACTTTATTGTCAAGAAACTGGTTTCAGGGCTGGAGGATGGCTTAGTCATTAAGGCATTTGCCTGAAAACCCAAAAGACCCAAGTTCGATTCCCCAGGACCCACATTAGCCAGATGCACAGGGTGGTACATGCATCTGGTGTTTGTTTGCAATGGCTGGAGTCTCTGGCATGCCCATTCTCTCTCCCTCTTTGGTTCCCTCTCCCCTTATTTCTCTCTGTCAAATAAGTAAATAAATAAGTATAAGATATTAAAAAAAAATGGAGTCCCTTTCTTGGCCAGGTTGTTCCTTAATCCACATCTCCAGCTCATTTTTCCTGTCTCGTGGGGCATCACGGTGGAGGCATGGTACACTGGCACCACCACCTGCTTATTTCTGCTCATCTTCCTCAGCCAGCTGCATCTTCACCCCCCGTGACAGCTCTCCAACCCTTCCCTTGTATTTAATTCTTCTGCAACTGTTTGATACAAGGAAGCTATTTCTCCTTGACAGACTTGTGAAAATGTAGGGCTCCTGATCTGACCTGAACCATCTGGACTCCTGATCCAACCCGAACCATCTGAACTGATCTGACCCGAGCTGTGGAGGCAGAGTCCACATCTGGACCCCTGATCCGACCCAAGCCGTGTTGGCAGAATCCTCTTCTGGACTCTTTGCCCTCTTCTTCCCAAATTGAGAACGTGGAGGCTGGAGGTTCCGAGGTCAGGTTCAGGGTGGCCGATTCTATATCTTTGGACTCCAGTCTTGTACGTGGGATAATAAAATATTTATCTAAAACAGGGGGTCATGGCCAGGGTGAAGGAAAAGTGCTTGATGGACAAGCATAAAGACTTGAGTTCAGATTCCCCATGTTCACGTAAAAGGCAGACGATGCATGCCTGTAATCTGAGCACTTGAGTGGTGTAGACAGAGGAATCCCTGTGGCCTGCTTGCTAGTCTACTTGGTGGAGATGGTGATCTCTAGATTCAGTGAGAGAACTGTCTCAAAATTAATGTGGGGAATAATTGAGGAAGACCCTCAATATCAACCTCTAGCCTACACATCACACACACACACACACACACACACACACACACATACACACACACACACACACATTTGTACACAACTGTGCGCACATGTATAGGCACATGCACACCACACACACACGCACAAACATATAACAAAATGGAAAAATACCGAACTATTCTATGCTTTGGGGGGGGGGTCAAAGGTCAACTATTGGAGAGAGAGAGAGAGAGAGAGAGAGAGAGAAGCAATAGGCAACCCATAGTCCAACAGGTACGGCAATGTTCCCATGAAACTTTATTTACCTAAAGAGTTGCCGCCTGTGTGTGGCCACAGCCATAATTTGTCAAACTCTGTTTAAGTCACTATTACAACATTGTGTGATGTAATTTACTAAAGCTGCCAATAAAACAACAGCAGACTGCCTGTTTTAAGCAACAGAACGTTTTTTTTTTTCTTTCAATATTTCTGGAGGCCAGAAGCCCAAGGTGAAGATGACCCCAGACTCAAGTTTCTTTGAGGACTCTATCTTTGTCTAGATAGAAGACTTCTTGCTGTATTCTTACATGGTTTTTTCACTTTGTATATACACCTCTGTTGTCTATTTACTTTTTTTTTCCCCCTGAAGTTCTCCTTATAAAAACAGTCATCCTTGTGGCCTCATGTTAAAGGCACTAGCTCCAAATTCACTCACAGTCTGAGCTCTTGGGGGCTGGGCTACAACATATGAATTTGGAGGACTTAATTCAGTCTATGCCACAGTAAGTGATGTTAACTAAATGCTATTATTTACTAGCTGCTTTTCTTTGTGTTATTTATTCTCAGAGTCTTGATATTCCTATCTAGAATAAGTGGATAACTTTTTTTTTTTATCTGGGACAGACTTAGTGATTGTGTATGTAACTGAAGTAAATCTATTATTCAGGGACCAGATCAGTCCTTTGTTGGTTGTGTCCGCCATGGACCGGAAGGCAGTTAGCACGTACAAAGTCTGGAGGCATTAGGCAATAGACTTCCTCTGAGGACTTCTGATTTGTAGCAAGAGCTGGGGAGAAAGACATTATCAAAGGTTACTCTCACCACAGATAGAGAGATGAAGTTATATGTGTCTCTGAAGAAAGACATAGCTAAAAAGAAAGAGGGCCAGAGATGAAACACCCACTGCATCTATGGCCTAACTGGCTCAGCTGGTTCTTCATTATAAATAGTTTTGCTGGGTTTTAATGGAAGGAGAGAATAGGTGGGGAATGCCCACGTGGCAAGGCTTGAATAGCTGCCCCTGATTTCACATGGTTATGGAAAGGGATTAATGACATGCCCTGAACATCAGTGACTTCCTTGCAGAAAAGCTGGAAGGCTTTCCAGTGGAGGACTGGCACGTTGAGGAAGGTTAGAAGCATCAGTAGTACAGAAAATAGCAACAGCCAAGAGCCAGCATCAATTCCTATTGAAAATCCTGCCTGGCTGAGAAGCAAAGTAAGAAATGGACATTTTTATAAAGGGAACTTTTGTTAATATATTGTAAATCCTTTTACAAAAGCAGTGCTGAGGGTTGACTTCACGTGGAAGTGAAATTTGAGCATTAGAATATGGAGATATTGGCAAGGGAGAAGTAATTTCTTTTGGTACCTGCCTGGGCCACAAAATACATTTTCCTTTCAGGAAACACTGGAACAGTAAGATCTCTAAGAAGCACTTGGAATTCATATCTGTCCAGAATGACCAGTTCCCGAGTCTGAGCATTGGCTCATGCAGCGCGCTCCAAGGGAGAAGTTATGTGCTCAGAATTGGAATTTCATTTATGTGCACATTGCCAAAGCTGCTAATTCACTGGGTTGCATTTATTAAATACATAGTTGTTCCCTTTTATCTTCTTTAAAGGAAGCCACAGTTTAAAGGCATGAACTAATTGAATGTGAAGCCTCTGCCTGTGTGCTGGGGTTGGGCTAGGAAAGGACGGGGGGTGAAGACAGTGGACAAGAGTTGTAGATCTAAGCAATTCCTCATAGGTGATCAATGTAAATCATCACAGGGTCCCACTCATTAGTGACGGAGAAGATGACCAAAGCCTGGAAAATTAGTAGGACAAGCTAAGGAGATAGATTCTATGTTAAGGAGAAAGAGATCAAAACACACATTCAATACCCCATTCATAGATACGTGTTCTCTACCCCTTCAATGCAGCTCCATGGTGCACTTTCCAGAAGAGAGCAATGTGTGAACAGCCACACAATTGGCAGATACTAGTAAGTTCAGCACTCATGACTAGAGTATAATGACCACAAACATTCTGAAAGAAGAGCATTGAAGAATTATGAACAGGCAAAGTTGCTGTTTGTTACTAAATGTTTTTGTTGAGAATTTTTAATAGGTGAATATATTACAATTTGATCATAATGCCCTCCCATTACCCTATTTTGACACCCCCTCACTCCTATTATACTGAAACCCCTCCTTTTTCCAAGCAGTACCTCTTCTTTTTTGAGGTCTCATTCTCTCTCTCTCTCTCTTCCCTCTGTGTGTGTGTGTGTGTGTGTGTGTGTGTGTGTGTGTGTGTGTTTGTGTGTGTGTGTGTGTGTGCCTATCACTCTCATCCATGTCAAAATGTTGAAGAACTTAATACTTTACACGTCTTAAGGTGGAAGCAACCTCCACTACAAGGTCATCAATGTACCGCTCACGTCATGTCCAGACAACAGTGTCTTACAGTACTTGTCCCCATCCTCTGATGGCATTCTTGAGGATGACATCCAAGGGTGTCCTCTGGTTTCCCCAAGCCCTCACACACCCACATCCACACATGCATGACTGTGCACACACAAATATTCACACCCACACATACACACATAAAATATTTTGAAAGTTGATAGAGATGATAGCTTCACAATATTGGGAATTTTCTAAATACCATTAGATTCTGTAAAATAAATAAATAAATAATAGCTTTATGGAATGTGAATTTCATCTCAATTAAAAAATAAATTATAGGGGCTGGAGAGATAGGTGGCTTAGCAGTGAAGGCATTTGCCTGCAAAGCCAAAGGACCCCAGTTCAAATTCCCAGGAAATTCCCACATAAACCAGATGCACAAGGTGGTGCATGTGTCTGGCTTGGCTGTGGCTGGAGACCCTGATGTGCCCAGTCTCCCTATCTCTTCCTATCTCTGTCTTTCAAATAAATAGTGTGGTAGAAAATGAATTATAGGGTCTGGTAGAGGGCTCAGTTGATCAAGTACTTGCTGCCAAAGCATAAGGACCTGAGTTCAGATTCACAGCTCCCACCTAAGAAGTCAAAGTGGGGCTGGAGGGATGGCTTAGCGGTTAAGCGCTTGCCTGTGAAGCCTAAGGACCCCAGTTCAAGGCTTGATTCCCCAGGACCCACATAGCCAGATGCACAAGGGAGTGCATGCATCTGGAGTTCATTTGCAGTGGCTGGAGGCACTGGCACGCCCATTCTCTCTCTCTCTGCCTCTTTCTCTCTCTGTCACTCTCAAATAAATAAATAAAAATAAACAAAAAGAATTTTTAAAAAAGAAGACATCAAGGTGGCTAAACCTGCTGTAATCCCAGCTCTGGGAAGCTGAAGACAGGAGAAGCTGTGGGTTTGCTGTTAACTAGTCTAGCCAAACTGTTGAGCTCCAGGTTCAGTGAGAGAGCCTGTCTCCAATAAATAAATAAATAAATAAGTAAATGAGGTGGAGATGATTGAGACAAACACCTGACATGGACCTTTGTCTGCCACCACACATGCATATCCTTTTATGTATATCCACATACATGAACATGCACATACACGTGCATGCAAATTAAGTAAAGATTATAACAAATATTGCTCATGCTCTTGAGGCCCTCATGCCACAAGGGAGCCACAGCCACATAAAAGCAAGGTTCAGGCACTCCTACACCAGCCCCATTCCAACACTGCACAAGCCAGTAAAGATGCTCTCAGATAATTCTAGCAGAGAGGTAGCAACCCATTACCTCCCACAAGTAGACACCGGAGAACAAAGCGATGCCTTGTGTTCACTGAGACTCCAGACTCTAAAGGTCTTAAGCACAAGAAATGTTAAACAAAGCCGGGCATGGTGGTGCACGCCTTTAATCCCAGCAGAGGTAGGAGGATCGCCATGAGTTCAAGGTCACCCTGAGACTACATAATGAAGTCCAGGTAAGCCTGGGCTAGAATGAGACCCTACCTCAAAGAAACAAAAACAAAAACAACAACAACAACAACAAAAAAGAAATGTTAAATAACTAGATTTCAAGACAATTTTCTAAGGACAAGTACTAACTGGATTCACAATTTATTCTTGCTGTCTAGGTGAAGCTTCAACCAGTTCCCTTTCCCCACCTCCCCACTTCTAGCCTCTGACAGTCATCACACTCCTCTCCACTCAGGCACTTGATTATTTCGTGTTGCTCAGGCTCACGTCCAACACACCATGCAGCTCAGGCTGGCCTTGAACTCATGATCCTCCTGCCTACGCCTCCATAGTACTTGGGGTATAGGTGTGCACTATAATGACCTTATTTTTTTATTCTATTTAGTAGTAGTAGTAGTTGTTGTTGTTGTTGTTTTTGGATGGTCTCATTCTAGGCCAGGATGACCTGGAGTTCACTATGTATCCTCAGGGTGGCCTCAAACTCATGGAAATCCTCCTATCTTTGCCTCCTGAGTTCTAGGATTCAAGGTGTGCGCCACCATGTCTTCTTGACATGTTTTCAGATTTCAGGTGTTCTGTGCCTGGCTTATTTCACTCAGCAAATTCACCCATGCCATAGCAAAAGACTCAATTTTCAGCTTTGTAAAAGGTGAATAGCATTAAAGTGTGCATATACATTATGCATTTTCAAAGTCAGTTTTCCCAATTAATGGGCACTTTTTCTTCACCCTGGGACCTGAGCCCGTGGGACGATGCTTGAATACGTGCTCCCATAGACGCCGGGGCTCTATGAAAACTGAGTTTGTAGCTTCAGCAGGTAGCAGGCCAACTCCTGCTCCCAGGGGGCAGGGGCTTGTCACTGGGGCGTGACACTGGGCGTGGAGCAAGCTGTGCTAAGGGACTCCTGCTTGCTATAGCCACTTCCTTCTTCCTGAGGTTTGCTGGCTGCTGGTGGTTTTTCTCTCTGCCTAGATCTGTGAAAGGGGGCCAGCTCCTTCCACCACCGGTGGAGGTGGAACTCCCTCTGGATATGTGATCTTAAACAAATCCCTCCCTCCCTATAAAACTGTGTTCGGTTGGATGTCCATTCCAGAACTGTGGAGCTGTCTACACCACCCACAGCGTGGCTCCTCCACTTCACCTTAAATGACTCTAGAAACACCCTCACAGACATGTGTCTCCTAGATCATTCTTGATAGTTAAGCTGGCAATTAAGATTAGCCATTACGTCTGAGCAATGAACAGAATGGGAGGAAATGCCTTTATAGAACATTAACACCATCACACTTTAACACCGTCGTACAAAAAACGAATTCACATTAAATTGGCCTGGAAAGAATGAATACACTTCTTAGAAAATAAGCATTCCTGTGATACATATTTCATCATTTACAACAACTACTTTTAGAAGTACATTATTTAAATCTGGAAGCTGAGAATTCAAAATATCAGGATACCCATAAGAAAAATGGTATATAAAGAACAACAGCTATAAAAGCGATCCTGGAAAAAATATTAGTGGTGTGATTCTTACTGTCAATCACTGCTACAGTGGGGCGGTTTCCATCTTATTTTGAGGACCATGAGGTTATCTGCAGCCCGTATTGTGCATCTTCTTTGTTGTATACAATCCAAATTTATATAGGTGGTGGTATTTTGTAAAAATTAGATTTCAGCTATAAGCTCATTAAATTTAATGGAAATAATTATGTCATTATTCTCTATACTGAAATGCTATTATAAATTCTATAGGATTTCAACAATAACCACCAATATTGGATTATTCTCACTAATCAGTATTTTGCTATTAAAACCATAGTATCATTATGCCACGTCTTTGAATGACTAATTTTTGAAAGGTCTGTGGCTATGTTTCATTAAAAAGTCATTAAAAAGTGTTGACATTTTTTTGTGGGGGAAATGAAATATGACTAGGATTTTCTTCAATGAAATGTAGGAGTACAGAAGCTATAATAAATAGTTGGT
This sequence comes from Jaculus jaculus, assembly GCF_020740685.1. Lineage (NCBI taxonomy): Eukaryota > Metazoa > Chordata > Mammalia > Rodentia > Dipodidae > Jaculus > Jaculus jaculus. The sequence continues at coordinate 8,380,273 of NC_059113.1, read as the reverse complement.
CACTGGCAAGATGAGTAATGAAGACACAAAGACTCATTTGATTATTTGTACTTTGTATATATTTGAAAATTTCATCACAAAAAGTTTTAGTATATGCAGTGATGCAGAAGACCATTGTGGCTTACTCTAAATAGTAAAAAACCGATCACCATGTTTGGGTACAAGTTTTCTGTCCAAAGAAATACCAAATATGGTTTTCAGCACTTCTTCTATTTCTTCCTCATTCAATGTCTTGAACTCTACCAGATCTACATTGTCCTTATAACTGAATCTTCTATAGGTGAGAGTAGAGCCCACTAAACAGTGGACCCCTTCTTGGGTCTGCAAGGAACAAAATGATTTACTTGTAAACACAGAAGCTGGAGATGTCTGAAGGAATATATTCATAGCCTCAAAATCTTCAATCGTCCGAGCATCGAGCGTAAAGGAGTAGATTTTTCGGAATCTGTTCTTCTCAAGGAGATCAGAGTTGATAAACTCTTGGTTTGGAATGTGCTGCTCTCTTCTGATTTGGTCCAGGTACCAGGTTCCATTCTCTTCCGTCAGGCGGAAGGTGGCAGGCACCTGAGGATGATCCTTACCAGAGATCAATTCCAGAGGTTCCCACATCTGGTAGGAGCGTCCAAACCCAGCATCAACAATGTAGCTCTTGCCACTGATGGTCACCTGTACTAAAAGGTGAATCATACCATTGCTATATTTATTAGCTGGAGTATTAAAGACATAGCCTCCTAACATTGTGGCCTCAAAACCCATTGTGGTCAGAGCCCAGTATAGAAGATAATTAACCTGGAGACACCACCCACCCCGCTTCCTCCTCACAACTTGGTCAAAAATGGCCTGTAAGTCTAACTCCATGGATTCACCAGAGTGGATGTTAAGGTTCTCAAAGGGAATGGCTCGGATCTGGTGCTGAAGAATGTCCGTTAATGTTTCCAAGTCCAACTTGTTCTTAGAGTTCTTATAGCCAATTCTTTCAAAATAGGCTTCGATGTCCATGGTCCCCTGATCCTAGGAAAACAAAATAAAAACAAGTACAACTGTTTTGCCTGTGGATATTCTGGAGTGAGCTAAGTTATAGTAAAGTGCATTTTCCAAACATAAACACAAAGAATGCTTACACATATCTATAATAGTTGTTTTGCTGCCATTGTATGAAATGATTTACAGTCACATGTCCATAATAGTTTGACAAGTACTATTTAGTCTCAATGACTGCAAAAAGGTCACTTTTTTTCTCTTTTCCTTCATTTTTTTAGGCATTATAAAATTGAAATTCATACCAAATGGTGAGCCAAGAAATAAGTAAGTTCGGTGTAGGATGTTCTGTTCTCTTAGTATTTATATACTAAATATAGATATTAAGTAAGGAGCCAAAGAGGGATAAATAAAAATGAGGTTCTAATTAGTTCCCATTAAAATTGGCTTCTGACTTATGCAATATAATTCATGGTCATCACAGCAGGTGATCTTCTTTAGCTAAACCATATACAAAAATCTGCATTTGCAGACATATATTTATTCCCTCACGAATTAACTTCTTCAAAAAATAGTTTACTGGGTTGTAGATATAACATACTGATATAATATCTCTTTTTTGAGGTGTTTGTAAATTTTTGTATTAGAACCCAAAGGGACATGGTAGTGACAAAGATATCAATAGAAAGAAAGCAAGATTTCTAACCTCTTAACATTATTTTAAATTTGCTTGTGAACCTATATCACAAGTTAAATAAAGATTTGACTCTTTTCCCTATATTCCTAATAGTTGAAAAAAAAATCCCACTTAGACATTTTTTCATGGAGAAAGTCATATACACACTTATCTTAAACTCAGCACATGCTTTATCCTCTGACCCAAGATGTATAAACAGACCAAGTCTATGTGACCCACCGGAACCTTCTGGAAATTTCTGGAAAACCATTATCTCACACAAGGTAGACTGAGCTCACCTTGGCTTAGATGGTGGTGTAATTGACTTCCTTCTATTGTCAAGTGGCCCAAAGTGGTTTTATAGTCATCTCTTGTGATCCTGTGGCAGGTTGCTGTGCAAGATATTATGGTGGCTTGGTGACAGGTTTGTGACAACCTACCTATCTTTGAGGTCAACTGTCAAACATGTACCAAATGGAAGCATTCAGTAGGTAAGCCAGGCCCCATCCTAGACTGAAAGGACTGTAGCCATTCAAGTTCAGAGGCACACAGGGCGCAGGAGATGGCCCTCTGGGCACTTGTGCATCATCGTCATATTCTCCATGAAGTCTGGCTACTCGGTGTGCACGCGCACACACACCCCTACACACACAGTACACTCTTCCTTCTACGCCTTACATTTCAACGAGGGTTAGAATGACACAGAACAAATCGAGCAACTGAATGCAACATGTAAACTGTGAGCCTGTGGTAAGTGCCTTGGGGAAACTAAGGGGATGAGAGATGATGGTGAGGGAGCAGGGAGAAGTTCAAGGTCTCCTCAGTAATTAGAGATAGCACCACAAGGCCTTGATAGGTCCAGAGGATGAGCTCCAGGAACATGCTCAGCTCGCCATCAAAACTCCCCTTTGGTAGTCATTGTGTTTCTTCCCATCTAACTCTATTAATATCTTCTCATAACATTTAGGCAAGCACTAAGCTTCTCACAGACCCAGAGAAAATAAATGAATTTAGTTTGGCCACTCCAACCCCTGATTGGCTCCTTACCAAGCATTTTTACCCAATATATAAGAAAGGGAGTAGAATGCTAATTCAAAATGATGAGATAGTTTACATATGTCTGGCCATTGCTTATACCAACATCCCTTTTGTTTCATTTAATGTCTGCAGTTGATCTTCATGTGTTTGTCCAGCCTCCTCTGTGTTTAACTATCTCTCATTCCTTGCCTCCTTACCCCGGCCATCCCTATATCTTTTTTGCCTTTTTTTTTTTAAATGATAAGCAAATGAGTTTGAACTTGATAATTGCAGTTAATTACCATTTAGTCAGTTTTGTGAGGGGCCTCAATTGTAGCAATATGTTGTGACCAAATCATACATCAGTATTCTGTGACTAAACTTATTTTAATTTTGTATTACTAAAGCTGGGGTTCAAGGTGAATTGCTAAAAAGTAGTTGTTCAGGAAAAAGCGGAGTGAAAACACTCAGTATTGCATGCTGGTTCACAGCATCTCAGTGAAGGGACAGAGCCCTTCTTTGTGGCCTGATTATCAATATAATAGAAGACTTAAAGGTAGTGGAGTGAATCCCCTTAAATACCCCACTGAGAACTCCGAGAAAGGTTCTTTTTACCTGTCTGAGTTGAAAGTATGATCATAAACTTAGAATATTTATTTTTCCAAGTACAAACTCTAAAAATGAAAGAGAGCTTAAAAGTTTTCCTAATGTGACTTCTCTCAAAAACAAAAGTGTAGTTGTCTGGACCATAAACTATCCCTGAATATCACAGAGAATGGGGTCGCATAGAAAAGTGAGCACCTTGGTTGAATAGGGAAGTTTATAGAAAGGATAAAAATAGGACACGGGCTCCAAGCCTGGGAGCTCTGGCAGTACTTGAAAGTTCTCACAAGCAAGAGACCCAGAAGCAGTCAACCAAGTGACTCACTAGCATGGGAACAGCAAGGAAGGGTTAACCCTGTGCCATGCCCTTATATTTCTCCCTAAATGCATACCTAACCATAGGTAGTGCTATATGCAGGGGCAACAGCTGGTCTTCCTTTAGATAACAACTGAAATGGGGAGTTTAAGAGAAGGCAAATAAAATAATGACCTTACTGTTGGTGTCACCAGAAAGATAAATAACATATATATATATAGAAAACATGTCATCTAAGAGTCTACTATCATATTCAATTCCCTTCGTTTCTGAAAATATAGAGCCCAAGTACAACCCCTGCTGGACATTTCCACCAGCCAGAAATAGGTTCAGGGAAGAAAACATTAATGGTAGAGAAAGCACTACATATAAATTCACATATTGTGAAAACAAATGACAAGTCGTTAGGAGGTTGGTATTAGGGACAAGATATAACATGCATGCCTAACAGATCCAATAGAAAAAAAAAAAAAGTTCTTTCCAGGAACTTGACAATATAAGATGAGTAAAATGGAGCTAAGCAACAAATAAGATGAATCAATGTCATTTATGTGAAGACAGATTTCAAGTTAGAAGCTAAGTAAGGACATGGAGATAATGCACAATAGATGATACGCAGTTCTCTATGGATACTATAGTACTTTGAATGTAAAAATGCCTCCCATAAAATCATGCATTTGAATTCTTAATCTGGTGCTATTACGGAAGGGTGTAGAGCCTTTAGGAGGTGGAACTTTATTGAAGGAAGTGTGTTGCTGGAGGTGAGTCTTGAGGGTTACACTCTGCCCCTGCTCGCTGTCTTCTCTCTGCTGGTGTGATGACATCACAACAGGTTCCTGCAGTGCTTTCCTACCATGAGGGACTCTGCCGTCAGAACCAGAAGCGTGAATAATAAGCTAATAAGCTCTTTTCCTCCTTAAGCTGGTTCTGGTCAGGTATTTTGTCTTAGCAATGAGAACATGACGGATACAGATACATCATAGTTCCTTATTCACAGTAACAGTTTGACATTTAGAGTAAAGATCATGACAAGACACAGCCGTGCCAAAGGCAGCTAAAAGCTGACAGACGTAATACACATGCAAAGTCATCAATGTCAATGGACTTAATGCTTCTGAAGAGGAAAATACAAAATTTACATATATACATATCAAATCATGTTCCAAAAATGAAGCAGAAATCACATCTAAAAACAAGAAAGACAATATTATAGGAAAACTTGATTGTGCATTCACAACATTCAAATATATTCTTGTCAAATTACTGAAATCTGAAATGAAAGAGAACTATTCAAGCACCTGGTAGAGAAAAAAAAAAAGAATGCCACTAAGGAAGAAAATATCAACCCGACAACAGAATATTCCACAGAAATAGAGAAAGGTGAAATGATGTAACTATGTCTATAAAGGATTGAAGGTACATGCTATCCTTGAACATATCATTCTTGCTAGCATTTCATTGAATCAGAAAACAGAACACGTACAACCTCCAACATGCAAGAATTTGAGAAATGCAGCTGCTGTAAGCTATTCCGATGAAGCACTCACCCTTCATTGGCCAATGAGGATGCAAGTCCAAAGGGAAACTGATAGGTACAGAGAGAACAAGGCGGGCTTCTACAAGCCCTGGCTCCTGCTAACACAGAATGCAGAATAGGAAAAGGATGGACACTACAGTTACTGAACAAGCTGCCTTGTCTTATAAAATAGCCATAAGGAAAAAATTAAATCCAAATATTGAACAATGATCCGAATTAGGAAGACCTGATCCAGTACTACCAACACTGAACCATCAAAAGCACAGGGATGAGCCGGGCGTGGTGGCGCACGCCTTTAATCCCAGCACTCGGGAGGCAGAGGTAGGAGGACTACAGTGAGTTCAAGGCCACCCTGAGACTACATAGTTAATTCCAGGTCAGCCTGGGTCAGAGTGAGACCCTACCTCAAAAAACAAACAAACAAAAAAGCCTAGGGATGTTCAACGTTTGGATAGATGGGTGTACACACAATAGTTCCTGAGTTAGGCACCACCAGGCCCCAAGCAGTCTGGTGCTCCGGTAGGGCTGTGGCTAGAGAAAACGTTCATAAGAATTTCCCAGACAGAGAAAAGACTATGTTGTATTATTCATTAATGTGGAAAGTCCTTAGACTTAGAGGTTACTTAGCAACTCCTGAGCAGTCATGTTGCTAGTTTCCTTTTACTGCTTACGTTGGGGACCCAAAGTACTAGAGTCATACAACCCCATAGTTAGCAAAATTTGATAACATGATGGTTATTGTTTTGTTGCCATGACAAAAAAAGAAAATCAACACACAGTAAGAAAATCAACTTAGAGGTTTATTATGACTCACTGTTGCTCTAAGGTTTCTGTCCCTGATTGGATGTCTCCATTACTATGGGCCTCAACGGAAACAGAGATGCTATGGGGGCAGGGGGCCCTGGGACAGCAGACAATCACCTGATACTGGCCAAGAAAGAAAGAAAGGAAAAGAAACAGAGAAGGGGTGAGAGGAAGATACACCTGTCATTAGCACACCCCCAGTGAGCTGCTTCCTCCATAGGCCCTCTCCTAATAACCCACACAACTATGAACTCACCAATGGGTTAACACACTGGTGACACAAATAATTTGTAAGCCACCAGCTGGGGACCGAGTTTTCAGCATGCGAGCCAACAGTTCATATGCAAACAATAATAGTGAACTAATACTAAATTGATAAAAATTATGGAAATGAAAGGTAGGTGAAACAAAACAGGGAAAGAGAGAAAAAAAAAAAACCCTCGAAGGAAATGGAATATTCCCTATGTAAAATAATAAAAATAAATAAGTTTAAGAAAATAGATCAGGACTCACATGTCCCTGGTAGCAGAAATCTGCGTGCTAGGGCCTAAAGTTGGAAGTTGAATTTAAAAAGAAAGAAAGGAGGGAAGGAAGGAAGAAAGGGAAGGGAAGGGAAGAAAGAAAGAAAGAAAGAAAGAAAGAAAGAAAGAAAGAAAGAAAATCAAGTCTGTGAAGCGGTACATTTGAACAATCACGCACAAATAAACTACCACACACATGAAAGTCTTGCTGTTTTATTCAGATCACAAGACTATTTACTTTGTCAAGTGAGCAATATGTGGTAGTTGGATCAACTGATGTGACCTGCAATTCAGCAGCATGGCATGTCAATCACAGATCCCCGCGTTGGATATAGTCCAGAAGCACAGTTGGTATGCTGAGCTCTTGCTAAACTCCCAGTCCTTAGGACCTTTGCATCTCTTGTTTCCAACAGGGACTTTCAAGCATTTTAGCAAAACAAACCCTTATTTGTGCCCTAAATGAAGTTATAAGCAAGAGCCCAACACAGAAGAAATATGAGCTGGGGAGATGGCTTAGTGGTTACAGGTGCTTGCAAAGCCCACCTGCCCAGGGTTCAGTTCCCCAGTACCCATCAAAAGCCAGATGTGCAAGGTGGTGTATGGTCTAGAGTTCATTTGCAGTGGCAACAGGCCTGTATGCATGTGTGTTTTCTCTCTCTCTCTCTCTCTCTCTCTCTCTTGCAAATAAATAATTATTTTATAAGAAAAACAACAGAGCAGATCAATCCACAGGGAGAATGCTGTGATCTCTCACTCCCTCAGATGAGAAGCAGGACAGAGCAGGGTTACTGTACCTACCACATGGATTTCTGGCAATTTGAACAGAAGAATTAATAAGAAAGCCTAATGAATTGCTTCTACCTCTGGAAGTTTAGTTTGTCTTCTATCCTTTGTTTTGTTTATTATTATTATTTTCATTTCTGCTTCATGAACTGCGGAACATCAAAGTGTATCATTATACCCAGCCCTTTGACTATCTAGATGGGAAAGGACTTGACTTGCTGGACTGGCGATATGCAAAGAGCATTAGCTAGAAACCTTAGGTGACAGAAAACCTGGATGGCAGCTGTGTCTTCCAGGAAAAGCCTCCAAAGATATGAGGCTCTCTGCGAGTCTAGGAAAAGAATCTGTAAAGGGGAAATAGTGGCTGCAGGGGAAGATGGTGAAACCCAAACAAAGCCAGTCTCTGGCAGGAAGTGGGAGAAAGTGAAGTTTCTTTGGAGGGACAGGGTGGAGTCAGCTATTTTGAGGCTGTAAACAGGCAGGCTTAGGTAAAAGATAGCATGGTTTATCAGAAAGGAGTTCAAGGAGGTTCTGTGAGTGGCGGCCTGCCTGGGGACCACGGCAGAGCCTAGAGCCTCAGAGAGTCTACGGGCACCCAGGCTCACGGGGCTCTTTGCCTAGACAGACATCTCACTGTTAAGGAACTCTGTAGTGTGTGTTCAGGTGAGTTGCCCTGCTCTGAGCACATTTATTAAGAATAGTTAATATAGTTTTTTTTTTTTACATTCCTATGTACTTTCATTATAAATAGAAGCACTGCAAATATAAAATGTGATTTTTGTGTGCATCGGTGCGTGTGTGTGTGTGTGTGTGTGTGTGTGTGTGTGTATGTGACAACTCACCAGTCCCTCTTCAAGCATAATGAAATTTTCACCAAGTTTAGTAAGTTTTGGAGACATCACAATTATTGCTATTATTATTATTTGGCACCATTGTTGAAAGTATCCAAGATGGAAATCCAGGGGAGGACAGAGCTACAAGTCTTTTAAGTAGGCACCGTTATTAGCTCCTATGTTACTGTTAAGTCAAGGATTTGAGAGAAGCTGAATGACTCCTTCAAGCTCTCGGTGGTGTCAGGGTTCAGGTTTACAGCATTGTTTTCCAAGTGCTAAGTGCCACGCAAACTTTCTTAATAGCCTTAGAACTTAGAAATCCAGGCTTGTGGTAGAATCCTGTCTCCTGACCTTCCTTTTTTTTTTTTTTTTTTTTGAAACAGAATGAAACCCCAAGTCCAAAGTCAGCCGCGAAAAGTTCCACTTACCCTTTCCTTAGGGACCCAGCCACGGGGAAGGCAGCCGCGCTGGGAGCTGTGCCGAGCCGGCGCATCATTGGCTGTCCGCAGGGCCCTGCCCCCGGCCGACCAGACTCGCCCCGGGCATCGCTGGGAAATGTAGTGCAGGCACCACTTAACCCTGGGCATCTCTCGCTCAAGTTCTTACCATTGAAGATGTGGTAAGAATCATGTTAGGTGGTGATGTCTGTGTGGCGGGGAGAGGGACGCATTCCCACATAGGTTCTGGCCTCTGGGAGCGTGCAGCCAGGCATCTGGGAAGGACAGAGTTTGAAGGAGATCCAGACAAATAAGATGCAGTACTTTAGGGAGGAAAAAGAGGTTGTGATATTTTACTCACACCCCCAGTTCGTGACACACTCTTTTCACCAATGCTTCTGTCCTCTCTCTCTTCTCTCATCCTTACCCCCTTTTTACCTCTTTACCCAAAGGCAAGGTGTGTGTGTGTGTGTGTGTGTGTGTGTGTGTGTGTGTGATGCGTGTCATCCACATGCTGTGAGCATGACAGGTGTCAAATGCCTGTCTTTCTGCCGCTGTTAATCTTCATGAATGACATTGCTCTATGACTTGCTCCCTTCCTATGCGTTTCCCTCCCCGTCACACCTTAAACAGTCTTTGCCGTGTGCTATCCCCTCGGAACCGGCTGCTCTAGTCCATCCCTCATGCCTCACAATCCGGGACTCTCCTACCTCTCGGCTTCCTGGAGGCCTGTGCCTGGCAAGCAGAGTAGACCTGCAACTTTCCGTCCTCCGCCCAGCCACTCAGCAGAGAGTGGAGTTGTAGGGGACACATCTCCGTCTCCTGTTTGCTCAGCCAGGGTTAGCACAGGGCTGCTCCTGGCTCCCTTGGACGTGATTAGACTTCCCTTGTGCGCAGGCTACCTGCTAGTAAGGCAACCTTTCTTGGGTCGAAGCTGCCTGTGCGTCTCTGATCCTTTCTTCTTCCTGAGGCTTGATCTCTCGCGCACCTGTCTCAGGAACAGTCGCTGTCACCAGTACTTCTTGTCTGTTTATAGTGCTGCGAAAATATCTATGTGGCAACATCCACCCACAATCCTAGCAGTTGGGACTTGGAGGTAGGAGGGTCAGGAGTTCAAGCTCCGCCCCTAGCTATTAGGGAGTTCCAAGTCAGCCTGGGTTACAGGCCTTTCTGAAACAAAATAAAGCACCCGTGGAGAGGGGGGGTATAATATACTCCCTTCTGATATTCTAGCCCGGATTTTGTTCTTGAGTATGAACATTACTAGTTGAAGACAGGTCACTTGGAATATTCAAGATAAACTAAAATTCCTGATACTGGAATCCACAATTACAAAACATGGAGTGTGGATCAGTAAAGATTCGGATTCTAATGCTCAGGCTGTACACTTAGGTCCTTGGCACCCATTATCAATATTTCATCAAACATGCAGTATGCAGATGGCAATGTGAACAGTAGTATAGGCAGGAGTGAAGTCTGAAAGATAGAAGGACCTAGAAATATTTATCATTATTTATTTATCTAGTAATCCTTTTTGTATGTGTATGGTGGTCCGAGAAATCAAACCCAGGAGCCCATGCATGCTGGATAAGTACTCAAACACTAGACGCCAATCCTTCGCCCTTGCCCACTGCTCTTAGCTCGATTTTGTGGCCTTTCGGTCTTATGTTGAATATTCAAGTGTTAAGCTCATTTTATCATGATAACTCATATCCATAAGCTTACCTAGTAATTCTTAGGGTTATTCACATATTTTGAGGGCTGGGAAGATGGCTCAGCTATTAAAGACACTTGTTAGAAAAAACAGTCAGCCTGGATTAAACTCTCAAGCTGCCCACATAAGCTAAGACACAAACAGTACTGTAAGCATCTATTTGTTTGCAAAGGCAAGAGGCCCTGGCACACCCACATATGCACACACGCACACATAAATAAATAACAAGAAAACACAGTTTGAAATTTTTATTTACTGATTTGAGAGAGGGAGAGAGAGAGAGAGATGGAGAGAAAATAAGCATGCCAGGGTCTACAGACACTGCAAACAAATTCCAGATGCATGAGCCACCTTGTGCATCTGGCTTATGTGGGTCCTGGGGAGTCAAACCTGGGTTGTTGGCTTTGCAGGGTAAGCCATCTCTCCAGCCAAGAAAACACATTTTTTAAAAATATTTTTTGTTCATTATTTATTTATTTATTTGAGAGCGGCAGACACAGAGAGAAAGACAGATAGAGAGAGAGAATGGGCACGCCAGGGCTTCCAGCCACTGCAAACGAACTCCAGACACGTGCACCCCCTTGTGCATCTGGCTAACATGGGACCTGGGGAACTGAGCCTCGAACCGGGGTCCTTAGGCTTCACAGGCAAGCGTTTAACCGCTAAGCCATCTCTCCAGCCTGAGAAAACACATTTTTAAAGGTAAAGCGCACAAAGAAGTAAAAGGACATAATTGGAAGGTGAGAAGTAGGGGGAAAGGAAGACTGGTCTTATAGAAGACACGAGCTTCAATCATATCCTAACAACTCCAAACAAAAAACTCTGATTCACATCTCATTAGCCATTAACATTTTAATATATTTCATAGATGACGAGTTTTCCAGGTGATATGTACTTTATAGCTCGTAATGATTATTACAGTAGGTATGAATCATTTCATTATAAATATCAGTGTTCCAATCTTAAGAAAAATGATATAAATAAAAATACTGTCTACAAAAATAACTCTGGAAGAAATTATTAGCTGTATCCTTATGTGAGCATGTAGTCTCATAGTTCTTTCTGTTGGCTTAAGGATTTTTCTTGCAGTCTATGAGGTTATTTGGAGCCAATGTCATGATTCACTGTTTCTTTCTTTCAATTCCAGTCCTAAATTGTAAAGGCAGAGTTTGGTTAAAAAAAAAAAAAAAGGACATTGAATATATTCTATTTGAAAATAATGGAAGTAATTTTCTCATTATGTTTAGTTAACTGCCAGTATAAATGTTGTTTTTTCAAAAATAAAATAATGCTAAAAGCTCTTTTATCATGATTTAGTATGATTTCTAAGATAATCACCTAATCACTAAGATATTTTTATGATTAATTTTGAAAAGGATTGTGGTTACATTTTTAAAGGCATACATTTATAATTTTTTACAGATTAAATAGAATTATACCTAAGATTTCCTTATAAAATGTAGATAAAGGGTACAATAGACAACCAGCTGATCACTGTTGAACTAGGTATGATTACATCAGAACTTGCTATTCTATTAGAAACATATTTGCAGTGAATTTTTACAATGAAAAGTCTAGATACTTATAATCATAGTGAAGAGCAGTTTTGTTTCTCATCTTAAACAGTAAAGGATTGGTCACCTTGTTTGGGAACAAACTTTCTCTCTAAAAAAATACCAAATGCAGTTTTCAGAACTTTTTCCATTTCTTCCTCATTCAGATCCTTGAACTCCACAAGATCAGTGTTGTCCTTATAATTGAATCTCTTAGAAATGAACATAGAGCCCACTAAGCAGTGAACCCCATCCTTGGTCTGCAAGGAACAAATTGATGTGTTTACAAACACAGATGTTGGAGATGTCTGAAGGTATGTATTCACAGACTCAAAATCTTTAATTGTTCGAGGTTGAAGAGTAAACAAGTAGATGTTTTCGTATTTCTCCTTTGGAAGGAAGCTAGAATTAGCAAATTCTGGGTTGGGCACATAGTGCTCTCTTCTGACCTGGTCCAGATACCAGGTTCCATTCTTTTCTGTCAGGTGGAATACAGAAGGCACCTGTGGCTGATTCTGCCCAGAGACTAATTCCATGGGCTCCCACATCTGGTGGGAGAATCCACATGAAGCATCGACAATGTAGTTCCTGTCACCAAGGGTCACCTGAACCAGAAGATGAATCATTTCGCTACTGTACTTTTTAACTGGAGAGATGTAGAAATGACCACCCAGCATTGTGGCCTCAAAACCCATTGTGGTCAGAGCCCAGTATAGAAGATGGTTAACCTGGAGACACCACCCACCCCGCTTCCTCCTCACAACCTGGTCAAAAACAGCCTCTAAGTCTAACTCCATGGATTCACCACAGTGCATGTTAAGGTTCTCAAAGGGAATGGCTCGGATCTGGTGCTGAAGAATGTCCGTTAATGTTTCCAAGTCCAACTTGTTCTTAGAGTTCTTGTAGCCAATTCTTTCAAAATAGGCTTCGATGTCCATGGTCCCCTGATCCTAGGAAAACAAAACAAGGGCTGGAGAGATGGCTTAGTGATTTAGGCACTTTCCTGGGAAGCTTAAGGACCCAGTTTTGATTCCAGTAACCATGTAAGCCAGATGCACATGGTGGCTCATGTATCTGGTGTTCCTTTGCAGTGGCTGATGGTCCTGGCTTGCCCATTATCTTCCCCCCCCCACCCGCTCTCTCTCTTTCTCTCTCAATCTCTCTTTTTCTCTCTAATAAATAAATAAACTTACAAAAAAACCCCAAAACCATTACATTATTTGCTCCCAGGAATCCTGGAATGGGCTAAATACAGCCTGAATGTATTTTTAACATATATATGAACAACGCCTGAAAATATTTATATTCGTGATCATTTTGGTTGTCTTGTATGAATTGCTTTTCACATACAGACATAAGCTAAGTATTCCCAATGTCCCCGGAAGAGTCTTGTCCTTTCTTCCATGTTTCAAGTGTCAGAAATGCAGAGATTTGGGGTCAAATGATAAAACCAAATGATAAACAGCTTAGATATGGTTTTCTTGCTGATGAATGAAAAATATTACAATTGTATTCCACCATGATAGTTTTTGAAACTGTTATTCATAGAATCAAAATTAAGAGGGCACAGTGTTCATGTTAAAGTACCCACTGTGTTGCCCCACTAGATGAACTTGACACAAAGCTCTTCACTCAAAAGTTTGTAAAAATTGATCATTTATTTCATTCATTCAGCAAGTGGTTCATTTAATAACTATAAAATAGTTGCTATTGATGTAGTACTTGATAGCCCTCAAAAATCTTATACTGGGTCTGGAGTGATGGCTTACTGGTCAAGGCATTTGTCTGCAAAGCCAAAGGACCCAGGTTCAATTCCCCAGGACCCACATTAGCCAGATGCACAAGGAGGTGCATGTGTCTGGAGTTTGTTTGCAGTGGCTGGAGGCCCTGGCATGCCCATTTTCTCTCTCTCTCTCTCTCTCTCTCTCACTTTCTCTCTCTCTCTCTCTCCCTCTCCCTTTCTCTGTCAAATAAATAAATAAACAAATAAAATATTTTAAAAAAAATCTTATAGTATACTGAGCATTAAGATAATATGGTTAATGAACTAGGTAAATGAAAAAAAATGCAATCTGCTAGATTGTTGTTAAGTGCTCTTGTGATAATTAAAACAAGGACAGGGAATAAAAAATGCACAAGGAACATTTTGATGTCAAGTAAGGTAGCTGGAGAAAGCCTCACTTGTGTGACTAGAGTGTGGATAGTTTATCAATAAAAGGCTCACCTTGCAAGCATTGGGACCTAACGTGTGTGGAGGCCACTGGACAATTTTGAAGGTGTTAATTCTCAGGTATGTCATGCACTTCCTTTGAGACAGGATCTCTCAATGGCTTGGAGCTGACAAGTTAGGCTAGACTAGATGGCCAGAGAGTCCCAGGGATCCACCTATCTTGGCCTCCCTAGTGGTATGATTACAGGAGCATACCACCATACCTGCCATTCCTAGCATGAGGAACAGAAAGTCAAAAGACTGTAGTATCTGCCTAGATTGTTTGGGAAACACCCAGGAAACCAGAGCAACTGGGGAATTCTGAGTGAGAACAGTATATTGAGTTGAGATCACAGTAGACATTTTTATGGTTCATGCTAGTATTTTGACTTTGGACTGAGATGAATATTAGATGTCTTCATTAGCTTCTATGAATGATAAATAGGCAGGACCAACTGCAAACAATTATGCTCAGACTCTCCTGAGTCCTTAGACCAGAATCTGCAGTGAGTATGTATGGAAGAAAGGGGAATGCCAAACCAAATGGTAAAGGGTAGCCTAGCCATGCTCTGTTATGTGATTATGGCATAACCATCATACTTTCTATTAAGAGATTATGTTTCTTTTGAAATGCTAAACTTTGCATTTCTCTCTCTATTTTTCTTTCTCTCCTCTCCTCTTTCCTCTCTCCCTTCTCATATCTGTCCTTCCTACCTCCTTCTTCCTCTTCTTCCTTCTTCCTCTGCTGCCTTTTCCTATTGACTTGATTAAGATTTTGATGTACAATTTGATAAGTGCAGATCAATTAAAATGAAGTCAGCTTTTATTATGGGCCTTGATAGTAGTAATATACTATATGTTTAAATCATCCTTGGGTAATCAATGACTAAGCACATTTTAATTGAATAATATTCAGGCTAGGATTCAAGGTGAAAAGTAGAAAACACTTAAAATTATTTTTCAGGAAATCTGTGGGCATTGCATGCCAACTTGCAGCATCTCCCTGCAGCAACAGACCACTTCCTTTGAGCTTGGCCATCAACATAAGAGAAGACTTCAAGGATGTCAGATGAGCACACACAGAAAGTCAAATGAAAACTCTTGGGCACTTCATACCTGTTTTGGTTAAGTTTAATGTTGATTGATTTAATTCAGAAGTCTTAAGCTGTTTCGTACTTCTTGGTGCAAACTGTAGAAATGATAGAAAACATATCATCAAAATACTATAGCATGACTTTTCTTGAAAACAAAAATGGCGTCTTGTGTATTTTAAGTTGTAGTGGGAAAATAGTAAAGTGATCATCTGAGTTGCACAGGGAAGTTCATGCAAAGGGTAAGTGTGGGAGCCTGTAACCCCATGACGGACTCTAAGCCTGGGGTTCTAGAATTCATGAGGAGAGTGTTGAGAAGCAATGCATCAGAGATTTGCCAGGTCAGTATCCTTGATTGCTGCCAAGATATGTTCCAAACACACAAGACCAGAATGCAGTGGGAACACGTGATCTTCTTTAGGGATCAAGTTGTACTTGCAGATACTGAAGCAGGAAATGAAAGCAGTATCACTCCACTGTTGTCTTACTGTTATCAAAGTTCAGCTCTGCCTACCGCATGACTCAATGCCAGTTGGAGTTTATAGCTGATAGAAGGAAATCACATTTTATTAAGATAAGCTAGCTTGATCAGGAAGATGGCCAATTTCTCACTGTGATGATAATCTCAAAGATTGTTGGTGCACCAAATGTCATTCAGAGGATATTTTCTTTCCTGTGATCCCAAAAAATATTGTGAGGGGGCCTTCATTTCCAACTCCTGACTTTCAAAATTAAAGTATAACTGAGCTTTGGTCTCATGTTGGATGCAAAAGAAACCCAGCACTGAAAAAGATCCATTGTCTCCAGGTGTGACATTTGGTAAGGCATAGGGATTTTCACCGTAAGATGAACATCTTGCACAATGTTATTAATAGTTTTCAAGCCATAAACAAATATACAGCCACCTGTATAAAGCTTTTACGTCAGCAAAACTGGGATATTATAAAACAACCTTCAGGGTCAACTTAGTTCATACTTGAGAAGTTTCTAGAGCACAAGTTGTATTCCTTTTAAAGCTTCTTCCTTGAGAGAAAAATGGATTTTTCAGTAGTACAATGGCTTCTTCTCTTAATTCAGAATGTACCAGTTGTGCATTTAGTGCTTGGCTCAGATTATTTTTTTTTTTAAATATGCCATATGGTCATACTTTCTCAGAGACCTCAGGGGGAAGCAGCTTCTTTTCTGCCTCCTCAGTTTGGGTGAACAGCACTTGTAACCTTAAGGCTTGTTCTGCTGGGACCTGCCAATGGGCTGTTGCTGATTTCAAAATAAAATTACTTGAGTGTTCAGTTTGCACCCTATGGCATTTCCAAGAATGGGACTGGGCCTTCTGGCGTACAAAGAAACCTGTGTCATAAGCTTCATATTTGACACTCTATAACTGAGAGGGAAAATTTCTGTTAGATTTCTCCAATTACTCCTACAATGGACCCTATCTTTTGACTCTTTTGAGTCACCTTACTATTGAGAACAGAGTATGCAACTACTGTGTCTCCTAGCGTGGTAGTTTGAACGTAAAATGTCCCCATAGCTTTGTGTGTTGTGAATTCTTGGTCTTCAGCTGGCGGAAATTTGGAAGAGCTATGGGGCCTTTAGGAGGCAGAGCCTCGCTTGAGGAGGTGTGTTGCCGAGGGTGGGTTTTGGGGTGATGCAGCCAAACTCAAACCCAGTATGTTGACTACTTCCTTCCCACTGACGTGGAGATGTGACCCAGGCTTCCTGCTCAGGCCTATCAATGCTTTTCCAACCAGGATGAAGCTTCCCCTGGAAAAATCTGTAAGCTTAAATAAACCCTTTGTCTCAGAAGCTGTTTCTCATCGGTTGTTTTGTCCCAGGGACAAGAAGATGACTGCTGTATGCCCATCACTTGGTGTCCAATTGTCAACTGAACTGGCTCCAAAATAAAAGGGGGACCCCTGCACTTCCTCATCGATCATCTGAATCACTAGCCTGCCACACAATCTGTCTATGGATTCTCTTATTCTCTCTCTGTGTCTTGGTTTTTCTCTCTCTCAATTTTTTTTTCTTTCAAATTTGCTTCTTGCTCCCAAAGTCCCTCTTCCTTGTGATCTGCGCATTGGTTCCCTCGTAGGCGTTCACTTTCCCCACAACATCCTAAGGCATTTTTTACACTGCCCTCCATCTTCTGTCCTACTATACCCATGAATATTGTGCGTTGTGTCGCCCTTATTGTCTCCCAGGCATTGAATACCCCAGAGGCTATATCCACCAGCTAGGATGGCTCTATTCCCATTAACCCCTCCAACTTTTACAGATTTTAATGAATGTGTGTGTGTGTGGTGGGGGGGGGGGAGGCTTTTCCTTAGAACAGTCATGCCAGCCATCGCCAGAGTCTCTGGAAATACTTGACTGGCATGTGCATTCTCAACGTGCTTGACGAGTTCTAAGAAGGCCAGGGGGTCCTCATTTGTTTTCTTTAAGATGGACAAATTTTAATTATTTTTGTAATGCTTTAATCTTTCCAAAATGCAACACTTATTAATAATACAATGGAACCACGGTCTCATCATTCAGTTTTAATTGGGTTCCATGCCTGGAACAGCTCATGTGGGATTAAGGCTTCCCGTTGAGTTTCTTTGGTGGGGGTGTTCTACCTCCTCATTGGCTTCCTCGGACAGTAATCTTTTACCTACCATCAGTAGAATATTTACCAGAGCCAGTGGGCATATGGGTGGAAAAAATGGACACAAATCAATCAGTCTTTTTTTTTTTGTTTTGTTTTTCAGTATGTGGATTGTCCCTCTCTAGGAGGTTGGAGGGTTTCTGATTTAACTGATCTGAGTTGAGAATGGATAAGTCCAGTAAAATTCTGCATGCTCCTCATCTTGGCTTACATATTCAGGTGGATATTGGGTTAGAAGACACTGCCCTGCCCTTAAACGGGATGCTTCTTGGCCACACTGCATGCTCTGCAAGGTCTTAAATGGGGGAGACCATCTTTTCTTCCCTTTCATATTACGGAGGACATGTGGTTCTGGTGTTCCTTGTCCACTGTCCACAGGGCCTGGGGATGTCACAGTCCCACATCACCTGATGAAAGATTTAAAAGGCACTTGGAAGACCAGTTTCTTCATCCTCATTTTCCTCTGACTTTTACTGCCTCAGAGTAGAGTAACAGCTTTTCTTCCCCTCCCAACCACCAGTCTGGTCTTATTGTTTTTTATTAGAATCCTTGTTATTAAGGGACATAAAAACTTACACATAAAGAATTGTGCCTCATTTATATAAACTCTGAGAGAGAAATAAAATTGTAAACTAGTATATTCATTCAAAGTCCCATAAAGTGACCATCTTTTGCCAGAATTGAATGCATACATAAGCCATGCACTATACAATAGAATACTGATTTATTTTTAGTTCTGGGCCCACAACCCACACTGCCTAGTCAGCCAATAGGTAGCACAGAAGATGCTCAGGTGGTACAGTGGTAGACACAGCAGTACATTCACAAATGAAAACATCTGGCTGGGGCAATGGCTTAGTAGTTAAGGCATTTGCCTGTGAAGCCTAAGGACCCCAGTTCGATTCCCCAGGACTCATGTAAGCCAGATGCACAGGGACATGCATGCATCTAGAGTTCATTTGCAATGGTGGAAGGCCTTGGCACACCCATTCTCTCTTTCTCTCTTCCTTAAAATAAATAAATAAATAAATAAAATATTTTAAAAAACATTTATATAGAGAAATAAAAAGCCAGACTAAACAAACAACACTCTTTTAATAGGCATACAAGATTCCACCCCCTTGAAGGCAAGGCTAGGAAATAAGCTTCTCTACTAAGTAGAACTGCAAATTATTGGAACACAGTTCAAGCGGCAAACTCCTAAGAGTGGAGATAGAGAATTCCTAATGTACACTCTCCCTTGTTATGGTTTGAATCGATTACAAATGTCTCCCCAAAGCCCATGTGTTTTCAAGGTTTAGACCTCCATTGCCACAGTGTTGAGGTAGGATTTTTGGGAGGTGATTGGATCCAAAGGGTCTGACAGCTTCATGGGTTAATCCATGTATGGACTCAATGTTTAATGGGCTTTGGACAAAGGACTTTGTTATAAATGTGAATAGTGTCTTTGCTTCCTCACCCTCACTGAGGTGAGCAGCTTTGCTCCCCCGTGACATCTCACTCTATCACAGGTCCAGAGACAATGAAGTCAAGAAGCTATGAACTAAAATCTCTGAAATTAGGAATGAAAATAAAGATTTCCTTCTTTAATTTTATTTTCTAAGGTATTTCATCAATGGAACACTGACGAATATGCTAATTGAGACCATTGACTCTGAAGTATGCTTTCCTTCTACCAACACCATGTTCATAGACAGCGTGTACTGTGGAGAGGAGAAAAAGAACCCCAGAGACAGAGTCTTGGAAGCTGCCAGAAAATTTTGGGCATTCCAACCCAACTACAGGGTTGGCTGGCCATGGGCATCAGCCTTCTTTCTGACTGACTCACTAAGTGTCTTACCACTAAAGTTCAGTTCTGCTGTCCACATTACCTAAAATATTCAAAGGTGAGACTTGGTGGGAAAGAAATAAGATCTTATTACAACAGGCTAACTTGACCAGAAAATGGCCAGGCCCTTCCTGTCATGGTCATTTCATAGTTTTTGGGTATATGCAAGGTTTTTTGTTTTTTTTTTTTTTCCTTTTAGGAGGACGAAGATGGTAAGGTGATGAAGAGAAAGGCTACATGCCGGGTCTTATCTGGCCACTTCTGTAATTCAACAGGAATTTTCTTTACTCTTTAGTTAATTCATTTCTATGATTACAAATGACCTTCATCTCCTGGGTTCTGTCCTGGAATCCTTTAGATAAACAGAGTTTCGTTCCAAGTAAACGTTATTTTCTTAATTATAGAGCAGTATTAGCAAGCCACTGACCCACACTTTGATATGTGAACGCTATCACGTGTCCCAGGGTTTTTGATAAACTTAAGAAATGCTATTGACTAGGAGTCTACCGCAATGCTTTTGCCTTCTTTTTTTTTTTAAGTTTTTTTGCTATTGTTTATTTATTTATGTATTTGAGAGTGACAGAGAGAGAAAGAAACAGAGAGAGAGAGAGAGAGAGAGAGAGAGAGTGAGGATGGGCATGTCAGGCCTTCCAGCCACTGCAAACGAACTCCAGACACATGTGCCCCTTTATGCATCTGGCTAATGTGGGTCCTGGAGAACCGAGCCTCGAACCGGGGTCCTTAGGCTTCACAGGCAAGCACTTAACCGCTAAGCCATCTCTCCAGCCCTGCTTTCGCCTTCTCCGGGGACAGCTGACTCTACCAGTCAGTGCATGAGTCACGTAAGGATGAGTCTTTCAGAAGTCACAGTGCTGGACAAGGAGCTGAAAACCAGCGTCGAACCTTACCGCAGGCCGTGTTGCAAAGTCACGCTAATTTCAAGTAGCATACGGCTGCAGTAGAATTATGGAATGGCAACTTCTGTTACACTAATCCCCCACATCTAGCAATCCTGGGCACACCATGGCGAGGTGTGCCCTCCTCAGGGTCTGAGCAGCCCGGCTCCTGCAGTCTCGCTGGCTGTGGCCCGCATGGCCATATCCTGGGATGACTCTATTGGTGTTTTCCCTGGGAGGAGCTCCGCGTTCTCAGCCTCTCTAACTTCCTGGGGTCTCTCCTTCAGCGTAGCGTATCTATGCATCCTTTCCAGTTTCTGTGCACAGGAACTCCACTCTTCCACACATCACTGCCCAGCCTCCCAAGATTTCATCTGGAGTCTGAATGTAAGCTTTGATTCCTGATGCCTTTCATAACTTGTCTACATGTAAAAACAGCATCACCAGGGAGACACTAAGGTCTGATGCTGACATGAGCTGTAACTGAGCCCATTTTAAAAGCCTCTGAGAGTTGCCAGTTGCAACAAACCCAAAGGTAATCCAAGGTTGTCCCAGAAGGGAAGAATTTCTGTCTTCTCAAAACGCCACCCTAAGCCAGCATGGTGGCACACACCTTTAATCCCAGCACTCGGGAAACCGGGGTAGGAGGATCTCATTGAGTTCAAGGCCACCTTGAGACTACATAGTGAATTATTCCTGGTCAACCTGTGCTACAGTGAAACCCTACCTCCGAAAAATAAGTAAATAAATAAATAAGAAGCCTATCTTGGAAATCTGTGGGAGCAAATTTGCATATAAACATCTATAAAGTTGTATTTGCAAGCTCTTGCTATTTTCTGAGATCCTTCAAAGTATCTTGTCCCAGTAAAAAGTGCTTTTCTTCTTTTTATGAGAACTAAGAATCATGTCTTCTTATACATGAAACTTTATACATGCTCTTTTAAAACTTTATACATCTCCTTTTCTGGCAAAATTACAAGTTTTACAAAGCTTCCAGCTCTGTTTCTCTTTGCTCCTTTCTTACTATAAAAATCTAGCTGAAACCAACCCACAATATCTTCCTGAACATGGTGGTGCCTGACACTTTCTTCCATCTGATAACTTGTCTGTCACTTTCAAATTCATCCTACCACGAAATCTCAAGGTTTTGACAAAAGGAAACTGGATTATTTGACAATAGGTAACTTCTAGTCCCATTGGCAGTACATTCCTTATTCCTATTTGAGACCTCATGAACACATGACTGTCCATATTTCTATTAGTATTCGATTCTCTTGAAACCACAGTGATCAGATCTGCTTGTAGCATGCCGGGCATTCTCTATCATGCCCGCCACACTTGCCCTAGCTTCCTGTGAAGCAAACCTAAAGGCATCTAGAACACACTGTTATAGGCACAGAAATTGCCTCCATGTTTTGGTAACAATATTCAGTTAGTTAGGTTTCAGTAAGTGTGAAAATAAGAAAGAAAGAAAGAGAGAGAGAGAGAGAGAGAGAGAGAGAGAGGGAGAGAGAGAGAGAGAGAGAGAGAGAGAGGAAGGAAGGAAGGAAGGAAGGAAGGAAGGAAGGAAGGAAGGAGAGAGAGAGAAAGGAAGGGAAGAAGGAAGGAGGGAAGGAAGGAAGGACAGAGGAGGAAGGAAAAGGGAAAAAAATGGAAGGAAGGAAGGGAACTTGCCTGAGATAATCAACAAGCATTTTAGCTGGGAGTGGTGGTGCACACCTTTAATCCCAGCACTAGGTAGGGAGTGGTAGGAGAGTTCGAGGCCACCCTGAGACTACACAGTGAACTCCAGGTCAGGCTGGACTAGAGTGAGACCCTACCTCAAAAAAACCAACAAAACAAAACAAAATGAAAACAGCATTTTTACTTGTTCTAATAATTTCAAGTTTCACACCTTGGTTACTTGGCTTGCTTATTTTCCACCTATCATGAGCTGGTATGTCATGGCGCGTGGACGCGTGGGGGGCAAGCGGCTCGCTTCCTGGCAGTAGGAAAGTGAGGAGAAAAGGTCCCAGTGTCTGGACTTCCCATGAGCCTCTGCGTTCCTTTCCGTGCAAGTGTGTGAAGGAAGTGTGCTCTGTGTGAGAGCGTGGACTCACGCTGCCACAGAAGGAACAGAGAGGTCAGAGGACAATTTCTGGGTTCGGGTCCCCACCTTTGACTTCATTTGAGGTAGGGTCTCTCATTCTTGTGGCTGTCCACTGTTGTAGTCACTAGTTCAGCTGGTCCCTGAGCTTCTGGGAGATAAACCTGTCTCCACCCCCCACCAGCATCAGTGTGGTGGGATAACGGAAGCCATGGCTTCCTACTTTCTTACACAGGACCTGGAATCTGAACTCAGGCTCAAGCAGCCAAGTGCTTTGTTCACTGAACTGTCTCCCTCGATGGTACTGTGGGTTCGAAACCAAGAATTTCACACACACATGTATGGAGGACACTTATTCAAACCACAGCCGCTCAGTTTGAAACAAAGCTTGATACTTCATAGTAAAGCCTCAAGAAAAGTAATTCCAAAGTTAGAAAAGAGCACAGTGATAGGAGAGAGACAGTAAAGAAAACCCACTTAGGGTTTCTGAAGAAGCAAATCAAAGAACGTGATAGGAAATCTTTGTCAGGAGAAACACACATTTGTCTCAAAAAAAGAAGTCAGGCATGGTGGTGCACGACTGTTAATCCCAGCACTCTGGAGGCAGAGGTAGGAGAATCACCAGGAATTCAAGGCCACGCTAAGACTACTGAGTGAATTCCACGTCAGCCTGGGCTACAGTGAAACCCTACCTTAAAAAACAAAACAAATGAACAACAAAAAAAAAAGCATGCGTAAAAAAGATTATTTATTTATTTATTTGAGAGTGACAGAGAGAGAGAGAGAGAGAGAGAGAGAGAGAGAGAGAGAGAATGGATGTGCCAAGGCCTCCAGCCACTGCAAACGAACTCCAGACACGTGCACCCTTGTGCATCTGGATAACATGGGTCCTGGGGAATCAAGCCTCGAACCAGGGTCCTTAGGCTTCACAGGCAAGCATTTGACCACTAAGCCATCTCTCCAG
Organism: Jaculus jaculus; assembly: GCF_020740685.1. Lineage (NCBI taxonomy): Eukaryota > Metazoa > Chordata > Mammalia > Rodentia > Dipodidae > Jaculus > Jaculus jaculus. The sequence continues at coordinate 8,356,783 of NC_059113.1, read as the reverse complement.
CCCTTATTCTAAGATTTTATGGAATCAAGCAGGGACCCACATGCCATGACAATCTCAAATGTAACAGAACTTGAGGCATGGCAAACCTCTAAGCTGTCCTAATAATCCAATTCTCTGGTTTCCTTTTATTATTAATCTTAAGAACCAAAGTCTTTCAGCCCGATGGGTAATCATCATCAGCCAGTGAAGAAATAGGTTCAAAAGGAAAGTGAGAAATCAGGCCGCCAAGGAGGGGGCTACTGTGACCCCCATGTCTTGTTACAGAACAAACAGCAGTGAAGAGATGAGCATTATGGTACTGGCCAAGCCTCTGACATGCAAATAGTACTTAGCAGTTAAACATTAAACCTGAAGATGGAGAACGATCAACACTAGGAAGACCTGATCCAGTATTCGTGGCATTGGAACTATTAAAAGATAAACCTCAAGACACTCAAATTCTGAACCGCGTGTGGGAGCAGACAACAATCCTGGAGTCAGGGCGTGTCAGACCCGCAAGTGGTTGAACGAAGCAGTGGGACTGTGGTCTGAGGAAACATTCAGGAAACCTTTACAGACAAGGAAAAGGAAAGATGTTTGACTGACGTGGGCAGTGCTTGGTTAGAGGTTAGTTTCTTGCTTCTGATTGGTGAATTCCTTTTATTATTAATCTTAAGAACCAAAGTCTTTCAGCCCAATGGGTACTTTATGTGACAGGTTAAAGCACTGCAGAGCATATAGTATGCAGAATCTAGGAGCCAAGAAACAGGGAAGGTTAGAGCTAGAAAAGACTTAGACAGCACATTCCCTGACTAAAGAGATTAAGAAGTATTTAAAAGAATGTAAACATGACTCACATGAAACCTATTGGTCCTACAGCTCTCCACCGCAGGTAAAGAAGGAAGCATGTGCATAAAGGCACTCGGGCTTTGGAGAATTGAGAACAGGCTACAGTCACTTGTGAATGTGAAGCAGTGAAAGGAGGTGATAGAGAAAGGAAGGACCAGTTTCAGAGGACAGCCAGCAAGCTTACTGCGGTGGACATCCTGCCAGAGCCTGGAGAAAAGTTCCCAAAGAGTCCACTAGCCCCCTAGCTCATGGGATCTTTGCCTCAGAGGGCCCCTGGCTTTTGTGAAATCATGGACTCTGTGTTCTGGGGTGATGCCACAGTCTCCCTGAAAGTGAGAGTTGGTTTTGGTCCTTGAGAGCGCCTGGAGGTCCTCTGCAGTGAGCATCATTCACAGTGCTGAAAACCTCCCCCAGGAGTCTCCCTAGACGCGGCAGATAGGCAGCTGAACCACGCAGGACGTCCAGGACCCCGGTGGCATTTCTGAACAGCTGCTTTGAACAGAGCATAAGCAGTTGGCAGCCTATTCCTTGCAGGATGAGCTGTAACCTTTGGAGAGATGGGGACGTCACTGTGATAAGGGCCCCAGATGACATTATAACAGTTGTCTGTCAATATACCTACTTCATCCCATCAACGAGTATTCTAAGTTAGCACCACTATCAGTTCCCATCTTACCACCAGGAAACAGAGGTTTTAGATGAACTAAAAGAGTCACTCAAACTTTCACTGACAGAATGTGGGATGTGGATTCAACTTTCACCCAGTTTGAGCCAAGCGTCCCTTATACTCACCACTGTGTTGCAAAGTATTTGTTAGGTAGGTTCCCAGTATGTGCCAGCAAGCTTTCTCCTGTCTTAGAACTTGAAATTCAGGGCTGATGTGGAGCCTTGTTTGCTGATTTTCCCCCTGAGGCAGGAGGAAATGCCAATTTAAAAGTATACTGAAAGTCAGTTAGAGAGTTCCACTTATCGCACACTCTATCAGGGTTTGCAACCAGGAAATAGAGTGACAGGTATCTCCTTTCTTCCAAAGTCTGCAGAAGAAGTGTTCTCATTGGCTTTCCAAACTACCCTGCCCACTATATCTGGCTAGAAGCATCCGGAGGGCTTCTGGGAGTTGTAGTTTCAGAGTCTCACTTACCCTCATGAAGCTGTTATTAAAGTCCTTTTATTGTCAGAGATTTTAGTGTCAAAGCTTGGGCTGCAGCTCACCTTTCAAACTACACTAGCCTTCCTCAAAAGACCAGCTAAAGTGACATCTAAAACTGAAAATCAGGCAAAGGAGATTTTATTCAATCTGGCCAACATTGGAATGAGGAACAATTAAAGAGGCCCAATGACCATGCCCCACGCCAGGTTCATATGCATGGAACTGTCAAGTACTTTAAGCTTAAGCAGAGGGCAAGAGGAAGGTGTAACTAAGCAGTTCTGGTCAAGGGGTGCTCCTGTCCAAGGCTGAGCCATAATTGTCTGCACTCTGGCTTCTCCATCAAAGGGGACTGACAAGTACTCCAAGCTGTGTGAAATCTTGCTTAGAAGGAAGTTCTTCCTCTTACACTAGACATTGAGGCTTTTTTTTTAAATCCCAGCATAGATCCATGGGGAAAGTCTAATTCTTTGGGGTACATTCAATAGTGTTTGCCAAATGAAGAGGCACACCTTTCTCTCTTTTAAAATAGCTTCCCTCCTTCGTTTTCATTGAAAAAGTGGTGAGAGTTATGTTATCTGGTGATTTTCATGCCTCATGGCATGGCATGCCTTTGTACTTCACGCAGCTCTTGCTGCCTGGGGCCTGGGGTCAGACTTTCTACGAGTGATGTGGAAAGTTGCAGGTTGGAAAGGGTTCAAGCAACGCAGATCCAGTACCTAGAGGAGGCCAAAGAAGTTGGTATACTTTGTTCACGCTCTTCGTCAGTCCCTGTGAGGCCTCGCGGCTGTCACCTTTCCTTCCTCTCACCCTCATTCCTATTTACTTCTGTGCCCAAAGGCAACATGCAACCTGTCTGCAATATGTCTGCACATGCATTACGAGCACAGTGTATCATATCGCTTTCTTCTGTTTGTGTTTTCTGTTTATTCCTGCTGTTTCTTAGATGTTTCCCTCTACACTGGTTGTTGCAGTTACTTTTTTCGTTTCTGGGATGAAACACCCAACTGCAAGCAGAGTATGGGAGGAAAAGTTCTCTTTCAGCTCAGGTCAAGAGTCAGCTTCATCGTGTCAGGAAAGGCAGAGCGGGGAGTGACCTCCACCTCCCGTCACACTGGCTGGAATGCAGGATCCAAAAATGAACTAGCTCTGAACACAAAATGGGGCTGGACTATAAACTCTAAGGTCTATCTGAGCAACACATTTCCTCCAGTCAGACCACTCCCCAAAAGCTCCCTCCTCCCAAGTTGCTACCAACTGGGGACCAAATACTCAAAACACGTGAGGCTCCAGGGGACATTTCAGATTTAAACCACTATGTTTTCTTTTAATTTATTTGAGAGAGAGAAAGAGGAAGAGGGGGGAGGGAGAGAATGGGTGTGCCAGGGCCTCCAGCCACAGCAAATGAACTCCAGATGCATGCGCCCCCTTGTGCATCTGGTTTACGTGGGTCCTGGAGAATCGAACAGAGGTCCTTTGGCTTTGTAGACAAACATCTTAACCATTAAGCAATCCTTCAAACCACCATGTTGTAAAGACTGTTTTTGACAGGATGGATGCCTTTGGTACCAAATGTCCTAGAACATTCTTGGGGTCTCCTACTGCATAGCCTGGGACTCTCTACCTGAAGACTCTCTGCTGGCCTGTGCCTGCGCCTGCTGAGCAGAATAGAGCACGGATCTCTGGCCCCGGCGCGGCAGGACAGCTGTGGTGGAGACGTCACGGTGGGCTGCTTGTCCCATGTCCCAGCAGCTCAGCGACGCTTGCTGTGAGGCAGGGGTAGACTGCTTCATGGAGCTGCTTAGCATGATGATGCATCCTCTGTCCACAGAAAATCTCCAGAAATATGCTCTTGTTGATCCTACAAACTGGGGATCCCACCCCTGAGCTATGAGCTATGAGCTATGCATTGCAAATTGTTGGCGGAAGGTGTGGTTTTGTTAGAATTAGACTAAAATATTATGGTGCATGTGGATGTGGATGTGTAGGATGTCTCTGTGTGTGGAGGTATGAGTGTGTACAGACCACAGCACAAGGATACCGTTAGGATGCTTGTCCTTGCTTGAAACAAGGGCCTCTCTTGTTACTTGTCTTGTGTTCCAGTCTGTCTAGCTGAGCTGCTAGCTTCCGGATTCCTGGCTCTACCTCCTGCTGCTGTCGGTCCTTTGGGATTATAGATGTGTAGGCTAGTTTGTGCCCAACTTTGTGTGGGTGATGTGGAGTCCAACTCAGGCCAGCAAGCTTGGACAAAAGTGCCTTTAACTACTTAACCACCTTCTCAGCCCCCAATGTAAAAAAAAAAAAAAAAAAAAAAAAAAAAAAAAAAAACTTGCAGATTTAATTGATTAAGGACCCTTGGGTTGTTCCCATTTGCCAGTTTCTGCAAACATTAATGTGATGAATATTTTTCTACATATTCTCCAGAGATAAGTACAAGAAATTTGCTAGGATAGATATCTGAAATGCAATCTGTGGAGGAGAACAACATATGTATACTCAAATTTACTCAGCACTATGAGATTTCCGTACTCTTGTGTACAAGAATTCCCATTTACTGCCTGTTTTGACTGACATTTGGTACTGACAATCTGCTGTATTATTTGTTTCAAGTGGCTGCTTAATGCTATTTTAATTTTCACTTCTTTCAAGGCTGGTGAATTTAAGCAGATGTTTACCTTACTGTTAACCCTTCTCATTCCGTGTGTGTATGTGTGTGTGTGTGTGTGTGTGTAAGTGTGTGTATTGGTAGGGTCTCACTATGTAGGCTAGGTCATTCTTTTGCCTCAGCCTAATTCGTGCTGAGATTACAGGCATGTGCAACCACATCCAACTCTCATTTCCACTCATGAATTAAGTGGCCATGTTAGGGTACTTTTGTCAAAGTAGCCAGTACACATCAATAATAGAGAATGAATGACAGAACTTGTCTGTCTACAAAAACTTACACAAGTGCAGAGGTAGGGGAGGGCAGGGAGTAAGCATTCTGGAATGTGGGACTTGGCTCTGGAACATTTTGACAGAGTATTAAAATGGATCAATAGATTATATCTTAATCCTGGAAATGTGACACTTGGAATTTTATGGATTTACCATCAAGATTATTGAATTTATAATTCTGAGATTGTATCTGTGGTTACTGTCAACGTGAAAGAGAACTTCAAGGACAGATCACAAGAACTGTCATAGGAGACTGTAAGATCAGGGGAAAGGAGGCCAAGGGAGAGCAAGAGTGCCGTCAAGGAGCCTGGTGCCCATCACTGGGCCTGAGCTCATGTTTGAAAACACCATGCTTTACGTGTGGGTATGAAGCAGTACAGGCAAAGGTTTGAAATGCCTCTGCACACCCTCCTCCTTATAGAGCATTCTATAAGGGTGCAGAGACAGGCTATAGATAACAACAAAAAGAGACCGTATGTGTTGTTACACTGTTAATCCCAGCACCAGGGAGGAAGAGGCAGAAGAATTTTGAATATATATTTGAGAGAAAGAAAGAAGGAAAAAGAGAGAAAGAGAGAGAGAGAGGGAGGAAGCGAGGGAGGGAGGGAGAGAGAGAAAGAATGGGTGTACCAGGGCCTCCAGCCACTGCAAATGAACTCCAGATGCATGTGCCCCCTTGTGCATCTGGCTTACATGGGTCCTGGAGAAGCGAACTGGGATCTTTTGGCTTTGTAGGCAAACACCTTAAGTGCTAAGCCATCTCTCCAGCCCCCGATTCACTGTTACATTTAAAGAGAAAAAAAATACGCGCGCGCGCACACACACACACACACACACACACACACACACACACACATATATCTTTTTGCAAAGGTTACTTTACTCCTTGCTGGGACTAAACACATGACCAAAAGCAATTTAAGGAAAGAAAGGCTTCACTCTAGATGACGGTTTCACGGGGCACATTCCTTCATGGCAGGGCAAGCAAGGTGGCAGCATGCCAAGCTGGTCACATCACACCCAGAATCAGGAAGCAGAAGAAGAGCAGGAAGTGAGGCTGGACTGCAAAGCCAGGGACACGCTTCCTGGAGCGGGGCTCCACCTCTTAAGCTTCCGCAACCTTCCCAAAACAGCGTCCCCAGCACCAGGTTTAGAAACACATGACCATAAGGAGGCATTTTATTTTAAACCACAATGGATAGGAAAAAAAAAAAGGGGGGGCAGTCTAAAAATCCCTTATTTTGCTGATTTCCCCAAATGGAATCCAAGGAAATACTGGCTCCACATTAAAGATTTGTTTAATATATCTGAATTAAAATTTATTTACCAGAATTTCTGGTTTCTACCCCAACAAGTGAGATCTAAAGTTGTTCTTCCCATCTCACTATGTAAAATACTAAATAAACTAAAATGAGGCAACTCTTCTGAGAGCCTTCTGAAAATGAGATCATAAGGCAAATGGCTGCCCTGGAAAGCAGAGAGAAAGCAAATACAGAGGGTCACAGCTGATCCTCACACGTGGGATTACAGCCCACGATTGCAATGTTGCAGATGAAGCCATTATTTGTAAAGTTCTAAAAAAACTGCTGGAAACTCACTATAAACAATCTTTGAAAAATATTTATTTTTAAGCAGAGAAAGAGAAGGAGAAAGAGAGAGAGAGCCAGAACCTCTAGCCATTGCAAATGAACTCCAGATGCATGCACCACTTTGTGCCTGTGGCTTTACGTGCGTACTGGGGAGTTGAACCTGGGTCATTAGGCTTTGCAGGCAAAAGTGCATTAGCTGCTAAGCCATCATCTCTTCAACCCATAGACAATCATGAATAGAAAACTTTTTGTGGGGTGGAGGTCATTCTCCAGATGTGTCCACACTTTTGTGTTTCCTTGTAGAGGCCCCACCATGTTTCATTGTAAAGACTAGGGAACAATTTTTACATGTTTCTCTCAGAAGGAGGAAAATATATCCTTACCCTATTTTTAAAGGGGGATATTATGATATTTACTTTAGGGAGAGTTAATATAAGAGGGAAAGCACCAAGTCCAAAGAAGGTGGAGACAGGAAAAAGCTCTCTCATCTGCTTAAAGGAGAGGGGAAGACAGTGGAAAGAGGAGAGGGGAGAAGCACCGAAGGACAGAAGGGACTTACCTGAGAGATTCAGGCCCACTGACGTGAACCCGGCATCCGATTAGGCCGAACCTCACCATCAGGCTTAGGTGGTGCATGTGCAGGAATGACTGGCTGATGGGCCCAGGAGGAAGCTGATTCAGGAGGGTCCCCTGCTTCCGAGGCTGCAGCACAGCCTGGCCTTGCCCTCCCAGGCCTCCTGCATCAGCTTCCCCAGTGCTGGGATTGTCCAGGTGTGTCAGCTCAGGCTAAAAAATACCCATTTTGAAGTGCATCTGGAGCATTGTTGTAGTGGTTTGAATAGATGGCCCCCAATATATTCAGTTTTTTTTTTTTTTAATTTGTTTGTAGTTTGCATCTGCAGCCACCTGGCTGGAGGCAGTGTCACTGGGCGGATCTTAAGGTGAGGTGTTGGGTTTCAGATTTCAATCTAAAGATATGCAAAGTGTGCCTAGCAGGAGTTCCTGAAGTTGCTGTGGCTTTGGCTTTTTAGGCTTGTGCTTCTCTCTGTCTACTTGGGCCTGTGAAGGCAGGCCAGCTTCTTCTGCCGTTATGGAACTTCCCCTGGATCTGTTGGCTTCAATTAATCCCTTCCTCCATAACTGTGCCTGGTCTGGATGTTCATCTCAGTGAACCTGAAGCTGTCCACTGCAACTGTCTTCCCCTCTTCCTCCGTGGAATTGCAGAAGGGGAACCTGAAGGGAAGGAAGTAGAAAGTCCTTCCCTATCCCTGCAGCATCCCAGCTCACAGAGAGGGGAAGAGCTGACAAGGAGCGCGCCTGCTGTGCGAGTGTGTGTGTGTAGTCCGTGTGATGGGGGTGAGCACATGTGTGCTATATGCATGTGTGTGCAGGAGTGGCACCTTGCACTCGTGCAGAGGCCAGGGGAGCAGGTTGGGTACACCTGTCCATCCCTCATCCACTTGTTTCACTGGTTCTGAAACTCTGACCTTTCTCCAGGCCAAGCATTTTTCTGGTCTCTGCTCCCCTTAGGACTGGACTTATAGATTGCATGGCCATGCCCAGCTATTTGTGTGGGTCCAAGGAATCGAACTCCATAGTCTTAGGCACCTCAGGAGGCACATTTAACTTCTGACCATCTCTCCACCCTTCGTTTTATTTAAGCCATAGCATAGGGCATATGCTTGCTAAAAGATCATAATCAATCTCAGTGCTATAGCATGCTTTTATCCGTATCTCACCCTTCCAATGGGACTAGAGTGCGCAGCACAGAATTATACCTCGAGCACTACGATTTCCTCCCAGTGTTGACATTGGCCAGGGCCTTTGCAAACATTCAACACTCACATCGGCTGCTTTAATGAGGGCACCGGCCTTGTCCTCTGTGATGGCCACTTCATCACCGTGTAGGATGAGGGCCGAGTAGATGCAGGTGTGCTAGGAGACGGGGCCATGGCGCACACCGCCGAGTGAAGTGAGGGCCTCGCTCCAACGTGGCCTTAGCTTCCTTGGAAGGGCCAGCAAGTTGGTGGCAGCTAAGGAAAGGTAAAGTTTCTATTGACACCTTCCATAAGTAAGACAATGAGCCATGATCATAACATTCTCTCGCCACCCTCTTTCCCCTCTTCTGAATAATCCTCCCCACACTGACTCCCATCTTCTTCCCAACTAGACTCTCTTCTGTTTTGATATCATCATTTCTTGTCTCCTGTTACTCAGGCCATGTGTAGGTAGCACCAAACCGTGTGAGGTCGAGACTCTCAAGGCCACTCCGGGTCTGTCAGGCAACACTGTAAGCAGTCCTCCCCTTTTTTGGATCGTACATTCTTTCCACATCTCTTCCATGATGGTCCTTGGGCTTTGGGAGAGGGGGTGACAGACATGTCTCAGGTAGCTCTGAACACTGCATCGTCACTTCTCAGCACTTAGGTGAGTTTTAAGTCACCCCAGTGATCCTTACCATCTGAAAAAAGAATCTCTCTCACCAAAAGTAAGAATAGCATTGACATATAGGCATAAACTCAAGTACATAGAAGTATTTAGAGGGCAGCTTGGTGGGCATGCTAGATCTAATCAGCTATGTAACAGTAGTAGTTTCCACAGTTGGGCTTACAACCTCCACAGTAATAGATTTCATCATCATCTTCTTCTTTTCTTTCTTTCTCTCTCTTTTTTTTTTTTTTTTTTTTGAGATAGGGTCTCACTCTAGGCCAGGCTGACCTGGAATTCACTATGTAGTCTCAGGGTGGCCTTGAACTCATGGCGATCCTCCTACCTCTGCCTCCCCAGTGCTGGGATTAAAAGTGTACGCCACCATACCTGGCTTCAAAAGTTTTCTTCCTTAAAAATCTACTGTAGCTACAGTTGTTTCGGAGCTTTGACTTCTTACATTTATACTTGAGACATAATTAATCTTCACAGCATCACTACAGCATTAGTGCCCTGAATTTGATCAATACTTACCTTTCGCAGTGTTTTATATTTTGCCGTATTTTCCAGGCTGGAAATATAAATGTAATGACTTTTTCCTTCAGTATAAAGGACTTTCTATTACATTTCTTCTAAGGCAGGTCTATTGGTGATAAATTTCATCAGCTAGTGTTTGAGAGATTAAAAAAAAATTTCTCTTCATTCTTGTAGTGTCAGAGTATTGCTCTTAGTGGGTGCTTTTACAGTGCTCTTAGTGGGTGCTTTGCTTGTTTGCTTCTTCCTTTCTGCTTTTTAAAAATACATTATTTTGCTTGCTTTTTACATGCTAGGTTTCCACTGGGGGAAAAAAAAAATCCACCAGTAGTCTTATGAAAGTTCCCTGATATGTAAAAATTTGCTTTTTTCTTAAAGATTTGTTTTTGTTCTTTCACATTTGATCATTGTACTTCAGTGTATCCTGGTGTGCTTTCAGTGGAATCATCCAATGAGATGTCTGTTGAGATTTCTGGACGTGGATTTATATTCTCATCTCCTCACATAAAAAATATTCTGCTATTAAGCTGGGCATGGTGGTGCACGCCTTCAATCCCAGCACTTGGGAGGCAGAGGTAGGAGGATCGCCATGAGTTCAAGGCCACCCTGAGACTACATAGTGAATTCCAATTAGTCCTGGGCTAGAGTGAGACCCTACCTCAAAAAAAAAAAACAATTATTTTATTATTTCTGAATAGAGATATTCAGCGAATATATTTTCTGTTTTTGTTTCTTCTCATCTACTTATTTTCATTTCTCACATTGAGGGGCTGGGACTTTAACCCATGCTCTTAGACACCTCCGGAAATGTTCTACTAGTGAGTCATGTTTTCCAGCATACTTCTTTAGAGCTCTGTACATGATGGCATCCCACAGGTACCACGCACTATCTTCACTGTTTTTCATTATTCTGTCATTTTCTTCCTCTGACAGATGAGTTCCAAATCTCTGTCTTCAAATTCACTAATCTTTTTCTCTAATTGATTGGTACTGATCCCCTTTGGTAGATTTTTAGGTGCAGTCATTCTATCTACAGCTCAATGACTACATTAGTAACTTTTCTTATTGCTGTGACCAAGATACTTGATGAGAAACATTGTAAGAAGGGGAGGGTTTGTTCCAGCTCACCATGTGAGGAGATACAGTCCATCAGAGTGTGAAGGCATGGTGGTCGAAACCTAAGGCAGCTGGTCACATGGGGCCAATAGTCAGGAAGCAGAGAAAGATAAATGCGGATGTTCCCTCCTTTCTCATTTTTTTCAGTCCTAGACTCTAGCCCATGTATGGTGCCACTTAGATTCAGAGTGGACCCTTCCCTCCTCTATTAAACCTTTCTAGAAACACCTTCACAGACACACCAAGAGGTATATTTCCTTGGTGATTGTAAGTCCATTAAAGTTAACAATGAAGATTAGCCATCATGGTACTTTTAAATATTTTCATCCTTTTTGGTTGAAATCTTATTAGTGTCTTGTTCTCCTTACTTCCATGAGCATAGTTAAGGTTGTCCTTTGGAGTGCCCTGACAAGCAATTAGCTATCTACATTTACATGGGCTTAATTTCTGACATGGTATCCTATTCATTCATTTGGAAATGTTCTTTATGTCCATGTTTGTTTCTTCTCATTAGATAAGGTAGTTGTTTCTCATAGCCTTATTAAACTGGTCTCATGTAGAAGTTTAGAAGATGTTCCTTCCAGTGGGTCTGAAAAGACATTCTATTTGCTGTTAAATTGTGATTGTCCCACACCCTTTCTTTGTTTCGAATAGACCCCTTTGGCTTCGAGGCTGCCAAGTCAAGCTATTGATGAGAAGTTCATTGAATGTCTCCCCAGGGAATGTGTTGTATCAACACCTCATAAAGAAACTAAGATACTTACTGGTCTTCAGAAAGAATTATGGAAGGAACCCAGTAACCTTTATAATTTGAAGAACTAATATTTACTCAAGATGACACAAAGACAAAATAGATTACAAATCTAAACTAGACCAAATGAAATGAGAATGCATCTTTACTGCTTCCCTACTTAATTCTCTGTAATAAAGAAAATATGCCAGGCTTCCCTTGGAGGTTTCTGTTCAAAGCATGCATTATTAAAATTTCTATCAATGCCAAATATTTTAATTGATTAAATTATTAAATAATGCTTCTTTTAAAATTATCTGATAAAGGGCATAGTAACAGTAGTTATTCAGTTTTGGATAAGTAATGTATTTTCTTTTAGTCTTTGTTCCATTGCCTGTTCAAGGTTAAGACTGGGCTGTATGGCCATCATAAAATTTAGTCAAGATCATAATTTAGTCATGATCTATAAAATCCACACCTAGTTTGCTTTATTTAAATTATGAGTGATAGTGAATACTATTTGAAACTCATGTATAGAACCTTAAAAATAGTGGGAAATTCTAGACCAAGAACTGAAAATGACAGGATGTCATTGAAAGTATTAATGATCATTAGGATGATATGCCGTCTCTGTAGAGCTGTAACCTTGATGTCTGTGCATAAGTAACTTAAATCCATATCACCTCATGTAAAAGAACTTAAAACAGTAGTATTTTAACATTTACTATCACTCTCAGAGCTTATTGTGTGCTTTGCAATTAGACATAGTTCATTATATATTCACCTGGTAGTTGCGGCAACCATCTGTTTTAGCTAATTAGTTTTACCCACAGGAATTTTTTTTTAAATCCTCATATTTTTATGAAAAGATGTATTTTTGAAACTTGGAAAGAAAAAAAATCCAACCTACTGCAGTTAGACTCCTACTCTTCCATGGAAACTGGGAGAAAAGGGTAATGCTTTCTTGTTTATATTCCAAAGAGATGGCTCCTAGATCCTTCAGAAAGAATATCCCTGGGTCATAAAGCTGGCAAGAGGCTTATTTACTTTCTAAAAAGATTATATACATTTCAAAGACACAGAAAAATAACTTACGGTTTGCCAAGTGACTTTGTCAAGTAAATGCTCTAAGAAATGGTAGGCATGTCTTTTTTTCAACAAAGAAAATTAAGCATATTATGTTAAGTTTTCACTTGTGCTTAAGAGGCAGTGGAATGAATTCAATTGCATTCTCATCCCTTTTTTCAATTCCCTTCCAGGATTCATAGAACTCAAAGTCAGAGGTCAAGGGAAGGCACCTGCTAATAACTTGCATACAGCACACCCTCTTGGGCTCAGCAGCTGGGTTGTGGCTGTGGAGAATGAACCTGCAAGGAGGCTAAGAGAATATGTCTGGCACCTACTGGAGCATGAAAGACAAGGAGGGAGAAAATTCCAAAATTAGTAAATAAAAATGTCCCAGGCTCAGAAAAATAAAGTGAGACAAGGTTTGAGAAAAATACCCACTGAATTTAAAGATATATTTATTAATTGTTGAAATAAATAATTTCAGTGATCTGTAAGAGTGAAAAGTGAAGTGTTCTGGTTGGAGCAGTGGGTAGGATGTCTGAAAGTATCGATCATTCTTGTTTTGTTTTTCTTTTTTTTATGTTTATTTTTATTTATTTATTTGACAGTGATAGAGTGACAGAGAGAGAGAGGAAGAGACAGGTAGATAGAGAGAGAGAGAATTGGCACGCCAGGGCTTCTAGCCATTGCAAACGAACTCCAGATGCATGTGCCCCCTTGTGCATTTGGCTAACGTGGGTCCTGGAGAATCGAGCCTTGAACTGGGGTCCTTAGGCTTCACAGGCAAGCGCTTAACCGCTAAGCCATCTCTCCAGCCCTCGTTTTGTTTTTCGAGGTAGGGTCTCACTCTGGCCCAGGCTGACCTGGAATTCACTATGGAGTCTCAGGGTGGCCTTGAACTCACGGTGATCCTCCTACCTCTGCCTCCCGAGTGCTGGGATTAAAGGCGTGAGCCACCACGCCCGGCTCTAGAAGTATCAATTATTCTTATAAAATGTGTAGCTTATTGGCGGACAGTAATATTCAATAAATGGTACTTACTGTTATCATTGGTACTGGTAAGGGGAGAGCCAAAAGCAGGCAGAGGACCCCTTCTTCTGTTTTAAAAATAGGGAAGTAAAGTGGTTAAGATATAGTGGAGAGAGCAGGGCAAGTTTGAGACAGCTGATAACCACCTGTGAGCACGTAGCGAGGTGAGGGTAAACCAGGTGGACTGAGTAAGTGATGCAACTGTTATGGAACGGTGAGAGATGATTAGAGAAATAACTGGCAGTTGCCAAGGAGTGTGGATGGCTCGTGCAGCATGAAGCTTTGGGGGGCACTGATCTGTGTTTCTCCTTAGCACAGTGACAAACAAATCATTTACTGAATACGTGTGCAATGAATTTCAGTCTCTATGCCCTGATAAGAAAGGCAAAAAATTAAATCACAGTGAGTTACACAGCTCTCATCTTTGGAGATGAAACAATTTTATTTGTAGACAACTTCTTTGAAACTGAATGTGGGGAAGAAACTAGTACGAATGTCCATCAGTGACAGGTAATGCGTAGAATACGCAGTGTGCTCGGCTCCAGTCACTGAGAACAGAGACGCGTTCATTTCAGATTAATTATCCCGAAACACTCTAAGCCTTGAGAGGAAGAAAATGAAACTGAAATGGATTGTTCAGTTAGAAAAAACCATCTTTGCCAGGTAGCCATGTGTAAGTAAGAGGGCCGAGAGCAAGGGAAAAAATGTTAAACTTTAAGCTTATTGAACACATTTTTACAAGGAACTGACAAACATGTTGTCTGGTGTGTTGTTATCTTGTCAAGGGAGGAAAAGGTTAGCTTTTAGGAATGAAGGGTTAGCAGATCTGACTGCCTTTCCCAAATATCAAATGTCTCCAGCAAACTTGACAAGGAAAGGCTAGTTCAACATCAGTTCATGGTTGGGTTCTCTGAAGACCATCTGCTTGAAATAACAACATCCTGAAGTTTTACTTGCATGAAAAAAAAAATTGTTTTTGTTCCCTGCCTTCAGCTTCCTTAGAGTGTAACTGACAAACTAGGATCATAAATATTTATAGTATGCAATGTGATTGATGGTCATTGATGTATGCATATATTGTTACATGATTAAACCAGCCTAATTAACATATCCTACATCTTACACTCATTACTGTCTTGTATTGGGATTCTTTGTAATTTATTCTTCTAGCATTTTTGAAGTATATAATACTTTGCCATTAAGTATAGTCACCAAGATGTACAACAGATTTTCTGGTGGTACTGATCCTGTCTAGCGAAATCTTTGTATCCTCTGACCAGCATTTTCACAGCCCCCACACCCAAAACCTTCATTCTACTCTGTTTTTCTATGACTTTTACATTTTTGAATTCCACATTAAAATGAGATCATAAATATGATTCTATGCCTGGATTATTTTCCTTAACATAATGTCCTTTTGGTCCATTCAGGTTATTACAAATAACCAGATTTCCTTTCTATAAAAATTCATCATGCAGGGGCTGGAGAGATGGCTTAGCAGTTAAGGTGTTTGCCTGTGAAGCAGAAGGATCCAGGTTCAATTCCCCAGAACCCACACCAGCCAGATACACATGGTGGCATATGTGTCTGAAGTTTGTTTGCAATGGCAGGCCCTGGCACACCCATTCTTTCTCTCTCTCTCTCTCTTTGTCTCTCTCTCTCTCTCTCCATCTGCCTGTTTCTCTCTCACTCTTTCTCAAATAAATAAAATAGATAAAAAGAAAAAATAATTTTAAAAAAAAAGAAATAGAAATTGGTTGGCTAGGAAGTAGACTAGGTGGAGGAAGTGAGAGGAAGGAATTGCAAAGGTCCACAAAAGTTTTGGTGGTGATAACGATATTTGAAGTACTCGGTTTTAGGTTGCATGCTTATAATGTGAACATTTAAATACCAACTATCTGCCAAGTTAAGAGGCAGCTTACAAAAGGAAAGGGTTTATTCCTGAGTAGAGTTTTGAGGGGAAGATTCGTCACGGCAGGGTAGCACGGTATCAGCAGGGAGCTAGCTAATGTCATCGCATGTCAGCTGCGGGGAGGAAACAATACCAGACAGCTAGCTAGCTCTGGCACGTGGGCTGGACTATAAAGTCCTGAGGGCCACTCCCAAGGGTACACCACCAAGGCTGCGCCTCCCAAGGGCTCCACCAGCTGGGGATCGAGTATGAGGCTCAGTGGCGACCACCTGAGGCCATAGGGACACTTCACATTCAGACCACCACGCTGCATCTTTGGTTAATTGCCTTGTGATTGTATTCTGGCCCCTTTGTCTCCTTCTTCCTCCTCTGTGATGCAGTTACCTCCCCTAGCTGCTTGTTTTCAGTTATCAGTGCTCACCTTTCACTTAAATATACTCTTCAAGATTAAAGTACTCCGGTTTTTTTCCCCCTATGTATTTGTCACATTAAACATGTTATAATAATAATTTATTTAAAAGTTGATAGCAGGTCGATCCTACACAAAACATATCTACCTTGCCCTTCGGCTCCTCCACATGTATATTATCGGTGTTGTGTCTTAACGTCTTTTTTCCATGTGTCTGTGGTCAAATTACTGAAGCTACAGTTATATTTTTTTTGCGTTTAAAAATACTTTCATTTACTTATTTGTGAGAAGAAAGTAAGAGAGAGAGAGAGAGAGAGAGAGAGAGAGAGAGAGAAATTGAGAGAGAGAAGAGAATGGGGACATCGGAGCCTCCTGCCACTGCAAGCAAACAGCAGACACATGCGCCACTTGTGCAGCTTTCTGTGGGTCCTGGGGAATCGAACCCAGGTCCAAAGGCTCCGCAAGTAAGCACGTTTAACTGCTAAACCATCTTCCCAGCCCTATTTTTTTTTTAAATTTGCCTTTAAAATGCATGTACTAAACTTAAAAAGCTTTGTTTACTATTAGAGTATTGTGATTTGAGTATGGTTTTTTTTTTCTACATCATGAATATTATACCTCCATTTTCAATTTTTTAGTCGGCATCTTTGCATTTCAATTTGAATACCTCACTTTAGCGTTTCTTCAAACGCAGATGTAGTAGTGATGAACTCTGTTGGCTTTAGCTTGCCTGGGCAGCAGGCACGTTGGCGTAGCGCCGGGGTCAGAAGGTAGACAGGTATGCCACTGAGTCCACACTAATCAATCTGGAGTCTGCGTATGCTGGGGCAGACCTGGAGTTTGGGTCAACTGGCATAGGCCTACTCATTTTGTCTTCAGGGTCCATCCTGGCGCTGGTGTCCACAGGAATGGGCTTTGTCTGTGGGCATGAGTTTACATCCTCTTTCAACAGGGATCAGGTTGAGTCCACAGGCTCTGACCTATCCCCGAGGTGGGTTTAGAGTTTTAGACTTTGTAGCCTGACCTTGTGCTGTGGATGCCTAGATCCACAGAATATTACATGGAACCTGGTCTGACCTGAGCTTGCCTGGATCTAGCATGAGATTTGGGCCTGGGCTTATGGGCTCAAGATTAGATCACGCTGCGTGGCAACCAGCCTAACACCAGAGCACAGTGGCACAGGGCTCACACTCCGTCCACGGGAGATTGGATGTGATGGTTTATATTGACTGTCAACTTGACGGAGCCTGCGATCACCCAGGAAACTAGGCCCTGGGCACACCTGTGAGGGATGATCTTGGTTAGGTTAGTTTATAGAGGAATATTAGCCTCAACTATGGGTGGCACCATAGTTGGGGTTCTGAACTGTATTAAGAAAGTAATAGAGGGGCTGGAGAGATGGCTTAGTGGTTAAGGCATTTGTCTGCAAAGCCAAAGGACCTAGGTTCAATTCCACAGGACCCACGTACGACAGATGCACAACATGGCACATGCGTCTGGAGTTCATTCACAGTGGCTGGGTTCCCTGGTGCCTATTCTATCTCTTTCTCTCCCCCTCCATTCCTCCCTCCCTCTATCTCCCTCTGTATGACTCTGTCTCTCATAAATAAATAAAAATAAAATATTTAAAAAAGAAAGAACTGGGTAAGAACCAGTAGTCATCTCTCTCTGCCTCCTCACTGTGGACGGAATGTGACCAGCTGCCTCAAGCTTCAGCCCTCACCTCCCCCACCTTCCTGCGACGCTGGGATGGACCCTCAAGCTGTAAGCTGAACTGAACTCTCCTTCCTTTACTTGCTTCTCGTCAGCTCTTTGGTCACAGCAATGATAAAGTAACTGATACACCAGGGCTGTATCCATCTAGAGCTCTGTGTTGGTGTGGTCCTGAGGCAGGCCTATTGGATAATAGGAGTTTAGGTCCAACGAAGCCGTTATGGAACTTGGGGGCACAGACAATGACACTGGATGGTTCAGGACTCTATAGCTGAGGGAGCATCTGGAGCCTGTGTCTGTGGTATTGATCCGTCTAGTGCTTGGGTTTTTGGAGACTTTTAGTTCACGTATATTGGCTCATTTGTTAGGAGACCAATGCAGTGTGCTGCTTCTTCAAGTGCCATCCTGGGATCTCAGATGCTAAGGACAAGTGGGCCTAAGGGCTGGTTTGGAATATGCAGTTGACATAGAGCTTGAGTCCATGTGGGTTCGGTGAAAGCTGGAACTGGCTGGAGGTCTGACTGGGCCTTGATCCTTAGGTCACTGCAGCTGCTGAAGGCTTTAGTACCACATAAGCGGGACTGGAACCAGACCTGGGGACAGCCTGCAGTACAGTCATAGGTGCCCACACGCAGCATGAGGCCAGGCAGCTGGCTGGAAACCAGTTCTTACTGGGGTAGATCTGGTACTGAGGTGCATGGCAAAATCATGTTCCGTCCAGTCTCCTTTCCCCAAGCTGAGGCTCTCCTCTCCATCTTTCTCAATGCTCAGCTTTGGAAGGGATGCGCTGTGCATCAAACAAAACTGACCTTTCTGTCCTCCTCAATGTTACAACGAGGCACTATGTTTCATGTGGATTTCTTAGCTACTGTAAAGCTATTTTTTAATCTGTAGGCAGCTGCTCAAATTAATCCATCTGTGAGGTGACAGGAGCTGCCTAAGTTCTACTCCATCATCTCACTGGTGTCATCCTGTCTCTGTTGACTGAAGAGATCCAAATGTGTTAGAAAACAAAATGTAGGAGGAAAAGATGTCTTTATATTGTTAAAGTTAAAGAAGGTGACTTTTGTCCTTTTTCTTCTTTATTTCCTTCCTTCTTGTCTCTCCTTCCTTGTGTCCTTCCCTCCTTTCTTTTTTTTTTTTTTTTTTTTTTTTAAGGTAGGGTCTCTCTGTAGCCCAGGCCGACCTGCCATTCACTATGTAGTCTCAGGCTGGCCTTGAACTCATGCCCCCCACCTCTGCCTCCTGAGTGCTGGGATTAAAGGTGTGCACTGTGATGCCGGATTCTTACTTTCTTTTTTTCAGATTACTGTCTCACTCTAGCCCGTGCTGACCTGAAACTCACTCCATTGTCCAGGCTGGTCCTGAACTCATGATGATCCTCCTCCATCAGCCTCCCAAGTACTGAGACCAAAGGCATGTGCCATCACACTCGTCTTGACTTTTCTTCTCATCTAGCTAACTTTACTGAGAGCTGGTATTGCCAAAATTTATGATTGCTCTTGACTAAGGGTATTATGAAAATAATCCTATTTCATATTCATAAATTTAAACTGCATTTGAGATTTGGGGGCATTTTTGACCAGGGAAGAAGGGGAGGCATCAATGCTTAGGCATTTTAATACAGTGGAACCCCTTTAACTAGTTGTTAAGTATTTTTAGAAGACAACCTTGGGAAACAGTTGTAAAGAGGAATAGAAAAATGGCTTCATTTCTGCTCCAAACACTGCTCTGTGTGGCAGTGGCATGGCTCTGTGTGGCAGTAGCATGGCTCTGTGTGGCAGTAGCGTGGCTCTGTGTGGCAGTGGTGTGGCTCTGTGTGGCAGTGGCGTGGCTCTGTGTGGCAGTGGCGTGGCTCTGTGTGGCAGTGGTGTGGCTCTGTGAGGCAGTGGTGTGGCTCTGTGTGGCAGTGGCGTGGCTCTGTGAGGCAGTGGCGTGGCTCTGTGAGGCAGTGGTGTGCGCTGTGAGGCAGTGGTGTAGTGCTGTGTGGCAGTGGCATGGTGCTGTGAAGCAGTGGCGTGGTGCTGTGTGACAGTGGCATGGTGCTGTGTGGCAGTGGCGTGGCTCTGTGAGGCAGTGGTGTGGCTCTGTGAGGCAGTGGCGTGGCTCTGTGTGGCAGTGGTATGGTGCTGTGTGGCAGTGGTGTGGCTCTGTGAGGCAGTGGCGTGGCTCTGTGAGGCAATGGCGTGGCTCTATGTGGCAGTGGCGTGGCTCTGTGAGGCAGTGGCGTGGCTCTGTGTGGCAGTGGTGTGGCTCTGTGTGGCAGTGGCGTGGCTCTGTGAGGCAGTGGTGTGTGCTGTGAGGCAGTGGCGTGGCTCTGTGAGGCAGTGGCATGGCACTGTGTGGCAGTGGTGTGGTGCTGTGTGGCAGTGGCATTGCTCTGTGAGGCAGTGGTGTGGTGCTGTGTGGCAGTGGCGTGGCTCTGTGAGGCTGTGGTGTGGTGCTGTGTGGCAGTGGTGTGTGCTGTGAGGCAGTGGCGTGGCTCTGTGTGGCAGTGGCGTGGCTCTGTGTGGCAGTGTTGTGGTGCTGTGTGGCAGTGGCATTGCTCTGTGAGGCAGTGGTGTGGTGCTGTGTGGCAGTGGCGTGGCTCTGTGAGGCAGTGGTGTGGTGCTGTGTGGCAGTGGTGTGTGCTGTGAGGCAGTGGCGTGGCTCTGTGTGGCAGTGGCGTGGCTCTGTGTGGCAGTGTTGTGGTGCTGTGTGGCAGTGGCGTGGCTCTGTGAGGCAGTGGTGTGGGGCTGTGTGGCAGTGTTGTGGCTCTGTGAGGCAGTGGCGTGGCTCTGTGTGGCAGTGGCGTGGCTCTCTGAGGCAGTGGCATGGCTATGTGTGGCAGTGGCGTGGTGCTGTGTGGCAGTGGTGTGGCTCTGTGAGGCAGTGGTGTGGTGCTGTGTGGCAGTGGCGTGGATCTGTGTGGCAGTGGCGTGGCTGTGTGGCAGTGGCGTGGCTCTGTGTGGCAGTGGTATGGTGCTGTGTGGCAGTGGTGTGGCTCTGTGAGGCAGTGGTGTGGCTCTGTGAGGCAGTGGCGTGGCTCTGTGTGGCAGTGGCATGGCTCTGTGAGGCAGTGGCGTGGCACTGTGTGGCAGTGGCGTGGCTCTGTGAGGCAGTGGCGTGGCTCTGTGTGGCAGTGGCGTGGCTCTGTGTGGCAGTGGCGTGGCTCTGTGAGGCAGTGGCGTGGCTCTGTGTGGCAGTGGCGTGGCTCTGTGTGGCAGTGGCGTGGCTCTGTGAGGCAGTGGCGTGGCTCTGTGTGGCAGTGGTATGGTGCTGTGTGGCAGTGGTGTGGCTCTGTGAGGCAGTGGCGTGGTGCTGTGTGGCAGTGGCGTGGCTCTGTGTGTCAGTGGCGTGGCACTGTGTGGCAGTGGCATGGTACTGTGTGGCAGTGGTGTGGTGCTGTGTGGCAGTGGCGTGGCTCTGTGAGGCAGTGGCGTGGTGCTGTGTGGCAGTGGCGTGGCTCTGTGTGTCAGTGGCGTGGCACTGTGTGGCAGTGGCATGGTACTGTGTGGCAGTGGCGTGGCTCTGTGTGTCAGTGGCGTGGCACTGTGTGGCAGTGGCATGGTACTGTGTGGCAGTGGTGTGGTGCTGTGTGGCAGTGGCGTGGCTCTGTGTGGCAGTGGCGTGGCTCTGTGTGTCAGTGGCGTGGCACTGTGTGGCAGTGGCATGGTACTGTGTGGCAGTGGTGTGGTGCTGTGAGGCAGTGGTGTGGCTCTGTGAGGCAGTGGCGTGGCTCTGTGTGGCAGTGGTGTGGTGCTGTGTGGCAGTGGCGTGGCTCTCTGAGGCAGTGGCATGGCTCTGTGAGGCAGTGGCGTGGCTCTGTGTGGCAGTGGTGTGGCTCTGTGAGGCAGTGGCGTGGCTCTGTGTGGCAGTGGCGTGGCTCTGTGAGGCAGTGGTGTGTGCTGTGAGGCAGTGGCGTGGCTCTGTGAGGCAGTGGCATGGTACTGTGTGGCAGTGGTGTGGTGCTGTGTGGCAGTGGCGTGGCTCTGTGTGGCAGTGGTATCGTGCTGTGTGGCAGTGGTGTGGCTCTATGTGGCAGTGGCGTGGCTCTGTGAGGCAGTGTCGTGGCTCTGTGAGGCAGTGGTGTGGCTCCGTGTGGCAGTGGCGTGGCTCTGTGTGGCAGTGGCGTGGCTCTGTGTGGCAGTGGTATCGTGCTGTGTGGCAGTGGTGTGGCTCTATGTGGCAGTGGCGTGGCTCTGTGTGGCAGTGGCGTGGCTCTGTGAGGCAGTGGCATGGCTCTGTGTGGCAGTGGCGTGGTGCTGTGAAGCAGTGGCATGGTGCTGTGTGGCAGTGGCGTGGCTCTCTGAGGCAGTGGCGTGGCTCTGTGTGGCAGTGGCATGGTGCTGTGAAGCAGTGGCGTGGTGCTGTGTGGCAGTGGTGTGGCTCTGTAGGCAGTGTTGTGGCTCTGTGTGGCAGTGGCGTGGCTCTGTGTGGCAGTGGTATGGTGCTGTGTGGCAGTGGTGTGGTTAGTCTCATTCAACTCAACTCAGTTTTGTTTAGCCTGAAACAAAAAGTCATGGACACGCATGGCTTTCTCTTATCAGCTTATACAACATTTGTTCTGACACAAATTAATTGATTTTCTCTTTTTCTTTGAGATAGAGTCGCTGTATCCTTGGCTGGACTGGAACTGACCATGTAGTTCAAATTCAAGGCAATCTTCTTCCTCAGTCTTGAAAGTGCTGAAATTGTGAACTTGAGCTAAAATGTCCAATATTTGCATTAATTAATTCCCATTCTGCCTGATTTGGTTGGAAACTTTGTGAATCCACTAATTTTTTGATTGGAGCTTTGGAAAATCATTTCCAAACATATGTTACAATACATTAGAGAATCTACAAGAAATGTATAAATTTATAGATGAGTATAGCCTAGCAGAATTGAGTCAGGAGGTTGCAAATAGCTTAAACATATTTATATAAAAAAGAATGAGCCGGGCATGGTGGAACACACCTTTAATCCCAGCACTTGGGAGGCAGAGGTAGGAGGATTGCTATGAGTTTGAGGCCACCCTAAGACTACATACTGAATTCCAGGTCAGCCTGGGCTAGAGTGAGACCTTACCTCAGAAAACCAAAAAAAAGAAAATAGAAAAAAAAAAAAAAAACCAATAACGATGAAAGTCTTCAAACTAGAAAAAGCCCAAGACTGGACTTGCTCCCTGTTGAATTCTGTTAGTCCTTTGAATAGGAGCTGACACTAAAGCCCCTCAAACAAGTGCACAAAATAGGAAAGGAAGGAACCACTTCAAACTCCTTCTATGAAACTGGTATTACCCTGATGTCAAAAGTGGATAATGACGTAAGAACAAAACAAAGAAAACTATAGATTGGGCTTGGAAGATGGCTTAGTGGTTAAGCGCTTGCCTGTGAAGCCTAAGGACCTTGGTTCGAAGCTCAATACTTCAGGACCCACATTAGCCAGATGCACAAGGTGGCACATGCATCTGGAGTTCGTTTGCAGGGCTGGAAGCCCTGGAGCGCCCATTCTTTCTCTCTCCCCCCCCCCCCTCTCTCTCTCTCCCCCTCTCCCTCTCTTTCTCTGTCTGTATGTTGTTCTCAAATATTTTTTTTTGATTAAAAAAAAAAGTCAGGCATGATGGTGCACGCCTTTAATCTCAGCACTTGGGAGGCAGAGGTATTAGGATCACCACAAGTTTGAGGCCACCCTGAGGCTACATAGTGAATTCCAAGCCAGCCTGAGCTAGAGTGAGACCCTACCTCAAAAAACAAACAAAAAAAATTTTAAAAACTTATAAAAGAAAACTATGTAGATCAATATCCTTGATGAACAGAGATTCAAAAATTCTTACTAAAATATGAGCAACCCAAAGTCAACAACACAGAGGATCAAGGTGGTTGTATTCTAGGGATGAAGGTTAGATCAACAGATGCAAATTATTGAAAGCAAAGGTACAGGACTATCTCAAGAGATGAAGATACATTTGACAAATCCAGCAACACTTAACAATAAAAGCTTCCTGAAGAAGTTAGGGATATAATAATCATTCCACAAAATAATACATGCTATACATATATTATTATATATGCATATATATTATTATTATATATATGCATATATATTTATAATTATATAAACCCATAGCTGGCATTATAATGAATGGAGAGAAACGACATGCTGTGTGTGCTGTAATTGGGCTATATGAACTCTAAGCAGTTTTGTGGATTCTGTAGGCGTTTGACCATTTATCCTCACCCTCTCTCAATCATTTCCAATAGTCTACAAATTTATATTGACTCTAAAATTTAGGTTCTTTGGAAGAAAGATATCTCTACTAAATCTTGAACCCAATTATGGGTTTAAGACAACTTTTGCCAGAACATTATTGCAATACTGACACTTGTCCAAGTAATTTAATAGAGAGACTTTTAAGATTTTGAGCGGGGCGGGGGGGGGTTATAGCTCCATGAAGGAGCATTTGTAAAGCATGCCTAAGACATTAGGATAAATCTCCAATGATAGAGAGAGAGATGCTCCATGGTCGTAAAATATCCTTTCTTTTTATGGTTAAATCCTTTTTAATTGAAGACTATGTGCTGTGCTGTTAGTCTTGGAAAAACTGTCTGCCTACACAAAGTTATTTCATATTAACCATGGTTCTCATCAGGCCAAGAGATGGAGATAAGGGTGACATTTTGTCCATATAAAAAAATATAATAACTTCAAATTTAGAAAAACAAAACACAGTAAGTAAACATTTTGGAAGTCATCGTGTCTATTTTTCATCACGTTATTTGATGCATAAATTTATATATGGTTATCAAATATCCATTTTTAAACCACAATTGTTGTGATTTAAACATTTCACCATATCATTAACATTGTAAGTCTTCCCAGATACTCAATTTGCTATCTTTATGTTCGTTTTAACCTGGATTTATCTTTATTGAGTGATTACACATTTCAATGAAGATTTGAATTCCCAGAAGAGTAAGAGAACTCAGTGTGAAGGAAGATGGATAGGTGTTCTAATCAGGATTCTTTGAGCCACAGCAACAAGACTGGCTGAAGTGAAATCAGAGGTGAGATTGTTAATGAGTGTCTTAGTGCAGAATGTGTCTGGTGGATATTGGACACTGAGATAGGTCACCAGTTAATGGTTTCATCTCTTTTCCTCTCTCCTTTATCATCTGCTTTTGTAAGTTCATCTGTTACATTCTTTCTGTTGCATTTTCATCTATCATTTCTCTGTCTACCTATTGACCTATCTATAATGTATCTATCTATCATCTATCTATCAGTCTACCATCTGTCTATACACTGACTGGTTTATTTATCCTGGAATTGTTTCCACATTAAAATTTATATGAATGTTGATTTTTCATGTCTCTCTCTCATGCACACAAACATGCAATCATACATTTACAAACATATACACCACTATATCTTAGCTTATTCAAACAATTGATACTGGATATTTTTTCCTCTTTCTAAGATTTCTAGGATGGCAACAGAACAATCAGAATTATCTTCTCAGTTTAAAGGATAGGCATTCGTGGTCACTTTAGTCCTCCCTGAACATATTTAGCAAGGGAGTCCAGGAAGAGGGCTGTGGTCCTGCCTTTGAATTCAAGGCTACCTAGTGAGAAGTATTATGGTAAGGTCCTGAAACTTTGTTTCATAGTGAATATGATGTTCATTATAACCCTGTTTATGATCAAAATAAAAATGTTACCTTGTGGCAGAATGGAAGCTTTTCCTATCAAAATTTTATGCATAAGATGTCCGCTGTGAACATATTAGATATTGCAGTCAGGTTTATATTGCTGGTAAAAATCACCCAACCAAGGGCAGCTCATGGGGAAAAAGAGGTTTATTTTGGCTTACAGGCTCAAGGGGGAATCTCCACGATGGTAGGGGAAATGATGGCATGAGCAGAGGGTAGACATCACCCCCATCACCCCCTGGCCCACATAAGGTGGACAATAGGAACAGGAGAGTGTGCCAAACACTGGCAAGAGGAAATTGGCTATAACAGCCATAAGCCCGCCCCCAACAATACACTCCCTCCAGGAGGCATTAATTACCAAATCTCCATATGCTGGGAACCTAGCATTGAGAACACCTAAGTTTAAGGGGGACACCTGAATCAAACCACCACATTAGATATCTTTTTCTTTATAAGAAATAGATCCAAAAATCAGTATCTGAAAATAAAAACCTTTGTTATCTTAAACTTTATATCTAAGGAAGGAATTCAGGTAGGGCTCAGTTAGGATCTCTCTTCCTGATCACTCACAGTCCGTGACTAAAGGGCTATCCAAAGCGGTAAGGTATTTCATGGCTTAACAGGAAAATCCCATTACCAATCTTATATGGGATTGTTGGAAGGATTCACTTCCTCACATGTTAGCAGGAGGGCCTCAGTTCCCTTCCTTGCCTCCTTTGGCTAGCAGCTTCCGTTGACAGGTAGGTCATGTGTGAAGACTCTCACAGCATGGCAGCTGGATTCATCCATCTGCACAAGCTGGAGAAAAAAATTAGCAAGCCTGAGTGTCACTTAAAAAAATCTAAACTTTCTGGGCATGGTGGCACATACCTTTAGTTCCAGCACTTGGGAGGCAGAGGTAGGAGGATCAACATGAGTTCGAGGCCACCCTGAGACTACATAGTGAATTCCAGGCCAGCCTGGGCTATAGTGAAACCCTGCCTCAAAAAAACAAAATAAATAAATAAATGAATGAATAATTTAAAAAATCTGAACTTGGAGGTGACATCATTTTTGCTGGTATTCTAGTTATTAAAAGAAATACACTAGATTCAGCCCCTATTAAAAAGCAGCTTACTATGCAAAGAGTTTATAGTAGGAGGTGGGACACTGGAGAGAATTTTAGAAGACTCTTACAGCCTGCTCTCTAGCCTCAAACATCCTTCTTATGTGCAATGTGTCTTCAGAATTTCATTTCTATTGGAAGGAGAATCCATGATTTCAGTACTTTTCTCCTTGAAAACCTGAAGAGAAATTCCTCTGCTGCCTAGAATTAGCTGAGAAATTTCTGTGTGAGAACATAAGCAGAGGAGATGGTACTGAGAGTGCTGACTGACTACTATTTCTGCCAGCATTACTTTGTACCTGTCTTTCCCTGACTGATCAGAGTCAACCCAAATGTCCCCTCTGGACCTCATTTAGGAGCAAGGACTCCCGTAAATGGGAGATTACCTGGCCAGTGAGAGAGGTACTACTTCCGACCTGCCACTCACTGGAAAATTGACATTACCAGGCCAGTTGCTGCTTTTATCACTGGATTTTTATTTTAGGTCTAAGCAATGCCTCTCACCCTGTAGATGCTATAATGGTACTGGGTGATGTTGGTATGATGTGACTATATGAAAAGAAAATCAAGAGAGCCATAAGGCAATGCGTGTTCGGTGTTACAAAAATTATAGATGCAGTGAGCCTAAAGGAAAGTCAGGAGTTGGGAACTGTGTGGTGACTGGGGCAGGGCTGAGGAGACATTAAAGAAGGAAGAATGGAAACGGCTTAAATAACGACCACATGGAAGTCAAGAAGATGAAGAAACATTGCAGACAGCTGAAACCCTACCTAAAATAGAGAAAGGCCCATAGATTTTGTACACTATTCCACAAGGTTCTCTGCAAATGAGCTACATAATTTGACAGTAGGTAATACTACTTGATGATGATTCTACAATTAGCAGATATCATAGAAAAAATAAATAAATATAAGCCCTGATTCTTGCCTTAAGGGGTATTCAGTCTGTTGAAAGAATAAGACTCAAAAATATAACAGTAAAAGCCTGAAAATGCAAATCTCTTGATGAGTAGAATATAGACCATAAAGGTTGTGGGTGTTTGGAAATGAAAGGACCTATTTCTATGGCAAACTTTTATAACTTATACATTGATAAGACTCTGAACCTAGATCTAGAATGCTAGCCTATTTGGACAAGTAAGCACAAGGAGAGATAGTACTGATGAAAATGGGGATATTATATGGGAAGTATCAATAATAATTCTGAAAGGAGTAAGATATTTGGAGGACAATTTCATCTAGAAACTACAGATTCTTTGATTTTGAACAAGGAACTATGACTAAGCCCAGTGGGGGTGGTGTTTTATGAAAAAAAAAAATGGAACTATTTCAGCCAAAACCAGAGAACACAACCTGGAGTCTTAGCACTTAATGAATTATGGAACAGGAAGAATTTCTTTTTTTTTTCTCTTGGAGGTGGTGGGATGACCAGGGCATTTTCCACTTTAGTCTTCCATGCATTTATAGTTCAGAACTAGACATGGGTAATGGCTGAAGTGCTTGGTTGTATAAATGGTCCTATTGAGCAACTGAGAACAGCATTAGATGGCACTCTTTGGAACGGGTTTATCCTGGAACAAAGTCAATTAGCTCATCTTTGTGCTTCATTTTTGTGTTCTTATAGGAAAAGTGGGGCTTTTATTTGCCTGCTCTATTCCAGTATTTCTGTCTTTGCTGAATCATTGCCAAGCATATAAAATTCTTTATTTATTTATTTATTTATTTATTTATTTGAGAGCGACAGACACAGAGAGAAAGACAGGTAGAGGGAGAGAGAGCGAATGGGCGCGCCAGAGCTTCCAGCCTCTGCAAACGAACTCCAGACGCGTGTGCCCCCTTGTGCATCTGGCTAACGTGGGACCTGGGGAACCGAGCCTCGAACCAGGGGTCCTTAGGCTTCACAGGCAAGCGCTTAACCGCTAAGCCATCTCTCCAGCCCCATAAAATTCTTAATGAGCTCAAGCTGTGGGAGAAGTGCTATAGGGACGGTCACTGGGACCTCCAGCATGTTTACTCACATTTTTCAGTAGGGTTTCTGATGTGTCTGATTTTGGTGGCTTACTCCTGATTCTTTTAAATGTTTCTGTTGCAAGTTCCTTTGTACCACACATGCGCTAATGCCTTGCATTTCCGTACATGGTCTATAGATTAGAAACAGTGAGTCTGAGGCTCCATCTTAGACCTAATGAGTCACAATCTGCATGCTTAACAAATTCTCCAGATGGTCTGCACAGATCTCAAGGTTTGAGAATTACTGATCTAACATATCCAAAGATACGCCTAGAGGAGGTATGGTCTCTAGCTCCACATAACACTGGGCTTTTGAGAACATTGTGCCTTGAATCATCACAGGGAGCTAGAGATTGCCTGCCTAGCTCTTGAGAAGACAAAGAATTGGGGTAGTGTGTTGTGGTGCTTTGAATAGATGGCTCCCAATATATTCAATGTTTTATTACTTTGTAGTTTGCATCTGCAGCCACGTGGCTGGAGACAGTGCCACTGGATGGATCTTAAGGTGTGGTGGTGGGTTTGAGATTGAAATCTAAAGATACACAAAGTGTGCCTAGCAGGAGTTCCTGAAGTGTGCTGTGCTGTCTGGCTTTTGGCTTGTGCTTCTCTCTCTCTCTGTGTTTGGTCCTGTGAAGGCAGGCCAGCTTCTTCTGCCATTTATGGAACTTCCCCTGGATCTGTAAGCATCGATAAATATCCCTTCCTCCATAACCGTGCCTGGTCTGGAAGTTCATCTCAGCAAACTTGAATCTGTCTGCTACAGGTGTGCAACCAATTTCTCTTTGCCAGAGACAAAGTACTTCCCAAGATATAGGACTTCTGGTGCTGAAGTCAGGAAAGCTCTGGAAAAAGGCAAAATAAGTTGGTTCCTCTAGTGCCATCTATTACTAACCCACTTAACTTTGATAGGTAACTGAATTCTAAAGCTGATGGTAAAATCCATGAGTTATGAAAGCTGATTCCACCCAGTATTATTAACCAGAATTTCCTGTGAACAACACTGCAAGGGACTTCTGAAGGTTGATGTGGTATGTGGTGTGGCGAGGAGAATATACCCTAGCCTTCTTTAGTCAGGCTCAGACACCACAGGTCTGTGGGATGGAGATAGGAAAACAAGTGAGAATTCCAGTAAATACTGCCACAAGTGGACCCTCTAAGATTAATTGGCTGGCTGCTATCCTTGTAATTTTTATCTTAGTTTATTTTACTGTTGGGGGTGAGAATCCAGGGCCTCACAGCTGTGTACAAGTACTGTGCCACTGAGCTAGACCCTGGCATGATGTTATGCCACAGTGACATTTTAAGAAAAATGGAGGCCCTGAGGGTGGAGCCTGGTGGCAGCTCACTTGCATGCAGTATTTGCAGAAGCCTGAGCTGGGTGCTGAGCACCGCCCCTACCGTGACACCACCACCCAAAACAAATAGCGGACAAGGGCTGATTGAAAATCCCCTGAGCAAATCTATTTATGTGTTTCTATTTTACAAATATGTTCTTCTCTTCCTTGGAGAACTTTTCTCTTTCCCAGAGCTAACAGCCACCACCTTGTGTTCTACCTTAGTGGGCATGATGTCCAGGGGTTGGGGTGGGGGGTCCCAAGGACTCAGCAGGGAGAGAAGAGGGCAGAAGTCAAGATGTTTTATGCTTCCATAATTAATGCAATAAATTAGAAAACCATTAGAGATGATTTCATGTCTGTTTGGGTGAAATCATCTTTGCTCTTATGAACTCCTCAGTTTTCTTCAAGCTGTTCATGGCTAAAAGCTAGCACATTTGAGTTTGTCTCCTCTCAAAGATCACTGAAAATAGAGACAAATTCAGGCTGTCACCTGCTCCATCAGGATGTCCATGCGGAGGCTACATTCTGCAGTAGACAGTGGGAGTTTTGAACACTGAGTTTTAATCAACCCAGAAAATTAGTTTGTTCAGGATTCACTTTCAAGGAGGTTTGGTACAAGTCTCCTCTCTTGAGCTTGCCCAGAATAGTAAGATACGTCTAGCTTCTCCTCTGAACAAAGTGTGGTCTTAGCTAAAATTTGTTCCTTAAAAATAAAAATAATAAAGCTGGGTGTGGTGATGCATGCCTTTAATCCCAGCACTTAGGAGGCAGAGGTAGAAGGATCGCCATGAGTTCAAGGCCACTCTGAGACTACATAGTGAATTCCAGGGTAGCCTGAACTAAAGTGAAACCCTACCTCCAAAAGCAAAACAACAACAATAATAATAAATAAAAATAATAAAAACAAATCTCAAATAAGTTTGTTGGGATATTGATTCAAAGCTTTAAGAGGTAAATACATGAGGGTAATGTCCTCTCCCCCAGGTAACTTGGGCTTTTTTTTTGCTTTTCAAAATGATTTTCAAAATTCTTGCTGTTTTTTATAGGGGATTAAAACAATACAGAACCATATTTAGTGCCTCACATGAAATCAGAGGAAGAAAAAGAAATAACTTATTTTACATATATCTTTGCTTCTAAGTCATTAGTTCAAGAGTGGTTAAAACACTGGCAGTTGTTGGACTGGAGAGATGGCTTAGTGGTTAAGGTGTTTGCCTCCAAAGCCAAAGGACCCAGGTTCAATTCCCCAGGACCCACATCATCCAGATACACAAGATGAAACAAGCATCAGGAGGTTGTTTGCAGTGGCTAGAGGCCCTGGTGTGCCCATTCTCTCTCTGTCTCCCTCTCTCTCTCTCTGCCTCTTTCTCAGTCTCTCACATAAATAAATGAAAATTTTAAAAAAGGGAAAGAATAACTGGAAGTTGTGGTCCTCCTTTCAGCATCCTTCCCATTCTGAGTAAATTCTAAGACGGGGAGGCAGGTTGAATCCTTTACACTAGAAGCAGAACAGCGAATGTGTTGTGAAAATTAAATTAAAATTATATGGTGGCTAGGAATGCACACGAGAGACCCCTGTACTCAGCCAGTGTGATACCCACTAGTGACCGAGAAGGCTGAGAATTGACACCAAGGACAACAATGGTGTCTTCCTGTGGATGCTGTTTAATAGTCTTAGGCCCCCACAGTGTGGGAGAGTGTTTGGGGACAGGGCACAGTCCACCTGAGTGGAACTGAGTATCTGGTAGACTGATCAAATTCTTTGATGTGATTTTAACTAAACATAGCCTCTTCAAATGATGATTGGAGTGCATTCAGCAGTTACTTATTCTTATTAAGTAATTAATTTCAAGTAAGGGCTTTCAGAAAAACTTATAGAAGACCAGACAAAATTTCTAAGGCATTCTGATTCACCATTTTTAGGTTACCTAAAGTAAACGTAATACTGAACTCTCACCCCAGAGATGATTCTGCCACTGTTTTTATTGGGCATATAAAGTTTGTCCTCAATGGTCATGCCTGGACTATGCCTTGAGGGAGGATATATATTTAAGTAGCTAAGGATTTTGGAGGGTTTCCAGATGCAAAGTAGACAGGCTTGTCAGCAGAACCGAGGGTGGAGATAGAGGATGTTGCCCTGCAGTCCGAGTTTTCTTAAGTTTTAGGAACCTCAAGTGTGGTATGACCTGATCCTCGCTTTGAGGCAGGAAAGAACTTGAAGAGTAGCCCATAACAAGCAAATTTTGAACTCATTAATGATATTTGAATGTATATTTTAAGCATGAAGGTTGAAAGAGGTGCTTAGGAAGAAATGAAGGCATATTCAAAAGCATGGGTGTGGGCTGCTCTGAGGAAGATGAGCAAAATGTAAGACATAGTCAAGTGTAGGTGTGGACTCAAAAGAGAGTCTCTTCAGTGTCTTCAGAATAGTCATGTGTATCTGGTGGGATTACAGTTGATCAGATCACAGAGATGCTAATAAGTTAGAGTCTCTTTACTGTCAATTAAGTTAATCTTAGTTGAGAAACTGTCAGGAAAAGAAATGAGGCACTACCCAAGCTCATAAACCTGTAGGCCTTAAGCCTGGGTCATTGCTATTTTAATATAAGGTATCTCCATATGAAGTAAACATTATTTCTACGTCAGCACCCTTCACTTGTTTTCTTGTCTCTCAGCTAAGGCTTCAAACTGTTTCCCAGCTAATGGGTTCCTTTCCCTCCCCATCTTCCCACAAGTTTTCTCATCTTTCTATCCTGTCCCAGGCTGATGTAACTGGAAGTATCTTACAGGAGATGGCTGTCTCCGGACCCAGAGCACACTCTCCCCTTACTCTCTATACCTCTTACCATTCCCACTTTTTAAAAAAAAATAATTATTTTTAAATTATTTATCTATTTATTTATTTTAGAAAGAGAGAAAAGAAAGAGGCAGATACAGAGAGAATGGGTGCTCCAGGGACTTCAGCCACTGCAAATATAGCATGTACCACCTTGTGCATCTGGCTTACATGGGTCCTGGGAAATCAGACCTGGGTCCTTTGGCTTTGCAGGCAAGTGCCTTAACTGCTAAGCCATCCATCAACCCCCCCCCCCATTTTTTCTTATTACTAAGTAGAGACATATGGACACATCCTGTGTTGGCACCATCATTTCCCTCCTCTCTGCCCTCATTCCTCTGAAGGCCCTCCTTAGTGGGATTTCTAGTATTCACCATGGGGTTGTGGGTTATGATTTGTGACAGTAGCAGTCAGTCGTTGTGAGGAAGACGGGGAGATGCCTCTGGATGTTCCTTCCCACCCTGCAGTTCTTACAATCTTTCCAACCCCTCTTCTGCAAAATCCCTGGGTCTTGGTGGACGTGTTTTAAATCTACTTTAGTGTTGAGATCTCAGCAGCTTCTAGATCTCTTTGGTACATTTTGAGTGTCCTCAGTGTCTGTCTACATCACCCTGATGCAGGTTGTTGGGCTTGCCATGGAAGCAGCGCT
The DNA here is from genome assembly GCF_020740685.1 of Jaculus jaculus. Taxonomy (NCBI): domain Eukaryota; kingdom Metazoa; phylum Chordata; class Mammalia; order Rodentia; family Dipodidae; genus Jaculus; species Jaculus jaculus. Next base: position 8,323,733 of record NC_059113.1, on the reverse strand, counting down.
CTTGCTCATCTTGCCAATTCCTCTGTGTTTTCTCCTGGGCCCGGGCTGATGTGTGAGGGGTGGTTCACCTCCTGGTAGGGAGTCAGCTATCTTTTCTTGTCTTGATAGATTTTGGTTGAAGCCTTCAATATGCTCTGTGTTAGAGAGGAAATGGACACCAGGTAAAATGGCACAGTAAGTGGCTAATAGATATCAACTTAATTGTGACAGCTTCTGAGGATTATTTTCATTTTTGTTTCTATGACAGTCACTAGCCTATCCCAATGATCAGTGGTGGGAGGGGCAGGGACACAGCAGCCCACGAGCTCTGCCAGCAATGGACTGATGAGTTCTTTTATCTTTTAGGGACCTCCACTCAGGTAAAGCCAGATCCTTGGCTTTTCCAGAGAAAAGAATTTCAGGACAAGCCAATATGAAGCAGAGTGGGAGATTATTGAAAGACATGTTTGGCATAGATCTTCAGGCAAGGGGTTAATGGAAAGAGGGGTGCTTAGGGAAAGAATGTGACATACTGTAGTGTGAGTAAGGGCTTTTCAAGGGAGAATTGTTCTTAGGTAACCAAGGAGTGACCGTATATAGGATTTTTGGAAGGCTTTGGAATTGCATTGCTCAATGAATTTCTAAGGGATCCTCCCTCCTGTTTCTGCATTCTTCTTTTTGATAGATCAATAAGATTATAGCCTCATCTTGGAAGTTACTATAATGGGATTATAATCAGATAAAATAAAACATACGCCATTCAGTTTCACAAAGGTGTTACAACATGTCCTTTTACTATGAAAGGGGTTTCTGGTGAGATTTCCAGATAATTACACGTGTATAGCTAGAAATGAGCAGTCTTTAAGCAAAAAAAAAAAAGTCTTTAAACAAATATTATGTTGGAATTCCTTATTCTCAGCTGGGGAGAAGTTCATCTGAGGAATTCATTTCTCTTCCCATGTTCCCATATGTTTTTCTGTGTGCTTATTATGCTTCATTAATTATCCAAATTAATGGGGTTTACAAACATGAACTGATAGAGCCATCTACATTTTACTACCCTTTGATCTCCTTCCCATCACCTTGCTGAGGCCCTAAATATCTCTCAGCTTCTTTTTGTCAATATTCACATTGTTAGTAAGACAGAAACAGTGTGAACACAGAGTAAGGTGACTCTAATACTTGGAATCCTGTGTTGTGGTATGATGCAGTGTTGTGTAGTGTGATGTGATGTGGTGTGGTGTGATGTGGTGTGGTGTGGTATGGTATGATGTGGTGTGGTGTGATGTGGTGTAGTATGGTATGATGTGGTGTGGTGTGGTGTGATGTGGTATGATGTGATGTGGTGTGGTGTGATGTGGTGTGGTGTGGTGTGGTGTGATGTGGTGTGGTATGGTGTGGTGTGATGTGGTATGATGTGGTATAGTGTGGTGTGATGTGGTATGATGTGGTGTGGTGTGGTGTGATGTGGTATGGTATGGTATGATGTGGTGTGGTGTGGTGTGGTGTGATGTGGTATAGTGTGGTGTGATGTGGTGTGGTATGGTATAATATGGTGTGGTGTGATGTGATGTGGCGAGCAAGCACACAACAATCATCCCTCAGGCCTTCAGGACCCATCTATCCATATCCACTTCTGGGCTTGTGGTTCCCTTTGCATCTGTTTCCGTGAGTTGTGGCTTACATATCTTGGTGAGTTTCTCTAGTAGATATCTGGGTAAATGAAAGGTAATTAATTCTTGAAGTCCGAACTAAAGAATGACGTTGCCATGGTATCATAGTGTTCTTTTCTTCTTGTTGCCAAAAGCACAGTGGCCTACCCTTAGGTACTGCCACAGAAAAGACACTTGCTATTCTGAAGAATTAGTTTCTTCTCTGGCAAGCAAAAACATTATCATTTAAACTACTGGCATTGTTTGGAGTAGTTTTCTGACAAACTTTTTGTTGTGGCTGTTGGTGGTAAGCGCTCTTAGATCCCATGCTATTCCCAAACTCTCTGTGTACCCAAGACTGGCCTTGAACTCTGGTCATCCAGCTTTCACTTCCCACATGCTGACATTACAGGTGTGCACTGGCTGTCACAAATCTTCCCATGCAGTCTTTTATTACCCTGTCTCTCCACATGGTCCCGGGAGAATGGCTCCTGGAGCCTGATCACAAAGAGTAGATAAAGACATTTGTCAAAGTACTACCTTGGGGCACTGTGCTTTATTGTTGCTTTTCTCATTAAAATATATATATATTAGGAAAGCAACATTTTTTTCTGGTTTTTCAACATAAGGTCTCATTCTAGCCCAGGCTGACCTGGAATTCACTGTGTAGTCTCAGGGTGGCGATTCTCCTACCTCTGCCTCCCAAGGGCTGGAATTAAAGGCGTGCACCACCACATTTAAACAGCCAACCAAGATTGTTGGTACAGGCCTGGAGTCTCCACTGTCAGTGAGCCTGAGGTAGGAGAACCAATTCTAGGCAAGCTTGGGCAGCAGAGTAAGCTCAAGGCCAGCTAGAGCAACTTAGGAAGAGCCTGTCTCCAAAAATTAAAAAATGAAATAAAGAAAAGAGAAAAGAAAGAAAGGGGGCCTTGGAGTGGTGTCCATGGATGCAGTTCAATAGTATAGTACCACACCAATAACAAAAAAAGAATAAAAGAAAAGAAAAACAAATGAACAAACAACCACCACCACTGAACAAACCAGGTAACAATAAGGACATGAACCTGACCCTTGTCAATTTAGTTTCAGCACCTCTCTCTTTGGATATTATCAGAGCAAAAGGTAATTAACATATTTAAGAGAAAATGTTTCTGATCTTTCTTGTAGTAGAATATTGCCATCTTGGTTTAAGGTGGTTTAAAATTTTGCTTAAAATTGGGAAATAATGTGGCTCATATAGACTTTAGTCAAGGGTAAGACAGTCTCACACCTTTTAGTTAAGTGGTTAATTAATTTGTTTATTCTGTGACTATGTGGAGATGGTATGTGTATATACCTGTTTGTATGTGTATGGGCACATGTGTGGGGGTGGGTGCACATGAGTGTGTGTGTGTGTGTGTGTGTGTGTGTGTGTGTGTAAGCAAGAAGACCTCTCAAGTGTCATCTTTAGGAATTCCATCTACCTATTTTACTCTCAAGTGTCATCTTTAGGAATTCCATCTACCTATTGTACTCTCAAGTGTCATCTTTAGGAATTCCGTCTACCTATTTTAGAGACAGGATTTCTCACTGGCCTGTAGCTCACCAGTTAGACTGACTGCCCAGTGAGATCCTGGGATCCTCCTGTCCTTACGTCCCCAGTACCAGGATTGCAGATTCTCTCCACTGTATCTGGCAGTTTTGCATGAGTGCTAGGGACCAAACTCAGGCACTCATGCTTGCCTCACACGAACTTTACCAGTTGAGTCTTCTTCCAAGCCCCTTGATTTTACGTGTATAAAAAAATGTGTATGAGCCTGGTGTGGTGGCGCATGCCTTTTATCCCAGCACTGGGAGGCAGAGGTAGGAGGATCGCCATGAGTTTGAGGCCACCCTGAGGCTCCATTGTGAATTCCAGGTCAGCCTGGGCTAGAGTGAGACCCTACCTTGAAACCCCTCCCCTCAAAAAAACATGTGTTGAGGCAAGCACAAGGTTGCACATGCCCACTAGGTGGGGCAAGTTTCTGGAGTTTGATTGCAGTGGCTGAGGCCCTGGCACACCAAATCTCTCTCTCTCTCTCTCTCTCTGTCTCTCTCTCTGTGTCTCTCTCTCTCTGTTGTAGTCAGGCTCGCATTGCTGGTAGAAATCCCCCAACCAAGAGTAGCTTGTGGGAAAAGAAGCATTTATTTTGGCTTACAGGCTCAAGTGGGAATCTCCACGATGGCAGGAAAAATGATGGCATGAGCAGAGGGTGGACATCACCCCTTCACCAACATCAGGTAGACAATAGGAACAGGAGAGTGTGACAAACACTGGCATGAGGAAACTGGCTGTAACACCCATAAACCCGCCCCCAACAATACACCACTTCCAAGAGGCTTTAATTCCCAAATCTCCATTAGCTGGGAACCTAGTACTTAGAACACCTAAGTTTATAGGGGACACCTGAATCAAACCACTACACTCTCTCTCTAAAATAAAAATAAATAAATAAATAAAATAATAGAATAAAAATGTATGTGACCACATGCTTGCACTATAGGACACTAAGAAATCAGTCTGGAACTCAGTTGGAAGGCTCCTTCCTGTTGACTAGCTGTCATGTCTAGCTATCATGTTGCTGGAAAATGATATGCAGCCTGTTGAAGGAGAAAAGTCGTCAACAGTCTTAATCAGCAGTGGACCCTACAGGCTACACAGCTGATAAGGAGGGTACTGAAAACCTAATCAAAAGGGGAGGTCATAAGCCCTAACTGGGAAACCGCTAATATTGTTTAGCTAAATATATATTATTATGCTCACCAAATTGCCCTGTAAACACTTATGTTTATGCCCACATGTTAATGCTTTTCTCAATTTCGGTTAGAGAATATTCTCTTCAGATGGTGGTGACCACTGAAGAGACTCAAAACTCATCAAAATGCTGATGAAATGTGACAGTGGGGTGTTCGGCACTAAGTAAGACTGTCTCACTCTCCACTATACCCTTCAGGATTCAGGGACTATTGTTGAAGAGGGGGAGGAAAGACAGTAAGAGCCAAAGAGTGCTTTGGAACAATATTTTCCAGATACGAAGTGGTCATGACATTCGTGACTTCACAGTGGCTAATACATAGGAGTTGTACAACATGAGCAGAAGAACTAGTTGGAAAGAAGGGGTTTCGTGGAGGAGGGGACAAAGAAGGACGGTCGGAGGGGATTATGACCACACTATGCTGTGAATATGTATTGAGGTCAACAATAAAAAGCTAATAAAAGTGTATATGAATGACATGAGAAATATTGAATATTTCCACTATACCTCCTAACTCAGAGACATTCACTTCAGCCACTATTTCAAGTAGCCTAAATATAATTACTTTGTTAGTTACATAAATATGCATAAAAATAGATAAGTACATGTATTCAAATGGATAAAAAGATAAGCAAGAGAAATTAGCATTAAAAATAAACTATGAAGGTGGCATTTTATGACCCAGATAAATACCCACTATTAAATGATTTCTTTTTAAACTGGTTATCATCCAGATGACTTCATAAGGCAACCTTCAAAATCTATTCAGAAATTGTGACTTCCTAGGTCATTTGACACTTGAGTTAAAAAAAAAAATAAAGATTTATTGCTACAGGAAGGTAGAATGGTACATCCGAAAGATTTAAAGAAATAAATTGCATTGTCTATGGGAGTTTCCTCCCCTGATTTTCAAATGGCAGAATGAGGCTTCTTTTTCAAAGACTCTATCTGCTGACATCTAGTGTTGCCTGGCGCTGTTTGCATGGGTGTGCTGCAAGATATCTCCAGCAAGAGGATATTAGTAGATTACTTATGAAAAGACACTGCAAGTTTCAGCTTTGTGTAACTTAGATGTCTGTACAGATGTCCACTGTGGGTGAGAGGTACCTATGGGTCTCCTGTTTTGTAAACACCATCTGACAAAAGGATTTAAGGAAATGGAGGCACTGCATCTTGGTTTGATTTGTTCATGAGAAGGATTTCCCTCCAAATACATTTAGCACTGAGCTTTCTGGTGACTGACAGACGCTCTGAGTACTGCCAGCGCCCCATCTTCCTTCCAGTGCACTGTTCTATTCGTGCGTCTTTTATTTAAATATTAGTCCTGTTCATTCTATCAACTCCTGGGTGAAGAGACAAAACGTTATGAAATGCAGACTGCAAAGAATTCAGAATCATAGCACCCAGGAGTCTCTAATCTTTCAATCTGTGAAGGCAAAAAAATCAGAAAGATCGCAGCTTTTATGGAGCTGAAGCTGACGAGAGAAACATCAGAATAAGAAAGTTTGTCACTTGTCCTGACTGAGGAGAAGTCGCAGGTCTAACACGGATGCCACCCTTGCTCCTTAACCGAGCCAGAAGCAAGCGGCACCTCTCTCCCGTCCACCGGGCACAGCCACCGCCTTCACTACCCAGAAAGTGACAGTGTCAACTGTCCCTTCTATCACGTGTGGGTACAAGACAGAGGAGCAGACTGAGATGAAGTTAGGGCGAACCGATCCCTCCAAAGCCGTAATGCTCCTGGGGTGTTCATGTGTCCGTGTGAACTCGCACTTGATGAGTATGCCCATCTCTTTGGCTCCAGAGGAACTGGTTTTTTCATCACCTGTGGAGTTTTTTTTGTTTTTTTTTTTTTTTTATAGCTAACACTGCATGCTCTTAGTTTCTTCCTTAAAAAAAAAAAAATAAAAGAATTTAACATCAGTTAACAAACTTCTAAAAACAATCCAGTCACCCAAAAAATTACATTTATCTGTGGTTGTTGGAATAACAGTTCAGGAAAATGTGTCAAGTTTTCTTGAAAATGAGCTCCAGTGGTTTACAAGATGGCCGTCATCCCTGAAATTTAAGATTGCATGAGGGGTGTTACATCCCGAGCTTCTTGAACTGTGATTGGCACTGATAAGAAGAGGCTATTTTATGAGAAAGGGACTGGATAGTTCTTCCTTCTCTCTGTAATGCATAGGGGAAGATTTGCACAAATGATACACAAAAGCCAGGGAACTGGAGTTTGACCCAGTCCAAAGGCCAACATGTATTTAGAGGAATTGAACCCAATCTAAACCCAGGTCAAAGGTTTCTCTAAAGATATGTCTGAGATCTGATTAACAATGGTCTCTTGACTCAAAGGGCTCTAAACCAGCACTACTCCATTTTGAATTTTTTTTTCTGTCACAAAGGTTATCAAGAAAAAGCTTTTGTCAATTCTCCCTCACAAAAATCTTTCCATTAATTGATTTCAGTCATGTGTGATTATTTTATCTAATAGAAAAAAGAAAAATGTATATAAAAGGAAGGAAAGGGAAAGAATAAAGAAGGCTAGCCCTTCACCATTGCTTTCTTGAATTAAATATATATATATTTTAAAAAACTTATTTGCGCCAGGCATGGTGGTGCACGCCTTTAATCCCAGCACTCGGGAGGCAGAGGTAGGAGGATTGCCATGAGTTCAAGGCCACCCTGAGATGACAGAGTTAATTCCAGGTCAGCCTGGACCACAGTGAGACCCTACCTCGAAAAACCAAAAAACAAAACAAACAAAAATTTATTTGCAAGGAGAGGAAGAGGGAGAGCAAGAGAGAGAAAGAGAGAGAGAATGGGCATGCCAGGGCCTCTAGCTGCTTCAAATTAACTCTACTTTGTGTACCAGGCTTTATGTGGGTACTGGGAATCAAACCCAGGCTGTCAGGCTTTGCAAGCAAGTGCCTTAACGACTGAGCCATTTGTCCATCCCATGAATATCTTTTTTTTTTGTTTGTTTTTTTAGGAAAGAGCTTGCATGCAGTCCCCTACAACCACCAATTATGCAGTTGAGTTTCCCACATTTGGGGAAATTGTAGGAGTCAGCCTCGCCCTGGGAAAACTACCTTCGTAATCATGGGGTCTTATTTTTTAATTCCCTACTATTTGCCCCAGATCAGAGGGCTGCCAGCAAACAAGTCTGCTTTAAAATAATACTCTCTCTGCTTCCCTGTGCCACTCTTTCTGCTGTTACTCAGGTGAATGAAGAAGGACTAGGTCATTTCTGGGTTATGAGTGAAGGACCTGATGTGTGTGCAGTTCATTTAGTCCTTTCTGTAGTCTGAGCTTTAAAAGTCAGAACTTGTCTATGACTCCACCTGTTCTGATCACAGCTTTCGTAAAGGAAGGCTTTGGAAACTGGTTCCAGGAAAAGTGCAAATGCCCCCATGCCAACTGAGGATGGGAAAGATTTTTCCGACTCGCAGAGAAGGAGCGCAGGAGCATTGCTAAGCAACAAGTCACTGGATGGTAACTACTCTTTACTGCTTAAAGGACCAGGATGAATATTCTATAGTTCAAACAGTGAACATTTTTTGAGGAAAGAGATGCTTCTGAGAAAGCCACTGTGGCACCTAGCACTTACCAGATGGGAAAATAAAGAAAAAAAATAATAGAACTGCTTGTCAGTGTAATTATACTGTATCTATTGCTTATAGCTCCACAGGGCTTCATGTTAGGATGCTATGGTTAATTTACATTTTTTATTCTTTGGTTATTTAGTTTTTAAAATATTTTATTTTTATTTATTTATTTGAGAGAAAGAGGAAGAGAGAGAGAGAGAAATAGAGAGAGAGAAGAGAAAATGGGCACTCTAGGGCTTCCAGCCACTGCAAATGAACTCCAGAAACATACATCACCTTGTGCATCTGGCTTACATGGGTCCTGGGGAATCGAACCAAGGTCCTCTGCCTTTGCAGACAAATGCCTTAACCACTAAGCCATCTCTCCAGCCCAGTTATTTGAATTTTTGGCTGCACATAGGTTGTCAGTTTTCAAAAAAATTAGCAGAAGATATGTGACAAAATGGTCTTGAATACTATAATTTTTTTCTTTTAAGAGGCTCTTAAAGATCCTTACATACATGCATGTCTGTGACGTACACACATGTGTGGGTGTGTGAGGGCCAGGTAGCCTTGAGTGCTGATCCTCAGCCACACTGTCTCTCTTGAGACTGGGCCTTTCATGGGCGTGGTTAGATTGGCTGGCCAGGAGCTCCAGACATTGCAGGCACGCATCATCACTATTGGCATTTTTATATGCTAAACTGAGGCTCGGACTTGGATGTCCATGTTTGCAAGGCAAGCACTTTACCAATTAAGTAATCTCTCTACCCCTCTTGTCTCGTTTCTGAACCACAGCTCTGAAGTTTTACATGGCAGAGACTCTGTTCCACACTGTGAGAATGTTTGAAATCTCAAATTAACAGAGTTACTTAGTGACGGCTCCCATACCAATTCACGCAAGCAGGGAGTGCCACACTATATGCTGAATGTCACGAACATATATAAATGAATCCATTGTTGTCATTTGAAAAACCACTTAGATGGTTTAATTTTCTTAGGCAACTCTTTTGCCAGTTAGTGAGCCAAATGTTCTCACAAAGGAATGAGGTGGCGAGCCTAGCTAGTTAACAAATGCATTACCCCACATAGTCATCATTTCGTGTTGGAAACATGTAACATCCACTCTATCTTGAAGATATAATACAGCAAGCTGATGCTGTAGTGCACACTAACAATCACAGCACCTAACAGGCAGAGGTGGGGGATTGTTACAAATTAGAGACAAATCTCCTCCTCACAGTGAGTTCTAGGCCAGCTGGGATTACACAGCAAGACAGAACAAAACACAACGATGAGAAAGAAAAAAATGAAATAAAATGCACTTGTAATCTCAGTATCGCTTGGAGGTACAGGCAGAAGGATCAGGAGTTCAAGGCTAGCCTTCAGTTTGAGGCTAACCTGGGTTACATGAGACATTGTCTCAAAAAAAAAAAAGGAAAGAAAAGAAAAAGAAAAAGGAAAAATGCAACCTGTCATCATTATAGCCACGAGCATCTTTTACTGCTTTCCCCTTCCTAATTGCAATTATGGACCTTTGGACCATAGCAACTTCCTCTCCTTGTGCTCTGTTCCAATTTTGATAGCTATTATTTGACTTTCTTCTTTTATTGGCTCCAATTTCTTTGATTTGAACTTTTAATTTGTGTGTGTGTGTGTGTGTGTGTGTGTGTGTGTATGTGTGTGTGATGTACACTGATACACACCCAGTGTGCTCATTTCCAGTGACCGCTGGGATGCCCTGTGGTGGTCAGAGGAGAACATAGGGTGTCTGTCCCTGTCCACACTGCCCCCGCCCCCCAGCATGTTTTTCCTTGAAACAGAATCTCTTGTTCACTCTAGAATCTGTTATTCATGGGCCCAGTGATTCTTCAGCCTCCACTCCCCCCACAGGACTGAGGTTACACACATACATGGTCATGCCCACTTGTTAACATGGGTTTTGGAGATTCACTTTGGAGGTTTCACACTCATCATGCTTGTGTAGGAAGTATGCTTACCCCTGGGCCACTTACCTCTCCAGCCCTGGGCTCAAACTTTTTTGTTGTTTGATTTGTTTTTTTTTTTTTTTGTTTGTTTTTTTCGAAGTAGGATCTAGTCCAGGCTGACCTGGAGTTTACTATGTAGTCTCAGGCTCACCTTGAACTCACAGTGATCCTCCTACCTCTGCCTCCCAAATGCTGGAATTAAAGAAATTTTTGTTGTTCTTACTTTTTGTTTTTCTAAGGTAAGATCTCACTCTACCCCAGGTTGACCTGGAACCTACTCTGTATTCCCACGCTGGCCTCAAACTCCTCACAGTGATTCTCCTACTTCTGCCTCCCAAGCGCTGGGGTTAAAGTTGTATACCAGCACACCCAGCTTCGAGCATCCTATCCATCTATTTTATAATGTTACATGCAATTGGTGGGGGTGAATTTTTGAGCCAGGGTCTCACAATGAAGCTCAGGTTGACCTTGAATTCACTATGTAGCCCAGGCTAAAAACCCCGAATCTCACTGTGATTTTCCTACCCCAGCCTGCAGCAAACATTATAGGAGCTACCATACTTGATTGTAAAATTTTTAAAGAGAACAAAATTTTAAAAATTGTCTTGAACATTTGCATGTGAACTTCTGTGTACTATGACATAATGAAATGAGGTAGAATAGATGACATTTGATTATATCACTTCATTCTTATTTTGAAGCAATATTTTTGCCTCCAGCAATCATCCCCAAACTCCTCTCCATTCCTGTGCATATTAAATTATTGTCATAATTTTCCTCTGATGCATACGTTAAAATCACCTTGTTTGATCTACTTTCCTCTCTCTTTCTTTCTCTCTCTCTCAGTCTGATTAAAATCTGTCTTTTTTGTCAAGAATTTCTTGGCCTGTTGCTATTTGTAGACAGAAATATCTCCTTTTGGGTAAGAGAAGGAGACATTGGCCAGGAAAAGTTTCTGGTCCTAACTCCAGGGACTAGAGGAAAAACTAGGCTCACTCTTTTCACTAAGAAACTCTTCATTATTCTGAACGATGTGGATGACCTTTCAAAGACTGCAATCCAGCCTCAGTGGCAAAAATTAAACCCTCCCTCCTTCATCTAAGAAAAGCAAGGCACATTCTGGAGATGCTTGTTGCCAGGCAACAAATGCACACTTCCTTCTCTTTAAGACGACTGCCAAAAAAAATGCTAGGAAGAAAATTGGCCAGAAAAGTGAGTCAATAAAACAAATCTGCTGATTCTTAGTGTGGGAGGCGAGCAAATTCAAGAAATTTGCATGTCCTTGTGTTGTGTGTTTCTGAGTACATATGTGCTCAGGGGCAAGAAGCTGGAGAATATAGAAAGAAACAGCATGTATAGTACTCATTAATTAATGATCACTCTTATTTTAGGTTGCACTGAACTGGGCATGAGAAGTGTGGCATGAGCGTTTCTGCTTGAGCAAATAGTAGCATTCATTACCTCCCCAGATCACTGACTTGACCAGGCTGTGTGATCATTGGAGGGTGAGCAAAGAGAAATAATGAAGAAATGCATTATCCATTTTACTTGTATTGTTCAGGAAAGTATGGTCTGCAGAAGGTCAGTGTCTTAGTCCATTACCTGTTGCTGTGGTGAGATTAAGCAATTTATGAAGAAAAGAAGTTCGTGTCACTGTTATAGCTGTGGGGAGTTTAAGTTCCAGTATTTATTCAGATTCTGGTATTGACTAGGAATGAAAAAAAAAAAAACAGATTTTTTTTTTCTTCTTTTGATCTCAAAGGAAAAGTTTCTAGCTTTTTGCCATTGAATATGATTTTAGCTGTCTTCATTTGCATGTGTGATGTTTGATATGTGGGCAATTTCTGAGTACTCATCTTTTTTTGTTGTCTGTTTGTTTGTTTCCCATTTTTTCATGAGTTATGTACACAGTGTGTATATAGTCATGTTGGTACCATCGTTAGCCTCCTCCCTATCCTCCCCCCCCCCCGTAGGGACCCTCCTATTGGGGAATATGAGTCATGCATTGTGGGGTTAACCATCAGTTATGGGTAAAAGGCAATGTCCCTGTGCATAGTGACCCAACGTGATGAGGTCTTGGGAAACTGTCTCTCTTGAACTCAGGTTTGGTAGGAGTTGGTTTGGTACGAATTACTCTCTGTGCCTATCTCCTTCACCCTTGTGCTGGTACCAGGTTCACCAAGAAAGCAGCACTCTTGCTCATTTCCCCAGTTACTCTTGGTTTCAGCTGGGGCTCTATAGAGGTGTGATGGGCTGATTCGCTCCTCAGGATCTGTGTCCATCTGAAAAAGAGAAGCAAATTCTCAATGGAGAGTGAAGTCAGCACCAGATAAATGAGATAACTATTGTTATTTTAGAGAGAATTTAATAGGTATAGACCTTCTTGTAGCCCATGATTAGTGGGAGTTTGATAATGTAGGGAAGGTTCAGTTTTTGGATATGGTTCTGACTTATTTCCCAGCTCCAGCTATGGATTCCATTCCACTGAGCATATCAGTTAGCCAAATCATGAGCAGTTGGTTACCTACCATGGCTCTGTGCCACTATTGCATATGTGAGAGCATCATGTCAGGATTTGCTGCTGAGTAGCTTAGATCACGAGTTGTTTGGCAAGATGTTGGTCATTTTCCCCCAGTTGCTCATATACCACTGTCTGTCACTAGACTAGCTAACTGTCTGGGGATTGACTCTCTTTCAGATTCCATCCAGGTCACTCCATGTTCTGTACCAACAGCATATGGTTTCTTCAGCAGTAGGGTCTTACCACTAACCTTTGGTGGGTCATCAAGTACTCTGACAGAAATATGTCTTCTTTTGGGAAACCTTGTAGGTCTCTCTGATCAACAGCTCATTGTGGATGTTAGCCACATGCTGATGCTGGAAGTTACAGGACAATGCCAAGGAAAAGAAGAAAGAAAACTATAGGTAATAAAAAAGGATAGACAAAAGAGGGAGAGAGAAAGAGAGAGAGAGAGACAGAGAGAAACAGGAGATTAAGGTTAGTCTTCATCATACTCTCTGTAGGGCCTTTTGATTCAGGTGTTCCCTCTAAGGCCCTGAGGCAGGTTCAACCATTTATCCTGTCTTTTAGGATATAGAATTTTATGGTATCATTGCCATTTGGGTCCAGTTTTGTGTCCCCTGCCCCCATCCTTACCCTCGCCTCCCACCCTATGTACCCTATTGTCCAGTCCTCAAGATGCTTCTTAGGTATGTCAGCATCTTGGGAAGGTTCAGATTAAAGGAGTCACAGGTGAGTGAGACCATGCAATGATTGTCTTTCTGTGATTGGATGATTTCACTGAGAATGATCTGTTCTAAGTTCAACCATTTTTCTTCAAATTTCATTGTGTCATTTTTTTCCTTAATGCTTTGCAGGATTCCATCATGTAGATAGACCACATGTTGTTTATCCATTTGTCTAATGATGGACATCTGGGTTTATTCCAGCTCTTAGTTATAAACATGGTTGAGCAAATCTCTCTGATCTGAGGTGTGGAGCTTTTAGGATAAATGCCCAGTTTTAAAAATATTTTTATCATGAAAGAATGTTGAATGTTATTAACTACCACTTATATATCTTTGGAGGTATGCATGTGATTTTTGCCCTTCATTTTCTTAATGTAATAGATTATATTAGCTGATTTTTATATGCTATATTCCAAGAATAGGTCCCCTTGGTCATGATGGATATGGACAATTACTTAAACGTGTTGTTCAATTCAACTGTTAGTGTTTTGTTGAGGACTTTCATGTGACTATTTATCAAGGACATTGGCCTGTAGTTTTCTTGTGGTTTTAGTATGGCTCTGATATGAGATCTTTGCTGACTTTAAAATTGAACCATTGGCTTAATTTCTGTAACACCACTGGATTTTTAAAAATATGAATCAGTGCTCATATTAGTTATAGATATGCTCAGAGTTTTATTTCATATATTTTTAAAAATTAAAATCCTATGAAACTTTTTATTTACTCCCTATAATTTGTGATCAGATGGAACAAAGAAGGGTCTCTGCAGAGTCAACAGCATTCCAGGTGTCAGAGGCAGCTCACATTGCTCCTCAGTAACATTTACACAGCAGCATTAGAAAGGATGTATCTAGGGCTGGAGGGATGGCTTAGTGGTTAAGGTGTTTGTCTGCAAAGCCAAAGGACTCAAGCTCTATTCCCCAGGACCCACGTTAGCCAGATGTACAAGGAGGCACATGAGTCTGGAGTTCATTTACAGTGGCTGGAAGCTCTGGTGCACCCATTTTCTCCCTCTCTCTCCCTCTTTCTATGTCAAATAATAAATAAATAATTTTTTTTTATAAAAAAGAAAGGATGCATCCAATAAATCACATTTGCAACCTTGTCATATTTCTCAAGTTTTAGATTCACTTGTCAGGGAAAATTTGAAAAATATATTACTTAAGAGGAAAGTCACTTACTTTGTTGCTGTGTTGACAAAGAATAAAATTAATCCCAGTGGAAACAAAGAAAGTTTGATTTACTTTTGGAACACTGGGCTGACAAACATGGCGAACACAAAGTTGAGTAACCTCAAAATCTGCTCTGAGATTGGATAAGAGAGTGGTTATACCAAAAGCTTGGTATTGCAAGGGGATGGGTAGTTATGTCACTTGCTTGTCAGGAACTAGGGTAAGTGCTCATAAGAAACAACTTATCCTATAAGAAGGATTGAGTGGGCTCTGATATCCTAGATGATTTAGAGGGAAAGGGGATTTTTACAACTGTGTGACAAAAGCTAGAGAATTTCAGTTTGTCCATGTCTATGTGTTAAAACACGCATCTTCACAAGTATGGTACACAGCCTGAGTCAAAGGTTAAACTTACAGATGTGCCTTTATTTAACAATATTTAACAATAGCCTTTCAGTTCCATTTTAAGTGTCTCAAATTAATGTTACATTTTGATTTTTTCCCTAGACACTTCCCTTTGAAAATAATTTATTTTAATTCAGGAAACTATTGATGATGAGCCTAAGAATTGGAAAAAAAAAACTCCTACTTTGCGAAGATAGATCTGTCCGAGGAAACTATTACCCTCATTGTAAATGAACTTATCCCACATAGACATGTCCTTTAATGGAGAGTAGATCTAGCAGCTGTGATGATAGGACAAATTTGGGGGTTTTAGGTTGTATTTGATCAACAGTATGGTGAATAGCCTCAGGGAAAGTAGAAATAGTTGTAATCTGGGCTGGAGAGATGGCTTGGTGGTTAAGGCACTTGCCTGCAAAGCCAAAGGACCTTGGTTCGATTCCCCAGGACCCACATAAATGAGATGCACAAGGTGGCACATGCATCTGGAGTTTGTTTTCAGTGGCTGGAGGCCCTGGCACCCTCATTCTCTCTCTCTCTTTCTCTCCATCTGCCTCTTTCTCTCTCACGCTCTCAAATAAATAAATTAAATTAATTAATTTGTTTTAAAGAAATACTTGTAGTCTGAGAGGTTAACAAGTGGGCTGACAGCAGGGCGGGGGAGACGGTGCGATAGGTGATAGTGCTGAGCAAGCTTGAGGGCTGCGCAGAACCTGAGAAGACCCGGTACTGCCCGGGGGTCCTCAGCACCCACGTGTGCACCACCGTGCTGGCTACATGAGGCATCAGGACAGATAGACATCAGTGAGATGACAAGTACCCTCAGAGATGCTGCCTAAGGAAAAGCCAACTTAATATATAAATGCATGGTACCTAGGGTGTTTTGCAGTTCATAACCCAGTAAGAAAAACAGGCAAGTGAAAGACATCAGAAGAGATTGCACATTGGGTTTAAAGCAGAGAGGAGCTAGTATGAATTAAGAATGAGTAAAACTCAGGTCCAATCTGAATAAAAATCACTCCCAAAGGAGCTTCAAGAGTTAGGGGAGAGCCTGTTAGTTTATTTGAAGGCAAAAGTCTCATTCAACTCAACTCAGTTTTGTTTAGCCTGAAACAAAAAGTCATGGACACACATCGCTTTCTCTTATCACTTTATACAACATTTGGTCTGACACAAATTAATTGATTTTCTCTTTTTCTTTGAGATAGAGTCGCTGTATCCTTGGCTGGCCTGGAACTGACCGTGTACTTCAAATTCAAGGCAATCTTCTTCCTCAGTCTTGAAAGTGCTGGAATTGTGGACTTGAGCTAAAATGTCCAATATTTGCATTAATTAATTCCCATTCTGCCTGATTTGGTTGGAAACTTTGTGAATCTATTAATTTTTTCATTGGAGCTTTGGAAAATCTTTTCCCATCCCAAGGTCTTTGGAAAGCTACCCTCATCAGGGCACTTTTCATCTGTCACAAGAACTTCCTTGAATACACACTGTAGAATCATAGTTCTCTGTAAAAGCTCCCCAAAAGACATAGATATTGGGCAATTCAACTATAGACAAGAACTTAAATAGTCCTAGGTAAATAATCCCTGATATGATTACCTTCACAACTGACAAGTGCTACTTCTTTATTATGTCATAGTTTACTGTTACAACCATGACTGGTAATATATCTCAAAGCCTATGAAGTCTCTAAGAATCTCATACAATTGAAAAACACATATTAATAGCATATCAAGACAAATGCATGTCTAATATGTGTTCTTTGGATTATCAGAGGCCATATCAAAGTTAGTTAGAGGTCAAACTATATTTTAGATTTTTGTCTTTAGAAAGTTTGCTAAGTATATCAAAGGTTTATAGCATTCAGTTAAATTGAATAATTGTAAAACAGTACTAAGTTAATAAAAAGTCTTTAAAAGCGTTGTGGTGGTTTGAATTATATGCCCTTCCACCAGTAAACCCATGTGTTTTGAATGCTTGGTCCTCAGCGGGTGGTAAATTGGAAAGTGGAGCCTTGCTGGAGTAGGTGAGTTGATGGGAGCAGAATTAGTGTGTGTTACAGCCAGCACCCACTTTTCAGAGCTCAGCTCACTGTCTTGTGACTTTCTACCAGCTGTTATGGCAAGAAGTGATGTCTAGCCTCTGCTCTGCCATCCTTTCCCTGCCAAGGTAAAACTTTCTCTTGAGATTGTAAGCCAATAAACACTTTCTTCCTGGGTTGGGACACTTGATCAAACACAGCTGATGGGAAGAAAATATTTAGTTTGGCTTACAATCTTAAGAGGAAACTTTTTGATGGGGAAAGCATGGCACAAGCAGAAACTGGACATCACCTCCTCACCACAACAGGGGGAAAACGGCAGCAGGAGAGTGAACCAAGGTCTGGCAAGGCAGTCTGGCTATCGCACCCTAAACAGAGCCCAGAAATACACCTTCTTCAGCAAGACTTCACCTCTCAAGTTGCCACTGGCTGGGGTCCAAGTATTCAGAACACACGAGTTTACAGGGTATGTCTGATTCCAGCCACCTTACCTCCCACTGCTTGTTTTTGGTTGGTGTTTTGTTCCAGCAACATGAAGGTAACTACAACAGGCATAAAACATAATAAACTACAGAAACTGTGCTTTCTAGTCTGGCCACTTAAAAGGGAAAGAGGACATTTTGCAATTTCCCATTAAGACCCAATCCATGCTCCAAGAAAAGTTTAGCATTTGAACTCAAGGTATCAAACTTTAGCTTCATGCCAGTATAGTGTTGATTTCAATGCACAGCCTCTACACTTTTTTTTTCCAACTTGATCACTTGTAACATCTTCCATATATCTATTCCTTTCCATGATTATTTTAATAACCTCCTCAAACCCTTCATTGCCCAGCCCTTAGCCTCTGTCTCAATTTCCTTCTCTTTTTTTCATCTGCCCTCACTTCTTATTTTTTCCTCTTTTCCAATAGTTATTTTGCTCTACAAAAATAAAACAAACAAACAAAAAAGCTTACCTTCTTTTTCTCTCAACAGAAATTCACCAGTCCATTTCATGCTTCCCTTTCTTAAATACATCTTTTCCTAACATACAGGGCTGTTTTGTTATTTTTAGTTTTAGTTACCATACATTCATCTTTAGCATTTTTATCCACTGTTCTGTAGAGTAACATCATTTTATAATTTTTAGAACTATTGTACTTTCTCACAGAATAAGGTACATTTGGAATCAGACCCTAATACATTTGTCATGCAGTATATATCTATTTATAAGCAAGTGTCTTCAACTTCTGAGCCATCTCTTCATCATCTATATATGTATTTAAATATTCATAACAACATGTAGAATATAAAAAGACTTGCCAAAGTAAATCAACATTAAGCTGATGATTAGTAATTATTGTTTTGATATTTAACTTCTATAAAGGACCTAGATATCTAGTGAATTTTTTTAATTTTGTATGACAGGACATCAAGTAACAGAGCAAGATTTTTGACACAAGGAGAGGTATTTGCAAATTTTTATTTTATTAAAATGTATAAAATTTTCTTATTCTCAACAATTATTGTAACCAAACACAATGGGTTCAGCTCTTCATGATGCAAAACTAATAAGCACAGCCAGGATATAAAGGAGTTAAAGACATATATTACTAGCAGCAAATAAGGAATGCATTAGAGAGAATTCTCAAAGTAGGGTTTCCCTGAGCAAAGAAAACAAAAGGGCTTTTATTGGGGAAAACAGATATATTGCCATAAGAGAGATTAATCATTATATGTAGAGGTGGGCAAATTCTTAAGTATACTTACTTCAAGTTCATGCATCACAAATGCAAACAGTGGTGGATGCAAAAGCTTTTTGGCAGGGAATTCAGTGTTATAACAAGCAGTTTGCTTTAGGTCACATAAAAAAAAATAGATCAAAGGGACTCAGTGACTTGGCCTGGCTCTTTGTGCTTCCAGGGGTGGGGTGGGAGTGTGGACACAGAGTCCCATTTCCAGGTTATTGGTTCCTAGATAAAAGAATTTAGAAACAGATGAAGGGGAAGCCCAAGGACAGATTTTTGAGTCACAGAGAATGTCCTGAGTAACAGGGCAGGCAAGGTTGGGATCTTGGCAGCTGCTAGGAAGAGGGTGATGGAAAGAGGAAGGAGCAGAAAAATTTTATTTTGTGAGTTAGAAGTATGAACAGCAGTTTCTGGGGAGGAAGCCACATTTATGTTAAAGATTTTACAGGGCTGTTTGTTTAGAACTTCTGTGGTTGTGGATAATTGGAATCTTGCAGACCCTCAGCCAAATTATCTTGTCATCTCTTTATTCCTCTTCATAGCCATTAATTGCCCATGGCTGTTTCTGAATTAACATCTTTGTAACTGTCAGGTAAATCCTTTTAGAATGTATTAATGGACCATTACCATCCACCATCTTGCCTCTCACCTTGAGCATATTCTGGAAAAACTGGGACTTTATCCTACACAGGTAAATCCAACTGGCTACTTCCTGGAGTTTGATGGCCATTGGCATTCTTAATAAGACTAAGTAGGTTTCCTTGCAAAGGAGCTCAAGCCATCACTTGAACTATCTGTAAGTCTTCAGGAATATTAGGACTCCAGCCAGACGCAATGAGAATCCTGGTCAGGGACTGGCGGGATGTTTTGTTCACATGTTATTGGATTGCTAGCTGGCCTTGTCACAAACTGGTAACATGTCATATGGGGACAGGAGGTTCTGAACAAAAGGACAGAACAAAGGTTAAAAGTGGTGTACTCAAAGTCATTCCAAAATAAGTTAGCCGTAGTTAAGATTTAGATGGTGTTTACATTCTTAGTAAGGTTAATTGTAACAAGTTATATCAAAGTTACCAGGTCTCCTGGTAGAATTTGGCTATGGTCCACTTTTGAGTTTCTTTGGCCCATTTTACTATTCCTGAGGACTGAGGCTTTCCAGGCTGAGTGTCATAAGTAGTCCATTCCCAGTACAAAAGTCACCATTGGCATTTCTTTGGAGTTGAAGGCTAGCCCATTGTCACTCTATAAAGTCCAATGTGACTCAAATCTCCGAATAACATATTTTATAGGAGATTTTTAGTCACTTCATTGGATTTTTTGTGCACCGGATTTTTATATTCTAATAGGGCAGGGCTTGCCTTGAAGAACCATGTCTTGAAGGTGTCAGTGAACACAAAAGATATTTGAAGATACTTGATGAAGCCTCCTCTGGTACTTTATTTGCATATCTCTCCAGCGTATGTTTCTCTCTTTTGCATTGGCTGTAGCAGAGGAGGTGGTTTAATTACTGGCCCCATAACACTGAATTGATACAGTGAGCATATCTGAGTAACACAGGTTCCCTGCCCCATAAACATCTACGGTATTAACTGATTAACCATCTTTCCCTGGATGGTAAGGCTCACAAACCCTCTAGCGATCTTTCACTGGAGGCCTGGTGGTCACCCAAGGACTCTTTCCGTTTCTAACCATCCCTCAGAATTTTGACCAAATCTACCTAGGCTTTTCTCTTGCCTCATATGTGTACAGGTTTTGTAGAAAGCTAAGGTCCTGACAGACGAGGGGGCAGTGCCTAAGAGGGGTGTTGGTGAGGCTGCTTCCTTTCCTACATTGTTAGCAAATTTATTTTTGTAATTTGAATGTCTCTCTGATGTGGTGTGTGTGTGTGTGTGTGTGTGTGTGTGTGAGAGAGAGAGAGAGAGGGAGGGAGGGAGGGAGGGAGGGAGAGGTATGCACGTGTGTCTTGTGCACATCACGCAGAGGAGAATGCTGAGCATTCCATTAATCTTTTGTTTGGTTTCTTTAAAATGGAGTCTCTCGCTGGATTTGGAGCTGCTGTTTCCTATCAAAGTAAATGATCAGCCAGCCCCAGCTGCTCCAAGCAGGGATGCAGTAGTGCATGACCATGCCTGATGTTTTTGTATGGGTGCTGGGAGTTGAACTCACATTCTCATGCTTGTGCTACAATCACTCTTAACTGCTGAGCCCTCTCACCAGCCCTAAGAATCTCTTATTTGATGTCTTATATAGTGTATAATAGCCAAATGGAGCAGGTTGAGCATTTTTTCTCATATTTAACATGGGAAATTATTATTATTATTGTTTTCACAGTTGGAGTTCTCTTTCTTTCCAAATCACAGCATGGGCATCTAGCAATGTCTGGAGTCAGTGCTTCTGGGATGAGTATGTACTCCAGCTAGTGGATGGATTTGAGGCTTGTTGGACAAGACCTGATACCTTCGACCTGCTAAAAAAGTAGAAAGTCGAGGACTGGATAGATGCTTTAGTGGTTAAGCACTTGCCTGTAAAACTAAAGGACCCCAGTGGGAGGCTCGATTCCCCAGGACCCACATTAGCCAGATGCACAAGGGGGCGCACATGTCTGGAGTTCATTTGCAGTGGCTGGAGGTCCTGGTGCATCCATTCTCTCTCTCTCTCTCTCTCTGTCTATCTTTGCCTCTTTCTCTATCTGTCACTCTCAAATAAATAAATAAAAAATAACAACAAAAAAGAAGTAGAAAGTTGAAAATAGGGCTTTTTTTGCTGGTGAGGAGGCTTCTTTGAGGGGCTAAAAATTGAGATATAATATAGATATTATATTAGAACTCCCTCACTGAGATAAGTTCTCTGAATTCCTTATTCAAAGCATTATCATATAGATGATATTGTAAGATCTTAAGATTCTAGCACAAGTTTAATTGGGATGCTCAGATGGATTTCTCTCTGGAAGTGTACTTGTATTGGATTTCTCTCTGGAGGTGTACTTGTATGGATTTCTCTCTGGAGGTGTACTTGTATGGATTTCTCTCTGGGGGGGTACTTGTATGGATTTCTCTCTGGGGGGGGTACTTGTATTGGAAGGGGTTAATATGCCATGGAAGAGCACCGTGGGGTTCCAAAGCCAAAGAAAGGCTGTAGTTCTGAATATCAAAGTGAATTCCTTACTTTGATAGGTTTTCAGGGAATGGGGACCGTTTCATACCATGTAACCCAGCCTACATCCTAGGAGCCATGCAGGTACTGGATCAGGTGAGGGGAGAGTTGGCTGAGCCACTAGGAAGGTCCGACACCATAACTTAAGTGGCTTTGCGAGCCTTTGGCAACAGGGGCTCATCCTGCTTTCCTCTTCTGTCTGGACTTCTGGGCAGCAGAAGGGAGGGAGGTTGGGCCTGTTTTATGCTGTGCTCGTATCAGCAGTGGGGAAGATAGCTTTGTTAAGCAAAGGCTGCTCCGGGTGGACCTGGCCACCTTCTTCCTGAGTGGCAGCATCCGTGTTCTGTCAGATACCATCTCTGCACCCCCGTGGAAGGACTGTGTGAATGCACTGTTGAGTAATACATCATTTGTTATTCCATTCACATACAAACAAATAGGAGAGTCTATATGTGAGTATATAAAAGAAGGTGTTGTGGCAGTCTGCATACGATAGTGTACATGTATGGGCCCATAGACTCAGGCGCTTTATTAAGACTGAATTTGCAACGGCAGCCCCTAGCAGGCAGATTCTTGTTACTGGGTGGTGTGTAGCAGTAGAAAGCACTTTGAACTCTGGTGGTTCCTGCTTGCTCGCTTCGGCGTTTGCCGGCTGTTTGGTGGTTTCCCTCTACGTGGATCTACGAAAGAAACACACTTAAGGAAGCCAGCTTCCCGATGGCTAGCCCTAATAGTGCTAGAAAGTGCCGCATGAGCTGCTGGGGGAAAATGGCCACCATTGTTGTGAACAAACAGGGGTTCCTGCTAGAGACAAAATCAACCAACCAGACAAAATGTATGCACCCGTGCAATAATAGTGACATTCAGCCTAGGTGGGCAGCCGGTGTGCTCTGTGGTTGGATAAGAGACCTATTCGATGGGAAGCCAGTCATACCTGGTCCTGGGAACCAAGTCCGAAACCTATGGAAACAAGCGTCATGGCCTCGAATGAGAAGCTTCCACTATTTGACCAAAATAGAGAACATACCTATCAAATCTCTCTCTCTTTTTATTTATTTATTTATTTTGCTTTTTCAAGGTAGAATTTTACTGTAGCACAGGCTGACCTGGAATTCACTATAGAGTCTCAGCGTGGCCTCAAACTCAGAGCGTTCCTCCGACCTCGGCCTCTGGAGTGCTGGGATGAAAGGTATGTGTCAGCATGGCCGGCCAAATCCTTCTTAACTAGCTATGCCTATCCCCTTTAACCCATGCTGCTCTCACTCTGCCTTGGAGAATCTGTTTTCTCTTTTACAGAAGGCAGCAAAGACTCGGGAAAACCAAAACCCACCAACATAGCTGACTCCATGCCATGAGCCGAGCCGCCTCCTGCATGTGCGCCAGGGTCAAGGTGAACCCACAGAGGAGCTGGCGAGTGAAGCACAGGTGCTGCTCTTACGTTGAGCCTGACAACCTGAGCCAGGGAGACGGCGATAGACACTGAGGACTCTCAGACTGAATCAGAGCAGGAATCCAGGAGCTGCTGAGAGCCGAACGCCGAAGCAGACTTATTACACACCATCCAAGGCTCAGGGAACGCTACGTAAGTGGGGGTGGGGGAACTGCAAGAGGCACAGGGCGTGAAGGCGCACCCGCAGGCGCTGCGTCCTCCCACGATGACTGACTGCTGCTCTCAGAACACATAGCCCATAACCCCACTGAGGAGGGGCTTCAATGGAATGGGGAGGGCATGATTTGATGACACAACAAAGTTTGTAATAAATTAAAAAAAAAAATTAGCCAGGTGTGGTGTTGCACGCCTTTAATCGCAGCACTCGTGAGGCAGAGGTAGGAGGATCGCCATGAGTTCAAGGCCACCCTGAGACTCCATAGTGAATTCCAGGTCAGCCTGAGCTAGAGCAAGACTCTACCTTGAAAAACAAAAAACAGAACAAACAAAAATTTAAAAACGAAAGGGAACCAGCTTCTTCCACCATTGATAGAACTTTCCCTAAATTTATAAGCTGAAATGAACCCATTCTTCTCAAGAAGTGTGTCTGGTTAGTCGTTTGTCCCAGCAACATGGAGCTGACTACAGCAGGTGTATGTAGAAGTTTCAATGTAAGAGTGTGCATATAGAAGGCATTTTGGGGTCTAAAACAGTAAATCACTTGGTCTCTGGAGGTATTTGGGCCAAATAGCACATGGATTTGGAAGAACGGGCTGTAATGGAATGAGTGCCTCATTGATAGCCCTTAGATCTCTATCTGATATTATTAGTTTGAATTCAGTACAAGAGGAATAGGAGTATTACAAGGAGAATGGCAAGGTTTAATTAAACCCTATTAAAAAAGAAACTGATCTGTTAAGGACTTTATCCTGGTCTCATTTCAGATTTCACTGTGAGCAATGGAGGGGAAAGGGGTGTGCTGGCTTTGGCTGGATTTGTATTAGCTTGATTTGATTAACCCTGCCCTCCGGGGAGCTTGATTTTTGAACTGCCTTCAAGATGCTTCTGTAGTCTTGATCTACATCTATTTGCATACTTATTGTTATTTGAACGTTTGCATATTCAATAAGAGCAGGTTGTTAGAATCCTTGATAAGGGCCCTCCAGATTTAATTTTCTGAAAAGAATCCCAACCCGAAAGTGGTTGGGAACTCTACAATCACTGAATATTGTTGAAATATTAGCTGATTTTCCCAAACAAGAAAAGTGTGAGGCAAATCTCTTCACTTGGGCCTTTCCACTTATCCTCACAACCGTGCAAGATTTGGAGAAGGGACCAGGATGAGAGCCGATCACAGAACTCATAGCCTGGGTGTTGAGGAGGAAGTGAGTTGACTTCCCCACATATGTCCAAGGTTATCTACGGCCCTGCTCACAGCCCATGCGTCTGGAGGACTTCAGTTGACTTATCACTGGCAACTTTGATGTATGAAATACAGAAACCCAGTCATGTTCCCACCCCATTGTCCTGTCTTGTCACCTCTCCCCCGCCCTACACATCCTGAGGACCCTTTCTCAAGGTCATCCTCCCTCTCATTCCTTTTGTCCTCTGCTGTCCTTCATGGCCAAATGGTGATGAGCTCAGGACAGTGCAGTGCAGGCCCTGTGGAGATACTGGTAAGCACTGAAGAGCCCTGAACGCACCAATCTGTTTATGTGTTCGTGCAGGGATAGCAGTGCCCCAAAGTATGCCTGTGTGCTCTGTGCCCTCACAATCTCCCGCCTCCTCGTCTGCAATGTTCCCGAGCTTTGGAGTTTGTGGTTAAAAAAAAAAAAAAAAAAAAAAAAAATCTCCTTTAGAACTGAACTCTCTGCGTTCTCTTATTTTATGCTTTGCTGCATTTTGAGCTTCTTCAGCGTCTGGTGCCAGGAGATGCTCTTCTTGAGTGGGAGGCAGGAGGAGGCACAGGGCACCGTTGGCAGCATCAGTCAGACATTGCCAGCACAGGCCCCTCTGGGATTTGTCTTGGCTGCCTTTGGAATTGGGTACAGTCTTGCTTCCAATGTTCCATTTGTTTATGAACAGGATGTGGTATCTGAAGCTGTGACCACCTTTGGCGGTACTCATTCCTCTTTAGAAGGGAATCTCTTGGTCTCTGCTTTGATATCTGCCCCGTCATTTTACCCTTGAGCCTCCCACGCGTGCTCTTGACCTCCCTACAAACACATGGGAGATGCTGTGCAGGTGCCTCCTACGTCTCCCGACAGGAGCTCCTGGATTCCCACTTCCCACATGCGCATGACTCTGTTCTAGCTTTCCTTCCCAGATCCCAACCTCCCTTAAGTAAACACCACAATTTGTGATTTTCCCCTCAATAAGCTTAATAATTCATAATTTATCCTTCTTAAATCCATCTTTATTAATTCTTTGTTAAAGATAGGACAGAACCCAAAACTAGTGGTCCATAAATTCCCAGAGACTCTCCTGAACCCAAAAGTCGTACATCACAAGAGCTGAGAAATTCCTGTATCGCGTAGGGCCTTAAACTATGGATTTAAACAGGGATGTGTTTCCCCCAGGTCCTTCCTCTCCGACTCTCAAAATGTACCTGTTTGTTCACGCATATTTTGAGTGATTTTACTAAATATCGAACAGTTGCTGTAGTATCAGTTCCTACAAGCTGCCCCCTTGACAGGGCCAGTGGGGACCGTGTTCACCTCTTGCTGGAAGGCCGCAGACTGCATATGGTTTGGGCTGTCAACGGTGGGGCGGCCCTCCGAATACAGAGATGGTTATCTGGCCTTCAGCATGACAAAGGAAAACTAGCAGATCCTTATATAGCTCAGTCGAATGTGATGACTGCATCTTGGAGGTCCTCTGCAGATCACCCAAGATCCTCAGAACAATTTCCCACTCTTTGCAGCCAAATCTCACAGTCCTTTGTCCCTCTGCTGCCACCTCCTGGAGAGAACAGTGAAGGTTGGCGCGGACAACCACGCGCTCCAGGCTGAGGACTGATGAGTGGACTGGAGGTCCCGAGGCGCACTGGCTCTCTGCTCTTCGCCAGCACGTGCTTTTGGCTACCGATTTTTGACCTTGCTAGGGGAAGCCTTGGTCTATGTAAGCTCTAATGTTAGACATTTTCCAACGGATTGTTCTTGACGTATTTTTTTTTTTTTCCCTCTTGAAGCTATAAAGTCTTCTGGACCTCTGACCACTTTCTTTGCCTTTTACAAAACAAATTTAGCTTGGGCGCAGTGATAATTTTGGGGTACGTGTGCGTGCATGAGTATGTACCTGGAGGCCAGAGGTCAGCATCAAGTGTCCTTAATCAGGAGGGTCAAAACCTTTTATTTGAGACAATGTCTCTCACTGGCTTAGTACATGCCTGGTTATGTCGGGATGGGCTCAGGGATCAAACACAGGTCTGTATGTATGTGGCATGGGGTGGTTTGATTCAGGTGTCCCTCATAAACTCAGGTGTTCTGAATGCTAGGTTCCCAGCTGATGGAGATTTGGAAATTAACGTCTTCTGGAGGGAGTGTATTGTTGGGGGTGGGCTTATGGGTGTTATAGCCAGTTTCCCCATGCCAGTGTTTGGCACACTCTCCTATTTCTGTTTTCTACCTTATGTGGGCCAGGAGGTGATGTCCACCCTCTGCTCATACCATTGTTTTCCCTGCTATCATGGAGCTTCCCCTCAAGCCTATAAGCCAAAATAAACCCTTTTCCCACAAGGTGCTCTTGGTTGGGTGATTTCTACCAGCAATGCGGACCTGACTGCAACATGAGAGAAGCAATATGAGCCATCTCCCCAGGCCTCACCGTACTAAAATTTAACCCCCCTTTTTTTTTGGCTGGACCATCTCATCTTCTGACTTACACTGAAGCCTGACTGCGTCTTGACAGTGTTGTTTTTCTTTCCAGGGTTTCCCTCCATGGGTCTTCCTACCATGTGAGCACACAGGCAAGACCAGTGTTGATGGAGACTGACTGAAATGTTCCTGTGGCCTGAGAAACAGGATAAGATACATTTTTTTTTATCCTATGTGTGTTTGAATCAGGATATCTTGGTGTCCTGAGGATCTCAAGTGAAGACTGGGGAGGAAGGAATTCTTCTGAGGACAGCTCTCCTCCACCACCCCACCCATTTAGACAGCTGACAGCTCTTGGTTCTGGTTGTTGCCTGTTCTTTCTAGAACCTTCCTGGCACCTCTGAGTTTCTAGAATTTTCCAGAGACTAGGATGAAATCCTCCTGACTTGGCCTATTCTAATCCCTGCGGCCTTGGCTAATGGCTTCAAACCTGATTGTGTGTGTGTGGAATGGGCTTGGCTGGGGTGTTGATCTTTGTAAGCCTGACTTGTCCCCATCTGGAAGTAGGTCAGATGAATAAAAAAAGCCTACAGAACAACAACCGCTTTGGGTGTGCCGTTACCAGAGGACCACAGTAGCGTCCCACCACCAGCTGTACGGTGTGTATCCCTGGGCTCCACCCTAGCAGACACTTGCGCTTACAGGCCTCTGCTTCACTGGCTCCTGGCAGGATGCGGAGTGTCCGAACCTGTAGATCACAACTCCGCAGGAAGTGAGGGTTGGAGCCAACGGTTCCAGTGGCATCTTCCCTGGCAGCACTTTTACCCCATGTCCCCTGCTCTATCCCTGCAGGGGGTTAAGAGCTCAACTCAAAACTGTGTTGCATAAGAAGGCCCAACAAGGATGGGCGGGTGTCAGCCTTTCTGTGTGCAACTGAGCGTACCAATGCTGGGACTTTGTCTCCACTGGTTCATGGCAGAGCAGGGACAAGAGTCAGGACACGGGCCTGTCCGACCGCACCAGGACTGAAAGAAGGCTGGTGCTATCTCCATGGTGGGGAGAGCTTCCAAACTCATGACCTAGAGGTATAGGAAAGAGGTTGTGGGGAGGGGGTAGAGGTCCGCCACCTGGCATCTGACTCCCAACAATGGCATGTGGGATTTGCCCCTGCTCACATGGGATGGGGACAGGTGTCAAGGGATTTTGTGGTGACTGCTTATTCCAAGGCTCCTCTGGACCTGTGGCAGCCAGCCAGAGATGCATGGAACAAGCATATCACGGGCAGGCTGGAGAGATGGCTTAATGGTTAAGGAGTCTGCCTGCCAAGCTTAAGGTCCCAGGTTTGACTCCTCAGGAACCACATAAGCCAGATGCACAAGGTGGCACATGTGTCTGGAGTTCGTTTGCCGTGGCTGGAGACCCTGGCATGCCCATTCTCATCCTTTCTGTCTCTCTCTCAAATAAATAAATAAATAAATAAAAATAATATTTAAAAATGTTTAAGGACTGGAGAAATGGCTTAGCAGTTACGCGCTTGCCTGTGAAGCGCAGGACGCTGGTTTGAGGCTCAATGCCCCTGGCCCCACGTTAGCCAGATGCACAAGGGGGCGCACGCATCTGGAGTTCGTTTGCAGTGGCTGGAGGCCCTGGCGCGCCCATTCTCTCTCTCTCTCTCTCTCTGCCTCTTTCTCCCTCTGCCTGTTGCTCTCAAATAAATAAAAAATAAACAAAAAATGTTTAAAAATAATATCATGGGATAGAAAAGATGTACATGGCACATGCCCTACCTGTATATCCTACCTGGGAGGGAGCCCAGCAAAAGGAAGAACACCACCACCAAAAACAACCCTTTTGCCCAGGAGGCAGAGTATGGAAACAAAGAGAAAAGTGAAGCAAGATTCAATAAGTGTGTGTGTGTGTGTGTGTGTGTGTGTGTGTGTGTGTGTGTAAAAGCCCGTACTAACCCTATACACGGAATCTCCCCAAAATTCTTAGTCTATGTATGGCTCAAAGATTTGGACCAAGTGAGTCCATTTACATAGCTTCTATTGGGTGTGTGGAATTGTGTTTGCAGTGGGTGGGAGGAACCAATGTTTTTCTCTTCTGCGCCATCATGAGACTTCCCAAGTGTCACACACCCTGGTGACTTTTATTTTATTTCACTTTAAAATATTTAGATGCAAACAAGGAGAGTGACGGGGAGTACGGGCGTCCAGAGCCTTGTGCCACTGCAAAATGAACTCCGGGCTCGTGCACCGCTTTGTGCTTCTGGCTTTACACGGGTACCAGGGAATTGAACCCAGGCAGTCAGACTTTGTAAGTAAGCACCTTTGACCACCGAGCCATCTCCCCAGCTCCCTGATGGCTTTTAAATCTTTTAAATGCTGGTCTTGTCTGTGCCCATGGGATGTGGTATTTGTGGGTTCAGTCTCAAAGGAGGGAATCAGGAACAGCAGTTCAAAGGAAAGCTATAGTAAGAGAGAGGATTTACTGGAATCATGGGATAAAAGGCTCTGTTCTGGCTGAGTTACCAGCAATTCTGATGTGGCAAGGGTGAGGGTGGTTTCCTTTTTATATATGTTTTTCCCTGACGAAAAGTTAAGGTAGTGTATTAAAATATAAGAAAGTTCTACATGGGTTATAAAATAATTAGACATTTTGAAACTTGTGTTTTCCATAACTAAGAATTCTTTAAAGTCTTTTTAATAGTATTTTATTTATTTATTTGAGAGAGAGAGAGTGAGAAAGAGGCAGATAGAGAAAGAGAGAATGGGCATGCCAGAGTCTCTAATCACTCCAAACAAACGAACTCCAGATGCGTGCATGGATCTGGTTTATGTGGGTACTGGGAAATTGAACCTGGGTCCTTTGGCTTTGCAGGCAACTATCTTAACTGCTAAGCCATCTCCTCCAGCCCCTAAAGTCTTTTTTTTTTTTTAATTAACTTTAAAACTAATCAAAGATGTGTTCATCTGGATTTGTGGCACCTTGTTTAATCCATCTCCACCTAGAAACTCTAGCAAAGGCCTCAGGAATTGCCTGAAGGAACTGAGTTAATTCTTGTGTCCTTTGGCTATCTTTTCATTAAAGTTATCCTTAGATTTTGTTCACTTACTCAGAATAGCTTTTTCTTCTCTCATCAGCACATCTATATGCTGAGAAAGATCAGACTCATAGATTCTACTAAGCAATTCAATTCCTTGTCAAACCCAATAGAAGTAGGTTAGACAGACAGGGAAAATGATAAGGACGTGGGAAGGAAAAGGAGCCCAACACCTCTGGGATCTGGTTTAAGTCTCTCACTGGCTGAGTGTCAAGAATTCAAAAAAATTTAACAAAAATATCTCTGTGAACGTTACCTGCATAACCATAATGCTTTCTTTTTATTTTTCAGAGAGTTCTCAAACAAAAATGTTAAACCAGCTACTGAGCTGTGCCTAAGAATAAAACATATGTACCTTTGAGTTTAGCCATACTCTGCTCTCATCTGTGAGGTTTTATTTTTCTGAGAATACTACAATTACAGATTGCATTTAACAGTCAAAATATAGACCTTGTCAGGTGTGGTAGTGCACGCCTTTAATCCCAGCACTCGGGAGGCAGAGGTAGGAGGATCGCCGTGAGTTAGAGGCCATCCTGAGACTCCATAGCGAACTCCAGGTCAGCCTGAGCTAGAGTGAGACCCTACCTCAAAACACATATATGTATACCTTCACATCTATGTATGGTAAGAAATTATTTGACTTTTTTGGACCCATGCTTTTATATCTACATTCCTTTCTCTTCTGTAAACTTATAAAATGTACCCCGTAAATTAGTTTATATTCTCAATTACCAAGAAAAGTGCTCCAAATTCAAAACAATCATAACAAAACATTTTTAATTCACCTTTTTTGTGTGTGAGTGTATGTAGTATGTGTGGCAGTGTGTACATGTGTGTGGTGTATGCACGTGTGTATTGGTGAATGGTGCGGAGACCAGAGGAGAATGTCACATCTTCTCCCTTATCACTCATCCCTGTGTTTTCTTGAGGAGAATTCTCTCATTGTAGCATCAGTCTGGAAGTTGATCTCAGCTCCCTACAGGTATGGAGTTAGAGGGGTGTGCCTTCACGCCGGCCAGGGGCTCCCACTCACGGGAAGTGGGGTCCTCTCAGGCTGGCTTGCTTGTATAGCAAATGTTCTTACCTATTGAGCCATCTCCCCAGCTCTCCCCTTAATCTTTTTAGATCCTTTGGACAATTTAACTTCACAAGACACGAAATTACATAGTAACTATTGTCAAAGCACTGAAGTGTGACTATTAAAACTTTCCTCATCTTGAGCCCCTTAGCCCTGGAATTCTCTTTTTCATTGTCAGTCAAGATCCCGGTTCCACTCAGTGGTACTAGACCCTTAGCTGGAGCTGGAAACAAGTCAGAACCATACCCAAACACAAGCCCACTCTACAATATCAAGCTACCATCAATCACGGGGTATAAGAGGGCCTACACCTATCAAACTGTCTATCAAAAAAGTAAGTGTTATCTCAATTTTCTGGGTGCTAACTTACTCTCCGTTGGAGAATCTGCTTCTCTTTTCCAGATAGATGCAGATCCTAAGAAGAGAGCTGCCCCAACATACCTCAGAAGGGGCCCAACTGAAACTAAGGACAACTGGCGAAATAAGCAAGGGTGATGTTTTCCTGTGAACTGGATACCAGCACAAAGGGGAAGGAGATCAATGCAGAGACAAATCAACTCCTACCAAATCAGAGAGCCAGAGCCTCAGAGGCCCCCAACACCTCAGCACTGAAGCAGACCAAAAATGAACCCAACATGGCTCAGGGAAATCTTGCGGAAGAGGGGGCGGAAAGAATGTCAGAGTTACATGTTGGGTCATGATTTTCAGAGACATTTATCATACTAATAACTGGGGGCTAACTCCACAATGCACGACCCATTTTCAATAATAAGGAGGGTCTAATGGGAGGAGGTAGATCACAGATGAGCCTAAATAATGCTACCAAACTGCCTGTATTTACTGAAAAGAAAACTAATAAATTAAATTAAAAAAAAATTTATATAAATTAAAAAAAAAAAAAAAAAAGATCCCGGTTCCAGGGAGTGGAGGCCTCTGAAAACGAAGTCCCCAAGCTGCCACTTCTGACCCTGTTGGGCTGCGCCTCTGGCTCCTGGGGACACTAAGGGAGTGCTGGCAGTGTGAGTAGTTCCTAACACAGCTTTACTCCTAGGAGTGTGGACGGCTCCTCTTGTCCTGTGGGCTTTGTCCAGGGGATCAGAGAAGAGCCAGTGAGCTTTGGGCACAGTAGAAAATGCATCATTGAGATGGGAAGACGGGTTAGGGTCAAGATGATCATTGGGGCATCTGCAAGAGGATGGTCAGGACATTCAGAGGGGACATCTAACAAGAAATGATCTCAGTAGCACCAACAGGGGGAGGGGAAGGAGAGTCAGAGACATTTGTGACAAGAGCAGGGGTCTTAAGGGAAAAAACAGCTGAAGCCTATTTTAACTTAATTTAATATTTTTATTTGGATTTTAAAAAAAAGTATATATTTTTAATTTGTCAGGGAGAGAGACAGAATGGGTTTGGTGCACCAGGGCCTCTAGCCACTGCAAATGAACTCCAGACGCATGGGCCACCATGTGCATCTGGCTCGTGTGGGATCTGGAGAATCAAGTTTTGTAGGGAAGTGCCTTAACCGCTAAGCCATCTCTCCAGTCCTTCTTTGGATTTTCGATTTTTTTTTTTTAAGTTTATAGAAAGTGTCTGCTAATGTCTGAATTACTGCTTGGAGGGGAGAAATCTGTTCTTATGAACTTGTTTAGAAACTTCTCAATTCCATGGAGCATGGGGGAACCTCCTTCTCTTTGGTTCTAAAACTAGCTGTTGCCAACTTTGCATGCAAATAAACTAATTTAAGGATTTCAGGAATTCTTTATCTTTGCCAGTGCAATTTAAAGTATCAGGTTTCTGGAGTCCGTAAGCAATGGGTTTACATGAGGAGGGTTGTAGGTGCTCATGGTACTGGATGCAGTTTGATCAGAAGGGTTTACCCATCACATTATCTTTGGAATAGGCTATACTTTCCATTTTAGAAAAATTAATTTTGCTGGTCAAGGTGAAGGAAGTTGTGGGTTGGGCTCTGATGTGTGCTGTTTTGAGGGGTGCTCTTGAGGAATTAATGTCGGAGCCCCTCGCTGTATCTGAGGATGGATAGTTGGAGCAAGGGAGGGATGCTGGGAACTCCAGTCTTTTATGAGCCTCACACTCCCTTGCTGAGCAAAAATGATTCCCTGTGACTTGGAAATGGAGTATGCCATAGTGTAAGAGATGCAGCAACTTCAGTAGGCTGTATTGGGCTAAAACACCAAAGTGGTTGCCAGGAATAAATGCTTTGTACAGTGAAGGAACTCGTAGAATCCTCTCTGGTCCGTCAAAATCTAATTGTAAAACTCAAAATGGCCACAAGATGGCAGTAGGAGCTTAGTTATAGTGGATTTGTACCGTGTCCTAAATCTGCTTAATAGAAAAGATAAAAGCTTAAACACAGACTTGAATCTTCGACTTAATGGAAAAGATGAAATTTAAAGTAAAACCTTAATCTTCTGCCTAATGGTAGAGAAGGAATTCTTCCACTGGGAGTGGGAATGTCTAAAGGAACCCCCACACAGGTTTTAGACCATCTCTGAAACAACACTGGGAAGGCTAGCCCAGCAAGACTCATTCATCCCACAGCCCAGAATCACCAGGAGTTCTCAGTGGGCTAAGCAGAGGGTCAAGTCCAAAGAAAACGCCAGGATCCAAGGGAAAGTCACTCTGGAGCCTGTTACCTTAATAGCATAAAGTGCTGACGAATAATAAAATCAAACTAGTTAAGAACAAAGGAAATAAGATTCATTTGGGGCTAATTAGGATAGCAGTTAGGAGAAAACATATTTCCATAGCATCTTAATTGGCTCCAAGGTTTTACAAGATGCTGCCTATAGTTAGTGTTGAAAATTGCAAGGCGTCTGTCTGTTATAGCACTGGCTTGTCAAGAGCTAGAAGGGGCACTGACAAGAATCAAACCATCTTGTTAGAAAGGAATTAAGCATTGGGAATCAGGGATTGTACAAAGGAGATTTTACCAAAAGCCAGGAAATTGCAGTGTGACCCAGTCCAAAGGCTAACATGTGGGTAAGTGCGTGGGTTTAAGCAGCCCAGCTCAAAGGTCTCTGACATGTCTAAGCCCTGATTTTACAGTGGCCTTCTAATTGCATTTCACGTGTCTCAACGCAGTACTACTCCATTTTGATTTCAACCTTAAAGATGGGCATTGCAGCCTGGGAAGGCACAGAGGGAGCTTGGCTGCCTCGTACAGGTGGTAACAATACTTGTGTCCAGGAGACACCCTACTCCTGCTTTGGGTGAGTAGCAACACACCTATTTATAGTCCTAGGAACTAACGCATAGGTGCATGCAGGGCCAGTCTTTAGAGCCCGAGGTATGACCAGCTGTCCAAGGCAGCTGATCTGGTGACTTGAGCATGTGCAGTAGACACAATTTGAAACTGTAGGGACTGGACAATGAATTCACTGACCATGGAGACAGGTGTAATGTGTGATAGATGCAGTGAAGCCTTGGCCTGGGGGTGATGAAGTGTAGGCCTGGAGCTGGAGCATCACCAGGGGAGTGAGACACACGGGCACGTAGTGGTTCTGGCTGCTGTTTGAAGTACAGAGACTAGACACATGGGCTTTCATACCTTGGTGTGAGCAGGGGGCGGGGGGAGGGATCAGCAGTGGGTTTAAGAGCCATAGTGCAAAGCACACGGAGCACAACCCTGCAGCTGGGACCCAGGGGGCAACTGTGCAGAGAGCTATCGAAGCTGCCGGGTTCAGGGTGGAGGCTAGAAGAGCTCTGTGGTGTCAGAACTGGCATCCAGAGCATGAGGCACCAAGACAAAAACTGGCTCTGGGGTCTGGGTCACAACTAGACCACTGTGGAAATGGCTTCTCTGTGGGCAGCGTGGGCATGTATGCAGTGGTCGTGGGCTAGTGATGCAGGAGGCGATGCGGTTCTGTGATCTGGCTCTCTGCGTAAGTGGAGCGTCCATGCAGCGCAGGTTTTCACAGTGGCTCAGAAACTTCTCTTATGCTTATGTGTTTAAACCCATCACCAGAGGCATCTTGGCAGAGCCCAGCTATGAATGAGCTGACTTTGGCCATAGCCAAGTCTGAAGACACAATGATGACCCAGAGTCTGGGCCACTGATGAGTGGCCATGGCTTGTGGGGAAGGGGCATGCGTAAGCTCGGGAGACATTCCTAACGCCGAGGGTAGCGCATCAAGGCTTATGTCTTGGAGAGGGTTGTTCGGCCGTTTACTCACCCCTCAGATTCTACAAGAACAGGCCGCTGGGCAGCACGGTGGCTAACACAGCAGGCTCCCCCTTTCTTCTCACCGTAGCCCTGTGTGGGCATCTAAGTCCATCACGCACTGCGATGGTGCCTTCACGCAGACAACCTTGCTCATTTTGTTCCACCTGATGCCGCACATTCGCCAATTTTCCCTGACCTTTCCTAAGAATATTTTCATTGATAAACATTGCATATGTTGTTTTTCACTCCTCTTGGGAGATGAAGTCTGCTAGCCCCTGTCCTGACAATTTGCTAATGTCATTTCCTTGTAAAATCGTACTCATGTGTGTTTAAACATAACTATATATGTTTATATATAAATATTTTATATATTTATTATTAAAATTTATAAATATATATATAATAAAAATATTAACTATATACCAGTTCCACTCCCACTTACTGAATAATACTAGCTCAGTGTGGCAAGCTATGGCTATTAAAGATCTGTCTGCATGTGTGTTTGATGAATCACTGAACACAGCTGTCATCCTCACATTTGTTCATGGACCCGACACCGTTTTCAATAGGTCAAGCAATTACCCTCCCCTCTTATAATGATGCTTTATGTATGAATACACTTTATCACATGCATTACAGAGTACTTCATTCATTCATCTAGTCACTGAAATAAAACTATTCTCAATAAAGAATTGGCTTAGTATGCACAGAAACTTATTTTGTATATATATATACAAAATATACTAAATATTATATATATTTTATTATATATATAATATTTAGGTATATTACCACATAAATGCAGTGTGGTTATCATAACCATTTGCTGAAATAACATTGTACTCAGCAAATAAACATAGCTTTTAGGAAATTCTATAATATATGTGTCATTAAACACTCTGCTACGTGCACGGTGGTGAGATTACTATATCCAGTCATGGAAGTCACAGAGGTCTGAAATAGCACCATTAAACATGTTTGCATGGGTTTTAACACTTTGTTTTTTTTTTATATTTTATTTTTATTTATTTATTTTAGAAAAAGAGAACAAGCGGGGAGAGAGAGAGAGGGAGGGAGGAAGAGAATGGGCACATCAGAGCCTCTAGCCACTGGAAACGAACAGATGTGTGTGACTCCTTGTGCATCTGGCATACTTGGGTTCTGGGGAATTGAACCTGGGTCCTTTGGCTTTGTAGCCAAGCGCCTTAACCGCTAAGCCATTTCTAACACTTCATTTTATGTACTGAATTATCGTCATCAAATCCATTCTCTGAAATAGCACCCTTTCTCACAAGTATGTGAGGAACATTCTAAGAAACCAAACAAAAATTACTGCTATCATTTTATTATATGCATTAGTGTGATTGTCATATCCGTTCACCAAGATAGCCCTGTTCCCCAACATAGTGACTAATCAGGAGACATGAATCTGACTAACTTCCGTATAGACATTAGAGTTTGGTAAACAGTCATTCACTGGGGCTAGCAGTCTTTACCATTTAATGTGAAATGGTGTTCCAAGAAACATCATGAAAAGCTATGTCACCTAACACTGCACTGCATGCGTTCCATTTTGACTCTGGAATATTCTATTTTCCATGGAGCCTATGAATGGTGTTCTAAGAAACAATTTAGGTATATGCCACTAAGTAATTTACCAAATGTAGCAAATCCCACTCATTCATTAAAACTTTGCTGTTCTCAGTGTGTTGTGATTTAGTATCAGTACATAAACATGTAAGTTTTAGCATTTTGCAATACAGAGGAGAGAATGATTAACAGTCCATGATCAGAAATTTCAGTTTACTAAACATAGTGTGTAAGTAGCATTATTGAGAAAAAATCCTGCCGGGCGTGGTGGCGCACGCCTTTAATCCCAGCACTCAGGAGGCCAAGATAGGAGGATCACTGAGAGTTTGAGGCCACCCTAAGACTACATAGTGAATTCCAAGTCAGCCTGAGCTAGAATGAGACCCTACCTCAAAAAACAAAACAAAACAAAACAAAAAAATCCTTAAAGTCAAAGGTTATATTATATACATTAGAGTGTGGCTATTCACTGAAATAACAATAATGAAATAACATCCATTCACTGAAATAGCAATTTTTCTCCAATAAGTTCTAAGTAGCATTCAGATAAATTGTCGGAAACAAACCTTTCTTATGAACATTTCATTGTTTAGGGACTGGTTTATTACTATGCCATTCACTGAAATGACAGTGGTCTTTATATAAGGTATATTAGGCAAAATGTCATTTCAACTGAAAATAAGAATTGTATATATGGATGTGGTAGACTGTGATACTTTGGTACATGTGTAAACTATGGAATCTATTTCTGGGCTTTAAAACTTTGTTTTGGTCAATGTATATGTTTTGATGCTGGTAAAATGCTGTCTTGATCAAAGGGATTTTAATATATTTGGAAATCAGGGTTCTTCTTTATGGTCAAGATGATTTGGCCATTTGGGATCCTTTGTGGCTCCACAAAATTTTAGGATCATTCCCTATACTTATGGGTGAACTAACAGTAGATTGAGTTGAATCTCTGGATCAAATTTTGGTAGCATAGGCATGCTAACAATATTGATTTTTTTTAATATAAGGTATCTTTCCTTTTATAAGTTTTTCCTTCAATTTCTGTTGACAATATTTTGCAGTTTCCAGTGTAAATACCTTTCACTTCTGCAGTTAAGCTTATTCCTGATGGTTCAAACATTTTGATGCTATTGGAAACAGGATTGTTTTTTTCTTTATTTCTGTCTTAAAAATTGATTACTAGTATAGCTGGGCATGGTGGTGCACGCCTTCAATCCCAGCACTCGGGAGGCAGAGGTAGGAGGATCACCATGAGTTCAGGCCACTCTGAGACTATGTAGTGAATTCCAGGTCAGCCTGAGCTAGAGTGAGACCCTACCTCGAGAAACAAAAACAGAAACCAAAAAATTGATTAGTAGTATAGAAAAGTTATTGGTTTTTGTGTGTTAATTTGTATTCTTAAGTTTTACCCATTATCAAATGTAATGTATACATTTTTGTGTGTGAAATCTTTAGAACTTTCTATGTATACACAATTATGTTGTGAACAATCTGCATTCTTTACTTTCTTTTTGAATGCTTGTTTCTTTCTCTTGCCTAATTGCTCTGGCTTGGACTTCCAGCCCCCTATTAAATTAAGTAGTGGGCGTGGACATGGTGGGGATTCTGGTCTTGTTTCTGCTTATCTGGGAGAAACATTATCATTTTTACTGAAGTATAATGGTAGTTGTGGGCTTGTAATACACAGACTTTATTGTTTTGAGGTAAATTCCTTCTACACCTAATTATTTAGAGTTGTATCCATAGAAATGTTTAATTTTCTCAAACGTAAGATATAACTCTTCATCTACTGGAATGATCATATGAGATTTTTTTTTGTTTTTGTTTTAAGTGGATTTACTGCCAATCTCCATATATATATCTCCTTGATCATAATTCCATTCCATCTTCCTTTATCCCTTTTCTCCTACCCTCTACGTTGAATCCCCTCTTCTTTTCAACTAGTTCCTCTTCTATTTTCATACCATCATTTTTTCTTTTGCTCCTCCATCATCCAGACAACATGTTCAGGGTGCAATCTGCCGGTCTCGGGTGGCAACAGCAGCTGCTGTGAGGCCTCTGATTAGAAAATAGCATTTTAAAACACTCCTGCCCTTCTTTTGACTCTTACATCCTTTTTGCCACCACTTCTGTAATGGTCCCTATACATTGGAGAGTGTGATAGAAATTTTATCTCTAATCCTATCAATATGGAGTATCATATTCATTAATCTGCATATTTTGAACTACCTTTATATTCCAAGAACAAACCTCATTTCATTATGGTGCATTATTCTTTTAATGTGTGATTAAATTCAGCTTGTTCATATTTTGGAGAGGTTTTTGCAACTTTATTCATCAGAGATATTTGTCACTTACTTTTATTTTTTACATCCTTGTGTGGCTTTGGTATCAGTGTTCTGCTGGCCACATAAAATGAATTTGGAAGTATTCTTTGGTTTTATTTTTGGAATTGTTTGGGAATGATTGATATCAGTTGTTCATTAAACTTTCTTTTTTTAAATTTTTTATTTATTTATTTGAGAGCGACAGACACAAAGAGAAATACAGATAGAGGGAGAGAGAGAGAATGGGAGTGCCAGGGCTTCCAGCCTCTGCAAACCAACTCCAGACGCGTGCGCCCCCTTGTGCATCTGGCTAACGTGGGTCCTGGGGAACTGAGCCTCGAACCGGGGTCCTTAGGCTTCACAGGCAAGCGCTTAACTGCTAAGCCATCTCTCCAGCCCTTCATTAAACTTTTGGCAGAATTTAACCATGGCAGAAAATGTGAATCAAAGCATACTTCATTTTTTTCTTAAATTTCCTTTTAATTAGCATACAGAGACTTATAGACATGTTGTCTCAAAGTGGTTTTAATTGGCACTTCCTTGATGTCTAGGGATGTTGAACACTTGTTAAAGTACTTATTGGCCATTTGTGTTTACTCCTTTATGAGCTGCCTATTCATTTTGCTGGTCCACTTTGGTAATTGGCGATTTTCTCCTTCTTTTTTTGGTGCTTAAGTTTTGTAGTTCTTTACAAATTCTAGTTATTAGTTCCCTATCTGACATAAAATTGAAAAAAGATTTTCTAATATGGCTTCTGTACTGTTTTCCCATGTAATTGACTATTTTCTCAAGCTTTAAATATGCAATATTTGCCTTTTCTCATGGTGCTTTATAAGTGAAAGTTGCATAGCACATATAAACCCATGGGAGCATTGTACAGACACCCACATCAGGGCACAACTCCGCCACTGTGGTGAGTTGAGTACTCAGCCAAAGAGGAACTTGCTCAGTCTGTCTTTTCCCAGGGTGCTATGTGCCTACCAGATCCTCTGAAACCATTTACATAGAGCTACTCGAAACTGGAAGCATAACAAGTATGTTTTTCAGCAGCTGAGCACTTTATCACCATAAACATTTTCTAAGTCTTATTCCATGATACTTTCAAGGGTTTCTGAGCATGCTCCATGTAAGCCATTGCAGGATGGAAACAGTACAGAGCCAGACCGTGGAATCAAAGCAGGCTTGCCATATACATCCTATACCCCCCCACACCAATGAGTGGTACATTATAATAAATGGGGTGCTCTCTGTACAAGTCTTTTTACCCAGGGCTAAGGTGAAACCCCAGAGGAAGGAACTGGCGAGCCTGATAACTTTGGGAAGGGTGATGGAGGCAGACACTGAGGACACTGAAAACGCACCAAAGCAGAAGTCCAGGAGCTACTGAGAACTCAACACTGGGAACTCAGCACTGAGAACTCAACACTGAGAACTCAACACCCAAGTTTAACTCAAGCACAGACACCATGGCTCAGGGAAGTTGGTGGAAGAAGGGGTGGAAAGAATGTAAGAGCCACAGGGTGGGAAGACATAGCCCTCCCCACAATGTCAGAATTCTGCCATCACAACTCATTACCCCTGACTACATGGTGGATACCAACAATCCAACTAAGGAGGGCCTGTGGTGGAATAGAGGCAGGAAGAAGGGAAAGGATGCTGCCAACATATGATGTGTCCATACAAAGTTTCTACTTAATAAAAACAAAAATGATTTAAAAACGTCTTTTGCCATAGGGCTTTACAAGAATCTCTGAGCACTGTACCTTTAAGCCATTAAGAAGCTGTGTAGAGCCAGGCATGGCGGCCGATACCTGTCATCGCAGCACTTGGAAGGCTGAGGCAGGAGGATGGCCCCACGTTTGTTGGCCAGAGTGAATTCCAGGCCAGTGCGGGCTGAGGAGTGTGACCCTGCCCCACTCCCCTTTCCCAAGGAGGAAGCTATGTATATCGTGAAAACCTGAATCAAAGCATGCTTATCGGAGGAGGCGGTTTACTCTGTGTTGACCAGATGGATTTAACTGAGACATCTCTGCAGATGTCTTTTTTCTATGGTACTTAAACTGTGCCGGAGCATTGCTTATAGAAGAGGCTGTTCAGAAGCCGTATGTGGAGAGCAGTTGGAGGCCTGGATTGTCAGGCTTCTTAAAAGATGCATTCTGCATGGTATCTTCCCAGTGAATCAAGCACCTCGCCCAACAGAGCACTCTTGGGCCTCTTTCTGTGTGGCCTTGCAATGGCTTCTCACAATGGGACATATAGGCCCTTTGGGTACATTATACAGGCAGCTTTTGATGACACAGTCAGAGAACATGTTGTAAAAGATGATACTTACACTGTCTTTGCAGTTAATCAGATACTTCCCCAAAGCAGAAACTCATACTAAGATGCTATTTTCTATGGTATTTGAAACCAGTTCTGAGCATTTTGCTATGAATTCTTTGGAAGTAGTGTATCTAATTCTAAGTAGCTAAGAAGTAGCATAAACTGCATTCTGAGCCATTTTCTCTGTTAATTGAATCCTTTACCAAACAGAGAACTAATTAAGTCTTTTCTATGATGGTTTCTGGTGTTTTCTTTCTTTCTTTTTCTTTTTTCAATTTTTTGCACATTGTACATTTGGGGCCTTTAAAGTATAAAGCAGTATTAAGATCGTTCTTGGAGAGAAAATTAGAACAAACTTCTGTTTTCCCAGTGTACTGAAAACTACTAATCAGAATCTCACAAGAAAAATATTTCATGTCTACAGACACACCACCCTGAGCATGCCTGATCTTGTCTAAAAATGTCTCCTTGTACGGTATTTTAAAACTTATCAATGAGATTGCTCATGTGGGTCATTTCAAAGCAGTGTATCTGAAGTTCATGGAAATAGACACCAGAGCAAG
This sequence comes from Jaculus jaculus, assembly GCF_020740685.1. Lineage (NCBI taxonomy): Eukaryota > Metazoa > Chordata > Mammalia > Rodentia > Dipodidae > Jaculus > Jaculus jaculus. The sequence goes on along the minus strand of NC_059113.1, from coordinate 8,281,594 downwards.
ATTGTTTACCTCGCCAGGGTTTTAATTCCCTTAGTTATAAAACAGGTGTGATTAAATGAAATGGTTTTAAGGATTATAAACACACTCAGTATAACTGGACTGTTTTATAAAAATACTTTCCCTAACATGAATAAATGTAAGTTTTTAAGAAAAACTGAGAAAATATAAGTACTGTGCAAAAGCAACTTACAAACCAATCAAATATGACGTACTTGCCTATTCATCCTGATGGCTATTGCCCTGGTACAGGCCTCCGTATTTCCCTTTCCTGGAATATTACCACTGCTTCTTAAACTTCAGCAGTCTACATATTCTCCCAGTATATTCCTCCTGAGGCCCCCTGTTAAAGAACACTACACTCTTCTTGGAACCCGGCCATAGCTGACATGGTTTACAGTGGTGTTTGGTTGTCTACATTCAAGGTCCCTTTAACCTGACCACAAGTCATCTTTCCAACTTCGTTTCTAGATGTTTTCCATCGTGCACTGAAGATTTCCTTTCTCTGCTTATGCTCGCCCATTTTCAATACCCGAAGCACCCTGATCGTCTCTGTGAGATGAAAACATGCCCATCCTCCCATCCCTAGGTAAAAGACTAGGCCCACTGTCTAGCGCTCCTTAGGGAAGCTTCGCAATAGTAATACACATTTCACCCTACGCCCCCATGCCCCTCACAACCAGTCAAGGCTTTCTGTTGTACACTAAAGTTCATTATGCAGATACATAAAAACGTTCTGTTTAGTTTCTTACAAATCTCTGATCCTCCAGTTTTTGGCTTTTTCATGCAGCAATATTTTACGTATGTGTCAGTTATAGTTGTTTGCCACATACAGACCTTGATTGTCTATCAAACCCTCTTTTATGTTTCTCTTTCAAATTCATTGTCTAAGGGTATAATGCAAATCCCTTTGTTTTAAGTTGAGCTTTATATAATATCCCATGATGATGTATTTAGATAGAATTTATCACATTTTTGTTACAATTTACACGAATAAAATTCTAGGAATAGGGACATCATTGAAAAGTTGTGGCAAGTTAGTCCAAATGTCTTGATGATGGGCTATTCATTTCTATGTACACATGGTATGTACTGAAAAGACAAATTTAATTTTTTTAAAAAATGTTTTGGCTGCATCTTGAGATCCCGACCTCTGGGATGCAGGCCTGATGTACCAGCTTTCCTCTTTTTCTTTCTTTTTACCAATTAAAAATTTGCCTCACATTCTGTGAGTCAATGGAAAAAAAATGTTTTCTTCATTTTTATTTATTTATTTGAGAGTGACAGAGAGAGAGAGAGAGAGAGAGAGAGAGAGAAAGGGGGAGAGAGAGAAAGAATGGGCGTGCCAGGGCTTCCAGCCACTGCAAACGAACTCCAGACGCATGCACCCCCTATTGCATCTGGCTAACGTGGGTCCTGGGGAATTGAGCCTTGAACCGGGGTCCTTAGGCTTCACAGGCAAGTACTTAATCACTAAGCCATCTCTCCAGCCCGAGAAATTTAATTTTTAAGCAGTAACTTAATTGTTCATGTATCTTCAAATAATGAATTTACATATGTACAATAACATATAGAATTTCATGTCCTTCTGTTTCATGATGATACTATAAGAGCTATTATTCATTGACCTTTTATGTTTCTTGGAAATTCATTAGGAAAATATATGGTTTAGCCATGAATGACAAATATACTTCACAATTATGGCTCTGAATAATTTGCTAAGCACTATTGCAATTTAATGAAATGGGTAAGATGAGCATCTAAATGATGGTGGTATATAATCTGATGTAATATTGAATAAGCTCGTCCATGAAGCAAGTGTTCTGGTTTCTAAGGGTGGCAGGGGGGGCTTTGGCTCACAGTGTGAGAGGATGGTGGGGAGTATGGCAGCAGGAGCCTGAGAAGACCGCTGACGTTGCACCATGGTCAGGAGGCCGAAGGATGCAGGCTGGTGCTCAGCTTGCTTTCTCCCTGCTCAGTCAGAACTTCCCGTCCATGGGATGGTGCTACTCCAACATGATTCATTGTATTATCTGTGGTGGTATGATTCAGGTGTCCCCTATAAACTTAGGTGTTTTGAACACTAGGTCCCCAGCCGATGGAGATTTGGGGATTAACACCTCCTGGGGGGATTGTATTGTTGGGGGCAGGTTTATGGGTGTGATAGCTAGTTTCCCCTTGAAAGTGTTTGGCACACTCTCCTGTTGCTGTTGTCTACCTTATGTTGGCCAGGGGGTGATGTCTACCCTCTGCTCATGCCATCATTTTCCCTTGCCAATGTGAAGCTTCCCCTCAAGCCTGTAATCCAAGATAAACCTCTTTTTCTCACAAGCTGCTCATGATTGGGTGATTTCTACCAGCAATGCGAACCGGACTGCACCATTATCTTTGTCATGTTTATGATACAGAAAAGACATGGAGGCGGTAGCACTGTGTTTATCCTAATTTGCTCATTTTATTCTTACTTTTATAGTTGTGTTCATAACGTCAGTATCGTTATTACCTTGTCTATTAATTTGAAGCGAAGATTCAAGGTGAGGATTAGGACTCTGAAAGCTAGGTCAGCAGAAGGCTTGGGCTTCTGGCTAAGACAATGACATGCGGCCAAACAATCCTTCCAAGGCAGTACAGGGAAAAGCTAGGCAAAAACGCACATTTATTTATTTGCTTATTTGGCTGTGGGCGCTTTTGTTTATTCATTTTCAGAGACTGCAGAGTACTTCCGGGTCACGCTTAGAGAACAGAACGACACCCTGGGCAGAGGTGCTGCTCTGCAGAGGGTGAGCAGGCGCTGTGCCGTTGCATTTTCTTTTAGAAGACTTCTGCTTCTAGGTACACGGGAAGGAGATATGGGCCAGGGTCCGAGAAGAGAGCTAAAGTAGAAAACCAGAGAAATCAGAAACTATTTTGTTTTGCAGCTGAAGATAAGAAGCTTTGAGCTAGGAATGCCTAATGCTCTGATAAAAATGAAGGTCACAGGCTGGAGAGATTTACTTAGTGGTTAAATCATTTGCCTACAAAGCCAAAGGGCCCCAGTTCAATTCCCCTAGGGCCCACATAAGCCACATGCTCAAGGGAGCTCATGCATCTGGAGTTCATTTGTATTGGCTGGAGACCCTGGCATGCCCATTCTCTCTCAATCTCTCTCTGTCTCTCTCTCTCTCTCTCTCTCTCAAATAAACAAATAAATGAAATATATTTTAAAAAAAGAAAATTGAAACAAAAATGAAAGTCATAAAAATGTGCCACAAATTCAAAAGAAATTTCTTTCATGGCATTTCAAGCTTATGTAGATAAGGGACTAAGGTGAGTCAGAACTTTCTTTCTAAAAGGGAGAGCAGATTTTTTTTTAAAAAATCATTTCGCTATGCTGAACAGAGAAAGAAAATCACTCCTAGTACCCATGCAGGAACCAATCTTAATGAATAACACAGGCTCCTTGGTTGGACTCATGGGAGGGGGGTACCTGAGGCATGGTTGTAAACTAGCTTTAGAAACCTTACTGCTATGACTCCAGGTCCCTTCAGACTCTTTAATTTAAGAGAACACTGAGTCTATCAACTGTAGGTTTTCAGATCAAATGAAGGAGTAACGCCTCTTCAATGCAGCTGCATTTAAGCTATATTTAAGACTCAATAAAAAAAAAATCACCATGTTTATCAACATTCAGGATAAAATGACCAAAACAGAATGAATAAATACATTACAAACAAGTATATTCTTTCAGTCACATGTTAATTAGGGAAGTTTGGGATGTCTATTGAATCATGCTAAAGTGTATTTTTACTAGAAAAAATGTGATTTGATATGTGCTTAAAATAAAATATAACAGAGTTCACTGGTAGTGACTTTCCCTCCTATTCTGTGGCTTTACTGTGGGAAGTTATAATTGGGGGAGGGTACCTGGTGGCTAGGAAGCCAGGGACCTCATGCAAACCCTGGTTGCACTCCACACCCTGTCTTCCAGCTTGCTTTTTCTTTTTTCCCCTGAGGGGTGGAGAAATATTTATGGAGGGTCTCATGGCCTTGGCTGACCTTGAACTCAACTTGTAGCTGAAAATGATCTCCACTCATGGTGATCCTCCTACCTCTGCCTCCCAAGTGTTGCCACACCCAGCCAGTTCACTTCTGAACCACCATGTTCTCATTCTCTTAGTCTCCTCACATCAGGCTGGGCTGATTCAAGGGGAGAACACCCCCCTAGACCCTTCTCTAATTTCTTCCTGTCCTCCAAATGACAGGAGCTCTCTGTTCTTTCTTTCTTTCTTTTTTTATTTTATTTTATTTTATTTTTTTGAGGTAGGATCTTACTCTAGTCCAGGCTGACCTGGAATTCACTATGTAGGCTTAGGCTGGCCTTGAACACACAGTGATCCTCCTACCTCTGTCTCCTGAGTACTGGGATTAAAGGCCTGGGTTACACTTTTTTCTATTTCATCTCTAAATCTCTTTTCATGTTTCTTCCAGGCTCTCAGACTGTATGTGGTATCCATTTCCCTTTCACTGGTTTTATACTTCCCTACATATATATGATAATACTTACCCTCCTCAGTTTGGTTTGGCCAATCCTCTGGTTAAATACAAACATAAACTCAGAATTTGGGGATTTGAGGACTCTATTCCTGAATTCCTAACACCCGGTAACTACAGTTCTCAGGCTGTGATGGCAGGGAAGTTAATACGGGACACGGGGAAGAATTCAGGGAGTGTTATTCTATCTGTTCTCAGGGGGCCTGCCAGACCCCAAGGTACACAGGCCTACTTGTTCAAGGGTGCCCTGTGGCTTTTCCTACCCGTGTCTCTAAGTTCAGAAGCTCAAGTCAGGAAGTAGGTAGCAACAAGTAGAAACTTCTTTTATTACATATCTAAAAAATCAAGTTTTTCAACCAGATTTATTAATAAAGAAAAGCTTTCAAATTAATCAATGTAAATTCTGAATCTCACCTATATACTCTTTTTTTCTTGGCTCTTACATTTTTTCTTTTTTTCTTTATTTTTATTGACAACTTCAATAATTATAAACAATATCCCATGGCAATCCTCTCCCTCCCTCCACTTTCCCCTTTGAAACTCCACTCTCCATCACATCCCCTCCCCCTCAATCAGTCTCTCTTTTATTTTGATGTCATGATCTTTTCCTCCTATTATGAAGGTCTTGTGTAAGTAGTGTCAGGCACTGTGAGGTCATGGATATCCAGGCCATTTTGTGTCTGGAGGAGCACGTTGTAAGGAGTCCTACCCTTCCTTTGGCTCTTACATTCTTTCCGCCACCTCTTCTGCAATGGACCCTGAGCCTGGGAAGAAGGTGTGATTGAGATATTGCAGTGCTGAGCACTCCTCTGTCACTTCTTCCCAGCCCCATGGTGCCTCCTGAGTCATCTCAAGGTCACTGCCATCTGAAAAGAGAAGGTTCTTTAACCAAAAGTGAGAGTAGCATTAACATATGTGTGTGAACATTAAGAGATATCACCCATATATTTCTGAGTTAATTTGAAGACAAGAGCTATGCATTCATTATTGGATGTTCACCACCCCCAAGATACTACAATACTTGGGTCACATAATAATAATGTATTACCAATATTATTCATCATTACTGCTAACCAAGACAATAGAATGAGAAATAAAGCTTCCACAAAAAAATAATGTTCATCATAATGGAACTGGCATTTCTCCATCAAAATCTTTAACAATTTTCCATGTTATCATCAAAACAATCACCCCAGAGGTTCATTATCTTCTTCCTGGTGTTAAATGGGTTGAAAATATAACCTTTACTTTTTAAATGCATAATTACAAAAATGGTCACAGTAGAAGAAAATCATTACAAACTAGTGTCCTTGAATGACGTGTGAATTGTTGTGTGGGATGAATCTGCATAACTGGCAGCTCTGGGCTTCCTAAATCTCCTTGGCAGAAATAGTGTCTCGATTGGTTTTCCAGAACCGGATGACAATGTTCTTAAATAAAATTGTCACTAAATTTCTTTTCAAATTCTGACTGCATGATGGAATAAATATTGTCTACTGAGACTGGCTGTGAAGGTAAGTATTTCATGACAGATAATATATTTCATATGCAAATGTTTTGGCCTCTTTTTATGTTGGAAACAAGGAAGGAAAATTTTTGTTATCTGTTTAATTTAGAATGCACTATCAAGTTAGATGCATGAGGCCTTGAAATTAAATAGCTATGTTATAATATCATACTATTAAAATGGCACATTTTGTGCTGAGGACAACTCAGCAACAATATGCTCATTTCAGTAAGCCTGAAGTAATGCCAGAAGAAATATATTCCATTAAGCATGTACAAATCTGTGTGTAAGCACATTCACATAGGCACACATTTATGCCTTGGACTGACACATCTTCTATGACTGTGGTGGTTTGATACAGGTGTCCCCCATAAACTTAGGTGTTCTGAATGCTAGGCTCCCAGCTGATGGAGATTTGGGAATTAACACCTCCTGGAGGGAGTGTATTGTTGGGGTGGGCTTATGGGTATTATAGCCAGTGTCCCCTTGCCAGTGTTTTGCACACTCTCCTTTTGCTATTGTCCTCCTTATGTTGGCCAGGGGGTGATGTCCACCTTCTGCCCATGCCACCGTTTTTCCCTGCCATCGTGGAGCTTCCCCCTCGAGTCTCTAAGCCAAAATAAACCCTTTTCTCCCTAAAGCTGCTCTTGGTCGGGTTATTTCCGCCAGCAACACAAACTTAACTGCAATAGCAGTCCTGGTACCAAAATCTGTATTCGTCAGGGTTTTCTAGAGGAACAGAGCTGCTAGAATGAATTATATTAAAAAGGGAATTTATTGGATTAGCATATGGTAGTCCAGTAGCAGTTGTAGGCCTGAGAATCAGGAACCCGGTAACTGCTCAGTCCTCCTGGTCAGATGCCTCAGCAGTCCCTGTCCTGCACTGCTGGCCTGGAGGCTTCCTGACATGTCACTGGTTTTCAGTCTATGCTGGTCTTCAGTCCTCACTGGAAGGCAGCGAGCAGCTCTGGCAGCCAAGTGTAAGGAAGAAAGAAAGGGCTGTTTTCACCCAAAGCTTCCTTATATAAAAGTTTCCCTCTGAGAGAGGCCGCCCGCTCAGGGGAAGGGCTCACTCTGGGAAAAGGACTTCCTCCTTCAGTTAATCCTTCCTGAAAGCAACCTCAGAGAGACACCCCAAAGGGATTTCTGTGGATTACTAAACAGATCAAGTTGCCAACACCTTAACTATCACAACAACTAAAAACGAAATCGTCATACATTTTACTATGAATATTCCCAAGTCTCTTGAAATACTAGGAAATTTTAAGTAGTTTTTAAAACATTTTTCTTTTTTAAAATATTTAAATATTTTTATTTTTTATTTATTTGAGAGAGAGGAGTGACACAGAGAGAAGCTGGTAGAAAGAGAGAGAGACAGAGAGAGAGAGAAAGTGGGCACTCCAGGCCCCCCAGCTGCTGCAAACTAACTCCAAATGCATGTGCCACTTTGCACATCTGGCTTTCATGGGTCCTGGGGAATTAAACCTGGGTCCTTCAGTTTTGCAAGCAAGCACCTTAACTGCTACGCCATCTCTCTAGTCCTTAAAAACTACTTTTATTCATGAATATAAGGTAATTATATTATAATTCACCCCCATTATTTTCTTCTCCTTAATCCATTCTTTCCGACTAATTCCTTTTCTACTTTATTAACTTTTTCTTTGCCCTTCCCCATCACCCATGTTGAAATATTGATGAACTGAGTAGTGTTCAAGTCTAGTGGAAGTAATGTCAGCCTTTATGAATGAGGTGGTGAAGGACCAGCCATTTCATGTCTAGAAGATTGCATCCCAGAGTACTCTTCCTGATCTTCTGGCTCTTACATTCTTTCTGGTCCCTTTTTTGTAGGCTCACCTTGAGTTTTGGGGCTGTTATAGACATGTTTCCTTATACTGAATGGTGACTTATTCTCAGCAGTTTGATGAGTTTTGAGTCTCCTCCAAAGTTATCACCATTTACAAATAGAACTTTCTCTGATCAAACATAAGGTAGGCACTAATCTATAGCCATAAACATAAAATAAATATTTAGGGGAAATTTTTATTTTTTTTTTATAGTTTGTTCCATATTGCCCACCAAACTTTGTGCCCTTAGAAAGGCAGAAAAGTAGTGGATTATAATTGTTTATACTGCATGCTAATTCAGCCAGGCACATTGGCATCTGGTTTTAGCTATTCCTCATGGTTCACGTGCATTATGAGTAGACCTCTGAAAGTGTAAGAACTCATAGGAAAATAAGACGAGTATCTGGTGTGCTTCAGCTGAGAGAGAGAAGCTAGGAAGGAGAGGCAGAATTAATAGCTATAATACACGATGACTTCAGACGGGAATTTTCAGTATCTCCAAAGAGATGAGAAGATACTGGACCAGGAAGAAGGCATGGGAAGTCATAAAATATAAATGGGATATTATTTATAACAATCAGTAGTCAAGATAAAGCATAAACAGATGGACTAAGGTCTAGAATGGGAAGAGAGAGGAATGAATTATTGAGTTGCAAGATTAAGTGGACTATTTCTGTCAGAAGATGTTAGGAAGGGAAAGCTATAAACATCCCCAAAGAAGAACGCATGTGCAGATTAAAGCAAACCTAAGATGGCTCAGAGGTTTTTTGTCTTGTCTCAGTACAAGAAGAAAGTGCAGGAAAATTCTGAGTTGTAATGATCTGGCTAGGCATTGAAGGACCACTGCATTTCAAAGCCATCCTGAAAAGACTGGAAAGACTTGGGCCGAATGGGTTTAAGATGAATTTGCATGGGGAGGACCGATGGCTCCTTTCCTCTTTACATAGCTAATCATGCCTGTTGCTCTTCAGACTTCAAAATATGGAAGCTGGTCCTATTCTCACTCTTGTTAGAGAAGCTTCTTGATCACTGGGCAGACTCAAACTCGTCAAGTGCTGAGAAGCGGCAGTTATATGTTCAGCACTAAACGAGACATCTCTATCACACACTCCAGTGCTCGTGAAACACCGAAGAAGGGGTAACAGAAAGAATGTAAGAGCCAGCGGATGGGGAGTTGAACCGGCGTCTTCTGGACAAGACGTGGCCAAAGCAATCATGCTCTCACAGCAGCTGTCATTACTCGGGCCCTTCAACATGTTGATATGGATGATGGAGAAAGGAAAAAGATTAAGAGAGAAGCCAGGCATGATGGCGCACGCCTTTAATCTCAACACTCGGGAGGCAGAGGTAGGAGGATTGCCATGAGTTTGAGGCCACCCTGAGACTCCATAGTGAATTCCAGGTCAGCCTGGGCTAGGGAGAGACCCTACCTAGAAAAAAAAAATTTTTAAAGACCTCATAGCCTCATAGCTGAAGATGGACTACTTGGAAAGAAGAATGGATTGGGGGAGATGGGAGCAGGAACAAAAGAAAGTAAGGGGAAGGGATTTTGATCAAAATATAATATGTACATATATGGAAGTATCAATAAAAGTTATAAAAATCTGTATATTTAATTATATTTTGTCTTGCATTACTTTTTATTTGGTAAAATTGAGGACAATGCTACGATAGAAAAACAAATATATGTTAAATAGTCTATTCACTAAAGATCATTTTATTTAGTGACTTTTGCTTTGATTTTTGAGGCCAGGTCTCATTCAGAGCTCAGGCTGACATGGGACATGCGCACACAAATAAAAAGCTGGCTTTGTATTGGTTACGTATTGAAATGTTTTGTATATGTTCATTAAAACATAAATTCACCTTACCATTTTCTCTTTATTTTTACAACCTTACTACTAGTAACTTTAAATTATATATGTATCTGGCATCATATTTTTATTGTGTATGCCTACACTATAGGAACATGCTGTGATTGCACAAAGTAACAAAATTGATGGTATATTCCAGAATTCTAATAAAGCCGATTTTGGCAAGCAGCTGCCCTCATTTTTAATGTGCCTGGTCTGACTAAACATTGTTTAAATATCCATTTCTCTCATAAAATATTAAGTCAGTCTGGAAGGATATATATACAAGCTTGCTCAATTCTATTTGATTTAAGGCATCAATTTCTCCTCAGTTTTTATTTATTTATTTTTGTCTTTCAAGGCAGGGTTTCTCTCTGTAGCTCTAGGGCAGCCTTGAACTCATAGCAATCCTCCTATCTCTGCCTCCCAAGTACTGGGATTCAAGGTATGCGCCACTACACCTGGTGCTTTTTAAAATATTTTTCAAATTTCATACAAAGCCATAACAATTTATAACAATCTCAGAGGCAATCATAAAAAACAAGGGAAAAATTGCTGCCCAAGCCATCCTGATACTCAGAAAGTATTATTTTTAACAAGAACAGAATGCAATTGTGTTGTTAGCTACTAAAGCAAAATAAAATGCCATTGTTGTTACATTTTCAATTAAATCTTACATAAGCAGATAGAATAGAAAACAGAACTAGATTTTGATATGCATTTTCAGGATAACTTTAATCAATGGACAGTAAAAAGTCATGTAACAACTGACACTGGATAACTGCTTATAAATTTCAAATAAAGCAAAATTTCTGATCTCAACCACTTAAAAGTTCCAGATTCATTGAAAACCACATGTTTTGGAAAAATAAAAGCAAAATTATAAAACTCTTAGCTATAAAATGGAGCACATTCTTATAGGCTGAGATAATTTCATTATCCAAAGCTGAATGTGTTGAAAAATATAGATCTTTCATCCCCTCACTGTGGAGGTTGTTACGCCCACAAGACCTGTACAATATTAAGTCCCGCAACATTCTGGCATATGGGCGGAGGAGGAGCAAAGGAATGAGATATCAAGAGAAGGAGAGCTACGTGGAAGGAGGTGCTCAGTGGAACAGGGGTAGGTGAGGAGGGACAAGAGAGGCAATGAGAGAGGATATAATAAAATCACAGTATGCTCATTCAGTAAAATTCTGCATTAAAACAATCCTAAATATAATTTATGTTTTAATATTTTATGATAATTTATTTATTTGAAAGAGAGAGAAGGCATAAAGGAGTTCTGGGGAGCTGTGGGTCTTCAGGTTACATTGGAAGGTAGCTGAAGCTCAGTATTACCGGAGATGAAACCAGGCGTGGTGGTGCATGCCTTTAATCCCAGCACTCGGGAGGCAGAGGTAGGAGGATCTTCGTGAGTTCAAAGCCACCCTGAGACTCCATAGTGAATTCCAGGTCAGCGTGGGCTAGAGCGAGACCTTACCTCTAAAAACCTATTAAAAAAAAAAAAAAACTGAGACAGAGTAGGTGCACATATGAGTGAGAAGGTTCTGCGTCTCCTGGGGCTCCCGTGTCTAGTCCACACTGGGAGGGCTTCCAACTCTGGGAGGACCCCCTCCTTCAGTTCCGCGTAACACCATCACGGACCACTCAGGAGGCATGTTTCTTACTCGAGCACTAATCTGGTCAAATCGACAACAGAATATAGCCATCACACTATAATAATACTTTTTAAGTGTCACACTTTGTAATAGCAGCTTCCTTTATACACACTCACAGGGCAAAATAATATGATCACAAAAGTGTAATTATTATAGTTTTTTGTGTAATACAAAAGTAATGTAAACATTCATCAACGGGACAGAACAATTAGAACAACAGAAACTCCAGGGTCCTGAGCAACAGAATATATAAAAGCCACTTAATCTTCTAGCTATAAATTAATTATGGCAGATCTAAAAAGCAGAAACATTCTAAGTAGCTATATAATAAAACAAGATAGTTGAAGGTAATGACTCTTAGGCATGCTATTGATAAAAATGGAAACTTATCTTTCAGTCTCTGCTTTTATCAGAACCATTCCATTTATTTCTCACACAGTAAAGAAACTCTCAGGTTAATTATATTAAAGGAAGCCACTGGACTCCAACAAGGTAGCGGATGAGGACTGTCTCCCTGAGTCTGTCCTGTGACTTCCACATACACGCCCTGGCATATAAGTGCCACCCCCCCCAGACATAACTGTAAATGAAATAAAAGATAACCTGTGAGAATTTAGTCCTTGAAGACATAGAGCCATCTGACTTTATAGTTGTCCTTCCCAGGTCTAGGTAAAATGAAAGATAGGTTCATAATAATTACTACCAGTCACTGCCTGCTGTGGGTGGGGGGTTAAAGACAGGATATTTAAAAGAAATTATGTTAAGAACATAAGTGCATTGTGTTACACATGAGTAAACATACAAGAAAGGGAAATTAACGAGAGGGAAATTATGAGTCTTTGGGGGAAACATTTTGAGAGGTACTGTACCAGTTACCTTCATACTGCCGGGACAAATCACCTGACCAAAAGCAGCCGATGAGAAGAATGGTTTATTCCAGCTTGCAGGGATGAGGGGAAGTTTCCTCACATGGGCGAAAGCATGGAGGAGCCGACTGGGCGTCACATCTTGTCGCTTACCAGCAGGAAGGAAGTAGTTAACATGAGCTAGCTTGTGAACACCTGGGAGGGCTGGGCTAACAAACATCAATAAAGCATACTCCCAGTGACACACATCGTCCAGCAAGGCTCTGCCTCCCAACTGGCCGCCACCTGCTAATGAGCACTAGATGCATGCGCCTTTGCTTCCAGCTTTATGGAGGTGCTGAGGAACTGAACCTGGGACCTCAGGCCTTGCAAACAAGTCCCTTTAACCTCTCAGTCCTGGGCTGGAGAGATGGCTTAGTGGTTAAGCGCTTGCCTGTGAAGCCTAAGGACCCCAGTTCAAGGCTTGATTCCTCAGGATCCACGTTAGCCAGATGCAGAAGGGGGCGTGTGCATCTGGAGTTTGTTTGCAGAGGCTGGAGGCCCTGGTGCACCCATTCTCTCTCTCTCTCTCTCTCTCTTTCTCTGCCTCCTTCTCTCTGTGTCTGTTGCTCTTAAATAAATAAATAGAAATAAAAGAAAAATTCAACCTGAGACCCTAATAGAGAAACGTTAATGTCTACATAATACACAAAAGGAGATTTAAAAAAAAAATGATACATAATGCTTTCCAGAAGATGTCCAAATTCATATGGATTTATTTCCAGAAATTTGGCTTAAACACCACTCCACATGAACAACAGCACCATCATTGCAATGCACAGTCCAGAACAAAGGATTGCTGACAAATTGCACACTTAAAACTGAAGGCGGGGATTCAGTGTGCTCTGACACGTGAGGCCAGCTGGGGTTACTTGAATGGAATGCACGCAGGCCGTCACCACCCCCTCCTTCTCTCTGGGAGAGGCAGTAAGACTGTGCTTTGGGGAGCACGGAAGCAGTGTTCTTCACATGGCTGCTGGCTGAGTGCTCCCAGGCTCTACAGACAATAACCGTGTTATCCAGAACCTGTAGAGCACTTTCCAGGAAGCGAGAAGTGATCAGACAAGTAATTTACCTTGAACAAGTCGCTTAAGTTTCTGATCTCTTATTTTCCTAAGTGTGAAATAGCAGTAACACCGCATAAAGTTGTCGCAGCCATCGAATAGGATAGCTTTTGTAACAGCTATTAATCACTTTTCTCTATATTGATGTCTTAGTAACAACACAGGGAATGTGTTTTCAGTGAAAGCATGTAAGGTCAACTATAAAATGAAGAATAAATTTCATATACGTGAAATCATTACCATTTCAGAAATAAGGCTCTTAAATCACCCAGAATGAGGCTGGCACAACGTCAGCACTCATGGAAGGAGAGCTGTTCTTTCTCTAAGGTGGTGTGAGGAAATTCCATTTTCTTGAGCCTGTTTCCTCAACCATCTGATAGACAGGATAGCTACACCACTACTCACCTTTGCATGGTAGGACAAAATAGCACAAGGCACTATGCAAATAAATATGGTTGTGCAGCCAAAAATAATACTAAGAGACATCGATTTGGACTGAGAGGCACAGTATGTGCATCAGTTAACATGCTAAAGAAATACCCATAGTTCTTTGGGTTAATGCAAATTCCATGAAAAGAAGTAGTGCAGTTTACAGCTGGTAGCATCTGAGCTCCATAGCAAGGGAAGGTGAGGCTATGAAGAGATGGAGACATGGTAAACTGGTCCACCAATGAACTGGAGAACTGAGTTGGATTAATAGTTGGAATTTGGGTAATAAAAGTTTATAAATAAGAGGAGATTGGCATACAGAGAGTAACTAACTTGAAAGCTGTATGATGACAGCATTGCGGTCATTGGTGATGGCGGTGTTTACACAGGAACCCAGGTACAGATGACTGAGCAAGTGGGAAGACAAGAAGCAACCCTGAAGCTGCAGAACCTGAAAGCAAATGTATTAGATAATTTTGTGGACATCAAAATCAAAAGAGCTGAAAGGATGAAGAGATGGCTTATCAGTTAAGGGACTTGCCAACAAAGCCAAATGACCCAGGTTTGATTCCACGTAAGCCAAATGCACAAGGTGATGCATGCGTCTGGAGCTTGTTTGCAGTGGCTAGAAGCCCTGGCATGCCCAATTGCCTCTCTCTGCTTGTGAATAAATAAAAATATTTTTTAAGTATCAAAAGAAGGCCGGGCGTGGTGGCGCACACCTTTAATCCCAGTACTCGGGAGGCAGAGGTAGGAGGATTGCTGTGAGTTCGAGGCCACCCTGAGACTACAGAGTGAATTCCAGGTCAGCCTGGGATACAGTGAGACCCTACCTCAGAAAACCAAAATAAATAAATAAATAAATATCAAAAGATCTGAGCTGGGCGAGGTGGTACATGCCTTTAATCCAAGCACTCGGGAAGCAGAGGTAGGAGGATCTCCATGAGAGGCCACCCTGAGATTACATAGTGAATTTCAGGTTAGCTGGGGTTAGAGCGAGACCTTACCTTTTATCAGAGCAGTTTCAATTAAAAAAAAAAAAAAGAAGAAAGAAAAGATCTGAGGCCAAAGTCTTGCAGACTGGAATATTTTCAGGAGAATAGGAAAATAACTTAGAGTTATAAAACTGAATCCAAAACCCTGCAGTTTTGGGATTGAATCTCCACAATGATGTGGGAGAGAGGTGGGTTTTTCGTTTAGAACTCCATATGCCCGTGACTCTCATGCCTGGAGTTTTTGTCCATGTTTAGCAGAGAATTAGACAAAAAACACAGACACTGACAAGGGTAAGTTGTGAAAGATTTAGTTTTTATTTGTTTTTAGATATTTATTTATTTATTTATTTATTTATTTATTTATTTATTAGAGACATAGGTGGGGGAAGAGAGAGAGAGAGAGAGAGATAGAGAGAGAGAGAGAGAGAGAGAGAGAGAGAGAGAGAGAGAATGGGCACACCAGGGCCTCTAACCACTGCAAACAAACTCCAGACGCATGCACCACCGTGGGACGTGGAGAATCGAACGTGGGTCCTTGGGCTTCACAGGCATGCACCTTAACCGCTAAGCCATCTCTCCAGCCCTGAAAGATTTATTTTAAGAGTCAAAACAGAAAAGAAGAAAAAGCAGGAATGTTCCCAAGCCAGGAGGAGCTCCTCTCCTCCAACCGGAGAGAGTAAAATCCAGAACAATCCCTCAAACGTGGAGGCTTGGATTGGGCTCATTTATATGAATTATGCATCTAATTAGGATATATGTCATGTCCTATTCCAAATACATATGAGGAATCTTGATTGGTCATCAGGCTCAGAAGGACTACAGACTCAGGAAGGGGCGGTCCACGGGTGCAAAGCCCAGGAAAAGTTTAAGTGGAATCAGGAAGAAGAAGGAAGTTTTGTTGCTCACCATCATCTTGGGTGAGATGGAAACAGATGGCCTTTGGGCCCGTGTTTATAGCTGACCTGTAAAAAAGCTACCTTGCTCCTAATCTATATCTCTACCATTCTGTGCTGGTTTGATTCAGGTGTTCCCCATAAACTTAGGTTCCCAGCTGATGGTGACTTGGGAATTAACGCCACCTGGAGGCAGTATATTGTTGGGGGTGGGCTTATGGGTATTATAACCAGTTTCCCCTTGCCAGTGTTTGGCACACTCTCCTGTTGCTATTGTCTACCTGATGTTGGCCAGGGGGGTGATGTCCATGCCCTGCCCATGCCACCATTTTCCCTGCCATCATGGAGCTTCCCCTTGAGCCTGTAAGCCAAAATAAACCACTTTTTCTCCACAAGCTGCTTTTGGTTGGGTGATTTCTATCAGCAACGCGAACCTAACTGCAACACATTCCTCCAGGTTGATGGGTGTTAGAGGCACACAGTGTGGGAAGCAAAAGGGAAGCAGTCTTTTATCAGAGCAGTTCCAATTAGACAACAACAACAAAACAGAAGTGTTAGAGCCGTGGGGTGTGCGTGGGCGCTGTGAGTTTTAGCGCTGTGCTGTGTGAGCTGGGCTACGGGTGAGGCCAGCGCTCGCCCTCTCATTGCTGGGATAGAACCCCCGACCAGAAACAGCTGGGGGAGGGAACAGGTTTAATTTTGTTTGCAGTGTCAAGAGGAAGGAGGCTTCCTCATGGTCGAAATAGTATGGCAGAGCTAGCAGCTGGGGCCTCAGATCTTGTCACGCCAGGCAGGAAGAAGCATCCAGTGGGAGCCAGCTCTGAACACCCAGGCGCCAGACTGCAACCCCCCAGGCCCGCCTCCACTGACACACCTCCTCCAGCAAAGCCCCACGTTTGAAAGGCCCACCAGCTGGGGACTGAGAACGAGACCTAATCACACACAGTCAGCACACAGAAGACAATTTACCCTGAGATCATCAAAATGGGGGATACACAGCCCTGCAAAGAGAGCTAATTTCTGATGACCTGGGGTCTTTGCCATTGTGATCTTGACAAACACAAGTAAATGACATAATGTTGATATGTTAAGGAGATTGTGATGACCATGTTGGCCCTGTGGAGTTTATTTTTGAAAAAAAAAAAAAATGAGGCTGTGAAAAATTAACTTGTTACGGTTAATGAAGAAGAATCAGTGCTGAGAAAGAATTTAATTGCATGGAAATTATAAATTATATACAAATGTTCATGATAACAAATGCAGTTAATTCTAAATCGAAAAATAATGTATTCAAGGTTCATTAAAAAATATAACCACCTTAATTCTTTTAACTAAGAACTAAAATTCACTGCATCTAGTTTTAGTTAAATTGGGAAGCAAATAAACCTTAATACAGCTTTAATATAAGATTTTAAACTCACTTAAAGCCAGAGAGTATTAAGTCTAAGTATTGTGCTATTAATTGAAACAATCAATTAAATTATTCATTAATTTATATAGTACCTCAAGCTTTGCTAATAATTGCTTTTTCAAATTTACTTTACTTTCTTTTTTCATGTTCAAATTTCTATTTAGTTTCTTTATTGTCTTCTTTTTTATTTAATTTTTTTATCGATAACTCTCACAATTGTAGACAATATCCCATGGTAATTCCCTCCCTCCCCCCACTTTCCCCTTTGAAAGTCCACTCTCTGTCACACCTCTTTCCCCTCTCAATCAGTCTCTCTTTTATTTTGGTGTCACGATCTTTTCCTCCTGTCATGATGGTCTTGTGTAGGTAGTGTCAGGCACTGTGAGGTCCTGGATATCCAGGCCATTTTGCTCCTGGAGGAGCACGTTGTAAGCAGTCCTCCCCTTCCTTTGGCTCCTCCATTCTTCCCACCATTTGGCTCATTTATTTACTTACACCAAGGCCCTATTTGATGAGCACTTAGGATTCTAGTGCAACGGAGTTCCTTCTCAAACACAAAATATGCCAAGAGGTCCCAAAGGGGTGTGAGCATGTGGATGACTCTCTCGAACTAGATGTAAAACAGGGGACATGAAGGGGTGGCAGGTGAAATAAACACAGTTCTCACGTGTCTCTTGCATGCACTCTCACTGACAGGGAGCCGTTTGCCAGCTCACCTACCAGCGGCCCTCCTCCACATGCCTTTCTAACCACCCATGAAGCTTAAATAAAGCATTATGGGCAGCTCTCTATTTCATCGTTTTGTTTAAGGTATTTGGGAGAAAAAAACATGTTAACATTCCTGGTAATAGGGAGCCGAAAATCACAGAATACTGTCAAAAGTCAAAAGCAGGGCTGGGAGATAGCTTAGTAGGTAAGTTGATCACCATTCAAGCCTTAGTCCTGGAGTTCGATTCTCAAATCCCACATCTCTGATGGAGAATTTGCTTCCGCTTTTCAGATGGATGCAGATCCTGAGGAGAGAAGTAGCCCATCACACCTCAGCAGGGTCCCAGCTGAAACCCTAGAGAAACTGGGGAACTGAGCAAGAGTGCTGCTTTCTTGGTAAACCTGGCACCAGCTCAAGGGTGAAGGAGATAGACACAGAGAACACTCAACTCCTACCAAACCAGAGACACAGAGACTCCCAAGACCTCATCACTGAAGTAGACCTAAAATGAACCCAATATGGCTCAGGGGAATTCATGGAAGAGGGGGTGGAAAGATTGTTACAGCCACAAACTGGGACATTATGCACAGAGATACTGCCTCTTCCCCATAACTGATGGCTACCCCCACATTGCATGACCCACAATTTCCATGAGGATAAGTGGCATCCCCAGCAAGGAGGGTCCCTGTGGAGGGGGGAGGACAGGGAGGAGGCTAACGATGGTACCAACATGGCTGTATACACACTGTGTACATAATAAGAAAAAAAGCTGGAAGCCATGGTGAGTCCCAGAATTCTGTTTGCAAGATGGGAGGTAGAGACATGAGGATTTCCCATAGTAATTATTAGACAAAAACCCTGCCTCAAATAAATGGACCAGCAAAGTCCTACCTAAAAATTGTCCTATAAGTTCCACATATGCACTGACACACACAAGCATATCACCTTTGTACAGGTACACCCCCCGCCCCCCCCGACACACACAGGGGTTTTAAAAAGTCAAAAGCCATTTCTCAAAGGCATGTTACTTACTTGAGGATAGAGACAATCTCCCTTCCTAGAACATACTCTTTCAGGGAAAGCGCAGTTGTGGTATCTCTATGACCATCCATCTGTCAGCCTGCCTCGCCTTCCTCACGGACAGCACGTGTGCCTGCAATTGGATACACCATGTGCGTTCCAGCAGTGTCAACCAGGGCCACCAGTGAGGGTGCCTTAAAGTCGATGTACGATCTGATTTCATCTGAGTTAGAATTTGAATATTCAGGAGGAAGTCAAATACAAAAGGACAATGACAAAGGAACTACCTGGCACCTCCTAAACTAAAAGACATAGAACTTTATTTTTGTTTTATAATTTTTTTGTTCAATTTTTTTTATTTATTTATTTGAGAGCGACAGACACAGAGAGAAAGACAGATAGAGGGAGAGAGAGAGAATGGGCGCGCCAGGGCTTCCAGCCTCTGCAAACGAACTCCAGACGCGTGCACCCCCTTGTGCATCTGGCTAACGTGGGACCTGGGGAACCGAGCCTCGAACCGGGGTCCTTAGGCTTCACAGGCGAGTGCTTAACCGCTAAGCCATCTCTCCAGCTCAAGACATAGAACTTTAAATAAGCAATGTTCAAAACTGTGAGGGAGTAAAGACACATCTTGACCTGAATCTTTGTGTCCTTTCTGTGCTGTTGAAGTCACCCAACACACCCACTCCCATGCCATTGTCACTTGTTTCAAAATGTTAAGGATTTGAATTCGGCAATGCCCTTGTAATTTGGCGGAGAAGTTTTCTCCTCTGGAGTTCTCACTAGATGACTGGGCCATGCTGCCGGAAGGGCTTTGGTTGTAAACACCAGAAGACTTCCTCAGTGCTTTTCTTTCCTTCCTAACAGAGGAGCTGTAAGTCTATGATTTCCTCTTTACACATTTCGGATTGTGCCAAATGTTACGTGGAAAATGTTAGTCTTCAGATCTTTAGGGAAAGAATAATTTTTAGACTGTGAATTCCAGTGTATTTGGTTGTTTTCAATGTGTGAAAAAGCTCTGGGTCTGTTCCCACATTTTAAAAATCAATATTTGGGTCTGACTAGATGGTTCAGTGGGTAAAGTGTTTGCTGCATAAGCATGGGGAGCCGAGCTCAGGTCCGCAGCACACAATGTTCCGTGCAGTGGATTGCATCTGTGAGCTCAGAGCAGAGACATAACATAACATGACTCCTAGGATATGCCGGTTCCCTAGGCTAATCAAACTGGTGAGTTCCGGATTCAGTGTGAGACCCTGGTGGAGAAGTGATAAAGACCCCTGAATTCAACCTCTGGCCTCCACATGCACCCACACACTTTTGAACATGAATATATACCACACACATATGCACATGCACATTGTTAATATCTTCAGTTATAATTGCTAAAACATGTAACCATTTTATGCATGAATAGTCGACATAATTGCTTTATATTTATTAAGTTGCATAATCTTCATAAGGTTACAATTCAAACTAATAATTTCTCATTTTGATTATTTTAAATTGAGAAAACTGTCACACAAATGGATTTTTTAAAAAGTAGGGCAACATCCTAAGTAAATCTCATGATGAGGTGGTAAACCGAGCACACCATGTTTGACCAGGACCATCACCAGCTACCTTCCATTCTCTCTCTCTCTCTCTCTCTCTCTCCCTCTCCTTTTTTAGTCTCAGGGTGGCCTCCAACTCACACTGATCCTCCCACCTCTGCCTCCCCAGTGCTGGGATTAAAGGCGTGTGCCACCATGCCCGGCTTTACCTTCCATTCTCAATAGCTATGGCTAGATCAACATCACTGATTCCAATTTGATTTTATCTGAAGCTCAACAACCCATTTACATCTTTCTTTATTTTTATTTTTTTGTTTATTAGAGACAGACAGAAGGAGAGACAGACAGAAACAGAGAGAGAGAGAGAGAGAGAGAAAGAATATAAGTGCACCAAGGCCTCTAGCCTCTGCAAACAAAACTCCAGATGCATGCTCCACCACGTGCACCTGGCTTACGTGGGACCTGGAGAACTGAACCTGCATCTTAGGTGTCACAGGCAAGTGCCTTAACTGCTAGCCATATCTCCAGCCCCATCTTTCTTTATTTTTAATGACAAAGCAAATGAGAGGGCAGCATAAGCTTAAAAGTGGCAGATTTTAGTTTTAAATATTGAAGAATGGAAAAATGAACCAAACAGGAAGATAATCCCTGGTCTGTCATGTCCTGGACACTGACCTTGGGCAAGCTGTTTCACCTCAACAGGAACATGCCACAACTATTGTAAGTCGTCAATGGAATTGCTAATCAGCACATCCAGGACAACTTATTAGATTTGGCTATGATTATTTGGAGTACAGTTCAAGTAGGCTGTAATTATGTTTTAGGCACCCTTCCAGATCAGTGGCAAAAGCGTATTGTGAGCTAATCTTATGAGAAAGATATGCTGACAAAAAGTCATTTAAACACGAATGGACCTCCATCTGAAACAAGGTACTTAGCTTTAGTGGACTTAGTTTATAGTATTTCTTTATTGGGTAGATTTATTGAAGTCTCTTCTACAGAATATTAAAACATTTTAGTTGCATATAATTATCTAAGAAACAGAGACTCATCCTTCTATGAGACAGGTCAAAGACAATCATCTATTGCATTCTCAACATGTTAACTTTTCCTCATAACAAAAATCTATGTAACAAAATCTCTCTCTCAACAACTTCTTTCCAAAATGTCCTCCACAGTTTCTGCTTCCTTCTGAGCAAACTAGAACACTTACTGCCACCTTCTTCTTCGGATACCTCCTCGTCTCGGGTTTAAACTGGGCTGCAAAACACTATTGCTCATGCACACTTCCTTTCTCCCATGACTTACACACCATAGAAGGAGGTGACAGGCTCAATGCCTTCCTGCTCAGTAAATTTCCCAATTCTTTATCTACTTAAGGTTAAAATCTATGTTGAAGCTCAGGTTATTCTCTATTCTATTATTAAAAATGAAAAATAAATAAAGGTTTACTCTTAACTCTTCTGCAGATGTGACAATGCACACGCCAGGACTACAGCATCCGGTCCTACAGCCACGGTGCTCGTTCCAGGCCGTGTCAAAAGTTCTCTCGTGTCTTAGCTTTACTCTGGCCTGAACTCCAGTGACATTTCCTCTTTGCCTCATCTGAACTTTGCCCTTTTCGTTGTACATCTTAAATATTTTCCCTATAGCCAAATAACTAAGTTAGAAGTCCTCACACTCACAAATTGACAACCTCCCTTTCTGAAGGTTTACATTTTTAAAGCTTTTCATTGCTATGCAAAAATAAACTTTGTTCCATTGACTTCTCTACTTCCTTTTGCCTTTCATTTCAAATATTTTCTTTATTTCCTCATGTTTATGAAATTCTCTCTCTCTCTCTCTCTCTCTCTCTCTCTCTCTCTCTTTCTTTCTTTCTTTCTTCTTTTTGTTTTTTGAGGTAGGGTCTCACTGTAGCTCAGGCTGTCCTGGAATTCACTATGTAGCCTCAGGGTGGCCTTGAACTCTCAGTGATCCTCCTACCTTCGCTTCCCTAGTCCTCTGATTAAAGGCATGTGCCACCATGCTTGGCTTGGTTTATGAAATTTTTGTGTTTGAGTTTCAGTATTATGCATAGTTCTCATTTTCTTCTGTTTCCCATCAGAGAAATGTCTCTACTTCTAAGACAAATGTTCTCAGGAATTTTTCACAGTATGACAAATCTTTCTTTCAAAAGAGTGGCACAAATATTCTCCAAGTAAGGGTATACTGTAAAATGTGATGATATACCAGAAACCTTCATTATTTGCGTATGAAGGTTGGAACTAGGGAATTAGGATAAAAGTAGAGAAAGACATTTGTTTTCTCTCGTTAGCTTTCAGTTCTTTTATAATTAATTTGAAAGTGGCTTACTTAACAAATGGGAGAAAATAAAATATACCTTCTTGCAAATGGGCACCTTTTAACCATAACTGTAATTAATCTAAAAATATTTGCTGAAAGATGTCTATATAAGCCTTGTTTCAGTCCTAAAATTTTGTTTACATTCCTTTGACAGTGATTAGTAATTCAACAAGTCTTTCCTTAAGTTGATCCACAGAAAAATCTCAGAATCACATTCTAATTTTCCATTTTACCTAACAATGTAAGTCATCAAAATCCACATAACTTCCTGAATGATCTGAATTGAGTTCAAGCTACTGATCAAACTAGGAAAAATTGGTCTGATGAAAATGGATTGAGAGAAATGAGTTAGTCAATACGGGTGCAGAAGAAGCTTCAATGTTGTCATGCCTTCAACTCAAATTTGTCCCTTCAGATTTGTGTTTGTTTTCTTCTTTCTTCTCTTCACTGATTAACTACCTTCTGCTCTTTGTTCTGAAACAATCCTTACCCTCTTTTATATATTCCTTTGTTCCATTGTATTACATTTTGATCTTCCAGAGTCTACAAGTCTGAAAATTTCTCAATATTCTTGCTTCCCTTAATGGCTTTGGCTTGACTATTCCAACCCTAATATCTCTGATCTACTTTCATCTTGGGTGAAAATAAAACTATATTTAAAATTTTGTTCTTGCCATGTTTAGGTGAAATTATCATTGCAGTGCATTTTGATATCCATCAGGCTACTTTAATCATTGAGACATCTTCCCAAAATGACTTTTGCCTCTTAAGTGAAAAATCTAGCTACAATTAAAAACGGACTAAATAGGGTCTTCGTATTTTATTTATATGTTAGATATGGACATTACAGTGACTTTAGTGGGAAATGTCCTCCCTCTTGTCATGTGTCTGTGACTAAATTTCCTAATCAACTTCCAGCTGGTAGAACCTGAGGGAGGTAGAGTCCTGCTGAAGGAGGTGTGCCACTGGGGTGGTAGGTCTTAAGGCTTATATAGCCCAGAACCCCCTTGCAGAGAAAGCTTGCTCTATTCCTCTCGTGTCCTGCTGGGGCGGTGCTTTTCCTGCCATGATGAAGATTCCCTTGAATCAGTATGCAGAAAAAAGCCCTTTCTTCACATAAGTACTTATTTATTTATTTATTTGACAGAGAAAGAGGGAGGGAGGGAGAGAGAGAGAGAGAAAGAATGGGCATACCAGGGCCTTCAACCACTGCAAACGAACTCCAGATGTGTGTGCCCCCTTGTGCATCTGGCTAATGTGGGTCCTGGGGAATTGAACCTGGGTCCTTTGGCTTTGTATGCAAATGTCTTAACCACTAAGCCATCCATCCAGCCCCTTATTTATTTATTTATTTATTTATTATTTTATTGTATTGACAGCTTCCATAATTGTAGACAATAAACCATGGTAATTCCCTCCCTCCCCCACTTTCCTTTTGCAGTTCCACTCTCCATCATACCCCCTCCATGTTTCAATCAGTCTCTCTTTTATTTTGATGTCATCATCTTTTCCTCCTATTATGGTGGTCTTGTATAGGTAGTGCCAGGCACTGTGAACTCATGTATACCCAGGCTATTTTGCATATGGAAGAGTACATTGTAAGGAGTCCTACCCTTCCTTTGGCTATTACATTCTTTCCACCACCTCTTCCGCAATGGACCCTGAGCTTTGGAAGCTGTAATAGAGATGTTTCAATGCTGAACACTCCTCTGACACTTCTCAGCACTGTGGTGCCTTGTGAGTCATCCCAAGGTCACTGCCATCTGAAAATAGAAGCTTCTCTAACCAAAAGTGGGAATAGCATTAATATATGGGTATGAACATTAAGAGAAGTACTTACTGGGCAGTTTGGTAAGCAAAGAATATGCGTTTAGCCAGACAGCAGCAGACATTACACCCCTGGGGGCTCATGACCTCCCCCATCACAGGTTTTCAGTATCAGGCAAGTATTCTTTCCCATGGAGTGGGCATCCACTCCCGTTGCAGAGTGGTTGATTTCCCTCATAACAGATATGCCATTATTGCACACCACATAGTCTACTTCTTTTAATTGTTTATTTTTATTTATTTGAGAGTGAAAGAAAGAGAGAGAAAGAGGCTGATATAGAGGGAGAATGGGCACACCAGGGCCTTCAACCACTGAAAATGAACTCCAGATATATGCACCACTTTGTGCATCTAGCTTACATGGGTCCTGGGGAATTGAGCCTCAAACTGTGTGTCCTTAGGCTTCATAGTCAAGCACTTAACCACTAAGCCATTTCTCCAGCCCCACATAGTCTACTTCTGATCAAGTATTTTGTCCCAGGAGGGAGAAGATAAATACTACAGACATGTATGAGGTTGGCTGTTACTTGTGTCACTATCTCCTAAAATGAATGACATGATATATTATGTTTTGGAATGAAATAAAAATGTTTATGATACTAAAAACATTTGAGCCTATTTATAACTTTGGCTGACACAAATTAATGCACTGAAACTAAGATAATAATCTGTGGTGATTACCAACTTTACCAAGCATCATTATACAAGGAATTTTTCAAATTCCTGCCAAGAGTTCCATTCTTGTGCCAGGGTGAGGTGGCATATGGGGGTGGCATCTCCTGGTCCTCTCTGGACATCAATTTATCACTCAAACTGTCTTTTTCCCATCCTCCTTTACTTGGTTCACAAACTTCTGAAGATTAATCCGCTTGTGCATATCTACTCCTAGTTTAAGGTCAGGTATATATTAGGCAACAGTATCTTATTTTAACATTCATTCAGCCATCTAGGTGTGTATATAACAATTGTGGAGTATTGGATTGTGTTAGGACTTGAACGATTCAACGGTGAACAAAACAATCCCTTGCTCTGCTGAAGCTTGCTTTCTTGTGAAAGGAAAGAGTAAACGAGCACAAAAATGAATATCAAGGACGGTACATTGAGAAGGAGCCTAAATTACAATATAGGCTATAGACTAGGATATGAAATGGTGATAGTTAAAATATGCATAGTGAAAGAATGACATGTGAATGGTGCCTAGAAAACCAAAAAGGGGTTATGACACTGTTTGGTTATTGCAAGGAAAGGGGACAGTAATTTCATTTAGCAGAAGGGAACCTGGAAAATCTGGCTCACAAGAGGATTTGATGTGGCTGGAGAAAAGTGAAGCATGTGAGCAGAATCACCTATGGACACTGTCAGGTGGCATCTGTTCTCCTCTAATACAGAAAATTAAAAAAAAATTCTGTTACAAAACATATTCTGGTAGATGCTTGCCAGACATTCATCAATATATTAAAGTTTCTACAAAATGCAATGCTTTAATAAGTGACCATTTTATTTTATTATCTTATTTTGCACATGTATGTATACCTGGTGCACATGCGTGTATGCATGCTTTCACATGTCTGCATGGAAGTAAGTGTGCTGATCTCTGTGCATGCATGTGGAAACCAGAAGGTAATATCATATCTCTTTTGCTATTCATCTCCAGCTTATTTTTTGAAATAGAGTCTTTCATTGAATCTGGAGCTCACTGATTGGGCTAGATGTTCTAGCCAGAAAGCCCCAGGGATCGTCTTGTTTCTGCCTCCCTAATGCTGGGATTATAGATTATAGGCATGATGCCTCATGCAGTATTCATATGTGTGGATTCTGGAGATCTGAGCTCAGGTCTGCTTGGTTGTGTGGCCAGCTTTGTAGAGACGGAGCTATGTCCCCTGTAAGTGACTGCTTTAAATGAGATCACTTTCCAAAGGCTGCATCTAAGAAGGGCTGTTGCATTATTAATAACAGGCCTGATGTTTGCCACATTGTACTTTCAGGTGGACTGATGTATGATCTAAAAATCTGGAATACTCAGTCAACATCTGTGCTTTCTAATGATATGCTGCCCAAGAGACTGACTGGTATTTGAACAGTCTCAAATTATTTTCTATTTAGCTACATCCAGCAATTAAGTTAATCTGCTCAATGAAATAAAATTAGCTATCAAAACAACTGGTTTTAATTTTCTGGAAAAAATGCTATATGGTAAAATAGCATTTGATGAATTCTATTTTAACTGAAAGGTCATTGGTGTCCCTTCCAGTAATTTATGTAATTACTGATATACAGACAAGAAAATGTATAAAGTTAATTTTTTAAAATTCTCTCTGTAAAGCATTTTTAAGTAAGTTTTATTTACTTATTTGAGAGAGAGCAAGAGAGAGAGAATGGGTGCTTCAAGGCCTCTAGCCACTGCAAACAAATTCCAGATGCATTGTGCCACCTTGTGCATCTGGCTTTACATGTGTACTGGGGAGCAGAACTATGGTCCTTAGGCTTTACAGGCAAGTGCCTTAACCACTGGACAATCTCTTTAGCCATGAAGTAAATTTTTTTGGAAAATGAATGACACATATAATAATCGAATAATATTTGACCATTGCTTACTGTAAGAAAACATTAAAATATTTTGACTAAATTTAGAAAGGTTGGTACTCAAGAATACATTTGATAAAAATCCAGTTGGGGGCTGGAGAGATGGCTTAGTGGTTAAGACGCTTGCCTGCAACGCCAAAGGACCCAGGTTTGATTCCCCAGCACTCATGTAAGCCAGATGCAGAAGGTGACTCATGTGTCTGGAGTTTATTTATTTTATTTTATTTTTGCCATTGCTGAGGACTTGGAAACCCATTCTTTCTTTCTCAAATACACTAAATAAATAAATAAAATATTTTACAAAAATCTAGTTGCCTTCATTTTTGCCAGGATTTGTAAAACAAAAGATGCAATGAGTTGCTTAATCTCCACCTTGAGGTTGAATTCAGGAGTCCAGACTATAAGACATAATAGGATAGCAAATGTTTATCAAAATCACCGCAAATGAACTCCACATGCATGTATCACCATGTGCTTACCTGGGTACTAGAAATCAGACGTGGGTCCTTAGGCTTTGCAGGCAAGTGCCTTAACAGCTAAGCCATCTCTCCAGCCCCCAAATAATATTTTCACATTTGTCTTTTATTTCCTGAAAGTTTGTTAGAGTTCTTTAATTTTTTACTTTTAAGTATCTTTATTTTTACTATTTGCTTGACTTGTGTGTCAGACTTGTATGTGGGTCCTTGGGATTCAAACCTGGGCCAGCAGGCTCTGTAAACAAGCACTTTTATGAACGGAGCCATCTCCTCAGTCCTATAACATGCTTTAGATAAAAGACTGGTTAGTCGTTTGTTGTTGTTGCTGTGACGGATGCTTGAGAACAATAACTTTACGGAGGAGAGATTTGCTTTGGCTTACAGTTTCAGAAGTTCCAGCGCAGGGTTGGCTGAGTCCACTGCCGCTGGGCCTGAGTGAAGCGAAGGTGTCAAAGTCGGGAAGGATGGCGGGAACAGCTGTGGACCACGTGGCAACAGCGCGGTGGTGGAGGAGCGGTGGCGAGTTTCATCCTCCAACGGCATGCCCCCAGCGACCTCCTTCTTCCAGCGGGACCCACTCTCAGCCTTTCCATCACTGGCAATAATTCCATCACCCTCTACGTCCATCAGTGGATTAGTCTGTTCATGAAATAAGAGGCATATCTAGTTAAAAAAAGCAAAGCCACATGTCTGAACCCCGCCTGGATGAGGGGTCACACCTTTAAAGCTCCATCCCTCTGAGGGATATTGTCTATCCATACTATAACAGGTATGGTGATGTTGACCAACACAATAGATGCATTATTATTGTATTTTAGTTAACCAGTCATTTTTTTGTTTAAAGTAGATGAGTTTAATCCTTTGAATCATGTATATAAAATATTGCCATAATATAATATCTATAAATAATACTGATGTTGACACTAGAGAGAAAGTATATGAGTTCAAAACGAAAGAAAACATAATGTAAAGTGTCAGATGGCATGGTATGACTGGTTTAAGTTATGACATGATTGACTTAATTTGGGGGTTGGGAGTTGTGTTGAATTTGTTGGGGAGACTTTAGGGCCAATGTTATATTGAAGAAACTAACTTTTTAAATTTTTTGTTTTTTTTAGGTAGCGTCTCACTCTAGCCCAGGCTGGCCTAGAATTCACTATGCAGTCTCAGGATGCCTTGAACTCATGGCGATCCTCCTACCTCTGCCTCCAGAGTGCTGGGATTAAAGGTGTGCACCACCACACCCGGCTTGCTTATGTATCTTTAAACTAAAAGAAAAATTTCAAGGTGGCGAAGAATGCTTTCATAAAGGGGTACATGGGGAAGGTGAAATTTTAATGCAGTCTATTGGCATTTTTTTCTTATTCTGAATGAGTGAAGTTTAGTCTTTGGAACAAATTGGAAATAGATATAAGTACTTACAAGCAGAATAGGGAATGAAAGATAAGCAGACGCCACAAAAGTTATCTTCCTGAAAAATCAGTTATCTTCCTGAAAGTGATTTTAATGTCACCGGGGGAAGAAACCTGAGGGAAAAAAACGTCAATTTATTTGGGGTATGAGAAAAGTGACAATAATTGAGAACTTATAAATGGGGCTACAGATAGTTAAAGAGCTATTTATCATCACATGCAAACAGCAAGTTAGTGACTTTCTCAGAATTGGAAATATTAGATGCAATGCTAGAGTCAGCATTAGGTGGGGACCAGAGGGTTGTCAGATGATGGACATTGGACAGCCTAGTATCCATAAACTTGCTCACAGAAGCTTACAAGGGTGCTGGGGAATCAAACCTGGGTCCTTTGGCTTTGCAGGCAAGCACCTTACCCACTAAGCCATCTCTCCAGCCCCCAACTGGAGTTTTTTTAATCAAATGTTTTCTTGAGTACCAATGTTTCTAATTTCAGTCAAAATACTTTAATGTTTTCTTACAGTAAGGAATGGTCAAAATAGCATATTATTCTAAAGAACTTAAAATTTTCTCAAAAACCCTTCCAGATACATGTTATAATATCAGTGTGATTACAGTTTTTTTTTTATCTCCACTCTGTTGGGCTTTATTTATGTAAATGATACACAATAGAAAGAAAATTATATAACAAGGGAAGTTGTTTCATTAGGAAATACCATTACCTAGAGGGAAGTGATGGGAAGAGCCTGAATGGAGCCCCCTCACCATCCGCATCCCCCATAAGCAAGGGCTTTAAACCACTGAACCATGCCCCCAGTCCCTATGACATGCTTTAGATAGAGGTCCATTTAGTCATTTGTTGTTGTTGTTGCTATGACAGATACTTTAGAGCAAACAAAAATGATTCCCCCATAATGGGGAAAACAGAACTGCTGGCCAGCTCCTGGTGCTGTGTCCTTCCTGGATCAGCCTGCCTTTCACATCTAACACTGTGCGTGTGTCTTCTTTTAACAAACCCTGCTTCTCTGCATTGTCACACCTATGTCTTGTTCAAATTCTTCCCTACATGAATCCAATGAACAAAGTACTCCAAGCCTAAATCCAGGGTCCTGTTCCTAAAATCCTCAAGGACAGGGGTTGGGGAGATAGCTTAGTTAGCAAAGCACTTGAAAGCATAAGGACCAGGACTTACTCATGTGTAAAAGTGCAGTGTGGCAGCGCGTGCTCGCAATCACAGAGGTGGAGACAGGAGGACCCTGGGGCTAGCTAGTCAATCATTCTCGTCTACTTGGTGAGTCAGACCAATTAGAGAGCTTGTCCCGAGGGAGATGGACTGTGTTCCTAACGATCATGACTAAAGGTTGTCCTGTGGATTCCATGTGCACGTGTGTGTGTGCATGCACACACACAGCACACATATGTGCCCTCCCAAACACTCATATATGCATGCACACATACATACACATTAAAAAATTGTTATGACAACAGGATGGGACAGATGGCTTAGCAGTTAAGACATTCGCCTACAAAGCCAAAGGATTCCGGTACGATTCCCCAGGACCCACATAAGCCAGATGCACAAGAGGCACATAAATGTGGAGTTCATTTGCAGTGGATGGATGCCCTGACATGCTCATTCTCTCTCTCTCTCACTCTCTCTTGCTTGCTTTTTCTGCCTCTTTCACTCTCTGAAATAATCAATCAATAAATAAAATATATTTAAAAATGTAAACAACAAACAAAACCACCTCTAAGAGTAGTGACAAGCAGTAAAGAAAATGTGCAGAAATTCACAGTCCAAGAATTACTGCTTTCGTCCAAGACAGGGAAGGAGGATTCTGATTTATCCTCCAATCTAAAAATTACGGCTCTTAAAATAACGGATTGTCAGGTAACGGAAGGTAGCCATCCCTAAGAGCTGGGAAACAAACGGGCAGACGCTAGAGCCGTCCCAGCCTTCCTGCTTGTTTCTGGACTGCAGCACCAGCAGGCTAAACCAAGGCAGATACAGCTGGAGCCTCTGTGTTAATGAGATAGATGTGGACATCGTGAGCTGCCAAGGAGTCTACATGTGCAGGATGTAATACTGGAGAGGAAAAGATTGCACATGAAGACAAGCCAAGGGAGATGCCGAAGACCATGCATCAAAACAGGAGGACTGCCGCTGAGGAAGAGAGCCTGAGGTTGTCTTCCTGCCTCCACGTGGACCCGTGTACGTGAACACCCATGCACGACACATCAACATACAAAAAGAGCCATGCCAGACGATCAAGAAATACTCCCAGGACAAAACTGAAGAATATTTCTTAAGTAGTTTTTAAAACATTTATTTATTTGACAGAGAAAGAGGGAAAGAGGGAGAGACAGAGAGAATGAATGGTTGCGCCAGGGCCTCCAACCACTGCAAACCAGCTCCAGACGCTTGCACCTCCTTGTGCATCTAGCTAACATGGGTCCTGGGGAATCGAACCTGGGTCCTTTGGCTTTTCAGGCAAACACCTTAATGGATAAGTCATCCCTCAGCCCAAAGAACATTTTTGAGACTTCAAAAACACCGAATTCCTAACAAGTTAAAATTTAAAATATCTGGTACCTAAATGAAATGTGAAAATACTACTTATAATAAGAAAAATTAGTCAAAATTTCCTTAATAGTGATATAAATGGAAGTACTTGACAACACTAAAATATCTGTCATTTTCAAGAACCTACATGTTAAATACAGTCATAGAAATTATTGAAAAATCCAAATAGAAATTTTACACATGAAAAATTGTAATATCTGTAATGAAAGCTGGTATAATAATTAGATTAGATTATAAAGGAAAAAGTTAATAAACTTGAAGACATGACTTGTACTGTCTACATTGAAACAGAGCACATACACACACATGCATGCACAGCATCTAGGAACTGTGCCATAACTTCAGGTAACCAAATATTCTCTATTCAAATGCAACCAAAGGGGCTGGAGAGATGGCTTAGCAGTTAAGCGCTTGCCTGTGAAGCCTAAGGACCCCAGTTCAAGGCTCAATTCCCAAGGACCCATGTTAGCCAGATGCACAAGTGCGCGCACGTGTCTGGAGTTTGTTTGCAGTGGCTGGAGTAAAAGCATCCTATTTGAAGAGCAGCCATAACTTCATGAAAACTATTAACCCCATATGTAAAATTCTCAACCACTTGCAAATCACAAATAATGAAGAAAAAAACCTAGAAAAATATTCATTATATTCAAAGGAACAAAGTTAAAATGAGAGTAAATCTTAGTAGAACAATATATTTAAAGTATTGTACAAAAAATATCAAGCATTAAGTTGTCAACTTAAAATTCATTATCCCGGAAAAATCTTCCAAAAATGAGGTGAAACATTTTTCAGAAAGATAAAAACTGGATAAATTCAACAACAGGCTTGAAAACAAGAATGCCAGAAAACAAAAGTCTTCCGTTAGAAGGACATGAGAAAGAAAGGCATAAAGAATGCCAGAAGTGGGGCGACTTCCGGTTAAGATGGCGGCACAGGAACCACGCCAAAGCAGCCTAGGGGACAAAAAGCCAAAGAAAACCCAGCAAAATGCACACTTCTACTAAAAAGTGAGGTGTATGAGCAATTAAAACGGCAGCAGAGAAGTAGGAGAGTCCCAGAGCATCCAGAGCCCACACAGGCGGGCCGAAGCAGCTCCGGCAGTGGCGCCCCGGCTCCCGCAGCAGAAGCCGCAGCTCCAGCAGCAACAGCAGCAGCTCCGGCACCGGCAACAGCGGCTGCAGGAATGGCAGCAGCAGTTCCAGCAGCGGCGGCTCCAGCAGCAAGAGTAGCAGGCCCAGCAGTGGGAGCGGCAGCTTTGGCAGCAGCAGCGGGGGACCCAGCAGCGGGGGGTGCCCATCTGCAGGGCCACGGTTGCCAGGCTCAGTTTGCCCTGCAGGAAAATCCAGTGTCCAGCTCCAGAAACCAGAACAGCAGTCCAGCAACCCAGCCACCCTACTTGACTGAGACTAAAATCATCCAAAAAGGTAACTGGGATTGTACCAGGGAAGGGTCTCACTTGGTCACAAGCTGACTTGGAACCCTCAACAGACCAGAAATCTTAACCTCTTTGTTGATTATAACACCTACTCTTGCATAAAAACTCGGTGCTGTTGTTGATTGAATGTGTACAGGGCTTAGTTAAATTTTAGAATCTACCTGTATTTTGTTCCACTCAGCCTACTTGAATACTCCCATATCAGGCAAACTCAACCCCTACGAACACTTTTCTAGATACTGTGAGAGTGTTAAGAGCCACACCTAACACCTTAATCTCCTACGCTGAAGATATATAACATCAGATCAATTGATACAGCTAAGAATACCCAGCTAGCTAGAAAATCCAAGCATTAACTTAATCCAAGATGCAAAAATATATACATTTTAACACAAGAAACACCAAAAATCAAGAAAATATAAATCCACCAAAAAGTATTAATGCATCAGATATGACCTCCAGTGAGAACGAGTTGGAGGAAATGCCTGAGAAAGATTTCAAAAGAATGATTGTAAATATGTTCAAGGAAGTCAAAGAACAAATCAAAAGAAACAAAGAGGAAATCAAAGGAATCAAAGAAGATGCAGGACACCAATTTCATGAAATAAAGAAGGCAATACAAGACATAAACAAGGAAATAGAAATAATAAAGAAAAACCAGTCAGAATTACTAGCAATGAAGAACACAGTTAATGAAATAAAAAACTCTGTAGAAAATCTCACCAGTAGAATGGATGAAGGAGAGGACAAAATATCTAAGCTAGAAGACCAGGTGGCAGATATAATACAGTCCAACAAAGAGAAAGACAAACTTATAGAAAAGTATGAGTGGGAATTTAAAGATATTCGGGACACTATGAAAAGATCAAATATAAGAATTCAGGGCATAGTAGAAGGAGAAGAATTCCACTCCAAAAGCATAATAGGTGTCTTCAACAAAATCATAGAAGAAAACTTTCCCCAAATTGGGAAAGAGGTGCCAATGCAGATACAGGAAGCCTTTAGAACCCCAGCCAGACAAAACCTGGAAAGAACCTCTCCTCGCCATATTATAATCAAACTTCCAAACACACAAACCAAAGAAAAAATATTGAAAGCAGTTAGAGAGAAAAACCAAGTTACCTACAAAAGCAAGCCCATCAGGATTACAGCAGATTATTCAACACAAACTTTTAAAGCCAGAAGGGCTTGGAGTGATATATTCCAAGTTCTGAAAGATAACAACTGTCAACCAAGGTTACTTTATCCTGCAAAGTGTGTATGTATGTGTGTGTGTGTGTTTTCCAGGTAGGGTCTCACTCTAGCCCAGGCTGAACTGGAATTCACTATGTAGTCTCAGGGTGGCCTCGAACTCACAGTGATCTTCCTACCTCTGCTTCCCCAGTGCTGGGATGAAAGGCGTGCACCACCATGCCTGGCTATGCATACATCTTAATTACCTCAGATTCATAAACTAAACCATATGGTTTAAACTTTGAGATGATTCTTAAGATTTTTATTACTGCTCCCACAATATCTTGATAAGTTCTGACTGCATGGTAAAAGTAACTTTTATTGATTCATTATAGATCAGAAAAACCTGAAATGTCAGGTTGCAGAGATGTTTTATGAACTGGCATGAACCATTTCCAAGCAATCAATTGTGCTTGTTATATTTTATTAATAATTAGTACAGTCTCTAATTGCTAAAATCTATGCTATTGGCAAAGATAAACAGTCCTGAACTTCATTGTTAAAATGTTTTTCAGATAGGCCCTTGAGTTTTAACTATTAGAAAGTAATATGAAATGAAGGCATAGTCCCCAAATTCAAAGGACTGATGCTACCATTTATGGTATCCTCCAAAATGTATTTTCATCTGTTGGAATGGAAGTAAGTATGACTTCTGAGTGTGCTGTTTGTATGTATGCGCATTTGTGTACATGGTTGCATGCACATGTGTGAGTAACTACATGCATGTGTGCTAAGGCGTGTGATGACAATGTCACCTTTTGTCCTTAGGTATGCTGTCCACTGCTTTTTGACACAAAGTCTCTCATTGCCCTGGATCTCAATAACTAGACAGCTCCATGAAGCTGGGATGAACTTCCAAACAGGCAGTTTATGGGAAGAAGGAATTTATTCCAAGCTTTCAGAACCGGACGAAGTTCTATCAAAGGACAGAAAAAAACCTGGCTCCTATTCATAGATCCAAGCAGAGAGACACCACCAAACAGCCAGCACCACAAGCCAGAACAAAGGGACAGCAAGACCTGACAGAGCTCCGTCTGCTCGGCATAGCTGAGGCTGGACTTCAGATCTGCACCCCCAGGTGGTACACAGTCTTCCTGCTAGGGGCAGAAGCTGCAAGCTCCATTTCATTTTATTCTTTAAATTTTATATTATTTATTTATGAGAAAGAGAGAGGGAGAGAGAGACAGAATGGGCAGGTCAAGGCCTTCAGCCATTGCAAAGCAACTCCAGACGCACGTGCACCTTGTGCATCTGTGTTATATGGGGAGTCAAACTGGGGTCCTTTGGCTTTGCAGGCGAACAAACATCTTAACCGCTAAGCCATCTCTCCAGCCCACAAACTCAATTTTAATAACGCCTGAGTCTATGGGGGCATATACATTCAAACCATCACAAATGGTATGTTAGTAAGCCCCAAGAATAAAGCTGTTTCTGCCTTCCCAGAACCAGGATCACTGGCATGCACCACCATGCCTGGCATTTACGTGTGTACTAGGAATAAAATTCAGGTTTGCACGCCTGTGGATTGAGACTTCACTGACGGAGCCATCTCTCCAGACCCTGCTTCTGATGTGCCATTACTTGCTGTTTTCATTGCTGCATAGAAACCATAGAATCCAAACCAAGAAATTCCAGCCTCAGAGCAATGCCGAGGATGGAAGTCAAGATTCCAGGTGGCAGCTTCTCCATTTTACCTTCTTAGGTAAAGACATTTATCACACCTTGAGATTAAGGGATTAGCTCATGTATAAAAATGCACCTAAATGTGTTTGAGTTAGGGTAAGTCAAATAAAGCAGACAGCTGCTTCTGAAAAATGAGTTTGAATGACTTACAGCTCCTTAGGGAAGGGGACATACCACATACCATTCAGAACCACATCAGGAGGCACCAGGTGTGCTCAGAAGCAAGAGTGAAGGAGGCACCACCAGCCCTTAGCCTTGACTGTGGCTTCTCTGGGAACCAATGAGTGGGGCAGGGAGGTGAAATTTAGGATGGAATAGCTTTTTATACCTTCCTTGGACCATGTATGTCTAGTACTTGTCTCTGGAATGATTTAATACAGGAGTTGCAGCTTGTTGCATTAATGCTGGTAAGAAAGGTAATTGAGAATATGAGCTTTTGATGGATGGATAGGCTTGTAGATGAAAGGAATGTCAGTTAGCAAAGAAAAGTGCATCAGTAAACTATTTAGTGTCTGTAGACATTCTAATCCGGAGGGAGGGGGCAGTCTTTCCCAAGCTCAGCAGGAAGCCCCCAAGTACAGAATTGTTTTCTAAGGATAGTTAATAAAAGACTAAGCAGGAAGAACATAGATGGCCCAATTTCAGCCAGGTTTCCCTGAATATCAGTGGATTGGGTTTGTGACCCCAGAAATTGCCTTCATTGCCAGATGACTTTGTCCAGATAGGCATAAAACTTCCTGGAATTAAATTTTATCACTTCTATTGTAAGCAAATGATCATTTTTCTCAGATAAATAAGGTCAGAATTACTGTTAAGTTTCCTTGTACTTCTCTTTGTGTTTCTATAAGAAAAATAGTAAATCACATTTTCATCTGACATGAATCACTCTTTCCATGAATTACTTTCTCCTTGAAGAAACGCACAATCAACAGACAGGACAGGGAAGAATCAAGCTCTTTGTTACATACTAAGGGAGAAGATTATTTCACAGGAAACAAACCTTTCTGTGGGGAAGCAGCAAGTTCAAAGGAAAAATCTTATCTGTGTTCTCCACTTGAGCTGAGAGAAAAACGTCAGTATTTTCTGTGGCAAAAACATTTTTGTTGGACATGAACAAAATAAATACTAATACATGAACCACTAACTACTATTCAGTGCTAATAAATTAAACCAAATGTGACATTGTGCTTCCTGATAAAATTCCTCCTGGATATCATTTCATATTTTGCTTTTAAAATTTGTATTTATTTATTTATTTATTGTTCATTTGTGCATGGGATCATAAAGCTTTCTTGCTACAAATGAATGCTTGCCTGGCTTTACATGGGTAGCTGGGGAATTGATCCCAGGCCAGCAGGTTTCACAAACAACAAACACCTTTGACCAACATCTCTCTAGTCCCCATTTCATCTTTTTAAAAGACCATCTCTGCGGTTATGTTTTATGCTCAGTCAAACAAAATAAATATGTGTAAGGAAGCATGACCCTCTCAGAATTGATTGATTTTTTTTAATATTCTGTTTTCCAAAGAGGTCATTTTTCTTCTGTGAATGTTTTAAACCTACAGTTCTGTGATATCGTCCCATTATAAAATGATTTCTGAAATTATAAGCTCCCATTACTTTTTCTACACAATCTCTGTGACGTTTGTAGTCGCTGCTTTCTGTCGGCAACCTCCGCTGCAGCCTGCTGTTTTGTCACGACACAGCTCCTTTCCCTCCTGTTCCTTGCCTGTATGTCTTCTTCTCTATCCTGATGGGTCAGGGTCGTTACCACCATAACTACTCGACTTCGTATTATCATAGCCCATTATACTTCCACCTGCCATTAAGTTTAGCACATGCTAAATGTTCCCATCTGATTGTGACCCCATTCATAGTAAAGCTAGCCAAGGAACCATGTATCCTAATTGCAAAGAATGAAGTCAATCCCCACACTGAACCAAAGGTGCAACAACATGTATGTTAATAAAACAGGCTTCAATACAGAATGTGAAATGCAATTTAACATATGTCAAAATAATATGAAAATAACGAGGTGTCAGATTAAAATGTAATCATATCAATAATTTCTTTAAATATGAATAGTTGAAATACTTCATACAAAAGGAGATAAATTATCAGCACAACTGAAAAGTAGGGTG
Organism: Jaculus jaculus; assembly: GCF_020740685.1. NCBI lineage: Eukaryota > Metazoa > Chordata > Mammalia > Rodentia > Dipodidae > Jaculus > Jaculus jaculus. The sequence continues at coordinate 8,243,508 of NC_059113.1, read as the reverse complement.
AAATTACACAGTGTCTTCACAAAACACTCTTAATAAAGATACAGGGGGCTGGTGAATTGGTTTAGCAGTTATGGCGCTCGCCTGTGAAGCCTAAGGACCCAGGTTTAATTCTCCAGAACCCACGTCAGCCAGATGCACATGGTGGCGTATGCATCTGGAGTTTATTTGCAGTGGCTCAAGGCCCTGGTGTGCCCGTTCTCTCTCCCCTCTCTCATAAATAAAATTAAAATATTTAAAAAGATACAAATTAATAGAAAGAAAACAGATGGCGGAGGCCTTAAGTACAGACTATAAAAAGGCTAGAATGCTGTTCTAATATGGAAAAAAACTAACCTTCAGACAAGAATATTATCAAATTAAAGAGAAATGTTTCATAAAGACACAAGGAGCAGTTCATTAGTTTAATACATAGCAAAAATGTAATATTCCTATCAGTGTCAAAAACAAGATATGTAAATTAAGAGAAGTAAAGGTATCTGTGAATAATTAAACTGTTTCAGAGATTATATCCCTATCTATACACTAAAGATACAAAAATATAAATAACCTTTTCAACCCCTTTGGAGACATTGCTGCAGTATAACAGATCTGACAACTGTGGAATATACCTTATGTTCAAGGTTGCATGGCTCATTCTCAAAGAAACCTGGTGAGCTGGGAGATGGCTGAGTTTGGAAAGTGAACGTGTTGTAGGTCCTGAATCACTGATGCTGACAAGCTGAGACTGACAATTAATCTAAACTAGGGGACCTCCCAGCTCTGTCCACATAGGAGCCAAATGTTCCCAGTACCTGCAAGATTTTTATTACAGCAGCTCAGTGTACAGTGTTCATGCAGAGTTTACACAGATAATGGCTTATACAAACACAGCGTAAGGGTTGGAGAGATGGCTTAGTGGGTAAGGTGCTTGCCTGCAAAGTCAAAAGACCTAGGCTCCATTCCCCAGGACCCACTTAAGCCTGAGGCACCAGGTAGCACATGTGTCTGGAGTATGCTTGCAGTGGCTTTCTTTCTCTGTCTCTGTCTCTGTCTCTGTCTCTCTCTCTCTCTCTCTCATTGTCTCTTCTCTCAAATGGATAAAATAAATTTAAAAAATTAAAAATTAAAAAAAAACCAAAGTAGCAACTTCCTTATCTCAAAGGGAGGAGACAAATTGGCTAACATGAGGCTGTAGATGAACACCAGACCACCCTAAGAGCTAGAGGAACAGACAGCCAAGCACTGTTCCCCTGGTGCTGGGTAGACATGCTACAGGAGGATTTCTGGGGCTCAGTGTCCAGCCAGCCTCCCCAGCTGGTGAGCTCCAAGCCAATGAGAAACTTCCTTTCACAAACACAGTGGATTGTATTCTGAGAGGACAACACTCAAGGTGTCCCTTGGTCTCCAGGTGCACACACACACACAAGCATGTCAAGCCTCACACATATGTGTAACCCATCCACACACACACACATAAAACTAAACACATGACCAACATAATATCAGTGAACTTGAGGTAATTCTATGCTCATACTAAGAGGAATGCAGATTTTTAGAGATGATCTCAACAACTCTTTTAGTGCTTGATAACAAATAATGCCAGGGCCTGGGGATATATCTTCATGGTGGAGCGGTTACATGTCGTGCGTGAGGCTCTGGTTCTATCCCCAGCACCATTAACATCCCTAAACAAGCTAAAACTAATCACCTGGCAATCAACCAACAAATAAAATGATGAAATGGAATAGCTTTATTTAAAATACAAATGGGCATAAGTACTATAAGAGAACATTTATTAACTTCTACTAGTGTTAGGTACATTTTAATCCTTCCTTGTAATAATTCCTTTTATACTATTTAAATTCATAAATACAGCTTTGCATGAGTACAAGCATGTTCATTTCAGACTGTTAGGAACCAATTCAATGCCCACAGAAAGGCAGGGTGTAAAGAAACATCATTCAAATAATAAAATATTATGCAGTATTTGAAAAGCAAATGTTGCGCTGGTGGGATGGTTCTGTGATTAAGAGCACTTTGCCAGTTGGACATGACATCTTCTCAGGCCAGCAGCAACCAAATTCACTGCCTCAGGATCCTAAAATGCTGGTTATGGCCATCTGTCACCATAGTCTGCTGGGACAGAGACTGAAGAATCATTGGGGCTCACTGACCAATGGTGGCTGTAGATTGAGAAAGAGACCCTGGTTTGAAGACATCATTGCTTGAGCGGTAGAAACGGGAACATGAACTTCTTTCTCCTCAGGTCTCTGCAAGCACATTCATCTGCACATGTGCCACATTGTACATCACACAATACTCTATTACACATACATGCACACACAATAGAAACAACTGAATAAGTAAATAAGCAAGTGTCTGCTGCTCTATATGGAAGAAACATTAAAAGTAAAAATTGTGAAACGGTGTACATACGAGATGATTTGCATACACTAAGGTACATATGAGTATGTCCAATCTGTTGATGACAAAGGGCATATTAATTTTCTTAACTGCATTAATATGCATAAAGGTTATTATTTCAGGGACTTACATGATGGATTAAAGCAATTACATGTATGAGAGTTTGGCCTAGCCCTAGGAGATGCAAAGTCACATATAGGCTTACAGTTGTTTCCTTCAACAAGACTTTACATTTCAGTTAAAAATCCATCTATTAATGCTAGATGGATATATTAGCTTTGATAATTCTCTTTCAAACTTTTTTTTTTTTTTTCTGAGGTAGGTCTTGCTCTATGAAGTCTTAGGGTGGCCTTGAACTCACGGCAATCCTCCTACCTCTGACTCCCGAGTGCTGGGATTAAAGGAGTGTGCCACCATGCCTGGCTCTTCTTTTTTTTGGGCGGGAGTTGTATTTTGAGGTTGGGTCTCACTTTAGCCCAGGATGACCTGGAATTCACTATGTAGTCTCATGGTGCCTTGAACTCACAGCAATCCTCCTACATCTGCCTCCTCAGTGCTAGGATTAAAGGCATGCACCACCACTCCTGGATCTTTTAAAATTATTTTTATTTATTTATTATATGCAAGAGAGGTAGGGAGAGAGGGATAGAGAGAGAATGGGTGTGCCAGAGCCTCCAGCCATTGCTAATGAACTCCAGACACATGCAACACCGTGTGCATTTGGCTTATGTGGGTCCTGTGGACTCTAACCTGACTCATTAGGCATTGCAGGCAGTACCTTAACTACTAAACCATCTCTTCAGCCCTAATAATCCTAAATTAAGAAACATGGAGGCCGTGAATTTATTGTCTTAGTCTATTTGGGCAGTTTTAGCAAAATATCATAAACAGGATAGCTTACAAAACTTTATTTCCAACAGTTTCTCAGCCTTGAGGCTAGACAATGAGCAATACAGGTTCAAGTCTAGCTTGTTTGATAGATGGAGGTCACACTGCATGTACCACCTAACAGAGGTGGAAGGAGATTTTTGGACTTATTTTATGAAGGCATTACACTAAACCCATTCATAAATGTGGAGCCTTCAGAACCTAATCACCACCCAAGCACATCAGCTTTCTAACAATACCATTTTGGAGTTAGGGTTTCAATTTATAAATTTGGTAAAGGGGATCCACAAAATTTTAGATGCTTTAATATTACTTCCTGGGCTAAAGTTTGATATTACAAGTGAAACAATTGATGTTGTTTCATAATTTATAGGGCTTATGAATGCTCATAAATCTCAGTTAACATTTATCCCTAGTGAAACATAATGCTGAAAAGTTTCTGATAAAGTAAAAATAAATTTTAATATAAACAGGCCATGTTTAATAGATATTGAAACCACTGAAACATGAGTTATAGCGTTATTAGCAGAACCATGTAACTAAGAGTAAATGTGCATACATTCTCCCTCTTGTAATGTACATTGCAGACCTGCCAGAGCATTTATTTCTAAAATTGTTTAAAAGTTTAGCAACAGGAAATTTCCTAAACTATCTTCTACACCATTTGAGGCATATCTTCCATAATGCTTCACAAGTGAAGAAAAGTAACCTCCTGGGAACATCAATTTAATTCTATCTCTTGGGGAAAAAATTATTTAAGAAATAAATTACTTCTAAGCCTCCTGTTATGAGATTTTTGCAAGAAATCATCATTGAGACAGTTTATTGGTTATAAAATAGTTTTTAGTGTATTTATCAAAAATGCTACATTTCTGATGTGTGTGTGTTGGTGTGTTTATGTGTGTATGTATGTGCACATTGCATGCTAGAGTATAAGTGCCCATGCCAGAGACTTTCACTCACTAGTAGAAGGTAAGTGCTCATGTCAGAAACCTCTACTCACTGGTAGCCTGATGATCTGGTTTTGAAGTTTTATCCCTAAAGATGAGAAAAAGGTCAGTGTTAGGTGAGCTTGAGGTCTCAAAACTCAGAACTTCAGGTTTCCTTTGTTCAAGTTATATATTTTCTACTCTCCTTTCCCTTTATACCACCTAAAATATGTGATAAAATACCTCAATACCCTGTTGCATATCTGTTTAATGTGTCTTTTCTATGTCTTTTCCCACTTACTGTGGTTCTTAAGAATATTCTAGTAGTGTTTAAATCACTCATAGATGCGTCTAGAGCTAGGACAATGCAACTGATCAATGTATTTGCCCCCAGTACTATTTCTAGATCAAGATGGGAAAATTTGGGCTGGAGAGATGGCTTAGCGGTTAAGCGCTTGCCTGTGAAGCCTAAGGACCCCGGTTCGAGGCTCGGTTCCCCAGGTCCCACGTTAACCAGATGCACAAGGGGGCGCATGCGTCTGGAGTTCGTTTGCAGAGGCTGGAAGCCCTGGCGCGCCCATTCTCTCTCTATCCCTCTATCTGTCTTTCTCCCTGTATCTGTCGTTCTCAAATAAATAAATAAATAAATGAACAAAAAATATTAAAAAAAAAAGATGGGAAAATTTAATTGCCACACACTAATTGATTAGTTATACTTCCTCTTAACTTCTTTTAAGAGAAATTTCTTAAAAATAGTTTATAGACCTTGAAAAATATTCAATGATGTTCAATAGATTTATGCAGTAGCACAAAGTTGTTTATTCCATAATCTGAAAGTAAAGACCAAAACCAATTTACATAAAAGAATTAGTTCACATGCCCTAGATAAAAGGCTTTCAGGCTCAACTTGGTGGCTAATTCGTACCTACTTTGCATTGTGACATGTACAGCCACCTGCAAAGGCAAATAGGCACTTCTCAGGGAAAACCGTGTAGCCATTTTAAAATTTAGGTTATTGGAGGAAAAAAGAAAAAAAAGGAGACAAAGTGTTAAACAGAAGAAGATAGAAAGGGAGGAGCGAAAGAACAGCAAGAGAAGGGGCAGGGCAAGGAAGTGGAAGAGACAGAGGACATTGCTTGCCCAGATGTACAGTGAGTAATATGGAGAAAGTCCTTCCTCTCCAGGAGACGCAGACCCTCCCCTTGTAGAACATGCACAGTGTAGGACAGGACTGTCGTTATCCGGACCCATTCTGAGAAGACTGGGAACACTTGAATCAGCCTTGGGAGCATTAAAAAAAAAATCCAAAAACACAGGCAGTTGAGCTGCTGATCTCATAGCTTAAGATCACCTACGTGAGGCTCACAGGCCACTGCTTGCCTGAAAACTAACCCTGGTCCACAGTGAAACAAGTACCTGATTAGGAGCCAGCATTTGAAGCGGGGGTCTGCCCAGGAAAGTCCGTGGATCAGCTGCCTGGTTGTTTTTTTCAGTTTTGTTAGCACAGAGAAAACCCCACTTATTTACATATTATGTGTGGCTGCTTGTGAGAGCCTGTGGCAGAGCAGGCAGTGAAGGGAGCCGGATGGCCCACAAAGGGTCAAATACTTATTATCCAGCCATGTAAAGAAAATGTGTTGGGGCTGGAGGGATGGCTTAGTGGTTAAGGCATTTGTCTGCAAAGCTAACGGATCCTGGTTCAATTCTCCAGGACCCACGTGAACCAGATGCACAAGAGGGCCTGCTTCTGGAGTTCATTTGCAGTGGTTGAAGGCCCTGGCATGCCCATTCTCTCCCTCTCTCTGCCTCTTCCTCTGTTTCAAATAAATAAATAAAACATATTTTTTAAAAAAGAAAATGTTTTGTTCAAGTCGCCACCTCAAGCTCTGTTTAAAAACAATTACATGGCCATTTTGCTAGTAATTTCTGTTTGCATTTTACAAATTTATTGGTTAAAAGCGAGGGTGTAGGTTTTTAGCATAGACATTTTGATATTTTAAGAAGTGCTGTTCTGAACAGAGCTGGTGGCCTCCATGACAGGACAAATTTATGACTTTATTTTGAGCTTGCTGTTCTGATGTTAATTGCCTAGCATTAAATCAGCTCAAGGGGATGAGTCAAGATTGTCCTCTGCCTGGACTTGCACTTTCATCCTCATAACAGTTGTTATTACTGATTGCTATTATAAAAGAAGATATTTTTTCATACCAAAATAATGCCATTGCAAAATGGATTTTCCAAGTTATATATTGTGTTTAAGTATGACTCTAGAAAGAGAGTCATTGCAATAGTCTACAAAAACTGCTTATAAATTGTCATTTGTATATAAATTAAAATTTACAAAAGCAGGGCTGCAGAGATGGCTTAGCAGGTAAATGTGTTTTCTTGCATAGTCTAACAGCCTGAGTTTGATTCCCCAGGACCCGTGTAAAGCCAGATGCACAAGGTGGAGCATGTGTTTGGAGTTCATTTACAGAGGCAAGAGGCCATTGCACACCTATACTCACTCTCCCTCTCTGTCTCTCTCTCATTCTCTCTTTGAAATAAATAAATAAATAAATAAATAAATAAATAAATAAATAAATAAATAAATATTTACAAACCATGGAGGAGTGCAGCAAGGAACCAGTAGAAATTCATCTAATCTAATAAGAACTTAGTGCAAACCACAAGTGGTGGCATATGCCTGTAATCTCAATATTCAGGAAGCAAAATCTTGAAAATTACAAATTTGAGGTCAGCCTGGGTTACTAAATAAGACTCTGTCTAAAAGAAAAAGAAAAAGGGCTAGATAATCAGCTTAGTTGGCAGAGTGTTTGCCTAGAATGTGTTCAGTACCGAGTTCAGTCCCAAGCACTAAATAAAACCCCAGTAGTGCATCCATTCTTATTAACAATTTGCCTTACTTATTTACAATTCAGCTTATTAAAAATAAACAAAATTGGCATATACTTTCAATAGAAAATTGAGGGGTTTATATAACCTTAGGGCTTCAAAATGGAAGTATAAAATATTTCCAATTCAACCCAAAATAGTCTAGTATTATTTGATTGTGTGCTCAGATATAAAAGAGTTTTTAAATATGTGATACAACAGAAATACACATATGGGGCTGGAGAAGTGGCTTAGACGTTAAGGCATTTGCCTGCAAAGCCAAAGGACCTAGGTTCAATTCCCCAGGACCCACACTAGGCAGGTGCACAAGGGGGCACATGTGTTTGGAGTTTGTTTTCAGTGGGTAGAGGCCCTGTTGATCCCATTCTCCCCCCTCTCCTCTCTCCCCCTTTTTCTCTGTCAAGTAAATAAATAAAAATAAAAAGAAAGAGAAATACATATATGTAGCATTTGCCTTCTTGTAGATGGGAAAATCACCAGATCAGAAGCAGCCTCTGGAAGGAGAGGGTATATTTCAGCTTGCAGTTTCCATAGGACGTGTCATCATGTGGGGAAAACATAATGGGGTAAGTAGAGGGCATCCCATCTGTCACACGCACTGGTAGCTTGGCTATATTACCACGAAGCCTGCCTCTAGTGACACACCTTCTTCAGAAAAGGCTCCACATCATAAAGGCCCCACAACTGCCCAAATTGTCATCAACTGGAGACCAAATATTCAAAATGTCCCTAAGGGGAACATTTCATTCAAACCACCTAACATACACAAATGTCAAATAGATGCATGTCCAAAATACATGCAGAACATGACATGGAAATAAGCTCTCTTGGACTGATTGTTAACCCTGGCCTGGACATTGACTGAAGATAAACAAGGTTTTCCTTCAGGGGGAGCTCGGGGAAGACAGTGCTAGATCTTCTTGTACCTCAATGTTTTCCTTCTTTCATTTTTTGCTGAAGCCTTACTTTGCCAAAGTCAAAAGCTAAAATATAACAATTTATTTAAACTAAACTATGTACTGAGGTGGAAACTTAACATTTAGATATAGGATTAAGGAATATAGTAAAGAAATCTGGGCTGGAGATAAAAACTAAAGTCTTATGTTTATAAGACTTGGCTATTTCAGGGGTGAAATGACAAAGTTATCACTGGAGAAACAGCTTAAAGATGTGAAAAAGAAAAGGAAAATCATAGCGGTTAAGAATATAGGCTGTATTAGTTACTTCCTGTTGCTGGAACAAAATACCTGATCGAATGCAGCTAAAGAAACGAAAAGGTTTGTTTCCAAGTTTGGAGGGGAAGTCTATTATGACAGGAAAAGCATGGCAGGCACAAGCAGCCAGCACGACATCAGCACATTATCAGGGAGGAAGCCTAGAGACGAATGCTGAATGCTCAGTTACCTTCATTCCATTTACACCACCTACACACCCAGTCCACGGGTGATGTTGCCCACAGTTAAGGTGGATTCTCCCACCGCGACTAATGTAGTCTAGAAAATCTCTCACAGACAAGACCAGAGATTTATTCTCACGGTGATTCTAATCTTGTCAACCAGAGATTATTCATCATACTGTCCAAAATGAAATTTTAATGTACACAGTGTGAATAGTCACGTTGGTACCAACATTAGCCTCCTCCCTCTCCCTGCCCTCCCCCCTTTGCAGGGACCCTTCTTGTTGGGGAATATGGGTCGTGCATTGTGGGGTCAGCCATCAGTTATGGGTAAGAGGCAATGTCTCTGTGCATCATGACCTAACGTGAGGCTCTAACTTTCTTTCTGCCCCTCTTTGGCAAATTTCCCTGAGCCATGTTGGGTTCATTTTAGGTCTGCTTCAGTGATGAGGTCTTGGGAACCTCTGTGAAGGCAGCACAAAAATGTCCACGAAGATGTTGTAACAAGAGAATGCTTGTTTGAAAGCACAGTTATGTTATATCATAATGTTATAATGAGATTATCAAGTCAACAGGGGAATTATTATTATTATACAGTATGTATGTCTATATATATAGCTATTTTTCTGTGGGCATACACACACACACACACACACACACACACACACAAACACACAGACACACACATATATGCCTATGCCTGTATTTATAGATCTATAAATCATATATGTGTATGCAGTATTATGTTTTCTGAAGGATGTCAAATAAAACAATGTCTTATCATATATTTTATAATTATCATGTAATTATTATGATCCCAGTAGAATAACTATAACGCAAATGACACAATCTTAAGCCATTTATTGAGTGATTAGAAAGTGAGTAAATATCTACAATGGGAAGGGATGAGAGACATTGATTAGAAAATATTTGGATACATATTTTAGATAAAGTTTAAAAAATTTTTTTTTTTATTTATTTGAGAGAGAAAGAGAGAACGAAAGAGGCAGAGAGAGAAAGTGAGAGGGAGAGAATGGGCATACCAGGACCTCCAGCCACTGCAAATGAACTCCAGATGCATGTGCCCCCTTATGCATCTGGCTTACATGGGTCCTGGAGAATCAAACCAGTATCCTTTGGCTTTGGAGACAAACACCTTAACCACTAAGCCATCTCTCCAGCCTAAGATAAAGGTTTTAAAAATATTATATATATATATTTATTTATTTGACACAGAGAGAAGCAGAGAGAGAGAGATGCAAATAGAGAGAGAATGGGTATGCCAGGGCCTCCAGTGCCCATAAACAAACTCCAGAGGCATGTGCCACCTCGTGCATCTGGCTTATGTGGGCCCTGGGGAATCAATCCCAGGTCATTTGGCTTTACAGGCAAGTGCCTTAACTGCTAAGCCATCTGTCCAGCACTTTAAAAAATATTTTACTTTTATTTATTTACTTGAGAGAGAAATAAGCAGAGGTAGGTAGATAGATAGATAGAGAGAGAGAGAGAGAGAGAGAGAGAGAGGCAGACAGAAAATAATCTTTTTTTAATTTTTTTATTTTTCTAGGTAGGGTTTCACTGTAGACCATGCTGACCTGGAATTCACTATGTACTCTCAGGCTGGCCTTGAACTCATGGCAATTCTCCACTCTGTCTCCCTAGTGCTGGGATTAAAGGCCACCATGCCCAACAGAGAAGGTTTTTCTTTTCTTTTCTTTTTTTTTTTTTTTTTTTTTTGTAAGACTGGATGAGCAGATTTAGGGAGTGGGCAAACAAAGAACAAGTGGCCCACCCTGTTTCTACTCCTGGTTATACAACGAGTATGGGCAAAATACAGCAAAGACTATCCAAGGAGCTCAGAAAAAAAATTCCAATAAAGGAATTTCCTATGTGATTTTGAAGGCTAGAAAGTCCCTAAACATGCTGTGTGCAAAGTGGAGACCTCAGCAAATCCAATTATGTAGCACCTGGGTGAGGTTGGTGGGCCAAGAGAACCAATGATGATGTTTCTAGCCCAGGTCTGAAGGCTGGAAAACCAGGAGTCCAGGCCCCCGACAGAGGAGGCTGATATTTCAACTCATGCAGAGAGGCGAGGAGAGAGACAACATTCTCTACAAGTTGATCATTACTATATATTTTGCAGTGGGCAGATTGCTTTACTCAGATTATTAATTCAAATGCTAATCTCTTCTTTATCCTCAGCAGATACACACAGAAATTATGTTTAGACAAATATGTGGATGCCCTGTGACCTAATCTAGTTGAAAATTAACCTTCACAAAACCATATAATGATTAGAAGCTAATTCTCCAAGGAGACCAAACAATGTGAATTAGTCTTGATTTACATCTTCTATAATTAAACCATAATAAGTAATGCACTTTCTACAGATCTCTGAGTCCTTCAAGAGAATTGCCAAGTCAGAGGAAACATCAAGCTGATAGCCAGTTAGTCAGACAGGTAGGTGACCTGGAGACCGTGTAACTTTCAGCTGGTATTTGAAATGAGGGGCCACCTTGTTTTGAAATGTCCTCTGGCCTACGAAGTAGACAACATAATTGTGCTGCTGTATCATAGCTACTTAACAGAAGGAAACATGCAACTTTTAACGGTCAGAATACTCTATAGAAGGCATAAAATTATGATATAATTGTGAATTCCTTTTCTTTTCTACCCATGACTTTTAGGCCAAGGAAGTCACTGAGCCTAAGATAACAGAATGCTCTAGAATCCTCCTCCAAGTATAAATGACATCAACCCTCAATTCAGATGAGAAGTGATTCATTTTAACAAATTTGGCTGGCCCTTGCAGCTCAGATAATAGAAGTCAGCTGATGGATGTGATATGCTATTAAGTTGAGTTTTCCACGATATCCCAGGCGATGAGGATTAATAGCTTTCCCCGAAGACTAGCGGGAACTAAGGAGTTAATAACTAACCTTAAGATTAGAAGGCCATAAAGAACAGAGAATCCAGTCCCTCCTAGACAATTTTGAGGGAAAAAAAAAAAGCCTGTTCTGAGCGAGGACACAAATACACAAGTAACTTTGATGCTTTTGGACCAGCAGCTGATTCAGTCTCTTTGTCTTAGGAGCCTCCTTGTAAGTTTGAACCCAGCCTGACTCGGCGCTTCAGGCTTCATCCCGTGGAATGGCTGCTGCCCTCACTGTGCTTGTTTCCCACTAAAGAGTCTGTCTGTGCAGATCAGGTCTGGAGTCCTCTGTCACTCTTCTCTTACGCTTTCCTTACAATGTGTATTCCAAAGCAATGGTCATAATTTGTGTTTCTCACTGGGCTGAAAAACACTGGTCAAGAATAGTGTTTCTAGCCAGGTGTGGTGGTGCACACCTTTAATCCCAGCACTCGGGAGGTAGAGGTAGGAAGATTGCAGTGAGTTCGAGGCCACCCTGAGACTCCGTAGTAGTGAGTTCCAGACCAGCCTGGGCTAGAGTGAAACCCTACATTGAAAAACCAAAAAAAAAAAAAAAAAGTGTTTCTCAAATTATTTTCTCTAATAAATAGATCAAAAGTTTGAGGATCCATTAGCCAGTGGGATGAAGGGTCCTTGGTAGGGTCTCCTATAGTTCGAATATGTCAAAAACTTAATTTCTAGTGAATGGCTTTCAAAGGCAAGGCTTAAGGAGATGCATCAGCCATGAAAGGCTAGAGAGATTTCTCAGTGGTTAAAAGTGCTTGTTCGTAAGCCCTGATGACCTGGGTTTGATTCCCCAGTATCCATATAAAGCCAGACTCACAAAATGATGCATGCATCTAGAGTTCCTTTGCAGTGATAGGAAGCCCTGGTGTGCACCCCCCCTCAAAAAATAAACAATAAAAACATAAAAGAAAAAAAATTAAGGGAAGTTTATCATCCTTTTACTTTTCCTCTTTCTTGTTCTCTCTTTGAGATTTTGCCATGGAATGATACAATAAGAAAACAATATATATACATATATATATATATACATGGCTATATACCTTCATCTTTAAGACTGAAAATTACTTGCTATATACTCACGAGATTTATTATTTATTCATAGCACAACTATATATAACTCCAATTTGGATACTTAATAAAATGTGATTTTCATTTACATGATGCAACATAAAATGTAGAAACTTAGAATGTTCTAGGGGATGATGCAGTAGAATGCTTTCACCAGGTTCCAGCCCCTTTCACTTCTGCTTCCAGAACCATGGGTCAACAAATTTTCATTAATTCATTACAAAGCATAGTCAGCAATATCTGTTAGAGAAGCGCAGAGCTTACTAAGGCAAGTTCTCAAGTTCATGCTGTGTCCTGTCAAGAGCCACAGTAATGAGACAAATGGGGAGGCTCTCCTTTGAGATGTATTCTTTGTGTGTTGGTCCCTTTCTGCTATTTTATCATCTTTAGTCATCAACGTAATTTTGAAGCTGAGATCATGATACTCACTTGAACTAACAGTCATAACCAATGCCAGGCAGCTTGACAAATGTTACATAGTTAATAAGAAATGAAGCAGGATTGACAACCAGCCAGGCTAGATGTACCCACTGGTGTACCAGGGGCACACAGGTTATGAGGGTAATCAACTGCTCTCTGATTGGACATGAGACCTGCTCAGTGGGAAGGAATTTGTGCTTGGTACCAAGAACCAAGTCAGAAATCTATGCTTTGAAGGTCCTAGAGAGCTTAGAGGAAAGCTTCTGCAGTTCTCAGGCTAAAAGAAGATGATATGCACATCAAAAAGTCTTCTAAATGCCTGTTTATGCTCTTTGATCCATGCTACTCTCACTTTGGTTTATAGCTCCTTATTTTTACAGATAGGGGTGACTATCAGAGAGTCACAAGACCCATTAAAATGATAAGAAAAGAAAGCCAAGTGTCTAGCACAAGGCATGTCATCTCCACCATACATGCCAGGGCTCAGGAATTGTCAGAGAAAGTGGCTGATTAAATATGAGTTCTGTGATCACTGCTACCCTGAGAGCCTTCGTTAGAAGATGGCCATAGACACTGAAGAGACTCAAAACTCAGCAAAGCGAAACATTAGAGGCTGTGAAGATCTCAACACTATAGGAGACTTGTAACATGCTCTCTATGACTCAGAGAGCATTGCTGAAGAGGGGTAAGGAACGAACTTAAAAGCCACAGTACGGAAAGGTGTACTTTGAGGCACTGTCCTCTCCACAGGGACTGACTGGTATATTTGTGACCCCACAATGATTAATGATAACCTCACTGGGAAGGACCCTCAATAGAATAGAAATGAAAACCAGGGGACAACAGAGAATAACTCATTGGAAATTTAACCAGTTTGTAATATGTTTATATATTAATGTTCCCAATAAAAATTTATTTTTAAGAAGAAATAAAACAGGATCTAAATCACATATTTTTTTATCTTTATGCCTGGGTTTCTTCTCTAAGATCTCTCTCTCTCTCTCACCATATACATATACAGATTTTTCTATCTATCTATCTATTCATCTATATCTATATAATACTAAATAAATATATATTTTAAACTAACAGACAAGATGGTATATAATTTCTCTTTCACTGCTTATATACATTTATAAGAAAGAAAGAAAGAGAGAGAGGAAGGGACAGAAGGCAAGGAAAGAGTCATTCTCATTAAATCTTGAGCTCCTGAGGGAAAGTATATTGATTTAAAAAAAAAAAAACCTAACTGATACAAACTATTGTGAAATGTTAGAACACTGGAAGAAAAGGCTGATGTGGGATACCTTTAAAATCACATCTTAAAAACTGGATCTCAATACCATCTTTTTATAGGCTATTGCTCTATCCTCTTAAAATCAATCTTCAACTTCCTTCATTCCTATCTCTATAATCTGGTACTTTTATTCCCTTCCTTTTTTTCAATCTGGCCTAGAAAACAAATTTACTGGTAGCATTTGTAATATAATTCAAATGTATGTTAAAAAGTATTCACTTTAAATACCAATAATTTTTTCTAGCCCAGAATTTCTGTACTACAAAAACTGTCAGTGTCTACAAGATGAAATTCTGATATATTAGTATTCAGATATGATCCAGTTGGGATTTATTTTAACACCACTCCATTCAAAACAGGGTGGTTAGCAGAATAAATAAAGTAATTATCCTTCTTTCAGTCTTTTTACATTTTTCCAGAGACTTTAATCTTTCTCTTTGTTGAGACTTTTTTCAAGTCATTATACTCATTCTACTAATTATACGAATGCTTTTGTCACAAGCTGGCTGTGCATGTTGCATTTTTAAATGCTTAATAGCACTTGATGAATGTCTAATGGATAATGAGTAATTCTCCAGGGAGCAGTATATTATTTCATGTCATTGCTCGGTCTTTTGTGTCTGAGAACAGAAAGTTAAAAAAGAATTTGAAAGGAAAATAAATTCATAAAATAAGGCATTTTTTTTACAGGACTAACTTTTTTTGCCAAGTGACATGTCTTTGAGATACTTGCCTGAGAAGACATTGTCTTAAGGACAAAAAAGTCAAAAGTATGTTTTAAATTAAAATGAATAATAACTTGTAGGTACTCTCTCTCTCTAAGGAATGTTTATTAAAATTCAAGTAGGTAATTGGTCTTTATTACAAGAAGTTTAATTTTTAAAGGTGTTGTAGAAGCTAAGAAATGCTTTGATATGTATTTTGTTGCTCAGAATAAAAGCCACAATGTCTTTGTTTCAGAGACCATGTGCTAAAGGCTATGATAATTTCTTTAAAGACCCCAGGGCAAGTTAGGACAGGGAAATTTGAAAGTGAGATGTTGCTGACATTTCAAGCTTTTATGCACAAGGTTTGTATTTTTTAAAATTTCATGCATGTAGTATATTCATATTCAAAACATATAATAATAATCATGTGATAATTAAAAAGAAAGAGCTGCTAGAGTTGAGTGGGCTTACCAAATGTATTGTTGACTCCTGAAGAGGAGCATTCATGGCTTTCAGAGAGCTGTGCTTGCTGCTCAAGCGTAAGAGCCTAGAAGGCCTGAGGCTGATCCCAGCATGCACATGCACCTGAAACCCAGTCCTCCGGTCTGTGGGCTGGGCAAGAGACAGCAGAATTCCTGGGGCTCACTGGCCAGCCAATATGAAGACAATGACAGTGCCAGGTTCAATGTGAGACTCTACCTCAAGAAAGCAACATGGAAGAGGGAGAGAGAGAAAGAGAGAGAGGGGGAGAGAGGGACATCTGATATTTTCCTCTGGCCTTCACGTATGCATGCATGGGTGCATGCATCTGTGCACACATCACTGTCACCTCCACCACACATAATGCAACACATAGTACACATGCACGCATGCATGCACACACACAAAGAAGTGCTGCTTTGATTTATTGAGGTTCTCTAAGATGAATAAAAAGTTCTTTATGAAACCAGAGTTCTTTTAATATAAGACCCAATATGAAACTACTAAGACCCTGAGTATGCAAATCAACATTTTTGTTCATATTAAAAATGAGAACACAAAACAATGGGTTTCATTATGTCATCTTCATACATATATCTTTGTATTATGTTCATATTCAACACCATTATGACCTTGTTTTATTATTACCTCCATCCTCCCATAGATTTTCAAATTATATATACATACATATATATGTATATATAATATATATAATATATATTATCATTATATATATATATATATATATATATATATATATATATAATCTTTGAAGCTATAATAGTGTAAATCCACATATTTATGACGAGTTGTTGTTAAACACATGTACCAGGGATCTAGACTAGGGAAATCAGAGTCTCTCTTTTAAATATATTTTGAGAAAACTGAATACCTTAGTGCAGAAGAATGAATTTGGACCCTTATCTCACATCACATGCAAAAGCGAACTCAAAGTAGATTGAAGACTCAAGTTTAGGGTCTGAAACTATAAAATCACTAAATGAAAAAAAAAAAACACAGAGAAAATGATCCATAATGTTGATCTACTTCTTTTTGGATTTCAGCCCCAAATACACATGAAATAAAACCAAAACATAAACATGATAAAATAAGAGAGTAAAAATAAGAAGTTTGGGCATAGCAAGAAAAACCGAAGTGGAAAGAAAACCTAATAAACAGGAAAAACTATTTGTAAGCAATTCACCTAATAAGATATTAATATTCAAAGTACATAAAATATCCCAATAACTCAAGAACAAAAAGCTAAAGATGAAGCAACATGATTAAGAGTAGATGAAGGGTCAGAGACGACATTTCCCAAGAGCCATACAGAGGGCTACCACATGTATTAAAAATATGTTCAACTAACCATTTAAGAAATGAAACCAAAAGAACATTGATCTATCACCTAGAATCTGGTTAACTGATCATTACCAAAGCAATATAAAGGCATGCAAGGATAAGGACAGAGCAAAAAGAGAACCATTACACACTTTTGGTGGAAATACATAACAGCACTGTCAATATCAAAACTAGTATGGAAATTTCTCAAAGGCTTAAAAACAGAAAAACAGGTATGCCACCTATGGGTATATGACCAAAGATAAGGAAGTCAATATCTTCATTCTCATGTTCATAACATTATTAATAGACACTAAGACATACAGTTGTTGTAAGTGTTCATCAAGATAAATGGGTAAAAAATGGGATTTGTATCTTAAAAAATAGCATGTTATTTGGCCTTATGGAAAAGGTGAACCCTGTCATTTTCAACATGAATAAGCCTAGTATAACACTGGGTGTAGTGGTTTGAATGTGAAATATTTCCCATAGCTTCAGCACTTTTGATTAAGACTCCTACTTAGTCCCTTGCTGGTGACAGGTTGGGCGGTAGAGCCTTGCTGGAGGTGCACCATTGCTGGAGTCAGGCTTGGGGTGTTAACAGCCCAGATCCCCCTTGTCAGAGATGGCTCACACTTGCTGCTCCCTAATAGCTACGTGAAGAGATATGAGGCCCAGCCTCTGCTCTTCCTTGCTCTTCCTGCCTTATTGAAAAGCTTCTTCCCAAAACTGTATGCCAAAATTAACCCTTTCCTTCCACGTGCTGATCTGGTGGGAGGTTTTGTCCCAGCAATGAGAAGCTAACGGCGACACGGTATTAACTGAAAGAATCCAGGCATAGAAAGACAAATACTTTCATGGTGGAATCTAAAAAGCCTAGACTTACAGAAGCAGTTATTTCACAAGAAGCCTATTCTCTGAGAAGTAATTTGTGCAATACCTGACAAGTGATGTCTGATTATTGCTATGAACAAATTATTGATGAATTTCTCTTTTTATTCTCGTTTACTGTCATATTCATTTTTAGATTTTCTGTTCCATAATGACCCACATTTGAATCAAATGACTAAGGCAGCTTGTCATGCATGGGTCTTCAACACTAGCTGGATGGAGTAGCTGAACAGAATTATAAAATTGGTTGTAAGAACAGAATGTTAAGTTTCTTCAGTTATTGAATGTACGATGTGAGAACATAATGGTTACTGGCATTTTCTGCTCTAACAATTCTTTTCTCTTAGTTGCCTGAGTAAGCCCCTATTCTGTAGCCTATACTATTGCCACTGTGAATGATTATAGTTCTAGTCTGTTGTGGGTCTAGGTGGCATGTAAGAAAATTTGTCCAATGCTATAGAAGAAAAGGCATTGCATGTGATATGCTGGAAATTCTTTTAGAAGTGGTCATGCCCTTTTTTTTCTCTTCTTCCTTCTTGATTGCCTCATTAGCATGTCATCTGTGGTAGTTTGCATGTAGTCTCCCCCATAGCCTCATGTGTTTGTGATTAAGCGTCATACTTCACACCTAGCTGGTGGTGCCTTCAAGAAGGGGCCTTGCTGGAGGAGCTTTGTCAGTGGGGTGGGACCTCGAGGTTTATTAACACAGCCTCACTACATGTTCAGAGCTTGCTGCTTTCTCCCAGCTGATATGACAAGATGTGGAGCTCAGTTGTTATCTCATGCCATGCTATTAATATCACGATTAAACATCCTCTGAAAACTTTACGTCAAAGCCTGGAGGGATGGCTTCGCAGTTAAGGCGATTGCCTGTGAAGACTAAGGACTCACGTTCAACTCTCCAGGTCCCACCTAAGCCAGATGCAAAAAGTGACGCAAGCATGCAATGTTGCACATGGGCACAAGGTGGTGCAAGTCTGGAGTTCGAATGCAGTGGCTGGAGGCCCTGGCACAACAATTCTCTCTCCTCTCTCTCTCTTGCATTACAAAAAGGCATGTCTGTTGAACTTGCCTTTGGGGACAAAAACAAAACAAAACAAAACCTTTAATTCAAATAACACATTTCTTCCTTAAACTGCTTCCAGTCAGGTATTTTGTCCAGCAATGTGAATGTAATTGTTATATCATGTTTGGGTGTAAGGATCTCTGAAAATTTGCTCTTCAATAAAAGCAATGCAAAAAAGCAAACACCTGAATCAAACTATCACATTCAGCCTCTGATTTATTCCTAATGAAATTTATATCATCATATCTTCAAATGATACATCATTTATGAGAGACAAGTCAAACTTCACAGAAATCACAAACAAGTGGGGAGTTGGATCCAGCCTTAATATACTCACACAGTCATCTCTGAAAAACACTTACACTTCATAAACTTGGACAATTTTTTCAAGAAACAGAAAGAGTTGAGACAATTTATTAGAGCAACTTTGTAAAAAACTCAGCCATCTGTAAAACATTAATTTATATATAGCAATGGACAGACAGGCATGTTTTTCTTTATTTTCTTTTTTTTTCTTACTTATTTGTGTTGGTATCTCTTGACAAATGATGTATTGACTCAATTTAGACTGTCAACACACTTTGTCTAGTCACGTATTTTCAAATGGTTAATACCTTGTGAGACCTATAGTGCTGGAAAATTAAAGGGAAACTTAAGTCTATAAATAGCACATAGTTCTTTCATAAAAATGATTGGATTTTCACTACCACCACAAAACAAACAAAACTCTATATATGTGAAAAAGGAAGAGTAAAAGACTTAAAATTTGACATGTCATTTTATATGTACTCTTAGAATAAAGAAAGAAAAATATAATCAATAGTTATTTAAAGCCCAGATTAAATAGCATTTTTGCCTCTTGCATATGAGCTTGAATATACAATATTTTTATTGTGTTTTTTTCTTTTTTTAAAAAATATTTGGATTATTAATTAATTTATTTATTTTGAGGTAGGGTCTCACTCTAGCCCAGGCTGACCTGGAATTATTCACTATGTAGTCTCAGGGTGGCCTCAAACTCATAGCGATCTCCTACTTATGCCTCCTGAGTGCTGGAATTAAAGGTGTGAGCCACCATACCTGGCTTTTTTCTTTTTTTGAAATAGGGTTTCACTCTAGCCCAGGCTGACCTGGAATTCATGATGTAGTTGCAGGTTGGCCTAGAATATGAATCAGAAAAGAGTTCATAAAAGAGTTCATAAAAGAGTTTAAGATTTTATAAATACAGGCTAAAAATTGACATATAAATATCTGTTATATTTTATGTATTATTCATGAATTAATTAAAATGAAATTAATAAAATCCCTTTCACAACAGCATCAAAATGTATGAGTTAGGAATAATTTTAAATAAGTAAAATAGTCTCTAGAATAGACTATATCAGATATATTTTTAAAATAAATTTTACTTAGGAAAATATTTGTATAATTACACGAAAAAACACAAGTAATCCAAAAAAAAAAGAATTGGACTTCCTCCAAACTAAAGCCTTCTTGTTTCTTGTTCAAGGTTTCTGTAAAAATGCTGTTCATGAGCCAGGCATTGAGGCACACTCCCTTAATCTCAGCAATAGGGAGGCAGAGGTAGGAGAATTGCCATGAGTTCCAGGCATGCATCTGGAGTTCGTTTGCAGTGGCTGGAGGCTCTGGTGCGCCTATTCTCTCTCTGTGTCTGCCTCTTTCTTTCTCTGTCTATTGCTCTGAAATAAATAAATAAAAATAAACAAAAATTTAAAAAAACCTGCAAATTAACCCTTGAGCAAAAGACCTGCCACCCCATCAGCATAATCAGCCATGATATGAAAGCCACTTTAGTAATTTATATTGGTTTTACTAAAAGCACCTCAAATTATAGATCCAGGGAGCTTGTCTTTTAAGTGTATTCTTTTAGAATCATAGCAAGTATCAATTTCCTTGAAAAATGGAATAAATTGTTGATTGATTGTGCTTTATCTCCTTTGTAAAATAATGAGCACATTTTGTCTCAGCTGTATTCTATTTGGGATCCGTTACCACCTCAAGTATGCAGTCAGTACTTCTTATTTTTCTGCAGTTTCTCTCTTTCATTTTCCTTGCATGGGAATCCATTTCTCATACATTTACACTTACAGATTTCAGCTCTTTAACACAACAGTATCCCTTGGTGCTACTTTTCCTAGCAATCCATCTCGTGTAAGATTAAATGCTATTCTTTATTTCTAAGACATCAGTAGAAATATGTGATTTTTTTTTTGTGCTAGTTCTCTTTTGGTTGCTATAGCTAAATATCAGAGATAATTAACTTAAAAAAGAGGAAACATTTATTTATGATAGTTTTAGTGGTCATCAAATAGGCAAGCAAAGAAACATGAGTCTACTATTGTCTGTGAAGGCACATCCACAGTGGTCTAACGTCCTTGTACTGGGCACCACTTATTTAATCTCCCACCACCTTCTAGTAGCATCACAGACTGGAGGACACGTCCTCAGCACATGGGCCTGTGGGAAATACTTAGTCCAGTTATAATATTCTGCCTCTGAGTGCCGAATGCTCACTACATTTTACTATCTAATGTACTTAGTTTTGCTCTGAAGTCTGAACCGTTCCTGTACTGCTCAACAGTCCGTGTCTCAAGTCTCTGACATGCCAGACAAGCTCCACTGTGAACCTGTGTGAAAATCTCAAAGAAAGTTCTGTCTTGTCAGAATGTGATGGCTCGGGCTCAGGGACAGGACACTAGCGGAAAGGCTGGGCTGCCTGCCGAAGTGCACCCGATAGGCAGACGCTGCATCCTGGGCCACACCACAGAAGGAAGGCAACATGAGCAGTTTCATTTTTTTCTTGTCATTTGTAGTCAAAGGCTTAAATAAATATAGCCACAGTTTTATGAGTCATAATAAATGACATATATATATATAATGTTTATTTTTTATTAATTAGTTTTGTATTCAGCAAATACAGTCAGTTTGTTACCATTATTAGGCTCATCTGTGACCTACCCCCTCCCCATTGGCCCCTCCTTGTTGAGGTATATGGGTCGTGCATTGTGGAGTTAGATCACAGTTATGGGTAAGATAAATGTCTCTGCATATCGTGACATATATTTGAAATCAAAATTTAACTAACTAAAGTCTGTGATTTATTTATTTTTATTTTTTATTATTGACAACTTCCATAATTATAGACAATAAACCATGATACTTCCCTCCCCCTCGCTTTCCCCTTCACAACTCCATTCCCCTTCTCAATCAGTATCTCTTATTTTGATGTCACCATATTTTCCTCCTACTTTGAAGGTCTTGTGTAGTAGTGTCAGGCACTGTGAGGTCATCGGTATCCAGGCCATTTTGTGCCTAGAAAAGTGCATTGTAAGGAGTCCTAGCCTTCCGTTGGCTCTTACATTCTTTCCACCACCTCTTCCACAATGGACCCAGAAGCTTGAAGGCGTGATAGAGGTGCTTCCGTGCTGGGAGCTCCTCTGTGCCTCTCAGCACCAGGGTCTGTGATTTGAACTCATCCCGCTGCGATCAGGCTTTGTTTCAGCACTCTGGCCTTCACTGTCACTTCATTCCCACGCTAATCAACAGCCGCTGCATGAAGTGGAACCACTGGGAGTTGTTTTTTCTTCCCTATTTTATAAATCAAACTTTCCCTTGGCCATTTGAAATTGTAAGATCAACTACAAAGCTATTGTAACAAATTATTCCCTCTTATTCTAAAATGCTATTGTATGTTAAAGGCACTCAATTTAAAATCACATTTGCTAAAATAAGTAAATAAATAAAAGGGCCTTTCAAATATGTTGTGAGTTTTATTATAGCACTTCCATATGTTTTCCCTAAAATACCATTGACATATGTGCTTTCAAATAAGTTGATCATTATTTTATTTAATTAAGACAAGTTAATAATGTGAATGAATAGTACTACATAAACTCATGTAGCATGAGAGGCAAATAGTGAGACTTTTCTTGTTCTTGAATCTTCAAATCATATATATATGTATATATTTATATATTGTATAGGTGTGTATGTATACATATGTAAATATATATAATATATTTTATATATACAGATATCATACATATATTCAGTTTCAACCTTCCATAACACATATATATTTATAAAGGTATCAAATGTAAATATTTATGTGTTGTTTTTACTTCTAAAATTACCTTGGGAAAATTGTAGTTAGAACTTTAAAAATTCAAACTTATAGAAATGTCTGTCTTTCCCAAATTTAAAACCCTTGCCATCAAATATTAAAAGCCAAACAAAGTTTTATCTCTTCAGTTTATGTGTTTTGTTTAACATGCCAGCTTCTTTTCCAATATTAGAAACATTTATTAAAATCTTGGCAAAATACCTATTTGGCTCTAACATAAAAATATTTTTTGATGGAGATATTGCACTAAGAAAGCCATGCAAACCTTCCCAATTTCTTCATAATCCATCTGACTTGGAGAAAACAAATGAAAATTTTATCCTCCCCAATGCACTTAATTCCGTCTTTTTTTCCTGTTTTCTTTACTTTTCCCTTCCATCCTTCCTTTTCTCATATTCTTTCTCCCCCATCCTTCTCTGTATCTCTTTCCCTTACACTTTCAAAGGGTTTCACTATACAGTCCAGGCTAGCATTGAACTATCAAATCTTCTACCTCAAACTCCCAAGTGCTAGAATTAGTGGCATGTGCCAACAAACCTGGTTTAACGTTACAACAAAGATATTCACTGCTCATGAATGGTCTGGGCATAGTGGCACATACAAAGATCACTGTGTGTTCGAGGCCAGCCTGAGACTACAAAATGAGTTCCAGGTCAGCCTGGGCTAGACCGAGACCCTACCCTCAAAAAATAAAATAGTTCACAAACGAACAAATTATACTTAGTTCAGATTGTACCTTATATTTATTTTATTAGGATAAATAATTCTCATGTTAGTCAATAAATAAATATTTATTTTTGGAAAAAAATACTAATTATGAATGTTTTGGATAATATTTTCATTCTGTCCAAATCATCTTTTATGACATATATTTTAAATCAATCAAAGATGTTACACCATTTAAAACTTTCATGCATGTGTGCTGTAACTTCTTATAATTGAAACTAAACTTTTTAGTAACAGCATATCCAGTGTCATGGAAAGTTTTGTCAGGCAGGAGGTATGCTCGTGGGAATTTACATGTTAGCTAAAACATTCATACAATGTGTCACAACATCCAATTCAAATAAGAATTCTCAATCTCATGCACTGATAAACTCATGTACTCTTGCCTGCGGGTTAGTGAGTTTCCTGGTACTGTGTTAACTATGCAGATTGGAACAGTTCGGTGCAGTTGAAATCTATGTCAGGAGAACCTGAATGGTCACTTGCTCCAAAAGCGGCTGCTTTCTTTGTGTGGTTAAAGCCAGCCACTTTTAGGCTTTCTTAAAATAAATTTTTTTAAGTAGGGCACCGTTTCCTGATACTCCCTATTCCTATTGCAAGGATTACAATTCTTATTTGAATCACTTACAGAAATTTTTTTAGCTCAAGTAGCTGAGTGTTTTATTTGAGTATAATAACCTTTATAAAACCCATGATTCAAAGATATTGTTTATCCAAGGTTCTGATGCCAATGTCATGGTTTTTTCTTTTATTACTATTAGAGTGAAACAATATGTGAGGAAGTCAGGAATGTCCTCTCCTTGTGGAAAATCACAGGAATAGGGAGGCAAATACAGTCCTTATATACATGATATGGTAAACAAACAGAAACACATTTCCTCCTAATATAATACAAAAGCTTTGCATTGGTCTTTCATCAATAAAATAGGTACACAGAGAGAAAAATAGATGATAAATTTTAAATTGGCTGGATAACTTTGTTTTTTTTTTCAAAATTACCCAATCATAACTATAATAAATTAGGAATTTTGTTTACGATTCAACTTGGCACATTGCTCTAACTTTCAGAAATCCTGAGAAATGCTCTGTGAACTTGCTTTTATTTTTTATTTATTTATTTTTTTATTTTTCCTTTTTTAAAAATTAGTTTTCTATTTAGCAAATACAGGCAGTTTGGTACCATTATTAGGCTCATCCATGACCTACCCCCTCCCCATTGGCCCCTCCTTGTTGAGGTATATGGGTCGTGCATTGTGGAGTTAGCCCAGAGTTATTGGTATGACAAATGTCTCTGCATATCATCACCCAACATGTGGCTCTGACATTCTTGCCGCCCCCTCTTCCGCAAAATTTTCCTGGGCCATGTTGGGTTCATTTTTGGTCTGCTTCAGTGATGAGGTGTTGGGGGCCTCTGAGGCTCTGGCTCTCTGATTTGGTAGGAGTTGATTTTTCTCTGTGTTAGTCTCCTTCCCCCTTGTGCAGGTATCCGGTTCATCAGGAAAACAGCACCCTTGCTTGTTTTGCCAATTTTCCTTAGTTTCAGTCAGGGCCCTGTTGAGGTATAATGGGGTGGCTCTCTCTTTAGGATCTGCATCTATCTGAAAAAGAGAAGCAGATTCTCCAGCAGAGAGTAAGTTAGCACCAGGATAAATGAGATAACCCTTACTTTTTTTTATAGAGAATTTAATAGGTGTAGGCCCTCTTGTAGCCCATGATTGATGGTAGCTTGATAATGGAGAGTGGACTTATGTTTGGATATGGTTCTAACTTGTTTCCCAGCTCCAGTGATGGGTCCCGTACCACTGAGGGGATTGGTTAGCCAAATCAAGAGCAGTTGGTTTCATGGTGATTCTAAACCCTGTCAAGCAAGTGGTTTATAAATTTGTTTCACACTCCTGGAGCCAAAAGACCCACTGTCTGGTGAAGGCTTCTTTCTCATAGACCACAGTTTTCTCACTGTGACCTCATGTGATAGAAAGGATAAACCATCTTTTGGGGAAGGTGGTAATTTAAATGTATGGCCCCATAGACTCAGGCAGTTTTGATTAAATTTCTTACTTGAGCCTCTATCAGGCAGATCCCTGCTACTGGGGAAGAGGTATGTTACTGGGGGTGGATCTGAGTCCAACCCTACTAGGTATGTTCAGACTAGTTTTGAGGTCTGGCTGCTTGTGCTTGCTGGTATGGAATAATGGTTCTCAAAGTAAGGTCTCTGACCCCATAGCATTTTCTTATCTGCAGATGATAGGAATATAAAATGGAATGTCCAGTTCAGGAGAGATTGAACTATCAGCAGAAACCGGCTTGAAGCACTTGTCGGAGCGGCTGCTTCCGTAGAGCAGGCGCCCTGTAGCAGAGGGCCTAGGACTCCAGGAACTATGATCAGATTTTAAGCACTGATCAGAGCTAGAAAGAGTCACGCCAAGACCTTGCACTGGGTAGAGCAGCATCCTCCAGGAAGTCTTGGCCACATGGAAGTGTAGAATGTGATTTTATTTGGAAATTAGATGAGATTGCTTGTGTTACAATTTGAGATAACATAGCACTAGGTTAGTTATGCTAAATTGGATTCCCTGAATCAAATGGTTGTGGCTTATCAGAATGCCATGAAGGACTCGAGAGATTGCTCAGTGTTTAGGCTGCTAGCCTGCAAAGCTTAAGGACCTCAGTCCAATTTCCCAGTACCCATGTAAAGCCGGATGCACTAAGTGGTACTGCATCTGGAGTTTGTTTGCAGTAGGAAGCCCTGGCATGCATTACTCACTGTCTCTGTGTCTGCCTCTTACTCTCTTTTCCTTTCTCTCTATCTCATAAATAAATTAATTAAATTAAAAATATTATATCATAAAGACTCAGAGGACTGATTCAATAAATGAGTTATTTGGCACATAAAATAATCCTTTAAAAAGATTCCAATACAGATGCATTTTGAGAAAGAGCAAGACCCACTATTATCTCTTCATTACACCCAAAGCAGCAAATTACTACATAACATTTGTATTGCAATAATTAAAAGAAACGTTATAGCATGTCTAAAGTAATAAAAACAATCCAAATATTTGTATGAAATTATATGTCAACAGTGACTAGAAAACACTGCATCTAAGCCAGAACTCAAACAATGTAAGAGACAAATGGGTACAACCCAGAAATTACTACGAGTGAGATTCTGACCTGGGGAGAAGGACCTCACCTTTGGGATCAATAAACTAAGTATCTCATTATAAGAGCATACATCAGGGCTAACCCAATCCTAGTATAATTCCTGCAAGCAGTTTATAACACAAATAAACAAATACTTTTAATCCCAGTGCACCCTAGGATCCTGTAGGAGAAAGAAACTTCTCTCTTCCCAGTTGCTTATAAGAGGGTCTATGATCACCTCCCTTCCCCAAATGAAGAACAAAAGATACTTCTTGTTTGCTTTAAAAATTCTAAATAAAGATAGGACCGCCTCTTTCCTGTACTTTATTTTAGGTAGTTGTTGCCAGCTCAAACATACAGAAGAAGTGTATACGGTATGCAAGCAAGGTGGTATGAACGTTGCCTTTCAAAGAAAGACTCATTTTTAGCTTGAGCAATCTTTTATGTTAGTGTTTGTCATGCAGGGAATTTCTGAGTTAAAGCTGTTGGAACTGAAAGAGTAATCACAACTACAATGGCTATGGTTCCTTATACACATCAGTTCACAGGTAACACACTGTTTCCTAGCATAAATCATAAAGGATTTTCTTAAAGGTGGCCATCAAATTGTTGAGCTGCTGACATCAACTTCTTCGCTTCTTTTCCTTTCACACAGCATCCTAAGTGTTTAATGAATCACCGTGAACTTATTAAAAGGATGATCATTGGAGCTGACAGGTAGCTTTCTAAAAACTATATCCTCTACATCAGTTTAAAAAAAAGAATGTGTGTGAGGAAAGTTTACCCTAGACTAAACCAGAGGACCAGCCTAAACATAAAGAAGGAGGAGGAGGGAGCATCCTTTTCACTTTTATTAGTGAGGTAGGAAGAAGTACACCAAATCAATATGAACTTCATGAGGATAAGGACTAGTTGAGAAGAACCAGTATTGCCAATTTGCCTCAGATTATAAAATGACTCAAAACAGCCAGAAAAGTAGATGATGCCATAGACCATCAACTACTTCTAAGCATCTCATTTGCTAGCTGGTGTCTATGAAGGCAAAGTGAGATAGCATTAGTATACGCTTTATTCGGTTCATCTTAAAAAATGAAATTTATACAGTGGCCATTTTAACACATTTGGAAGTGAAAAAATGTTTGAAAGAAAAGGTAACTATTTTTAAAACAAGGTTTGCTACAACGGGTTTTCCATGTTTTTGTCTTAAGAATTTTTTTCGTGAACAACAATTCTTTCATAATATCAGAGTGCATCATGCCTGCCTGGGTCTGTGGTGTTAGCAAAGCCTGGACTTCTTGGTGCTCTGACGGTTATTACACAATGTTCTAGTGGCCTGATGGTGCTGCTTCTGTCTCCATACAGAGCAGTCTCTCCAGAGTCACAAACCGGGTGCACATAAATTTACTATTTTTGTTTTTCGATCTTTTATGGAAATACATGGCTGCTGCTTTTCTCTTTGTTTGTTTGTTTGTTTGTTTGACACACGATATAACTATGTAGTCCAGACTAGCTAGCATTCATCATCCTTCGGCCTCTGTCTCCCACACACTGGGATTACAGGGGTGGGTCATCACGTCAAACTTCAGCTGCCTCTTTGATTAATTTTTTTGATTCTGAGTGGGCTTGCTTTTATCTTTCCAAAAACTTCCATTTAATTTGGATCTGCAAAATTACTGCCAAATTTGCATATTGTAATGAGGCAACTGCATAAAGGTAGTTAAAACAGATGTCACATAAATTGTTATTATAGGAAAATAAATCCATCTGTCTTCTAAGATAGATCTGTTGCAACTCAGCAACTCATCAGTACATTTCCATTTCTATTTTGCAATTTACATATAATATATATATACATATATATATATATATATATATATATATATATATAGTTAGTACCATTAAAGGGAGACTAACCATGTGCATATACATGTATATGTATGTATGATATATATAAAACCATACACACATACATATATAGTTTCCTTACATTTATTTTATATATAAATCCTATATATAAAGTCTAATTTGTATATAACTATATATAAATGTTAGTTTCTTTAAGAACAGAAAGAAATATTAATGATTATTATAATAGAAGACTTTGATAATTCAATTCTAGTAGAGCATCTTAACTGAATATTGAGAACTATAAAGGCTTTGAGGCATGAATCCTTATAAAACATGTGGTCTTAGCAAACTGAACTAGCAAAGTAATCTCAAACACGGCTAAAAAATAGAACTAGGGCTAGAGAGGTGGCTTAGTAGTTAAGATGCTTGCCTGCTAAGCCTAAGGATTAACCATGCATTTTTTTTTTTTTTTATTGCAGCTAGTTGCATAAAAATAACCATCCCTGGGCTGAAGATATGGCTTAGCAGTTAAGGCACTTGCCTTTGAAGTATAAGGACTCATGTTTGACTCCTTAGGTCCCACATAAGCCAGATGCACAAGGTGATGCAAGCACACAAATTCGCATATAGGCAAACATACCACATGCATCTGGAGTTTAATTGCAGTGGTTGGAGGACCTGGCAGGCTAATTCTCTCTCTCTCTCTCTTTTTCTCTCTCTGATAAAAAATAATAAAGCGATTTAAAAAATAACCATTCACCTCATATCTCTTGTATACAGTAACTGCTACATTAAGGTCATAAGTGGGCCCAGAAGAAAACTGCATTTCCCTTGAAAGAGAGGCTCTTATGTAATATGAAGGGGAATAAGGATGTTGGGCAGCAGAAGGCACTTCGGGAGAGCTCGCTCAGCTGATGAGTCTATCATCTTGACCTCTCCTTGCCTCCTTGTGAGTTTGGATATGAAGGTGGGATCTCACACAGTGGCTTTCATTAAGGGGTTTATGATGAGGGTGGGACAAACAAGGTAAGGAGGGATGGCGTAACAGAAAGAAAGAAAGATCTTGGAATCTTGATGGCCTGTGCAAACTGTCATGCTAACACTTAGCCACAGAATTGTCTTTAAAGAGAGAAAGATGGGGCTGGAGAGATGGCGTAGCGGTTAAGCGCTTGCCTGTGAAGCCTAAGGACCCCAGTTCGAGGCTCGGTTCCCCAGGTCCCACGTTAGCCAGATGCACAAGGGGGCGCACGCGTCTGGAGTTCGTTTGCAGAGGCTGGAAGCCCTGGCGCGCCCATTCGCTCTCTCTCCCTCTATCTGTCTTTCTCTCTGTGTCTGTCGCTCTCAAATAGATAAATAAAAATTTTTTTTAAAAAAGAGAGAAAGATGAACTTCTATTTTACTTAAAAAATATTATTCAAATTTCTAATACTACTACCCAATCCTACATTTTATTGTTTTTTAAGTGAAAACATAAAGAAACAGTAGTCCTTTGCATGGTGAAATTGAATAGAGGACACAAAGGCAGTATATGGAAAAAGAGATCTTTGATTTACTACTATGCCACCCAGTCAGGTTTCATGTTTGCAGGAAATAATGGCTTTACCATTAGGCCTCTCACAAACCAGTGTTTGCAGGACTTAAAGTCGCAGCTCAGTGGCAGGAAAAAGCCAGTGACAGCATCTCCCCTACTGTGCCCAGTATGAAACACTAGAATCCCCCTCTGGTGGGACAAGACCTGGAGAAAACATTGCAGTGGACAGGAAGGGCTCTTCCCAGCAGCCTCGAAGCACTGGGCTGTAACTATGTCTTTCTTTCTTCCTTTCTTTCTTTCCTTCCTTCCTTCTTTCTTTCTCTCTTTATTTTATTTCATTTCCCCCCCTCCTTGTTTTCTTCCCTCCTTTATTTTTTCTCATACATTTCCTCTTTTAACAACTAGAAATATATTGCAAGATGAGTCTAAATTATTTTTACCTTAATAACATTCTTGTGAATCAGGTCAACCACCTTTTCTCAAGTCACCTCTTCCTCTTTGCTTTAAATATTTTTATTTATTTATTTGACACAGACAGACATAGAGAGAAAGAGACAGATAGATAGAGTGAGAATGGGTGTGCCAGGGCCTCTAGCCATTGCAAACGAACTCCAGACACATGCGCCCCCTTGTGTATCTGGCTTACTTGGGTCCTGGAGAATCGAGCCTTGAACCAAGGTCCTTAGCTTTTTCACAGGTAAGCATTTAACTACTAAGCCATCTCTCCAGGCCTCATCTTTGTTTCTTGTATATTCTTTAGTTGGTTCTAATGTTTAATATAGAATTCTTTCAGCCACAGCATTAGCTGGGAAAAATCTCTATCTATCTATCTATCTATCTATCTATCTATCTATCTATCTATCTATCTATCATGTATCTGGTCACATACTTTCTTCCCTTTCATTATTTCTTCTATTTCTGTTAATAAGTTAATCTTTTCCTCTCATTTTGGCCTCGTCAGTACTTACTCTTAACTCATTCATTTCATCCCACTGCAAGCTACACTGTCTATCCACTCATAATCCTTTCCTTGCAGAGGATTATGGAAAGACTACAGATTTATATATATATTCATATATATATATATATATATATATATATATATATATATATATATATATATATATATATATAATTTCTTTTTACTTCTGAGGTAGGGTTTCACTCTAGCTCAGGCTGACCTGAAATTCCCTATGTAGTATCAGGCCTCAAACACACGGTGATCCTCCTTCCTCTGCCTCTCAAGTGCTGGCATTAAAGGCGTGCGCCACCACGCCCGGCTCAGACTACTATTAATCGTTGTGTATAGGAAGGGTTTCCAGCATGTCATATGTAATATACTTTAGGTTCCTACTCATAATTCCACCATCCAACTTTCATAGCCAAGTGATGCACGTATGATTTGTCAAATTTTCTTTGCCAAGGATACCAGCCTTTGGAACAATGCTGCTCATATTTGGTTTCGCATACGTAGGGTTGTGTGGCATGGGTGTCTGTGCACATATGTGGACACGTGTGTAGCTGCATGTATACATGCATGTGCGCATGTGGAGGGGGCTTGAGGTCAATAACAGCTATCCTTGTCAACCACTCCCCACCTCTTTCACCAAACTCAGACCTCGTCGACTCTGCCTGTCTACCTGGCCAGCTCACCGGAGGAGCCGCTGCTGTCAGTGCCCCAAGCACCGGCTTCACGGGTGCGTGCCAACGTGCCTGGCACTCGCGTGAGCTCCGGGGATCCAAGCTGCAGTCCTCGAGCTTGTGCTGCCAGTATTGAACTGACTAGGTCATATCCCTCTCACTGATACACCCAACTTTCTTAACCTCAAATCTTAAAATTCTTTAACTTCTCTCTAGAGGGTAGAATCCTGGTGACCTGTTTCCATTTGTTATGAATTCTACATACACAGCACAAATCACTTGCTTTTATTTTTTTTTTGAGAAACGACTAACACTATGCTCTAATTTTAGCACTAATATTTCTTCAGGGTAAGAAACACTTTGAGACCTTCCATTGTATTGTCTGTTTCACAGATATTCAACAAAAGGATTTTAAACTCTTCATATTTAACTGCTTTTCTTGAGTCTTTAGACCATACAATTTCCACTCATACTTTAATAGAATTCCTCATTAATGGGTTGGCTCCTGATTAAATTAATCTGTGTGGCTTTCTCAGGGAAGAGAGAGAAATAGAGAGGAGAGAGAGAGAGAGAGAACACAGAGCATGATCTATGATCTCATTGTCTCACTTACCAAGCTGCCCAGAAGAAAGCTAGAAGCTTCTACCACCCATCCCCAGCATTACCTGGGCCTAGAAATTCATCTTTTATTGGAGAAAAATGGATTTGACCCACCGGAAACCATGTGCTGAGGCAAAGATGCTGCTCTAAGGAGAGTTTCTCTCTGTAAAATGCATGACGTGGAAGTTAGCCCAGTGCCAGGAGTGCTGGAAACCCGCTGTCGGGAGCCCTCTCCCTAGCCTCCTCTACAGACCCCAGGAGCACCGGCCCCTCCCGGCCTTGCTCTCAGAAGAGAGCTTGGAGCAGAGTAGCTCCCCAGGGACTCGAGGCGAGGCATCGGGGGTGCAGGTCCCTGCTCTTCTATCCAGTGTGGACTTACAGAAAGACGAGAGAAACAGTATTGAGTAAGGAGATACACATACGTGTATGAATACTCTTGAAGCCAGTTCCCAGGTCTAGTAAAATACTTGGTTTGGTTGGGTTTTGAGACAGGGTATCACTGTGTAGTCTAGGCTGGCCTTGAAGCGCCAGGATGAGAGGCATGTGTTGTCATATTTAAATGGCAGTATAGTTTAACATGCTTATTTTTTTTCCCTTTGAAATTTCAC
Organism: Jaculus jaculus; assembly: GCF_020740685.1. Taxonomy (NCBI): domain Eukaryota; kingdom Metazoa; phylum Chordata; class Mammalia; order Rodentia; family Dipodidae; genus Jaculus; species Jaculus jaculus. The sequence goes on along the minus strand of NC_059113.1, from coordinate 8,210,547 downwards.
CCGGGGAAGTTGTGGGGTCTGTTGGTCCATCATTATCTTGGAGAGAATCTGTTTCCTCCTGGGCTTTATCATCATTGCCTTTGGCATCTACCATGCTGCACATTCTCAGTTTTCTTCCTATCATTCATGCTAGATAAAATATTATGTCTCTTTTTCAAGACGGCATCTTTGACCTTTCTTTCTCCTCCTACAAATTTTCTGTTGTTCTTACACGTTATGTCCTTGACATAAGGCCTTTGACTTCATTGTATTACTTTGTTATGGATAACATTTAACAAACTATTACTCTTTTGCCTTTCTCCTATAAGAATCAATATCTTTTCTAGCTTTCTGGTGCATAATAAAATATGAAACAGTACCTATAACTTCAGTTTTTGTGTGCAATATATTTTGTTTTTAAAATATTTTTATTTTTATTTATTGATTTATTTGACAGAGAGAGAGAATGGGCTCACCAGGGCCTCCAGCCACTGCAAATGAACTCCAGGAGTGTGTGCCTCCTTGGGCATCTGGCTAATGTGGGTCCTGGGGAATCGAACTTGTGTCCTTTGGCCTTGCAGGCAAATGCTTTAACTGCTAAGCCATCCCTCCAGCCTGATCATTTCTTAATACACATTCATATATATGTATAGACACACACACACAGAAAATTTGTACTAAGACAACCAAAATAAAATCACAACATTATTATTTCCTTGTATTTGCAGATGTTATTGGTAATTTATTTTACCATTGACACTATACCTGTCTATATGAGGCTGGGTGCGGGTGACCATCTTTCTGTATAACGCCTTCCTGTCCCGGGGATATGTGGAACCAGAGCAACACGAACACAAGCTGTACAGATGAGGCAGACAAGAGAGGTGGGCCAGTAGCAGCCAGGCCCTGTCAACGTGCGGAAAAAGGATTGGCCTTAGGATTTAGTTTCTGTAGCTGAAATAAAAGATTCTGGGGCTGGAGAAATGGCTTAGAGGTTAAGGCACTTGCCTGCAAAACCAAAGGATGCAGGTTCAATTCCCAGAAGCCAAGTAAGCCAGATGAACAAGGTGGCACTTGGGTCTGGAGTTAATTTACAGCAGCTGAAGACCCTGGCATGCCCATTCTCTCTCTATCTTCCCCCCTCTCTCTAATAAATTAAATAAAAAGATTTTTTAAAAAGGAAATAAAGCTGGGCATGGTGGAACATGCCTTTAATCCCAGCGCTTGGAAGGCAAAGGTAGGAGGATTGCTGCGAGTTCAAGGCCAGTCTGAGACTACATAGTGAATTCCAGGTCAGCCTGGGCTAGAGTAAGACTCTACCTCGAAAAAACAAAATTAAAATAAAAAGGAAATAAAAACCTTCTGAGGTTGGCTCATCCCAGAGTATCATGTCCCAATGACTGTCCATCCCATGAGAGAATCATTTCACTCTGCAGCATTAATTATTGGGGAAAAGCTGGGAATCAGAGCTGTGTGGAAAAACCAGATGGCTGCTTGAATCAGATGCAATAACACTGGGCATGCCTACTTATTACAAGAATGACAGGGCTCTTTGTCTTGAGGAAAATTAGAAACATTGCCACACCAATTGTGGGCACAGTCAGTTTCAAAATTCTTTGTCCCAGTTCTTTATGTGAAGAAGATAAAATGCACGCCCATTAATACTATGATAGGGCTTCCTCAAGAAAGTAGCCTCACCATCTCCAAGTCTGTGGGACAAATCTAATTTGTTCTTCTGAATCTGCACAAAGACCACCAGGCTGCTGATCCCTCCCCTTAGCTCTGGCTCTATCTGATAATGCTTAATCCTCTTCTGTTTAATGCCTAAGTAATTTCCATCACCATGTCTTCTGCATCCCTCTATCTTGTGATGCTTTGTTATATGTTTGTCCTGCTTTCCTAAGAATAGTTCCACAGATCATAACGGCACCGTGGGGAAAAATTCTGAGATATCCATATTAAGGCATTTTCATTGCTGTGTAAGTATCATAATGTTCCTTTCTCTTTGGCCTATAGAGTAACAGTCTCCTACATGCCTAGGTTATTGGACACATTTATGCACACATCATATTACAGCTAGGGGCATGATAAAATAATACAAGAGATGCAGTAAACATGATCACTATGAGGCGACTGCTCAGTAATGGCAGTAAATATCTTTTTAATGAGTATTCTACCTGAGCTGCGGAGATAGCTCAGTGGTAGAGTTCTTCTCTACCATGCAGGAGGACATAGGCTTGACCACCAGCATCCTCTAAAATGCAATACAAGTAAATGGAGCTGGGGATATGGCTCAATGTAGAAAGCGCTTGACATGCAAGTACGGGTACTGCAGTCTATCACCCAAACATCCACATAAGAAGTCAGTTGCTGTGGCAGACATTTGTAATTCCAGCCATGCCTACTGCTGAAGGGAGAAGTGGAGACAAGCAGACCCTGGGAAGATGTGGGGAGGGGCAACTAGCCTGGTGAAAAGCATCAGGAAGCAATGTGAGACCCTACCTCATAGGAGATGGAAGGCGAAGACTTAAACCCAGAAGTTGTGCTCTGGCCTTCACATGTGTGCCATGGCACATGCATGCCTGTACTCACCTATATGAGCATGCACACACACACACACACACACACACACACACATTTTACACACACACCAACAAAAAAAAAACCAAATAAAATATAGTATAAATACATACTTCGGTAGCATAGTCATTTATTATCATTATCAGGTGCCATATACCATATGTAATTATAATGCCACTCTCTTACCTACCTTCAGGAGCTTTACATTTGCTTAAATCAGCATCACTACCAACATGTGAACAATTATGCCTTGTGACATTATGATGGCTATGAGGTCATTAGACAGTAAGAATTCCTAACTTTAACATAAGCTTATAGGACCACTATCATGTATGTGGTCTGTTACTGACCATTAGGTGGCACTCAATTATCATCATGCTTCATTGAATTTATATCTTCACTGCCATGCTTATTGTCTAGTTTAACAGTTACTGATGTTGGGAAACACCTGGTTCTCTAAAGGTGGAAGGAAAATAGTCCCTCTTGGGGCTGGAGAAGTGGATTAGCAGTTAATATGCTTGCCTGAAAAGCCAAAGGACCTTGGTTTGCTTCCCCAGGACCCACGTAAGCCAGATGCACAAGGTGGCACATGTGTCTGGAGTTCGTTTGCATTGGTTGCAGACCCATTCTTTCTCTCTCTCTCTCTCTCTCTCTCTCTCTCTCTCTCTTTTTCTCCCACTCTCTCAAATAAGAATTAAAATAAGAAATAGTTTTAAAAAAAGAAAATAGTCCCTCTTAGTTTAGCAACACTCAAGAAATGCTGGGCTAGCTTTATCTTCAAGTGCCTCTCACAAGTGTGTTTGTGTCTGAATGTGTCCTGCTCCTCTCTCCTATATCAGGCTTCAGGGAAGGGGTAGGGGACAGAAAGTAGGAGGTCTTGTCTTGTTTCTTAGTCTTCCAATTATTTCTAGATTGTTTTTAACAATTTTCCATCTGAAATGCATGATCTCTCATAAATCTTCATTATCTGAGTATTTGACTGAAGTACTTTCCACTTTATCAATCTGATTAGTTATGAAAGCTACAAAAATGACTCCTGTTAGAATAATATAGTAGAAACCCATGGCTTGCAGTTAACATTGCGAAACAAAATTGATGATGGATCAGTCTACAACTCACCTGCCACCTTAGCCAGTAACAAACTATCATCCTCTGGTTTCTTTTGAAAATGTTAAATGAAATCTACAGACACACTGTGCTGAACAAACACAATCTCCTTCACCCAATTATACTCCAAATCTGTGTCGCTAATGACTGTTTTTTATAAAGATCATGTTGACCTTTTATAAAATTTGAAAAGAACCTTAGAAATAATCTTGGGAAGTGTTTTTATTTAACTTTCCTTTGCCATTTGCAAGTGTGGATTGTTTCACTTATTAAGACAATCTCTCTTATAGGGAAACAAGAGCCAGTGTTTCCTAATCTCATTAAATTTCAAGACATACGTTTGGCACCATGATGATCTTAATTATTATTCACTAAACACATAGAATCATGAATCATTAGATAATAAGATGGCATTTAACAGCTAAGATTCACATAATGCACTGTTTGATTAACTTCCATTATTGCTGTTTTTCAACACAGTCAGGATACACAACACTCCCACACTCCCATATTTACTCACACCATTTCTTTTCCTTACCTTTTTTTGTTTTGTTTTGTTTTGTTTTCTGACCTGGAATTCACTATGTAGTCTCAGGCTGGCCATGAACTCACAGCAATCCTCCTATCTCTGCCTCCCAAGTGCTTGGATTAAAGGTGTGTGCTACCATGCCTGGCCTTTCGCACCATTTTTTCCATGAAAGATCCTTGCTTGACTTTTTCGCAACTCAGAACAATGAAAAAAAATTACAAGGAAAGATGATGAGTATTAAGGAAGCAAAAGAACAAAAGGAGGATGAAGAATTAGCATTGCTGAGCTGGAAAGATGGCTGAGCAGTTAATGCACTTACCTGTAAAGCTTAATGACCCAGGTTCAATTCCCTAGTACATACATAAGGCCAGATGCACAAAATGATGGAATTCGTTTGTAGTGGCTAGAGGCCCTGGGGCTCACATTCTCTCACTCTTTCTCTCTCTCTGTATCTCTCTGGTTGCAAATACATACATAAACTTTTTTAAAAAAGGACTAGCATTTCTAATGGCTAGGCAGAGAATCTCCTCCAGGGACATGGCAGTAGACAGTAAGGAGATACAAAACTCACTTGAAAATCAGAGGCTGATGAGAGCTCAATAAGTGAGGAGATTTTCTAACATGCCCTCAAGGGCTCAGGAAATATGGTGGAATAGGGAGTGAACACATGAAAGATCCACAGGGAGGGAAGGTGTACTTGGAGGCATTGTTCTCCTCACAGAACTGAATGGTGTATTCATGACCCCACAAAGACAATCTGTACCCCATTAAAGGGGACCCTCAAAGGAACAGGGGTGAGAGAGAAGAGAAATAAGAGGATAACCTGATAGACATACGACCAATTTGTAGTACGTTCTTATATTAAAGTTCCCAATAAAAAAGAAAAACAAAGAATTAGAATTGCACAACAGTTTCACTTTCACAAAATCAATCCACATACAGTTCCTGATTTCATAACAATTTAAGAAGTAGACCTTATTTTTCTTATTCCCCCTTTAAAATGTCATTTCTTTCCTTTTAGAACACAAAATGCCAATTTCAGAGCTTACATCCAGGTAACTTCTATTGTCAGTGACTTTTCCTCTAAACTCAAGGCTTCTCTTTACATCTGAGGTAAAAGTAGATACCAAGCCAAGTCAGGTGTGGTGGTGCATGCCTTTAATCCCAGCACTCGGGAGGCAGAGGTAGGAGGATCACCGTGAGTTCAAGACCACCTGCTAGAGTGAGACCCTACCTCGAAAACAAAAAAAGTTAATACCCATCTCATGCCACATAGGTTGTACTTGTTGGATCCCTCTTAACACTAAGAAGATATGTCTTATTGCTTAATATCCAATTTGAATTAAAATTTCATTAATTTTGTTCTAATATTTCTAATAGATTCATTCACCAAACTCTAGAAGCCAAGAAAGATCACGCATTGCCTAAAGGTATGTTATCTCTTCATTTCCATTAATTTACAATAGTTTATCAGACACATTTAGTTTTCATAAAGTTGCCATGCTTTATTCACGCAAGTCAACCAACCTGTTATTAAAAAATACATCATGGGCTGGAGAGATGGCTTAGCGGTTAAGCGCTTGCCTGTGAAGCCTAAGGACCCCAGTTCGAGGCTCGGTTCCCCAGGTCCCACGTTAGCCAGATGCACAAGGGGGCGCACACGTCTGGAGTTCGTTTGCAGAGGCTGGAAGCCCTGGCGCGCCCATTCTCTCTCTCTCCCTCCATCTGTCTTTCTCTCTGTGTCTGTTTCTCTCAAATAAATAAATAAATAAAAATTAAAAATTAAAAAAATGCATCAATTAAGCTTTCCTTATTTTTGTTGTTAAAAAGAATAAAGATGAGACTCAGGCTTTTCCACCTCCACTCCAAAAAAGGCAGAAGTAAAAACGTTGTGAAGATGCAGTGAAATGGGTATAATTCACACAATAAATTCAGAGGAGCAACAAAGGAAATGAGACCCACTTGCACAACAAGCCCTGGTCATGGCATTTTACAGCGCCCTCTGTGTGAAGAGGAAAAGAGGGAGGCCAATTTAGGTAGTCTGGCAGGGGTTTAATATTCAAAACAATTGAGCTGAACTATTTCCAAATGTCTGCATCTAAGTAGGGGATTGTTGCTTTCCATCATAAGCCTTCTCCATAATTTTGACTTTCTGAACATTAGAAACATATACTATATATTAAACACAGAAAAGCAAAAATAATAATTGCAATATTGTTCTTTACTAAATGAAGACTAAAGACTATAACTTTTTTTTTTTTTTTTTTTGAGGTAGGGTCTCACTCTGGCCCAAGGCTGACCTGACACTCAGTAATCACAGACTGCCCTGGAACTCAGGGCAGTCCTCCTACTTCTGCCACCCGAGTGCTGGGATTAAAGGCCCGTGCCACCACACCCGGTCATTTCTTTTTTAAGATTTATTTTTATTTATTTATTACACACAGAGAGAGAGAGGGAGAGAGTCAGAATGGCGCGCCAGGGCCTCTAGCCACTGCAAACGACTTCAGAAGCATGTGCCACCATGTGCATCTGGATTACGTAGGACCTGAAGAACCAAACCTGGGTCCTTAGGCTGCACAGGCATGCACCTTAACTGCTAAGCCATCTCTCCAGCCCTAAAGATTATAAGTTTTAAACAATGATAACACTTCTTGCCCATTCTGTACTCTAATTCTTTGAAATTCCTTTGTTCCTGGGGACTTTTTCCAATTTGGACCTGTGTACATAATTTTCCTGACACACAGTGTCTAAAACATTTTTTTCTAATTGCCACCTTTCTTTCTCTATTAATGAAGTGTTCTCATTATCAAATGACTTAAATACTTCATCATTCCCTACAAGGTGGTTCGTTCTTTTCTGTCATCATTGGATCCAGAGCTTCTACAAATGAAGGACGTGGGGATATTAGGTTGGAAGGAGGCAGTGCTGACAAACAACAATGAGAAACCCAGTCTGTGCCCTCTTGCTACTATCCTGGCCACCACTGGAAACAGTCTCTTCTCAGTCTGTTTCCAAAAGACTAGCAGCTGATCTCATTGAACTCTTCAGTTTGAGATAGTTGTGTTTAAACCAAATACAAGTACTCACTTTGTGATACAATCTCCGGCAGAGATGTACTTACAAACCACAGCTGATGGCTGGAGAGTTTGCTTAACAGTTCAGACACTTGCCAGCAAGTCCAAAAGATCCAGGTTTGGTTTCCCCGAACCCAAATAAAGCCAGATGCACAAGGTGGCACCTGCATCTGGAATTCGTTTGTCGTGGCAACAGGCCCTGGTGCCTGTTTTCTCTTCCTCTCTCTCTTTCTCTCTTTCAAATAAATAAAATATTTTTGAATAAACATATTTGGTGGGGCTGAGGTAGGAAGACAGGAATTCAAGATTTGTATTCTCTAAGTAGTTCTTAACTAAAATTTAAAAACATGTGTAAAAAGATAGGAATAAATTCATTCTGGATATTAAATTCAGAAAGAAACAGAAAAGATGCCAGGATATGATGGGGATAGGGAGCGTGTATGAGAAAGGGCTAGGGACAGTGGCAGCCGCCAGATGCTCGAGGGTTCTATTCTAGAATCGGAAATTTTACCTCTATGTTGAAGTTAAAGGAGCACTCACTTTTGCTGTGTTATGAAATAAGTGAATGAGATAATTTGATCTGCTTACCTCAGCTGCTATCTCCACTGAACACATACCAATGTCAAGGCAGAAGAACTATAAAACTTTGATGTGATTTTTCTAAAATTACCCAGCTTGATATTACAGTATGGTTAAATATTTGTTTCTGGCTTCCTGTATTGTAATTTTTTAAAAAAGTAAGATGTTCAGTTTTTACTGTTTTTCAAAAAGCCTCCTTTCTTTATTATAATATATCAATTTATGTTTGTTTGAAATATGAGACAAATGCAGAAAATGAATTGTTGTAATGATGAGAATCTCTGATGACAAGGCTAGCTTACCCAGCCCCACCTATGGATTCCAGGACAAGGCCAAGGGAAAGCTGTCTACTTTGGGGCCTTGTTCCCTTAAGCTGTCATATTTAGTCTTAGCAACTGAAATCAGGTCATAGTACTGAACACATGGCATTGCTGAACTACCTATAGCACAGCTCCTTTGTGGCTCATTGAGAAATAGCAACCAGTATAGTTAAAAGCTATTTTGAGGGCAGGAGAGATGCCTTAGCAGTTAATGTGCTTGCCTGGAAAGCCAAAGGACCTCGGTTCGATTCCCCAGTACTCACATAAGCCAGATAGATGCACAAGGTGTCACATGAATCTGGAGTTCATTTGCAGTGACTGGAAGCCCTGATGTGTCCATTTTCTCTCTCTCTCTCGACATCTGTCTCTATCCCTCCCTCAAATAAATAAATAAAAATAAAATATTTTTTTAAAAAAGCTCGGTTCTGATTTATATTTTTCTAATAGAACTCATTTTCCTTACTTTTACTGATCTGGATTTACAATTTTCAAGTAAAGCATTGAAAATTACATCTATTCTTAGGCATTTTCCTAGCAAACTCCAAGAGTGTAAGGGTCCAAAGATCACTGAAGAAAGACCCAGGACTCAAATAGTATGTAAAAGCAAAAAGCGTTTATTATGTAGAATCAGCCAGCATGCAGGAGTCACCCATTCATACAGAATGGAGATGCCAGGAGGAGATGCCAGGCTCCTTTTAAGCACAACTAAGGGAATTCCAGGTGGGGTAGGTCAGCTTCTGACGTGATTGGCTAGGCAAGCAGCAGTTACAGTTGTATGCCTCTGATTGGTTGGGGCGAAAGATGCAAAAGGGTTGCAAAAGGCATGAAAGGGACATGTCTGGGCATTTTTGGACATCTCTCCAGGAACTGTCTCAGCCCCTGGGCGGCTATCTTCTCTGGTCACATGTCCAGGGTCACTGTTGATTAACAGCCCACCCTTTCCCAGAAGTCTTGCCTGCCTCTCGGGGGAAACTGAAACTTAGGCCTAGTTAGGGTGGTGCCTTACTGAAGCCTGTGGTGGCGTCGGCTTAGGCCCTTCAAAAGGAGATGAAATTTATTCTGTATATTATGTTTCTCATTATTGCACACTCAATGGGTTTACATTATAGCTGAGGAAACACTTAAATTGATAAGGTAACTGGAAGCAAATTAACAAACATTTGTAACCCAGAAGACATTATCTTTATTATCTTGATCAGGAAATAAATCTACTCTGTATTCAGATAAAAAGACAGTCTCCCAGAGCTCTCTATTATGCCATTCTCCTTGAAAAGAAACTGTCTGGAACAACACAAACAAAGCTGGGAATGTCTGTTGCTCAGCAGTCACTGAGAAACATGTGACAGTCATAAAGAATTATCCCACAACAAACGATCGAAAGTGGAACTTAAAAATAGATGCAGAGGACTTCCGGTGCCCTAGCTTCCCCGAGCAGATCAGACATGGCCCAGAACCCGAGGGACTTAGTGGGGCGCCTGCCTGCGAACCTCAGGACACGGTCATGGCCTTGGAGCTTCTGCTGGGGCCTGGGGCAGTCGCCTGGCATCTGCGAGTCTGTGTTTACCATGAAAGGTGAGCACAGAGCCACCTTCTTTAATTGGATTGGTGGTGTGCAGCAAGACACCATCCTAGCTGAAGGCCTTCACTTCAGGATCCCCCAGTTCCGGTACCCTGACATCTATGACATTAGGGACACACTCTGAAAAATCTCCTCCCCCAAAGGCTCCCTTTAAAGACCTGCAGATGATGAACATCTCCCTGGCTGTCTCCACCCAATGTCGAGAAGCTCCCCAGCATGTGCCAGCCCTTAGGGCTAGACTACCAGGAAAAGTGCTGCCATCCATTGGCAGTGAGGTGCTCAAGAGTGTGGTGGCCAAGTTCAATGCCTCACAGTTGATCAGCCACCTAGCCCATGTGTCCTCGTTGATTCTACTGGAACTGACTGAGCTCCAAGGACTGCAGCCTCATCCTGCATGGTGTAGCCATCACAGAGCTCAGGTTTAGCCGAGAGCATGGAAAGTGGGCAAAATGTTATATTTCTCTACATTTCTTTATAACTAGCTTAGAGAAAAATAGAACTCACTTCCTTGTAGGAGCTCATAAAAGAACGGAATGAAACACTTGTTTGAGCAGATGGGAATGGTAGATAAACAGGAAGCTCTGCTGAAGGTAGGTATACAGGAGGCTCTGCTGGTCTGAACAACATTACCCTGGGCCTGCACTGTTGAGCAAAATCCTTAAGGGCAGGTAAGTAGGACACTGGGAGACTCGTGGTTGCAGGCCTACCTTACCACCCCCCCCCAGGTGCTTCCTGTAACTGACTTATGGTTTAACTCCCATCCTGGTCTTTTTCCTTCTATAAACATATGTGGTTATTTCCAATAAAAGCTGACACTTGGAACAGTTCAGTGCTGCACCCTGAGCCCCCAGCTCAGGGGTGGGGGGCAGCAGGGGCCCTGATATACCACACTTTCTTCTTTTTCTTTCCTTTATTTTTCACCCAATAAAACTTTGCCTCAATTTCCATGAGTCGATGGTCTTACATGTGCGACACTGGACCCCGAATCAAGTACACAGCTGCTGTGGAAGCCAAACAAGTGGCCGAGCAGACAGCTCAGCAGGCCCAGCTCTTGGTGGAGAAGGCAAAGAAGGAACAGCCCCAAGAGCACACAGGCCAAAGGGGCGGGTGAGGCTGCCAAGATGCTTGGAGACGTACCAGGTGAGGATCCTGGCTACATCAAGCTCCACAAGATCCGGGCTGCCTAGAACATCTCCAAGATAATTGCCACATCGCAGAACCACATCTGTCTTACAACCTTGTGCTGAACCAACAGGACAAAAGCTTTACCCAGGGAAGTGACAGCCTCACCAAGGGTAAGAAATGAGGATGGTCATCGGGAAGTCCATCTCCAGACAGGAAGTGGATGTGTTTCTCCTCTGAGGAGACAGCTGGGGGAGGGGGGTCCAGCACACCCCACCCTGACTCCAGTATCATGTGATGGTCCCTCTGTACCCATCCTGTTCTTGAATTAAGGAAGACAAGAGACCAGCCCTTTTGGAGGGAATGATTTTCCTCCTTCCTGTATTGGCCCAGGTGGGGTTGGGACAGTGTGATTTCTCAGTGATTTCCTACATTGTTGTTCCCACCCTCCATGGAGGAGGAGAGAACCATATCTCAGAAGTTCCCAAAAGATTATTATTAAGCTGTAAAAGTAAAATAAAATAAATGAAAAGAAGCTTTTCTGATTTCTCTAAAAACTGTACTAGCAGGCAGGGTGTGGTGGCTCACACTTTTAAATCCAGCACTTGGGATGCAGAGATAGGAGGATATTGCTGTGAGTTCAAGTCCACCATGAGTCTACAGAGTGAATTTCAGGTCAGCCCAGGCTAGAGAGTGAGACTCTACATCGAAAAACCAAAATAAATAAATAAAAATAACTGTACTAGCTAGGTACCATTTCATTTGCCTACTTCTAGCATCACTCTAGCCTTGCAGGAGTATGTTTTCCCATATTCATACAAGACAATAGAGTAAGTCTACTGTCACATTGCTAATTTACATTAATAGCCATTCAGCAGAACTGTTAAATTCAGTATAGTCTTGAAAGAGCAAGGCAAAATTCAAATTCAAATCCAGAAACAAAAGAATTATGGTTTCCTTTCTTCCTTGCTTGCTTGCTTTTGACTATTATTTTTCATTGTAGATGAGATTGCTCTCAACAACTTAATCACCTTTCCTTAATTTTGAGTGTACACATTGAGCAATAATCTTAGGGACTTGAGAAACATCATGGACTACTAACCATTGCCTGTATCTCCATAACTCTCTGCAGGTCAAATCCACTCGATGGCCATATTGACCTGCCACTCACTGCGGTCATTGTTTGCTCAGTTAAGTGTTGTGATCTGACCTCTACCAGGGAGTGTCTGTCAATGTCCTTGCTGTTTATAAGCCCAGGTTTTCAATGTCTTTTTCTGTCAGACGCTCCCAGACAGTAGAGCCTCCAGTGAACATGTGCTATTGGTCTCTTCCAGAGCAGTTGCTTTGTGAGAGTTTATCGACTTCTATATAATGAATGCACTCCAATGCCTACGTGTCATCTTTCCCATCTTAGTTGGCACATCTTTAACTTCTATAGTCTGGTGCTTTTTGATATTCAATATGGGTCACAAATTTTCCATAATGTTATATATTACTCCCACAGTGTGTTCACAGTTTTCCTGGGTATTTCTTGATGCATTAAGTCTGTAGCTGCAGAGGATACTTTTATACCAATGAATAACTATAATCTAAATTTAAGTTAAGCTGTTGGTCATCTGGTAAATTCAGAATTCTGTATTATACTTTCATAGCTTCTCAAGTACCTACTGTTTAGTCACCTTATTCCTTCTCCAACAGATCCAGCTGGTTGTATATCACCTTCAGTTAATCATTGTCCACGTGTCTACAGTTCATAATAATTTTTAGGTGAGAGATATCTATATTATCTTGAGGCCATGGCAGAGCACTTGTTGGTAATACAAAATGGCCATTTTCTTTTTTTAGTCTCACACATACAGGAAGCACTGTAGATTAGAGAATTTTGGTGGAACAACATACATGTCACTTTTTCATTCTTTCACACCAGGGATCCTGACTTCCACGTGGCAAGTCCACATGGGCGGAAAGCTTAATTAATCTATATTGGAGCTTTTTCTACTGTTCTGCTGAGTGCCATTTTGAATTATCAAGTGGGTTTTAAACTTTTACATATATTTTAAAGTTTACATTCTCTGATTATATTTATATTTTTATTGTAGCATCAACTGAGTAGAACAATAACCACTAATTGGAGTCAGCCAGTTTTTGTCTTCTTAAAGAATTCAGTTAAGAAATTTAAGTAGTTTATTTTGCAGTGTAGAGCAAACATAACAAGGAGAGATTAGAGAAGTTTGTCCCACAAAGGGAGGGGGATAGCAGTACAGTGGGTTCTATAGTGTGTATTTAAGAAACATAAGGGCTTATGAATATTTATGAGGTAGATACCATATGCATGGGGCAAGGTGACTTTTCTTCTTTCCCCAATCATGGTGAACTGTGTCTTCTTTTTAGGGTATTTATTTCCATGATACGCTAGAAAATCCCAGAATTGGGAGGATGCAGACTCGTGATTAGTGGACATGTGTGGGAAATACTAATATGTCAGGAATAGCCTGTCTTCAGCATAAATGATGGTTAGCCACAAAGGGGCATTCTATCAGGAAACATTGCTAAGATACACTGTTACAACCCTGACATCCAACTGTGAGAATGCTCAAGTCCCCACTGACCAATTTCATGACTGGCAATTAATACATTTTTGTCTCAAGTTTAAGCCATTCTGTTAGTTTTCAAAATTAAGGGTTTGTCATAAAAAATGGGGTCAGAGTCTTGCAATTGACTGGCAGGTACCACAAGTAAGAAAAATGACTTAATCTACCTGTAGTATTCCCTCCTTTCAGTCCCATCACTTATGCCTACCACTTAAAAAGTATTTAATTAATTAATTTGAGAGAGAGGGAAAGAGAAAGAGGTAGGTAGGTAGGTAGGTAGGTAGATAGATGTTAGGTAGATAACTAGATAGATAGACAGATAGACAGAAAGAATGGGTGTGCTAGGGCCTCAAGTCACTGAAAATGAATTCCAGACACATGTACCATCTTGTACATCTAGCTTATGTGGGTACTGGAGAATTAAACTGGGTCCTTAGGCTTTGCAGGCACATGCCTTAACCACTAAGGCTTCTCTCCAGGCACATGTCTATCTTTTGTATAACACTAGCGACTCTATATTTCAAGTCCTTGACATCAATGTTGTACCCTTGTCATATCTGCTGTCTGTACTATAAAGCTTATTTTGAGCTGATCTTCAACCATGATGCTCAGGACTTAACACATATGGATACCACGTCCTCCTTACTGGAATCACTATAACTCCAATGAATGTCAATTTGTCAGTGTCATGTACCACTAGCCATTCGGGTTTTCTCTAACAGCAAAATATGAATTGGAAACCATAACATCCAAAATTTTATGGTAGATGCAACTTCATTGCACTCTGATATAAGTAACTTGAGGGTTGGTATCATGTCTGCCTTGCTCACTGCCATAATTCTGGCAGATAGCACGGTGCCATAGACCTAATAGATAATCAACAAATATTCATTCAAGGAATAAATACTTTTGTATAGTTTTCTTTAGTGGCTATCTATTATTTATATGCCCATGGATTCAGTTGATAAAACAATTGATTAGATTTTGTAGTAAGGGCTAGAGGGATGGCTTAGCAGTTAAGGCTCTTTTCTGCAAAGCCAACGGAGCCAGGTTCAATTTCCCAGGACCCACATAAGCCAGATGCACAAGGTAGTGCAGTTCTTTTGTGATGGCTAGTGGCCCTGGCACTCCTATTCACACATGCACTCTCTCTCTCAATCTCTCTCTCTCTTTCTCTCTCTCAAATAAATAAATATAAAAATATTTTTAAAAGATTTTGTGATAAAATATCATTATCCATTTGCGAACTGACTGCATAACATTCTCTAAGGTTTCTTTTTAGAGTTAGTTATGTATATGATATGCAAATGTCACCTGCCAGATTTATTAGATCTGCAGCCTTTTAATTTAGAATCTGCCAAGCATTGCTATCATTGTTTAAAAATGCACTGCTCCCTGCATTATCTAAAGAGCACCATGATGAACTGGCTGTCACACTGTTTTGTTTTGTTTTGTTTTGTTTTACTGTCCAATGAGTCATATAATATTTCCTGTCAAAATCTTTCATTTCATTTTTGCTAGCTAAATGTTTAAATGGCTGATATTATTATGGAATGGAAAGAGGCAGGAAGTGAGTTAGAACTTAGCATAAACCTTAGTCCATTTTATAAACTCCAATTTATTAGGATAAGATTTCCTCCATAGACTTTCAAAAGGAAAAATGATTTCATCCTCTTAATGTGGTTATGTGAACTCTTGCTCTTTCTCACACACTTTCTCTCTCCCTTTATGTATATATACATATCTAAGTAGATAAATGTGTGTGCTGGATATTTTTACCTATAATATCCACTCTGAAAACTCTAAAACTGCTTGGTGACATTCCTCTCTATAAACATCGACTCTGTGCTTAAGCATGTGGGAGAGAATATATATTTTAGTGTTGCATTATGTACTCAACATCTTTCACTCCTGCTATAACCCCTTTACTCCTTTATCATGAATGCCGGTTTCTGGAACTTTCTTTTGTGTTCTGTTCTGTTCCATGAGGCTTTCCAAATATGTCACATCTGAAATATAATCATAATTATTTCTGAAGACTTCATAATGACAGAACAAGTAACCTAAGATTTTAGTTTATATCTACTGGTAATGAAATTGCTCAAGAAACTGGGTTTCCAAAGGACGAATGAATGCCACTAATCCTTTACCAAGGAATGTGCACTTTAATTTTACTATTACTCCTTATTTTCTACTTACACCTAAGTCCAGAGCAGTGGAGAAACCGATCTTTAGAAAACTGAAGATGTGAGGCTGTGGGTGTAGCCCAGTTTCTGGGGTACTTGCCTAGCATCCAGAAAACTCTAACTGAAGATGTGAGGCTGTAGGTGCAGCCCAGTTTCTGGGGTACTTGCCTAGCATCCAGAAAACTCTAACTGAAGATGTGAGGCTGTAGGTGTAGCCCAGTTTCCGGGGTACTTGCCTAGCATCCAGAAAACTCTGGGTTTGATCACAGCACCCAATAAACTGGGTCTGGTGGTGCATGCTGGTAATCCCAGAACTTGGAAGGTTGAAGCAGGAGGATCAGTTACCAAGGCCATCTTTGGCTACATAGTGAGACATGAGAACCTGTCCCAATAAAGAAAACTGGGAGCTGAGGAGATGGATCAAGGGATTAAGCACTTGTGTGAGTAGTTGAGCTTGGCTCCCCAGAACCCATGTAAAGCTGTTCACTACAGCATCAGCATCTGTGATCCCAGATCCTTTGTGACATAAAGGTACGTAGATTCATGAGCATCACCTAGAAAATCAGCAGTACCCTGCTGAGTGCAAGGAGAACAATAGACTTTCTCTCAGCCACTGTGAAAACCCACACCCGAGGCTTTCCACTGAGCTCCGAAGGCATGCCGTGGAGCGGGCACACCCAAAATGACATGAACATGCACATATACATGCACATCCATGTGCTGCTCCACTCCTACCTCCACCATATACGTGCACCCAAACTGAAGACCTTAAATCATTTTGCGTCCTAGATTTAATCTTTCCATCAAATTTCTTACCCTGGTGAATAGTAACATTTTCCCACTCTTGATCTATTTTTAGTAGATATGCCCACATTACTGGAAAAATACTTCTGCAGTGACTAAATAGAAATTGAATAAAAAGGGCCTATGGCTGAGAAAATTGACATTTTTAAAGTAGTTCTGAGTTGACTTTACTGAATAATAAGGAAAGATAAAAATCCTAAGAACAATAATCTGATTCACCATTTATTCATACCATAATGAATAAAGGTAGTTTTAAAATGAACCCCTGTCTGTTTTGCTCACTTGTACAGCTTCTGAATTTATCAGACTGTCTGATATTAGAAAAAAAAAAGTCAATAAATATTTGTGGCTGAATGGGGACTCTTTTTATTAGCTTTCAAAATCCGTGTTGCCCTCTGAAGATTCTACATTATATTACCTAATTTTCTGTCAAGTTCTCTTTATGATATCTTTATGCCTTAAAAATCCATTTTCCTCCATTAATTTTACAATGCTGGCTTTGTCAAAAACTGAAGTTTATTTTCTACCATGTGCAAATACTGCTGCTGTTTCATGCAGCATTCTTACTAAGATAATGACAACTGCTATCTTTATGGTGGTTGCTATTGTTATGGTATTAAGGAAGGCTGCTGTTGCTGATGGTGTTGCTATGACAATGATAATGGTGATGATGAAAATGATGATATTAGCAACATCAAATTTTTGTTAAATAAGATCCATCATACCTTTAGGTGCTTTGAAAGAAAGTTCACTGCTCTTTCATTAAGGACAAAACCCACTATTTCCTTCTAAGTCTTCCATGTCAATATATGCAAATCATCTCAATCTCTTCACTGTTTGTTATTCAAAAGCCTTTGTTTGATGCTTTGTGCTTCTTGCTTCTATTTTTCTACTGGAACTGCTGCCGCTCTCTAGCACATCTTTAGATGAGGGCACACTAATGTTCTGGTCATTTAAGCTGTGCGTATTTTCAAAGAAACTACTCCTGTCAAATAAGCAAGGCCCAAAGAAAACAAAGCGTAGGGAAGGAAACAGACAATAGGAGAACTATCACCATCGCCAAGGGCTTAAGAAGAGGGGAGGAAGAACAAAGAGAGTTATCTGGCATCTTGGAGAACCAGAGACCAGTGATCTTCACCAGAAGGCACTTCAAGGCTAAGGAAAATCTCTCAGAAGAAGAAGTGTCCACTAATTATCCTTCACGCATCCTCTTTCTTCCTTCCGGACCTTGCCAGTCCTCCCCATTGTTTCAACTGAGAAGCTTGTTGATGGCATCAGTTTGGGTTCCTGGAGGACAGGCAGGGTGGAGAAGGGGAGAGAGTGAACCTGCAGGTGAGACACTGGGCTCAGCCCTCCACCTCTGTTCCCTGGCAGCTATTCTCTCCTCTGTCTTAGGTCGTGAAGCCTGGAGAGCAAGGCAGCTTGTATTTCAGCCTGGGCTTGCTGCAGAGTCCTCGCTCGCCTACAGATTCACTCAACGCTTCACCCCCACAGATCACCTAACAAAAGCATCCGAACAGCATGACAATGGTCTGTGGATTTCTTCTGAAACCACAAAGGCTCTATGACTGGTGCCCACCCCCTTCACGATGGGATCTGCAATGTGCATCTTCTCCCATCTTCTCATCTCACACTTCAGTGGAGATCACCTGCTGTAAGATAGATGCCTCCAAACCTCACAGACACTAGGTTTGCTTCAATGCGCTACTTCCTGTCTCAGGCAGACATAGAGGGTACTCGGTACTCCTTGATCATAAATCTATTAGCGTAATGAGTGGGCCATCCTGAGGTTTCTCTGATCCAACACTGCTGAACCGGTTGTGCAAGCTTCCCATGACTATTTCATAAGAGAGCAAGAGAAGGCAGAGTATTGGCGCACAACATACACTGCGCGGTGTTATCAGTGCTGCGCAGCTGCAGACGACTCCTGACTTTGCTCACTGACTGAAATGGAGTGGGCCACGCATGACAAGCCAATTGCTCAATATCAAGAATTCGTGATCTTTTTTGTTTGTTTGCTTGTTTATTTTATTTGTTTATTTGAGAACAACAAAGAGAGAGAGAGAATGGGTGCGCCAGTGCTTCTAGCCTCCTTGTGCATCTGGCTAACATGGGTCCTGGGGAATCGAGCCTCGAACTGGGGTCCTCAGGCTTCACAGGCAAGCACTTAACCACTAAGCCATCTCTCCAGCCCAAGAATTCGTGTTCTGTTGTAAATGTGGCTGCAATAATAACATACCTGTAAGGGTGGCTGTGGGTTGCATTATTACTTGGTTTAGTTCATGCTAAGTTGCCCATGATGCATCTGTGTGATTTTTTTTTTTTTCTAACCACACAGAAATGTTGGGAATTTGTCACCAACTCTGACTCTTCAGTTCCAATTCTTTGTGGCTGTTTCTGGAATATGGGGATTAGTTTAGTTATTTAATTCTGGGGGTGAAAAATCTGGAAGCTTTAAGTTTTTTTTTTTTTTAAGTTTTTTTACGTGTGTCATATTGGCTCTTACTTTATTCATCAGATTATCAGTCTTAAATTTCTGCCTGTTACTGACAATATGCCTTCCAACTATGTACTCTGGGACTGTGGAAATAACATGATCTGTCTGTAGACTTACTCCTGTATACTAGATCAATTCCAATATTCCCAGTCCTCTGTTTACCATACAGTATTGCCACACATGTGACGTATTGACATCAGTAAGTGCAGGCTGTGGCTGAGCTGAATTTAGCACTCGGGTATATTATTTCATTACTCCTCCCCCCTGAGTAGTTGGTTTAATACATTGTATCCTGAATACTAGCTGCCTGTACTCTTGTCAGTAAATTTGAGCTAATTGGAAGGTTCATTATACCTCTCTTTGTCAAATACCCATTAGTCCTTCAGACACAAATTCCTTTTGTTAACAGAGCACATAAACTTCGGGATGGAATGTCTTATAACTCTCTAGGATGAGGTGGATTCACCCTAGAACGGGGTTGAAATCCTTCCATTTCAATATATCATGTTAAGATCAAACTGTAGAATAATCCTGAAGAAAAAGTAATTTAATGAAAGTGAGTCCTACCTGAACTGATATCAGGTTAGAAAGCCACTGACAGGAGAGCTTTCAGTGCAGGAGTGGATAGAACTCTCTCAGGCAGGGGAAAAGCTTGCCATCTAGAACATGAACACTTATGGTAAATTTGGATGTTCAAGTTTCTCAGCCTAAACTCTGTCTATATCTTCTTAGCCAATACATTAAGATCCATTCACTTCCCATCAACATCATTACTTCAATCTAAGAATCTGGTTGGGACGGAGTATACCTTGTTCTACGACTTTCCCATTTTTAGCCTGAGTCTCAATTACATATACCTTGTTTGTGACAATAAAAAATAAGATTTCAAAATTGTTATGGAGAACTTTTGGCTCTCCTCATATATTTTTAATTTTACAGTCAAAGTGTCCAGCTTCTCTTCATCTTGTTCCATGTTCTCTCTGGGCAGTTAAGAAGTAGCTAAATGATTCTATAATCACTGTTGAGTTTTATTTTCAATGGCATCTACTGAAAAGCTCCAAGACTACGCTTGTTTGATGATGTAGGAGGAGGACTACAGGCTGCACACAAAATAGTCATGCTTATGATATTTATTACAACAAATGCATACGAATCAAAATTAGGAAGTAAAATGGCACTCTGCAGAGGAAATGAGGCTGAAACAGCAAATATTACTTTGCCATGTGAATCACAAAGGAGCCACTTAAATCCTCCTACAACAAGGAATGATAAGACATATCAATATCTGCCAGGGGAGCTCATTAAGGACTCTGTTCCCAGGGTTTCTGTTGGGGTCTAGACTACCGGGAAAGTGAATGTTCAACATAAAGAGCATTATTTGTACAAAAAGTATGAAATATTGTTCTCCAGCATCAGTAGCTCTGGAAGCGGCAAGAGCTTGCCCAAAATCCATGTTACTAAACAAAAGGCAGGAGCCAGTCTTGATCACAGGCCTTACTAAAGGATTGCAGCCCCATCTGGTATGGCTACTCTGCCTGGCACCCTGCAGTAACTAAGTACTGAAGTTACTTCTCCCAAGGGCTTGTTTTTTCTACATGTGCTTTATCCCTTGGTTCTCTGGAGATATTTTGAACATGCTACAAATCACTAACTTTGTTTCTTTCCTTAGCAAGGAAGTCAGCCATATGATCCTTAAATATGTGACAAACATGCTCAGGTATTAATGCTGCTCTCATTTTTTGATTAGAGAAGCTTCTCTTTTCAGGTAGCAGTGACCTCTGGGATGACTCAAAAGGCTGAGAAGAGACAGAGGAGTGTTCAGCACCAAACCATCTCCATCACATCAGCCAAGGCTTGGGATCCATTGCAGAAGAGGTGGCAGAAAGAATGTAAGAACCAAAGTAAGAAAGAGGTCGAAGACAGAGAAAATGGGGGTCATAGAAGGATAAGCAATAATAAAAATATCTGAATTTGTATAAAGGGTCAGTAGCATTACAGACCATATAGGCTTTAATGAGAAAGAAATATAACTTCTTATCATATCAGAAGAATAGAGAAAAGAAGCCAAATAGGATATTCTAATAGAGTTGGTTGTGAGGAGGTAATTTCTCTCTACCTTCCTTCTCATTAAAATAGCAGGCAAAGATATCTCTGAAGTTAGCTCTTTGAGAATAATGAAGAAAATTATTCTAGTGTATATGGAAAAAAGTTGTGAGGACTCATTAGACAAGTTATGTTAATTATAAGGTAGTAATCTGTGTGGTTCTGTGGTGAGTGTCATGACTTTTTGTGGCTCCAGTGTGTCCTAATACCTTCCAGTCTCTAACCTTACTCAGCTGCGTAAATACAAACATGGACACAGTGATTCTCTTCAAATTATATTATCCTCAGTAGTTTTCTAGTGTGTGCCAACACAACGATAAGGATTTAAGGAACTGTAGTTACCTTCATGCTGCTGGGACAAAACACCCTACCAAAAGCAGCTGGTGGGAAGGAGAGGGTTTATTTTGCCTTACAGAGTCCAGGAGAAGCTTCACCATAGTAGGGAAACTATGGTAGAGCACATCTTGCCACAGCAGCTGGCAGAAAGTAGCAAGAGAGAGCCGAGCCCTGGCAATTGAGAAACTGGGCTGTAGCACCCCAAAGGCCA
Organism: Jaculus jaculus; assembly: GCF_020740685.1. Classification (NCBI taxonomy): domain Eukaryota; kingdom Metazoa; phylum Chordata; class Mammalia; order Rodentia; family Dipodidae; genus Jaculus; species Jaculus jaculus. Next base: position 8,188,950 of record NC_059113.1, on the reverse strand, counting down.
CCCCTCAGTAACGTCCCTCCTGCAGAAAGGTTCCACCTCCCAAACCGCCACCAGCTGGGAACCAAGTATTCAAAACACATGAGTGCCTGCAGGACGTCTGATTCAATCCACCGCAGGAGTATAGGTTTCTACGCTGATTCACGAGCTCTATTCTGAAAGGGTAGTGGTATGAGAAAGACTTTGATAGATAAGGAACAGTTGAAAGTTGATAGGTTGGCATTCTGCATAAATCCACATGGCGCGGCGGGCAAGTCGACATGGCAGATGGTGATGTGGGAGCAGGGCACAAGGCAGGGCAGCACCGAGATTCAAAGCTGATAAAAATGAAGGGACTCGCCGATTTAGGGGGTGAACGTGCGGGGAGAAGACTCTATTGAAAAATGAGCTGTACATCAATACAACCCTTTTGGATTTCAGCCCTGCATCATTTACTTGCCTGGTGTTTTGTACAGTTCAAAAAGTACTTGGCCTTACACAACAATCTTTCTTTAGCTAGTGGAGCCAGTGTGATGAACCGGTAATTTTCAAGTCCAGAATGATGATAAGACCTTAAAGTAAAAGAAAAACTGGAACTAAGATAACAAAGTATCCATAAATAAAGATGACTGTTATCTATAAGGGAGGGATTGTTAAAAAGGAGCAGAAATTCCTTTCACAGATAGTGAAAGATTTGTTTTTATCAAGAAAAACACTGGCCTGTATAATTTGAATTTTATTTATTTTTATTTAGTGAGCATGTATTTAATACTAGATGTCTCAAACTGTTAAGCACTTGAAAACTCTTAGCATTTCATAACAGCCTGTGAGGACAATAGCCACATTCACTTAACAAGTGGACATACTTCAGAAGCCCAGAAAGTTAAGTAATTTGTCCAAAACCACATAATTAATAAGTTGTGGAACTGAGGTGAATTGCAGATAAATAATGGGGAGGAGAAAAGGAGAAAGGGAGAAAGACAGGGAAGGAGAGGGAGGAAAAAGAAGAAAGGAAGAGGAGAGAGGGAAAGAGAGGAGAGGATGGAAAGGAAGGGAAAAGTGACTGTTATGTCACAGAAAGTATGGATGTTAGAAGAGAACCCAATTGTATTTGGACTAATGTGAACATTGAGTGACTGGAAGTAAGGTAAGACAGTGAGACACACAGATAGTGATTTTGAGAGAAAGTCAGAAGTGGATGGTATGGGCTGGGTACGTAGCTCAGTGATAGACTGAGTGCTTCATATGCATGAGGAACAAGGGCTAATCACCAGCACCACCCTGGGCTGGAGGTAAAAAGTTGGACTCAGGGAAGTGGAGTTAAGAGTAAAATGGAGGGACAGTAACAGAGACACAACCAAAATGTACAGAGAGCAAATTCCTACAAATTGTGGATGAACACACAGGCTTACGCTGTGACCCGGAACGGGCATTAGAGGTGCTGTGTTTGACTGGGACTCTCCACCCCAATCCCCACCCCACCCCATCCCATGGCACCAGAGGCTTAAACAACTGGGTCCTTGTGGCACAGCCTGGAAAAAGTGGAGGTTGGTAGTTATGCACTAGTTGAAGTTATTCATGTCAGGAGCCTCAAGCCAGAGGACGCTCTGTCAAGGCCTCATTAGCTGTGCTCCGTTGCGGTGAGCCTCTCTTCGTGTTTACCTTCCGAACTAAGCAGCTTAAAAATTCTCGTTATCTTCACCACTCTGAAAGTGACTAAACCATGTTGCTTTTCATTTCTCAAGTTTCTGTTTGCATTTTTTCTACAAGCAACAAGCAGGCCGTTGCTGAGCTAAGCCTGGAGCTGCCTGGATGACTCACTGAGTACAAAAGCAGAAGTTTCATGGTGGGTATGCTCTGTGTCCAGCCAAGAAGGTGAAGACTTGAAGTTTCCACGAGTAGGGTCCATCTCACATACAGATGATTTACTTTTAATAAAGTCCCTAGGAAAAAAGAAACAAGAGTAAATAATGCTCCCTAGGAAACAAAAAAAAAAAAAAAATTAAATTAAATTAAATTAAAATAAAAAAAAATCAAGGCAAGACTCAGAAGTCACTGAATAAAGGGGTCCAGAAGTCTTCCAGTCATAAAGTGCATGCCAATCCTACAACTGTCCCTTCTCACAGCTATGGCAAAACACCAAAGAGCAATCCTGGGACACAGGTTTCTGCTGACAACAAGCTATCCACATCCCCCCCACCCACCCTGCCCCATAAACCTATAAAAAGCCAGAGTTCAGATAGAACTAGTGTACAGGACTAACATCTGTAATGGTCATGCATGGCACCTGTGATGAGGTGCCATGTTTTCACCTAACAGCGAAGGAAGCTGAGAAAAGGAAACGACATCAAGGGACTAGTCCAAGTCACTGAGGTCAGGGCTGGCAGCCGGCGTCACCGCACACCCCTCTTCTGATCTACACACACACCCCTGTATTGCCAGGGGCAGGGGCAGACTCATTTCTCAGCAAGACCGCAGAGGTCTCCCTGGACCATCATCCGGAAGCGCAGAGCGGCGACCAAAGGGCGGCGCAGACCCGGAGTCAGCGGCGTCCGATCCCGAGCCCGGATTCTGCAGAGCCTCCTCAGCCAGCCACGCACACAGCCACCTTCCAGCAGAGGCCTGGCGCTGGGCGGAAGACTGGCCTCGCTGATGCCGGGCTCGAGCTGGGAGTCAGAGACGCCCGGGAGAGGCCATTGCAGGAGGATGCTCGCTTTCAGATCGAAGGGACAGTGCAGGATGCCAGAGAGATGCTGAGCTCTCACAAGCACAGTGCACCAGAAAGCTGCCTGGCGCCTGGGAAAAGATCAGCCAGAAGAGGAGACCCCCTGCTGCCTTCCCAAACCCCACCATTGGCACGGTGACCCCGGCTCGGAAGCTCATCAGAACCATCCAGGTTCTACAGCAGAAGACCATCGGGCCACTTCATGCCCATCCTGCTGGAATGGGGGTCAATGTTGTCGATAACCACCAGGCCGAACAGAACTTATATGGCCTAGATGACGACGATGATGTTGTAGCACCCATTCCTGCTCAGCAGATGAAGTTTGCAGCCATGGGCAGCTTTCTCCAGCACGTGGCCGGGCTGCGGTCCTGAGCTTTTCTGCGTGTGCGCGTGTGGAGCCCTCGAACGGGCTCGGCTGATCCATCCTGGGGTGGCGGAGGTGGTCTTCCTGAGCCTCCATGTCCACACAGCCCACAGAGTTCAAAATTCAAATTTTGAGGAGGATCGTGGAGCCAGGCAGCCAGAAACGGGGCAGAGGAGGGAGGGTGGCCCTGTTTCCCCAGGCAAAGCTTGTGGCCAATGGGCCATTGAACTGAAGCGCCCTGAGCGTGGAAGGGTCGCCCGGGGTAGAGCTTCCTCACCGGATGGGACCCACCTCTCTGTGTTGTGTTCTACCCTGTGCGCCCCTGTGTGCCAACATTTCTGTAGTATGCCTCCTCTGCCCCCCACCTCATCACCAAGGTAGGCTTGTATTTCTCAGTGTGCCTCCTCCTACCCTTAGACCCAGGCTGATTTCTCTGGAAATGGTACACTATTCCCCTGGGTGGCATTCTTGGTGGCCTCACGGGATACCTGTTTGAAAGACTTGTTTTTTCCAGGGTCTTTCTTTTTCTGAATTTTATGCTTTCAAACAAGCCGGGGATGGGAAGCGCAGCCCCGCTAATGAGAGCTAGCTCCGCTGGAGAGTCGCCGTAGGTCACAGGTCCTTTATCCTCTGAAAAGTCCCGGCTCAGTAAAGAAAATTGAGGCACCATGAACTTCTCAGTTTGCTGAAATGATTCCAATAAAGAGAAGCTAAATTGATTTATGTTTCCATGAAGTCAGACCTATTTGCCCAACAGGAAGGACCCAGAGTTTGAGCCCAACTTCAGTCCTCTAGCTCCAAGGTGGTCCAGGCCAAGAATCTAGGAAGGGGGCCTGAGGGTGCCCACTTTCCCATTCTGCAGAGAATGCTACTGCTTTTACCCACTTGAGTGGTCATTCTCTTGGGCACCTGGAAGACATTCCTCCTGGTTTGACCCTTCTTGTTTCAAGAGGTCACCCACACTGCACCAGGACCTGACTTGTCACTTACGGAATCTACTGGGCATGGTTTGGACTTCATGTACCACATAGGTATTGTAGATGCCCTGCTGTTCCCACGCTCCGTGTGCTGTGACCTCAGAGTTGCGCTGAGTCATGTGGAACGTTGAGAAGGGGAGGAGACTTGCTACCCACCGTGACTTGTGAGAGTGCCAACTTTGGAAACTGGAAGAGAAGGTGGCGGGCCAGCCTGGTGTCTACTTTCCGCTCCCTTACGTTACTCCTGTGTGTCTGGTTGAAAGGGAGAGGAGGAGGCATTAAGGGATGGAGGCGACGATTACTTTCCATTTCTGAATAAACATTCATTTTTCCTGAAAACAACAACAAAAATTCCTAATGAGACAGAAAAAAAAAATAAGTGTTTCCTAAACACTGAGTAATCTTTTCTACTAATTAATCGTTGATCCCAACCCATCTCCTGAAATGGTGAGCCTCAACATACTCAGAGACAAGCTGGGAAACTCAGTAGTGTGAGTCAAGCTGTTTTCTGCAAATACTGTGAGTGCTCCTGCTTTTAGAGTCTGTAGGAAGAGCAGGAATATTGACAACTGAAGGCATAGATAGAGGAATGGTGGAGTTACAAAAAAGGAAGAATGGAAAGAAAATCGAAATAAAAATTTTCAACATGAACATATTTTAATTTTGCTTCCTTATTTCTCCATGTCCAAATTTCCAGTTTAAATAGTTCCCATTTCATTTGAATTATGAGAACAGATACAATAAAAAAAAATCTTTTGAAATTGGGACTATAAATCTCGCAGTGGAAAGTGGCATGCATTTTAGTTCAGAATGTTGTAAGATTGGAGTTGTGGGAAATTACCATTGATTTAACATTCATCTAAGAATACTCTCACTTAATTCATAGCTCTTTTACCTTTGATGAGAGACAGCTTTATAGAAAGCCTTCTGTTTTCCCCTTCCTATTACTCCTCTCAAACCTGATGTACAAGGAATTCTAGGAAGAAGGTTTTGTCTTTAGCTCCTCTGACATTTCTCTGTGCCAACTCTTCATTTTCTAGCATATGGTTTGTTTTGGGAATAATATAAAGTACACTTATGCATCCTGAGGTAATAAATTAGTCAAGATTTTTATCTGGATAGTCTCAGATTTTCTACTAAGCTAGTTTTCTTACATCTCTAGTTTTCTCTAAAGCATTTTGTTAGGTGCCTTACAACTGTAGATAGCTCAGGTCCACTGAGAATTGAGGGTGGAGGGGATAAATTCTGCTTTCTATCCAAACAAAGGTTATCAGCCTTTAGCTATCTTTGAATTGTGGATATCCAAAAATAATTAACTTATCTACTAATATTCTATTACAACACACTAAAACAATTTGAAAATTGTGTACACATTTGTAAGTTCCAAAATTTCAAAATACAGTGTCTATATAATGAGGAGTTGGATAAAATTCAGTAACAGTGAGAGAGTGTTAAAGTTATTGGGTTCTATGATGCATGGTCATAAGTCTCCTCTTAAATAGTTCACTTCTCTAATATATGCTTTATTCTCAAATACTAGTGGTCTTTCTGATCTTTTTTTCTTAAAATGTAAAATTTTGTCTGTAGAGTTTAAATTAGAAAGAAAACGATTACATAATACTTCAGAATTGATTGACCCTTTAGAGTTTCCTATTAAAATTGATTTTACTGGGATAGGGAGATAGTTCACTTGGTAAAGTGCTTGCCTTGCAATCATGAAGACTTTAATTAGATCTCTATAACCACCTACAGAAGGTGACCTTGGCAGTGTGTGCTTGATATCCTAGTGCTGAGGGTGCAGGTGACTTGGGGCCTACTTGGGGAATTCCAGACCAATGATATACTCTGTCTCAAAAACATAGATGGTGCATGAGGCATGACATGCAAAGTTGTCCCCTGGCCTCTAAAATATGTATATGTGCATGTGTACTCACACACATGAACACCACACACACACACACACACACACACACACACACACACCCAAATTCCTTTCACCTTCTCTGTGAGGAAAATTACCCTTGACTTACTCAATTTTCTTCAACTCCCCCCTAAGTATTAGCAGATTTATTTTATGGATGTTTTTGTTCTCATTCCACAAGCATATCTTAGATACTGATATACAGTGCTTGTTGACTCACAGATCTCCAGGACACTGTGCCAACCCAGTGATGCAGCTCAAAGTCCACTCTAAGAAAAAGTAGGTCAGCTATTCATGTCAAAAGTTTCATAATAGCCAGAAACTGTAGAAATCTCAAAAGTGACAAGTGAAAAATAAACAAATACCATGTGAATTCCAGGTCAGCCTGAGCTAGAGTGAGAAACTACCTCGAACCCCCCCTCCAAAAAAATAAAAGCTTGGAAGTGACTTCTAGCCATTTCTTGCAACATATATGAATTTTAAAAACATGAATTTGGGCTGGAGAGATGGCTTAGCAGTTAAGGCGCTTGCCTGCAAAGCCAAAGGAACTTGGTTCAATTCCCCAGTACCCACGTAAGCCAGATGCACAATGTGTTGAATGCATCTGGAGTTCGTTTGCAATGGAATGAAGCCCTTGTGCACCCATTCTCTCTCTCTCACCCTCATTTCCTCTCTCAAATGAATAAATAAAAATAAAGTATTAAAAAACATGAAATTAAATGAAAAATCTAGTGGAAAATATGTACACTTGGGTTATTCCTTTAAGTGTATTTCAAAAACTAGTACAAAAAGACAATAAATTTTAGGTTGGCAGACCTAAATGGTAAAAGGAGAAAGCAAAGGGAGAAAACAAAATTAAATGAACAAGTGGTGAATTACATGTATTAATAGAATGGTGCTTCTTTATATTTTAATTTTTTGTTTATTTTTATTTATTTATTTGAGAGAGAGAGAGAGACAGAGAGAGAAAGAGGCAGAGAGAGAGAAAGAGGCAAAGAGAGAGAGAGAGAGAACTAGAAGAGAGAGAGAATGATTGCACCATGGCCTCTAACCACTACAAACAAACTCCAGACACATGCTCCCCCTTGTGCATTTGGCTAATGTGGGTCCTGGGGAAACGAGCCTCAAACCGGGGTCCTCAGGCTTCACAGGCAAGGGCTTAACCACTAAGCCATCTCTCCAGCCCAGAATGAAGAAGATGGATGGGATAGTAATTTTTAAAAGGTTTCTTAGAAAGATCCAGGTACACTTTGTAGGACACACAGATGGTTGGTTGATGGTTTATCATATCTTATGCTTATTCTTGTTTTATGTTTTTATATTTGTAGATTTTTGCAATAGGATTTATTCATCTCATGTTTTCATACAGTACTATAGTTTTGTAATGTTCCTTGAACTAAGGTCATTTTATTTATTTTCTCGTTGCTTTGATAAACACCCAATCAGAAGCAGCTTATGGGGAAAATAAGGTTTATTTCAGGCTTAAAGATTCCAGAGAAAACTCATCATGGCAGAAGAAACTGGTTCACTTCCATAGATCATGACAAAGGGACACCAACAGCCAGCACTCACCAAGAGCCAGAGCCCAGAGCTGGCCCCCCATACACACCTTAGGGCCAGACTTACTACCCACCCCCAGTGACACTTCCTCCCAAGGTACAGAGGACATACAATCACATTCAAGCCACCACAAATGCTAGACATATATTTATAAAAAAGTTTCTTAGAATTTCTCTAATTTATGAAAATGTTCATTATGACATCATTGATAATGGAGAAAAGCATAACAAAGTAATGACCAACAATAGATAGGCTATATATAAATAATTCTAATTGAGGTTATGATAAATTATATTATTGATAAAGTAATCATAATTATATAGCAACCTAAAACAAGATTATCATATTAACTAGTATATGTTCTCACAGAAACTATCAACAATATATATATAGTAGTTGGAGTGTGGAGTGGGGATAGTTTTGTGCTTTTTAGATTTCCTGTCATTTTGGTATACTTTATTAAAAATTAAATGAGGACATCTGAATATATAAAATACATATAAGAAATGAATCAACATGTTGAAAAGATGCCTTCAGTATTTGTTATGGGGTCTGGAGTCACACAAGATTTCAATGACACAGGAACATGATCTATCATAGAGCACAGTGATTTGAGATCACAATACTACATACCCAAAGCACCACTATATATTATAAAGATATACAATTTTAGTGTGTCAATTAAATGTTAAATCAGACATTTATAAATGAGCATAAACTCATATTTCTTGTGAGTGGAAGCAGCTGGACTCAGAGTTAAGAATGGCTGAGCAAAGAATTCACTGCACTTGACATGGTGGCCAGCTCGCTGCTGGCTGGCTCTCAAAGCGCTGGAAAGCGATCTTTGAGCTGCTGGGGAATGATGCTCACTAACAAGCAGTGGGCCCTGCAAGCAACAAAATAATCCATCCACGCAGCGGGGGTACACTCCTGTGCAATAGTGGCACACTGGTAACCAGTGGCTCTCTCACTGGATAAGGGACAGTGGGAGGGAATTCACATGTGGTTCTGAGAACCACATCAGAATCCTATGACTTCAAGGATCACAGACTGTAGAGGGAAGCTTCCATATTCTATGGCTTCAAGGAGAGGTTATGCCCATCAAAAAGTCTTTTTAATGTTAGTAGCAGAGAGACCCCAGACTCATTAGTATGACAAGAGGCGATCCAGCTGCTTAGCATGAGATGGGTCATCTGTATTGTAGGTACCAGGGCCCAGGAAGCATTACAGAGCAAGGGACAGTTTAATATGAGTGCTGTTCTCACTGCTGGCCTGACAACCTACTCTAAGGAGATGATGGTAGACAGTGAGTAGACTCAAAACCCAGCAAAGAAGAAAATCCATGGCTGCTGAGAGTTCAACACTAAAGGAAACTTGTAACATGTGCCCCCACTCCAAAGGATCAGGGAACATTCTGGAAGAGGAAAGAGCAGAAAGACTGTACGAGCCATGGGGGTGGAGGAGGGAGGAGAATCCCGAGGTATTGTCTCCCCCACAAAGACCCACTACTACATTTCATGACCCCACAGTGACAACTCCACGGAAGAGGACTCTTAGTGGAATGGGGGTGGGGTACAGGGGACATAAGCGGATAATCTGGTAGGATCATGGCCATCAGGCTGCATATTCATACAGTCGAGTTATCAGTTAGAAATAAAATAAGCCAGCTGTGGTGGTGCAGGCCAGTAGGATATTGCTGCAGCGGAGGAGGCAGGAGGATCAGGAGATCGAGGCCAGCCTGGGATACACATTTAAAAAAAAAAAAAAAAAAGAAGAAGAAAAAAAAAGAAGAAAATCACTGCTGTCAATTCTCACGGCTCCTTGTGGCAATTCAAGACTGTGGGGGCACTGTGTCCCCAGTGAGAGCTTCTTTCTGGTGGCACTCTTCCAGTCATGGAAGAGCCTGTGAAGCACATCTCAGGGTCCAGGAAGACTTTGCTGCTTTCCCATGACTTCTGTCCCTGAGGTCCTGGAAATTCCCATCTGCAGTGAGCCTTAGGCTTGTACTTTCTGAATATACCCATGCCATCAAGTTGGAAAACTGTCTGCCAAAAAGAAGTCAAAACTCCATGATGTCTAGTGTACAGACACCCATAAAGCCATCATGGCAGCATAGGCTGAGGCCACTCAGCTCACATGTGCCCCCCCCCCACACCCCTCGTGCAGTCATTCAGGGGGCTGCAGCGAGATGGTAGCTTTGGCCAGAGTATATGAACTGTAGAATGACTGGTCATACATGATATCTTCTTTATACAACTGAGAGAGCTGGCTACCATGTGCTTCCTTTCAACATGGTGGTCTTAGAGAAGTCAGACCCTGTATGACTTCCTCATTGCTGTGAACAAATATCTGGTTAGAAGCAACTTAAGGAAGGAAGAGGGTTACTGTCATTCACCGTTTAGAGAGGAGGTATTCCCTCGTGGCAGGGAACAAGTGGCAACAGAGCTCAGGCGGAGTGGGTGGACTCATCTCCAGCAAGGCTCCATCTTCTAAAGGTTCCATTACCTTTTCAAACAGTGTCACTAGCTGGCGATCAAATTTCCAAACACATTAGTCTATAGGGGACATTTTACATTTAAATCACAACAAACCTCTCTCTTACAGGGCTATTTTTCCTGGACCAAGCTTTTCAAATCCCACACTGCAAGCTCTACTTTATAGTTTCCAAAATCAAGACATTGCTAAGCAAAATAATCTTTAAAATGTGTGTTTTTGTTAATTAAATATTCACCACAATAGGATGTGTGTTTGGTGTTCTCTGTGAATAAAACTGCTTAGCTCAACACTAGCTCCACATGACTTTTTATTTTATTTTATTTTATTTTATTTTATTTCATTTTATTTTATTTTATTTTATTGGTTTTTCAAGGTAGGGTCTCACTCTAGCTCAGGCTGACCTGGAATTCACTAAGTAGTCTCAGGCTGGCCTCGAACTCATCCTCCTACCCCTGCCTCCTGAGTGCTGGAATTAAAGGCATATACCACCATGTCCAGCTTCCACATCACTTTTTGTTTGCTTAACGCTTTTCTTGAGTAAATGAATAAATGTACATATTGGCAAGAAATAAAAATTATATGATCCCTAAATACTATGTTTTATTTACTACAAGTAAAAATCAATCATGAGGCTGGAGAGATACCTCAGCTGTTAAGGAATTTGTCTTAAAAGCCTAATGACCCAGTTTCAGTTCTCCACCCAGTACCCACATAAAGCCAGATGCACAAACTGGTCATGTATCTGGAGTTGTTTTATAGCAGCTAGAGGCCCTGGAATGCCCAAATTCATTCATCTGAACAAAAGCTTTGCAGATAAATATATAAATAAATAATTTGATCATGAAAAAATTTTTAAAGTTGGAACTTCAGGTAGCTTTCTAATCAGCATAATAGCTGGGGCAGAAGAGTGTGGTGTGAAGAAGGGAAAAGGCTCAGTCGTAGTCTGACAGTAAAGCTTTCACTGGGCGCTCCTTTCTGCTCCTCTTGCAAACAGAAGCACCATCTCCTCAAAGATGACAGCTTCCCTCCAGAGAAAATGTAAGGTTTGCTCTTAATAAAGGATACGGATTCCCAAGAAATCATAGTTCCTTTTCTCTAATGCAATGTGCTGGGTGTGCAGACGACACCCTGTCCTCTTCATTACTATCCTGCGGGTATCAAAACGTGGGTAGCTTACATAAATGATGATATTCTCTTCATTCTCGCCTTTGGTATGAATAATGCACTGTCTTCTGTCTCTTAGAGCCCTGTATCTTCTGCAGAATCTGTGAAGTGGTGGTAGGCTCAATTGGCTTTCAAGTAGAGCACAATGAGAGACCCTTCTCAATTCTTGATACATTGGTATCTCAGCAAATGTCCAAGGGTCAAGGAATCTCACTAGAACAGATCTATATTCACAGATTATTTTATCGTGCATATTTCATTCTAGATAACTAGCATCTTGAGTAATTTTTTCTAATAAATGTGTACACTTTACTACTTCTAACAAAATATTATAAGTTGTCACATTAAAATTGATCTTTACCACAGGCAAGTGTTATGGATGAAATGGAATGCTAAAAGTGAATCAGGATAATAAAAGCATTTCTTTCTACATATTTTATTTGCTATTGAAACATAGCATGTGAAGATGATTCTTTAAAGACCTAAAAATCGATGATCCTCTACGTATGACATGCTGAAAATTATAATCACTGAGTTGATGGTTCATCAAACATGTCTAAGCTAAATCTTTCGTAGAGGACATTATACAGTATGCATATTAGTCATGGAAATGTCAGAATGACAGAAACCAAAACGCAAATGGCTTTGCTTTACTTTCTAAAAGGAAACAAAGTATGTCTGAAAAATGAATACAAGTATGATTTGGAATTATTTAAAGCTGTGGAAAATAAGTTCTATGAACATTATGAATGTTTCTATTTCTACTTAGTGCCATTAAACACTCAGTGTCTAATTAACTGTAGATATTGCCAGTGGGCTTCTTCGTTAATTGTACTGATGGCCTATTCATCTCAAGCCATAATATCTTGGTATCAGAAAAGTCAGTAAAAATTTAATGAGACTGTTCTATACTAAGCCAGGGCTTTTATGTGCCATATGCTACTTAATCTCTATATCTACGTTATAAGATTAGGCACTATGTGGTAGTCATTAAGGGATAATCATGTCTTTCAATCGTGTTTTTCAAAGCATGTTTTTTTTTCTGGAGACTCTGGCTCCTGGTCACAGTGGAGTAAAAGTGCTGTGCTAGTAATTCCAGACTCATTAAACTGCCTTCACGGTCTGCTGTGCTTTATGGTCAGACATTTCTCTTTATTGTGTGCGTGGATTTATGCAGTATCAGAAGAAAAATAATGCTCACATCGTCATTAATGAGAAAGCTGAGCAGGTATAGTTACTCTATGCTCTTGAGAGGGCATTGTCATATGCACTTCTGAGGAGAGACTCCTTTTCTTGAAGGTTCATAACACAGAATCTTTGCAAACAAAGTTTACCCTTCCTTTACACATGTTATTTTTTCTTTTTAATTAATTGATCTTTACACAATTCAAACATGTAATATACTTTGATCTAATCCCAGCACTTGGGAAGCAGAGGTCAGAAGATTGCCATGCATGTGAGGCCAGCCTGGGAATACAGAGTGGGTGCTAGGTCAGCCTGAGCTAGAGTGAGACCCTGCCTAAAAAAAATTAAATCAACAAATCTTAATAATTCTTATCACATTGCTTTCTTTTGTACCACTCTTGCTGAACCCCTTCTTTCCAACTAGTCCTCTTGTGATCTATTGAATTTAGTAAGGGTTGCTTACATGGGCATGGGTTGGGATTACTAATTAAACAATAGGAAACTTGCTAGTGGCTACACCACCAAAGAAAGTATCTTTCCCTCCCCTAGCAACCATTAACTTTCAATAGCTCCTTGAGGCAGGTAGGGCTTCATGAGCCCATGTTGCATCCATCACAGAATGTTCACAGAACAGTCTTGTACAGGGACCCACAGGCCGTGAATTCATGGGTGCAGCGACTATGTGTTCTGAAGATAGCACTCCATAGCACTCCTCCCCATTATCTGGCTCTTACTTCTTTTTTTTTTTTTTTTTCTGGCATCTTTTCTTCTACAGTATTCCAGTAGCCTTGGAAAGGGTAATATATGCGTTTTATTCAACACTAGGTACGCAATAGTTTTATGTTGTTAGCACTTTGTAGAGATTTGAGTGTCTCCAGTAGTTACTGTCAACAGCAAAAAGAAGCTTCCCTGAACACAGATGCGAGCAGCTTGAACTGAGGAGCACAAATAGAAATGGTTGGTAGGTCAAGATGGCTTCCCCAAAATGGAGTCACTAAAGACAGCAGGATGGTGACAGACACCAGGGACTGGGTCATCTATGTTCCATCAGCCATTATCCCCTCCTTGTCTAACAATGACCCCAGGTCTAGGTTTCCTCTCCCCTTATCTCCCAGGTCACCTGTTGTGGTGGTTTGATTCAGGTGTCCCCCATAAACTTAGGTGTTCTGAATGCTAGGTTCCCAGCTGATGGATATTTGGGAATTAATGCCTCCTGGAGGAGGTGTATTGTTGGGGGCGGGCTTATGGGCTTTATAGCCAGTTTCCCCATGCCAGTGTTGGGCACACCCTCCTGTTGCTGTGTTCCACCTTATGTTGACCAGGGAGTGATGTCCATCCTCTGCTCATGCCATTGTTCTCCCCTGCCATTGTGGAGCTTCCCCTCGAGCCTGTAAGCCAAATAAACCTCTTTTTCCCAGAAGCTGCTCTTGGTTGGGTGATTTCTACCAGCAATGCGACCAGACTGTTTACTGGTCTGGTGTCACACCCTGGTTATTTTGGATGTCCCCTAAGGACACCATTTTCTTTTTTACTTCCTGTTTCCTTATCTTGCCCCAAGTGGTATAACCCACTATCTGTAATCCCAAGTTGGCTGCTCTGCTCTTGAGATTCAGTCCTGGCAGCTTGTGCTTTTCCTGAATAAAAGCTTCCATCTTTGCTTCAGAGTGGTCTTCATGGTCTTGTTCACTCCTGAACCTTACATGTGGCGCCATGGCTCGGAGAAAGCTTCCTCTTTCCCTTTTGGGCTGCCAGATGTGGTCTTGGTCACTCCTGAGCTTCCCAATTCAGGCCTTTGACCCCCACAGCCATAGACATTTGGCCAAGTTTATAGCATCAAACATGAATACTCTTCTGTAGTGTAAACCTGCAGATCCAATTAGAAAGTTGTTGTCCCATAACAGCTGTGTTGTTCCATAACAGCTGAGCCACTTCTGCACTCATGACACATCCTGTCTTGCAGGTTGGGAGTGGAGCACATAGTATCCACTATCCCCTAAGTCTGTGGATCTCCAAGCAGGGCGACATTTTTATCTTGTGATGGAGCAGAGGGAGAAGCCTGAGTTGCTGATGGCGAAATTGGTTAGTGGTTCCTGAAATGCCTTATCAGCTTCCTGATAGGTATCAGCAGATACCAAGAATGATTTTTTTTTTTAAACTTACAGTACAGAAAATGCAGTTGTTACACAAATATTACTACCAGTATCTTTTTTAAAAAAATATTTTTTGTTCATTTTTTATTTATTTATTTGAGAGTGACAGACAGAGAGAAAGACAGATAGAGGGAGAGAGAGAGAATGGGCGCGCCAGGGCTTCCAGCCTCTGCAAACGAACTCCAGATGCGTGCGCCCCCTTGTGCATCTGGCTAACGTGGAACCTGGGGAACCGAGCCTCGAACCGGGGTCCTTAGGCTTCACAGACAAGCACTTAACCGCTAAGCCATCTCTCCAGCCCACTACTAGTATCTTGATGGGAAACAGTTGATAATATTTGGCAGAATCTAAAAAAATGTTCTACGTCACTAGTCATCAGGGAAATGCAGATTAAAACTACATTGAGATTCCAACTCACTCCTGTCAGATTGGCCACCATTATGAAAACAAATGATTATAAATGTTGGCGGGGATGTGGAAAAAAAAGGAACCCTTCTGCACTGCTGGTGGGAATGCAATCTGGTCCAGCCATTGTGGAAAACAGTGTGGAGGTTCCTAAAGCAGCTAGAGATTGATCTACCATATGACCCAGCTATAGCGCTCCTAGGCATATATCCAAAGGACTCATCTCATTTCCTTAGAAGTACATGCTCAACCATGTTTATTGCTGCTCAATTTATAATAGCTGGGAAATGGAACCAGCCTAGATGTCCCTAACAGATGAGTGGATAATGAAGATGTGGTACATTTATACAATGGAGTTCTACTCAGCGGTAAAAAAAAATGAAGTTATGAAATTTGCAGAAAAATGGATGGACCTGGAAAGTATTATACTAAGTCGGGTAACCCAGGCCCAGAAAGCCAATCGCCACATGTTCTCTCTCATATGTGGATCCTAGCTACAGATGACTGGGCTTTTGCGTGAGAATGAAAATACTTAGTAGCAGAGGCCAGTAAGTTGAAAAGGAGACATAAAGGGTGGAGAAAGGAAGGGAGGAGGATACTTAATAGGTTGATATTGTATATATGTAATTACAATGATTGTAATGGGGAGGTAATATGATGGAGAATGGAATTTCAAACGGGGAAGTGTGGGGGTGGGGAGGGAGGGAATTACCATGGGATATATTTTATAATCATGGAAAATGTTAATAAAAAAAAATAAAAAATAAAAAATAAAAAATAAAAAATAAAAAAAAAATATTTGGCAGAAATCAAGCCAAGAGCACATGAAGGTGCCCCTACCCAGAGTAGAATCAAAGTGATTCTTTCCCTGCTCTCTTCTCTCCCCTACTCACTGCTCCCATTTTGCTTCATTGAAAACAAAAAAACAAAAAACAAAACCACAAGGTGTGTCGTGTCCTAATCCAAGAGGGTTGATTTTCAAAAACAACCCCATGCTTCTCTCGCAATTCAATTATCCTTTGTCTTTCTAAACCCGATTTACAATTACAGTTCTATGAAAGCACCTGAGCAGAAATCAATGCAGGAAATGAGCCTGCAGGAAACTCTGCATCTTGCCAGGAGAGATTACCACAAATAAAGCTGTGGGTGGATGGGTGGTGGTGGTGAAACAGACAGGGAGATGCAGGGATGGTAGTTCCACATGCACTAGAGTTTTCTCCAGGCTTGTGTGCCTCACAATGTAATCAGAGAATGGTCCCATCAAAGACTTTATAGGTGATGGCCTGAGCATTGGCAGAAACAGGATAACAGTGATGACACAATGCAGCCATGAACATGAGAAGACTTATAAGCCAGTATCAAGTCAATGAGTCAGAACAAACACCATGCACACTGCTGAAAGAAGAGACCAGTCCTCAATATTTTACACAACCAAAACCAAGCTTCTCACCTGAATAAGAAGAACCCTGCACATTAGGCACATTCTCTTCAATGTAACCCTTGTCTTTTGGGGCATCCACGTTTGCATGCATGTTGCAATATATTTTTTTTTATGATTCGGAGAAGAATATTGTACTGCTGAATTTCTGGCAAAGATGAGGAAGGAGAGTGCTAAATTTTTTATAGGAAATGCCTGAAGAAAAATTCTGCAGAAAAAATTGTCTTGAGAGTTGACTTATGCCTAAAACATTACTTGTATATGTGAAAGAAGAAAAACAATTTATCTTTAAATAGGAACTTGACTCATACAGAATTTGAAAAGCTCTCATACATTATTATTTTTTTCTTTGATCATTATATGAAAACTGCTTAAAGACACTCTAATCATACCCTTCTGAACCTCACCACACTCACTAAATAAAGGGCAAGGATGTTTCTTTTAATTTTGCTCAAGAACTGCAATTACATTTGAAAGTTCCTAGGAAATTAAAAACTAATTTTGAAAAATAAGTTTGAAATATCAAAAATATGAAGAGTTACAAACATTTGGGACACTTTGCACTTAATAAATGTATATATAAATTTGAAATATTAATTAGAAATTTCATTTATTATGATTTTAGAAATTAATTTACCTTGTAAATTCAGTTCTATTCAGATAGTCTTCTTATGACATTATTATTTGTAAATGTTTATTTTCCAAGGTGAATAGATAATCTTCAATTCCTTTGAAAATTATTTCTGGTAGCTATCAATTATAACAAGGTATGGCATATAGTTTGGTAATTCAGCAGATGCATACATGATAGCTATCAATTATAACAAGGCATGGCATACAGTGTGGTAATTCAGTAGATGTACACAGTGTTGAATCAAATCATGGTAATCATTATTTCTCTCCCCCAGAGCAGTTATGGCTGCTTCATTTGGGGAAATTTTGAACTCCTCTTTTCTAACTTTTCTGTATAAAATACACAATAAGTTGTTATGCATGCTTATCATTCCACTGTGCTATGAAATATTAGAATTCATTTTCTCCTCCCACGTAGGAGCATTTGTTCACTTGTTATCTTAGCTTTCTTTTCTCTTCTCACCATTTCTCTTTCCAAGCCTTCAGTGACCCCTCCTCTACTCTCTGTTTCTATGAAATAAAATATTTGTCTTCCATATGGGTAATAATATGAAGTATTTGTCTTTCTGTACCAAGCTTATTTCCTGTCAAAGGATGCCTTCAACCCACCCATATTGCCGTAAAATGACAAGATTTCAATTTTTATGAGAATGTAAATATTTCTCATATTTTCTATAACCATTCATTCATTGATGTACATCTCAGTTACTCTCCATGTCCTGGGTACTGTGAACTGTGTTGAAATTAACATGTGCCTGCAAGTGCCTCTCCAACATACTCATCATTCTCTGGGGTGCATGTGTAGTAGTGAGACAGCTAGATCCAATGGTACTTCTGTTTTTAAGTTTCTGAAAACCTTTGTACTATTTTCCATAAGGGCTGTGCCAACTTATACTTGCACTAACATTGCATAGAAGTTGTCCCTAGCTGGGCATGATGGTGCACGCCTTCTATCCAAGCATTTGGGAGGCAGAGGTAGGAGGATCCATGTGAGTTTGAGGCTAGCCTAGGACTATAGAGTGAGTTCCAGGTCAGGCTGGGCTACAGTGAGACACTGCCTTGAAAACAACAACAATAAAAGTTGCATTCTCTTCCATATTTACTTTTTTCTTAACTAGGGTTAGGTGACATGTTACTGTGGAGCCCATTCAAAGTTTCTTGCTAATTAGTCATGAGGAACATTTATTTCATGTATTTGTTGGACATTTGTATATCATCTTTCAAGAACTGTATATTCAGTTAATTCGCCCATGTGTTTTAAGGTTTTATACTGGTCACTGTTGCTGGTTTGTTTGTTTGTTTGTTTTTTCCCTGAGATTAGGGTCTCACTCTAGCTCAGGCTGACCTGGAATTCACTAGGTAGTCTCAGGGTGGCCTCAAACTCATGGTGATCCTCCTTCCTCTGCCTCTCAAGTTCTAGGATTAAAGGCATGCACCACCATGCCCAGCTTGTTGCTGTTGTTTTTGAGGTAAGGTTTTACTCTAAGACAGGGTATCCTGGAACTCAATTTGTAGCTCCAGGCTGGCCTTTAACTCACAACAGTCCTCCTACTTCAACCTCATAGGAGCTGGGATTAAAGGCATGCACCACCACACTTGGCATAATTAGGTTTATTTTTTATTTGTTTTTGGTAGGTAGTATCTTTTTGAGTTCTTGGTTTATCTGGAAATTAATCTCTCGCTGGATGAATCCTTCAGAAACATTTTATTGCATTCTATATGTAATCTCTTTATTTTATTGATGGTTTCTTTGGCTACAGAAACTTCTTATTACCTAATAATTCCATTTGTTTATTTTTGTTTTCATTGCCTTTCATTTTGTGGTTATGTAAAAACAAAGTCATTGGTTATAAGGATGTAATTAGAGTGATTAACCTAGCAGCATTTTCATGATTTCAGGTCTTACACTTAGGTCTTTAATCAGTTTTGAGTTGATTTTGTAAGTGGCTAAAGTTAGTGGTCTGGCTGCATTCTTTGGCATGTTAATATCCAATTTCCCAAATACCATGTGTTGAAGAGAGTTTTTCCTTTCTCCAATGTATGTTTTGGATGCCTTCATTGAGGATCAGCTGGATGTATGTGCATGGATTTAGTTCCTGATTTGTTATCCTATTCCTCTGGCTCATGTGTTGGGTTTTGTGCTAACACCACAACGTGTATTTATAGTATATTTGTCATATGTATGTAGGTCAGGAAGATGATACCTCATGCTTACTATTTGTAGTAGGCATAGTGGGAATAGCATGCAGCATATATGTAATATCTCTTGAGATCAGGTAATAAGATGCCTATAGTTTTGTTCCTTTTGCTCAAGATTTCTCTGGCTATTTTGCATCTTCTGTGGTTGCAGATGAATTTTAAGATTAAGGATTTTTTAGGTTTTATGTTTCTTTTAAGAATGCAGTTAGTGTTTTATTGGAAATTAAATTGCATTTCTAAGTTGTTTTGGGGAGCATGATCATTTTAACAACATTAGTTCTTCCGATCTATGAAAATGGAATGTCTTTAACTGTCTCTGTTTATCCCCTACAATCTCTTTCATCAGTGGTTTGTAATTTCCACTGTAGAGTTCACTAACTTCCTGAGTTAACTTTATTCATAAACATTACATTTATTATAGTTAAGTTTAGTTAATAGGACTGGTTTCTTAATTTCATTCTCAAGTTTGTTACTGATGTATAAATAACCTACAAAGTTTTACATGCTGATTTTATATCCTGCAATTTTACTGAATACTTATCACTTCTAGAAGTTACATTTTGTGTCCTTTAGTTTTCTGTAGATAAGTTATATTGCCTGCAAGCAGAGATAAATTATCACTATTATTATTATTTTGGTTTTACGAGATAGGGTTTCACTCCAGCTCAGGCTGACCTGGAATTCACTCTGTATTCTCAGGGTGGCCTTGAACTAACAGTGATCCTTCTGCTTCTGCTTCCCAAGTGCTAGGATTAAAGGCATGTGCCACCAGCCTACCTTTAAATTGAACTTTTATTTTCACTTGAGTGTTCTTTATTTCTTTCTCTTGCTTCGTTGCTCTGGCTAAGTAGGAGATAGTGTATTAATTAGTGTATCTTATAACTTCTACAAATATTTTTTCCAACAATATATAGCTATACTATACTTATGTACTAAATATATAAAACTATGTTCATGAATATATTATATGCACACACAAAAGTGGATGTTTAAACTAATTAACTTTTTTTTTGTTTTTATTTTTTCGAGGTAGCCCAGGCTGACCTGGAATTCACTACTAGTCTCAGGGTGGCCTCAAACTCTCGGTGATCCTCCTACCTCTGCCTCCTGAGTGCTGGGATTGAAGGCATGCACCACCATGCCTGGCTTTTTATAAATTATTTCTTGTTTTTTTTTTTTTCTGATTAACTTTTAAAGAGATTAACTTTTTAAAAAAATTGGGGCTGGAGAGATGGCTTGGCAGTTAAGCGCTTGCCTGTGAAGCCTAAGGACCCCGGTTCGAGGCTCGGTTCCCCAGGTCCCACGTTAGCCAGATGCACAAGGGGGCGCACGTGTCTGGAGTTCGTTTGCAGAGGCTGGAAGCCCTGGCGCGCCCATTCTCTCTCTCTTTCTATCTGTCTTTCTCTCTGTGTCTGTCGCTCTCAAATAAATTAAAAAAAAATATTTTCCTGTGTGTGAGGAGCATGCGAGGGTTTCTTGCTATTGCAAATGAACGCCAGGTACATGTGACACTTTTTGCATCTGGCTTTATATGGGTGCTGGGGAATTTAACACAGGCCAAAAACTTTGCAAGCAAACCCCTTTAAGTACTGGGCTATTTCCCTATCCCATTCAAAGGGATTTTTATGGACAGAAAAGATATACATGAAATACATAAGATGTTAACTTTCAACTATAAAGTAAATGTGACTGGAATCATTGTCAAAGAAAAGTCAAGTTAATTTTTGAACATATATTTATGTACTTGAGTATGTGGATTTACTCTTTTAAAAAGACAGAAAATTGGATCATTTGCTATGTATATTTGTGGGGAAAATCCATAGATAAAAGGGAAAAAAAGCAAAGAGATTTTTAACACAGCCTGGATATGAGACATGTTTAACAAGTGCATTACATCCTCGTGTACACAGAAGAGTGACTCAGGAAAATATGGCGTTAAACATGTCAACTCTGCAGGAAGGACAAGATGTTGGAGACATTGCTTCGGGAACAGTTCGATCACTGAGGACAAAGCGAGGAATAGCCAGAACAGGGTGGGAAAAAGGAGAAAGTCAAAGTGAAAGCCCTTGCCAGTGGTCTAGGCATTTTTTGTGTGCCAGGGATGCATGTGGTGGGAGCCAGGTCCTCAGCATGGTCATTAATTCAAGTCTCCCCTAATGACCTACTTTGAATTAATTACAAACTTAATTTTTTACTAGTAATTATAACCAGTCACATGTACTTTGTAAGTGATCATTAACATTCCATATCCCATGCACTTAGTGTATATCTTTTCTGCTTCTAAAAAGCCCTACGATCATTCATAAATCTGTCTGCTGTTTGTGATATAATTCATGCAATACATAATGTATATATGTATACATATATATGCATATATAATACATATTTCTTGGGAACAAAATTAGTTCTTATGGGCTGTTGATAAGAACAAAAATGGTTCTCCTTCCTCTGCACTTCTGACTAGACACGCAATCTCTCTTGTTCACATGTATGCCCACCCAGATGCCATCCACTGTGAGGTGATATGGTCGTGGTGGGGGTGGGGGGCTTTCACCAGAGCTAGCATGATGTTGTGGGAACTTTCAGCCTCCAAAGCAGTGGCAGCCACCCCCAAGGAATTTTGTGATAGTTCCAGAAAGTGAATTATATTGGCAATTTCTCTAGATTATACAAGTTCTACGGCAGCAACAGTCCATGCAGGGAACAAAGTGCATGGAAATAGTACAATTGATAGTTTGTAATTTTATCATTTTATAGATGCACATATATCCTGTAAAACCTCAATATCATGAAAGCATTCCATCATCAACTAGTCTTCATAAATTATTTTTGAACCACATATTTCACAGCTCCTAAATTTAGAATTACAGAGGGAAGATTATATCATCACATAACTTTCTATTAAAAATTTTATAGCTTCAGTCTTGATTTAGTGAAAATTTAAATATATAGTTATCCTGGAAGCATGTCTAAATTTTCTAATGTTCCCCCAAATGAATAAGCCTTTTAAAGGAAGCAACTTCTATCCTTGCAGCAAATGAAAGGCTATATTTAGCAATAGTCATGTTTGCCATTGTTGAAGGTGCTTGCTCTAAATATTGAGAGTCATGAATGAAACTTGAACCTTTGATAAGCTTGTTTATAAAGACTATATATAAAGCATGCCTCTCTTTGACTGTCTTTTGTTTCTGACAGTTCTGTGAGAAATGCTCAAAAACATCTTGCAAAATAAAGTCACCCTTTAAAATACAAAATTTGCAAGTTCTTCTTTCAATTCCTATCCCAAAACTAGCAAATGGAATATATTCATCGTTTCACATATTTCTGGATTTTCAAATTCAATTCTTAATCCATATCCCCCAGTATGACTGGCTGCCAACCCCCAGATACTTGAACACAGTACTAATATGCAGTCAGAAGTGTGAGCCCATCTGAAAATCCCCAGAATTATGTTGATATATAAATCAGATACTTGTTTCAGGGTTATCCAAGTGACTAACTCTAGGGATTTTAATTTTTAAAAAACACTTAAAATTAATTAATATTATTATCTTAGGGCTACTTAAAATCCTTGTATGATCTACAAGAAATCGATGGGGTATTTTAAAAGGAGAAGTTCCCACTATATCTAAAAATAGGAAATATTTACAACCATATGGCCAAGGTAATTTGTCATTACTCCTAATTTAAAGGCTTAGTTGACCCTAACGTTCCGTTGGTGGAGAGGGAGGATGATCTGAAAAATATTGCATCTTCGTGTGAAGTACAAAACTGCCTTTTAATGTCAGAAGAACATTGAATTATAAATGTCTACCTTTAGCAAAAGGAAAGAAAACTGGATAACAATGTTTTGTTTTGTGGATGGCATGGATAATTACAAGTAAGTATATTCTGTCATTATTCCAGAGTGAAATATGGGCTCATATCCAACATGTTGAAATGCCTGTGATTTAAGTAGTGAATATAGAGAAACAATGCTTTTCCAGAAGTCTGAGAGTGTTGCATTTGATTTGTGCTGGATAATAGAACATCCAAATATGCTAAGATCTTAATAAGAAACTCACCAAAGCCTTCATACTCAGGTCATCTATTAGCACCAGCCATATGGCAGGAGCGTCCAAAAGTGGAAGGTGTCACTAATTATTGGTGGAGTTGTTGGTAAAACCAATGCATGGGTATCATTTACTGTGACCCTCTTACATTCCTCCTGCCTTTTGGATTTCCTCCTATTTTCAGCTGCCAGCCTGTGAGATGCCCACAACATTTACTAGGAGTGCTTGTCCCTTCTTTTTTATCTGTTAGCAAGCAAAAGCTATCATCTGCTTGAAGAAATAAGAGAAATGCATATAAAAGTGTGGTACATGGTGACAATCACAGCACTTGGGGAATTGGGGCAGGAGGATAATGAATTCTAAGCCAGCCTCAGATACATATCAAATTCAAGTCTAACCTAAGCAACCTAGTGGGGTTTTGTACTTCAGTCAAAGAGTACTTGTCTAGCATGGCTAATAACTAGGGTTGATTCCTAAAACTACATAATGAAATAAACAAAAGATAACTGGAAAACAGCTTGGAGGCGTATTAGAAAATAGAAATTTCATCTAAAGATGAAGGTATGAGAAACTGACTTGCAGCTTGGCAAACAAATGATGAGCTAACATTAGTATCAAGGTGAATGCAGAGCCTGGGAAAGTTAGCAACATCCAAATATGTACTAAACTTCAAAAGGACTGAGGTTGGGTCTCATGATAACAATAGTATATACCACGTCACTTTTATACAATAAACATTTTTTGTTTGCTTTTGTGAGGTTGGGTCTCACTCTAGTCCAGGCTGACCTGGAATTCACTCTGTAGTCTCAGTGTGGCCTTGAACTCATGGCGATCTTCCTACCTCTGCCTCCCAAGAGCTGGGATTAAAGGCATGCACCACCATGCCTGGCTTACAATAAACATTTTAAAAATAAGATCCCATTTGATCATCACAGTTATATGAGCTATATTATTTCTACTCATACAAGAAGTTGAGTTTTTAATGATGGTTATTACTAAACATTTCTCCAAGGACTTTAATCCTGAGTGTCAGATGAGTCTGAAACCATTTTCTTATATATTATGGAATTTCTATGTTCCATTTTTCCTTTCTTTCCTTGTTTGGCCTCTGTGTTTCCAGTGAGCACTCAGGAATGTTAGTTTATCTCAAATTCAGTGTGACTATTCCGGCAAAATTAACAGGAAAAAGTAATCCCTCATTCAGAATGTGAATTCTTAAGAGATATTAAAATTCTTGTCATTTCATAATCCACTGAGGAAATTCTTTCCTAACATTTTTCCAATGTCATTGGGAGTAATGATTTATCATTTCAATTTAATAAAATTATTAATAAAAGTATTTTATGGGGAGGTAATATGATGGATAATGGAATTTCAAAGGGGAAAGTGTGGGGGGAAGGAATTACCATGGGATATATTTTTATAATCATGGAAAATGTTAATACAAACATTTTTTTTAAGTATTTTATGTGAGAGTACTTTTTCTAATACAGAAACCATACTGGTGTTTTTTTTCTTTGGTATGCTTACTAAAGACTAAGAGGAACTTACTCTCTTGGGATACTTAATGCATAAAAGTTAATATAGGAAAGTTAGCCACTAAAATATACTGAAATTTGGGGGTTGAGAGATGGGTCAGCAATTAAGGTTCTTGTCTGCAAAACCTAATGATTCAAGTTTGGTTCCCCAGTACCCACATAAAGCCAGATGCACAAAGTGGCACATGCATCTGGAGTTCATTGACAATGGATAGAGGCCCTAGAATGCCCATTCTCCACCCTCACCTTTCCATAAAAATAATAAATAAAAGATTGAAATTTGAAAAGCTCCCTCAGGATTCTTGCCGAGTAAGGTTCTGACTAACACGGGTAGGTCAGGTGACTTCCTGTCCGCGTCCCCGCAAGCATTCAAGCGCAGACAGGGACAGAGCTCCGTTTCAGTTTTCTATGACAAAGATATTACTGAAAACCCAAGGACAGTTACCCCTACTTCTGATGATCTTGTCCTCTCTCTCTCAAAGACCAGTAACTCCTCCTTGTGTCCCACAGTCTCCCCATGTGGAAATGAGAATTACACCAGTCTGTCTGGTAACTGGAGGAATTAAGTAACATAATTGACGAACATCCTTAGCAGAAGTGGTTTCTGTTGCAACTGTCTTTATCATTTTGCTCTTAGTAAAAATTTGTTGAGAGCAGAGTGTTGACATCAGAATGGGGCAGTGTTTGCTGAGGATTGTGGTGTCCAGATACTCCTGCACAGGTCCTCATCCAGTCCCTACGTTACCTTCTGAGAGGTCGCATCAACGGGAGCGAAGTACTTAACACCTCTGCCATACGTCACTCTTCTCTATGGAAACAATGCATCTTCCTTCTGACCTCATAGCTTCCCCATGAGGATTAAATGCATGTCTGCAAGCCATGTGCCAAAGGCTATAATATTGTAGCTAGTACTTTAGTGAGTTTGAAATTGATTATCTAACATTAAGAATGTGACTTATTGAATTAAATTTACTGATGTAGTGGAGGCGTGCTTTAGCTCAATGGTTGTATATGACTATCAAACATGTAAATAATAAAATTATTATGTTTTTTTTTTTTTTTTTTTTTTTTTTTTACTAGTGCCAATGCAGCACTGAGCTAAACAGGTATGCACTATAGTGACAAATTATAGCCGCAGTTAATTTTATTTCCACTGGAAGCCTTTTAAATGTCCCCTGGTAATCTATTTTCACTTGTTTGCTCTGATAATTGCCAAACTTATATTTGATTTGAAAAGCTCTTTCAGGGCTGGAGGGATGGCTTAGCGGTTAAGGCATTTGCCTGCAAAGCCAAAGGATTTAGGTTCGATTCCCCAGGACCCACGTTAGCCAGAGGCACAAGGGGGTGCACGTGTCTGGAGTTCGTTTGCAGTGGCTGGAGGCCCTGGTGAACCCATTCTCCCCCAACTCTCTCTCTTTCTCTGTCAGATAAATATAAAATATTTTAAAAATCTCTTTCAATACCATTTCCTCCTACAAATATTTATGAGTAATTTATATGTCTGATGTAAATATTATGGACATAAACCTTGCTATATGATATCTCACAGTTTATAGGGGAGGCAAAAAAGTAAAGGAATAGAGCAACTACCCATGTGCTATGATAGAAAACGCTTTCCTATGGCTGCTGTGACAGTGGATAAGAGAATCCCCTAACTCAGACTCTATGCCTCTAATGCCCAACATACAAATAATGAAGCACATTTCATAGACTACTACAACAATATACAGATGTATTCTCCTAGAGATGAATTTAAAACACATTCATTATTAAAGATGTTAACTAAAAGGCACTTTTCTGGTTGTGGACAGGGAAAGAGTTAATGCAGTGTGAATATGGGTCTTTAGTTGGTTTTATAGAATAAAGGGGGCAGGCATAGAATATGAGCATGCATTATTATATATATTCTATTATTATTATATAGCCATCCTCTTCATCCATATATTATTTGAACTTAAAGCCAACATTTCCATATGAGGAATAATGTTTGCATATTATTAAAATAAATGCCTGCTTACCTTCCCATAAACCATGCCCCGTCTCTGTTTTAGAAGGTCTTGTAGCACAGGAGATAAGAATGTGGTTGCCATAAGCAAATAACTTTAGTTCGCTTCTCACTTCACCATAAATCAGGGGTGCTTGATGGAGCAGCTATCTTTTGCTCAGTCACATCATCTGCGTAGTGGGCTAAAATCAGTACCTACCCAGGGGGGTGGTTGTGAGGAATAAATTAATATATAAAAAGCAGTATCTTGGTATGTAATAAGGACAAAGAAGCTAAATGATCAAGAGAAATTATTGTTATCAGCCTCTCAGAAATGGTGATTCCTTAGACTGTAATCTCTCTGCACTTCATTCTTCATCTACTGGCAAGTTTCTGTCAGCTCTGTAGTAAATGTATTGCTAAAGGCTGGCATGCCCTGTAGGTTCTGCCTCCATCTGTTGAATTGCACCCACCCTCTCGAGTGCACTAAACAATGGTGGCAGTCTACACTTAGCCGGTTACGTTCCAGTTTCCCAACAGTGACCTCTTCAGAGCAGTCACAGTGTGATTCATCTCACCTGTTTAACCTTTAGCAGCCAGCATCTCGAAGGAAACCACTTTATTTGTCTCAGCCATGCATCAACTTTTCAAATCAGGGATTATTTCATCCACTTTGATTTTTTTTTATTTCACAAATGAGGGACCAAGAACAAGAGTATGCCACTGATTCCTGAGTCACACTCGATGGACTGGCCACCTTTCATGGCCCCAGGGTTATTTTTTTTCATAATTTATTGGGTACACATTCTCCTTTAGTTACAAGTAAAAATGACCATCACTGAGAAATTAGAGATTTATAGAGAGGAAATGCAAAGGATCCCTTGATATTCCCATTATTTTGTACACAAAAGAACAAGAATGAATCAAAACGGAGACTTTCTATCTAGTCTTCTATTTGACACATGCTGCTAACTTTGCAATGACAGCTCATTTCAAAAGAAGGTAGAAAATCAGCTGCCACATTTACCAAATCCAGATGGAAGCTTTCAATGAATAATTTTAGTCACTTCATCACCAGTAAATACTATTTCCTATTTCTAATAGTTTACTTCATGTAACAGTTCTATTCAACCATAAGAAAATTTATCTTCATTTGTGAAACGTGTATTTTAAATGACTTTTGTTCCTAAGCAAACACCACGAATTTTCACTGAACAAAATGTTTCAATAATTATGCCCTATTGCATAAGAATCATTATATATTCCAAAAGATTAAATTTTAAAATCATAGTGAGTGTTTAAAATTTCTCATCTAAGCATCACTAAAATTAATTTTATAAATACTTGAATGTTGTGGTGGTTATGTTGAGTTTACAAAGATGAATACGACAAATTCTCTACCTCTAAACTTTAATCAGAAAAAAAATATACAAATGCTGAGTTAACAACAGACAGCATAATTAATCCTTTGAGACGAGGTCAATCCAGAGAAAACTAAGAAAGGAGGCAATGGCTGAAATACTTCACATTAACTCTTGGGATTTTAGCATCCATAATAGAAAGACCACATATTGAACAGATCTCATGTTTTATTTTGTTGTGACTGTTAGTATTTTAAAATATTGTCCTAGCAGCTTTTCTTAATAGCTTCTGTCCATATACAGAAATTAATATGTTGTCATTTGGACTGAGGCCTGTAACCACCAATTACTGATTGATGTGAAAGGCTGGGGTTAGGGATGCAATATTGTTATTTATTTCCAAGCAGAAAGAGAGAGAGAGAAAGAGAGAGAGAAGAGAGACAAATAGACAGACAGAAAATGGGCACACCAGGGCCCCCAGCCATTGCAAATGAACTCCAGATGCATGTGCCTCTTTGTGCATCTGGCTTTATGTGAATACTGTGGAATCAAACCCATGACGTTAGGCTTTACAGGCAAGTGCCTTCACTGCTGAGCCATCTGTGCAGCCCTGGTATGTAATACTTTTTATCAAAGCAAGGCTAATATATCCATATGAGAATTGAAAATTTCATGTCAATAACTTTCTTTCATCCTTCAAAATTAGGTTAATTTTGAAGACTGCTCAGCTACGGGGCTCTAGAGCTCATTAGCAAGCCAGTACTACATGCCAATTAGAATTTCTGTCATAAGAACTGCAGAAATACTCAAAAAATGATTTCAATAGGAAATGGGAGTCAATTATTACTATTTCCATTAGCAATCATTATGCATGATCACATTAAAATAGAGAGAATAATAATGTCTTAACCTATTTTAATTATAGAGATTTAGGATTTATAATAATCTTCAATTTAGCTTATGAAATCTTTCTGAAAAGCACGAGTCTCCATTATGAATTTGCTTTCATCATAAGTTAATTCACATGTATTTGTGGAAATTATGAATATGATTAACATATTAAAATTAAATTAATGTCTTTATTCACTCTTAAAATATCATTACTATATCCTAGGAATTAGCCTAGATGCTTGGAAAATTGAGGTTCATAAGCTCTTGGACTTGGTAGTGTATACTACGGAAGATGCACAATGAGCACAAGCAGTAAAACACATAGTATGCTATAGCTGTAAGTGCTTAAAAGTGAAGTGTAATAGGAAAAAGCTAGACGCAACTTGGTGGTAGGTGGGGATTTTAATTTTAGACAAAGCATCTAGCATACTTCTCAATGGCAAGCTAGCTTTCCTTCTATTAGGCTCAGAAGGAAATGAAAGAGTGAACTCTGTGGATACAGGAGACGCACGAGCCAGCCGTGCACATACCTGAGGAAGAGCCTTGTGGGAGATGCAGTGTGGACAGAGGCCTCAGTGGGTGCATGTCTGAAAAAGGTGAGGACGAGTAAGAAGGGCACAGATGCCGCTGCAGATGGAGCCCGGGCACGACCAAAGCAGGGCAGGGCAGACGGAATGCCACACATTTGGGGACCACAGTCTTGACTCGGGAGGACCGAGGCCATGGGAAGGTTTTGCACACAGGCCCTGTCTGACTTTGACCTTAATAAACTCATTCTGATGGAGGACGTAGGGACTCAGGAGAGGGTCTTCCAGAATTTATAAACCCCAAGATCTGAGTTCTGTCCTACCTGTAATAACAACTTAATAAAGATGAAGTCAAGAGGGATAAATGATGCACTATTGAGTGTATTTAGTGGAATTCACAAGTTGAGGGGTTTCTTCAAAGGAGATTGTGATCCAGGAAGGGACACTAAACACATAGAAAGTAGGAAACATGCTCACATGTGGAAACACTATGTAGTCTACAAGGTTCATTTAAGAGACATTGAGGGCTGGAGAGATGGCTTAGCGGTTAAGCGCTTGCCTGTGAAGCCTAAGGACCCCAGTTCGAGGCTCGGTTCCCCAGGTCCCACGTTAGCCAGATGCAGAAGGGGGCGCACGCGTCTGGAGTTCGTTTGCAGAGGCTGGAAGCCCTGGCGCGCCCATTCTCTCTCTCTCCCTCTATCTGTCTTTCTCTCTGTGTCTGTCACTCTCAAATAAATAAATAAATAAAAATTAAAAAAAAAGAGACATTGAGGTGTTTAGGAAAAGACTGGAACAGAATTGCAAGCAGGTGGACAGTAGAAGTTAGATGTACGTGTAGAGAGACGCAGGTGGAACACATGGCGTCCGCTCTCCTGAAGAGGGAAAGTCACAAAGCAGAGACCAAGAAATTCAGAGGAGGAATGAGTGATGAAGAGGGGTACACTCATGGTTACCCTGAGTTTAGAGTAACTACACAGGCAGCAAGCCTAGAGTTGGTGAGAGCACCCACTGGTGGATTCGGAGATCAGAGGGAAATCACGTATGTAGTTAAAGTGAGAAATTACCCCAAAGTATAAGGCAGAGGCAAACAGAAAAGTTTAGATCAAGAAACAATGCAATGCTCTCCCACATGGGTAGAGGCTGGACTCATGTGTATTTGAGCAGTGCAGGGTAGGGCTGGAGAGATACCCCCACCCTCCAGCCCCCACCCCTTCCAACATGGTCAAATATATAATTAAAAATTGTAAATGTTAAACATCTCCTTGAACTAGAGAGACAGCTTAGTGGTTAAAGTCACTTGCTTGCAAAGTCTGATGGTCTGGGATCCATTCCCCAAATACCTACGTAAAGCACAAAGTGGCACGTGTGTCTGGAGTTCATTTGCAGTGGCAGGAGGACCTGGAACACCCATTATCTCTCCTCTCCCCACCACTTTCGTAAATAAATAAATAAGTTAACCTACTTAAGATACACAATTACCAAATGCTCTGGAGTTAACTTGCACATCACTTAGTATACTAAGTGATATCATTGTTATTAAAAGAAAAATCAAAGCAGTCTACCTGTAAACATTTTTAATTATTATGTTATTGCAGATAGGATTGTCATTGTCTAAATGAAGACTATTTCCCTCTGAACGTGTTACCTAACATCAGAATATTTTCCACATTGAAGAGATTCTGTTGATGGGACATATCTCTGACAATTCTTTAGAGGTAAAATATCAAACTGATTTATTCTGAATGAGATAAGCATATGAAACTGACTAATTCACTTTTTAAAAATATATTTAAATAACACAAACATGCAAATAATCATAATGAAGTAGTAACCTAAAATTGTAGGCAACCATCAGAGATTCTTAAGTTTTAGGTATGGCGCTCACAATCAACAAAATTCTCTGGAAAGTCTAGCACACACCCGGTGCTTGGGGCGCCCCTCACCTGGTCTCGACTCTGTCACAGCTGCCGTGGTTTTCTTCGTGTACGTTAGAGCTCATCACCTCCGTGTGCCGGCAGAGCGATTCCATTGCTGCCTTGGAGCTTATAGCATGCGAGGGGCAAACAAACCACTGAGCCAGCACTGGCATAACCCAGAAGTGCCATTTCTGCTCCCAGGATAACCCTCACCCCAGGATAAGCAAGGTTTACTAGACAGGCACTCTAGTTACCTGCTCTTACACACACACACACACACACACACACACCCTTTTAAAGTATGTACTACATAATTCCTTAGAAGATCTCAAGGCAGCAAATGCTATTTGCCCAATGCTGATAACATACCTTTTATTATCACTTCTGCTTCTTAGCATCACCTGTCAAATAAACACTGTGACTGAGGCAGTATTTCAGACTGTGCTTTAGAGACAATCCAAAGATTCAGGAAACAGAACTCTCTTCAGGGTATGAAAAGGTTTTCTAATATTTACTTCCCTCAAGGGAGTCAATCTGCCTCTTCTACCCATTTTTCTTTCACCCATATCTCTCCTCTATCCAGTACAATACTGAGCAGTTTAATTTTGATTTTAATTTATTTTCTCAAAATGCATACAAATCTTATCTTCTCATCCATGAAGTTTGTCCACACATTTCTTAAACACAATTTAAATTAAATTTAAATTTCTTAAGCACAATGTTCTCCATGAGAATAATGTTAGTGCCATTTGTTGAGATGATTTTTTTCAACATTTTCATAAAGTAGAAGTCTCAACGTACAAGTTGTTTCTGTCATTCAGGAAGATGTTTGTTCCCTTCTTTTTTCTCTGGTCATTCTGAGGAAAATGCCACATATTGCATTCCTTACCAGTGATTTGCAGCACTGGGGCAATTATTTATCAGATATTAAAGAAAAGGAGACAGAACACAGTCATGAGAAACTGGCCAAGAGTTTTCAACTGCAATGACATATTTAATTAGCTGGAAATATGCACCTAAAATATTGAGTTGAATTCTTAGAGCAAGTCTAGATTAGCAGAAAAAATGTGCCAAGATTAATCAATGGCATCTACCAGGGTCAGAGAAGTGCAAATGCCCCAAGATAGACAATTTGTTCTTCCTCACCAGATGGGAAAAGAAACATGGAATTTGAAATTTTTAAATGTATTCTTTCTATCTATGCTTATTATGTGGTTAAGATAGGTTGCTTATCTTAAGTAAACCTTATAAGCCTTCACTTGTTAAGGCAAAATAACACTGTTGGATTGATTAAAAATAAGGCTCAATAAAATAACACATGTGAATATGTCTGGTATAGTTGTCTCTCTAGAGTGAAGCCCACAAGAGTCGCCTGAACCCAGCATTTAATGATGCCTCATCCTGGGCAGGTAACCCAACCAAACACCATGACATTTCTGTCAAAACATCACAAAATCAGAATTTTAACCACTCAAGGCTCTCAGATAGAATTTCAGCATTTATTCAACACCTGCCATGATAAAGAACTACACGACATGATTTAGGAAAATAGAAATCAATAATTTTATTATTGCATAAGCAATTTATGTACCAAAGAATACTTTTGTTGCAATAAAATGCCTGCATTTTTTGCTTGATTATCTTTCTTTAGCTAGTTTGCATTTTAAGGAAGCTTTTACCTTATTTTAAAATTAAATTATGAACTTCACTGTCTGAACAAATCACATGTTGACATTAGACACTTCTCCTGTTTCCAGCGTAGTCTTCTGTTTTGTATTCTAACGTCAGGAAGCCTTTGCCTTCTGCCTGTCACTTACCCATCTTTCATCTATCCTTGTCTGTCTATGCTGTATGCATCATTTATCTATCTTCCATCATTATCTATTTATCTATAACTCATCTATCTCTTGTCTACCCATGTCTATGTAATCTTTTACCATTGTGTACCCAGGCGTTATCTACCTACAGAGGAAACATAGGTACATAATGATACAGTTCCTGTTTAGAATATTATATTGCTTGTCATGTTGGACCATGGCAAACTGAACTTTTGTGTGTGTCATACAGGCTTCATTTCCCGATGTCTGTACTCTGTCAAAAAAAGATTTATCAATTGTTCATTTTCTTTCTCTAACTGCTACATGTCTTTCTTGATAGTTTCCCTTCATCACGAATAAGTAACATGGTAAAAAAAATAATTTTACCTTAGACACATTTGCATATTTAGACTTTTAAAGTGTTAATCAGAGGACACACATTTTAGCTTGCCTCAAAACACAAAAAAAAGTTTAACTATCAATCATCTATATACCTTCCAAAGATCAAATGTAAGAAGGCCTCCAGTCATTTAAAACTAAGAATCCTCATGTAGTTCTTACAAATAAAACATCCGTTACATAACCCATGGATTGACGACATCAATTCCCTCTGACATAAAGCTCTGTGACCCACTATCTGATGTCTGTTTTCATGACCATTCAGTGAGGGAGTTCTTCGTTTTCCTAACTTACAACCCAAACATTCACATTGTCAGGGCTTCCTTAGCTTCCACACCATGGTTAAAGGCCTAGAGGTCACTATCTAAACTATTCCATCCAAGCCCAGCATCCACCCTCACTTGAGAGGCACCTATATAGCTCCCAAATTCCAGCTCACCACTGCCACCTTCTGGTCTTTATGATTACTTCTGACTCCCACCACATCTAAAATGGGCTTAACTATCACAGCCCTTTAAACTTGTTTCAGTAAGTCCATACTCCGGGGCAGGGGAACCAGGAGGTCATTTATTTAATCTTGAAACAAAATTGAATACTTAAAATGCCCCTTATTTTCTTGGCATCTTATTATATCCAAGGACTATTTTTAAGTTTTATCTTACTGTAGTCATAACAATTCAACTTTCATCTCTTTACCTCATCCTTTACAGGCAACTGATATAAAAACCCTGCTGCCATCACTTCTAAATTTCATCTATTGTTCTGCTTCAAATTTAAATTCTGCACTGAAAACTTATAATCAGCTGAATGCCACCCACAGGCCTGTGGGAGTTTATAACCAGGAGCTTTGATATGGACCAGCATTTCATGAACTAGGATGGCTGCACTGGTCTAAGACTCTTCCAGGTGGCTCTTGGGCTGAAAGCCCGTGACAGATGTTATGTGGGTGGATGGCTACTGAAGCTAATCTCAGCTTCCTCCCAACCTTCCCACTCACACAGCGGAGGCTGCGGAATGTTACCCATAGAATCGTGGCTGTTGTTCCACCGAGGTATGTGCAATGTGGTGTGGAAAGATAAGCGAAAAGGGCTCACTGAAATCAGAAAGATGCTTAAGCGTTCCATCCAAGAGTTAAACAGTGAATTTGAGCCAGGCGTAATATTTTCTTCTTCATGAGAAACGTGTGTATCTGACGAATAAAGAATAAGTCTTTGGGGCTGGAGAGATGGCTTAGCAGTTAAGCGCTTGCCTGTGAAGCCTAAGGACCCCGGTTCGAGGCTTGGTTCCCCAGGTCCCACGTTAGCCAGTTGCACAAGGGGGCGCACGCATCTGGAGTTCATTTGCAGAGGCTGGAAGCCCTGGCGCGCCCATTCTCTCTCTCCCTCTATCTTTCTTTCTCTCTGTGTCTGTCGCTCTCAAATAAATAAATAAAAAATTGAAAAAAAAAAAAA
The DNA here is from genome assembly GCF_020740685.1 of Jaculus jaculus. Lineage (NCBI taxonomy): Eukaryota > Metazoa > Chordata > Mammalia > Rodentia > Dipodidae > Jaculus > Jaculus jaculus. The sequence goes on along the minus strand of NC_059113.1, from coordinate 8,153,821 downwards.
AAAAGAATAAGTCTTTGCCTTCCTTAACAGGATTTCAAGCCCTTGGGTGCTTCCTCCATAGCCAATGACCAGTTTAAACTCTATTGCAGAAGATGGGATCCAGTTGGTGCTCATCTGTAGCAGGAGGTCAAGGCTGTGCACAATCCTAGATACTTGGACCGTGGGGAAAGCATCTACTCCGGCTTTAGTTGCCAAGGATTGCCTTTCCATTCAAGAACAAACAAGTTAAAGGAGAGCCCAAAAGCCCAGACTCTCCCCCCACCCACCCTGAGGTAGGGCCTTGCTCTAGCTTAGGCTGACCTGGAATTATGTAGTCTCAGGGTGGCCTCGAACTCACAGTGTTCCTCCTACCTCTGCCTCCCAAGTGCTAGGATTAAAAGCGTGCACCACCACACCTGGCTTAAACCCAGATTCTTGAATGAACAGGACTCCAAAGGCAAATCTGAGTGGTGTTTTCTGGTAGGCAGTTCAGCTCTATAAAAAAGGCACAACGATGTAAAAATGGTCATTTAGCTCACTCTTCAGTGTAAGGGACAATGTTCTGTTTTCTCGGTGAACCAATGAGTTTATCGGGGCTCACTTACACAGCATTGAGAGGGGTTATTCACAAGAACTTGGAACCTCCAAAGCAGCCACTTTGATTGCTCCTTGGATCCCCCCCCCCCCCCTCAGCCGCAGGGGGAGAGCTTACTTACTGAGCAGCTGCACCAAGAAGTCTTATCCCACCCGGAATGCCGACTTCCCTGCGGCCATTTCCAGAAGATCCTTGTCCCTGTCCAGGAGTATGGGACCGCAGAGAAGCCCTACCGTGGGGCTGACGATGCCAGCTCACCCCTGCTGATGCTCCGCCCTCAGCCTTGGGGTGAGGGCTTACTTATAGAGCATGACACCCCAAATAAGCCACCTGGATGGAGCTCACTGCTCCTTGATCTTTCTCCCTCTACTGGCTCTCCCCCCAGGGTCATGAGACCTCATGTATTCATTGTATACAGCTGGTGCAGGGGGTTGCCTGAATCTCAGGTGGCGGGGAGGTCTGACGACTCCCACGCTTTTCCTTGTGAGTCGACCCAGCCTCTTTTTAAAATTATTTTTTGTTCATTTTTATTTATTTATTTATTTGAGAGTGACAGAGAGAGAAAGAGGCAAATAGAGAGAGAGAGAGAGAATGGGCGCGCCTGGGCTTCTAGCCACTGCAAATGAACTCCAGATGCGTGCGCCCCCTTATGAATCTGGCTAACGTGGGACCTGGGGAACCGAGCCTTGAACCAGGGTCCTTAGGCTTCACAGGCAAGCGTTTAACCTCTAAGCCATCTCTCCAGCCCCCCAGCCTCTTTTTATTTTTTTTAAAAAAAAACACCTTTTTTTATTGACAACTGCCATAATTATAGACAATAACCTATAATCATTACCTCCCCTCCCCCACTTCCCCTCACACATCCCCTCTCCATCATGTCCCCCTTCTCTCAATTATTCTCTCTTTTATTTTGAGGTCATCATCTTTCCCTTCTATCATGAGGGTCTTGTGAAGGTAGTGCTGGGCACTGAGAGGACATGGATACTGAGGCCCATTGATGTCTGAACAATTGCATTGTAAGCAGTTCTACCCTTCCTTTGGCTGACAATGTTCTTGATAGAAGTTGTCACCAATAAAAATGTCAGTTTGCCTCAGAACAGCCCCAATTTGTCAGAAACATAGGTCCTAGATGCTACTTTGTTGGTTTCTTTATTTTTTCAATAAAAATAAGTAATCTAGGGGTTAGAGAATCACAAGCACCCCTGAGTTCAATTCCCAAGTAACCAGGTAAACAGCTGGGATTACCATGCACACACCTGTAACTCCAGTCCTGAGAGAGCAGAAATTAGAAAACCTCTGGGACTCGTGAAAACCAGCCTGCTCCACAGTCAGTAAGAGACTGTCTCGGTGTCTGTCTCTCTAAAACAATTACCAAACACATTTTTATTGTATTGTTTTTATTTTTATTATTAGTTATGGACATACTTTGTATGTAAACATCACATGTTGGTACCATCATTTCCCTCCCCCCCCGCCCCTTTTCTGAAGAGGTCTTCCTCACTGGGGATGCAGGTCAACCCCATGGGGATTGTGGGTCACACATTATGGGGGCAGCAGTCAGTTATGGGGAAGAAGCAATGTCTCTGTTCATAATGTCCCAACTTGTGGCTTGAACAGTCTTTCCGCTCCCTCTTCTGCAAAATTCCCTGAGCCATGCTGGGATCATTTTAAGTCGACTTCGGTGATGGGCACTTAGGAGCATCTTGCTATCTGGTTTGGTAGGGTTATATATTTTTTTAACTCGTTTGCTGAGTTCAGTAACACAACTTAATATAGATGCAGATATCTTCCAAGGTCCATTTGCATCACACAAAGACGTCCTGGGTCTTCAGACAACAGACACAGACATGCCGGCCTCGTGCTGTTGGCTGTGCCCAGCCAAGTCCTTGTTCTGATTCAGATCAGGCCTCGGGCCGGCAGTAACGAAATTCTCATTCTGTCTCCTTAGTTTCCAAGTGAGACTGGGTTGGGCAATTTCAGGTATGTCACAGCTGCTGGCAGTGCTATCCTGGTCACACGCAGACTGTCCTAGGACACATGCTGGTACATTTTCTTACCTTTATCCGTCTGTCCATGCTGATTTCAGATTGGGCTCACGTCTCTGTGTTGCTCCTACCCTACTCTGTCCTTTCCGAATGTCATATGGAGGATATTGTCAATCTTTTGCAAGCTATATTTCTGTGAAACATATTTTCAACATATTTTCCCATTGTGCTTTGCGGAAAATCCAGACAACATTCTTAACAAAGTCTGCAAGTCCCCCAGTATTTTGTCTCCTTACTTCTTCTCTGCTCTGTCTTCCTGGCTCTGCCAGTGTCTTATTTTTTCTGTTCCAAATGCTGCTGGGGTTTCTTTATCTCTGCCCGGACACAAATCCAAATACAATATCCAGCGTCTTATCTTATTTTCACTGAGAGAAAAACATATCACATGAGAGCAATCTGCATGCATAAGATTTGCTGGGCTTGGAGAACGTTCCAGCAGTGGGGAGGAGGCAGTTGGGCCCTTCCTGTTACAGACTGGATATTGACTATACAGGGTGGCGCCTGCCTCCCCCGGGTCACTCTTCCCTTCATGCTGTCTCTCGCTGGTGCTCTCTGCCCAGGGCACTGTGAGCTTCACCCCTCGGACGCTTTCATCCAGGTGCTTCCGGTTGCATTTATTCGTGACCCAGTCCTCACTGGGTCTCCTGCTTTCAACTCTGAAGATGACCTCAGTGCTAAGCAAACTTTTTAAGGTTCTTAGCTAAGGTTATATGTTCCCATAAAACCAAGCAGAGCAAGTCATCATTTCTTATTCCAATTTTCCAGTGAGGAATCTGAAGCTTGGAAAAAAATTCCCTAGTCCAGGATCATTCAGTCCCCAAGGAGAAGATGGCGAATAGAAGAGTAAGTTTTGCTCCAGAGCTAGAACTTTCATTTATTCCATCAGGCTGCCTGTCAAGCAGTGTTTATCATTGACTTGCTTGGGTTCTACTAGTAAATATGCCACAATAGCAATTATGCACTCAAATGCTGTTTGATTTCTTCTAGAAACATCTTGATGTTTAAAAGTGGAATAACAGTGGACCCTCCATTTGAAACCCCTCCACGTGTGAAGTAGTTACATGATTTACACTGAAGAAATAACAAATAACTACACACATAAATAAATAGGACAGCTCTACTCCCGATGACAGGCAATCATTGCTTTAGGTTTCTCAACAAACCATTTAGTTCTCTGTCTGAATGAGACAGACTCTTTTTTTTCTTAAGATTTTATTTTTACTTATTTATTTATTAGAGACAGAGAAGAGGGAGAGAGAGGGAAAGAATGGGAATGCCAGGGTCTCTAGCCACTGCAAATGAACTCCAGACACATGTGCCACCATGTGCATCTGGCTTATATGGGACCTGGAGAATTGAACCTGGACCTTAGGCTTCACAGGCAAGCACCTTAACTGCTAAACCATCTCTCCAGCCTTTTTCTTTTTCTTTCTTTCTTCTTTTTCTTTTCTTTCTTTCTTTCTTTCTTTTTTTTTTTTTTTTTTTGAAGCAGGGTTTCACTCTAGCCCAGCCTGACCTGGAACTAACTATGTAGTCTCAGGGTGGCCTTGAACTCATGGTGATCCTCCTGCCTCTGCCTCCCGAGTGCTGGGGTTAAAGGATTGTGATACCACGCCTGGCCTAGATAGCCTCTTTTCAAAGCAGCATTCTGTAACATTTTCTCAACCAGTTAACCAAGGTAAAAACCAAAGTTTGATTACTTATAATTATGCCCACCTGTCCATCACTATGCCAGTAAAATTTAAAGAAAATGTTAAAATTTAGAGTAACCACAGAAAATACTAGAGTGGCAAGAAAAAAACATTGCTCAGAATGATGTTTTCTTTTATTAGAACTTATCAAAGAAATTCTTGTATAACCCAAGCAAACATATCCTCAACAAGTTGATTTCAGGAAAATGGAAAAAAAAAACTTGGTCTTCTTGGTCCTTTAGGAACACAGACTGGGCTCTCAACTCAGCTACTGAAGAGATAGGGTTCTGGCTAACAAACCACAATAGCCCACAGAAAAGTGAAAAACTATAATTGCTACCTGATTTTATCACCCACATTCAGTGTTTACATTACTCTAACTCACATGCCTACTATTATTTAAAATTATTATTAAGATAAATTTACTTTGGGATGGAGAGATGGCTTAGCGGTTAAGTGCTTGCCTGTGCAACCTAAGGACCACAGTTTGAGGCTTGATTCCCCAGGACCCATCCAGGTGCACAAGGGGGCGCACGCGACTGCAGTTCTTTTGCAGTGGCTGGAGGCCCAGGTGTGTCCATTCTGTCTGTCTATTTGCTTTTCTTGCTCTGTCAATCTCAAATAAACAAATAAATAAATGAACTAAAAAACTAAAAAATAAATAAATTTACTTCATAAACTATCCAGTTCATAACAATCACTATTTAATCCTTCTTTGCTCCTTTAATATATAACATGAAAATAGTCCTTCCTAAATATACTTAGGAGGGAAAAAAAACTAATTTTGCAGTAATGCAATATTTTATATACATACATATATGTGACTATACATATATGTTTATATACTAAAACATTCTGATTCCCTGAAAAGTTTATCTAGCTAAAATTATTTGAATAGCAGCTAGACAGTCATTTTTTCTACAGATAAAAATGACTGATAGATTTACTTTAAGTAAACATGTTTTTATATCTTGAGAAACTAGAAACAAAAGCTAAACAAGGATTTTCTGAATTTCCAACAATACAATGGGCAGAAGAGATGCTGACTATTAGAGAGCTGTGAAATCTGAGTGCTGGAAGCAGCGACGCCGCAGCCACAGGAGGTGTGTAAGGGTAGGTGCGGTCCGAGAGAGCGCGCTGAACCACGGCAGATACATCTGGAAGCCCAGCTCTCCCTGCCTGGAACGCATTACCCCGGCTTCAAGCAGCTGAACCTCGCAGGGGCCCCCTGCCAGACTCAGATCTACGAGGTCAGTGTGACAGAAAACAAGATGCACTCATTTCAGAAAAGAACATTCCCCCTGCTTCTTTTGAGGAGAAACACAGGTGACAAAGCTTCTTCGCTAGGTTGGATGCTCCCGGGCCCAGCTGTGCGCTTCCACAGACATATCCAGTTCAGCAAGAACGGCCCGCACTTCATATCCGATCGCCCTTTGGGGCCCGGTCCTGTTGCTCACCACCTCCACCATGCCCGAGGGGTTGATGTCAGAGCACCCTGGCCAGGCTTCAGCCAGAAATCCACCGTGTTCGTTTATCCAGAAACTCTGTCTTTCTCAATGCTTGCTCCCAGAAACTTCCCGTCTATGGGAACCCATCCTGCTCTTGGACTGCACGTTCCCATCTTCCCATACTGCATTTTGAATTAAGCTCAATGTCACTGGAACACTCCAAAATTTCCATTGCTTGGGGCCCTGTACCCATCACAGTGATTATGAATAAAATTTATCCTATTATGCTTCCAAAAGTATAAATAATTTTGTCATTTACAAACCTTCCCCATCCCCCTTTTCTCATTTTGTGCGTGGGTCAGTATGCACTCACATGCCTCTGTTGTGTACAGTACCTGCCTTTAAAAATATCCAGACATTTGAATGTTTACAAGATGCTCAAATATGTGAATTTTAATAGAAAAATATTCCTTTAGAAAATGTGAAGAATTTGAATATACTTTGATAGGTTTTCAGAATTAAAACAGAGTATACCTTAGCTCTGAGTTTTATATAAATATTGTTATTATTTATTAATGAATATATGCGCATTTATAGTGTGCAGGTGCATAGGTACATTTGTGTGTGCGCACCCATATGTAGAGAAGATACCTCAGGTATACTCTCTGCCTCCTTTGAGACAGCATTTCTCACTGGCTTGGGGTTCGCCAATTAGGCTATGCTGGCTGGTCATTGACTCAAGGGTCATCCCATCGCCACCTCTCCAACACTGGGATCACAGGTGTGTGACACCATGCTGAGCATTTTTATTTATTTATGGAGGATCAAACTCAGCTCTTCATGCTTACAAGGCAAGAACTTTATTGAATGAGCTATCTTTCCAGCCCAACATTTAATTTTTTTTAAATTAAGATATAAGTAAAAGGGTTTCGACAGGAACAGGAAGGAGAAAAGAAAGGATAATGAAGGACATATGATCAAATAACAATACATCTATGTGTGAAATTATCAAACAAAATTGTAAAAAACCTATAATACCACTAAAATAATTTTTAAGATTTTATTAGTGTTAAGTTCTTTTTTCGCTTCATTTATTCTTAGTTAGGAGATACTTGAGTTATAAATTTTTTCTCAGTAAATTAATTTGTTTCCTAAATCCCAAGTGTAGAGGCAATCTCTGCCATAAAACTGAGGCACAGAACAAAGTTTTCTCTCTAAAGAAATGACATGACTGGAGAAACTAGGAAGTATAATTTGTCGGATTCTTGGATGTCACTGTCACTACAGAGATACTTTCTGCTGTCATTGTTGGAATGTCCCCCTAGATTACAGAACAATGTCTGTTTAGAGTTTCTTGTTGCATTCTATCACAAGCACAGAAGTAATAAATATAGACAAATATGTGACTGCAATAATGGCTTTTCACCTAGGAAACAAACAAAGAAATAAAACATTCAGACATTTTATGTGCATGCAATTCTTTGTGTTCCTTCCTGAACAAAAGAGCCCTTGAAATCCAGTGATACTCATCCATTTTAAAAGTTTGAAAGTTTTTCTTGGAATATTTCTAAGAAATCATTAATAGTAGACATCTGTGGTAGTTTAAATAGATGGCCCCCAATATATTTAGTTCTTTATTGTTTGTAGTTTACATCTTTAGCCACCTGGCTGGAGGCAGTGTCACTGGGTGGATCTTAAAGTGTGGTGGTGGGTTTCAGATTTCAGTCTAAAGATATGCAAAGTGTGCCTAGCTGGAGTTCCTCAAGTGTGCTGTGTGGCTTTTGGCTTTTTGGCTTGTGCTTCTCTCTTTCCACCTGATCCTGTAAAGGCAGGCCAGCTTCTTCTGCCATTTATGGAACTTCCCCTGGATCTGTAGGCTTCAATAAATATCCCTTTCTCCATATCTGTGTCTGGTCTGAAAGTTCATCTCAGTGAACCTGAAGCTTCTGCTACAACATCTCTTAAGATCAGCTAGTTTATTGCTTTTGTAGGTGCCAAAATCTTTGCTCAGTAAAATTCTAACCAAGAGCCATACACAAATAAATATATTTTTTTTTCTTTTCAAGAGATCAGGGGGCTCCTCTAAGGCTGTCAAATATATTCCCCACTCACTTCCTACACCTACTACCAGTAGGACAGGACCTGCAGAGATTCCAGAAGAAAACCCAAGACAAGTGCCTCTAGATTCAATGACGTTCTATTTGAAACTCCACTTAGCTGGACAGCCTCCTGACATCATGACCTCCCAGGAGAACATATTACATATCTAAGATATGTCAAAAGCTGCAGCTATGTCAGCATTGGGACTAGAGACTTATCTAAATCCAATTTCATTCCTTTTAATTATGGTTTAAATTAACATGTTTATTTAGATTTCAATTCTCTATTAACAAATGGAGTAGCTTTATAATTATCCATGTGTTTGAAAGTAATGAAATATTACCTATGAAGGATCAAGCATCTCTGTTTTAGTATTTCTACACTGGTGTAAAGAACTTAACATCAGAGCAAACTGCAAAATAAGCTCAATAGTGAGACTGATCACAATCTCCGTACTCTAATTGCTCCTTTAGCCTTTTCTGTCTCTGACTCTTCACGTTAAACCTCATAGAATGCCTTTTGAATTCCAGGGCCACTTTACAATTTCTGAGACAATTGTCAGATCATTGATCTACTTAGAAGTGATGATGAAATAGCCAAGAAAAACTTTAATTTGGCTTTTGTTGTGTTATAGAAGTCTTACCAGAAAGACTTATGAACACCATTCATGGAAATCCAGTGTTACCTTTAAATATATTCTACATTCTACATAGTTTCACCCTTATCCTTGAGTATTTGGGCCCTAATAGGTGTATCTTTTAATCCTTTATACTATCAGATATGTCTCACATTAATCTATAAAAGATAATTTATATATTCAATACTTTACATAATAAAATTTACCTGTATTGAATCTTTTTTTTCCAATAAACAATTCTGCTTTTCAGTAGTGTCCAATAGAAAACACTTATCCAATAGCCTCATCAGTAAATATAAAACAATTAAAGGTCACCTTTTCAGTGTGGGTTAGAACATCTATATACATTATTTAAAATATTTTAAATATGCATATTTATATATTATGTATAACACAATTATATAAAAATAAAAAAACAATTATACATATTTATATATATTTAGTTACATATATATAATTTAAAAATTACCTCCCAACTCAGAAACAGAACAGCCACACAGATTCATGATCACTTCTCTCACATGTATAGTTGCACACTATCACTGGATCCAGAGAAAGTCACCAATATTCTTGAGACATTTCAAGTTGCATTTATGGACTGAGAATTTTTTTTTTTTTTTTGAGGTAGGGTCTCACTCTAGTCCAGGCTGACCTGTAATTCACTATGCAGTCTCAGGGTGGCCTCAAATTCACTGCGATCCTCCTACTTCTGCCTCCCGAGTGCTGGGATTAAAGGCATGTGCCACCACGCCCTGTTTAGGACTGAGAACTTTTGAAATACATGTCTGAGTATTTGAGATGAAAAGTAACAAAACACAGCAATGTAGTTTATAATTCCATCTTACTTGTGAAGTGAGATTTTGTGTGTGTGGCGGGGGTGTTGGGTTGGCTCTTCCCATTAGCTCACAAGCTATTTAATTGTTTCTACATTTTCTTGCCCAATTTTTAATTCTATTCTTGGAACAGTTGGTCTATATTTCCAAGACAGAAATATTCCAAGGACTGTCACTGCTTTGGATGACATCCACTCCACACCTACTCTGTCATGATATTTAGTTAAGGTCTTCATGAAAGAATGGAATTATCTATAATTTTAATAAGAATAAGAAAATATCAAGAGCCACTATAATGAATTTGATGGTGAATGAGTTATAAATTGTTGGACTGCATATAAAAAGAAGAGTAAGGAATGTGATTTTGTTTTAGAATCAGACAATAAGGATGTTCACCAGTCATCTTAGCAAACCAGAAATGGAAGCATGAATTTGAAAGGTAGATTCTACCCTGTGCTGCTAACTGATGTCAGTGGCATAAGATAAATAATAAGAAAAAGGGGCTATGAGTAACTCATAGGTCTAAGAAATAAGGAAGAAAAATGAGGTAGGATGGAAACTGACAGACTACAAATAAGAGCCCCCCAAAGGCCAAATATCAGGAAGAAAATTTAATAGTGGCAAGAGTACATGATCTGCTGAAGGGGAAGGGAGATTTAAAAGTCCAGAATCCTATAGAGAACATCAATTTATCTTTAAGGAAGAAGAAAAGGTGAGGTGTTTTTGGCTGACTGAATGTGGAATAGATGAAGGTCACTGGAGTTGGCGGGCTGACAATTTGTTTTAAAGGGCATTTTTAAAAATCAGAATAAAAATAAGCATTCCAATAAAATACCATAATACTTTTTATATATTATAAGCTAAATTTTTGGAAGAAATATTTTACTTCAGAATATTGTTTTGTATTCAACAATTTGACATTTAACATATACATACTTTTACCTACGCAAACATTATGCACTCACCTTGACCAAATGGATATTCTCAGTGAGTCCTAATGGCTAATTGTTCTATCCTATCAGTATGAGGAAAACATGTGAAATGTATACCTCAATTACAAAAAACTAGGTTATTTACATTCCTATATAAATAGTTATTATAAAAATTTTGCTTTTGTATATTCCATGTTTGTTGGAAAAATGACACCTCCTATCCATAATTTGTTTGTTTGTTTCTTTCTTTCTTTCTTTCTTTTTGAGGTAGGGTCTCACTCTGGTCCAGGCTGACCTGGAATTCACTATGTAGTCTCAGGGTGGCCTTGAACTCTCAGTGATCCTCCTACCTCTGCCTCCCGAGTGCTGGGATTAAAGGTGTGTGCCACCACACCCAGCTCCGATCCATAATTTCATTGCTTAGGTAAAGTGTTCACGCATTCAAGTAAAAATGTCAAATTTATTTAAATAACAATACCAGGGAAGCAATATTATAGTTCAAGTCCATTAAGCTAAAAGCATGACAGCAGTAAATGACTAAGTCTGGAAAATATTGAAATGTATCATATTGTTTCCTAAAACGTCTTTCTTGATCTGACCTATACCTGGTCCAAACTTAGAGCCTTTCTTAATGTATGAGAAAAAATGCAAATAATTTTCCACAGAAACATATGTTATGTCCAGTGTAGAACATATGGGACATATTTAAAGATGATTCAGAGCATAAACTTTAAAGAACTATTCTAGTTCATTCTTCTCATGCATTTAATGTTGAAAATGCCACCAAGAAGCTAGAAATAGAACTTTTAAAGGTTCCACAGCAGGATAATAGGAAATTACATCAGGGATAGATCTATGTATATGATGTACTTGTCAACAACATGTCCAGTGTTTTTAAAATATTTATTTTTATTTTTATTTAGTTATTTGAGAGTGACAGACAGAGAAAGAGGCAGATAGAAAGAGAGAATGGGCATGCCAGGGCCTCCAGCCCCTGCAAATGAAGTCTAGACACATGCGCCCCCTTGTGCATCTGGCTAATGTGGGTCCTGGGGAATCGAGCCTCGAACCGGGGTCCTTAGTCTTCACAGGCAAGTGCTTAACCGCTAAGCCAGCTCTCCAGCCCACATGTCCAATTTTGAACAGATAAATATTTGAAGGCAATTGTTAAGATAAAATGTCTTGTCTTATTTAATTTCTCAGAGAAGAAAAAGAAACCCATTTTCCCATATCTTGCTACACATTGAAGACAGTGTTTTGTACATTTTGGACTACTTTATTATACATTACAACAGCAAGACATAGTGGAGGGAGAAAGAGCCTAAATTTTCAAATCAAGCACTGTTCAAGGTGCTTAGTGTGATTTTTGAAGTTATTTAACATTTACTGTGTTTTCGTATGAGCTCCAAATGTGAATAACAATAATACCTCCTTGTTAGTGTTATCAGGAGGCTTGAATGTAACAATATATAAAAATACCACTTGAATTCTACTGATTATTCTGTTCATTCATCCTTTTACTGTGTGAGTCAGAAAAACGTATTCAGTCCCTAGAATGAGTCCAGTACTATCTTACGTTTTGCAGCTCCTCTACTGAATAATACAGAAAGAAACCGCTAGACTCTTGATCGCCCTCACGCACAGAGCTCCCATGTGGAGAAGCAGATAGCAAACAAGCCAGTGCATCTGTTCACACGCGTGTGGGACAGCAAGTGTGTTACTCTGCTTTCGCTCTAATAAAATATCCAAGGTAGGTTAACTTTAGTTATTTATTCTTTTGATATACGTCTATGGAGTTCACAGTCCTGGAGGCTCAAGGGTATGATGTGGGTCTCTGCTCAGCTCTGAAGAGGACCTTAGTCCATGTCACATCATGGTAGGCGTGAATGCAGGAGGAAAGATCACATGTGGAAATAAGAAGCCAGAAAGGCAGGGCTCCCTGGATCACTTCTGAGGATGCATCCCCAGGGACTGAAGGACCTCCCAAGGAACTCCACCCATTGTGTAAAGGTCCACCGCCTCCCACTGAAGACTAGACCTTTGAAACACAAAACTTCGGGGAGACAAACAGCATCCAAGCCACAGAGGGGGATGGTCAATGCTCTGCAGAAAGTAAAGCACACAGGACATTGCAGATGTCAAGCAGTGAGATGTTTGATAAGACGATCAGAAGTAACTTCTCCAAGAAGATGAACACTGGGTGAAAACCTCAATAAAGAGTACGGGTGAGCTATATGGGTTCCATCAAGAGAGTTTCAGGCAGAAGCCAGAGCAAATGTTTAGTCTGGGATAGAAGCGGGGCCTTGTGGGAGACAAAGGCAGAGCTCTCAACAAAGAGCAGCGTTTAGGTGGTAGACAACCAGCTCTGGAGGGCCTTTGCCTCTTACTTTGAAGGGGACATGAAAATATTGGAAATTTTTGAGCATAAGGATGGGCATACATAATTCATGTTTTTAATGTTTTGTTTATTTATTTATTTGTATATTTGACACACACAGAGAGGGAGAGAGAGAGAGGGAATAAGAATGAATGGGCACACCAGGACCTCTAGCCATGGCAAATGAATTCCAGATTCATGCATCACTTTGTGCATCTGGCTTTCCATGGGTTATCGGGAATTGAGCCCCAGTCCTTAGCTTTGCAGGCATGCTCCTTAAGTGCTGAGCCATCTCTCCAGTCCCTAAATCATATTTGAAGAGATTATTTTAAGAGATGGGGCACAGATAGAGGCATGAGAAAGGTGACCAACAAGGAGTCTAATGTGTAACTCAGACAAAAGATAAGAGTCCCTAAACCGGAAAGGTAGCAGTGAAGGTAATGTGGAAAAATATTTTAATCACAGAATATAAAACAACATGATTTGTTGATCTCATGCAACTTGAGGGTGAAGAATGACTCATCTATATTCTCCAAAAGACTAGCCACTGGGATCATTATCAGCCTACAAACTATGCTATAAATAAAAAAGCAAAACTTCAGGTAGGTTAATGAGACATTGATGAAATACAGTTAGTTTGTGGCCCAACTGAAATAAGTACAACCATAATCTAGTGATCTAGACCCAAAATCTGTTTCCTTTCCCAATATTTACATTGCTTCTCAATATATTTGTGCACTTTGCCCTTAGGATGTGACCCTGATGCCCCATGTAATCACACTAAACCAGAGTTTCTGGGCCCAAGCTGAGTTACAATTACTTTGGCAGTTTCCAGGTTCTGCATGAGCCGTGGAAGGCGATCAAAGTTGGCAGGTCTGACAGAATAGCGTTTCACAGCTTATAATGCATTTGCTCACATGCTAAGGCTGGGAAATGGCTGTTAGGAGAAGGTGTGAATGAACTGATCCTTTCTTGAATGAAAAAGAACCATTGCGAGTGAAAACACACTCATTTTCTTGCTCAGTTTTTATAAGCTTCAGGACCATGTGAAACAAATGAAATATACTGTGGGAAAGCTGAGACAAACAACTTATTAAAGTAGTTGTGTAGATTTCTTTTTTTCTGTTAATGGTTCCTCATTCCACCCCTTCTCCCTGAAAAGGCAAAAAGTTTTCATTTAGCACAAGGAAGCAATTTGTCCTAAGAGTCCTGAAATTTAACACACAGAAGAAAGCTTCACCTTCAGGTCGAATTCACTGGAAATGGCAATAAATTCCCCATGTCCATATCTTGTGGTGGTCCCTGATTGCAGGCAGCATTCAGAGTTGAAGGGTAAGGACATGTTAGAGTGAGAAGCCTCCTAGAAATGTGGGCTGAGGCACCTATTTGGCAGCAAACTGCAGCCACCTGAGCCAGTTAATGATGGATTGGAAGAACCTCCTTCAAGCTTTGTAGACAAGTTTGGCAGGAAAAGAGCTACACTGAAAACAAACTCAGGAAAACAGAGAGGAAGAAACAGAAGGAAATAGAGTGTTGTCACTGAGATCTATTTTCAGTAAGCAAATGAGGACACTACTACTGACCTGGACTGTTCCAGACACAAGTATGTCTTTAATGACAAGGTGACCTTGTACAGTGTGATACAGCGACACAGACGACTAAGGCAAGAAGGCGGAAGACCATTGTGAGTGTGTGTGTGTGTGTGTGTGTGTGTGTGTGTGTGTGTGTGTAGAATGAGGCAGTGCAAAAATAAGCTTGGTTTTCATATGAAATTTGTGATTATTGCTGTACACATCTGCTTTGTGAACAATAGAGACAGCTAAAAAGAGAACCTGAGGGGCTGGGAAGAAGACTTAGCAGGCTTGAGGGCCTGAGAGGCCCTGAGGCCACCCATGTTTGATTCCAGAGCTGCTGCAATTTACAAATGCGAGCAGCACAAATACAAGAAGCTTTTGTGCCTTTACAAGCTAATAATGGCTAACGAGGATTGCATGTTAATTTTAGCTAAAGAGTTTTTTTTATTTGAAATATAAAGATGTCACGGATTAGAACTGCCTTTTCCTGAGATTCATGAGGTAAGATATTAGAAGGTTCTTTTTTGCAACTCCCTGAATGAGATGAGTCACCATAAGCAAAGGGAACCTTTCTCTTTTCTGCAAATCCAGACTAGGATGAGGGGGAGGGGAGAGACAGGGAGGGACAGATGGAGAGAGAGAATAAGAAATTCAGAAAGGGGTCAGAGGACAGCCAAAAAGTGAAAAGGAACAGAAAGGGGTACAAAGCAAGCAAAAAAAGTCTCCTGGGGAACCCCAGGTCCTCAAGGAGAAGGACACCTAAAGCTACCTCTGCTCAGACAGGAACAAACTTCTGTGACGTCACACCAAATAAGCCAGTGTAGAAATACAACAAAAACGAAGACAGCTTCTCTACCACAAAGAAAAATAATAGTAGTTCAGAATAACCTATGTCGTTAACTTTTAATAAGTAAAAAGATTAATTTTTGGTAATAATAGTAAATGGCACATAGATCACAAGGAAAGGGAAAAGTAAAGAAGAACCAATGGTGGAGAAAGAATTTAAAGAGGAAGAAAGTGGAAAGAATGTGAAGGAGATCAAATCTGATTATAAAAGATTAAAAATGTATGTCATTAAAAGTAGATAAAAGAAAAATAATAAAAAAGACTTTAAATATAAAAAACAATACTAGCAGTTGAAGGAGAAAGCTAAAAAGAAAGAATGAAGTAGAAAGCTTGTTTCTGGCTCTTCCAAGGATGGAATGTTCCAGAGTGGAGAGTGGGTGTGGCTGGAATTCATCCTCAGTGTTCAGGTCAGTGTGTGTGCGGGCTGAGCGCCGGGCCTGCATGGAAACACTGTCATCCATGGGCTGCATTCACTCTAAAAGCTCCTCGTTTTTGACTGCAAAGAGCTGCTGTTAGATCACTATGTGGTGATGAGTGCAAAGTGAGAGCTTGATCTTGCAACTGATGATTTATTACATGACACTAATGATCACAGATAGGAAAATTCTCAATAAAATACTGACAAATTGAATATCAAAAAGATGAGACATCATGATCAAATGGAACTAATACCAAGAATTTAAGGATTGTTCAACATATTCAAAAAAAAAAAAAAGATCACATATGGGGCTGGAGAAATAGCTTAGCAGTTAAAGTGCTTATCTGCAAAGCCTAAGGGCCCAGGTTCGATTCCCCAGTACCTACTTAATTAAGCCAGCTGCATGAAATAGCACATGCCTCTGGAGTTTTCTTGCTGTGGCTAGAGACCATGGTGCATCCATTCTCTCTCTCCTCTATCTACTCTTTCCTCTCTCTCTCTCTCTCTCTCTCTCTCTCTCTCTCTCTCTCTCTCTCTCCCTTTCTCTCTCTCATATCATTTCAACAGAAAGATAAAAGCCACTTGATCCTTCCAATAGATATAGAATAAGCCATATAATTTAAAATAAAACTCCTTAAAATTAGATGTAGGATTGGCCCTCAACACAGTGAGGAACATGTGTTACAAATCCTGAGCCTCTATTATATTCAGTGGAAGGAAAGCCAAAGTCATTCTCTCTAAGATCAGGAACAAGCCAATTTTAGCAGTCTTATTTAATATAGCATGAAAAGACTTAGCCAGAGCAATGAGACAAGGAAAAGAAATAAATAGCAACCAAATAGGAAATGAGGGGTAAAATTATCCCTACTTCCAGATGAAATGGTATTGTGATATAAAATCCCTGGAGGTTCCACCACAAAACTGTTGGAACTTATAAAGAAATTCAGCAACATCACAAAATATAAAATTAAACTAAAAAATCATTTGATTTTTAAAACTCCACAATAAAAATTGTTGAGACAGGGATCAAGAATGTAATTCTATACACAGCTACAAAAGAAAAGCAAAAGTGCATAGAAATATATTTAGCCAAGAAAGTGATTTCTACAATGAAAATTATTATAGAAATTGAAAAAGACAGAAAAATGGAAAGGCATACTTCATAAGTTAATTGGAAACATAATATTTTCAAATCTCCCATGCTTTGTAGAGCAATTTATAGATTCATTTAAATTCCCATCAATATTCCACTGACATTTTTCAAGAAACTGGAGAAAACGATCATAAATTTCATGTGGAACTATGAAAGCTCCCAAAGTAACTCTGAATATTAAGAATAAATTTGGTAGCATGTCTCTTTTTCAGATAGATGTAGATCCTAAGGAGAGAGCCACCCCATCATACCTCAAAAGGGCCCCAGCTGAAACTAAGAACAATTGACGAAACAAGCAAAGGTGCTGTTTTCTTGGTGAACCGGGTACCAGCACAAGGGTGAAGGAGATCAACACAGAGAACAATCATCTTCTACCAAATCAGATATCCAGAGACCCAGAGGCCCCCAACACCTCATCACTGAAGCAGACCAAAAATGAACCCAACATGGCTCAGGGAAATTTTGCAGAAGAGGGGGCGAAAAGAATGTCAGAGCCATATGTTGGGTCATGATATGCAGACATTTATCCTACCCATAACTGTGGGCTGACTCTAGAATGCATGACCCATATACCTCAGTAAGGAGGGGCCAGGGGGATGGGGTAGGTAATGGATGAGCCTAATAATGGTACCAAATTGACTGTATTTGTTGAGTACAAAACTAATTAATAAAAAAATATTGGTAGCATTACAATACTTGAGTTGAACACATACTACAAAGCAATAGTAACCACAGCTACATGATAGGGGCATAAAAATGAATACAAAGAGTAATGATATAGAGTAGAAAATTCAGGAATAATTCCACACACTTGCCTTCTCGCCATTTTATTTTATTTTTTTAGAGACACAAAACATACAACATAACAAGCAGTCTTAAATGCAAGAACTAAAAGTATGAAACTACTGAAAGAAAATATTTGTTAAGTGCCTGAGGACGTTGATTTGAGCAAAACTTTCTTGGGGGAGAGGAGGACGTGACCCTGAGAACATGGGTAACAAAAGTAAATGTCGAAAAGTGGGACTGCAGCCAACTGCAAAGCTTCTCCACGGGCAGCAACAGAATGAGCCCACAGGCTTACAAACTCGAAAAAAGTATTTGAAAGCTGTACTTCTGACAAGGAGATACAGATGATAAACTCAACAGACATGATAATCTGATTTAAAATAACTGAATAATCCAAATAGCATTTCTCAAAAGAGAATATACAAGTGGACATGAGAAAGTGCTCAGTGTCACCAATCTTCAGGGAAACACAAATGAAAGCCCCGCTCAGACAACATCTCACTGTTAATATGGCGATAAGATGGACAAGAGATAGCAGGTGCTGGTAAGGATGCACGGAAGGGGGCATCACAGTATTGATGACTGTGATGTAAATGTAATGTAATGGCCCTAATGGAAACCTGCACTTACTTCCTCAAACAGACTAGGGCAGCAGGGCCTTTGCTTCCAGCACTTGGGAGGCTCCGGTGGGAGGCGTGCGTGCCACGAGTTCAAGGTCAGCCTGGGTTACGGAGTGAGTTCCAGGTCAGTCTGGCCTAGAGTGGGACCCTGCTTCACCCCCTAACAATCCTAGAAATAGAACTAGTATTCTATTAAGCGACCCCACTGTTAAATATACACCCGAAGGAAATGAAATCAGTTTGTCAAAATAGACATTGGCATCCACACGGCTATGGTGACAGTATTCACAATTGCCAAGGTATGGGACTGATCTCTGCATCCACTGATTAGTGAATGGATAAAGAAAATATGGGATAGTCACAGTGAAATGCCACAGGTAAGCAAAACATGATGTCTGTATAAAATGGATTGTTATTTAATCTTAAAAAGCAGTGGAATCCTGACACATGCTACAAAATGGCTAAACCCTTGTGAAAAATGAAACAGTAACATATATATATATATATATATATATATATATATATATATATATATATACACATACATACATACATACATACATACACACACACACACACATATATATATACATTTATATCATATAGATAGATAGATATAGATATAGATATAGATATAGATATAGATATAGATATATTTCAGTTGATTAGGGCATCCCAAACAAAGGACCACAAACTAATTTAAAACAAAGGAAATGCATCCTCCCACACTTCTAGAAGCCAGTCCTGAAACGAGGATCAGCGTCCACACACTACTACTTCCCTCCATGGGTTTCAGGGAACAGCTGCCCCATCTCCTGCAGGCTCTGGGGCTGCAGGCATCCTTCAGCTGGTGGCCACATTATTCTAATCTCTGCTTCCCTGATCGCATTGCTTCTTCCTTTCCTCTTCATATATTCTTTTTCTGTGTGTCCCTTATGAGAACACAAGGCACTGGATTTGTGGCTCGCATAGATAATCCAGGATGTGGTTGTCACCTCAAAGTCCTTCACTGAATTACATCGACAGCACTGACTCCTCACTTTTCCCCTTGTGGAAGCATCATGCTTGCAAACTCAAAATTAGATTCCCCCCCTCCAGGTGATTCATCCTAGAAAACCCTAAAATCCAATTGTTTGTTGCTCCTTCTATGAGTTTGTTAAAGGAAAGATCTGCTCAGAATTTCAGTTCCTTAGGCGTGTTTTTCTGAACTGTAAATCCTTCTGAGAAGAAAGGAATTCTAAACACTTAGTCCACCTTCTCCAGCCCTCCTGGATCTTGGACCTAGTAGCTCCTCCCTGCCTTCTTGTGTGTTGCTAATAATTCTGTGTGTGAATGTGTATGCATGTGTGTGTGTCCACAGCTGTCCAACATCAGATATTTACATACCAATTCATAAGTAACAAGATTTCCTAAGGCAGTAATAAAATTACGTATTTTATTTCCCAAGGAAATTTAATGAAATTTAAGATACAAGACATAAGCCGGCCATGGTGGCACACACCTTTAATCCCAGCACACTTGAGACACAGAAGTAGGAGGATCACTGTGAGTTCGAGGCCACTCTCAGATTACACAGAGAATTCCAGGTCAGCATGTGCTAGAACAAGACCTTACCTTGAAAAAAACAAAAACAAAAAAGATACAAAGTTTATATAAATTATTATACAAGGTAATAAAATGTCACCTTTAAAAATCACTTATAAACATGTACATATTTGATTAAGCAAAATGTGATAAAAATAATTATGGTCATTTTGTATGTGAAAACCATTGAGGCTATTTATATGTGGAAAGCATAAATCATGGAGCAACATTGCAGTTTCAAATTAGGAACTGTCAATTGAGGCATGCTATAATGTAGTTTGTTTTAAAACCAGCTCAGATTTCAAATAATTCTCATTATCTACTGAGACACTAAATTATAACTTCTCAGTCTAAGGAGCATCATTGCTCACAGCCAGCACTGCTTCTGCAAGTCAGTCAACTTATTTGCATCTACTTTAAATTGATGGAAAAGCACATATGAAGTTAAAAGAAAAAATGTTAATACCAGCTTGTTTCTTGAAAATGATTGACAGGTTTAAAACCCTATAAAGAGTTGATCATTCATCCAAAAGTTTTGATCAGTGTGGAAAAAACCACACTGCTCGCTCAATACAGCAGCACTACCTCAGCGGAATGTCCGCTAGTTCAATCTGTTGTTCCCACTTACTCAGCATCTCAGGGGAGATGATTCCTCCTGACTTCGCAGTGCACATGTCCATCAAATATGTACTGTGTTTGCTTCAAAAGTAACTCGTACATGTTCTGAAATATCTTTGGCTCTGTTTAGAGGACACAAAATGACCTCAAAAGTACCTTAGCAGGGCTGGAGGGATGGCTTAGCAGTTAAGGCATTTGCCTGCAAAGCCAAAGGACCCAGGTTTGATTCCCCAGGACCCACGTTAGCCAGATGCATAAGGGAAAGCAAACATTTGGAGTTTGTTTGCAGTGGCTGGAGGTCCTGGCACACCCATTCTATCTCTGTGTCCCTCTCTCTTTGTCAAATAAATAAATAAGTAAAAATATTTTTAAAACGTGCCTTAACATATAAGAAATGTGTGCGATGGTTTTGAGCAATCCTGTATGTAGTAGATAGCTCCACACTCTGGGATGGACATCCAACCAGACACAGTTTAGGGATAAGGGGGATTTATTTCAAGCTTACAGATCTCAGGGAAGTTTCATCAATGGCGGAAGAAGCTGCTTCCATACGTCCAAGCAGACAGAGAAACACTGACACCAGCGACAGCCCCACAAGCACTCTGCCAGAGCCAAGCTCCCCGCCTATACCTTTGAGTTGGAATAAGTTCTGCCCCCCCAACCCCCGTGACACCTCCATCCAGGTGGCTGGAGACCCAAGTTACAAGCTTAATCACTTAAATCTGTGGGGGACAGACATTCACCTTCAAACCAGCACAACTCACAAGCCTCCATGACGAACGATCATTATTATTTGCTTGGTGGCAATTCTTCATCGTACACTTTGCCCATGCAAAATCAACAGTCAGTCATTAAACTACAAGAATTTTCTGAAGATCGTTAATAGAAAGAAACTTCATTTTAAAAAGTCATTCCAGGCTGGAGAGATGGCTTAGCGGGTAAGGACTTGCCTGCGAATCCTAAAGACCCAGCTTTGACTCTCGGGTGACATGTAAGCCAGACGCACAAGGTGACGCAGCAGGAAGGGTGGCACACAAGTCTGGATTTAGACTTCAGTGGCTGCTGGATGCGGTGCGCCAATTCTCTCTCTCTCTCTCACTTTTTCTCTCTCTCTCATAAAAAAGAAAAAAGTCATTTCAACAAGATATGTTTGGCACTTAGAAATAACTGAACTTTATTGAGCTATTTCCATGTCTTAATAGTGAACTCAAAATTTTACATGTATTATTATCTGTAATCTTTTTTAACATTTTATTTTTATTAATTTGTTACAGTTAGAGAGAGAGAGAGAGAGAGAGAGAGAGAGAGAGAATGGGCATGCCAGAGCCTCTAGCCACTGCAGAAGAACTCCAAACACATGTGCCACTATGAGCATCTGGCTTATGTGGGACCTGGAGAATCGAACGTGGGTCCTTAGGCTTCACAGGCATGTGCCTTAACCGCTGAGCCATCTCTCCATCCCCATATTTAATCTTTATTAGTGGTAAAAAATGTAACATTCAGTTACAAAAACTTTATAGGTTTTTAATTATGGTTTGCGTGTATGGTTGAGAAAAAGAATATAATATAGATAGTTCAGAAAATGTTTTACTATAGAAATCATTTGCTTTTTGGAAATACAAGAAAAAACTACCTACGTACCTTTTAATAAAAAAATTGTACAAACTGTAACATAATAAATTGTAGAAGGAAGTATTATTATAAATTTATATTATAAAATTATTAGAAATGATTGGCCATGGAAATTTTAAGAGAGATTGAGGAAAGGTCAGATAAATTTATAACATAGTATGTAAGGCAGATAAGAAATACTGGGCACTCTAATATCAAAAAAGAACATTGAGGGCTGGAGAGATGGCTTAGGGGTTAAGCGCTTGCCTGTGAAGCCTAAGGACCCCGGTTCGAGGCTCGGTTCCCCAGGTCCCACGTTAGCCAGATGCACAAGGGGGCGCACGCGTCTGGAGTTCGTTTGCAGAGGCTGGAAGCCCTGGCGCGCCCATTCTCTCTCTCCCTCTATCTGTCTTTCTCTGTGTGTCTGTCACTCTCAAATAAATAAATTAAAAATTAAAAAAAAGAACATTGATAGTATTTCAATCCTCATTTTTAAAAGATATTATTTTGTTCATGTGCTTGCTCAACAGAAAAGAAGTAAAAATTATTGAAAAATGTAATTAAACAGATTTTTTTTTTTTTGCCTGTGGCAAGGTGACTATAGCTTGATGACCTAAGAATATATCATTAGTTTTCAAGTCAATGGATTTGTACAAAAAGGATAAGAATTAAAAAGTAAATTAAAAAAGCCACTTGTAGTTGTGAGGTGCAGTCAGTTGGCATAGTGCCTGCGTGGCATGCATGAAACCCGGGTTCCACCCCGAGCACACAGGCTGAGCGTGGTTGCATATGCCTGACATGTCTGTAATCCCACCACTTCGGAGGTGGAAGCAGGAAGTTCAGAAATTCAACGCTGTCCTTAGTTAGCTACACAGTGTTGAGGCAAGCCTGAGCTACTTGAGATCCTGCCTCCCCCTGAAAAGAAGACAAACAAAGCATAAAAAAGAACCACTGTAGGGCTGGAGAGATGGCTTAGCGGTTAAGAGCTTGCCTGTGAAGCCTAAGGATCCCAGTTCAAGGCTCGGTTCCCCAGGACCCACGTTAGCCAGATGCACAAGGGGGCGCATGCGTCTGGAGTTCCTTGGCAGTGGTTGGAGGCCCTGGCATGCCCATTCTTTCTCTTTCTCTGCCTCTTTCTCTACCTCTTTCTCTCTCTGTCTGTTGCTCTCAAATATATAAATAAAACCAAAAAATAAAATTAAAAAAGAACCAGTTTGAATCAGATAACCAACATCCAACTCATGTTTATTTTAAGAATGGTTTAAAAGGAAAGTCTGAACAGTGAGTATGTATTATAATTTAATTATGAGATGTTATCAACACGTGCTTCATGGTAGTGTAGAACCAGAGACCATAGCATTTGCAGGTTGGGAGTCATATAGATTTGAGAAAAGTAAGCTACAATATGATAGTGTCTTCCCTAGAAACTCAGAGTGAAAAGGTCACAAACGAGTTTCCAATATGTTTTGAAACAAGCTAATAAAATTGCCAAATTGAACCCTGTGGACATCCATAAAAAGTCGGCCTCTTTACAAGAAGATGTGTTCTGCTGACTGAGAATGAAATTTGGAGCACACCTTGCCTTTGAAGGCTCCTGAGGTGCTTGAGAATTAGATCCAGGATTGCTCACAGTTAGAAGCATCCTCAAAGGATGATGATGCCCCTAGCTCATGTCAGGGCCTTATTTGAATTTTCTGCCTCCATTGTGTGTGTGACCAGAGGCAAGTTTGTTGTTTTATACTTACATTTAAAAAATGCAACTGCGGGAAGTGGAGGCCCACACCTTTAATCCTAGCACTTGGGAGGCAGAGGTAGGAGGATCACTGTGAGTTCAAGGCCAGCCTGAGACTACATAGTGAATCCAGGTCAGTGTGGGCTACCGCAAGACCCTACCTCAAAAAAATAAAAAAGATATTAGTGAAACATAAAAGTAAATATTATGCATAATTTTGCTTGAAAATGTATATTTTTATTTTTTCCATCACATGTGTTTCAGATTGTACTACACATCACTTCATAATGGCATATGGGATTCAATTAATTTCTTCCTATCAGCCTTTAATACACAAATGATTCATTACCTTAGTGTATTAGTCTGGGTTCTCTAGAGGAACAGAACTGCTAGAATGAATTATTTAAAAAGGGGATTTATTGGATAAGCTTACAGTAGTCCAGTAGCAATTGCAGGCCCGAGAATCACCGAACCAGGTAGTTGCTCAGTCCTAGTGTCCGGAAGCCTCAGCAGTCCCGACCCGGCACTGCAGATGGTGCCAGAAAGCCTGGAGGCTTCCTGAGGAGCCACTGGGTTTTGATGCAAGTGGGTCTTCAGTTGATGCTGGTCTTCAGTCTGCGCTGGTCTTCAACCCACACTAGAAGGTAGTGAGCAGCTCCAGCAGCCAAGTGGAAGGAAGGAACTCTTTTTACCCAGAGCTTCCTTATATCAAGTTCCCCTCTGAGCGGGACCGCCCACTCTGGGGGAAGGGCTCACTCTGGGGGAAAGACTTCTTCCTTTAGTTGAGCCTCCCTAGAAGCAACCTGTGGGTTACTAAACAGATCAAGTTGACAACACCTTAACTATCACACTTAGTGTTCTCTTTTTCAAAAGAAAATATGAAATTTACCCATGGGATAATGATATTTTTATGTAACATCCATATAAACCTGGTTTATTCATAGGGGAAATCCTAGTGAAAATATTGACTATGGAATAACACTGAGGTATCATATAATTGGCTCAACAGCAGTAACAATGGAAATGTTAACAATAGGAGAAGCTTGGAGTAATAGAGGGGTATATAAAAACTGTACTTTCTTCTCAATTTCCCACAAAGCTAGTATTTCCATAAGGTACAGAGACTGCGTCCACCCAGTGAGCACAGGTCCTCCGCTGGCCCGCCCCGCCACTCAGCTCAAGGTGGACGATGCCGGCACTGCGCGCTCTGTGTGCAGGCAATGTGCAATGACACGCCTGTGCTCCCTGGGTGCGGGATTCACAGGAGAATATGCTCTCTGGGCCATCTCCCCTTCCATCATGGGTTGCCCATGGCACCAGGGCATGATGGTGGGCCACAAGGATTCCCACTTAGGTGATGAAGCCCAGCGCAAGTAAAGCATCCTAACCAAGAAGTAACCCACAGCACTGTCACCAACAGGGATGACATGGAGACCACCCGGCATGCCTTCCTCCACAAGCTGCCTGTGGCCTCTGAGGAGCACCCTGTGCTACTGACCAAGCCCCCCCTGGGCCCCAGTGTCAACCATGAAGAGACGTCCCAGATCGTGTCGGAGACCTCCGACACCCCAGCTTCATATGTGGTCATCCAGCCGTGGTTTTTCCTGTTCCCCTCAGGTCACACCATGCACTCTGGTGGTGGGGTCATCCACACTGTGTCCATATGAGAGGGCTACTTGGCCCCATGCCATCCTGCGTCTGGACCTGGCTGGTGTGACCTGACAGGCTGCATCATGGAGACCCTGGGTGGACACGGGTGCAGCTTCACGAGCGCGGTGGAGCCTAGCATCAAGAACAGCTGTGCTGCCATGAAACTGCCTTCAGCTCTAGGGCTCCAGCCAGCTGCTGACATCTGCAAGGACCTGTATGTCCACACAGCGCTATCGAGTACTACCATGTGCCCTTTCCTGACAAAACCTAGCATTTGTGCAGAAAACCCGATGACATTGGCGTGGCTTTGTCTGTTTCTTTCTTTTTTAAAAAAAATATTTTTATTTGTTGTTTTGGTGCTTTTGACTCAGGATTTTAAAAACTAGAATAATGAAGGTGACAGTAATCAGTTGGGACAAGTGTCCCCAGAATCCTAAAATGTGGCCAAGGACTTTGGTGTGCATTGTTCTCTCTTTATAGTCATTTCAGGTATCCCCTGAGATACATATCTACGGGAAGTCCCTTGGCTTCCCCAGAGCTGCCCCTATTCCACTAAGGAGTATGGCCCTGTTCACACAGGGGTGGTGATGGCATTGTTTTGGTATAAATTATGTACTGGAAAATTTTTAAACCTTCACCTTCATACTTTTATTATTTTGAATAGTCAGCCATCATGACCACCCTTTCTTGCCTTTTCGACTTGAGGTGTATAAAGCCTCTGGGTCTTTCTGGGAGTGTGTTGAGGTGTGGAGCAACCTGGACTTGCCCGTACGCTGACTTGAAACCAGTTTGATAAAAGTGCACACCTGGGCTGGAGAGATGGCTCAGAGGTTAAAGATGCTTGCTTGCAAAGTCTGATGGCCTGGGTTTGAGTCCCTACCTACCACATAAAGCCGGATGCACAAAACGGCACATGCATCTGGAGATACTAAATTCAGAGTTAAAAATCTTCACACACAAAAGGTACAGGCTCAAAGGGCCACACTGGTAAGCCATAGCAAACATTTAATGAATCCTATTGATTCTGTACTCATTTTTCCAGAAAATAAAAAGGGAGCATTTCTTTCTGAAACTATCCTCCAACTACATCAACATTACACTGATATAAAAGTTAGACAAAGACATTATATACTGACAAAATAAAGAAAACCCTTACATCAATATCTCTCATGTTCTAAAAGTTTTTTAACACATCAAATCTGATCATTTATGAAATCAATGTCACATTATTACTGGACCCATGTCTGTTGCTTGCCTTGCCAAAGGCCAGTTAAGTGGAGAAACAAGTCTTCTGAAAATACGACACTGTGATTGAAAGGTTGGCTGATGGAGAAGATGGAGAACTACTGTCAAAAAATCTATCTTGGTAAACATAGCCAGGTAGTAACAAAAGGTAAAAACATGAAGATTAACTATATGTGTATACAAGCAACACTCTAAGATTACATTTTGAAATACATAGTTACAAATTAACAAAGTATCCATCCTTAAGGATAAAAATAAAAAAATTGGCACACTAAAATCTGAGAGAATTTAAGATCCAAATAGCACAGTAATTCCATATGTACATATCTGAAAATTAAATACTCTAATGATAGTGATTTCTCCAGAATCAATCTACGCGTTCAAAGCAATCCCCAACCAAAATCCTAGCATGCTATTCTAAAACTGTATTGACGGATAAGTAGAAAACAAAGCTACATTGAAAGTCATAGCCTGGTTAGAGGGCTCCCACTACCCGATCTCAAGACTGACTATATGCTGAGTGTTAAAGAGTGTGTGATTAGTATACAAACAGCTGTGGACCGGGCGCAGCGGTGCGTGCCTATGGTCTGGTGCAATGCCAAGTCGCACTTGATAGCAAGAGTCTGTTTCAAA
This sequence comes from Jaculus jaculus, assembly GCF_020740685.1. Taxonomy (NCBI): domain Eukaryota; kingdom Metazoa; phylum Chordata; class Mammalia; order Rodentia; family Dipodidae; genus Jaculus; species Jaculus jaculus. Next base: position 8,126,714 of record NC_059113.1, on the reverse strand, counting down.
AACTATTTCTCTGTATCCAAGGAAAAAGGAAGGAGGTGAAGAGAATGGAAAAGGGAAGGAGGAAGGAAAGGGAGAGGAGAAAAGGCAAGATCAACAGAAGATGGAAATAAATGTTCTATATATGACTGATTTTTTCTTTTTATGTAGATCCAAAGGCCATCCAGTGGGTAAAGGATGGATTGATTGTTCAGCAAACGACTCTGGAAAGAGTGAAGACACGCACTCAAAACTTTAACATTTATCTCCAACAATTCACAAAAGTATTATGCACCTCAGTTTAAGAGCTCAAATTTGAAAGTTCTGCCAGAGAACTGTTAGGATGCAAAAAGTACATAGGAAATAGGTAAAATGGAAATCAACTAAAATGTTTTAATATATGCTCTTCAAAGACAATCAAAATTAGAAGGCAATTTTTTATATTGAGGGATAATATCTACAAAAATATATGTTAAAACTTTTTTGTTAAATTTTGTCTTTCAAAGTAGGGTCTTTCTCTAGCTCATGCTAAGCTGAAATTCACTATGTAATCTTAGGGTAGCCTTGAACTCATGGTGATCCTCCTACCTGTGCCTCCTGAGTGCTGAGAATAAAGTGTACCACCATGCCCAACACTGTTAAAATACTTTTATGCAAAATATATAATCAAGTTTTATGTCAGCAGCACAGGGAATTCATAACCTAATGAGATAAACATTTTAAATGGCCATTTCTTCAAGGAATAGCAAATAAGTACACAAAAAGATACTCAACATTAGTCATTCAGCTAAGGGAAGTTAAAATCTCAATGGGGTTTCTACTGCATGCCTGTTAGAATAGATAAAATTATAAAAACTGAGAACACTATATTAAGGGCACCTGATAGTCACAGTTGAAGACATTTTGAGTAGTTTACTAAGAAATGGAACATTTACTGTATGAATACTCAGTCCCAATTTTATGTATTTTACCTGAGGAAGATTAAACACATGAGTGTAAACAGAAGTCTAGTATCATTGTTTATAATCACCCTTTAAAATATTTTATATTTATTCATTTGAGTGAGAGAGAGAAAGAGAGAGAAGCAAGTAGAGAGAATGGTTGCACCAGGGTCTCAGTCATTGCAATCAAACTCCAGACACATGCACCACCTTGTGCATCTGGCTTTATGTGGGCCCTGGGGAATCAAACCTGGGTCCTTTGGCTTTTCAGACAAGTGCCTTCACTGCTAAGCCATCTCTCCAGGTGCAATAATCACCCTTTTATTAATTACTTTTGTTGTAGGTAGGTATGGCAAAACACCTGACCAAGGCAGTATAACCTGGAAGGACTTATTTCAGCGGTAGTTTGAGGGAACACAGTTCCCTGTCAGGGAGGCCATGGTGGCTGGAGTGTGAAACAGCTGATCACAACCATCCACAGTCATGAAGAAGAGAGAGATCACTGCTTGTGCTCAGCTAGCTTTCCCCTTTCAATGGATTCCAGGACCCCAGATCATGCAGTCGAGGAAGGCAAGCAAAGGAAAATAGCTTAGCAACCCGGGGCACTGCTTGGTTAGTGGAGGAAGCACATCTCTTACCTCACAATGCACCCAGACATCTGTTGGCAACCCGGGATCCCTATCTGCTCTGAGCTGCTTGCACACCCCAGTTAAAGAGTGATGCATAGGTCTCCTTGCTCTCCTGGCAACTATTATTTATGACCAGTTTCTATTCAAGTTTGTTCTTGATTATATTCAAGATTTGAACAGCAGCAGGCCACCCAGTCTGGATTGGTTCTGGGTGCACGTGCAGCAACAAACTGGTCCTGGAGTAATTTTTATGGAGAAATTCCTATTTATCTTCTTATGGCAAATATCATAATTGGACATGCACATATAATATTTTCTGAAGGGACCTTCTTCCTAAAAGCAAATATGAATGGTAAGAAAAGGCAGGGAGAAAGTAACATCAAAAATCTTAAAATTGGGGCTGAGGAAAGGACTTAGCAGTTAAAGGTGCTTGCTTGCAAAGTTTGTTTGGCCAAGGTTTAATTCCCTAGAGGCCCCTGTAAAGCCAGACAGGCATTCATTGGTAGTGATAGAGACCCTGATGTACACCCCCCCAACCTACAAGCAAATAAATGACTTTTTAACCCTAAAATTATTATAGTTCTTGACTTAAAAGTTTTTTGAAAGACAGAACAGGTATTTAATGAACAATCAGAAATTACCCTTCAGCAGTATATAACTCTGAGTTTGCTTTTCTGAGAACAAACATGAATTTCTCGGGAGACACTGCATTCAGCCCACTGAGCCCACACTTTTTATTTATATTTATAGGAACCAGAAACTCTTTGTGATCAAATAGATTCCTAGTGGAGTAGACTTTATTCAATATTTTAATTAACCTTTGAACAGTGAAACGTATCATAAAGGCTAAGCCTCTCATCTCTCCGGAATCACACTCAGTAGGAAAAGCACAGGCGTTGGGCCGTTACCAGTGTTAACTCCTGGGACCAGGCTACCCAAAGGCTCCATTTCTATCCACGCACCAGAGCAGTTCAGAAACAAAACCGATTGGGTTAATATTACCCCAGCTAGCCACAGTTTGCACTGGGGATTGGTTGGCTGGCAGGGAAGGGATTAGTAGGTCACAAATGGATTCACCCGTTAGGTCAGAAGAGGAAGAATGGTCCACTTTAGCAACAGATCAGGCAGTGAGTAATGTAAAGCCGTCAGCACGGGTAGGCGGGGTGCGGTAGGAGGCGGGGGTCTCCGTTTTGGAGAAGTATTGCTGTATTAGGATGAGTCTTTCTGTGTGTAGTTCTGGTGCATAGGGGCCAGTCCAAATTAGCCAACGTGCAGTTCCCTCAGGTTAACATAAAGTTCTGTGCACATAATTTCCAGTTGTGCAATCACCGCCACTCCCCTAGGTGCCGAGCAAGGCGGAGTCACGTGGAAGAGTGCAGTCCTGGTAGATCAACGTTAAGTGCTTCAGTCCCGTCAAAAGGTCAGGTCACAGGGCCCCAGACTGTAGCCCTGAGAGATCAGGTTATCCAGCTGTGGTTCCTGCATGCCACCCAGCTGACAGGCTGCTGCAATCTTCATCTAACTCATCTTGTTGATGAATCAAAGGACCAAATTTTGTTTGTTTGTTTTGCTTTTCAAGGTAGGGTCTCACTCTGGTCCAGGCTGACCTGGAATTCACTCTGTAGTCTCAGGGTGGCCTTGAACTCATGGTGATCCCCCTACCTCTGCCTCCCAAGTGCTGGGATTAAAGGCGTGAGCCACCACGCCCGGTTACCAGACTGTTTTTTGCTAGTTTTCCTGGGGAAGAGGAGTTTGGTAGGATTTATATGGACTAAGAGCAAACAGCTATTGAATAGGCAGTCAGCTAGGGACTGGTTGGAAGGAATAACAGGGACTAGACCTCCAGTGTGATCCACGCTCATCCAAGGCGTCTGTAAGAGGCAGCTGTGGCAGCTTTATGTTTCATTCTCAGCTTTTCTGGGGCTTAGCACCGGGGGGCTGGCTGGCCCTGATTCAGGGGTCCACCTCTGCCCTTCAGTCAGCCATGATCTGAGCCTGGTGATGAGGCTCATTCGAATGGGATGACGGATACATGTAAATGGACCTGAGCCGTGTGTGAGAGACCCTTCCCCAGAGAGAAGCTTTTCTTTTTGGGAGGGAGATTTCCCCCAGTTTCTTCTCTTCCTTCACAGATTGGCAGGGAAGCAAGGGGAACTTCTTTTGACTTTCCCTCTTATTTCAACATTCCCGGAGATAAAGCTTGCAATTTACCCTCCTGTGAGTCTGCATTTTTCAAATTCTTTGCTAATGTGGACAAGAACCGGAGACCTGCAGGCTGCTGGTGCAGGGGTTCTGTCCCGCTCAGCGCGCTATCTTGCATGACAATAATCGGTGCACATTTTCCACTCTTCCCATGTAATGACGAGCAAATGCTCACCGCCTGCTGTTGCAAGGATGCTAGTCAAGAACACTACACAGATCCTCTACTGAAAACAGGCCTCATTTAAGGAATGTTAGATAGCAGATCCCTAGATAGTATATAGATAGAGAATATATGAAAACTGGGCAGTGTTGAGTGGCTGCTTTTCCTGTAGCTTGGTGGTCTTCCATAAATTGCCATGCTTTTCTGTTTTGCTTCCTCATGGGTAGTGTTGGGGTGACACAAGGGGTCATAAATAAGTCCTTTTTGCTATATTCTTAATTCTCACTAGGATTTCCTGCTTGACATCTTGAGACAACTTCTAAAGTAGTCATACTTTCCGCTTCCTGCTTTCACAGGGACACAGGCTTTGAAGGACTAGAACGTTCTCCATTTCACTGTCTTTTCTGGGCATCGACAGTGGACTGAACATGAGTTAAGGTTGCAGCCCTGGACCCTTTTACACCTCTCTCCAGGTTGCCCATGGTCATCACAAGACTTCTTTTCAAAGTTCTGACTTGTGTCTCCAACTCAAACCAGTCTTCAGTAGCTTTGACGCCACTGCGCCTGTGCCTTCCAGACGGGTACTCTCTAGGGATAGGACTGCTTGTACTGTGTGAGCTCTGAGTCGAATCAAATAGCAACAACACCCTGGGAAGAAAAATTTTCCGAGCTGCTGTTATAGACCACACACTGCCCGTGCTTTTGGGATGGAGATTTAAATATAACTCGCTCAATAAGTTCTTACCCCAGACTGCAAGACTGCTGGTTTTCATGAGCTACCTCACTGCTAAGCTAGCCATGGAGGAGGGTGATTGGAAGAGTCCCACATTTAAACACTACAGACCTTATTGTCTTATGACAATTCAGTAATTGTTCTTCATTGGTTTTCATTTTGGTCAATAGATTTTTTTTCAAAGATACATAATGGCTGATTTCAGTTGTTTTGTGATTTTTAAAAATCGTGGAAGAACAGTTCACAAAGGTCCTCACATTGTCATTCCAGCCACCTCTTCTCCAGTCTAAGCATTCAAGTTGTCTACAAAATTCAGCACGCTAAGAATTTGTTGACAATGATGTATTCAGCAAGCAGCAGAGCTTTGCCCATAGAAAAGTACAAAAGCAAAGAGAGATTTAGATCGGAAAGTATATCAGCATACAGATATGTAGACAAAGAGATACAAATGAGGAGCTGGAGAGGCGGCTTAGAGGTTAAGGCACTTGCCTGCAAAGCCAAAGGACCCAGGTTCGATTCCTCAAGACCCACGTCAGCCAGATGCACAAGGTGGCACATACATCTGGAGTTCATTTGTAGTGGCTGGAGGCCCTGGCGCGCCCCTTCTCTCCCCTGCCTCCTCCATCTCTCTGACTCTTTCAAATAAATAAATAAAAATTTAAAAAGATATGAATGATATATGATATATGGGCATATAAATATCCATTCTTATACAGAAATAATTTCTATAGGAATATTAAAAAAACTAAGTAATTTCTGTGCCTAATAGAAAAAGAAAATACATTTGTTTTCAATTTTATGCTTTTCTGTTGCTTGACTTTTTATTGAGTATGGATTATGCCAGTATGGATAGATAAATTGACAGAGAGGATGAGGTTATCCTTAAGACTTCTAGGCCTTTTATTTTTATGGTTGTTCCCTGTGCAAATTCTTTTTTCACTTATGTTCTTCTAATATATGGATTTTAGAATTTAATATAAAAAGATAAACTGGAAGAAAATCTGACTACTTCACTAAAGGTAGTATGAGCAATTGTTCTCATTTACAACTCAATGGTTTTTATCAATGTTCTTTGTTGTAGTCTTTGTTTTCATGATAGTTGCTTCTCTCTTTTGTTGTCAAAGTGATAAAAATCAAAAAGTTATTTCTTAGGAATAAAAGCAAGAGCATAAAGGTTTTTCTTTGGCTATTTAATCAAAACATGGAATTTCACAATTGAGAACACATGTCACCTGTATTTAAGGTATTTCATTTAAGACATGTTAATAGAGCAAAGTATCCAACTAAGCTTGTCTTCATCATGAGGCCTTTGAGGAGTTTTAATAATCAAACATGAGATGAGGTTGTATTTCCTGGTACCAGTGAAACATGGCTGGGAAAGATGGAGATTCCTTCCCTTAGATCTTAACCTCAGGCGTCTTTCACTCAAGAAGTCAAGCTCTATCCCGGGCGGGGTGGCACACACCTTTAATCCCAGCTCTTGGGAGGCAGAAGTAGGAGGATGGCCATGAGTTCGAGGCCACCCTGAGAGGACATAGTGAATTCCAGGTCAGCCTGGGCTAGAGTGAGATCCTACCTCAAAAAAAACAAAAGAAGTCATGCTCTACTGTGTGAGCTCTGAAAGTATGCTCCCAGGAATCTCCAAAAACTATCTTAGGACCAATGAGTTCAAAATTATTTAAAAGAAAAAACAACTATTAGGTGATATTTGCTGTCTTGCTCTCATAACCTTTATAGCCAGATTTCCCAGAGACTGTATGTCCCTAGAGAGTAAGACAATTTGGAAAGGGCAGCCCACGTGAGAATCCAAATATTTATTTGATTAATTTCCTGCATATTCTCTAAACTTTATTACTTTGTCTCATTTCAACATTTTCAGAGTTTAATCGCCATTTTATCCCACTATCCATTTCAAATTTATTTTCTATATTACTTTAAAAATAATTCAGGCTTATTTATTTTACATAAGACAGTTTTCCAATCCCATTCACTCTTGCAGGCAGACCAGGGCATGAATGAACACGTTGCTGTCCCTAGTCAGAACTGATGGAAGGATGACAGATAGCCACCAAACTTCTCTTTCAGTTTTATTTCCTTCATGGATGGATGTTACCTGTAGCTCTTAATTTTCAACACAAAACTATGTTCAGAAGAAATGCAGCCTTTGATAGTCTATACATTGGGTTTCACATTTGAAGCAGGTTAGCCTTTTATTATCTGAGCAATCAGGCAGTGGGGGAAAACAGACATTTTTCCAAATATAGCAGCAGTATTTTTTTATGTTTTTATTTTTGTATTTTTCTTATTTATTTATTTATTTTTGCAAGAAGACAGAGAGAAGGGGAGAGTGGATGCACCAGGGCCTCTTAGAACTGGAAATGAAGTTCAGAAGCACAAATAAGTTTGTGCATGTGACTTTATGTGGGTAATAGGGAATCAAAGCCAGGCCATCGCATTTTACAAACAAGGACATTTAGTCGCCGAGTCATCTCTTCAGCCCCAGTGCTTTTTATCATTAGAATGGAATCAAGAAATATCATTACTCCTATCGTCATTGCCTGTGAGAACAGGCTCTCTTTGTGTCAGGTGTCATGGTAGGAAATCAGGGCTTCCCTGGGGAAGTACTGAAAACACGTGAGAGGTGCTGACCGTGACATTCACAAGCTGAACTGTCATGATGTGACTGAGTCATCAAGCCAAAACACAAAAAAGGGAAGGACCTTTCATCGGAGAGGCATTTAGAATCAATTCTAAAATGTTTAAGCTGATTCTCATCCCACCTTCCATCCCTCAATCCCTCTCTCCCCAATTTCCTATTTCCCCCAGGATTCTCCCCCTTCTGTTTACATCTCTTTAACTCATTCTTGGTTATTATTCTATCTTTGATAGGTTTTACCCACATTTGCCTCTATGTGTGAATCCTAGCTTATCACATCATAAGATCTTTCTATTAGAACATGAAAAAATTAAACTGTCAGCAGAATGCACTTATGATTTTTCAAATTAATTAAAGCAGTGAGGTAAACATCCACATAAATAAACTATAAGATAGGCATCCAATAAAACTGGAAGGTCTATAAACTATAGGCCCTTTTTGTAGTAACTGCCACTGATCACATATATGTAGTTCCATGACTGATTCTTGTTTGGAGAAATTTTCAAGCCACCAAAGGAAATCACACTATCATGAGGCGTCTTTCTTTGGTTTCCTCTCCACATGGTGTTGCCTCACTTGGACACTGTGTCAGCCTTTGTCTAATGAAGGCTTTGTATGGTTCCCTAAAGAATTAGCTCTGCTCTCCAAAGATGAAAATTAATATGTGCTTTGTAAGTGTTATGAACTCTGAAGATTTTAGCTCCAAAAATAACTTGCAACCTATTCAGGTTAATAAGTTTATCTAGGTGATTACTTTCAAAGGGAAAATTGGAGCTGGGGAGATGGATCAGTGGTTAAAGGTACTTGCATGCAAAGCCTGTTGGTCTGGGTTTTATTCCCTAATAACCATGCCTGATGCACAAAGTGGCACATGCCTCTGGAGTTCATTTGCAGTGGTAAGAGGACCTGGAATGTCCATTCTCTCTCTCTCTCTCTCTTCTTGCAAGTAAATAAATTAAAGCTATTTTCTAAAAAAAATAAAATAAATGGAGAATTTATATGGAAACATCATTTTAAATGTACTCATTTCTTGTAAACAAATTAGCCACACTAAAGGAAGAATTACTAAGAAAATAAGTGAAAATTCATTTACTTCCTTGTTATTACTTAGTTTTTATTCTTTTTGCAGACACAGGCTAATACCCATGGTTTGTACCAGCCCCTCCCACAGTCCATTACATTAACCACTTATAAACACGATCAAATCCAGAATCAAGTAAAAGACAAGCCCTTGGGGCCAGTCTGTGAGGGAGGGCTTATACAGGAAGGATTCACAGAAGGAGGGAGACTTGATCACGGAGTGAGCAGCCTTTCCAGAGATGGACTACAGGTAAAGAGACTCTACCTCAACAGGCAGATGTTTTTCCTGGCTGTCCCTGTTACTCACTCATGTGTGCCCGTCTACTCTGTTGCCACACTTTTCCCCAAACATCGGAACACAGCTTTGTCAGCCTCCCCACACAGATTGAAGCCTGGCAGCTCTTCAGGTATCTTCCAGGTCTCCAGCTCAAAACTGAGAATGATCAGGCCTCCAGCCACATAGACTGAGCAGCTCCCTGGTTCTCTGACTCTTTAGCTTGCCAACAGCCATTGTTGGACTTCCCAGACTGTTTCCTGTAAGTTAATCTGATAAGCCCCCTTTATAATATATAGCCATTCTTGATAATAAATATTCATTTTATCACCTCTATTCCTCTAGAGAACCCTGGCTGATACACCAATATTTATTATGCCCTATTCTGTTTCAGGTACAATTCCAAGAAGCTCTTATCTACTCATTGTTCCCAATCTGCACCATCTGATTATGTTAGAATATGCTGTATTTCTAAAATGTATAGTGCAACAGACTTTTTCATTTATTTATCATTATCAGAATATATTTTCTAGTATGCTAGAATGTAAAAGTGAATTCCTGTCCAAAGAATCTCTAGTTAAGTAAGAAAAATAAAGCATATCTATAAATGTCTATGGCAAAGGGTTAAAAAAAAATAACTACCAAGATTTGATAGAAAAGACAGGCGGATAGTGAATAAAATTAACATTACCATTTCTGACAGGGAACACCAACAGAAAATCCAGCACCCTGTCAGAAGGGGTCATTTAACAGTTTTCCTTGAGGAAAATTAATATTTAAGCAATGCTTAGGTTTTCCAAACATTCACACCCTCTAGTCTGAGGTTTATTTTAACAAAACAAGTGATATCAACATCATATATCTGGTTCTAAATAAGAGCATGACAGGCACAAATGTGTCTTCTAAAATTGCTATTTAATAGTAGGTTCCTTTTTCTTCAACAGTGAACTAAAATTTATGTGTGAAATTCAATTTGATTGAATTTTCTGGTATCTTGATCATTTATATAGATGATAGTTTCACCTCTACCCAAACTTACTCTGCTTTATCAAAATGCCTGATGGTATTTACCCATATCATAAATATATGCTTAATTTGGCAACCTTTGACCTACATAAAGAAGTTATTAGCCGGGCAAGGCGGCGCATGTGTTTAATCCCAGCACTAGGGAGGCAGAGGTAGGAGGATCACTGTGAGTTCGAGGCCACCCTGAGACTCCATAGTGGATTCCAGGTCAGCTTGGGCTAGAGTGAGCCCCTACCTCAAAAAAACGAAAGAAGTTATTTAAATTCCATTTTAACATTGGTAAAGTTTATGTCATAATTTGAGGGAAAATAAAACAGAATAGCAAATAATATTGAGAGCAAGTATGAGAAAAAAAAGATTATGTCAGTGTGGCTCCAAAAAGCCTTTCTAGTCAATAAACTATAACAAATTATCATCACAGAATGATGCCATTCATTTCCTTTCATATACAGAAAGAAACAAACATGCACCGATATTGTGTGAGACATAGAATGAGAACAGGGAAGAATGAGAACAAATTCAAATATGAAGGAAAAGTAAATTTTGTTATAACTGTCAGACATGTTTCCATTATGATTACAGAAATCCATGCAAATGAGCTAGGGTTCATACAAAGCATGCATTGTTGCAGCTAACAAGATTTTTTAAGCTATAGCTGAGCCACAGGGTAACTAGGTCCAAGGTCTTGCCTGTCCTGAGCCTTCCCTTCTTACCCTGGTCTCTGTGACTTCATCCACTGGTTTGTTTCTTCCCATGGCTTAGAAACAGAAACACTAAAGATCTTATTAATCCTGTTAACGCTTATTTACAAAGAACTAAGATGCTCGTAGTGTTAAACGCCAAAAATCTTCAGGAAGCTCTGCACTGTGTCCAAATTAGATAAGCCGTCCATATCTGAGCCAGTGACAGAAGTCAGAGATGTCTCCTAAAGGGTACACTGTGGGCCAGGTAGCACATTCTGGATCAAACACTGTAGCTATGGTAACCACTTCCAAAACCAGATGATTGGAATAACAGTACTAATATATCCAAGAATGAAGAAGGGATCTGAGCAGAAAATTACAGATGCCCAATACTCTGTCATGTAAAGTTAATTGAATTGCTACATGACAGAAAATTCGTTTAACTTTCAGATAGAATATCTTAAGTTGTGTTGCAGTCCAGTTCGCATTGCTGTTAGAAATCACCCAACCAAGAGTAGCTTCTGGGAAAAAGAGGTTTATTTTAGCTTACAGGCTCGAGGGGAAGCTCCACGATGGCAGGGGAAAACGATGGCATGAGCAGAGGGTGGACATCACCCCCTGGCCAACATAAGATGGACCACAGCAACAGGAGGGTGTGCCAAACACTGGCAAGGGGAAACTGGCTATAAAGCCCATAAGCCCGCCCCCAACAATACACTCCCTCCAGGAGGCATTAATTCCCAAATCTCCATCAGCTGGGAACCTAGCATTCAGAACACCTAAGTTTATGGGGGACACCTGAATCAAACCACCACATTCCGCCTCTGGCCCCCATAAACTGATATCCATACATGATGTAAAATACAATGTATCCAGTCTGACTTTAAAGTCCCCATAGTTTTTATCAATCCCAATGATGTTCATATATCCCCATAGTTCAAGATCTTTTAACTGAGCCATAATACCAAAATATAACCTCAAAAAACCCAGAATGGCACAGAATATTCACACTGCAATAGATGGCATTGGGCATAGCAAAGAAACATTCAACCAATACAAGATTTAAAACAACCAGGGCAAACATCAAACTCTGTAGCTTCAAGTCCAGCAAGTCTAGCCAGTGACAAATCTTCAAGTCTGATAATTCTAACCAGCAACAAGTCTCTGGCATTCCAATTCCGCCCCTCCAGCTAGGCTACTCACAGTCCTGGGAAACTTCATCGGGGCCGGCAGCTCCTCGGCAGCCATCCCATGGTGGCATCTCCACTGGGTCTCCACTGCAAGCCACGGTTCATCTTCATGGCCCCATGGGGTCTCTATGCAGGCAACCAGCAAACCTGCTTCACACTGCCCATGGCCATTTCCAAAACACAAGACCGTGTTGCAAACTCAATGACCCTCTTTCCAGCATTTCTTATACTCCACAATACCAGGTAGGGTGCCAATTTGTTAATCCAGGGGGGATTAAAGCAGACTTTGAAGAACAGGACACTCCTTGAGCACTCAGACCCCTTCAAAAGAGTTGACATTCTTCTTGTTGCCCCAGCGCAGGTCAGCTAGCCCAGTCTCAAAGGTTGTAATCTCTCAGTTGCAGCTGAACGGGCAATAGTTCACCCAAAGATTTTTCTTTCTGTGCCATATCCCTCTGCACACACCAGTTCATTTCTACGCAAAGCAACCCTGCACAACTTCTCAGGACATGGGCATAAGAGCAAGCTTCTCACACAAACTGCTAGCCCAGTCCAGGCACAGCTCTTTCTCACCCTCATAAGCCAAACCTCACAGTCCATAGTTCTTACTGCCTTCAGGTCTTTCAGCTCTGACCAGGATAGACCATCAAGCTGTACTTACAGCACTGCAAGGCATCTCTTAGGCCAAGGTTTCAACTCCTTCCACATTCCTCTTGAAAATCAGCTTCAAAAGGCCGAAGCCGCACAGTCAGGTGTCTAGCAGCAACCCCACTCCTCGGTACCACTTTACTGTTGCAGTCCGGTTCGCATTGCTGGTAGAAATCACCCAACCAAGAGCAGCTTCTGGGAAAAAGAGGTTTATTTTAGCTTACAGGCTCGAGGGGAAGCTCCACGATGGCAGGGGAAAACGATGGCATGAGCAGAGGGTGGACATCACCCCCTGGCCAACATAAGATGGACCACAGCAACAGGAGGGTGTGCCAAACACTGGCAAGGGGAAACTGGCTATAAAGCCCATAAGCCCGCCCCCAACAATACACTCCCTCCAGGAGGCATTAATTCCCAAATCTCCATCAGCTGGGAACCTAGCATTCAGAACACCTAAGTTTATGGGGGACACCTGAATCAAACCACCACAAGTTGCCAATTTGTTTACCGGCATAAAATCTGCCTAGAGCACCGTGATGTTTCCAATATTTCAAGAATGAGAATAAGGTAAGTCATGCCCAGGCTGTGCAGGTATATTAGAAGTGTGCCATTACAAGAGCCTCCTGAGCCCTGAATTGTCTGTATTCAATGAAATAATTGCCATTTTCTCAGGACACCCAGTTTGACAGCTCACAAAGCCACACCACACAGTGTTGAGGACACTGACCATGAGAACGCCACACAAAAACCGCCATCAACAAGTTGGGCCTCGGCTGGTCACCACAGAGAGACTAACAAAAGCAAAGCTTTTCATGGGATGATAAAGAATAAAGTGCTCATAAATTAAGAAGAGCCAAGTTGTGGTATCTGAAATGGCACGATAATTTTTCCCGAATTATGTTCCAGAAAATAAATAATACTTAAAAGGAAACGTAGTATCGCCTGCCGAGTTTGAAATTGCTGCCTCCAGCAGTATTACTTCCTGTTGATACCAATTTGCTTCCAAGTCCAGATGTTTAGCTGGCAGGTCCACTCCAGCTGAGCACCCACGCTGCTTGCTTCTGACCATGTCTCTGCACACATTATCTGATTTGGGTCGAGGCCTTGTTCTATAGGGCAGAGCTGCATCTCACTTGCATTGCAGCAAAGAGCCTGGCATATCTGAGCAGAAGTCCAACATGGCAGCCCCAGTTCCCAACCAACTGCTGCTCGCTCTGCTTTCATACTGGTCACCTGAGACACCCGGCTGACTACTTAAATCAGGAACAAGGCCTCCGCCTTCTGGGGCTTTTTGAACTATTATTTGTATATTTATTTATACCTCCTCTAACTGCTTAATTGCTATAAATAAAGTGCATTTTCAACTATGGTGACTTTCAAGAACAAATATTTCTATTGTGTAGCAAAGACAACGAAAATAACCTGATACAGGATGTACCATGGATTCAGCAGAAAGTGCCATCGAATGATCTCATTCGCATTGTTTTATTTCATGTCATCTTTCCAACTTTTTGAAGTAATATTCCTTTTTTTAAGTTCTCAATGCTTTTTAAAATTTTTATTTATTTATTTTAAGTTTTTAATTAAATATTATTATTAATATTATTAAATTTTTATGTTTTATTGACAACCTTCATAACTACAAACAATATCCCATGATAATTCCCTCCCTTCCCCCACTTTCCCCTTTAATACTCCATTCTCCATCATATCCTCTCCCCCTCCCAATCAGTCTCTTTTATTTTGATGTCACCATCTTTTCCTCCTATTATGATGGTCTTGTGTAGGTAGTGTCAAGCACTGTGAGGTCATGGATATCCAGGCCATTTTGTGTCTGGAGGAGTATTCTTTTCTCCAAAAAAGGGAATTGAATCTGGAAAGGCAAAATACCCGAAGTCATTCACTGAGGATGTACACCTAGGTCAGCTTGGCCCCAGGAGTTATTTTCAATCACCCATGTACTGATGCAGAAATAGAAGGTATGACTGAGTTTGGGCTCTTGAGATATTTTTTTACAATTGAATTTTATTCAGAAGTATGGAAAAATAAAATTATGAAATTTTTAGGAATGTGGGTGGACCTGAAAAAGAGAATCATATTAATTGAAGTGACCCAAACTCAGAAAAGATGTTCTCTCTGATATGTCAGACTTGGCTTGTAGTATGTTTGAACACATGTCTAGAGGATACACACTGGGGTAAAATCTGTACAGGTAAAATCATAAAATCATAACCAAAAGTGAGCACATAGAGATGAGGTAGAAGAGGGATGAGGGAAGGGCAAAAGACACACGTGACATTTAAACTGAAGTGGGGAGGATGCTGGGAAGGGTAAAGGGGAGGTGGGAGAAAAGAAGTGAGTTGGGGAGGGGAGGGGGCAAAACCCAACAAAAACAAATTTTATAGTAGCCATTTTTTATCTGATAAAAAATAAAATATTTCAGGGGTTATTGAAATTCAGATGAATTATACAGCTTATGGTATGTTACTAATTATTAATACACAGCATAACTTGATAGCATTTGAAAAAGCTTGCATTCTGTGAGTTTAGCTTTGTATGACCTATATTCAATTACTTAAAATACTTAGAAAGATATACTAACTGAAATATGAAAGTAAGCAATCCTGGTGAGAGATCATAAAATTAGTATGATGAGAAGATTTCAAGGGAGTAAGCTTTTTTGATCAAAGTTCTGGATCTGATTTATTCATTATTAATATTTTAAGCAAACAGGAGCATAGGAAGTAGTAGAATGGACTGCATATGTTAATCAAATACATCTCACAATTCCTATTTGGCTCCATCTTCTTTTTCCCCCATGATTCAATGTGGTTGAAGCAATTTAGAGCTGTTTAGTGGTAGAGCATTTGCCTGGCATGTGTAGGGTCCTAGCCCCCCACCCCCATGAGACTGAAACAATTTTAAACAGTTTCTTTTAGACAATAGTAACTGGTGACGCCTAAATAGTTCAGTTTGTACTTCCAAAGATAGAACATTTTCTTCTGTAACCCCAATGCCATCATCAGCTCTTAATAGATTGCCTTAAGTGAGTAAACCGCTTCCCCCTTTTTCTTTGATTTAGAAAACTTTATGCTCTGCCTATTATTTGATTATGTTGACTCAGATTGTTTTTGTTCAGAGCCCTGAGCTTGACACGAGTGTCCTCTAGCTATTAAGAATTAATTACTCACATCTTTCTACAGCTTTGTTTCACAGTAGTGCTCATTTGTCACACGGTATCAATGTTCTCTAATGCAGGCAATGAAACTCTGTTTCCACACCACTTCTCATTCTAGTAATGCAGCATTTGGTGTGAAAATGCCGTATTACTCTAATCGGTTTCTGGGAATAACGTGGGAAGCAGCGGTAGTGGTTCATGTTTTCTGGATCTGTGCAGGACCACGGGTACACAAGGAAAAATACCATTTCTACTCTAAAGTATTAATCCTCTCACATAATTAAAAGACATAATTTCTTGATGACAAGTGTGACCAATTACCTCCTGTCCCACCATCTGGTTATCCAAAAGTCATCCACCATCTGGATTCATGAAGTTATTTTCTAACCTGAATGTGAAGAAGAGAAAATTTTCTCATTACAACATAAAAATGTGGCCTAAAAGTTTCAAACTGGTGGTGTTATTTTTTTTTCCCCCAATGGTCTGCTTTAAATTTCAATCATCCTTGGAAATTGCATAAATAGATGTCTATGTTCTGGATTACATAGGATCTTTTATCATTAATAGATATATTTTGTTGTTAACTCTACCACCATTACCTGTTGTATACGTTAGTTTAAATTTGAGCCCTTTTCCTTCTTCTAGTTGTGTGTTACAAACTGCATTTACTCCTTGATGTTTCTACTGAGTATAATAGGGTCACAACTGAATTCAAAGTGTATGAGCAATCCCTTTGCCTCATGTCAAATTTATCATCATATAAAAAAAAAAAAACTCCACAAAAACCACCATCACAAGACTGCATGGCAGTTTGCTAAGATATAAACATACACGTTATCCTCACAGTTTTTCCTTGCTGATGCATATCAAAGCAAGAAAGCCAAGGTTTTATTTAAATTATGGCAATACCTGTGAGGTGAAGTCCCACCACTTTACTCCCCTTCCACTCCAATGTCTGGCATCAAATGAGACCTTGAATCATTTACTAACCTAAAATGTTGGCAGAACTCTCAGTGATGACAGATACTTTCTCTCCAGTCACCTGGGTAAACTCAAAGCAGAGCACAGGCTTAATGGAACGTGGTAATTCTACCACTTGATTACCATGAAGCAAAGTTTGTATCAACCAGATAAGATGAAGTCCGCTTCTCAGTTAACTTCACTCTTGGTCCCTGAAGTCATTCAAACAAATAAAGCCAGTTTCATACATACATAGTATTGAATACATAATTAATAAATTTCTAATGGTTTTCCAATAAAAGCAATCAAGTTATAAAAAAGGCAGTATAAAAATATCTTCGCCACAATTCCAGCAAAATATTTTTAAGTAATCAATTCTAAAGCCTTCAAATAAAAATGAATATAAAAATATTCAAATTCATAGAAAACAGAATATACACAAAATTACATTTTAAATACACTTACCTCAAATAATAGTAATAATCTACTTCTATTTTTAATTTCTTATTTTATTTTATTTTTTTTTCTTTTCACAATTTTTATTAACATTTTCCATGATTATAAAAAATATCCCATGGTAATACCCTCCCTACCCCCATCTGCACCTTCCCCTTTGAAATTCCATTTAAGCATCCATCTAAACACATTGCAGCTTTATGTATAATAGTGAAGAAACTGAAAATGTAAATACATCATCGTAATCATAAACCATATTCATTATGTGGTTAAATATGTTGTGGTAGGTCTACAACAGAGAATGAAAATATTTTTATATTGTTATTTATTTAATGAAACAGAGAGAGAATTTGTGCACCAGGACCTCTAGCCACTGTAAACAACTTCAAGATGCATGTGCCACTTTGTGCTTCTGGCTTCACATAGGTAGTAGAAAACTGAACCTGGGCCAGCAGGGTTCTCAAGCCAGTGTCTTTAAACAGTGAGCCATCTCTCCACCCGAGAAAGTATTTTTGAAAAGCATATATTAGTTCTATAATATCTCCAATGTATTATCATTGTCCTAAAATAATGACAGAATAACATGCACCATATGATACTTTCTGTAAAATCAGAAATATTATGCATAAATTTGTGAATACATGCAGTTTGGTAAGCAAAATTAAAGAAACACAGAACAAATGGCTTTTTGAATATTTTTATTTTATTTTTATTTTATTTTTATTTATTTACTTGAGAGGGAGAGATATAAATAGGCAGGAGAGAGCCAGAAAAAGAGAGAGAGAGAATAGACACACCAGGGCCTCCAGCCACTGCAAATGACTCTAGATGCATGCGCCCCCTTGTGCATCTGGTTTATGTGGGTTCTGAGGAGTCAAGCCTGGGTCCTTTAGCTTTACAGGCAAGTGCCTTAACCGCTAAGCCATTTCTCTAGTACTGAAATGAATATTTTAAAAATATTTTTATTGATTTATTTTCAAGCAGAGAGAGATAGAGAGAAGAGAGACAGAGATAATGGGTGCTCCAGGGCCTCTAACAGCTGCAAATGAACTCCATGTGCATGTACTGTTTTGTGCCTCTGGCTTTATGTGGGTACTGGGGAGTTGAACCCATGTTGTTAGGCTTTGACCACAGATGGCTTAACCACTGAGCAACCTTTCCAGCCTCTATTATTTATTTATTTTTGAGTCTAGTTCTCATGGGTCCCAGGTTGGCACCCAACTCTGTGCAGCCAGCTGTGGTCTGCATAAGATCTGTCTCAAACAAAAAAAGGAAAAAAAAGAAAGTAGGAGTACTTTTAGTTCTCTATGTTTTAAATTCTATTTATTTGCAAGCAGAGAGATGATGATAATGATAGATAGATAGATAGATAGATAGATAGATAGATAGATAGATAGATAATAGATGGATGGAGAGAGGGAAGGAGGGATTAAGCAAGGGAAGGTGGGCGGGAAGGAGGGGGAGAGAACAGGCACACCAAGGCCTCTAGCCTCTGCAAATGGATTCCAGATACACAGACCACTTTGTGGTTGCATGTGGGTACTGGGGAATCAAATCTGAATCATTTGGCTTTGTAGGCAAGCACTTTAACTGCTGAGCCATCTTTCCAGCCCCCAAATGTGTTTTATTTGCATTTTTTCTTTTTGGTTTATTGAATTAGGGTCTCACTCTAGTCCAAGCTGACCTAGAACTCACTATGTAGTCTCAGGGTGGCCTTGTACTCATGGTGATCCACCTACCTCTGCCTCCTGAGTGCTGGGATTAAAGGCATGTGCCACCATACCTGGCCTCAATATTTTTTTATTAAAAACTTCCATGATTATATAAAAAAAAATCCATGGTAATACCCTCCCTCCCTCCACTTTCCCCTTTGGAACTCTAATCTCCATCATACACCCTCCCCATCTCAATCAGTCTCTCTTTTATTTTCATGTCATGATCTTTTCCACCTATTATGATGGTCTTGTGTAGGTAGTGTCAGGCACTGTGAGGCCACTGTGATATCCAGGCTATTTTGTGTCTGGGGGAAGCACATTGTAAGGAGTCCTATCCTTCCTTTGGCTCTTACATTCTTTCTGCCACCCCTTCTGCAATAGACCCTGAGCCTTGGAAGGTATGACAGCATTCTGGTCACTTATTTCCAGCACAATGATGCCTTCTGAGTCATCCCAAGGTCACTGCCATCTGAATGAAAAGAGAAGATTCTGTATTAAAAGTGAGAATAGCATTAATATAAGGGTATGAACATTAAGAGAAGTGCTAACTGGGCAGTTTAACAAGCATAGTATATACATTTAGCCAGACAGCAGCAGATGTTACACTCCTAGGGTTCATGACTACCTCTGTTTTAAGTTTTCAGTATCAGGGACATATTCCTTCCCATGGAGTGGGCCTCCAGTCCAATTAGAGAGAAGTTGGTTTCCACCATGACTGACGTGCTACTATTGCACCCACTGGCTCTTTTGGCCTGGCTGGCAAAATATAAGGCTTTCAGTGCCCAATGTTGACTATATTCACTGGTGATTTCTCTTTCTCCCATTGAACTGCATGCAGAATGGCTTCTTCTAGCTTTCTGTCAGCTGGTCTACATGGAGGAGGTTATCAGCTCAGTTCCAGCAGGATTTCTCAGTGGCCTTGCTGGGCTCCTGTAGGTGAGGACGAAACAAACTGCAGGGTTACATAACGCACAGAAAATAAGATGAACCCTACAGTAGTCTTATTGGAATAACCACGTGAGTGTCACAGGTATTAACAGAACATACTTCTTTTAATGTTTCAAGAGCCCCAAACTACCATGACATTTCCCTGTACATCGAGTAATTTTTATCAAAGCCTTTACAATATTCTCCACTGAAAACTACCCAGGCACTAGTATCTCTGATTCATAATTTGACAAAACTTTCACAGAGACAGGTCTCCTTCCACGAATCTAAAAGCCAGCATGGGTGCTGAAGCCAGTCTTTCCACTGTAACCCTTTACATTGCATCGCAGTATGATTTCGGATGAGGGCATTGTGAACCCACACTTGGTAATGTTCTCAGCATGTTATTGGAGGGGATTCTTTTCCTTTGATGTGTCGCCTTCAATTCTTCTCAAAATAGTACAAATAAGAGGTGTATTTGGCTAGTTGAAAAGAATAAGGGATTCAATAATAAGGGAGAGGGACCTAGCAAAGTGCTGGGAGGAGATTATGATCACAGTATAATTCAGTATGTGTAGGGAGATGGTCAATAAGAAGCTTAAAAGAATGCATATTTTATCCATTATCATTTTGTCTATAGCATTTCACTAAAGTACAGATAATAAGAGGATTTTAAAAACCTATGTAACCTATTAATTATTCACACTACAATAGAAGCCATTTCCCTTAGTTGCAGGTTTGTGGTTACAAGGATTCAAGGCTACAGTACATTTTGAAATATAGTCTTCATATTTATTCTATAATTAAAACATATGTTTCAATGATTGCTGGTATTGTAGAACATCGGGATATTGTAATTGTTAGTAAAATACCAAGGCTGATCCTTCAGTGTGGAACACAGGAATCCCTCCAGCGAACTGAGTTTTATTCTATGCAGCGACTAGGTGAGCCAGACTCTTCATTACGCCCAGGTATTTTCAGCTGGATTTTGTTCTACATATTCCAGCAGGAGCTTCAACGTTACCATTTTAAAATTGTTGAAATCCTTTGTAATAGTCATTCCATCAGGTTTCCCTATATGCTGTTTTGAGGTGGGTGTGGTGGTACACACCTTTAATCCCCACACTGGGAGGCTGAGGTAGAGTATTGCAGTGTGTTCAAAGTTAGCCTAGGGCTGCAGAGTGAGTTCCAGGTTAAAGTGAGTTAAGGTGAGACCCTACCTCAAACAATAAAAAAAAATGATAAATAAAATAATTTGGCGTATGCAAACAGTGAGAATGAAGAATGTGTGTGTGTGTGTGCATGTGTGTGTGCGTGTGTGTGTGTGTGTGTGTGTGTGTGTGTGTGTGTGTGTGTGTGTGGTTCATAAGCTAGAGGACTATACTTGCCAATTTCTCCTTGTGTAACAAGGATTAGCTGGCAGCTAGATACCACCAATGTTATCTAAGTCATTGGGGAAACAATATTTAGTCTGCGTTGCCTGGAACTATACTAATGGCATTTCCCCCACTGTTCCAGGATGCTGATACCATTGAATAAAAGTAAACAGTTCATATTTACTTTGATTATCCTTGGAAATGATCATTTTTAAGCCTTTGGAAACCTCAGTTTCTAAAAGTTTTCTTTGCGACTGACCACTGGGTGCTAATGAAGAATTGACTCTTGAAGTTTCTTCTCCTGTGAAATCCAATATAAATGTCATATTTTTTCAGAAATGTATGATGAGCCAAAGAAATCTCAAATATTAAGGATTTAATCAAAATTGTAACAATCCTAGATTCTCGCCTTCCTTGCCACAGTGACTGAGACACAAGAAATAGGCAGGAGATGATGACCAGCTGGGTCAGTCAGGAAGACCACTAGACTCTTCAGAAGTACAAGTCAGAAGAGAGAGGTAGCATTATGTTATGTAAGCCTAAAGCTGCCAGTGTCTGTGACCCATAATGCGGAGACACTCATTCAGCTCTTTTTCGTTCTGGGTAAGAACGTTCCAAGAACCCTCCTGGTGTAGGAGGACCTCATTCTTCCCAGTGTCCAGGCTACATGGTTACAATGACTAGAAACACAATGTAGAGAAGTGACAAATATGTCACCAGCATGGCTGAGTACAAGATCCCAGTCTTTGCTGAACTCGCAGATTGATTAGCAACTATTCATAGAGGATTAATGAGAGTAATACAGTCACCTGCACGTTCCACAGGACGGAATACAAATTCTCACTGATAGAGAAAGATCTTGCTAGAACAGCACCATCTCTCTCCTTTCCCTAAGTGGACACACCACCACACTGAAGGAAATACCAAGGGCAAGTAGCCCCCACAGCAGAAAAAAAAAAACCTCTGTTCGTTAAAGGTGAGGGAATTCAATGATGCCACACAATATACCTCTCTCACAAGAAAGGCTGTGAAAAATTCAAAAAAAAAAAAAACATGAATGTGTAACATGAAAAAAATCTAGAGATATAAAATGTGTAAAATCACCTACACAAAATTTTAAATGCTAATGTTTTTATCATGGAGTGCAAGCTAAAATATCTTAAATATGAAGATTAAATTGTGAAACACATAAAATATTATCTAAAACTTGTTAATGTTTAGGCAATAAGAAATGAACTTTGATATCAAAAATTCAAGCCATGAGAACTGAGAATGGTACCAAAAGTATGTTTTTCCTTTCCTGAAATTTCAATGTACAGATGACTTGTGTTTAAACTATAACATATACAAACTGAAAATGTACATAGAGAAAAACATCAGACCAAAACCTTCTCCAGCATCAACCAATAACTATAATTGCTAATGATAAAATTAATTTTAAATAATAAAAAACTTATTTTAAATAACTAGAAACATATTCTGAGTTGTAATGAATACTGAGAAATCAGAGTCAAACTTCACTTACAACAGATAGGAACATAGAAGCAGATAACTGGATTCTGAGCCAGAATCTGGCTTTTGCTAATGACGTCTGCAGTTTCTGTGAACCTGCTTGATGGTCAGTGTCCTTTGTCCAGCATATGATGGTGTCACCTTCGCATCAGGCATTTTACATGAAGGATAAAGGGATATCACAAAGGGCTATCTTCCGGAGGGAGTTCAAACCAATAAAACAGCAGCTTGCTCCATCCTCCTGAGGAATTCATAGACAGCTCAAAACCAGAAAAGTTCAGTGCAACAAGAGCGGAGTTCCCCTTCGCAGCATGAATGAAGTCACCAGTTTACCTTTTGCTAAAGCAGGTGAATCCTGACGCATGATTGCAGACCGCCGCACTCCAGGGACTATGAGACTGACGGCACCTGCTGTGCCAGATGTGGCGTGGGTCCTCCGTGATTAATTCGGCATAGTGATCTGGTAAGTGTGTAATTTTCTACTCCGACTAGATAAAAGACATGAGAAAAAGTTGACATTCACATGGGTTGGTTAGAGTTAGATGTTCCCTGTACTTTGCTAAGGGCACTGTTAATGTCTACCACAGTGTAGACTTATGAGGTCTGAACTGGCTGGACCTCCACCATAGGGAACGCCAAGGTGCTCACACCATAGTGAGTCCATTGTTACCATTATCTGAATGTGGTTGATGAGCAAACAGTTGCTCAAACATTGGAGGCTTTGCTGAATCACATATTCCAGAAAGTAAGAGATAAACCAATGGGATGCACACACAAGGGCAGCCTAACATGTCAGTAAAATTGTTAGGCATGCAATATTCAGAGACTGTGAGATCATCCTAAATTGAAGGACCAATATTTCAGTTGACAATCCTGCTATGAAAGAGAAAAATAATCCTGGTAGGGCTTTTTGTATTTTTCCATGTGGGTGACTTGGAAATTTTCCAGCTTAAAGTGATTTCCAGCGATGGAATGACTAAAATCAGACTAAAATTATCCTGTCACCTAAGCAAAATTATCTAAAGTTCCTAAGACACTAGAGTAATATAGCTAAGGATGAACTAGGTAATCTTGAATTTTCCAGTAAAATAATCAAGTATAAGTACAAGTATATGGGGGTCTGAAAAATGGGTCTGCCATGCGCAAGAGAAAAGCGCATTTTGTTTAATTTCTGTGTGTGTGTGTGTGTGTGTGTGTGTGTGTGTGTGTGTGTGTGTGTGTTCATGCAAGTCTAGGCACAGATGTGCCATAGTGTGGATATGGAGGCCAGAGGACACTGTTTGAGGCGGTGTCTCTTGTTCACTGTTGCCTTCACGAGGGCAGCTGGTCCCATGGAACTTTGGGAGGTTCTCCTGTCCCCACCTTCCTTCTTGGCCTAGATGTGCTGGAATCACGGATGCTGAAACTACAACAGCCTGGTTTATGCGGGTTCTGGGAATCTGATCTCAGATGCTCACCCCCGCGCAGCTGGCTTCTCCTCCACCACACAGGAGCCTCTTCATGTGTTCCTGCTTGGGGACATTGCTTACTTCCCTCCCCTGAAAAACTGAACACCACATTTTTTAAAAATATCTTTGTTTATTTGCTAGGTAATAAAGAGAGAGACCTCTTGCCATTGCAAATGAACTCCAGAGACATGCACAAATGTGGGCACCCGGAGCTCTATATGGGCCCAGGGGGATCAAACCCTGGTTGGCAGTCTTTGCAAGTGAGTGCCTTTAACCAGTGAGCAATTTCCAAAGCTCCCCAAATTACTTAAATAGGGACTTTTTTCTTGACTTGCTAAAGGCAAGCACATTGTTTGGTTGTATCTTAGATATACTTCACTAGTCACTAAGTAGAACAAAACTTAGTCAAATTGTAATGGTTATAGGTAGGATTTATTACCTATAATTTTTTTCTTACCATAAAATTCTGGCACAACTTAACAGAACATTATTTAGAGCTCTAGCTACCAAATTTATCATGAAAATCAGCCTCACGCATTATGTGCATGCACCTTCACACACACGCATGCATGAACACACAACACACACACAATACACCCACCCACACCCAATGACCTTACAAATAATAAAAACGACACTAAACTTCCTAATTTCCGAAATTCCTCAAAGGAAGAGTTAGGCTCATGAGCAACATTCCTCGATTGGCAGAGTGCAGAGGAGGAAGCCTGAACTTCAGAGTGTGATAACAACCGCTAATTTCCAAGAATATTATCTTGGATAAATCATCTAACCTGTTGAGGTCCTGTTGTCTTTGGTCATGAAAATGGGGAAATTAAAATACACCTCTCATGCTGTTCTGAAAATGAGATCCAATAATGTGTAAAGCTGCTAGATCCTATGGAGTGACCAGTAAACATGCAGCTATTGAGTAAAACTCCTGATGAAAATTGGGCTGTTTCTCACGTTAAGAAGCATACACTAACAGCGAGGTGTGTTCAGACTAGAAACCCTGGTGTGCCAGGCTCTAGCCCAGTCAGGAATAAACCCTTTCCATTCCCAAATCCCAGGTGAGAATATCAGGTCCGTTCTATCGACAGTGGGGGTGAATTCGCAAATGTATGAAATATGGAATCAGAAGATGGATTTGAGCCCCTTTCTGCCACTTGCTACCACGCTGCATAAGTAGATTCAGTGATTTTTTTTTTTTTTTTTTTTTTTTTTACTTTTTCTGATGGTCAAGATTTTTTCATGGCAAGATGAAGCAAGAATGAAAAAGGCTGAGAGTCTAACAATACTAGGAAAAACGTGTGTGGCTGCATTCAAGTGTTAGAGTATGAACAATGGGAAAATGAAATGACTAAATCTATAGGATCAATACATTTAAATGCCATAATAGAGTAATGAGTGAAAGAGACAAGAAAACTATAGCCAGTTCCCTAGAACACCTCATATGGTTTTCTGAAAGGAACTATACAAACTTGAACTCCCATGACTACTAGATGAATAGGATTATTTTTCCACATTCTCAGAAGCACCATAGTTTTGGAAACATCAGTCATCATGAATTGTGTACAAAGAGAAAATCTTCTAATTTGGAGCTTATCATTTCCTTCCTATGATGCTATCATGTGATAAATACTCCTTAGGCTAATGATGTCATTTGTAAATTTTAGCAATTATGGTTGTAACTTTCATGAAGTAAGAATAATTGATTTTTGTGTGTTATCCAATGCATAATAATTACTGTCATTTTTTTCTTTTTTTGGTGCTTAGATTCATCAAATCTGTCAAACGATCCTTGTGTTTGACAACCTTATCCATGACAAATGACATCTGTGTCGTCTTGGAGATTTCATTTTTCTGAATTAGCCTGAGGTTCTTTTGGACATACATAAATGCCATTTCTATATATTTTTCTACTACCTGTATGTTCATGTTTTCTACTCACTTGATGATAAGATTTATGGTCTTTTTCATCTTGATTTTTAAGAATTTTATGGGGATTAACTTGCTATGATATAAATTTTAAGTTGTGTTTTTTCCAGTTTGTTATCTTTTATTTCACTTGTAGTTCTGTATCCCTTTGCTTGGTTGATATCATCAGTAAGTGTTTTACTTATTTTACGTAGCTGAATTTATCAAGTTTGCCCTACATTAAGATGGGAGAACCCATAACCACAGTGGGCGGCACCATTCATTCCATGGCCTTGGACTGAGTAACAAAACCATGGGGTCTTGGACTGATGAACAAAAGAAAACGAGGAGGAACAAGGAAGATGGTGGCAAGGGATTATGATCATGGCATATTATCTATAAGCATGGGTAGTCAATAAACAGGGTTGTTTTTTGTTAATAAAGGAAAGAAAGAAAACAAGTTGAATTCCATCTCTCTTGTACCTAGGCACTATGGACTGGATGTGACTAGATACTTTAAACTCCTGCCACCATATTTTTCCATCAGAATGGGTTGTAATCTGGAACTACAAGCCAAAATATACCCTGCCTTCCTAACGTTGCTTCGTGCCAGGTATATGGTCACAGCAATGAGAAAGAAACTAATACAACTAATTATTTAGCAGTCTATTTTCCCGGGAGATCCAATATACTTCTTTTCTTATAAACAAAACTTCAACTGCTACTAAAACTGACTCTGGGGTTGGGGAGATGGCTCTGTGGTTAAGGCACTTGCCTTATTTATTTATTTGAGAGAGTGAGGGAAAAATAGACACAGAGAGAGAGAGAGAGACAGAAGGAATGGATGTGCCAGGGCCTCCAGCCACTGCAAATGAACTCCAGACACATGTGCCTCCTTGTGCATCTGGCTTACCTGAGCCCTGGGGAATTGAACTGAGGTCCTTTGGCTTTGCAGGCAAATACCCTAACCACTAAACCATCTCTTCAGCCCCATCTACTATTTTTTTGTTATGACTTTCTTTTCTTCCTGTATTTTGGACATTATTATTATTTTGCTTTTAAAATTTTGTTTTTCTTTTTGAGGTAGGGTCTCGCTGTAGCTCAGGCTGACCTGGAATTCACTATGTCATTCAAAGGTGGCCTCGAACACAGGGCAATCCTCCTACCTCTGCCTCCCAAGTGCTGGGATTAAAGGCGTGCGCCACCACGCCCGGCAGTTTTGACTTTTTTTTTTTAATAAAAAGGTTATACTCTTAAATCCACTCTCCCTAGACCCCGTTCTACTGAGGGCCCTCCTCAGTGTTTCTGGTATTCACTGTGGGGTCCTGGAAACCTCAGTCATTCTCTGTGGGATGGGGAACAGAGCCTTGGGCTATCCCACTCACCCTGAGGCTCTTGCAATGTCTTTGCCTCCTCTTCTTCGGTGTTTCCTGAGCCTTGGAGGGAGTGATAGATATCTGATCTAGTGCTCAATGCTCTATAGCCTCGGGATTTTTGTTTTGGTGAAGTTTGAGTGACCACAACCAGTGTCTATGGCCATCTCCCTGGAACCGGTTTTCAGGCCCGCAGTGTGTCGCCACTTTCTCTGCAATGTCTCCTGGACCCCAGCGGAGGCCGCGGAGGTGGCCCCTCTCATGACAGGCAGTCTCAGATCTCCCCAGTGTCCTCTGACATCTGTAGGATAATGCAGATTTTCCAGCCAAAAGTGAGAGCAGCTTGGATCAAAGGAGATAAGCAGAGTTGCTTGAGAGACGGTTCGGTGTCTGTGCCCATTCTTAGCCACAGAGCAGCAGAGGTTCTCTCCGGAATCTACCAGTTTCCTACTTGGACTCTGTCCTGGTTCCCAGCACCAGGTGCATGAGCTGTCCCCCGCTGGGCACTCTCCTGTGCCATCCGAGAACAGGTGGTTACCTGCGCAGGCTGCGCAACAGTATTGCACAGGTGTATACTTCTTGCCTAATTGGTTGTTATTTTATCCAGTTTTCAATAGTCCATAATATTCATGTACTATTTTCAACCTACACTGCTACTTTTATTTAAATCGTAAATCTACTACTAAGAAGGGAGCGACACCGGAGGAGATAAACTACCCCCGCACTTCAGCCAAGCCGCAGCGGAAAGTGCCGAGGAATCGGGGAGAAGAGCTGCTCCCACGGTGAACCCGATAATCAGCGCCAGGTGGAGGAGACAGAGCCTGGGGCTGCGCAGCACCTCCCGCAGCAGAGATCCAGAGGCTCCTAAGAGCCATCACTGAAGCAGACGTAAAACTCACCCACCACAGCTCAGGGAATTTTGTGGAAGAGGGGGCCGAGAGACTGTAAGAGCCAGGGTTGGGACATCATGCCCAGAGGAACTGCCCCCCACCCCCGCAAAAAAAAAAAAAAAAACCTGGCCGCTGCTCCCACCATGCATAACTCATAATAACTCCACCACCCGGACACCTGCAACCCCACTGAGGAGCATCCAAAGCGGGATGGGGGCAGGGGCTGGGAAGGAGAGGGCACCAACACATGATGTGTCCATACGCTATATGTTGTTAATAATAACAATAGATAAAATAAATGAAAGTAGATTCAGCCCCATAGCCAGTTCTCCTGCATCTCTTGGGTTAAGATTTCACTAGGTTCTTCAGGAGGAGTTCAGCAGCACAATGGCCTTTACATCAGGGCTAGATATTTGCACACCTACTATTGTTCTTATATAGGCTTGAAACACTTGCAATCTTTGACCCCCACTTTCTTTGGATTTCTGGAACATTTACTCCATTGTCTTGCCGTATATGTTGCTAAGAAGTGGGAGTCAAATTGACATTTCTTTTATGTAGAAGAAATTTGGTATTATTGTTTCCCTTAGAATCCCAAAAGACAGTTTCATTAAATGCGATGTTCAAAGGTTCTCTAGTCTGCATTTCAAATCTGACCTTCCAGGACAATTTTAGCAGGTACATAGTACATAGTAAGTTTTCATAAAATATAGATTCAGGTCTTATTTCTGGAAACTTCTCTTGGATAATTGCTTTAAAAAGCATTTTTGTTTTGTTTTTGGAGAGACTTGAATTGTAGCATTTCTGGTCTTCTTTGATTAACTTGCACATCTATCTCTTTTTTAAAAAAAAAATGTTATCCATTTATTTGAAAGAGAGAAAGAGAGGCAGATAATGAATGGGCATGCCAAGGCCTCCAGCCACTGGAAATGAACGCTAGACACATGTTCCACTTTGAGAATCTGGGTTACATAGGTACTGGGGAACCAAACCTGCACCCTTAGGCATCACAGGCAAGTGCCTTAAACACTAAGCCATCTTTATCCCACACACCACTTTCTCTTTTTATCAATACTTTCCCCTTCTTAAAAGTTTGCTTTTGTTCTTAGATATTTTACTTCTCTCTTCAGTGACTCTTAGTAGATAGAAAGATAATTTTTTACCAGATGGTAGTTGAATATTTACTTCAGAAATATTTTATTTTCATTGTGTAAATTTATGCTTTTTAACTTTTAATCTTGTCATTGCATTTGCCAATATTTAAGATATTTGTTTTACATTGGCATGTGTTAGACGTTCCATCTACATTTTAGCTCATTTTTTTCTTTCATCTAAAAATATTAATTTTACTATCAAACATTTTACATGAAGAAATTTCTATATACTAATTTTTCAGTCTCCTAAAATTTATATAAAATATTTCAAATTCTTTTCTAACATTTAAGAGTATTCTGGTTATCATCGAAAATAGATTACAAATTATCATAAAACAATTCCTTATTTTTTATTATGAAAAAACTGAAAGTAAAATTAACTATATCCTATGTGGGGCTTATTTGTAAATGTCAAGAGAAAATTTGTTTCACTTCTTAATGAACAGACATCCATTTCTTTCAATCTTATAATTTTAAGAAATTATGTATGATTTCAAAATAATGGAGAGCCTAACTCACATTTTCATTTTCATTATGAAGGCTTTTTTTCAGCCTTAATACAAGTCTGATATGCTTAATTATTTTAATTGGTAACAAACTATTCCTTTGGGCTTCTATATCCTTTAATTAAAATCACAATGAAAGCTGCATAGCTTTCACCTAAAATTGAGATTTTTTAACTTAAAGAATTGTCTGGAATCCATTCTGCTTGTAATATAATTGCTCTATGATGAGTAAGACTGTGAGAGTCAGCTGTGAGCGTCGGGCTGGACCTAGTCATGCTGCGGAAACTGACGGCTCCTTCATATGCGCAAGAGCCCAGGGGTTCAGTTTCAGGTTTTATCCTTTTTACTTATTTCCATCTATGAAAAAAGGGCTGATAGAATGAAAAGAAAACTAAAAAATCAAAATAAAATATCCTCTCAAGTCCTTTTATAATAGATTCAGGGCTGGAGAGGTGCTTTAGCAGTTAAGGCACTTGCCTGCAAAGCCTAAGGACCTAGGTTTGATTCCCCAGGACCCACATGAGCCAGATGCACATGGTGGCGCATGCGCCTGAAGTTCATTTGAAGTGCCCTGATACGCCCATTCTCTATGTATCTGCCTCCTGTCTTTCTTTCTTTTTTCCTCTATTCCTTTCTTTCTTTCTTTCTCTTTCTTTCTTTCTTTCTTTCTTTCTTTCTTCCTTCTTTCTTTTCTTTCTCTTTGTTTCTCTCTCTCTCTAATAAATAAAAATAAAATAAAACAATTAGATTGAAGCAAAACAAACTACTATTGCCAAAATAATAGGGAACAAATTATAAATCTTAGAGTCAGAGAGGCCTTTGAAACATTTGATTAAACCAGGCATGGTGGCACATGCTTTTAATCCCAACACTTGGGAGGCAGAGGTAGGAGGATTGCCATGAGTTCAAGGCCACCCTGAGACTATATAGTGAACTCCAGGAAAGCCTGGGCTAGAGGGAGACCCTACCTAAAAAAAAAGAAAAAAAACAAACATTTGATTAATGAGGACTCTTAAAAAGATGAAGATAATGGTACATGCAATCTAAGGGTATTATTCATTTAAACATCAGTCTGTAAGGTGGGAGGTATTTGAGATCTATTTATCATCTATGTACATACACACACATACACACACACACACTCAATTTGAATAGGAATGGCCAAGAGAAATATTTTAGCTTAAGAAAGTATAAATAGGGCTGGAGAGATGGCTTAGCAGTGAAGCGCTTGCCTGTGAAGCCTAAGGACCCCGGTTCGAGGCTCGGTTCCCCAGGTCCCACATTAGCCAGATGCACAAGGGGGCGCACGTGTCTGGAGTTCGTTTGCAGAGGCTGGAAGCCCTGGCGCGCCCATTCTCTCTCTGTCCCTCTATCTGTCTTTCTCTCTGTGTCTGTCGCTGTCAAATAAATAAATAAATAATTTAAAAAAAAACACCTATGAAATAGTTTTAAAAAAAAGAAAGTATAAATATAATATTATTAATCTGTGTGCTTTCTTAATATATTTTCTGTCTAATAATAATTTTAGAGAATTTTCTAGATGAGCATGAATAAACATCAGCAAACAAAATTACAATAGACATTTTCAATTACTTTGTAGTTTTAGCAAGAGTTTACAAACTTTTCATTTATTTGCAAGCAGAAAGGGAGGGGAAGGAGGGTTGGAGAAAGAGAGAGAGAGAATGGGTGCTTCAGGGCCTCTTGCCCCTGCAAATCAACTCCAGATGCATTCACCACTTTGTGGATACTAAGGAATCAAACCCATGCCAGCAGGCTTTGCAAGAATGTACTCAACTACTGAGCCATCTCTCCAGCCGTCCATCATGGCTTTGTAGTCTACACAGTCAGTGTGGGTGAAGAACAGATAAGCCTACATTGTTGATGGCCTACCCTAATATTACCTGAGCCACACATGAAAATACAAGTGAAAAGCAAATGTATGGAACCATGATAGTTTTCAATGACAAAAATTTTAAACCTAGTTATTTTCAACATATTTTCTACCCAAGGTCATTAAATTTCATTCACTTAACTTATGTCTATTGAAAAAAAAGCATGTCTAAAAATGTAAGTTTTTGAATTACTGCAGGTTTGCCTTATGTGAGCAATCTGAAGCTTGTCCTAAAGAAAATATATATCTAATCAATTTCAGTAATCTTTTCCCAAAATGAATTCATGTGTTCCAGATCAATAAATTGATTAGAAATTCCTAATCATGGCTTGAACGTTGTTTGTTTAGTATATTTTGGTATCACTGAAACATACCGTATCTGGTTATACTAAACTGTCTGTATTCTTGTTGACATCCAAGAATCTTAATGTTAAGAGGGAAAGTCATACCAACAATCTGACTGACATTGGTGTATATTTGTGATCACAAATTCAAAGTGGATGTTCACCCCTACCCTATAATCCCACCATACTCCCATAGAAAAATCAAATTTTCATACTGAAAAAAATGTCCATTCCATTTGTAATCCTCTCTTTATATTGTCAACAACACCAGTGTATTTTCAAAGTTTATTGCTTCTAATCAAAAGAAACAGAAGCTATTATCTTGGTGAACAAAATATGTCATCTCTTTGCATACTCATTCATCGTGTGTGATACCATATTTCAAAAAATTCAAATATGACTTAGATAACAGGAAACTTTATTCAGAAGAATTATTGTGATAAATAGAATGAAGATTGTTGCAACAGGGAGAATGCTCAGATCATCAGAAAAGCAAGCGTCTGAAAGGGCAGGCTGGAAACAGCCAGGCTTCACAGTGTGCACACCATGCCTCTGGAACACCAAAGATAGATATTCTCAAAAGACATAAAAATAGAGGGCCAGAGAAATGGTTGAGCAGTTAAGGTGCTTGCCTGTGAAGCCTAAGGACCCAGGTTTGATTCTCGAGGTCTTACCTAAGTCAGATGCACAATGGTGGCACACGCATTTGGAGTTTGTTTGCAGGGGCTAGATGCCCTGGTGTGCCCATTCTTTCTCTCCCTCTCTTTGTCTTAAACAAATAAATAAATCTTTAGAAAATAAAAAAAGAAAGAAAGAAAAATAGAGGGGATGGCCAGGTGTGGTGGCGCACACTTTTAATCCCAGCACTTGGGAGGCAGAGGTAGGAGGATCACAGTTGACTTAGAGGCCGGCCTGAAACCACACAGTGAATTCCAGGTCAGCCTGGGCCAGAGTGAGACCCTACCTCAAAAAAAAAAAAAAAAAAAGAAGAAAAAGAGGGCATGGCTGGAAATCTGTTCCTTTGTTTTCTTCACCACCTCAAGAGACGCCCTTTGCTGTCTTCACGGTGAACTCCTGGGCTGCACACTCATGTGATTTCCAAATATGAGAAACCTTGGATTGCTTAGATTGTTTTCCTGAGTCTCTTTGTTCTCCTTGTGACTTCACCATTTCCAAGGTGTTAAACATTTCATGTATTCTAGTGATTTCAAAAATTGTCCTTTCAACCTAGATATCTTAAGAGATCTCTAGATTAAAAAGAAAGAAAGAAAAGCTGGGCGTGGTGGTGCATGCCTTTAATCACAGCACATGGTAGGTAGAGCTAGGAGGTTCACCATGAGTTTGAAGCCAGCCTGAGACTACATAGTGAATTCAAGGCCAGCCTGAGCTAGAGTGAGACGCTACCTTGAAAAAACAAACCAAACCAAAAATAAATAAATAAATAATAAAATAAAATAAAAACCAGAACTTTTAAGTGTACATCAATAGTTGGATATCAGATGTTATAAGAATTTGCTACTCACTGTGGGACCAGTTCTCTTACTGGCTAAAGTCCTCAGACATTCTGCCTATCAACAAGACCCCAGTCTCAGAAGATGGAAAGGTGGTTCGGAAAGTCACTTTCATGCTTAACATATAAAAGTAGGGTAGAAGCCAAAAGTGGGAGGTCTTCAGAGGTATCTCTCATTCTATCGTCTCAACTCCCAGTTGAGAGAACCTTGCTACTTACTCTGCTTAAGGAGGCCTACTGTGTAGTTCTACGAAAATAAACTTCTGATTCATCCACTTGAGCAGGATATCCTAAAAAAGAAAACTCAAATTCATAGGAAATTTCTAGCATGAGAACTATAAGTTGTCAGAAAATTAGTGATTCATTGCTTTCTCTGCATCTCTATAGCAGAACTCAAATTGTTCTCATGAAGTTACACTTTCCTGTATTTTTATGACTATATCATTGGCATGTAAATAAGTTTTCTTGTTTGTTTTTCTGGAACTGAAGATGTCCAATTATAGGTCTTATAAACATTAGAACTATAATCCTACATATGAGTTTTAGTGGCTGTTATAATCTAATGCACAGTGTATTTCTTGAGTTTAAATTTGTGTGAAAGAGAATATTCTTAATTTTTCATTACAAATATGGTTCCTTCCACCATGTCCCCAACCTGAACACTTATTACAACTAACCAATATATCTACCTCATTAATAATTTAAAACATGTGGAAGTCGCCTCCAGCACCCTAACTTCTTTCTCTTTTAACAGCCAATCTATCACAACTTGTGCCATCTGGACCACAAAAACACATCCATGGACTGGACAGCTCATTCATGCTAAGTATGGTGGTGCACGCCTGCCTGTAATCCCAAAACTGGAGAGGTGCAGGCAGGAGGATTCCTTGAACCTTGTGCCTAGCTAATCTAGCTGGCTCAATGAGGTCCAGGTTCAGTGTAAGACCCCATGTCAAACTAAAAAGATAAAATAAGGTGCAGCCCTACTGAAAAAGATACCCAGACCCCCAATATGGACCTTTGGCCTCCATATGCAAATGAATGTGCATATATACACCCCTACATAAGCGTATCATATACATATGAACACATCTACGCCGCTGCACACATACCACAGACGTATACATGGAAGAGAAGCATTACCCCTGGCCTACAACTGTACTGCTAAAATCCACTTTGTTAGTAGTTCTCAGCAAGCATCCTTTCTAATTTTCAAAATTGTAATTTCCCTCCTCCCTAGCATTCCCTACATAGCACATATAGTAATTTTAAAACAGAAACTAGATCAATATCAAAAAATGCATAATTACCTAGATGTAACTCAAATTAATGTGTGTGGACCAGCCTGGCCCCTGATTAAAAGTTCAACTGCAGCGCACACCATCTACCTGTCCTTCACTACATTCTAACTACATTGTTCTAATGGAGATTACTGAGAGCAGGAGCTAAGTACTCTACTACAATAAGAAATAATATTAAGCCATACTTGTCGTTAGAGGAGATAGTACACAAAAATAGTATGAAAATAGTATGTCATGCTAGAAAATGATCACTTCTATGAGCAAGTAAAGCAGGATGTGGGACGAGTTGGAAAATTCCAAAAACAGTGTAATTGTGCCCTTAGGGTGCATTGTCTCTAATTCAGTGTAGACATCAGCCCTAGCTTAACACAGTGACAGACTTAGAGGGAGCGCTGTATTTTCTTAATGTCTTACTGACCCCCTCTAAACATGCAGGCAATATACCATGATTACAACCCCTTCTCACCATGCTCCCTCTCGCTCCTCCAAAATGCTCTTTTCACGGAATCCCTTCTTTCCAGTAATTCTGTCTTCTATTCTGATGTCATCATTTTTACCTTTTATTATCTTCAAGCTTACTGAGAACTTGCTGAAGGAAGAAAATGCCCATGGCCACAATAAATTATCAGAGTTCCCTCAAAGATAATTTAAATTCAATCTTTCACCCTTGTAGCCAGACAGAATTGTACATGGCAAGGTACAGAACTTCGTGACGCCCCATAGTGATGTTATGTTTGCTCAGTTGCTGTGCTGTGGGTGCACAGAGTTCCAATCAGGATTTTGACTTCTTAATTCTAAAAGATAAGTTAAATATTTCAGTGGTCATACTAGATATCTGAAATGTGGTAGAGACAGTTCATTCATATATGAAGAGTAGAAGTATTTATTTTTGAATTGACTGATGTTAATTTTTTTTTGAGGCAAGGTCTCACTCTAGTCCAGGCTGGCCTTGAACTCATAACAATACTCCTATCTCAGATTCCTGAGTGCTGGGATTAATGAGCACAAGCCACTACACCCAGAAGAATTCTTAAAATTTCAAGTTCTAAAATATGTTTATGTCCTGACTTGAAGTGAATGCTCAGTGGCTAAACGGAGAAACATCAGAACAAAATTTTTGACCACACAGGATATTTTACTGTCTTTAAAAGTTAATGATTAGTTATTAACATGAGAAAGTAATTATTTGCCTGTAATGAAGTTTATGTGAACAAGTGTTGAATTTCTGAGAGTTTAAAGCTGTGTGTATATCATGATAAATGAAGCCAATTAGATGGTCATGTATTACCAAACAGTGAATTGTCACACTGGAAACAATCAGTTGAACCAGTTATTAATAAAATCTAATAAATATATAATTGAATAATTTAATAAAGCAATTAAATTAGAAGCCATAGAAACTTTGCTTTTCAAGTCTGTTTTTGATTACTGAATATTATGAATAATGTAATGTAATGACCATTGTCACCCGTTATCTTTTCTGCTCCTTGTAATAGCTGGAGTCAGGCGAAGCAACAGATGTTGCGAACTACTTCTGTTTGAATTCAGTGTCACACAGCCAAAACGAGTTCTGCACCTCAACTTTCAGTTGTGTACAAGTGTATTTTCTTCAGAAAGTACAGCCAACTTACTGAGATTGTATGAGTGGCCATGAATTCAGCTGGTATCATTTGCAGAGTTGTGAGCAAACTTTTAGAAAGGATAGCTTGAAGTAACAATAAAAATGCCCCAAATAAATGACTAGCCATGAAATTTCTACCTAAAAATATTAATGGTCTGGAGGGATTGGTTAGTGGTTAAGGTGTTTGACTGTAAAACCAAAGGACCCATGTTCAACTCACCAGGACCCATGTGATGCCACATGCACAAGGTAGTGCATACATCTGTAGCTTGTCCAGTGCCTGGTGGCCCTGGCATGCATGTTCTCTCTCTGTGTCTCTCTCTCATCCTCTTTCAAATAAACAGTTTTTTTAAATGTTGAGTAAGTCAACATTATCTTTTTGATTGTGTGTTTATTTGTTTGTTTTTTGAGGCAGGGTCTCACTCTAGCTCAGGCTGACCTGGAATTCACTATGTAATCTCAGGGTAGCCTTGAACTCATGGCGATCCTCCTACCTCTGCCTCCTGAGGGCTGGGATTAAAAGTGTGCATCATCAGGCCAGGCAACATTATTATTATTTTTTTAATCGATGATAGTCTTTTATTCCCTCTCCCCTGTTCCCACTTCCCGATTTAGTACTATGGAGTCATGAGGTCCTCAGTCAGTCCATTGGTACAGCAGGGGTCCCTGCCTCAGGGTATTCCTATCCATGCTGTGGCTCTTACAGTCTTTCTACTCCCTGTTCTGCCATGTCAGCTATGTCCGGCCTGTTGACAGTCTGATTGGGTGCTGAGTTCTTTGTAGCCTCTGGATTTCTGCTTTGATAAGTTTTTATTAATCACCATGCAAGCCCCATCACCCTGCAGCTCATTGTCAGGCTAGCAGTGAGGGCAGTGTCCATGGCGGCCCTTCCACTGCAAGTCCCCTGGGTCCTGGCCGATGTGGAAGAGGTCACTGGTCTCATGGTGGGCAGTCTGTTATCTTCTTGTCTTAGTGATAGATCTTGACTTCCCTCTGTTTTTTTTTTTTTTTTTCTGCCATCTTTAAAATGAAGCAGATTCTCCAACTAAGAGTGAGAGCAGCTTGGGTTAAAGGGAGTGTGCAAGGCCATTTGAGCGGTGGGGGGCTTTCCTCTGTAGCGTGCGTTTCCTGACTATGGCAATCTACTTGGTTTCCAGTAACAGATATGAGTTCTGTTCCACTGAGTGGGCCAGAAGTCCAATCAGAGAACTGATGGTTACCCGCAGAGGCTGTTTACCACTGTTGCACAAGTGTGTACTTCTGGATCTGCTGGTTGATTTGGCAGTCTGCAAAGTCCCCTGTTTATTCATGCTTTTGGTGACAGTGTGCTCCCAGCAGCCCCCACAGTGCTCCGCAACCCTCTGGGGGCTAGCCAGGAGAAGGCCAGGTTCCCTTTCGACTCCAGCATGTAATTCAATGTCCTGTGACCTTGGCCTATAGTATCCCAACACTCTGGGGGCTAGCCAGGAGAAGGCCAGGTTCCCTTTCAACTCCAGCATGTAGTTCAATGTCCTGTGACCTTGGCCTATAGTATCCCAACACTCTTGGGGCTAGCCAGGAGAAGGCCAGGTTCCCTTTCGACTCCAGCATGTAGTTCAATGTCCTGTGACCTTGGCCTGTAGTATCTTGTTGCAGCCCGGTTCACATTACTGGTAGAAATCACCCAACCAAGAAAAAGTTGAAAATAGAATTATAATTTGACCCAGCAATACCCTTTCTGGGCATATGCCCTAAAGCCTATGCTCTTTACTAGAGAGGGACTTGCCCAGCCATGTTTGTGGTTGCTCTGTTGGAATCAGCCCAGATGCCCATCCACTGCTGAATGAATAATGAAGATGTGGTACATACACACAATTGAATTATGCTCAGTGGTACGAAAAAGGAAACAATAAAATTATAGTTCAATGGATGGAGTTAGGAAAACATTCTAAGCAAGGTCGCACAGGCAAAGAAAGACAAACATTGCATGCTGTTGCAGTCTGGGTCGCATTGCTGGTAGAAATCACCCAACCAAGAGTAGCTTCTGGGAAAAAGAGGTTTATTTTGGCTTACAGGCTCGAGGGGAAGCTCCACGATGGCAGGGGAAAACGATGGCATGAGCAGAGGGTGGACATCACCCCCTGGACAACAGAAGATGGACCACAGCAACAGGAGGGTGTGCCAAACACTGGCATGGGGAAACTGGCTATAAAGCCCATAAGCCTGCCCCCAATGATACACTCCCTCCAGGAGGCATTAATTCCCAAATATCCATCAGCTGGGAACCTAGATTCACAACACCTAAGTTTATGGGGGACACCTGAATCAAACCACCACATTCTGCCCCTGGCCCCCATAAACTGATGATATCCATGCATGATGTATTCAGTCTGACTTTAAAAGTCCCCATAGTTTTTTTATCAATCTCAATGATGTTCATACATCCCCATAGTTCAAGATCTTTTAACTGAGCCATAATACCAAAATATAACCTCAAAAAACCCATAATGGCACAGAATAAATATTCACACTGCAAAAGATGGCATTGGGCATAGCAAAGAAACATTCAACCAATACAAGATTTAAGACAACCAGGGCAAATATCAAACTCTGTAGCTTCAAGTCCAGCAACTCTAGCCAGTGACAAATCTCCAAGTCCGATAATTCTAACCAGCAACAAGTCTCTGGCATTCCAATTCCGCCCCTCCAGCTAGGCTACTCACAGTCCTGGGAACTTCATCGGGGCCGGCAGCTCCTCGGCAGCCATCTCATGGTCCCGACATCTCCACTGGGTCTGCACTGCAAGCCACGGTTCATCCTCATGGCCCCATGGGGTCTCTATGCAGGCAACCAGGAAACCCGCTTCACACTGCCCATGGCCATTTCCAAAACACAAGACCATGTTGCAAACTCAATGACCCTCTCCAGCATTTTATACTCTACGATACCAGATAGGTGCCAATTTGTTAATCCAGGGGGGAATAAAGCAGACTTTGAAGAACAGGACACTCCTTGAGCACTCAGGCCCCTTCTGAAGAATCTACATTCTTCTTGTTGCCCCAGTGCAGGTCAGCTAGCCCAGTCTCAAAGGTTGTAATCTCTCAGTTGCAGCTGAATGTGCAATAGTTCACCCAAAGATTTTTCTTTCTGTGCCATATCCCTCTGCACACACCAGTTCATTTCTACGCAAAGCAACCCTGCACAACTTCTCAGGACACTGGCATAAGAGCAAGCTTCTCACACAAACTGCTAGCCCAGTCCAGGCAAAGCTCTTTCTCACCCTCATAAGCCAAACCTCACAGTCCATAGTTCTTACTGCATTCAGGTCTTGCAGCTCAGACCAGAACAGTCCATCGAGCTGTACTTACAGCACTGCAAGGCGTCTCTTAGGCCAAGGTTTCAACTCCTTCCACTTTCCTCTTGAAAATCAGCTCCAAAAGGCCAAAGCCACACAGTCAGGTGTCTAGCAGCAATCCCACTCCTCGGTACCACTTTACTGTTGCAATCCGGTTCACATTGCTGGTAGAAATCACCCAACCAAGAGTAGCTTCTGGGAAAAAGAGATTTATTTTGGCTTACAGGCTCGAGGGGAAGCTGCACGATGGCAGGGGAAAACGATGGCATGAGCAGAGGGTGGACATCACCCCCTGGCCAACATAAGATGGACCACAGCAACAGGAGGGTGTGCCAAACACTGGCATGGGGAAACTGGCTATAAAGCCCATAAGCCCGCCCCCAACAATACACTCCCTCCAGGAGGCATTAATTCCCAAATATCCATCAGCTGGGAACATAGCATTCAGAACACCTAAGTTTATGGGGGACACCTGAATCAAACCACCACACATGCGCACTCTCACCTCAGGTTTATAACCGGGATCAACCGGACATCAGTGGAAATGGTAGTCAGCACCAGCAATATGGGCAAAAGCCAGAGTGAGACTGGCAGAGTGAAGAACTAGGGAGGAGGAGAGGAGGGATCACCCAGCAAGTTAGGGAGGGCAGCGTCTTGGGGAGGTGCTGGAAAGACGGTGGGTAGGAGGGCGGGTGAGGAGATAGCTACACAAAAGTTGAGGCAACATGAATCCGTCCCAGAGAAACATTACCTTTTTAATACAGAAAATGATAAAAAAAAAAAACAACTAAACATCTATAGTGTAGAAACCTGGCTTCAGTAATACTAGACTCATTTCCAGTCATCTGCTCTCTATTAGTTCATTCATGCTGTTCTTCCACCTTGCTTCAAAATTACAAATCTCGGTTAGACAATCTCTCTCGATTCCCTCGCAATTCTGTACAAACTCCACTTTTGTAGGTTTCACTTTAATGAGCTTTATCAATTTTTAGACAGTAAGGAGTAAGTGTTAAAAATTGATAAAGTTAAACAACACAGCTCAGTTTGAAGTCTAGCATCTCACTATCCATGTTTTCAGAGATAGCATATTAGCATCCCTGAGGGATGACAATGATGCCTTGACTGCCACCACTGCATTGACATTAGCCTTGCTCTTTTATGAAATTAATTCCTAGAGAACAAGACTGGGAGACATCATAAGTCCAAGGTTCTGGTCTTGTTACTAAGGCTTATAGAAAAATGTGAAAATCCAAGGTAACTTCTCAGTCTCTAAAGATTTAGATACATGAAAAACCTGATCATTTTGGCCTTAGACATTTTGACCCCACAGTTATTATTTATATAGTCTTATGTCAGGTAGGAAATAAAATCCAACTCATTAGAGCCTAGTAGGAAGCTAGTCTATTTTTCTAACCCTACCTTCCTTCTTCTTCTTCTTTCTTTTTTTTTTTTTTTTTTTTTAAGCAGGAACCTTCATTCCTCATAAGCTGTTGGAAGCCTTCCTCTCCTCTCCTTGCTAACACCTGCTGCTTAGTGACGCTGAACATGAGTTGAAAAATACAACATGCTGGTAGCGATTTACTGCTTTGGATTACCCTTTTCACTGTTGTCTCTGTAATACAAATCAGATATGTCCTTTCCTTTTATACACCAAACCATAATATCAGAATAATCACCCTCTAATTAGATAAAACATAAGAAAACAGGAGTATTGCTTCTCCTTCAATTTCTGATTAGCTACAAATACAGACCATGCCCTCTGAATTCTGTGGTTAATGTCTCTCACACAGCATTCCCAAGGAGACCTTTTTTTTTCCTCATGCTGCTTGTACCTCTGAAGATAAGCATCTAGGTCCACAGCAACAGCAAAATACTTGATGCCCATAAGAGTTCTGTAAATTCATCTGTTGAACAAATGAATATAGGAATGCATATGGGTACTCATCACTGCAAATAATTAACAAGAAACCACAGCTATCTTAGATAGAAATTGGAAAGCACAGAAGGTTTACACATCCTCTCTATTGCTTTCTTCCTATATGCTTGATTTCTCCTTGCTCTCAATTCTTGCTCTCCCCTTTCTTCTCTGGCATCTCTCCATCTCCATTACAGTTCATTTTGTTTGTGCTTTTCACATGCTCACAGTTCACATTTCTCCATTCGATTTCTCACAAACTACATTCAAAAGTCCAGACACTGATTTAGCCTTATAGACCAAATGTATATCCCAGAAATTAACAGCTGTGGCCACGGGTTCAAATGAACATAGCACGATGGCTGGGGATATAGATCAGTGGTAGAACACTTGCTCAGTGGGACAAGGCTTTGGCTAGATCCCAGAAAACAAACAGATGGAAATAAACCCTAGCGGTTTGATATTTAAAGGTCCATGATACGAAGATACTTATGTCCATGTGACTGGGAAGGTTCATGGAGCACACACACACACACACCTCCGAGTAGGTCACTTTTCTTTCACTTTGATGTGCTCAACAACTTGGAAGTTCTGGAAACTTCACAGTGTAGAAGATTTTTATCATGGTTCCATCATATTAGAGCTCCTCTGTCCTCCTTAGAGGTCAATAGTCTCTATGGGGTACAAAATTGAACATTTTACCCTTCTAATCCCACGGTTGGCACCTTTGACATCCACTGTCAATCCTGAGGGGCCAGTCAGGAGCCACCTTATCAGAACAAACTCTAGCACGAGGATTCTGAACGCTCTGTGTTAAGAACTGGGGATAAAGAGAATATTCTAATATTTTTATTTATTTTAAATACTAATGTAATCATTTATAGAGTCCAAAATTAGCAGAAAACAGGAAATGAAATTATTCCGTAAGCTTTTTCAAGGAGCTGAACAGTTGCTGAAGCTGGGGAGAAATGTAATGGGGAAGTAGAAGGAAGTGATAAGGGATGAAGGTGCAATTCACAAGGCCTGCAGCCACTTATCACTGCTCCGTACACTTGATTGCCACCATCTATATCCCTCCCACAGGGTTAGAAGGCTGCCTAGTTCTAAGAGAAGAAATGGAAGCTCAAGTCTTTTTCTTAAGGTCACATGGCTAGAAAGTGGATAACATGAAAATTTATCTTTCTTTATTTTATTTACTTATTTTTATTTTATTTTGTATTTATTTTATTTACTGATTGATTGATTGATTTTTGGGTTTTTCGAGGTAGGGTCTCACTGTAGCCCAGGCTGACCTGGAATTACTATATAGTCTCAGGGTGGTCTCAAACTCATGGCGATCCTCCCAAGTGCTGGAATTAAAGGCGTGCACCACCATGCTCAGCTTTTATGAAAATCTGTCTTTAGACATAGCCTGTGCAGTTTCCAGTACACCAATATCATTAGATTGTTAATTACCCCTTGGTCACTTTCATATGACTATATGCCCAGTTCTCTAATATCTTGACTCATCTGCTATTCTTTTTTATTCCAACAGAGCAATAAGACGCCATAAGTATATACAGTTAAAAAATAATTAAGCCTTTTTTCTTAATAATGTGTAAAATTTTCAGTCACTGTTCTACCAAACTACCACAACCTCAGAGTCTTAAAACATAAATATTGATCATAAATTTCTAAAGGTCAGAAGTCTGAAAACAGTTCTCTCTAGGCTAAAACATCAAAACATTAGTATAGAGTTATGTTCTCTTTACTGGCTCTAAAGCAAAATTTACTTTTTTGCCTCATCCAGCTTTGAGGAGTTGCCTGCATTCCCTGCATGTAGTTTTGGACCACTTTTGACCTGCTTCAATCTTTACATGTCCGTCCATACTTCTAAGTCTCTCTCTCTTTCCGTCTCTCTCATTCTCTCACACAGACCCTTTTGTTATTCTGGACTCACCTGGACAAACCCAGGATAATATCCTCACCTTCACCTTAATGACATCTTCAAAGTCCCTTCTTATTTTTAATTTTATTTTTATTTGTTTATTTGAGAGAGAAAGAGGGAAAGATAGAGAGAGATTGAGAGAGAGAGAATGGGTGTTCCGGGACCTCCAGTCACTGCAAAGGAACTCCAAATGTATGTGCCATCTTGTGCATCTGGCTTATGTGACTCCTGGGGAATCAAACTGGGGTCCTTTGGCTTTGTAGGCAAATGCCTTAACCACTAAGCAGTCTTCTTCAGCCCTTCAAAGTCCCTTTTGCCATGTGCTATGGTTTGAAGATGAGACATCCCCTCTGTCAAGGGGCCATGTACTAAAGGTTTGAGCTCCAGCTGGAAAATTTAGGAGACTAGGACTGTCTGGGAGATTTAGGTAACAGGGGTTTGCGTCATGATTCTGCTCCCTTCCTCCTTTCTTCTTCTTCCCTATTGCTATGAGGGGAACTTGCCCCACCCCGTGCTCCTGTGTTCACGGTGTTCCGCTCATGGGCACGGCACCAGACTACCAAGTCCTGAAGCCTCTGAAAGCACAAAACAAAGCAAATCCTTTCTCTTGTAAGTTGTTTATGTCAAGTCACAGAGCTGCAAGGTTTAATACACCATGTAAACTAATAAACTCCTAGAGCATGTGGGTGACTCATGGTTCTGTAGAATGCTGTTTTCCCTTCTGAAATGTATGAAAACTTTCCTTAAAGCAACAGTGTTATGAAAAGCCTCCATCCTTAAGATCATGACTGATACACATGATCATGATTTATTGTGTCTTGATATTGAGAAAGAGGTGGGCAAAATGTGTAAAAGATTGCCTTAACTCTCACTGGTTATATAGTGAATGAAAGAAC
Source organism: Jaculus jaculus (assembly GCF_020740685.1). Taxonomy (NCBI): domain Eukaryota; kingdom Metazoa; phylum Chordata; class Mammalia; order Rodentia; family Dipodidae; genus Jaculus; species Jaculus jaculus. The sequence continues at coordinate 8,082,368 of NC_059113.1, read as the reverse complement.
TCTATTTTATCTTTCTTGCTAGCCTCTTTCTGTTTTTTTGATTGAACATGCCATTTAAAATTGCTCCTCTCTTCTCCAAGACCCAGAAGAAGTTAACATACAAATTTCAGTATTCGTAAAGTTGTAGAGACACCGCAAGTGGGAACAGATGTTAAGTCTTCCTGGGGTTAATCTCACCTTGAGGTCAAGAGGCTCACCTGCAGCGGAAACATCACTGGCTCCAGTAGAGTCTCCACGCGGCAGAGGGGGGAGTGGCTAAGGGCGAGTGTGACTGCATGCAAGGTGGTCCAGGTAGGAGGCAAGGAGTCTGGGCACCCGCTGAGAGGAGAAAAGGAGGCACAGACGAGATCACAATCTGAAGGGTTTCAGCGGGGGAGGGACAAAGGAGGATGGTGGGAGAGGACTGAGACCCGGTACACTGTGTGCCAAGAAAAAGGTTTTAAGACAGCAAATCGATCTCCCCAGTGTTTCCAAAGAGGATATGAGGGCCAATTTTCTGGACTGTCAGAGCCACGGAGGAGGAAATGATCTTCCCTATTAATATCTTCTTTATATCCTCCCGCCCACATGAGTTTCTGTTCTGAAAGCGATTAAAGAACAGAACACCTGGGCTAGAGAGATGGCTTAGCGGTTAAGTGCTTGTATGTAAAGCCTAAGAACCACAGTTCAAGGCTCAATTCCCCAGGACCCATGTTAGCCAGATGCACAAGGGGGTGCAGGCATCTGGAGTTCCTTTGCAATGGTTGGAGGCTCTGACGCACTCATTCTCTCCCCCCACCCCTTTGTCTCTCTGTCTGTCGCTATCAAATAAATGGAAAATTTAAAATATATAAAAAATAACAGAATGCCAAACATTCAAAGAGAGTAGGTAGTCCTAAAGTGCCTTCCAGTTCCAAAGAACTAGCTAGATGAAGCTGCAGGGCGTGCTTTCCAGCTGCTGAAGGACATGCAAAAGCCTTGTTCAGGGATAACGCAGCTGTGCTGGGGAGAGGGCAGGGTGGGGAGCGTAAAGGGCACTGACTTGGCTTGAATAGCCACGACAAGGTACCACGGGTGGAATGGCTTGTACCTAACAGGAATTGATTCCTCACTGGAAACTAGGAAGTCTGAGATCAGGGTATCACTGTGGTCAGGTTCTGGTCAGGAACATCCCTCAAATTGTAGCCTGCTGCCATCTCATCTGTGTCCATACTGCAGAAAGAGAGAAAGGGGGAACAAAGGCATGCATTCCATTCACGAGGGCTTGCTCCATTCTTGTGACCTACTTGCAAAAAGCCCCACGCCCTGGTGCCATCACACTGGGAACTGGGATTTCAGCAGACATGCACACACTGTCAGTCCACGGCCCGCATCGAGTACACATGCGACACTCAGCACCGGTGGTTCCTAAGAAGGTCCCACGGTGATGTCGGGCCAATGGGATGGCGAGGAGGACAAGAACTGCAGGTGGCCGTGCCTTAGGATGCAGAGACTCCTGCAAGAGCGTTAAAAAAGGCATTTCAATAAGTGAGTGAGTGCAAATCACTCCTGAAATAATGACCTCAGACTTGGTTCTTTACTTTCCTTTAGTTCTTTAGACACATTTGATTTAGTTGATTCACTTTCTTTTTTCTAGCTGATCCAACACCTGGGTTTAATTTCTGCCTGTTGCTTACTTTTAGCATACAGCCCATTCTTTCTATTTCTTTGCATGACTTGTCATTTTGTTGGAAATTAAACATTCCAGATAGCATCATAGAGTAACTAGAAATCAGGGTCCATATGCCCCGACATCGTGCAGGGTTTGCTGCGTGTTGTCTCTCGGTTAGAGACTTTATGAATTAATTATATAAGGTTTGCACGGGTTGTTGTGTATGACTTCAGGTTTACCTTAATGATCATATAATGAGTGGAAAGAGACATCTTCAATGACTCCTTATCTTTGCCCAAAGTTGTGTGTGTGTGTGTGTGTGTGTGTGTGTGTAAGTACACTTCCAAAACAAAGTCATCAGAACCTTGACCTTCTGTTTACAGAGAATCCAGTATTAGCAAAAGAGAAGATTGTAAAATATTAATGGTAGATAAAGAGGAATACAAAGAGGGAGATGTAGAAAAGTAGATATCAGAGAGATCGGATACATTTTTATGTCACTGGGGATAGACTTTGGGATGATACAGTCCAGCTGCAGGTCCAGGATTCTGACGTTTTTCCTGCAGCTGTAGAAATGTGATGCCCAGTGAGCTCACTCTCACTCTTGCTGCTTCTCCAAAGCCGATATGACAAACTCAGTTGTCTATTCATTCCATGCTTTCCCTACCATGATGAAACTACCTCTGAACACTGTAAGCCACATTAAACCTTTTCCTTCCATAAGCTACTTCTGGTCTGATGTTTTATCCCAGCAATGGTAAGTAACTGCTACACAATGGCAACCATAGCTATTCGATCTTTTCTTTTTTTGGCTTTTTGAGGTAGGGTCTCACTCTAGCCCAGGCTGACCTAGGATTCAGTATGGAGTCTCAGGGTGGCCTTGAACTCATGGTAATCCTCCTACCTCTGCCTCCTGAGTGCTGGGAATAAAGGCATGCTCCACCACACCTGGCCTCTGTTCGATCTTAATAGATATCAGAAGTAAGCAGAGTTGCTTCAGCCATTCACGCTAAAGAAGCTAGCTGCATATTTCATGCTGAAAATAACAATGAAGTAAGAGGTATTAATAGATGCTTAAAGGGTAAGTAAAAATTTGTCTATGAATCTAAGAATTACCACACTGCAGTGCCAATACAATTAAATGAATACTGTTAGAGAATTCATTAAAATAAATCCAACATAACATATTTGTGTTGTTTCTATAGCTCCTCATGGCTAGAGTTTCAAGAAACAAAGTACTGTGAGACAGCTGAGAGGTTGAAAGTACAAAGCACCATCTGTTATGAATGGTCCTAGTGCATACTTCCAGAAAGTGAATCTGCTCTAGAAAGTGATTTTTATTCTGAATTTCCCTACCTCATACTTCCAGAAAGTGAATCTGCTCTAGAAAGTGATTCATATTCTAAATTTCCCTACCTCATACTTCGAGAAAGTGAATTTGTCCTAGAAAGTGAATTTCCTCTGAGCTTCCCTACCTCATCCTTTCAGAAAGTAAATCTGCTCTAGAAATTTATTTTTCTGAATTTCCCTACTTCAAACTTCTAGAAAGTGAAGTTGTTCCAGAGGGTGAATCTGTTGGGAATGGTCCTATCTCACACTTTCAGAAAGTGGAATGTGTGCACAAGAAGACTGATTCTAAGGAAAGCTCATATGAACACATGACTCAACAATAAAATCTTGAAAAAAAAAAAACCTGAAAGGCAATCAACTTTATAAATGTAAAAAGCTATTGCTATGTTGAGCTATGTCTTTCATTTTCTCTTGATAGCAATGCCAAGCACTGAAATCCCAGAATCTGCCATGAATAATTCATAAACAACATGCAGATTTATTTGGAAATCTTAAAAATTCCTGGCTCCAGGTTGACATTTTCATCCATTATAGAGGGAGAAACGAACCTTTATTTTCTAGTGCAGTGACAAAGTTTAACTTCCTCTTTGCTTACAAAAAAAAAATAACTAGTATGTACCTCCTCACTGGTGTGCAGGCTTAGACTTCTGCCCCCCCCCCCCACAGGAACAACAAATATAATGAATTATTTCAAGCTATAAAAATCAAATCCCAATTTGTGAGCTATTAGCAATAACATTGGATGACTCACTGGATACAAGATAAGATTTATGTAATTTAAGCGCCGCAAAATCAATATCCCAAGTAAGAATGCCGCTGTTTAATATATCACATTTACTTAAGCATGTTTCCCTAACAACGACTTGAATTGTGTTTGCTTATCTTTGAATTAACAAAGAACTATATCAGAAATGAGAACTGAGTCTCAGAAATTCTATATACTATATGTACTACAAAGAAATTGTACAACTAACCCCAGGCATTTCAACCTTTTGGGTTCTTTCTTTGGAAGGTAAAGTGCTTGCATCCTTTATTCATCTCAACTGTTGCTGTGGTTTGGACGTGGTTTATCCCAATAAAAGTTCATGTAGAAGAAATTTTGTGCCAAGTGTGGTGACTTCAAGAGGGGTAGGACTTTTCAAGTTGTGTGGTAGAGTGTGAGTTCATTAAGGATGCTTCCTTTCGAAGATTAAGATGGTTCACATAGGACCCGGTGATTAGCTATCATGAGAAAGTTGTGAGAAAAAAAAAAAAAAGAAGGGATCTGGACCTTTCCTTGTTTTGGCTTCTTTGGTCATAAGATGGTATGTGTGTGTGTGTGAGTGTGTGTGTGATATAGGATGTACAGGATCTATATCATCATCATGAGATCATGAGGTAAGGCAGCCAGAGGGACCCTCAACATAAACAAGGCTATACTGTTTGGGCTTTTGGTCTACCAAACTGTGAGCTACATAAGTCTAGTTTCTTTTCTTTATATGTTATACAATATCACACATTTCATTTTATTACAGTAATAGAAGACAGGCTAATACAACCTCTCTGGGCAGTGTGTTTTGTGTTTGTTCACTTGTTTGTTTTTACTGTTCCCATGGTTATTGAAGTTCTTGGGAGGGTTTTGTCTCCCCTTGCTGTATTTACATCTGTATCTCTTTAAGCCACCACACTGTGCATCAAGCTTCTACTACATGAACTTGTGGGGGGCAAACCACACAACAGTTGAGAGGGAAAAAGGCTTCAATCACTTCACCTTCCAAAGAGGGAACCAAGGAGGCTGACATGCCTGAGGGTACTTGGGTAGCAACCACTCCAAGACTCAGGAAGCACTCCAGAAAGGGAGTCAGAAAGAATTCAAGAGCCAGAGGATGTGAAGAAGACGTGACATGTCTGTTGTGTTCATGACCTCATAGTGACTGGTGTTTCCTCCAGAAAATCTGCATAACCTTGGACCCACTGTCCTTCTTTCACGGATGGTGGAGGAGGGCAGGAGGCTATGCAGCTAGTTGTTCAGTTTTTCTTAGGTTTAGGACATGGATTCTGCATATGTGCTAAGAAAAACTGACGAACAGGCTGAGGAGATGACTCTGGATAAAATGCTTGCTGTGAAAGTGTGAAAACCTGAGTTCAAACACCCAAAACCCATGTAGATGCTGGGTAGACTTTGTGACCCATCTGTAATGTCAGCATACAGATGTAGAGAAAGGGGATCTCAGGGAAAACAGGCTAACCAAACTTGCCATATTGACAAGCATTGGTTCATATGAAAGACCCTGCCTACGTGAATAAAGAGATCAGCAAACTGCAGGTTCAAGTGAGAAAATAAAATGAAAAGTGACTGAGGAAGACATCTTATTTCAACCTCTGGCCTCCACATGCATGTACACACAAATGCGCAAACTCCCGTGAATGCACACACATGTGTGAACATGCATACAAAGATTTATGTACATAGCATATATGTACATGCAAATAAAAGCCTGAACTATGATTAGCTGTTTGCTTATTTATTATAATTTTGTGCAAAATTAAATGAGGGTTGACTAGCCTTCCTATAGAAGTCTTCCAGGATGAGTCATACATAAATAGATAAGTGATAGATGATAGAGAGATAGATAGATGATAGATGATAGATAGATAATAGATAGATAGATGATTGATAGATAGATAAGATAGATAGATGATAGATAAACACATAGATATTAGATGGATTCATAGATAGATGGTAGATAAATGATAATCCTGTAATAGATCTATTTTGTTGTCTGGGAATGGAGTCACAGCAATAACACAAGACAATAGAGGTTGTGAGTTTAGAGAGAGAATTAGTGACTGTTTTTCCCTGGAGATCCTCAAGTACCTGCCTCCGCACACTCTAGTCCCATTGTGGGCCAGGCACAGGGATGCCATCAAGGTGGTGTGAAAGACCAGGCACGGAGTCCACACAATCGTTACACACGCTATAGCATTGGTTCTAAGTAAATTAGCTCCTTTAGGAATAGCCAGTCTTTCCTAAATCATTCTCTCAAGCACACCCTTTCCGTTGTTTTCTTCGAACAGACTGCCTCGTTTTGTTTAACAAGTGAAGAAATCCTAACTAGATTTTCTTTTTCATCTCATAAAATGTACAGCAGCACTAGAGACAGTGGAGCAGAGGAGATGAGAGGACGTTTCTTCTTGGTCAAGGGCACATACTGGGATCAACACCTGGCCTGAAGCAGCAGCCTTCAAGGCTGGGACAAAATCATCATGAGCAGGCCTTGCCCCAGAGCATCTGGAAACAGCCTAGAGGAGGACTCTGCACAGGGAGTCACACAGGGCTTCCTGAGTCTCCCTTCAGGGGCGGAAGTGCTCTTCCTCACCTTCCTTTACACAGCTATTCTTTGAGACCTTTGCCCTGTATAAAACTGCGTTTCTGTCACAATTCCCTTTAACCACTCTGCTACTTTGACCTGTCTGCTACTTTACATTTTAATCTTTCTTTTGCAGTGTCACAGAAAGCAGAATATGGAGAACTTGATTCATCATAAAATTAAAAAGTATGACACTGTCTTATCTGCATCATATTAGAATATTTGAATGTATAATTTTTAATTGAAGGCTCATTTTTGCATGATGGGAAATTGTGACCCAAAGAGATAAAGTGAGGCTTGCCAAGAATAAATCCATTAAAGTTTGGCAGATCTGGACTCTTTTTCTCTCTGTGTTGCTTTCTTGCTTCCTCTCTCTCTCTCTCATTGTCAAATAAATAAATAAAAATAAAATAATTTTTTTTAAAGTTTGACAGATCCGAAGCCCAGTTCTCTTACTTCAACGGCCAGAATATTTACAATATGTCAGACCGTCCACTCTCCTAAGGTACATTTATTTAGTCACACTAAGTAAAAAAAAAAAAATCTTGTGCTATATCACTTAGGTTTATGATTATTGTAAATCCTACTTAATAACAAATTTCTGAAAAGTAAAGTCTATGTCTGATTGTATACCCAAAAGCTCATATTCTTGGTACTGAACACAGTGCTGGAACTCATATAACTCTTGCTATTAATATTTTTATAGATTCACTTTAATTTTTATTTTAAATATTATTGTGTGTGTGTGCTGGCATATAAGAGCTCTTAACACTGCAAATACAGGCCAAACAGATGTTCTACTTTTCCCACCTGGCTTTGTATGGGTCCTTGAAGGGATCCAACCTAGGTCAGCAGGCTTTTTACCACTGAGCCATCTCCCTAGGCCCACAGATTCACTTTTTTCCAAGTACCTTTGAAAGTTTTCTTTCTTTATTAATTGAGAGAATGATATGAAAACTGTGGTCAAATTAAATCCAGGTCCGAAGTAATGCTGTTTTTTTTTTTTCTTCTGTGATTACACTCATGGTAAGGTAAGAAAATATTGCTAGAGCAAAAGAAATCTCTAATGAGGAACTCTAACCTTCCTGATGCTTCCATATGGAGGAGACTGTCTTATAGGTCTCCTTTTAGTGATACGTTTCACTCAAAACTCAAATCTCCTAAGCAAAGGGTAAGGCAATGACTCAGGGCAGCATTTCTGTCTTACAGTCCAATGGGAAGACCTTTCATGGTATGGTTTCTTCAGAGGCCATTTTCTGTAAGGGGTCGGTTTTGTTCTTTTCTTCCTTCTATGTAGTAAATCCAGCAGAGCTGACAGACGTGATGTTTGAGAGGATGAATTAATTGCAGAGAACATTAGAAAACAAGGAAAACCACTTCCTTGCCTGCAAGCTTACCTATGACCTTCCAATAACTTTGTTAGTACAGAAAGATGATACGTATGATGAGGCTTCATTTTGCCACCGGTTTTATGTGTTAGGAATAGGGTGCTGTCATTTCATCAGTTAGTCCCATTAATGTCAGTTCTTCCATATTTTATAACTTGCTTCCAAAACCCCACAAGTCAGTAGACGATTCTCATCTATAGACTCCAAATGTCTCAGAAGGTAAATGTGGATGTGCACACACTGTGGAACTAGGAATGGAATGCTGATGACTGTCTATATCTTCTGATATTAAAAAAAAAAGGGAACTATATCTAAGTATTGTGTTTCTAGCAGCACTTAATGACTGTTGCACAAACCAACACAGTGAATTCCTTTCATTCAAGCTAATATTCGTACAGCACTTGAAGTAGTTTGAATGTATGGTCCCCAATAGATTTGGGTATTGTATTAAAGCTTGTAACTTGGATTTCCAGCTGCATGGCTAGAAGAGGTGTCACTGTGGGCAGATCCTGGGGTCCAGCCCTGAGGTGCCATGGTGGGGTGGATCTGATTTCCAGCCTAAAGGTGGGCAGAGAGGTTGGACGTGGGCCAGGGTCGCTGCTGCTTGCTGCAGGTTTTGTGCTTGTTGACTCTGGTGTTTCCTGGCTGGCCATGGTTTCTGTTTGGATGGATGGATTGAAGTGGCTTCTTCAGCCACTGATGGAGCATCGCCCTGGATCTGTGAGCTTGAAATAAATGCCATCTTCCCCTAAACTGGGCCTGGTTTGGACATTCAGCCCAGCAACAGTGCTGAAATCACAGTCTTTTTCACAAACAGGTTCTCCATTTCTTACTATTATTTCTCTTTAAGCAGAAAGATATTTTAAAAAAAAATAAAGATCTACTTACAACACTTGATACAGGCTCTTCTAAGTTCAATTAAATGCCATCTTCCCCTAAACTGGGCCTGGTTTGGACATTCAGCCCAGCAACAGTGCTGAAATCACAGTCTTTTTCACAAACAGGTTCTCCATTTCTTACTATTATTTCTCTTTAAGCAGAAAGATATTTAAAAAAAATAAAGATCTACTTACAACACTTGATACAGGCTCTTCTAAGTTCAATAGCTGGCTAACTATAATGGGTTGAAAAAATCACTTGACTAATTAATTAGCAGGTATAACTAATTAGACACACTCAAATTAACTTACACTTGGCATATATAGAATGGGTATCAGGTAGCACCCAAGAGAAAACAGAAAATGGAACGATTACATTAGATCAGCTATTTAGCATAGCTTTGCTGCTGTTATATAACTTCCCAGTTGACCTTCTCAATGAGGCCTTTCCGGGTTACTCTTTAAAATTTCCACCTGACCTCAACAGTGTATGTTATCTCCTCTGTTTTATTTTCCTGTTGGGTACTTATCACTGATTTACATGCTATGCATCTTTGAATCTACACTCCATGAGGACAAGGATCTTTTTCTAATTTTTTAATTAATTATTTATTTGAAAGTGACAGAGAGAGAAAGAGGCAGAGAGAGAGAGATAGAAAGAGAAAGAGAGGGAGAGAGAGAGAGAGAATGGGTGCACCAGGGCCTCCAGCCACTGCAAAAGAACTCCAGACGCGTGCGCCCCCTTGTGCATCTGGCTAACGTGGGTCCTGGAGAATCGAGCCTTGAACTGGGGTCCTTAGGCTTCATAGGCAAGCGCTTAACCGCTAAGCCATCTCTCCAGCCCAGGACAAGGATCTTTTTGAGCACTGTTTCCTGCTCCGGATTTCAATCAACACTTACGGAGTGCATTAATTGACATATAAATCCCAAACTTCTAAAGAATTCTTTTTGCTTTTCCTTCCCTGCAAGGAAGAAAATTGCTTTTCCCTATCCTAGTCTTGTCCCTACAGAGTCCTTTAATTCTTCTCTAGATTCCATCCAATAAAAACAATACCAATGCTTGAAAAAAAAAATAAAAAGGATGATACATAAGGCCTAAGGGAATAGTTTGTTCTGTCTCCATCACTTACAAACAGCTTAATCTGAGTCTTTTATCTCATTTGTGCAGTGAGAATACAAACAGTGTTGTCCAAAAAGATGTAGAACAGTGATTTATATACCTTAAAACCGTATATAAATGTTTACAACTACAGGCCAGTTGTCATTACTATGTTTTTCCTTCTTCTTTTTTAACTGCCAAGTAATACTTATTCCACAGACTCTCTTTCTCTGTCTCTCTCTCTCTTTCCCCTCCCTCTCTTTTTTTGCATTCTTCTTTTCCTCCCTCTCTGCCCCTCTTTGCTCTCTTCCTGCCAAGAATTCTTCTGAAATGAATGGACTATTGACCCAGTGGTCTCTACACCATCTTGAGACCACCTAACTTCTCAAGATTGTGTAGCTGCAGCCACTTTCTATCATCTGATGACCTGGCTGGAGCCAATGAGCCAATAGAAAAGATAGTAACATATTTAAGTGTCCAGATGCCAGAGAAATAACTAACAAAGCAACCAAACCGTGTACTTGGTAAATAAGATCAGAAGCAGAGTAGGTAATATAATTAGAAAGGTGCTAGAAAGATCTTTTCTAATTTGCTGGGGACTCTGAAATTATAAAATAAGATATTGATTTCTTTACTCTGAACCATTTCTCTTCAGAAGTCTTCTATTAGAGAGCAAATTCCATCTTAGAAAAACCCACAAAAATTGTTGCTCTTTTTTTGATACTTTTATATAAATTAGATTTCTGAGAGCTTGCTTTCGCACTGGAGAGCAGAGAACAAAAGCCCAGTGAAATATGATTTATATTAAGTAGTGATAGTGGGAAATGAAGGCTACAGAATAGTCATAGAATAATTCACACAAGCATATTAACTTAGAGCAACTTTTGCTATGAAGGATCAAATGGTAACCCTCTGGGGTTTTGCAGGCCATCCAGTCCCTGGTGGGACTGCCTAATCATTGGTGGCACTGCCAGGCAAAGGCAGCCATAGAAAGCAGTGAGTAACCAAATAGGGATAGCTGTTCCAAAACACTTTTGTTTATACTTGGCAGTGGGCTAGCCACATTGGCTAGCTGCCTATAGTTGACTGCTCTTTTCCTACATACAAAACCATAAATTTCCCATATCCATGCCCCCTGTTAATTTATAAAGAGTAATAGTAATCATTAGCCCCTTTTCTTTTGTCGTAGCACTCACTGGGAACAGTAGACATGTTGGCTAGAAGTGTGGACTTTGAGGGAAGATTTCTAGCATTCAAATCGTGCACTCTACCTCACGTGTGACTTTGGGCTGGTCTCCATCTCCTCATCTGCTAAACTGTGCATAGAGATGGAAACCACAACTACTGATTGTTATGAAGGTCACATCAAAAGCAGATCAAGAATGAGAATGATGTGTGGATGTGTATTAACCTCTGAGTATTAAGTACAATTTGATTCATACTCAACCAAGAGAGAGGAGCACTTTATCTCCACTTATTCATGGGACCCAAGCACAAATAAATTGCAGTCAGCTGATGACAGACACTCACTATATTGCTTCAGATGATGGTTGGCTAGAGAGAAGATGATCTCTGAGAACATGGTGACATAAGTAGCTCTCCCTTCTGTTCAATGACAGTTCCAAACTCAGAAATTTTGATTTCCCTCAGCTGGCTTCTGATGACAATGGGCAACTAGGTGTGGGCACAGGTTGGAATCTTATGTGAAGGGTGGCAAAGAAACATGAGTGGAGCTTTTATTTATTGTTTATTTGAGGTAGAGTTTCACGCTAGCTCAGGTTGACCTGGAATTCACTATGTAGTCTCAGGGTGGCCTTGAACTCACGGCACTACTCCTACCTCTGCCTCCCAAGTGCTAGGATTGAAGGTGTTCACCACCATGGCTGGCGAATGTACTTTTTGAGCCAATAATTCGGGTATATCTCCTAAGAATAGAACATTGAGACCTTGATTATGAAACTAGGAAGTGAAAGATCCTACAGAAAAATCTATGAACTCCTGAGTGCATGTGACCACTTCCTTATTTCACAAACGTACAAGGAGAAGCCACATAGCCTGAATTCACTCTAGTCCTGAGCTAGGGGAACACATCTTCCTCTTTGCTAGTCATGGTCCTGTACACTGCCGGGCCACTGAGACAGAAAGGCAGCATACTATCTTTAGGAACCACTGTGTTCATGGTATGTGAAGTCAGGTTCCAGGCACTGAAGTGCAACATGTCAGACGCTCAGAGTAGAGAGGCAGAAAGAGAAGTTTGTGACACAAAGGTCCCAGAAAGAGGAGGGTAGGAACATCTTTATTGTTTCACAATCACCCTACCACTTCATTATACTTCATTATGAGAAAAACTATGCCAAATAAACTGCAAAGAACCCCTACTGGATACTCTAGTAGAGGATGGTGAATGACAGGAAACTAGAACACATAGGCACCATGATCACTACGTAGCCTCTATTCAAATCCAGCTGATTGTTGTCCTATGAGATGTCAGCATGTTGTCCTAAACTCTAACCTTTACAGACAAGGAAGAAGTGTGTATTTTAACGTGTATTCTTGTAGTTCAAAATCTAGGATAGATTGAGCCAGGCATGATAGCTGCATGCCTTTAATCCCAGCACTGAGATAGGACTGCATGCGCTAAAGGCCAGACCGATGTTACAGAGTGGTGGCCAGGTCAGCGTGGAAAAGAGTGAGACTCTGACTTGAATAAATAAATGAAGAAAGAAAGAAAGAAAGAAAGAAAGAAAGAAAGAAAGAAGGAAAGAAAGAAAGAAAGAAACAGACGGATAAATTAGATACTATTAATAGTTGAATCCTACCTTAGCCCAGCATTTCCACTTTCATCTTAGGCACAACTATTGCAATGAAATTTGAAAATTTCATTGCAGGAACCAGTGACCTGCTTTTCAGAACCAATTGTAGAACATTGCATATACATAAACTAGTGGAATATAATTAAAATAAGTAAATAACTTGCCCCATTGAGTTGGGTTTTAATTTAGATCTTTGGTTTAAAATGGAGACATAGGGCTTAGTGGTTAAGGTGCTTGCCTCCAAAGCCAGAGGACCCAGGTTCAATTCCCCAGGACCCCTGTTAGCCAGATGCACAAGGAGTGCACATGTCTGTCTAGAGTTCGTTTGCAGTGGCTGGAAGCCCTGGCACACCCATTCTCACACTTTCTATCTCTGATTCTAATTAATAAATAAAAATTTAAAAATATTTAAAATGGAGATATACAGAACTACATTAAAAGGACCTATCAAAAATTAAGTATACTAAGGGCTAGACTGATGGCTTAGCAATTAAGCGCTTGTCTATGAAGCCTAAGAACCCCGGTTTGAGACTTGATTCCCCAGGAACCACATTAGCCAGATGCACGAGGGGGCGCACGCATCTGGAGTTCTTTTGCAGTGGCTGGAGGCCCTGGCACGCCCATTCTCTTCCTCTCTCTCTCTGTCTCTCTCTCTCTCCCTCTCTCTCTCTCTCTCTCTCTCTCTCTCTGCCTCTTTCTCTGTCACTTTCAAATAAATAAATAAAAATTAAAAATTAAAAAAATTAAGTATACTCTTGAAACAGAATCATTGAGGCCTGCCTGAAAAATGAAGACATGTCCATTTTTTCTCAAATTATTCCACACAATTCAAAAGGAGGTAACACTCCCTGATTCCTTCTATGAACCCAGAATTACACTAATAGCTAAACCAGACAAAGACACACAAGAAAAGAGAAGTACAGAGAGATATTTTTGATGAACTTAGATGCAAAAATTATTAACAAATTATTGCAAACTGATTTCAAGAACACATCAAAAGGTCAATCAAGTAGATTTCATCCCAGGGAGGGAGGATTAGTTCCACGTAGTGAAATCAATAAATGTAATTCATCATATTAAACAGACTTAAAGTCAGGAACCACATGATCATCTCAATAGATACAGAAAAGGCCTTTGACGGAATTCAACAACCCTTCATGATTAAATCACTGGAGATGACAGGGATGGAGGGACCATGCTTCCACATAATAAAGGCGACACACAACAGACCTAAAGCCCATATCATACGAAATAGAGAAGAACAGGAAGCATTTCCATCAAGATCTGGGACTAGGCGGGGCTACCTCCTGTCACCACTGTTCAGCATGGTGCTTGAAGCCTTAGCTCAAGCAAGTAGACATGAGAAGTAAATAACAGGGATACTAATGGGAAAGCCCTGGTCACAGATGACATGATTCTGTACTTAAGAGATTTAAAAAAAAAAAAAAACTACAACAAAAAATTCCTCGGTGTTATAAACACAGCAAAGTGGCAGGATGTAAAGTCAACACAAAAAAATCAGCAGCCTCCATTAATATCAATGCCAACAATATGGAAAAAGAAATAAGGGAAGCTGTCCTATTTACAACAGCCACAAGAAAAAAAACAAATACTTTGGAATCTCACTAACCAAGGAAATAAAAGACCTATGCAATGAAAACGTAAAATCACTGAAGAAAGAACTGGAGCAAGACACGAGAATATCGAGTGACCTTCAATGCTCATGGGTTGGAAGAATTAATATTGTTAAAATTATCATCCTGCCAAAATTAATATACAAATTCAATACAATGCCAATCAAAACCTCAGAGATATTCTCCACAGAATTACAAATATAGTCTCCAAATTCATATGGAAGCACAAAAGGCTTTGGATAGCCCGTCCCCCCCCCCAAAAAAAAAAGAAGAAAGAAAAAAGAAACAAAGAAAGATAATGTATTCAGCAAAAAGGAATACCTCTGGTGGTACCTACCTAATTTCAAGTTATACTATAGGTTCATAGTAATAAAAACAGAATGGGACTTGCATTAAAAACAGGCACATATGGAGCTGGAGAGATGGCTTAGTGGTTAAGCGCTTGCCTGTGAAGCCTAAGGACGCTGGGTCAAGGCTTATTCCCCAGGATCCACGTTAGCCAGATGCACTTGGTGCACACATCTGGAGCTCGTTTGCAGTGGTTGGAGGCCCTGGTGCACCCATTCTCTCTCTCAATCTCTCTCTGTCTCTCTCTTTCTCTCTCTCTCTCTTTCTCTCTCTGTCTGTCACTCTCAAATAAATAAATAAAATAAAAATAAACACCAAAAACCAGGCACATAGATTAATGGAATAGAATGAAATGGAACATGTGAGTGGAATCAGCCTGAGGCACCATGACCACCCCCTTCCCCCCAGAGACCAGCCACTATGAATACCAATAACACCACCAAAGGAAAACCACAGCAGAAAGGGAGTAGACGAGAGGGAGTCTAAAAGTACAACCTTGTTACAAAACATTAATAAAAAGTAAAAACCTTAAAAAAATAAGGCATTTCTGAAGGTTGGTCTTTCCGATCTCCTTCTCTCACATACCAAGCACTTTCATGCAATGTCAGCTTTACCTAATTTGTCTGTCTGATTTTTTGTTTCATCTGATTACCATCTAGTGCTCACTCATACTGTGTTCCTTCAACCTTGGAATAGTTACACAATGTTGGTGACTCCTGTGCCTGTTCCTAACAGGTCCAGTTTCCTTGACTTATGTAGTTGAAATTGTCTAAAGAGGGGATTTGACACACTCAGATTGTCTTCCTCTCTTTCATTGTATGACGTACTTCAGAGGTTAACCTGTGAGCGTGTTGCCATTGGCTCATGAAAGCGCTCCTCCAACCCCCTGGCTGGTAAAGACAGGACATACATGGAACATGTGGCTTCCTAGTAAAAAGTATAAAGGGGACAGATTGTCTTGCAAAAGAAACGTTGAGGCATGTTTTTATTACAATGTAACAGATGTTTACAGGGGTCTCTGTTCTTGGGAGTTCAGAAGTTTTGATAGACACTTGATGGCGATGCCCTATGAAAAGCCAGTGCATACATTTGAGTTTTCATTGCTTTTGAGTCTTTTTCTGTAAGACCATTATTTTATTTATTTATTTGAGAGTGACAGAGAGAGAAACAGGCAGAGAGAAAGAGAGAGGAGAGTAGGCGCGCCAGGGCTTCTAGCCACTGCAAATGAACTCCAGACACGTGCGCCCCCTTTGTGCATCTGCCTAACGTGGGTCCTGAGGAATCGAGTCTCGAACCAGTGTCCTTGGGCTTCACAGGCAAGTGCTTAACCGCCAAGCCATCTCTCCAGCCTGTAAGACCATTCTTGCAAAAAGGTTGCATCAAGGAAATTCTTAGGTGAGTCTACAACTATAGTCTCTGAAGAACAATTTTGTAAAATCTGAAACAAGAAGTTTCCGGCCAATAAAAAGTTTAGCCAAATCCAACAATGTATTCAAGTTGTACTTGAAATTTGCGCTCTCTAAAGCTGCAATCATTTTTAAAGCTTTGAAATGTACTATGCAAAATCACTTTCAAGTTATGTGCTAAGCTATGGTTTTAGGGCTGTCATCACAAAGTACTGTAAGTTAGTGGCTTAAAACAAGAAAATTATATTCTCTACCGTTCTGGAAGCTAGAAATGAAATGCAGACATTGTTAGAGCTATGTTCCATCAGCACCCCCCCACACCCCATCTTGCATCTTTTATGTTTGTTTTTAAATATATTTTAATGATTTTTATTTCTTTGAAAACAGAGAGCAAGTGAGAAAGAGAGAGAGAGAGTAAATTGGCACACCAAAGCCTCTAGCACACATGTGACACTTTGTACATTTGGCTTCATGTGGGCACTGGGGAATGGAACCCATGGGGACAGGTTTTGCATAAGCTAGCACCTTTAACTGTTGAGCTCTCTCCCTGGCCCTGTTTGCTTTTTTCCTTATTCAGGGTCTCCCTCTATCCCAGGTTAACTTGGACATTGTTCTATTGCCCAGGCTGGCCTGAAACTCATGGTGATCCTCCTACCTCAGCCTCCTGTGTCCAGGGATTAAAAGTGTGTGCCACCATGCCTGGCTCATCCTGCATCTTATTTTCATACCTCCAAGTATTTCTTGGCTTGCAGCAGTTTGCTTGCAATATCTACCTCTAATTTCATAGGGTCGTCATCTTGTGTATATGTTCCTATGTGCTTCATCTCTTCTCATAAAAAAACCCCAGTAGTTTTGCACGGTTATCTACCCTAATGTCATCAATGTTAACTTGACTATGTCTGCAAATAATGTATTTCTAAACAAGGTCATATTCATAGGTGCCAAGAATTCAAACTTCAACATACCCCAGGGAAGAACATGCAGTGTGCTATTATCAATTTCAATTGTTGCATTGAGTTTTGTTTGTTTTTGACAGATTCACACTGTGTAGTCAAGGTGATTGTATATGTATGAACTTCCTGCTTCAGCCTCCCAAGTACTGGAATTACAGGCATGCACCAAGTCTAGCCGTTGCTCTGGGTTTTGAAGGCACAGTTAATACTCCTCACAGGGATGGAATACAACGTTGGCTGATTAATAGAACCACCTGGGGCCTTTTCAATGTTCTAGTTAATTACCATGAGCCACAAAAACAACAGTGAAATCTGCATGTACGGAGGTGGGAGTGGCACATCAGAATATTGGAAAACATCCAGGTGCTTGTGAGTCTCGGGCATTTGTCCTGTGTAAAAGATACACAAGAGAAAACCTAAAATGAAAAATAACTGGGCTACTGTTGAAAATAGTTTAACCTAGGATGTCAAAACTATCTTATATTTCTTTGCAAATAAAATGGATCTTACTCCTAAGTCAAGGCCAAGCAGCTGGGCACATTCAGGTTTCCTTCTACATGGGCAAACGTGGGCCAGTCTGCTTCTGGCATGGGGCCTTCTAGCTGTCAGATCTTGTGAGTTAGACAAGAAAGACGAGGCCTGCTTACGTAGTTTCCATAATGCCATCAATCAGATGACTATTCCATGGAGAGTAGGCAGAAATGAAAAAAGAAAAAAAAAAAAACAAAACAGGAAAGTTCTTGCTACTTCCAACTATCACATATCCATTTATTTTTCCTCCCTGAAAACAACAAATAATTGCAAGTCAAATTAATTGGTTTCTCTCATTCCCCAAAAAACAATCTGGCTGACCTAAAATTGAGTTTCTCTGAAAAGTACTAGTTTAGCACCTAATGGCTTTCCTTTTTCCTATCAATAGGAACATCCTCTAGCAATACTTCCCACACAACATGGAACACCTTAGTTCGGCTACATTTTAAATGTGATCATCCACCTGAGATAATAAGCATCACACTGAAGATTCACTCACACACTCAGTTCTCAAATACTTCACTCTATGCTAACAATTATCCTTCTATCCTCTGTCTAAACTTTAGACCCTGTTATCAAAGCCAGACTTAACTAGCTAGCAAGTAAACATTTTAGATAGTGATAACTATTTTTGAAGGCTAGGGAGATGGATTAGCAGTTAAAGGCACTTGCCTGCCAGCCTAGGTTCAATTCTCCAGCACTCAAGTAAAGTGAGATATAAAGAGTGGTCCATAGGTCTCGTACTCATTTGCAGAGGCAAGAGGCTCTGGTGTGCCCGTAAACATACAAGCACACATGAAAATTAATCAGTTAAAATAAGTATTTGAGGGGAGAATTAAAGCAAAGATACGAATTTGATAGCCCAGGGGGTAATGTGCAATCTCTTGGCACTCTGTCCCTAGTCCTTCCCTTTCTATTCCCTTTCTATTCCCTTTCTATTAACACAAGGATTGGGAGGGTGTTTGAGTTGGCTTTCTATGCTCTGGCAAAATGCCTGGAAGAACAACTTGCAAATGAAGAGACTTTTTATTTGGCTCATGGTTTTGAGGGGTCAGTCGATAGTCTGGCGTTGTTGATTCTGGGCCCATGGTAATGTGGAGCCTCCTGATGGGTGCTGGGAGGAGCCAAGTTAACCCCCTGACAGCACTCAGGAGCCGAGAGAGGATGCCTGCTGGTATCCTCCCTCTCTCCCGTCTATTCCAGTGGGGAACCCAGCACTGGACAGAACAAGTCTCCCCAGTGTCCTTGAGTTAACACAGAGATGTGCTTTACTCCTCAGTCTAATTATGTTGGCAATGAAGATTTAACTGTCACAAATGAACAAGGAATATATTCTCAAGACTCCCTTGTATCTAGGTCACCGGGAATCATTTAAACTCTTCCAGTGAGATGCCCTTGGGTAATATGGGGAACATCGAGGGCAGTTTCCGACATGGGCTTGGCTCAGCAGATGTAAGCGTGCATCTGTTAATGTGTGCGTCATCGGTGCGCAGCGGTCAGTGTTACAGCCATGGCAGTAACGGTAGCATGAGAAATTTCCTAAACTGTGCCGTGACATGGCCTGAGCCTGTGGGCATGAATTTGTCCTTTGATTTTTTTTTTTTTTCATCTAATGATTCTGTAAGATTCTATTTTTTTTTTTTTTTTTTTTATTTCCGAGGTAGGGTTTCACTCTAGCCCAGACCTGAAATTCACTGTGTAATCTCAGGGTGGCCTCAAACTCATGGCAATCCTCCTACCTCTGCCTCCCGAGTACTGGGATTAAAGGTGTGCACCACCACGCCTGGCTAAGATGCTAATTTTTATTTTTAACTTTTTATTAACAATTTTCATACCTGTACATTATATACTTCAATTTAAAGTCCCTCCCAATAAATTCTTTTGTCCCCCTTCCTGCTGAATCCCTTCTTCTGTCCAGCCAGTCTCTCTTCTATTTTGATTTCATGGTTTGCTCTCTTCCACCATCTGTGACAACATGTTGATGGGCCCAAGGTTATGCAGGTCTTATGCAGATAATGGCAGCTATTGTGGGGTCATGAAGACAGTAGCTACGTTAGCTGTGTCTGCACAAAGAGCATTTCAAACCGCTCCTTCCTGTGCTTCGGCTCTTAAGTCCTTCCTATCACCTCTTCCGCAGGGTCCCTGAGCCACTGGAGGGAGTAGCGGAGATGTCTCACTTAGGACTGAATATTCCACTGTCACTTCTCAGCACACTGGGGAGTTTTGTGTTACTCCAGTCGTCACCACCATTAGAAAAACTTCTCTAAGCAAAAATGACAGCTTCACTAATAAATGGGCATAAACATAAATAATTTAGAGGGCAATCTGGTGCACACAATATATCCACTTAGCCAAATAGTAGTAGTATCTCCCCCCTCCTAGAGTTTATAGCTTTCCAGCCAGTGGTTTTCAGTACCTGGCATGAATTGCCTCCTATCGAGTAGGCCTCAATCAAATCCAACCAGAGAAGAGTTGATTACCACCACAACAGGCATGCCATTATTTCACTAATGGTCACATCTTGCCTGGTTGGTCATTTGTATAGCTTGCATGGTCCACTGATGGTTAGGACTCTTGATTACTTTTCTCCCCAGCAGCCTGCATAGCACCTTCACAGCTAGTTTTCAGGGAGGAGGCTTCCAGGTTTGTTACAGCTTAATTTTCAAATGTCCTACAACAAAAACACGTGGTGTCTTCAGCACATAGGGTCTTACCATGCAGTTCTGGTAGGTAACCATAAGCTTCTAATTTTAAGTTCAGTTCCTTTCTTCTTGAAATATCTAGTTACATATAGAAATTTTTGTACTAAATCAGGGAAGATTATTAAAAATGATGATCAAGAAAATGTGTCTGATTAAGTTGCCTTTGAGTGGAGATGTGCCTGAATAAAGGCAGACCTTTACTCACACCGGCCAAGGAAGAGAACTCTAGGCACAGCAACTAAAAGCACAAGGATGACACTGAGATCACTGTGCTTGTAAAACAGCAAGAAATATGATAAAGCTGAGGGGGGTGAAGAGGATTAGAGTTGGTGTACATAGAATTATGGCATGGTAAGCTGACCTTAAAGGGCATGACAAGATGGCCAGATTTACTCTCAGATGGGAAGCTGTTAGACTGGGGTAGTAAGAGAGTGATATAAACTCAGCCCCAGGCAGATAATGGCAATTAAAGAGGTTTAAGTAGCAGCTGGAAGGCCGTTTTCATGGACCAAGAGACAGTGATGCTTTGGACTAGTATGGAATACTGGAAATGGAAGAAGCACTGAGACACTGGATACATTGTGAAGGCAATGCTAGAGGGACTTCTGAGACATTGCATAGAGTACTCCCTGGAATAAGAGTTGAATGAATATATAATTCACTACCCAAACAGAACACCTTACACACTAATGAGTACTCTATTAATATTTATGCTGAGAACCTAATCTGAGATTGTGGTAGGGACACAAGGATCATGGATCCCTTAAGTTGGAGGAAAAGAAAGAATTCAAAGCTGAACAAACCTATTTTTCTTGAACTACTAAGCAGATAGTCACCTTAAGGGGTGAAGGAGTGAGAGAGAAGCACACAGAAATGACTTAAATTACAAATATCTCCATGGCTGGCCTGATGAACCTGTCACCAGGACTGGTGCAGTGATTGGAAGTACTTTTCGCTTTTTCAAATTTTTATTTACTTATTTATTTATTTATTCACATAGGTATGGGGAGGGTGGTATGCCAGGTTCTCTTGCTGCTACAAATGAAAATCTGTATGCTTGTGCCACTGTTGTAGTTACCTTTCTGTAGTTGGAACAAAACACCTGGTGGGGGAAAGGATTTATGTGGTTCCTGTCTCAGGGGGAAGCTTCGCAATGCCAGGGGAAGCGTAGCTTGAGTAGACATCACGATCTGTCATAGCAGGGGCAAGGCAACAGCACAGGAATGAGCTCTGGCAAGGGTGAGCCAGCTATAACACCCCAAAGCCTGCTCCCAGCTGCACACCTCCTTCAGCAAGGCATCGCCTCCCAAACCGCCACCAGCTGGGGTCCAAGCTTTGAACGCGTGTAAATTTATTGGGACATCAGATACAAGCCACCACAGCCACATTTCGTGTCTGGCTTTATGTGAGTAGACTTGGAGAACTGGACCTGAGCTGGTAGGCTTTGTTGAGCAGGGGATTTTCTTCTTGTTTTAACTCAGAGCTGGTCCTTGGTGTCTGGATTCAATGATGCCAGTAAGTGATAGCCAACCGCCACCCTTAGTGGATGGGCAGGAGGGATTTCCAGAGGAAGATCCTAACACAGAGACAACAGTAGATTGCATTATTGAGACATTCTCTGCTCCTAAATATACTGTCACATGCTGGATAGAAAGAAGAAAAGCATGCCACAACTATAAATATACTCTGGACGCTACAAATCATTAAGATTACTAGTCAACAATTTCATTGGAGTAAATGTATAGATTAACTTCAGGAACTGTGCATAATTGGTTGAAACATTGCTTAAGTTGTTGCTTGCCTCCTATCTATTGCATTCTTGTTCCTTTTCTGGTTGATGCCTTTTATCTTTGTGAAAAGGTGCGTGTGTGTTACCCACTCCAGGCTATTGCTCTGCGGCCATGCTGCACCTCCAGGCCTTCTTTGTAAAAATTAATGATCAGAATTCTTTTGCAATAGTAGTATTTGATCCTCAACACTGCAAAATAAAAATGAAGTATCGCAAACATAACTACCTCATGCTTTCCCTAGTAATTTGATAGACTGTCCAGTTTTAAATGAAATTTCAGACTCTAAGTAATAAATGGAAGAAAACTGTAGCATTATGTCAACAATTTATGCTGGAATGAATCTCAACTTATATAACAGTAACTCTTGAAGATAAGAAACCTATCTAATTATTTCCCACATCATATTAAATAATATGTTTTTATCCTTCTGCCAAAATATTTCCTATCCTGAGTTTCTGTCATCACTTCTATAATTTTATTATAATTAATACATGCTAGCTATGAATTTGTAGCTATCCAAAGATTTCATTGATAAATGTGACATTTCTTTGATTTCTCTAAGTCAGTTTTAATGAGCTCCTGCATCCTTTCCTACTGAAGGTTAAAAAAAGAAGAAGTCTGCGTAATCTTTGTGGGGCCCAGTTCTTTCTCTGCTGCATTACAATGTTAGGGTCAGTCTGACTTATTTGTCTGCATTGGTCAAATTCTGTGTCCTCTTTGAGAATGGGGAGCTCTGACACATCTCTAGCAACCTTGAGCATAAGTGTGTGTGTGTGTGTGTGTGTGTGTGTGTAAGCCTGTCAGCACTAATTAGGGAAATGAATTCCTAAAGGATGCAGAACCCTGGGCCTTGCTTCTTGCCAGACAATAGACCTTCATCTTGATACGCAGCTCATAAGAGAACCAATTTACTTTGATATACAAGTCAGCTTAACCAACACTGAAACCCTTTGAAAAATGTGACATAAGTCCAAATTGTCCTGCTGTTGAAAGAAAATGTATTCCTAAGTAGCTCAAATCGATTAGCCACTGAATTTCCAATAGGTACAGAGAAATAGAATCCAATCTCCATAACTCAGAGGGTCACAGAGGCCTAAGTTTATGAAGAAGTGGGGGTGTGAGTATCCTAAGCCCCAGATTCATTCCACGCACCAGTCCTTCCACATAACTATGCTAGTGTCTCTTCTGAGAAGAAGCCTTTTGTGCCTCCTTGATGTACCTCGTGTTCTGAATGTCGAGTATCTTGTTAAGTCCTCTTCAATTGATCCATGGTATTATAGAAAGCCCTGGACACTTGTGAGCTTAAAAGCCAGGAGAGAAATAGCTGGAAAAAAATCAGCTTCTCAAGTAGTGTGACCACAGTGCCATACAGATGCTGTCCACACCCTTGCAGACCAGGATTAGAGATGCTGTCCACGATTATAGATGCTGTCCACACCCTTACTGACCAGGATTGGGTTTGCTGCCCACACCCTTCTTGACCAGGATTATAGATGCTGTCCACACCCTTCCTGACCAGGATGGTAGATGCTGTCCACACCCTTGCTGACCAGGATGGTAGACGCTGTCCACACCCTCTCTGAGAAATAGTTTCTATAGTCTTATGATATCATGTGAAACCTGTTACTTAATAGCTTCTTCTTTCTCTTAAAAAGAAGTGATTTGAAGGTTAAGCTGAGGATGGTCTGAATTCCAACCAATTGTGAAAGCTCAGGCATCTATGGGGCCTGTCTTCTGAATATTTTAATATGCTAGAAAAGCCTCTGAGCTTTCAGTGCCATAAAAAAACCATAAAATATCATAAAATGAAGTCATTGCTATAAAAAGGAAAAAAGGGAGATGGGGAGCAGTATTTTGGAATATCTTTTCCATTGAGAAGAATTTTCTAACTTTGTGTCTGTTTTTCCTAATTGCTTCGCTACTGTGTTCGGGGTTCTTAGGCTGGAAGGGAGGGATGATCTGTTGATCCCCAGGCCACAATTTTCTTCAGCTCCCCTTGTATAACCTTAACATGGGCATGTTTGCAGCACCATAGAAAGAACAATGAGGCTGGAGGGATTGCCTAATGGGTAAGGTATGTGCCTACAAAGCCAAAGGACCCAGGTTTGATTCCCCAAGGTCCCATATTAGCCAGATGCACAAGAGGTCACATGCATCTGGAGTTGTTTGCAGTGGCTGGAAACCCTGGGGTGCTCATTCTCTCCCTCTCTCTCACCTTTTTCTGTCAAATAAAAAAATAAAATAAAATATTTTAAAAAGAACAATGGATAAGCTGACATTTTTTTAAATGAGTTTCCAGAAAATGAGCTCAAATGAGATTTCATTCTTTCTTCATCCATTGGTATATCTATTACCTATAAGATACTAGCAAGTTATGGACACTATAAATATATTTTTATCTATTTATTTTCAAGCAGAGGAAAAAGTAAGAGAGCTTTGGCATGGCTGGGCCTCTTGCCACTGCAAACAAACTCCAGGTGCATTTGCCACTTTGTACACCTGTCTTTATGTGAGTACTGTGAATTTGAACCCAGATCAAGAGGTTTTGCAAGCAAACACTTTTAACAACCGAGCTGTAATCTCTTCAGACCTCAATAAATATATTTTTTAACATAAGTAAATCAGTTAACTGAAAAGGACAGAAGAGCTCTTTGGATATATGTCCCTTTTCTCTCCCTCAAGGTTGCTAGTTTTCTAGGACATCTATATCAAAGTATCAAAACCTGGGTGGCCTAGAGGAAGAGAAACCTATTGTCTCACAGTTCTGAAAAAGTCTGAAATCAAGTTCTCTCAAGGAAGACTCTAGAGAAGTAGCTTTCCGTGTCTCTTCTAGCTTCTAGTGCTTGTCAACCATCCTTGCCTTAAAGATGCATCACTCCAGCCACATAGCCAACTTTTTCCTGCATAATTTTCCATAGTCATTGCTTTCATGTTTCTCTTTCTATACCCAAATATCCATTTTTATACAGACAGCAGCCATATAGGATTAAGATGTATCCTAATCACCTCATTAGGCTGATAACAAATGTAAAGAACTTATTTCCAAATGAAGTCACATTCTGATGTACTGTAGATTAAGAGTTAACACTCTGGACTGGAGAGATGGCTTAGTGGTTTAAGCGCTTGCCTGTGTAGCCTAAGGACACTGGTTCAAGGCTTGGTTCCCCAGGACCCACGTTAGCCAGATGCACAAGGGGGCGCACGCGTCTGGAGTTGGTTTGCAGTGGCTGCAGGCCCTGGAGTGCCCATTCTCTTCCTCTCTCTCTCTCTCTCTCTCTCTCTCTCTCTCTCTCTCTCTCTCTCTCTCTCTGTCACTCTCAAATAAATAAATAAGAATAAACAAAAAAAATTTTAAAAAGAGTTAACACTTGTTGGGGAAAGGGACATCAATCAATGTAAACAGGAAAAAATGAATCATGACCTACTCTAGGAAAAGATAAGAGCTTTCTCTATTTCCCTCAGATTTGAGAGGCTGTGGTAAGTGGGAGCAGGGGTTGGATTAGAGTCACCAAGGAGCCAATTATAACCTCCTCTGCACGTGCTGCAGGTGCTGCATGGTGGGACAGGGAGGAAGCTACCTGCTGCTTTCACTGAGGAACGTTGCCCATAAGCAAGTCCTCAGGGCCGCTGCTTCTGATTCCCTTCTTCCTTGACACAACAAATCATGTGTCAGTTAATACAGATACGGTGTGATGGCTTTTAAATGTCAATGAGTGTTAGAATGACCTAGCCAGAAGGCTGGCCTCCAATCTCAGCACCTCTGACTCAGCAGTTCTACAAATAATAGGTTCCCAGGTACCGCACGTGGATATCTTCACATTGGGTTTTGTTTCCTAGTGCTTTAGTGCGGCCTTAGCTATAATTATCTACAAAATCATATCAGTGGTTTCCAATCCCAGCCGCTTGAATGCAACTTTGCTAGGGCATTCCCCACAGTGATGTCCATGCTGACATACTGTCAACCCTGCACCAGTTTTTCTAATGACATATGAAGTCACATGTCACAAATGGGTACATCACAATCCCGCAATAAACAAACTCAGTCTATTTTTACTTCCTCATTTTTACCTCCTGTGAATAGTGAATTAATATTCTTGAGGTTTCAGCCTTGGCTCGACAATATTAACAGAAATAGTGAACTCTATTGTGCAGGCCAAGTTTCAGGAAGCCTTTTTTTTTAAACACCCCAATCTGATAACATTCACTCTGAACTGCTCCAAAACTAAAGCTTGCCTGCTTTAAACTGGATCCTGCCCTTTCTTTGCTAATAATCTTTTAGCCATACACCTGACACTCGGAAGTTATCACCAACTGGCCCACTCACCTGCTCCTTATAATCATTGTCTAGGGTTTTCTATTCTTCTTCTTTTGGTTTCAATCTATTTCTTCCATTTTTTTTTTCTGGTATCCCTTCATTTGAGACTCCAGCCCCTTATTTTGGTCATTTCATGCCTTGCATTACCTTTGATAACATTCAACCAAAACCAAGTCCATCCACAGGTCTCCATATTCTTCTGAAACACAGTTCAAATCACTTTGCTTTATATTGAAACCCTTCCATGGTGTTTCAAGTTTCAGTCTTGGCATAACAACAAAGTGCCCTGAGTTCTAGCCTCTCTTCAATTTTTAAAAGTCTTTTTGTACATTTCTTCTATTGAATTCCTTATCCTAGGGAAACATTAACAAACATCTATACACCCCATACATGACAGTAATGACAAACCAAAGAAAACATTGCACTTAAGCCCACCTTGGTGAACCAATGCATTTATTGGGTTCACTTACAGGAGCACGGGAGAGGGGTTATATGATCATAGAAACTGATACACAGGGTATTACATAACACACACACACACACACACACACACACACACACACACACACACTCTCTCTCTCTCTCTCTCTCTCTCTCACCCTACTTTTTGTCAAATTCTCAGCTTTTTCACTTTTTGATTCTTTTTTTAAATTTTTATTTATTTATTTGAGAGCGACAGACAGAGAAAGAGGCAGAGAGAGAGAGAGAGAATTGGCACGCCAGGGCCTCCAGCCACTGCAGAGGAATTCCAGACACGTGCGCCCCCTTGTGCATCTGGCTAACATGGGTCCTGGGGAATCGAGAGCCTTGAACCGGGGTCCTTAGGCTTCACAGGCAAGCGCTTAACCACTAAACCATCTCTCCAGCCCCACTTTTTGATTCTTAAAGAAGATTCTCCTGACTTGATTTTTAAAGGGATATAGAGATAGGACAATGCCCAGTCTCCACAGCCTTTAGATGGTCCTCAAATGGGAAGAAATTCTGCTGCTGTGGAATAGCTCCATGACCAAGACTCAGTGGTGAGCAAGCAGCTGGGACTTAAGGAAACCAAAACGATTAGAAACCTCACAACCAATAACAACGAATGTTCGTCCACATTGGAAACTTTGATTCTATCACCCGTAGCTTTTACTTTGCATCTTAAATGATACAAACAAACTAGGCTTTCCAGAAACAAGGAGAGAGACTTCCTCACATTTTCTTCGGTATTTTTTTTTCCTAAAAAGATGATTCTGATTGTTTTTGCAAGAGAAGTAGAACTTATGTAATGCATTAATACATTATATGTTTTAAAAGTTTATACATATTTCTAAGGCTTACAAGGCCACAGATATAACCCATGTATTTTATTTACATCTTTCATTTTTGTTTTTCTTCAAGTTCTCTTTGCTGGGAATTAGCTGTGCTTACAAGCTGATTTGAGGTACCAAGTCTTCTTTCTCACGCAGACTGTCTTGACCACCTAGCTATTACGTATTTAGATGGGGAGATGATAGTTTTAGAAGACGTACGAGCATGTGAGCACTGCTGGATGAATTACAGAAGAAATGCAGTCCTGAGATTGGTAATTACATGATAATGAATTTAATGGCAATTTAATATGTCAAAAATAGTGCAGTGTTCTAGTAGAGGCCAGCTGAAATACTTCACCGTGCATTTCACTATGAGCACTAAGTTTCCTTCAAGTTAGATATCTAAAGAAGAAGCATATCCTCCACTGGGGGAAAAGAGTTGCTTGTATCTGAAAGTCTATGCAAATGAAATTTGAATAAGTGTGTGTGCTTATGGTTTTTGAAAACTGAATATGTCTTTAACATTCTTACTATTAATGGTTGCCCATGTTGCTTGATGACATTGATTTAATTTAACTTAAAGAAAGTTAGGATTCTTGTCACCAATTGGAAAGAACACTTGATGTATTTTCTTTCTCTCTCCTTTCTTTCTTTCCTTTCTTCTTTCTTTCAAGAGAGAGAGTCTATGGATACACCAGGGCCTTTTGAAGCTGCAAATGAACTCCAGACACATGTGTCACCTTGTGCATCTGGTCTTATGTGGGTACTAAGGAAATGATCAAATCCTGGTCTCCAGCTTTTGCAAGCAAGTGCCTTTAACAACTGAGCCATCTCCCTGGCTCCTTGATATATTATTTCGTATTCATCAACTACTCCTTAACAAGGAATTCTTGCTACTTGTACAGAGGTGACCCTCTTGAATTTTGAGACCTATTGAGTAAAATGACCATTATCCCAGCAGCAACTAAGAACTTGTCAACCATGCTGAACTACACAGGAGCAGCAGACACCAGAGCCAATGTAGTTTGAGGACTAAAATAAATACATCCTCTTTAATTTCATTCAAACTCCTAATTTATACTTCGTGTTAACAACAACAATGACAAAAAAAAAAAAAACCCATAAAACCTTTCTCCAGAGGAACAGGGGAAATGATGAGAGGTGATTATGATTATGGCATATTGTCTAGATTTATGGTAGTTGCCAATAAAGAGTTCATAAAAGAAAGAAAAAAGGCGGACTACCCCTTTGCCAGTGCTGGCTGTGTTTGAGCAGTCAGTGGTGGGCTGAGGAAGCTACACAAGAATGGCAGCTGCCTACTTCTGGAGCACGAGTCCCACTCCTGAAGGTGCCAACCCAGCTATGACTGCTTCAGATGGCTTGTGCTTTCCCTGAAGTCCCATGGGGGAAGAACTTCCCTTGGTTGCTTAGCAGAGGGGACTGTTGTTGAGACTGTGACAAAACAGACAATGCCACGATTGATATAAACACATGATGTAGACCAATTTCCTCCAAGTTGAAATATGCCCTCCTGGAGGGAGCAGGAAGGCTCAGGAGACATAGGAGTCAACAAGTCCTGGAGAGCAGAAACTTCTACTGTCCCAAGGCTCCTCTCCAGGGTCTGCAGAAGCAGTAAGGGCCAACAGCCGAGTCGCCTGCAGGTGGCGCAGTGAGCTCCAGAGACGCAGCTTCCAGGAGTCCTCACCCACGCCAGGGTGGGCTTTTTGGTGACACAGCTGCCTGGAGGTCACCCATTGTCCCATAAACAACCCTCTCCCCTTCTCTGTTAGTGATCTCAATAAACGCATCAGTTCACCAAAACTGACTGAAAAATAAATAAATAAACAAAGGGCTGGAGAGATGGCTTAGCAGTTAAGGTGCTTGCGTGTGGTGCCTAAGAACTCATGTGACTCTTCCAGTCCCAGATAAGCCAGACTCACAATGATACGAGCATGCCACGCAGCACATGTGCACAAGGGAGTGCGTGCATCTAGAGCTTGTTTTCAGTGGTTGAAGGCTCAGGAGCACCCAGACGCACTCTCTCTCTCTTTCTCTCTCTCTCCCTCTCTCTCCCCCGCTCCCTCTTTGCCTCTTTCTCTCTCTCAAGTAAAAAAAAAAATAAATAAATAATAAAATTGGGCTAGAGAGATGGCTTAGTGTAGAAGTTTGCTTGCCTGCAAAGCCAAAGGACTGAGGTTCGATTCTCTAGGACGCATGTAAACCAGGTGCACAAGGTGGCGCACGCATCGCAGCTGGAAGCCCTGGCATGCCCAGGCTCTCTCTATCTCTCTGTCTCTTTCTCTTTCTCAAATAAATTAATAAATAAAAAGAAAATACTAAAAATAGTTTTTAAAAATAAAACTTTCTCCACTACCCTCTCCAAGAAATTTCTGGGTTTTTTATTCTCCCTAAGTAGACAGAGTGGTTAGTGCTAACATGTTGGCTTTTCAAGTAAATGGAATTCTTTGTGTTAAGATTTTTTTTAATTTATGTCATTTAAAAGGAAGTACTGGTTTTATTGGTTTTTTAATGTAAAGTACAACATGTAGATGATTTCTGATTATAGATGCATGCTACTAACAATGAAACCTGGCGACCTCTGGAGACCCAGAACTAATTTGGACTTCTTTTCAGCTCCGACATGAAATTCGGCTGTCAGTTTCCCAGGAAACTTGGGACTAAAAATGGCTGGTGGAAGAAAGACTCCAGACCACTGTCCAATATTTCAAACATACTTCTGAAATGCTCTCAAAATCTCTTTTAATAGGTTGTTGCCTGACAGGAGTAATATTTTCTGAGTCATTTAAAAATGGATATGAAACATAACATAAATTATTTAGGCTGAGGCAGGAAGGCAACATTACTTACAGGAGCTGTAAAGAATGTCTCCTTTTGAAAATGGGTTAACTGCATGTGGTGACCTGGTGCTGATGAGAACCACCAGAACTTCTGGTGGCGTGAGCCTGGCCTTTCTGAGACATCGGCCCTGGCCTCATTCCACAGGAGTCGCATTTCAAGGGCTACTTTCATTCTCGGGGTAAAACAGCAGCAGAAGCTTCATAAATAAGGATGGTGATGGCATGGTAAGGTTTCAAAAGGTTGAAAGAACCTCGGGAAGGAACGTGAGGCCCTCCACCCTTATTTCCACTTGCGCAGACTTGGCCAGGAAAGGACTAGACCCTATCATCCTCAAACCATGAAAGAGTGGATGGCTAAGCAGGAGATTCACCAACCCCCAAGGAGCTTCACCTTTGCAACTTTGGTTCTATTTATCAGAGGGAAAAAATTATGCATCTTTGCCTTTATTTTGTATAAAATGTCCAAAAAGAATGTGACATCATTACCTCATATGTTACCTTCAAAGAGAAGGAAAATTCGAACTCAACATTGATGATTTCCATAGCAGGCATTTCTGCTTGTACATGAGGGTTATGGCACGTCAGTATTCACATACAGTGTGGGTTTTCTTCTCTTTCTCATTCATAAGTTGTTTTGTAAAAATCATGTTTGTCTTAGCAACATAACATTGTACACATTCTAATTCTAGAAGTCATTTTTATACCAATTTAACAGCTGGTAAAATTGAAATAAAAAGAGGTTAAATGCCTGGTCCCAAAAGAATAGCAAATTAGTTACAGTCTCAGAAATAGAAACCAAGTCTCATGACCCTTTATTCAGTACTCCAGTTCACACTGAAAGTCAGAATTATTCAAACATGTCTGAGAAAAGAAGGACTCTTATGCAATTGAAATAGAACAAGAGACTTTGGTTGATGAACTGTTGAAAAAGATCTTGATTCTCATGCAAGTTATGCTATGACTAAAAAACAAACTGGGGCATTTTTATAGGAGGATATTTACAGTGATTTAAGCACTATCTTTAGCAGGAGTCAATAAAGTTATTTCTTAATTAAAATAGCAAACTCAGTGAAAGCAGTCATGAATAATAGGAGTGTCATCAATTTGTTTTCCAGGTGTGTTAAAACCCACAACACGCATAAGCAGGGATATTTTACAGATGAGCTAAAAATAAAAATAAAAATAAAAATAAAACAAAGGCCAGGCGTGGTATGCCTTTAATCCCAGCACTCAGAAGGTAGAGGTAGGAGGATCACCATGAGTTCAAAGCCTCCCTGAGACTACATAGTGAATTCCAGGTCAGCCTGGGCTAGAGTGAAACCCTACCTCAAAAACCCAAAAATAAATAAATAAATGAAGCAATTGAAGATTTGATTGATTCATCAAGGTCATGCCCCTAGAGAATAGCTTGTGCTTGACTCCATTTTGATTTTAAGTCTGTTGCTAAGACTATCCCTTATCCACTTGTATTGATTAGAATCCTAAGATCAATAATAGCAACTAATTGCAGTTACATAGAAATTATCCGAGTAATTTATATGTATGGATAATACTTAGAATTTGCAAAAGTTTTTAAGCTATAAGAGGAGGGACAGAAAGAAAAAAATGTCACGGGCTATACAGATGGGTTAGCATTTAAAGTGCATGCCTGCAAAGCCAAAGGACCCACATAAACAGGATGCACAAGGTGGTGCATGCACCTGGACTTCATTTGCAGTGGCCTTGACATGCCCATTCTCTATCTGCTGCTCTCTCTTTCAAATAAATAAATAATAAAAACTTTAAAAAGAAAATGTTGTGTGGTTACTACAATATAAAATATAAAATAAAATTACAGAAGCAATCACACTTTCAAAAAAAATCAATTATGGAGGCTGGAAAGATGACTCAGCAGTTAAAGGCACTAGCTTGCAAAACCTATGGCCTGGATTTAATTCCCTGGCACCCAGGTAATACAAATGCACAAAGTGGCACATGTGTCTGGAGTTTCTTTGCAGTGGCATGGGGCCCTGGCATGCCCATTCTCTCTGTCACCCTCTTTCTCTCTCACATAAGTAAGTAAGTAAGTAAGTAAATAAATAAATAAATAATATCAATTATGAGTAAAGTCTCTGCATAGCTGGGATACTTATTTTTAGCCAACACATACTAAGCATGGATACATGCCCCAATCCTAGGTAGGTATAACCCAAATGGCCCTCCCTATCTTTTGTCTGTGGTGTGTGTGGGTGTGTGTGTGTATGCATGTGGAGACCAGAGGTTGATTCAAGGCCATGCCTAGTTTTTACATGATTTTACAGATTCAAACTCAGGTCTTCATGTTCTCAGTGCAAGCACTTTATTGACTGAGCCTTATCTCCAGCCCCAACAACATTTACTTTGTAATATGGGATATACCTTGATATATTTTTCTCCCTTTCTCACTACCCTCCTTTATACTCCCTCCTCAATACCCCCTCCACTGAATCCTTTCTTCTTTCTAGGTAGTCAGTGATCTATTTTGATGCCATCACCATTTTCATATTCCCCCCCCTCATTATGTAGGCATAGATATTGTCAGCTACCGTGAAGCCATAAATGCTGTGTTCAGTTCATGTTTGGATGACAGTATTGCAAAACACTTGTCCCCTTCTTTTGGCTCTTACATTCTTCCCACTACTTCTTCAGCAATGGGCTCTGAGCCTTGGAGGGTGTGATAGAGATGTGTCACTTAATGCAAAGTACTAATTTTAATTTGCATGGCTGTCATATCCCTTTCTAGTTAATATTTCATTATTTATAAAATATCCAAATAACTAGAGAGCTAAAAGAATTTAACTGGCAGGAGCAGACTTCATTTATAACAATTTTGATAAGACTGGAAAGAATGGAAGCACATGGTATTTAGGAAATGAATACTGGTAGCAAACAACTAGGGTTGTGTGGGCATCTATCATATTGTACCAAGGGCAAGGAAAATACCAATGAGTCTAAATGAATGAATCAGCTCATGATATCCAAGGAGATTCCACAAAGCAATTGTTTCTGTAGGGAAACTCACTCAACTACTGTCTTCAATCAAGGTCAACTGAGACTTATTTCAATTTTCCCTGGATGAATGAGTTACAGTCAGCTAAAAAAAAAATCTTTAGTTTCCTTGAAACAGAAATGGTCCTCCTAATTTAGGCAGAAACCTTTTCAGCCTAGAAAACATCATCACTTGGCTAGGGAAGAAATATGCTAGGAAAGCTTCCCTAGGTAGCTGTACATCTGTCCTAAAAAGCAAAACAAAAAGACTTGTTCATTTTATAATTACTATATTAATCCATAGTCACGTAGAGATTATCATTGTACCTACGTTAGTAATGTATACTATGTTTCAAGACTATCAGGATAGTAACTCAAATATGAAATATTTTAGACATATTGTTCACAATATCTTTCTGGAATTGAAAGTCATTCTTGTATTTTCCAGTTCAGTAAATTAAATCAGTAATCTTTTCTGCCTTGCTTCCTGAAAGCTTTGCAACACAAGAATTCTACATTCCAGAAGCATTTTGGTAGGAAACTGCTAAGCAAAATATCTAGTGTTTTATCACACAAGAAATACTCTAAGGAAAGTGGAAGCTTTCCTTAAAGTAATACTTTCATAATGAAAATAGATTTCATTTATTACATGGTTCACAAAATATTAAGTCTTCTTAAAATGCAACCAAATACTATGTATATATTTTTTTTCAGTTACAATCTGAAAGAGCATCATGTTACATAAAGCATTATTTTATATCTCTCAAATTAGGAGTAAATACATTTAGTTTGTAATTTCATAAAAAAGATACATTGCCACATTAAGCAGAGTTTTGAAATATTCATCAAAGTAGGTGAGGCCTGCTGATCTAGTGCCATGTTTTTCATTCAAGTGAAAGGAGAAATGCATTAGTTTTTATTCATTTATTTTAAAATTTTATTAGAAACTTCAATATATAAATATACTGAAAATTGGTCATATTCCCATCAGGTTATCCTCTTTTTTCCTCTCTCCCTCAGCCCAACTCTACTGAAGGGTCTCCTCAACAGGGGCACCAGTGGTCACTGTGGGGTCATGAATGGACCAGTCAGTTCATTTCAGAAGCCACAGTAAGCCTTCCCAGCCTGTGCTCTGACAGTCTTTCAGCTCCTCTCTTGCCATGTTCCCTGAACCTTGCAGGGTAGGAGAGAAATCTCCTTTAGTGTTGAGCCTGATTTTCTCCTTTGATGAGTTTTGGGTTTCCTTGGGGTTTACCATCTTCTCCACACAGAAGGTTCTCTGCCTGGCAGTGGGGGCAGCACTCATATTCAATCCTCCACTCTCTCTTCAGCGTTTCCCGGGCTCTGGAGGATGTGATATAGACAAGTCACCTAGTGCCAACCCTCCATCTTCTCCTCCTGTCATTTTGGTGGGTCTTGGGTCTCCCTGGTATTTGCAGCCTTCTGTAAATGGCAGGTTCTCTATCCAAGAGTAAGAGCAACACAGATGAAAGGGGATGACCATATAGAGGTGGAAGACATTTTGATGGGTATCATTTCTCCATGTAGCCAAAAGATAATGAAAGCTTTCCTCTAAGGTCTATGATTTTCCAAGCCATAGGCTTTTGACTTGGTTCTCAGTACCAGACATGAGTTCCTTCCCACTCAGTGAGCCTCATATCCAACCAGAAAGCAGTCAGTTATGCCCATAATTTACATGGCACTGTTGGACAGGTGGACACATCTTTCCTGGCTGGTTGATTTTGCAGCTTGTTGAATCCACTGTTTGTTCATGTTGATGAGTTTTATCCCCCGGCAGCTCACGGGGTGCTTTCCAGCACTATGACAGGTAACGGCAAGGAGATGCCTTCCATTTCCAGTTTGATTTCTCAAAGTCCTGCACCCACAGGCTATAGTGTCTGCAGCAATATGGTCTTACTATATAGTTCTGGTGGGTAAACAAGTGCATAGGTGATGACCTGCATTGTTTCAGAGGTCTCGTAGGCCTCCCTAACCAACATCTCACTGTGGAGGGAGTGAGGTTATCAAATCTCCAGAGCTGGGATGTATAAGCAATAACCTATGGGTTTAGGCTAAAGCATTAATTTTTTTTAAATTTATTTATTTATTTGGTGTGTGTGTGTGTGTGTGTGTGTGTGTGTGTGTGTGTGTGTATGCCATGGTCTCTTAATGCTGCAAATAAATGCCTGATACATGTGCCACTTTGCATCTGGCTTTCTGTGAGTAACAGGAAACAGAACCTAAGATGATAGACTTCACCATATGGCTGAGCTAGCACCACAGCCCAAGCACTCATTTATTAAAAATATTTTAATAGCATATAATTTTAATAAATCATTGTCATATGCAATTAATAGTAATTAAAGTCAGTGGGTCACAAAGGAAGACATGAAAGTAGAAGGACTAGTTGGGAGGAGTTCAGTGAGGGAGGGGACAAGAAAGTACAGCATGACCACATCAAGCCATATTACTACCAAACTGAACTCAACCTAAAATTAAAAAGAACGTTCATTATCATCGTGTTGGGTTCACCCCTAGTGTTCCAAAATGGTCCGATATCTACAAATCAACCAATGCATACACCATATTAGCAGAATCAAAGGCTAAAACCATATGATCATTTCAACTTAGGCATAAAAATTGTGATAAGGGAGTAGAGAGATAGTTCAGTGGTTACGGCACTTGCCTGCAAAGACTGACAATCTGGGTTGGATTCCCCAGTATCTTTGTAAAGCCAGATACGCAAAGTGGCTGTGGCGGTCTGATTCAGGTGTTCCCCATAAACTCAGGTGTTCTGAATGCTAGGTTCCCAGCTGATGGAGATTTGGGAATTAACGCCTCCTGGAGGCAGTGTGTTGATGGGGATGGCCTTATGGGTGTTATAGCCAGCTCCACCTTGCTAGTGTCTGGCACACGCTTCTGTTCGTTTGTCCACCTGACGTTGGCCAGATGGTGATGTCCACCCTCTGCTTATGCCATCGTCTTCCCTGCCATCGTAGAGTTTCCCCCGGGGTCTGTAAGCCAAAATAAACCTTCCCCCCGCCCACAAGCTGCTCTTGGTCGGGTGATTTCTGACAGCAATGAGGACCTGACGGCAACAGCACATACGCCTGGTATTCCTTGCCATTCCTTGAGGTCCCGGTGCGCCTCTTCATTCTCGCTCTCATCTGCCTTCTTCTCTCTATCTGTGTGTGTGTGTGTGTGTGTGTGTGTGTGTGTGTGTGTGTGTGTAAACATACATATACATATGTTTGTGATAAGATTCAATATCCCTTTTGTAATGAAGAATATTAACCTCTCAAAAAATTAGATATAGAAGGAATGTATCTCAAAATGGGGAAAAATCAAAAGCTTTTTCTTTAAGGTCGACCATAAGAAAAAGATGCCCACTTTTACCATTTTAATTCAACATATTAGTGGAAGTCTTAGCCAGATGAATCAAGCAAGAGAAAGAAATATATAAAAGACTACTAGAGGGCTGGAGAGATGGCTTACTGGTTAAGGCACTTGTCTGCAAAGCTAAAGGACCCAGGTTTGATTCAGAATCACAAGGTAGCTCATGCATCCATATTTCATTGTAGTAGCAGGCCCTGTTGAGCCCTCTCTCTCTCTCTTTCTCTCTCTCTCTTCTCTCTCTCTCTCTCTCTCTCTCTCTCTCTCTCTCTCTCTCTATATATATATATATATATATATATATATATATATATATATATATATATGTTCTGCTCTTTCTCTCAAATAAATAAATGGCAATTAGAAGACTTGGGGAGTGGGTTGAATCGAGAAGGGTAGGATCTTTGCTGGTGAGGGAAGGGTGTGAACACATGATTGGTGCTTTGTGGAGGATGTGTTAAAAGCTGTAGATGATGTGGCAGCTGCCCAGGTCGGACGTGACTTGGGGGAGCATATATAGGACCCTAGGCAGAAATGCAGAGTAGAACACAAAGTTGCAGGGGAAATGGAGTACAGAGGGGGAGAGGCTGGTGGTTTGGGAAAGAGGTTTGGGGGAGAGGCTAGGAGTCCCTGGAGAGGGGTCTCTGGGATGGCAGGAAGGATAGAAGGAAGGAGGACTCTAGAGGGTGGGGGGAGGAAGTCATTTTCTTCTTGTCTATAGTTGACATGATCTTGTATAGAAAAAATCCTGACGATTCCACAAGGTATTTTGGTATTGAAAACAAATTTTATTAAAGTTTCAGGAAACAATATACACAAAAATCTGTAGCATGTTATTTGCCCAGTTGGGGACACAGCCCTGGAATTATGGAAACTAACTCTTCAAATAAAGATATGAATAGGTATTTGTAGGGAAGACAAACAAATGGCCAGAAATTGCTGAAAAACATAAGCCAAACAACAATTAAGTAGCTTCACCTTAACTAGAATATCTATCAAAGGAAAATAATAAGCTTGGGACTGTAGCTCATAGTTTACTGCTTGTTTAGCATGCACAAGGCCCTGAGTTAAATGCCAGCACAGTGAATAATAAGAATAGTAACAGGTCCCACTGTTGCTAGGAATATAAAGTAGGACGCATTATGGAAAACAGTATGGCCGTTCCTCACAACGACAGAACTAATAGGATCCACCAGTTTCACCACTCACTGTATATCCAGTTGGAATGAGATCAGCATGCAGAAGGACATCTTCGTTCTCATGCTTATCTCAGCACTATTCACAATAGGCAGGATATGGAATCAACCTAAATGTTCATTAAGAGATGAATGGATAAAGAAAATGTAAGATCTAAACACAGTGACTATGATTCATCCATTAAAAAAAAACAAAAACAAAAACATGAGAGCTGGAGAGATGGCTTAGTGGTTGAGAGCTTGCCTGTGAAGCCTAAGGACCCTGGTTCAAGGCTCGATTCCCCAGGACCCGCATTAGCCCGATGCACAAGGGGCCATACGCGTCTGGAGTTTGTTTGCAGTGGCTGGAGGCCCTGGCGCATCCATTCTCTCTCTCCCTCTCTCTTTCTCTCTCTCTCTCTCTCTCTCTCTTTCTCTCTCTCTTTCTCTCTACCTCCTTCTGTCCGTGTCTATTACTCTCCAATAAATAAATAAAATATTTTAAAAAACATGAAATCTTGCCCTCTGCAACAATATGGTAAGCCAATAGTATATAGAATAAGAAGACACAGAAAGACAAGCATTATGTGTATCAGTTACTTTCTCATTGCTGTGGACAAATCCCTCACCAGAAACAGAAGGGAAGGGTTCATTTTCAATTTAAAGTTTCAAGGGCGGTTTCTTAGTACCAAGAGTGAGCGCACAGCTGGTCATACTGTGTTTTCAATCACGAAGCAGAGGGGAACAGGATGCAGTACTGGGCTGTGACACCTGATGGTCTTCCCCCGGTGGCCCACTTGCTCCAGCAAGGACCCACCTCCTAAAGGTTCTGAGGCCCCCAAACAGCGCCACCAGCTGGAGACCAAGTGTTCAAACATGTGAGCCTATGGAAAATATTTTACATTCAAACCATAACGCTACATGATTTAATCCCTGAGTGGAATTGAAAAAGGCTGATGTAGTCGACATTGGGAGTAAATCACGGTCAGGAGAGGCGGGGCTGAGTGTGTGGAATGAGTGATGGGAAGAGATCAGCCAACAGGTACGATGCTTGGTAGGAAAAATAACATCTGGCATTCCATGGTATAACACGGTGAGTATAATTAACTGCAATGCATCGTATATATCTAAAGAGTTAAAAGAGAAGCGCTTGGGTACTCTTACCTTAAAGAAATGAAAACTTAAGATGATAGGCATAGTAATTACATTGATTGATTGTTAATATGCATATGAATCAAAATACTACTTTACAATTCTAAAATAAATACAAATTTGTGTCAATCAAAAAATAAAAATTAGGGCTGGAGAGATGGCTAAGTGGTTAAGCGCTTGCCTGTGAAGCCTAAGGACCCAGGTTCAAGGCTCGGTTCCCCGGGACCCACGTTAGCCAGATGCGCAACGTGGTGCATGCGTCTGGAGTTTGTTTGCAGTGGTTGGAGGCCTTGGCGCACCCATTCTCTTTCTCTATCTGCCTCTTTCTCTCTATGTTTGTCTCTCTCAAGTAAATAAATTAAAA
Organism: Jaculus jaculus; assembly: GCF_020740685.1. NCBI lineage: Eukaryota > Metazoa > Chordata > Mammalia > Rodentia > Dipodidae > Jaculus > Jaculus jaculus. The sequence goes on along the minus strand of NC_059113.1, from coordinate 8,042,941 downwards.
ACAACCCAAGTAGCAAAAGCAATATTGAGCAGAACGAGTGTTGCTAGAGGTTTCATTAATACCTGATTTCATATGATTCCACAGAACTATATTCATATAAACAGCACTATACTGGTACAAAAACAGAAAAATGGATTAGAATAGTGACCCCAGAAATAAGCCCACAAAGCAACAGCCATCTCATTTTCAACAAAAGTATCAAAAACATTCATTGGAAAAAAAATTACATAGTACTGGGAATACTGTGTATATTCACGTATAGAAAATGAAACTCTATCTCCACCTTCAATCAAAGCCATTAATATATGACCTAACACTTTGAAGTTACTATAGGAAAATATGGGGAAATCACTTCACAGTGTAGACAGGGAATTTAAAAAGGACTCAGCACAGAAAGTAATAGCAAGAATTGATCAATGGCATTCATAAAACTGAAAAGCTTTGGCACAGCAAAGGAACCAACATAGTGAAGAGATAACCTAAAAACTGGAGAAAATAGATGTCATCCATATATCTGACAGAGAAGCAATACCTGAAACATATAAAGAACTCAAAAAGTTAAACACACCAGAGAAAAACACCCAGTGTGTACCAAAGCATCCAACCAGTAAACAGGCAAATAAACTGAGTGGAAAATTCTCAAGATAAGTATAGAATGTCTAATAACTGTATGAAAAAATGTTCAATGTCTTTAACCATAAAGGAAATGCAAATCAAAACCCATGAGTCTCCATCTCACCCCAGTCAGAATGGCTATCAAAAAAAGAAAAAAAGAAAACAATAAATGCTAAAGAGAAAGGACGGCTGTAGACAGACCCTTCTACACTGCTGGTGGGAAAGTAAATTATCCCAGCTACTATTATGGAATTTCTTACAACATAAAATATAACTATCATGTGGTCCAGCTCCTGGGTATAGCCAAAGGAATATAAGTCAACCAACCAGAGATAACGTCACATTCATTTTTACTATGACAATGCTCACAATAGCCAGGTTGTAGAATTAGCTCATTACCCATCAACAGATTAAATACATGTGGTACATATTCACGGCAGAGTTTTACTGAGTCAGAAGGAAAAGGAAATTAAGAAATTTATAGGGAAATTGATGGAACTGAAGAGCATCATGTCAGTTGAAATAAGCCAGAGTCTAGAAGACAAATGTCATGTGTTTTATCTCATCATAGGGCCTACATTCTAAAGCATACTTATGTATGCATATATATATATATATATATATATATATACACACGGCATGAAAGTCAAAGGAGCTTCGCTGGTACAAGGAGCCGAACAGGGGAGGAGATGGTGGAAAGAGAGAGGACAGTCGGGGTGGACGGGAGTAAAGCTCATGATATGCACGTGTGGAGGTATTAAAATGAAATCCATTATTTTGGACACTTATTTAAGCAAATAAGGACCTGATGTTCTATTCCTGGCTGAAAGCTGGGGGACTCATTGCCAGGGAGGTAGACGGCTTCTGGAGCAGCTCCAGCTGACATCCAGTGAGGAGGTGGGCACTTAGTCCTACAATGCAGAACAATGTTGCCCATGTCAGTGATGATCTTGGAAGAAATCTCTGTACCTCAGTTGAAAATATGCTTGTAGGGCTGGAGGGATGGCTTGGCGGTTAAGGCTTTTGACTGAAAAGCCAAAGGACACAGGTTCGATTCCCCAGGACCCACATCAGCCAGATGCACAAAGGGGTGAACGTGTCTGGAGCTTGTCTGCAGTGTCTGGAGGCCCTGGCATGCCCATTCTCTCTCCCCCACTTTCTCTGTTAAATAAATAAATAAATAAAATATTTCTAAAAAGAAAAGAAAATGTGCTAGTATCATCTCAATTTCTGCCCAAGTGGGGAACCCAGCCATGCAGGACCAGATCCCATCCAACATGTCAATGAGGTAATAACTGGGTGTTGGTAAACTGATAAAACATATATACATATATATCAAATATAGATCTATTCTAATAAGAAAAATAATGCATTATTCATGGGTAGCAATAACCCCCAAATTTACAGTCAAAATAAATAAAAGAATCTCCACTAGAAAACGGACCTCAAAATCTCAATGGCTTAACAGAACAAAATTTTACTTTCACTCACAAAATGTTCAAACAGATTTTCCAATTTCATGGTGTTTCACCTTCAAATCAGTATTTACAGACTCAGACAACTTTTCCTGAAGCTCTACAATTTTCATACATCACTCCCTAAAGGATAAAGAATAAGTCAGAATTTAGGGATGGTTCATGTAGCAGGTCTGGAAGTGGCACACGTCACTTGTATTCATTTTCCTTCAGTGAGAATCCAATCAAATAGCTTTACCCACCTTAAGAGAGGTCAGGATGTTTCAGCCGGGCATGGGGGTGCACACCTTTAATCCCAGCACGCCCGAGCCAGAGGTGGGAGGATGTCTGTTGAGCTTGAGTCCACCCTGAGACTGCCCAGTGAATTCCAGATCAGCCTGGGTTAGAACAAGACCCTACTGTGAGGAGAGAGAGAGAATAGAGAGAGAGAGAGAGAGAGAGAGGATGCTTCAGGTTCTGTCTCAACCCTCCAGCTGAAATAATTTGTCAGCAGGAATGACCACCTTGCTCAGCACAATTTTTTCTAAAGCAAAAATCTGACCATGTTACTCTCATAGAACTTTCCATAACTTTACAATTGAAAACAAAACCGAAGTTCTCAGCGGCTTGGAGTTGGATGAGACACTTCATGTGAAGATAAGTGACGCTTCAGTCACACGCGTGGATCCACTCTGTTAGAGGAAGGAACACGTGACTCCTCTCTGCTGTGCCCTTAGCACAGGGACCCCACACTACTGTCCCCTCGTGGGATATTTACCGTCTTCACAGCTCAAGCCAGACTGCAGCTTCTTGCCAGCACGGCCATGGGACTGTATATACTTGCTGCCTCTCCACGGCTGTTCTTCCCACTTAGGACAAAGCACTGAGTATAAATGCTCATTGGCACTAATACTTGAGATTATTCTCAGCCTTCCCAGCAACAATGAATACAACCAGGCAGGGACAGTAATACCATCCAGTAGTGAATCTTTTAGATGGAGCCAACTGACAAAAACCACCACAAGACCACAGGTAATCCACAAATTTACCAGGCTGCCCTGGAAAGTGCACGCTTTTAAAACTTTATTTATCTATCTGTTTATTATTTACTTAAGAGACAGAGACAAAGGCAAAGAGAGAGCATGGGTGCACCAGAGTCTGTAGCTACTGCAAATAAATTCCAGACACATGGGCTATCATGTGCGTCCAGCTTACCTGGGTCCTGGTGAATCAAACCTGGGTCCTTTGGCTTTGTAGGCAAATACCGTAACTGCTAAGCCATCTCTCAAGCCCCCCTTTAGATTTTTATACCCCATCATGAATGGGTGGAAACTGTTATAATTGGAATTATTTACCATAAATTGAAAAGTTCTCTTGTGTGAAAATCGTTACTATAGGCAGAATATGTATGTCTTTTCAAAAATTCATATGTTGAACTCCAATCCCTAGTGAGTTGGTACTAGGAAGTGGATTAAGATATGATTGGGATTCAATAATACGAAAAGACGGGGAAGTAATGAGAATGGAGCCCTCTGCAAAGGGATGAGCCCTTATAATATCTGACAATCAAGGCACAGCAAGATGGCAGAGGCTGACTCTGCATTTCCTTCTTGAATTCGCCACCCTCCAAGCCTCCCCTGTGTAAAAACTGCACAATTGTTCTCTTAAAGCAGACTTAATGGCCTAAGATAATTGACCAAGAACTGCAGTTTAATTAAGGTTTAGATTAAAGCCCTTACAGTTAGAGCTTCTGATTAGTATCTAAGGCGACTCCCAGGTTGTTTCTGATGAGATTCCTTAAGGTTGTGCGACGTCCTTCAGAGGCTCAAGCCAGTCCATGCAGGCATTTCCTTCTATAATGTGAGCCAAACATTTGAAGACAAAAAAGAAAAAAAATCTGTCTCAGTAAACATTTGTGCAGTTACAATAACCACAGGACAACAAATGTTACTACAGAGAACGCAAGGAAAGAAATCTTGGGTTTTTCTTTGCCCAATCACCAAAGGAACACATTCACCCAGCCACCACCAAGCAAGGATGAAACATCAGCATGAATCCCTATTCGACTATTCTTTTTTTTTTTTTTTTAATATTTTTTAGACTATTCTTAGCTCCTTGTTTCTTTTATTGTTTTGTGAAAGAACAATTAAATTGCAAAACCTCTTCAACTTGGCTTAAATGAGTTTGAGCATTAATATCCTTTCAGTGAATTGATATTTTGAATTAATTCTGATTTACTACTTCCTTCCCATTGAGCTGAAATGGACTAAAAGTGGAGAGATAGAGCACCACCTCTCTGTAAGGTGCTTTTCCAGATACGAAAGAAATACTTCAGCGACCTGTAAAAAGACTATAAAGAGAGAAAGGTGGACAAAATAGAAACCATGCATTTTATGGAGTAACTGAAAAGTAGTAGATAATAGGAGACACTTCAAGAATGGAATTCTAGAAGGAAGCTGTGGAAAGACAAGCAGGCGGCCCCAGCGGTTTCTGTATCTTCAGACACTTTCTCCTTTGAGTCCAGTCCAAGGACTGGAGATATCACACACAGAGGATTCAGCAAATGAAGAAAATAATCTTACCTCTACTGGTTAGAAAAACAACTAAATCTGGAAGGCCTTCAGGTGTGAAAACAAACTGTTTGAGAGGACAATTCTAAGTGCCAACCCAGAGCATCAGTGCACATTATATTGAGTAACAAACTTTGTTTTGTAAAAATATTTAATTGACTCCTTTTACTTGGATGAAATTCTTCTTATATAAAATTTATTTAATTTGTAGCAAATATATATAATTAGATATATTTATTATATATATTTATTGTAGATATTTATTATATATTTCATACATATAAATACATATAATTTATAGCAAAACACAATTCCTTCTTTCAATAAAAAGCAATCCATAATATATGACAATCTGTTTTTCATTGGGGGAAATGGATTGTCATTTTACTTTGAAAAAACAAAACAGTAGAGGATTGAGAATTGTATAATTTAATTCTGTTTTATTAGATAATAAAAATTGCTAGATGTTACATCTAGAAGTATACCTCTGCAGTGAGTTATTGCTTTCTCAACCAAGTAAAATGCCCTGGATGCCAGAATATGTCACATGACTGTCACGTCGCCCTGTCACACAACTGAGGATGAGATTTAGGACGCTGGGGAGATTGCTCATTGCATAAAGTACTCACCACTCAAGCTGGAGTATCGAAGTTCAGTCCCCAGACCCTACCCTACACAAGAAGCCAGAAGCTGCAGTGCTTCTGTGATCCTTGCAATGCCCACACAGAAGGACAGGAGAATTTCTTGGAAGCTGGAGGTAAATGAAGGAAAGACCAGCGGAGTGAGAGAGAGTCCAGAGTGAGAAACCCCACTTCCAATGAGCTGGATAGGCAGGACCAACAATGAAAAAGTCCTCCATGGAACATATTCCTGAACATGTATTCTCTTTCCTCTCTCACTCACTCTCCTCTCTCTCTCTCTCTCTCCTAATGAATTTTTTTTGCAGAATGGGTTCTTTTTTAATATGTTGTTTTTTATTTACAAGAGAGACAGATGGAAAGAGAGAATATGAATGCTAGGTTCTCCAGCCACTGCAAACAAACTCCAGACACATGCACCACCTGGTGCATCTGGCTTACATGGGTCCTGGGAAATCAAACCTGGGTCCCTTGGCTTTGCAGGCAAGTGCCTTAACCGCCACGCTCTCTCTCCAGCCCTCAGAGTAGGTTTTAATAAATCACCTGTACCATGAGATCAAATTAAATACATGAAAGCAAAACTAAAATCCCAGACACAGGTCCAAGATGCTGCAGGCAGCGCTGCACTGTGTGTGACTCACTTCTAGATCTTATTTAGATCCTTACACTTGAGGGCTGTGGATAGCATCAAGGAAATCCTGAAGAATTCAAAAGAAAGCTTGTAGGGCAAATGAGAAATGAAACCTGGGGAAATGAAAAGATATGTCTGGTACCATATAATGTCCCCTATTATTTCTTGATTTAAGAATGTGGTGGTGGTGTTTTTTCACTGCATAGATAACCTAAAATATTGAGAGGAGGGACTGAGGGGATGGTTTAGAGGTTAAAGGCACTTGCTTGCAAAGCCTATCAGCCCAGGTTCAATTCCCCATTCACTGACATAAAGCTGGGAGCTTAAGCATCTGGCATTTATTTTCAGCAGCAATACACACACACACACACACACACACACACACACACACACACGCCAATATTTTTATAACTTGTAATAGTCTATGGATTCTGGAAATAAATGATTTTAAAACACAAGTATGCTCCTTTAAGGAAGTCAGGATTTTCTATTGAACTATCTTCAGTAGCTGCATAAATGTTTTAAAAACAGATGACCCAGAATGGGTTTTCAGGCTAGCTGTGAGAGCAATATTCATGCCACCCCTTCCTCTGTAATGACTTCGGCGCCCAGGCAGATGAGGTGGAGGTGACCCATCTCCTGCTAGACAGTCGGATGTCTATTCTTGATATGTAGATGTATCCTTGTTCTCCCCAGTATTCTCCATCATCTATAAGATATAATAGATTCTCAGATGGGTGTGGTGGTGTACGCCTTTAATCCCAGCACTTAGGAGGCAGAGGTAGGATTGCCTTGAGGTCCAGGCCACCTTGACACTCTATAGTGAGTTCCAGGTCAGCCTGGGCTAGGTGGGAGCAGTTTAAATGAAAGGGGATAACTGTGGCTATTAGACTAATTGATGTGACTGTCCACTCTTGTTAGTTAAAGAACAGTAGAGGTTCTTTCTGAAGCCTATTGGTTTCCTTCAAACTTCATCAAAACAGAGATTCAGAGGCTATAGAGAAAGCGGCACAAAATCAGATTCCCCATCTTGCTCTCCAAGGCTCAGAGAACACTGGGGCAGAGAGGGTGGAAAGATTTTAAGAGCCCCAGAGTGTGTGCAAATAGCCTGAGGCACTGGATTCCTTCCCCACTGACTGGGGCCTCTAGGTCCCACAATGAATACCAATAAGCCCACTATCTTCTTTCTTGCTATTACTACATTATGTACATTATTAGAAAGCTGATATGTAGCATGGGATTATACATGAACTTTCATTTTTAATAGTTTAGTTATTTATTTGTTTGACAGAGAAAGAGGCAGAGAGGGCAAGAGAGAATGGGTGCACCAGGTCCTCCAGCTTCTGGAAACAAACTCAAAACACATGTCCCACCTTGTGGATCTGGCTTATGTGGGTCCTGGGGAATCGAACCTGGATTCTTAGTTTTCATAGGCAAGCACTTTAACCATTTAGCCATCTCTTCAGCACAAATATTTTATTTATTTACTTATTTTAGAGATAGAATGGGCACACAAGGTGCCTCCAACCACTGCACATGAATTCCAGTGCATGTGCCACCTAGTGCATCTGGCTTACATGGGTCCTGGAAAATCAAACCCGAGTCCTTAGGCTTCACAGAAAAGCAGCCCTACATGAGGACTTGCTAAGCAAGTACCAGAATTGAGCTCTGAAGGGACTCCTGCTACGCCAGCGTACAGCCAGCACTCAGGTCAAGAAACTCAGAAATGCCTGGTTGGTCTTGTAACAACCACAGAGTCCACAGATGCCATAAATGACAACTCATGAACGGTTCCAGTCAAACACAGGATTTTTCAAATCATAGTCTTAAAGTTAAAGGATGACCAGAATCTAAAAGATTTTTTTTTTTAACGCATGTTAAACAAATCAACTAAAGAAAGGGGCTAGGAAGATGGCTCAGTAGGTAAAGCGTTTGCTACCCAAATGTCCGAACCTGAGTTTGCACCCCCTGCACCTGTGTAAATGTCGGGTGGCTGCCAGCGCCCACCTGTAATCCCAGTACTCAGCAAGTACTGATGGGATTTTCAGGGCAAATTGGATAGCTAGACTTACCAACTTGGTGAGCTCTTGGTTCAAGTAGAAACCCTGTCTCGCAGATAAGGTGGAGAGCTATCACGGAAGGCATCTGATGTCAACCTCTGTCCCTCTATGCACACACATACGTGTGTACACACACGCCTGCATGCACATTTGCACTCATACACATATGAACATGCATGCACACACACCATACACACGTCAAAAACAAAATAAGGAAACATCTTTTTCCCATCGTACCCCTTACCTTTTTAGCATCAAATATGTAATTGATATTCCTTGATTTATAAACATAATGCCATCTAGTCTTGGTATTTATTTATGGATAGGTGATTCCTGCCCACAATACTATGTTCACATGCAGCTTATATAAACCGCATATGTTAGAAGCCTCCAATAAAAACCATGATTCACATTTAAATTTTTTAATAATTAATGATACAAAGCATTTGTTTTCACTGATACTGTGTTATAATTATGTTTAGTGATACAAATTTTACTGATTATGCTTCCTTTTTAAATTTTTTGGTTTGTTTATTTTTATTTTTATTTACTTGAGAACAACAGAGAGAGAGAGAGAGAAAGTGGCAGAGAGAGACTGAGAGAGAAAGGGCTTGCCAGGGCCTCCAGACACTGCAAAGGAACTCCAGATGCATGAGCCCCCTTGTGCATCTGGCTTACGTGGGTCCTGGGGAATCAGGCCTCGTAACGGGGTCCTTAGGCTTCACAGGCAAGAGTTTAACTGCTAAGCCATCTCTCCAGCCCAAAATATGCTTTCTTTTTTTATTAATATGCATTTACTACCTTGTGATGCACGTATAGTCAAATGTCCATGGTAGTTATAGTGAATTTTGATGGCTTGCATTGCTGAAAATGCATCTCAAAGATATTTTCAAATTACTCTCTCTCTAGCTTTCTCTCACTGCCCTGCTGACATATGAACTTGTTGACATGCTTTCTCTACTTGATGAAACTTCTCTACATTGTAAGCTTGAAACAAATCCTTTCCTCCCTTAAAAAATATTTCCAAACCCAAGTGGAAAGATGTGTCTCTGGCTGTACTTTCAACATTATAATTTAAAAACATACAAAAATTACATCATATTTCCATGGAAAAGTATTATTGATAAGTGGTTTATTATAAAAGAAATAATATTGTACATTTATCAAAACAGAAAACATTGTAAAATTATTTTATCTCAACGATAACTTAAATTTTGGGGTGTTTTCATGTAGATATGGATTAACAGATTGTATATGAAAGTAGCTTATAGGTTATAGTAAGTATGTAATATCTCTCATTTCTCAGTAGGATTATATTAGGAGATGAGACCATGGGAGGTGGGTAGCTCATGAAAACAGCACCCTTACGAATGAGACAAGTGTCCTCAAAAAAATTAATGAGCTCATTAAGAAAGCCCCTTTACGTTGCCTTATCCTTCTACGACGTAAACATGCAAGAAGGCATCAACTTTAAGGAATGGATCCTCTCTGGATACCCATCAAATGGCCTAGCACTTTGATCTTAAACTTTCCTGACTCTGGAATTATGAGAAGCATTTTTTTCCTATTATTTATAAGATGGTTTATGGCATCGTTCCTAAGCAACGGAAGCAAAGACAGTTTGTGCTGAAGAAATTTAATGCTAGTATGTTGGCCTTCTATTGCTGTATAGCAGTTTCCACAAACTCAGTGGTTTTATTCAACACCCACTTACTCCCTCACAGTTTCTGTGGGTCAGGGAGGTAGACACAGCTCACGTGGCCAAACACTGCCACAGAGCAGCAATTAATTTACTTCTCAGGTTCTGTTTTGATCTGGAGTTCACCTGAGAAAGAGTCTAATCCTGATTTTACCCAAATTACTGGCAGAATTTGTTTCCTGGAGAAAAAGGGTAGTCACAGAGTTTTAAAAATATAGAAAAAACAGTAGATAAGTGATATGTGACCTTTTGTCAGTTGGTGGAGGCCCCCATGCAGGCCTTAGAGGGATGAACCTCATCTGTGCGGCACGTCATCCAACACAATCAATGCTTCAAAACAACCCAGGGTGGAACCAGACTCTCTTGCACCTACAGTAGCTACAATCTAGCATAATTGCAGACCACTTTTGCCATATTCTTTTGGTTGGAACCAAATCCAACCCATATTCAAAGTGAGAAGATTGCATAAGTGTGTGGTGGTCACAAGGCAGGGATTATTGGGGTCACCTTGGAGTTTGGCCCTCACACTTAGATTATTTAAAATGTAGGAGAAGAAGAAAAAGTTTAAATAAATAAATAAAATGAAGAGGTTAAAAAGTTGTGGAGCTTTTGGTGAAGGAAGCTTCTTTCTGCAGGAGGTGGCGATCTCTGGGTGACTCAAAACTTCAAGTGCTGAGAAGCAATGACTCTTTAATGCTCAACACTACTGAGACATTTCTATCACACCCTCCATGGCTCACAGAACATTACAGAGGGGGCGGAAGAAAGAACATAAGAGCCAGAAGACGAGGAGGAATGCTTTGTAACCTCTCTTCTAGACATGAAGGGGTCATTGCATTCGTGAACTCACAGTAGCTGTCATTACCCACACAAGATCTGACAAGATGGGAACCATCAACATGTCATCATAGGTGATAGAGGAGGAAAAAAAATGATATCAAAACAGGGGCACTAGTTGGAAAGAAGGGGTTCAGTGGAAAAAGGATGGGGGGCAAAAGAATAATGGAAAGGGATTAGGATCAAAATACATTATAAAAATATAAGAAAATTATCAATAAAAAGTTTTTCAAAGTTGTGGAGGGCAGTGTAAGATGAATTTTAAGTGCTTACTAAAATCGTACTAAAAGCAATGCTGGATTTATTAACTTTTATATCCATATATTAAGGGATTTTTATTGTTAAATTATTAAACATCTTAATTTAATGGAGTTCATTTTAACATTCTGTTCTAAACAGATTATTTCATCTCTTGCACATATCTTTAACAGCCCTATTAACTAATTCTGTTTGATTCTCATAAAAGTTAGGCTGATATAGTTACTTTTAAACATTTTTGCTGGCTCCTCAGTGTGTATGTGTGTGTGTGTGTGTGTATATATATATATATATATATATATATATATATATATATATATATATATATATATATATATATATGATGTGTGTATAACAGTATATATATATATATATATATATATGTTAGCCACCTAAAGTTTAGTGATGTAAAGCAAAATTGTATTTTCTCACCCCTGTGTGGGAAGCCTGAGCCCATCTCAGGGAATTTTCTGCTAAACAGTTGACCTGGATTGGGGATGTTATCAACTGCATTCAGCTTACCAGCTAGATTGCAGTTGGACTATTCATGATGGTTTTTGTCATTTTTTGAATATATCAATTGAGGATAGCATTTAATGTTATCATTTAATTTGATCTTCCTTGCTTACTTAATTTATATTTTTCATAATATTTTCTTTTATTTGGTGACGAATTTCCTATATCTATACTACTAAAGAAGAAAACATAGCTTTAGAAAATAAGCATTATTCTAAATAACCTAAATATAACTGATGTTAAACAGTATTTGTATGTGTTCTTGTGCAAGGACCAGAGTCTCCTGAGTAGGAAGAGCATCGACCTGGCCAGGCATGGCACAGAGCACCAGCAAGCCCTGTGCTGGGGAAGGCTAAGCAATCGGATTGCAGGTTGGTGGCGGGCTCGGGTTGTAAGATCTTACCCCTCATTAAACGCACATGCGCAGACTCACCCACTAAGAGAAACAGTGAAAGGCTCGACATTTTATTTAATTTTTTTTTTCTTTATTTATTTGAGAGAGACAGAGAGGGACAGAAAGAGGCAGATAGAGAGAGGGAAGGAGAATGGGCGCGCCAGGGCCTCCAGCCACTGCAAACGAACTCCAGACGCGTGCACCCCTTTGTGCATCTGGCTAACGTGGGTCCTGGGGAGTCGAGCCTCGAAACGGGGTCCTTAGGCTCCACAGGCAAGCGCTTAACCACTAAGCCATCTCTCCAGCCCAGGCTCGACATTTTAAAGTAGGTATCTAAAAAAAAAAAAATTGAAAATTCAGAGGTATTTCTACAGGCTCAAAGAGCATAAAATTCTCTAGGGTTGGGGAAGAAAGAAAATAAAGTTGCAGAAAAAGTGAAGTATTAAATGTTTTATGGCCCTCCACCTCACCTTAGAGGTGTTATTTATTTATTTGCAAGGAGAGAGAGGAAAGAGGCAGAGAATATAGGCCTGCCAAGACCTCCAGCCGCTGCAAATGAATAACAGACGCACACACTACTTTGTACATCTGGCTATTTCTTTAATACTGTTCTTGGTAATGCTGCCCAATTATTTTTTAAAATTTTAATTTTTTTATAAGAGAAAGAGGCAAATAAGAGAGAAAAAGAAAGAGAGAATGGGCATGCCAGGGCCTATAGCCACTGCCCTGGGAAGTCAAACCAGGGTTCTTAGCCTTTGCAGGCAAGCACGTTAACCATTCAGTCGACTCTCCAGCTCCACCTTAGACTTTTGAGGTCCAAAGAAGAATAGACGACATTTTCTATTAGTTCTTGGGCTCCTAAAGTAGAAGAGATTTATTGATACACTTTATTTTGTTCAAAGCATGAAGAATGAGAAACTTAGCCGTTAAGGTCTGCTTGCCTGCAATGACAAGGATACTATTTCAATTCCCCAGAACCAATATAAAGCCAGATGCATAAGGTGGCACATGCGTCTGGAGTTCATCTGCAGTGACTAGAGGCCGTGGTGCACCCATTCTCTCCCTCTCTCCTTCTCTCTCTCTCTTTGTGTATTTCTCTCTCTCAAATAAATAAATGAAATATTTTAAAAAAATAATGAGAAACCCCACAGAAATTCACCACCTTTGCCTGGCCTAGTGAAAACATAATTAATCTTTCTGACCTTCTAAAAAGCTTCAGACTTAGTGAGAAATTAAATAAAAATAGAACCAATATAGCATCTGAAGGTCACAATGAAGGGAATTAGCATGGATCACACAGCATTCAAAAAACACCAGTGGTCCTCTAAAAAGAGGCCTGAAGCACATATACTAAGTTAGATACATTTAAACCTGGAACAATATTGTTTGGCTGGAAGCTTCTACAGATAGAATAGGAGTCAAAAGAAAAATAAATTGAGAAAGTATACAGACCAGTGCATTCCACATGTACATCAGGTCAATAGTCAAATTCACAACCATGGATCCTCTGAGAATGCTTATCCTGATCTGTTCAATAAGCCATGTTTAGCTTTGAAACTATGCTGGTATGATTCAGGTGTCCCCCATAAACTCAGGTATTCTGAATGCTAGGTTCCCAGCTGATGGAGATTTTGGAATTAATGCCTCATGGAGGCAGTATATTATTGGGGCAGGTTTATGGGTGGTATAGCCAGTTTCCCCTTGTCAGTGTTTGGCACACTCTCCTGCTGCTATTGTCCACATTATGTTGGCCAGGGGATGATGTCCACCATGCCATTGTTTTCCCTGCCATCATGGAGCTTCCCCTCAAGCCTATAAGCCAAATAAACCTCTTTTATCCCACAAGCTGCTCTTGGTTGTGTGGTTTCTACCAGAAATATGATCCTGACTGCAACAGAAGCCTAAAATTAAAAAGATACCCTTGAGCATATAATGAAAAACAGTTTCAATCATTGAAAGCAAGCACGAATTGGGTAACTTTAGGTAAAAGATGTATAATTTGTGAAACATGCACACATACCCCTGATACTTACTTGCAAGATTTAGAAATCTGAGATGGAATATAGCAATGTGAAATTTTATCCTTGAATAGTCCAATCAAAATTGGAGCTAGGACTAAATGTCTCAGTCTGCAGTGTCCAGTTCTTAGCAGTAAAATTCCAGACGTGAAAGGCAATACAGGAAGCATTGTCCCCTGGGATCTTTTCTGGGAATGTTCTAGACTTGCCTCCTTTCTATGACGTTTAGTGGCCAAACTCAGAGCCATCACACTTGGCTACCTGTTGAAAACATTGCCCTGTTTGGATTAGGGATGCTTTTTGGAATGTTGATCTTGATTCTGATCTAGCAGTCTATAAGACGCTGCATCTGAAGTTGTTTCCAAGCTCCCCATAGTACAAAGGGCCTACAATAGTGGTTTTCCTTCCTTATTCTCCATTTTAGGGAGGGTGATCAGACAAGATACTTTTCTATGGAATTGGAAAAAATTATTTGACGTTAGAGGGTATCATATAATTTATGTTTTGGATGTCCTAACAAGAAATTCTTTAGTGGCCAATCATGGAGTTCTCCTACACTCAGTTGCTAATTTAAATTCTCCTAGGGTTCTATAGTTATTGACAATCTAGTAAAATTGAACTTCATCAAAAATATGCAATATTTGTTTTTCTTTATCATTCACTTAGTAAGTAACTCATCTCACAAATATATCTATGCTATGTACAAATTACCACGTATAAATACTGAACATAAAGTTGAAAGGGAAGTCAGATAGCTAATAATTAGGTCACTGGAGAGATGGCTCATTGATGAAGGTACTTTCCTACAAAGTCTAAGTATCCAGGTTCACTTCACCAATACCCACATAAAGCCAGATGCACAAGGTGGTACGTGGATCTGGAGTTTATTTGCAGTAGATATAGGCCCTGGCATGCCCATTCTCTCTTTCTTTTTCTCTCTTATTTGCCTCTTTCTCTTATAAAAAAATAAATAATTTTTTTAAAAATAATTGGGCAGCATTACCAAGAACAGTATTAAAGAAATAGGCAAAATGGGATATATGCTCTTTTTCTTAAGTTGTTCATTTGTCTCAAGCTATTATTATGAGAAGACCCAAAAGACAGAGTGGTGATTATTGTAGTATTTACTTATGTCTGAAGACTTTTATGTTTAGTCATTTACTATTTATTAACTTCAGTTCCATTCTTTTAGAACCACATTCATGTGCCTAGTTAACTTCTGCTGCACCTTACAGACAATATACAGCCTTAGTGTTTGCCCTCAGCATTGTTTCTGAGGAACTTTAAGATGCTCTAAATAATTCCCAGACTATTCCTTGCTTAGATCTTGCTCTTCAAACTGTCACACACCATGATCTACATTTTTCTGTTTTTTCTCCTTATACAGCAAAGAGTAGTTTATGTTTCAAAGAAAAGACATTTTACTTGGAATAAAATCCCACACTCAATTACTTGGCCATTTTTAACCATACATAGTAGAATACTGTGACATTCCAGAATTTGGAAGAAGCAAAGACATTTTAAAGTTATATTCTAATGACACACAGAGAGAAATGCTTTGTATATTTTACCTTTTGTGCTTAATGAAAGAAAAATCCTCAGAGTTTGCACTAAATGGACTTTCAAATGCTGCTCATGTAACTAAGATATTGTCAGGAAAGTGAATTATATGATTCTTAAGATCCTCTCTCTCTTTCTCTCTCTCTCTCTCTCCCCCTTCCCTCTCTCTCCCTCTTGCTTTCCTTGCAAATAAACAATAAATAAAATAAAGATCTGATCAAAATGATTGGTTAATAGGCGCTTTACTACTGCGACTAGAAAACTTTCAAGTTCATGTTTCTTATAGTCTAATGTGGACATGTGACTCAGAATTGACATTGAAAAATAAACCACGGGGAGGGGGAAACTCTGCCACTGTGATTGGTATGTGTGTGTGCATTCCGTGAATTAGAAAAGAGGGTAAGTATCTTGCCTTGTTTTCTGACAATTACTAGATTTTGCTGCTGTCTAAAAAGAATGGAAAGAACAAAAATCACTAACAGTAGTTCTCTTACCAGTGTGAAGAGGATAAAAGAAATCGTTTACCTAAAGATTGGCCAGGAATATGTAATCACAGGGGAAACAAACATACAATTGATCTGGATAGAGAAGATGAGAAACGTGTTAGTGAGAGTGGTGTGGATGTCACCATGTCTCTTATTCCTAAAGTCATACTTTTCTTTCCTTGATTGCTATATCAATGCAAGGGCTGGTAGCTCAGTGAAAAATCTATAAGAAATCAAGGCAAAGTAATAGCATTGCACATATGCCTCTTTGATTCCACAGATTTGTAATATATGACCAAGAGCTGTCTTTTTCTTTTTTTAAAATCAAATCAGACATTACTGAACACTAAACCAAACACTCCATTATATAGGGAAAAGCACATGTTAAAGCCTGGAGAAGCAATGCCTGGAATTAGGTGCCTGGCAAATCATACCCAATGCAAAATTTGAACCTAGACTCCAACACTTAGCTCTCAACCTCCAGTGATCTTTGTCCACATACGATACCAGTGGGGCTAAGGATGGAGTTCAAGAGTAGAGCACTAACCAAGCATATGTGAGAGCTTGGATTCAATTCTGCTTTATTTATTTTTAATCCAAAGATCAGTAGAGCACAAAGCATAATGATTACAGTGAGTTCAAACAATCAAACAATCCACCTAGCAATTTGAAGGAGAAATTTGTTATGGAGGATAGAATATGATGCTTATAAAAGAAAACAAACAGAAAGAGAGAGAGCTGAATTTCCATCAGTCACTAATAATAATCTGTGATACAACTTGGCTAAAACACTGTATTTCTAAACAACTTCCTAGTTTCTAAAAGTGGAATACCTACTGTTCCATAAATTGTTACCCAATTTCACTCTTAACTGTATAAATGGGAACTTTCTTTTACCAGTTTCTGAGGAAACTGTGCTAAAGCTACCTTTGTTGTCTTTATTGTCTTTTTTAACGTGACAGAAGTATGACTTTATTTGATATGCGATCTATTTTAAAACCTAAATGGAGGGAGTCAGAGAAGGAAATGAAGGGGAGTTGTGAAGTTTTATAGATATTGTAACAAAAGCAAACAGAACAGTAGAGAAATCATACACGGGCATTGCTGGCTGGGTGCCAGGAAGCAAACTCAGATATGCAGTACCTTTCAAAATGTACATTAAAATCTACATGCTCCTCTCTCAAAATCAACTTTTGGGCTGAGAATGAATGGAAAGGAAGCAATGTTTTGCAGAAGAGACATTGGATGAGTGTACTCTTAACAAGGGACATGAAATTTAGACTGGGATAGCCCTTAAGAGTTTTCTTTTGAACTGAAACAGATACTAAGTTTTTATAACCCAATCCTTAGCTCCCACCTCCACACTGAGAACAAGAGAAGAAATATTACTGGGGCAAGTTGGTAAGAGAGAGCAAGAAAATGGGAGCAATATTAGCAATGTTGTATTTACTTTTCGGTGGAGGCCCAAACAAATGTCCATTCATCCCAGATAAGGCACCAAAGACAAACAAAAGGAATTATTCCACCAGTGAACCAATGAGCTTACCTATAGAGCATAGGTGAAGAGTTACTTACAGTAGTGTAGATGACCCCAATGCAGTTGTATCTCTCTGCTAAGTACCACCCTCATGGATACTACGTCATAGAACACCCCTTTCAGTTAATCCTCCTCGTTATGCATAATCTTGAATAATGCTACATCACTAGCAGCTAGAGCGTGAGACAGGAAGGAGTACTGGCTAGAACCCCAGGTGCGGATCCCATGAGTCCTACCTCCTTCTACAGGGAGTGTCAATAGATCCATTGCAATGACCACTGTTGTAGAGCTAGTTAGCTCTGTACTGTTTTGCTCAACTAGCTTCCATGACTACCTGGGAAAGATAACCCCTACCCCAAGATGGCCACGGGGTGAACAAGTGATGCCTGGTGGTAAAACATCACACTGCAACAAGCAAGTAGGGCTGTGGGAGCAAGCCCTTTGGGTCTGAAAGTGAAAGTAAGGCATAGACCACAGCACCTCAGCCTCTCAGCTCCTTTAGGATTGTGCTTATCTTCTTTCGCTGGGACAATACACAGAAGAGGAAAGTTTGTTATGCTTCTGCATCTTGTCTGTAACTGATATTCATCATGTCCTTCCCCTGTTCTCCGTCCCAGCATCTGCTCACTCTGGGCTGACGCACTGCTAGATGAGGTGGCTTGACCTATGAGCATGACCCGTACCTCCTCCTCAGATCCTCTCAGTTGATGACACTAAATCTTGTTCAGAGATATGGCTGCCTATTTACCATGAATTATGCAAGAGAGTGCATATAAATATCCAGGTGGGGGCTAGAGAGATGGCTTAGCGGTTAAGGTGTTTGCCTGCAAAGCCAAAGGAGCCTGGTTCGATTCCCAGGACCCACATAAACCAGATGCACAAGGGGGCACATGAGTCTGGAGTTTGTTTGCAGTGGCTAGAGGCGCTGGCACACCCATTCTCTCTCTCTTTCTTTCTCTCCCTCTCCTTCTCCCTCTTTCTCAGTCAAATAAATTAATAAAAAGAAAAAGAAATATCCAAGTGGATAGTTGTGTGACATATAAATTCATTCTTGCTCTCATTGTGCGATAACATCATAACTTCCTAGTACTCAAGGTCAATGATCCCGCAAGGATACTTCCAGCCTACATGTGCCTTGGCAAAAAGAACCCAAAAGACCTAGGTAGAAGCCAGCAATTACTGTTCAATGGGAACTTCTTGCCTAAAGTCACTCTCAAAATGACCAACAATTCATGCAACACTTATTGGATCTTTTCCCCCTCTGTAAACCAGGATCTGCAAGTTATACACAGGACAGTACTGCAGAGCAGAGAAGGAAAGTACAAATGATGGTGGTCAGGCCAGTGTCAAGTGGTTTCCTAGTTCCATGGATTCTAACTATGGGCAACATACCACCACATGGGCGTCCTTTGGCTGGTATGTACCCTGTATCCTAAAGGATGACACTTTATTCTGTCAGTGAATATTTTCTGAGCTTGAGCCTTCTGTGGAACTCATCATTCTAAACTACTCTAACTGGCTGGCGGCGGCACAGTGTGTGTTATCATCTGAAGGTCTTTTGGTCATATGTTCACCACTGCATCTACTTTGCTCCACAATAAGCTACTTGATGTGATTTTAGCTGGGATATTACATCAGTGAACCAAACCCTCGTCAGTTTGACTAAATCCTCAAGGGAATAAAAGGCAATGTCACAGCTAGAATATGTGACGGGTATCTACCGCAATGAAGTAATGCTCTTTAGATCAAAATGTCAACCAAGTGGCTGGTTAGTGTTCTGAAGGCCAAGTATGTCAGCATTTTGCGGCCACTAAAGATTAACTTGGGCTTGTGGCAGTGGATCGATCAGATATAATGAGTGCCAGACACACTATTAGATGTATGACCCCTCCATTGTCACCCTGCTTTTATGTGCATTGGACTCAGTACTGTTATGGCTGCGATTAGCTATATGAGTTATTCCTTCTATTTGGTTGTTCAGTTCTTCACTCGTAGATCTGCTAGATGCTGGGACGCAACACACATATCTTCACCATCTGTGATCACTACTGCCGGTCTATCCATTTACCTCACATTGGGCTCCCATGCCTCCAATCTTCAAACTGTCCCCTTTCCAGTCCCCTGAACAAATCATCAAGTCACTTCCCCTTACACATGAGTCCATATATAATCTTACCTGTGGTTTCTTCTTTCTTGAAAGATAAAATAGGGTCTAGTGCGGTAGCGCATGCCTGTAATCCCAGCACTTGGGAGGCAGAGGTAAGAGGATCACTGAGAATTTGAGGTCAGCATGGAACTACAGAGTGAGTTCCAGGTCAGCCTGTGCTAGAGTGAGACCTGATGTCAAAAAAGAAAGAAAGAGAGAAAGAAAGAAAGAAAGAAAGAAAGAAAGAAAGAAAGAAAGAAAGAAAGAAAGAAAGAAAGAAAGAAAGAAAGAGGGAGAGAGGGAGGGAGGGGAGGGAGGGAGGGAGGGAGGGAGGGAGGGAGGAAGGAAGGAAGGAAGGAAGGAAGGAAGGAAGGAAGGAAGGAAGGAAGGAAGGAAGGAAGGAAAAAAGAAAGAAAGGCAAAGGAAAGAAAAGAAAAGAAAAGAAAAGAAAAGAAAAGAAAAGAAAAGAAAAGAAAAGAAAAGAAAAGAAAAGAAAAGGAATAAGACCAAGTAGGTAACCAATTACAAAGACTAAAGCTCTTCTTGTTTGCATAATTTTTCCTCACTGCCATCTTTCCAAGCATGACCCTGACTGGAACTGAAGCGTGGTATCAAAATTTTGAAAATATTTGTACCAACAAGCCAAACTAATATATCCAGAAACCATGCAGCTTTTCCTTCTTTTGTCATTGGGGAACTTACTCCTCCACTCTCTGAGATACAGTGACTCTTAGGGCCACAGAAGTCAACATTCAAATGTAAAATAACTGCTCATGTGCCCCGTTTGTTCATCATGTTTCTGGTTATTGTCAGTCCTGACTACCACTTCCATTTGACTACTATTGACTATTAATAGTCCGG
The DNA here is from genome assembly GCF_020740685.1 of Jaculus jaculus. Taxonomy (NCBI): domain Eukaryota; kingdom Metazoa; phylum Chordata; class Mammalia; order Rodentia; family Dipodidae; genus Jaculus; species Jaculus jaculus. The sequence continues at coordinate 8,022,662 of NC_059113.1, read as the reverse complement.
TATGGCCTGAGTTTCTGGATCAGAAAAACCAAGAGCTTCCGTAGGAGTCCTGCTCTCAGGATCACATTATGGCCCAAAGGTCAGGCTCACCATCTCCTCCAGGGTCAACATAACACAAGGAAATTGTTTGTTTGTTTGTTTGTTTCTTATTTTTAAGTTGTATAATACTCCTATGTGACACTTTATCTTAGACATCAGCAATCTGACTTAAAATTCCATCAGTAGGATTTGCCACAGACTATGCACATCACCATTTTTAAAATATTTTCTTTATTTATTTGCAAGAAGAGAGGGGCAGGGGAATGGGCATGCCAGGGTCTCCTGCTACGGCAAACAAACTCCTCCAGATGCATGCACCATTTTGTGCATCTGGCTATATAGATACTAAGGAATTGAACTGGGCCTTTAAACACTGAGCTGTCTCTCCAGCCCCACATCACCATTGCTTATCTAGAATTATATAGCTGTGATATCATAGTATCTATCAGATTGAAAGTCAAACATCAGCTCCATGTTATTATACCCTTAATTAAGGCAGAAAGCTTTCTTCCTCCAAGTCTTCCTCAAAATTGGTAGCCCTCCATGTAGCCTGGTAAGTAAGTCAGAGGAATAATCCCAGATGTAAAATATTTTTAGAACTCAAAGAGGTCTTTTATCTAAAAAAAAAAAAATACTTCCTGGGCTGGAAAGATGGCTTAGCAGTTAAGGTACTTGCCTGTAAAGCCAAGGGATCCACGTTCAATTCCCCAGGAATCTACATAAGCTAGATGTACAAGGGTAGTGCATGCATCTGGTATTCGTTTGCAGTAGCTGGAGGCCCTGGTATGCATATTCTCTCCTCTTTCTCTACCCCCCTCTCTCCCCCCTCTCTCTTTCTCTCTCAAACAAATAAAATAAAACTAAGTTTAAAAGAAAAGAAATCACACTTCCTTGTAATGAGATGTACAAAACACAAAGGTTGGGTTTCATGTTAGAAAGACGGCTCAGCTCATCATGACACTGAGTTCCTGCATTCATGACATTAGTGACTGCATACAGCACATATTAGGCTGCATAATCTTCTCTAGCAAAATTCTCACATTAGACACAGCAGCAGATGAAACTTGATACTAACACTTGTTTACAAGAATTCAATGTCAGCTTCCAGATGCATCTGGTTTTTGTAATTCATTCAATAAATTCAATCAATTTTTATAATTAATTAAAGTTATGATAGAACTACTGCCCTCCACCCCCAGTCTCATGGTATTCAAGATAGTAATTTCTGGAATTTCTCTCTAAATATGATAAAGTTCTTGGTACACGAATTTAGCCGTATGAATGCAAGGAGAGGAAGTAATCATTTTAGAGACTTTGATGTAATATTTTGACACTAAATCTATTACCTTCCAGCCATATAATCAATTACTGTCCTGAGAATTATGGTAATTATAAAAACTTCCTGTTCCAATCAAACAATTTGAGAATGAGGCAATGACCAATGGACAGACACATTTCGCCTTCTGGCAATGAATCTGCTATAAACTGAACTTCATGTGCTGCTTTATAGGAAAGATCCCAAGACAATAGAGGTCTCGGATACCCATGGAACTCAGAACGTTTGACCAATGAGGTTTACCACGATGTACATCCTCTTAGCTCCACTTTATCACTTCAAAAGTAAATGGAGAAAAGGCATCATTATTTTTTTACTTGCTATGATATTATGGGTTCTTATTCCCAAATTTTTATGAAGTCAGTAAAATGGATGCCTGAAAATTGAATCAGGTCCAGTAATTAAGAAGTGGCTTGCCCTAAATTATTCCATACTATGTAACAGTGATGTCCAGGCTGTTTCTTACCCTGAGAGACTTCATTTTACATGCAGCATTTGACTCCAGTTTGAGGATGACTTGGTACCTTGGTGGGCATGTAAGGAGCACCATCAGTCTGGTACCACCCCCAAGGCACAGACTGAGAAATAACTTATTCCTAAAAAATATAAAGGGACTGGGCATGGTGGTGCACACCTTTAATCCCAGCACTCAGGAGGCAGAGGTAGGAGGATTGCCATGAGCTCGAGGCCACCCTGAGACATAGCGAGTTCCACGTCAGCCTGGGCTAGAGTGAGACCCTACCTTGAAAACCAAACCAAACAAACAAATATATGGCTCATCTATTAATTTATCAAAGTATATTTGGATTGCATGAACACTGGGTATATTAAAAATCCAAATAAGAAAACCAGACCCAAGAACTTATTGGGCATAGAAGACTATCAAAAGTGTGTGTGTGTGCATGTGTGTGTGCGTGTGTGTGCATGTGCGTGTGTGTGTGCGTGTGTGCGTGTGTGTGCGTGTGTGCGTGCGTGTGTGCGTGTGTGTGCATGTGTGCGTGTGTGTGTGTGTGCGCATGTGTGCGTGTGTGTGTGTGCGTGTGTGTGCGTGCGTGTTTGTGCGTGTGCGCGTGCGTGCGTGCGTGCGTGTGTGTGTGTGACAGAACCAACTACTGAATGACTGAGTGCCCCAAAGGCTTCATCTCCACTTGGTTCAAGCAATGGGTGCAGCCTACTGGAATTTCCATATGCCTGCCATCCACCACTCCATCCAGAGCCACTGTGTAGCCTCAATAGTAATGAATCTTACTTCTGCAACTCCGCTCAAACCTGAGACCCAGCAGCAGCCCCTCCAGCAGACTACCACGCCTGGGTTCCTTGTCTTATTACTATAAGCTCTCTGTATCTCTCTCAGCTTTGCAACTCCTGGTACTCAGACAAGAAACTCCTTGAACTCTACTCTGGTCTCTTTAATCTTTTGTGGCCATTCTTTAACCTGTACCATGCACACGCGCACGAAGGCACACACACACAGCTGTGTAGTATATAATGCATGCTCTCGGAGTTAAAATTAGCAACTTATTAGTAATTGAGATTAGAACTTTAAAAAACTGTGCTTACCTGACTATCAAAAATAGAACTGCATAACAAGCTGGCTGCCAAAAATTAAACAGCTATATTTACTAAATTTATTCAATAAATTCTGGTGCTGCGGAAAGACACAAATATGTTCTTCTATGTTTCTGCCATAGCGCACTCATGAAAATGTCTGCCATTCATTCTTTTGTTGAGACAGGGTCTCACACTTTAGCCCAGGCTATCCTCCTGCCTTAGCCTCCAGAGTGCTGGGATAACTGCCATGAGTCGCAACCCTGGCCAACTCAACCACTTAAGCATCCATCATTGATATTTTGTCGTTATATTAGTTAACTAATATCCTGATTGGCTAACAGTCTTTCTGTTCTCTAGAGATGCCATGTCTCTGTGGGCCTGGCCTTCCTGCATGCTATCGCAATATATTCCTCATTGTTTCAAGATTTTGTCACCGTGTTAGCTATAGAGACCCTTTTCAATGAGAATGTTTCTTGCCACCAGTCCTGGCTTAAAGGTGACTAACGCCAATGACAATGTTTTAAATGTGTGTGTGTGTGTGTGTGTGTGTGTGTGTCTATACATATATATATGAGAGAGAGGCAGATAGAAAGAGAATGGGTGCATCAGGGCCTCAGCCACAGCAAACCAACCCCAGACACATGCATCACCTTCTGCATCTGCCTTATGTGGGTCCTAGGGAGTTGAACCAGGGTCTTTGGCTTTTCAGGAAAGCACCTTAACCACTAAACCATCTCTCCAGCCCACCAATGTCCTCTACATGGCTCTCCATTAGCCCACTGCTTTTCACAAGGTGAGTACTATGTCCTAAACTACCCCCAGACATCCCACGAGACTTTAGCCTCAGACATGCATCTTGACATATGCACTTGTCTAAGCCTTGCTTGCATATAGTACCTTGTAATATTACTCCCACAGTTTAACCTTATTTGATGTGGTCTAAAACTTTTCTCTAACCCAGTGGTTGTTTGAATTCAAAGTGTCCTCCACAGGCTCCCGTGTTTGAATACTTAATCTCCAGTTTGAGGCACTGTTCTGGAAGGTTGTGGAACCTTCAGGAGGTAGAGCCTTGCTGGAGGAAATGTGTCACTGGAGGGTGAGCCTTGAGGTTTTGAGTCCCAGCAGGGTTGTTGTGTTTCCTGCGCGGTGTTGCTGTGACAGTGTGGCACAGGCCTCTTGCCCCAGCCTGCCGTGCCTTCTCTGCCGTGATGGGTCTCCTGGAACTATGGGCTGAATTCAACCCCTTTCCTTTCAGAAGCTGCTTCTGGGCAGGTGTTTTTCTTAGCCACAAGAAAGTAACTGAAACACACCCATTCTATAAGCATGTGAGAATCACCTCTAGCTTAGCTTATGGAATGCAATGCCCCTATATTTAAACACTTAAAAAAATAACTTTATTGATTTATTGGAAAGAGAGAGAAAGAAAGAGGCAACTAGAGAGAGAATGGACGCACTGGGACCTCCAGCCACTGCAAATGAACTCTAGTCACATGGGCCACCTTGACTTGAACATCTGGCTTATGTGGGTCCTGGGAATCAAACCTGAGTCCTTTGGCTTTGCAGGCAAGCACCTTTACTGCTAAGCCATTTCTCCAGTCCCTATTTATAAATGTCTTTGATGCAATGTTTTATTCTACTCACCTTAATCAAAAAAACTCCAGAACCCACTGTCAAGCTTCCTCTTGTGGCTCCAGCCACACGTGACAAGTAAGTTTTACAGATTCTTTGGAGTATGGCTCCCCCCCACCCCGCAGTCTTGCCGTTGTGAATCATCCATGGGCATTTGGCCTGGTGGTAAAGTACAGAGATGGGATATTCTGAGACTGACTCAGCATAACTACCTTCTGAGGCTGACTCAGCATAACTGCCTTCTGTGACATTCTCATGAGAGAAATAGTTGTCAACAGTGAGAGTCTAACTGAGTTGCCAGCTCACAGGCTCACAGGAAGCAGGGGATTGAAGAAGTTAACAGCCCTCAGCCAGGCACTGACATCTGATTTTCAGGATCACATTTCTCACCAACCAAGATCATGACAAGGCTGGCCCTTCGCCTATTGCAGAGCTATGGCATACTTTTCCTAAGTCCTATGCCTAGTTTTCTGGACTCTTTACATTCTAGATCTTCTCTTGACTTTCACAATTAGCATTTACTTGACTGTTGATAGTCCTACTTTTTTTTAATTGTTATCAGTCCAAAGCATCAGATGCCCCAGTAAACATCATATGTTATGGTCCTTATACTTTCCTCATTCTTCCATATCTTTAATGTGTCTGATACACTGCTAATTCATTTCTTAATTAATTTCATTCTGATGATATATCAGATCCCCAGCACCCAGGTAAAAGATAAGTGTAGACCAATATCAAACTTTGGTCTCCATATACACTCAAACACACACACACACACACACACACACACACACACACACACACACACACAATTATAGACATAAATGAAAAAGAATTCTTTGCACATAACCTCTTTTTTTTTTTTAAATTTATTTATTTGAGAGCGACAGACACAGAGAGAAAGACAGATAGAGGGAGAGAGAGAGAATGGGCGCGCCAGGGCTTCCAGCCTCTGCAAACGAACTCCAGACGCGTGCGCCCCCTTGTGCATCTGGCTAACGTGGGACCTGGGGAACCGAGCCTCGAACCGGGGTCCTTAGGCTTCACAGGCAAGCGCTTAACCGCTAAGCCATCTCTCCAGCCCTGCACATAACCTCTTAATAGCTTCTCAGATCATTGCTTCACTTTGTGATGTAACATCTTAGAAATTTAATCCTTTTCTCTAATCTGTCTAGAATGTAAATAATTTGAGGGCAGGTCATGTGTTGATGCTGTCAGTATTAATACAGTTCAAGATTAATAAATCCCAAATCATGGGCTGGAGGAATGGCTTTGTGGTTAAGGTGCCTGCCTGCAAAGCCAAAGTACCAAAGTTCAACTCCCCAAGACCCACATAAGCCAGATGCACAAGGGGGTGCATGCTTCTGGAGTTTGCAGTGGCTAAAGACCCTGCCACACCATTTTCTCTCCCTCACACACTCTCTCCCTCTTTCTCTCTCTCTTTCTCTCTTCAATAAATAAAATAAATTGATAAAATATGAGTCCTGAATCAGAGCTGGAGAGATGGCTTAACATCTAAGGCTCTTGCATGTGAAGCCTGAGGATCTAGGCTGGATTCCTCAGACCCACATAAGCCAGAAGCACAAGGGGCTTCATGTGCAGTGTTGCATATGAGCACAGATGGCGTACATGTCTGCAGTTTGGTTGTAGGGGCTGGAGGCCCTGGCATGCCTATTCTCTCCCCCTACCCATTAAAAAATAAATAAATAAAAATCATTAATCAATGAATGGGAAAAAAATGTTTTTTCAAGGTAAATGTCTGTGTCTTTTTCTCATTGGAAGAGAAGGTATCCTAAATGTAGAATTTGTTGTGTCCTAGAAATGGTAGCACTTGGCAAGAAGCCAGGCAATGTTCTATACCAACTAAGTTTACTTAAACCAACAGGTGGCACTGGCATATTTACTGTGAAAAAAAAAAAGGTGAACATTCTTACATCTTTAGTTCATGCTGAGCTTCTTTTGTGTAAAAAGATAGTAAAGAGAGGTATGTTACGTGTTAATAGCTACAAAAGCCTTTTAGACTGCATTTTCAGTGAGAAGAACTGGTAAAACATGTTAAGTAATCCATTATCCAATGAATAAAATATGACTACCAAGCATTGAAAACAGTATGCTAATGGATTTTAAAATTGGCAGATAAAATTGCATGTACTTACCATATACAACAAGATGTGTTGGAGTATATGTACATCATAGATTGTAGCTATTATCCCTACTGAATACTGAAATGCCTCTAGCTCATGTAATTTATATAGAAGTATTTTGTTGCTAATAAAGTTGTTAACTTTAAGTACTCAAAGCTATTTTTCTTTATGTTATTTTTTTCAAAGATAGGGGCAATTACATTAATAAAAATCTATATATCACCATACAATAGCATCCACTTATTGCTACTAATTTATTTCAAGATTTCAGAATAGAGAACATTGTGTTAACAGTCGTTCCCATGGCCCTGCAAAACAAATTTAGTGATAGGGCCATCATTGGGTGCAATGATTCTCAAGAGTGTACAATTTTTCCCTCCAGAAGGCTTTTGATGTTTTCTGGATTATGAGGAAGGTACTACCAGATGTGCTACTAAGTGGTTAGAAACCCACCATAGTCCCTACAGCAAAGAATTACCCCGCCTTAATATCCACAGCAATAAGGATCAGAAACTCTATAATTAAGTGTTTTGTAGTTGTATACCTAATACAAAGTGCATGCTTTGGGAAGCAAAGACTGTGGCCTCAGTTGAAAGTTGGTTTCTTTTGTTCATGATGGCAAGAATTGATTTACAGTGCAGTGATAATAAAGCACAACCTGAAATTTTCTCTAGAAATATTTTGCCATAGGCAAAGTGCATCATGCCATGAAGCCACATGGAATTGAAATCACCATGAACTTTGTTTTATAGTTTGGGTTCCTCTACAGAGGTGATGGTTGAAAAATAGTTATCACGGTGTAAAATACATGGTGTAGTTTGCAGCTCTTTGCCTTTCCAGGGATGGATATATTTTGAAAGTCATTGTTTCTGTTATCATTTGAATTCTTTAAATATGTTCCATCCAAATGGCTTCTAGAACCTGCTGCACTTTTTTTTTTTATAAATTTCTGTATTTGAAGTCTTTTAATCTCTACTTGTATCTTTCACTTGTCCCTAGGAGCTCTCAGTCTGACTTGATGCTTTCTGTGTGTTTGAAGTGCACGAATGCAGAGCAAGCGCCTGCCCCATCCTGTAGCCAAAGTGTCCAGCGACACAGTGACAGCTCAAGAACAACCACCATTACTCACTGCCTGACAGCCACTCACCGACACAGTGACAGCTTCAAAACAGCCACTGTTACTGATTGCCCCGACAACCACTTACTGACACAGGGCCAGCTTGAGAACAACCACAGTGACTCACTGGCCTGACAACCACTCACTGGGGCTTTCCAACAGCAACACTTGTATGTTGTTCTCACAATGAGAAGTGGTATTTCTCCTGGCAGGTGAACAAAGAGGATAAGTGGAGTGTCTACTGCATGTTTCATCAGTAACACATTGCCCGGAGTTTATATCCGTAAGGTTTTACAAGGGAAAATAAAAAGAAGAAGCAACCAAAACTTCCTACCATGTGACCCACCATACATATAATAGTAAATGCAGCAGGTTTTGATCATCCACGTCATCAGACTACTTACTAATTCTTTTCAAAGGCTAGCTTGAGTTGTTTGACAACCTGAGCAAGTCTAACCATTCTCTTGGGCTCATAGCACCTGTAAGGTTTTGTAGCCATATTACCAGAAAGCAACCATTAAGTGATATTAAATGTGTTTCCTTTTTGTCTTTCATATAAAGGTTTTATTTCTACATTAAAATTGTTCCAGGTAAGACGGGCATGGTGGCGCACAGCTTTAATCCCAGCACTCAGGAGGCAGAGGTAGGAGGATCACTGTGAGTTCAAGGCTACCCTGAGACTATATGGTGAATTCCAGATCAGCCTAAGCTTGAGTGATACCCTATTTCGGGGGAAAAAAATGTACCAGGTGTTAGCCAGGCATTGTGGTGCACACCTTTCATCCCAGCACTCAGGAGGCAGAGGTAGGAGGATCACCATGAGTTCAAGGCCACCCTGAGGTGACATAGTGAATTCCAGATCATCCTGGACTACAGTGAAACTCTACCTCAAAAAACAAATGTACCAGGTGTGGGAGTGCCCATCTGTAATGTTGGTCTTTGAGTGGTGTAGGCAGAAGAATTAGGAGTTCAAAGCCAGCATAGTTTACATAAAACCTAGGGGAGTGGTCTGGAGCTGTAGCTCAGTGGCCAAGCACTTGCTCAACATGTGTGACTGTACGTTTGACTATCATTACCAAAAGAGAAGATTCCAAGGGTCTAGAAGTATAATCGTTCAGTGTACTTACTCAGTAAATAGAAGGGATAAGGGCTCAAGCTCCAGAGGCTCCTAAGAGCGCATCACCAAAGTAAACTTAAGACACACCCAATAGGGCACAGGGTATTTTTCAGAAGAAGGGGTGGAAAGAATGTAAGAGTCACGGGTTGGGACCCCATGGTGGAAAACCAACATACCCACTGAGAAGGGCCCCTTTCAGAATGGGGACAGGGAGGAGGGAAGAGATGGTACCAACACATGATGTATCCATACAAAATATGTTCTTAGTAAGAAAATTAATTTTAGCCGGGTATGGTGGCACATGCCTTTAATCCCAGCACTCAGGACAGAGAGGTAGGAGGATCTCCATGAGTTCAAGGCCACCTTGAGACTACACAGTGAATTCCAGGTCAGCCTGGACCAGAGAGAGACCCTACCTCAAAAAACAAAAATAATAATAATAATGATTTTAATTAAATTTAACTTTAAAAAAATTCTCTCTACAAAACTATCAATAACTTAAATTTCCTCAGTCGCACACACAGTGCACACTGATACAAGGTCATTTAAGAAGCTGCTGCTTTTTCTTGGCAACTATCTCAATTACTCTCAGGAGTAGACTTAGTTTTGCCAATATATGTACTGTGGGTCTTGCTAACCTCAGATATTTTACAAAATTTATCCCTAACTTTAATATTAGGTAAATGAATGAATATCTTTTCCTTCCAGGCCAGACTAGAGTTAAATATGCTATTTTTATCATCTTTGCAAAGTCTACAGACTTTTGAAATCATTGTGAATCATGCACTCATTGCTCTACTAGTTAAGTCCTAAATTTAAAGGAAGTATTGTATTATAAATATAGGTTTTGGGGTTTTTTGGTTTTTTTTTTTTTTTTCTTGGTTTTGTGTTTGTTTGTTTTTGTTTTCTGAGGTAGAGTCTTGCTCTAATCCAGGCAGACTTGGAATTCACTACATAGTCTCAGGGTGGCCTTGAACTCATGGCAATCCTCTTAGCTCTGCCTCCCGAGTGCTGGAATTAAAGGCATGTGCCACTATGCCCTGCCTATAGTTAAATTTTGTAATGTATTTATTTGCACATGCTGGTGGGGGCAAGGTCTCTTGCCACTGTAAAGAAATGCCCATCTGGCTTTTCATGCCCAGGGAATTAATGCAGGCTGGTAGTTTTGCAAGCAATTTCCTTTAAACCCTGAACCATCTACCCATCCTCAAAAAAACATCTTCCCTAAAGGATGTTCCTTGTGCCCCAGGTTTAGAAAGTAAAGTGCTGCATGTTCTCTCTCATATGTGGACCCTAGCTATAAATGTTTAAATGTGCATGTGAGTCGGAGTGAAAGTCAGTAGTAGAGGCCAGGAGGTTAGAGAGGGGCTGTGAGGGAGGGGCAAGAGGAGGAAGCTGAAGGGCAGGGGATGGTAGGTAGAATACTGGGGTACAGGGAGGGGTGGAGAACAGGAGTGAGTGGAATAAGGGTAAATCAAAATCAAGGATGTTATGAATAAGCCATAAGGAAACCTACTTCTTCAGTAGCTAATAATATATATGTTTAAAACAAAAGAGAGGGCTAGAGAGATGGCTTAGCAGTTAAGTGCTTGCCTGTGAAGCCTAAGGACCCCGGTTCGAGGCTGGATTCCCCAAGACCCACATTAGCCAGATACACAATGGGGTGCCTGCATCTGGAGTTCATTTGCAGTGGCTGCAGGCCCTGGCGCACCCATTCTCTCTCTCTCTCTCTCTCTTTCTATCTGCCACTTTTTCTCTATGTCTGTTGCTCTCAAATATAAATAAAATAAACAACAAAAAAAATGTAAAAAAAAAAAAAAGACAGAGTTTGGGCACAAGTATCCTGTGGAATTGGGCAATGTAGTGAGCAGAAACCATAGATTGTTACTAGAAAATTTCAGTCAGAGAGGAGTTACCTTCCAGTAAGTTCTTGATCAGGGAGGCCTATGATGCACCACCAAACACTACAGGCCATTGCCAAAGATCTTGGTTGTCTACCAGAACTACATGGTAAGATCTTATTGCTAAGGACTCCACATGTTTGGGTTGCAGATCAGTGAGAAATCTAGCTAGAGATGAGCTGGAAGCCCCCTCTCTATTGACTAGCTGCAAGGAGGCTGGAAAGAGCTACGCAGAGTATTGGGAGAGAAAAGACATCAACGGTCTTAATCTGCGGTAGACCCAGGCCAAGTGTACACACTGGTGCAATGGTGGAATGTCTGTGAGGGGGTAAACTAACTCTTCTCTGATGGGACTTGAGAGCCATTCCATGGGCGAGAATTCCTGACTGGTAATGAAAACCTAATCACAAGCCTATGGCTAGGGCTGTCATATGCCCTAGCTGAAAAACTACTACTGTTGTCTGAATAATAGATTGAATATACCCACAAACTGCTCTCTAAATACTTATGTTTATTCCCATATATTAATGCTATTCTCACTTTGGATTACAGAAGCTTCTTTTTCTTTTCAGATGGTGGTGACCACTAAGAAGACTTAAAACTCACAAAAGTGCTGAGAAGTGACAGTGGAGTGTTGGGTAAGAGCTCTCTGCGACACACTCCAAGGCTCAGGGACGATGGAGGAGCAGGCGCTGGAACCAAAGGAAGGGGACGAGTGCTTTGCAAGTTTGTCTTTCAGGTACAAGGTGGCGATGGGATTCATGACCTCACAGTGGCTGACATTGCCTGCACCAGATCTGCATAACTGGGGAAAGCATACCGACATCAAAACAGAAGAGACACTAAGTGGAAAAAGAAGGGATTCGGTGAAGGGGGGGGACTTGGGAGGATGAAAAGGGGAGTGGGGGGGATTGTGATCATGGCATATTGTCTGTATGTATGGAAGTTGTTAATAAAAAGTTTAAAGACAAAAGAATTTTCCCCATGGCCCAGGCTCGCATTCTTTTCCACCGAGAGAATGGCAGTAGCTTCATGTCACGTGGACATACCCATGGAGTACAGGAGGACGATGAAGGGACCGGACAGAAAGAAGCCTGCAGTGATGGTCAGGCACCATGTACTTCCGAGTGGTGGCGGATTTGTGACACTTGGCTTGGATATGTGAGCAAAAATTTGAGAGGCACAGCTAGAATTCTGATGTGATCTGTCTCCTTTAGAGAAAGCAGCAAATTACATCTCAATGGATATGGTAATTATCCCAACTGAGAATCATGAATCAGGCTTTAGATGAGTTTGAGGCATGCTGCCAGTATTCCACTCGCTGCCATGTCATTTCAGAAGGAAGAGTGAAGGTAGCAACTGTGGCCCTTTGCATCTACACACGGCGTGAGGCTACGCCAGCCTTCACTGGCTTTCCCCAGTATGCCACGCATTTCTACAGTTCGTAGCCAGGAAGCAAGGTCCTGACTCCTCAGCCTAACACCCACCAGCCAGTCCCCTGGGCAGAGCAGCTGGGCTGCGCCAGCCTCACTAGCAGTTCCCACGTGAGCGCGCTAGGGCTGGGTTGCCTTGTTCTTTTTAACCGCACACGTTCATACCAATTTGGATGAGTTCAGTGATTGTCCCGTTTCCATAGCGTGTGATGAGCAGAAATCTGGACAGGATTTTATTATCATAAAATGGGATTTCCATTAGCCTAGTCATGCTATGTGATGAATCATCCTCCCAAGGAACAGCGCCACAGAAATTATCACAGACGCCTTCATGTGGGTGGGACATACCTAGAATCCCAGCTTTCGGAAAGCAGAGAGTTAGGAGACTGGCTGCAAGTCAGGGGTCAGCCTGGTCTACAGAGGGAATGCAAGGCCAGCCAGGGCTACATAGCAGGCCCTATTGCAAAGAACAACAACAACAAAGCTAAATCATTACAAATTTCAAATCATTAATTTTACTAACAAGCCTGTAGCATTTTAACTGGCTGGATGGAAGCTAGCTGTCCACTTATTGTACATTTCATTTTTGGTGTTAGATATAACGTGAACGAAATATACCTTATGTTTTTCTGGTGTAATGGCTGATGGCATCACTATACAATGACTGCAGTAGTTTACACCTACAAATTAAGTACAATGTATCTATAATCCACTTACAATAACAGCATTTTTCTCAGGTCTTTCTTCCTTTCTCTCTCTCTATCTTTCTTTCCTATTTTCTTTTTGATGAACATTGGCCTGCTGTGGAATAGCCTTTCCTCCCCTCCTAATGGATGCTGGTCCACGTTAGGAACTTCTTATGAGAGAGGATATTCTGTGTTTGCCTTCCGGAGCCTGTGTGACCTCGCTTAAGCATGATTTTTTTCTGATTTCCTCCATTTTCCTGAAATTCTGACCACTTCATTTTTCCTTCCCACTAACTAGAATTCCGTAGTGTATACGTACTGCATCTTCATTAGCCATGGTTTTGTTGATGGGCATCTAGGCTAATTCCAATTTCTGCTATTATGAATTTTTCTATTCATAAAAGCTGCTTAGAAACTTTTCAGCTCCATCATAATAATATAGATGCTCCATCCATCATACAGTCTGCGAGTGACTTAAAACAATGTTATGTGCATATATCTTAATTGTTTTAATTTCTTTTATCCCTTGTCTTTCATCATTTGGTATGGTGGTACAGGGGAGGTGATGAAAAAAAAAAGCTCTAAGATCTCTTAAAATAAGTAGTTTAAATAGCAAGCTTTTTCTCAAGATAATTGATGAAAATTTTCTCCAGGAAGTGCTTCAAACTGCTTCTTCCTATGGTTGGATAAAAACAAGTCATTTTCCAGCACTCATTGGAAATGCCTTCTTATTCATATAAGTGTTCATAAGTAGGACTCTTGCCCTACAGAAAGGGCAACACAGGACATTCAGTGTTGCTGCAAAAGCATCTGTGCCACTCCTTCTGGTTGGTAGAACTGCCATAAAAGAGCAGAGGAATTTCCAAGTAGAAATGGAACCAAACTCAACTAAAACAAATTTGTTTTGAAAATGCCACAATTAAAAATATGTAAATTTCTGTATGCCAACCAAAAGAAAAAAAGTAAATTAAATGTTTTGAAAAAAAATGGGATCAAATATTACACCTCCTTGCAATTCAGGGATAGCATGCTACAAACTAGTGGATGAAGACAGTCTGCTGGTAGGACAGGACACATGGTCTCTACAAAGGGGAGTTCACCACGTGAGAGCATTGAGCGAGCTGAAAGAAGGAGAGTCCATGCTCTATGCCAGCATCTGGTTATTCCCAGGGAGAGATGGTTCCAGCTGAGCTCAATGTGGCTGTGTATGCCTCTGGATTCAACTGCGACCTGCAAGACAGTCCCTCTCTGTGAAGGTCTAGACTATGAAGAGCGAAATAGGAAGCTCTTGCCAAGGATTTAGGTCAGTAAAATTATCACAGCAACAACCAATAAAATGCAGCAAGCTATGTTGTGTCATTTCTTGCTGGAGACATACTGTGTAGCCAGAGCAGAGACAAAGGGAGGGTAGGAAGAGACACCTGAAACTCCACTGACCACATGTCCATCCAGGATGGGTGTGTGGCTTGGCTAAGGAGGGCACTGAGTAGACAACCAGAAAATTAACAAAAAAAGAAAATAAGGAACAGACCATTTTATTACCCCAAGACAGAAATGCCTTTTATACCAGTTACATAATAAAGTAGATGATACTTGAAAAATAGTCAAGAAAAAGCATTCAGGTAAAATTGCTACTCTCATCAGCTGCTAATAAGAATGCATTCATGTGAGTCCAATCTTCTGCACAGATTATAGTGGAGTTGAGTAGGTGTGTGTGTGTGTTCATTTCCCAAAGCTTCAGAAAACTAAGATGTTAAGATCCTGTTTTTGCCTAATTGTTCTAACTCTAGTTAATGTCCCAGTGATTAAAACATAAGCTCCTAAGTTAAATTTCTTCCTAAATCTTTTCAATGTGCACTTTTTTTTTTCTGCAAAGACAATACAATTTGGGTTTTGTTTTGTAAAACTCATTTTGCCACAAGAAAGATACTGCCAGTAAGAAATAGAGATAACAGGCTGATTTTTCAGCATATTTGCTCTTGATGGCACCTCTAAATTATAAGTCACAAAGTAGACTTTTACTTTAAATTTGGTAAAGCAGGTAAGATTTTTCCTAGTCCTCAATAGCGCAAAATTCTCAAGGTTTTTGTTTTTTTTTTCAAGGTAGGGTCTCACTCTAGTCCAGGTTGAGCTGGTATTCACTATGTAGTCTTAGAGTGGCCTTGAACTCATGGTGATCCACCTACCTCTGCCTCCTAAATGCTTGGATTAAAGGTGTGTGCCACCACACCCCAGGTAATTCTCAAGGTATTAAGAACTAAATGAGAGCTTATTTACAAATAATACCCAAAGAGCCAATATATAAGTACATTTGTGAAACTAAGAATATGACACTATTGAGCCTCACTTAGAGTATATTTCCTGGTCTCTAACAAAATTTAAACTACTCCAAACATTGTTTTCCTCTGCCTCTTTCCACAGGACTGATGAGAGATGATAATGCCATATGTAATTGAAAAGCAGGACTTTTGCCTTGAAACAGAACAATGTCTGAGAATCAATTTAGGATGAGAGATTGTTATCTTCAAAATGAAATTTAACTGGGATTTTGAGGTAAGTAATGACCATTGAACTAATTTCTACTGTAATTCTATGAAGGAAAAAAATATGAAGTAGATATAAATAATAATATTGCTACTTGGGGCCCGTATTCTGGGCAGGCTGAGAAAGCACTCATTGTAGACAGGCAGTCTTTAGGTCTTCACTCAGCCCAGGTGAGGAGGTGATCATTGAGGGCAGGCAGTCTTTAGGTCTTCACTCGGCCCAGGTGAGGAGGTGTTCATTGAGGGCAGGCAGTCTTTAGGTCTTCACTCGGCCCAGGTGAGGAGGTGTTCATTGAGGGCAGGCTGTCTTTAGGCCTTCACTCGGCCCAGGTGAGGAGGTGATCATTGAGGGCAGGCAGTCTTTAGGTCTTCACTCGGCCCAGGTGAGGAGGTGTTCATTGAGGGCAGGCAGTCTTTAGGTCTTCACTTGGCCCAGGTGAGGAGGTGCTCATTGAGGGCAGGCTGTCTTTAGGTCTTCACTCGGCCCAGGTGAGGAGGTGTTAACTATGGATAGGCAGTTTTGGCACCTACATTTAAACTGGCTGAGGAACTAACTACTCATCATGGATGTGTCTGGGTCATCGTCTGGAGGACCCAAAAGGTTCTTTGAGCGTAGGACAGCACATTAAACTGGATTACCCAAACCACCAAGCCTGAGGCTGCAGTCCTAACAATTTCACCATCTTGTGGCTAATCGCCCAGCAAAGACCTGCTGAAGAGCTGGGAAGGTCAGGCATTCCCAGGTGGGCATGCTTCCCTTGTCACCTATCCGCTGTTCCTCACTTCAGAGCAACCTGCCTGTCAGGCCCACAGCATCAGCCATGTGTCCCACTGGACCCCAGTGCAGTTCACCCTCCAAAGTCCTCAGGCAATGAGATCAATAAACTCCTGGGCAATTTGATCAAATGAAAGAAAAGGGAAATCTCTAAATAACAAGGTCAGAAATAAAAATGGAGCAGTCACAACGGACAACAATAAAATTGAGGAATCATCAGTACACACTTCCACAACATGTATTCCAAAAATTTTGGGTAACTTAGAAGAAATGGGTGAATTCATAGACATATACCACCTACCAAAACCAAACCCAGAACAGATAAACTTCCTTTAAAAAAAAAAAAAGCCTATTATATCTAATGAAATTGAACTTGTAATTAAAAACCTCCCACTAAAAAAAGTCCTGGACCTGGTGGAATCTCAGCCAAATTCTACCATTTGTTGAAGAACTAAGATCATTTTTTTTTTCTCAAGTTATTTCACACACAATTGATAAAGAGAGAATGCTCCAAAATTTCTTCAATGAATCCAGTATAACTCTGATAGCAAAACCAGACAGAGGCACAAGAAATGAAAATTTTAGGCTAATATCCTTGATGAAGACAGATGCAGAGATTCTCAATAACATCCTTGCAAACCAAAGTATAGAACACATCAAAAGCATTATCCACCTTGATCAAGTATGCTTTATTACAGGGATGTAGAAATGATTCAACACATAGAAATTAATAAACATAATTCACCACATAAACTTAAACACAAGAAGCACATGATCATTTCAATAGATGGAGAGAAGACCTTTGACAAAATATAGCAACACTTCATGATCAAAATGCTGGAGAGGCTAGGGGTGGAGGACCATATCTCAACATAAAGACTATAGAGCATCTAAGGCCCAAATCATACTAAGAAGAAAAAGTCAAAGAGTTCCTACTAAGATTGGGAACAAATTAGGTGTTCCCTCTCTAACCACTTCTCCTCAACATAGTGCTATAAGTCCTAGACCAAGCCAAAAGACAATAGATAGAAAGAAAAGAGATTCAAATTGAAAAGAAGGAAGTCAAGTTTGCCCTATTTGCAGATGACATGATTTTATATATAAGTGATCCAAAAAGACCTCATTAAGTATCTTCTAAAAGTGAAAAACTTTCTGCATAGTGGCAGGATACAAAAATCACACACAAAAGTCAGTAGCCTTCCTATACACTAAAAACAAATATATGGCGAAAGAGATCAGTGAAGCCATCCTGTTTTTCAATAGCCACAAAAAGGTTGAATATCTTCGAGTTTCACTAACTGAGGAGGTGAAAGACAATGGAACCATAAAAATGCTGAAGAAAGAAATCAGGGAAGATACAAGAAGATGGAAAGACCTCCTATGCTCATGGATTGGAAGAATCAACATCGTAAAACTGTCCATTCTATCAAAAGCAAGTTACAGATTCAGTGAAATGCCTGTTAAAATTCTAGCAACTTTCTTCACAGAGATAGAAAAAAATAATCTTAAAATACATATGGAACTACAAATGGTCTTGAATATCCAAAACTATTCTCAGCAGAAGAAACACATCAGGAGGTATCATCATACCTAACTTCAAATTATACTACAAAGCCATAGTAATAAAAACAGCATGGTACTGGCACATAAACAGACCTATAGATCAATGGACAGAATAGAAGGTCCTGACCTTAGTTCAAGCTGCTACAGCTACCTAATCTTTGACAAGAGAGTTAACAATGGAACCTGGCAAAGACAGCATTTTCAACAAATGGTCCTGGAAAAACTGGATAGCCACATGTAGAAGAATGCACAAAAATCAACTCCAAATGAATTAAGGGCCTCATTATAAGACCTGAAATTCTAAAATTATTGGGGGAAAATATAGGGAGAACTCATCAAGATGTAGGAGTGGGAAAATACTTCCTAAATAGGACTCCAGTAGCTCAGGAAATTAACAAACACACACCCAGTGGGATCTCATGAAGCTAAAAAGCTTTTGTACAGACAAGCATACCATAAACAAAGCCAACAGACAATCCACAGAATGAGAGAAAATCTTCAGCAGCTATGCCTATGACAGAGGCACAATATCTAGAATATACAAAGAACTCAAAATCCTAAGCAATTAAAAAACAAATCAGGGCTGGAGAGATGGCTTAGCGGTTAAGTGCTTGCCTGTGAAGCCTAAGGACCCCAGTTCGAGGCTCGGTTCCCCAGGTCCCACGTTAGCCAGATGCACAAGGGGGGCGCACATGTCTGGAGTTCGTTTGCAGAGGCTGGAAGCCCTGGCGCACCCATTCTTTCTCTCTCCCTCTACCTGTCTTTCTCTCTGTGTCTGTCGCTCTCAAATAAATAAATAAATAAAATTTAAAAAAATATTAAAAAAAAAAAAACAAATCAAACAATCCACTCAGAAAATGGGACAAAGAACTTAACAGAGAATTTTCAAAGGAGGAAACACAAGTGGCCAATATTCATTGAAAGAAATGTTTAGCATCCTTAGTCATCAGAAAAATGCAAATTAAAACAACCTTGAAGGGCTAGAGAAATGGCTTAGTGGTTAAGCACTTGCCTGTGAAGCCTAAGGACCCCGGTTCGAGGCTCGATTCCCCAGGACCCATGTTAGCCAGATGCACAAGGGGGCGCACTCATCTGGAATGTGTCTGCAGTGGCTGCAGTGGCTGGAAACCCTGGTGCTCCCATTCTCTCTCTCTCTCCCTCTCTCTCTCTCTCTCTCTCTCTCTCTCTCTCTCTCTCTCTCTCTCTCTCTGCCCCTTTCTCTGTCTGTCGCTCTCAAATAAATAAATAAATACATAAAAACAACCTTGAGGATCCATGTCATTTCTCCTTCTACAGGGACTGAACAGACAGCTACCTGATGGACACAGGACTTGGATACATGTCCCTGAAACAGACTCTTTTATCCTAGATTAAAGTGGGCGTCACAGTAAAAGTACTTGTTTTTAAAATGCTCTTTTTAATGTTTTATTTTCATTTATCTGTTGCTTATGTTTTAGCAGTAAAATGAAAATAAATAGCAGAATATTTAGAGAAAGATAGAATTTGAAGTTGAACTTCATGTTAACATGTGATACTAAGGTACATATGTAAATATGCCATGCATTCAAAAGTCTTAGAAAATTAAACCAAAGGTTTATCAAAGCAATTATAATCATGATTTTTACTCTAGAATCTAGCATAATAGAACAAAATTACAATGTAATAATAGTCATATTTTGTACTACCCTGTCTTAGCATCTGTAGGTGGCTTGTTTTGACTGCTACTCCTCTTTATGTCGGCCTGGAAGATCATTACTTAACTTTCAAGACAGTGTGAGAGTCACTTCTCATGTGGGATCTTTCTCTTGCATTATCTTTGTCATACTATCTTGCTGGGATCCATGATTATTTGTACTAAGGGACTCATCTCATTTAATACACATCATTCCTGTCCCTGTCATCCTCACTAGACTGAGAGGTCCTTAAAGATGTAGTTTATGGCTTCATTATTTGTTTGTTACCAACACTTAAAACAATGTCTGGAACATGAGCACTTTGTAAGGAAGCAACTTACCAACACACGTTCTTATATTTCCACATCATGGACTTGAACCAGAAATAGTAAATCAGTTAAAGCAAATTTATTGTAAGGGATATGTTCTCTGCTAAAGGGCAACCTAGGGACAGAATTCCAATATGAAGAGGGAGGTTTTGCATAATATGAAAAATGAAAATTGATCCCAGAATAAAGATGTCAGAAATGCCCATGATCTCTGCACTCCTAGAGAGAACTTAAGAGGAAAGGAATAACTTCCCCCTTTTGTATTCATCTCAGCACTGATCAGCCCAACCTGATGGGTTTCAACAACCTGCCAACAAGGTTCATGAGAGGACTAGCAATTTGTTTCTTTTTTATTCCAATCATCTCTTAGGCTTACTGGCAACTGGGTGATTATACACAATGAAAAGCAGCACTTTAAGCATTTTACTGTGGCTCATTCAACTTGATCTTTTTGGCTTAACTATTCACTGCATCATGATCCTCTGGCAAATGTGTATCTAAGATGAAGTTCAAAGAGCTAAATAAAGAATGTATCTCTTACTGTTAAAGTAAAAATTGAGTCTTTTGTTTTTGTACACGTAAGTTATTTTTTCTTCTCGCAAATATTTCTTTTTTACACTCACGAAATGAATCACACAGATAATTTTTTACCTAACAAAACTGAAATTTATTATCTCTACATTTAATTACATAGCAAAATACTCGGATAGGCTCGGGGGAAGGATGAAAAGTTAACTTTTATCCCCTTTACTATGCCAACCAGTAATTTTAAAATACTGGTTCCAAGAAAAATTTATGTTGTAGGGAAGCAACTACTGTATACCATTAAAGTTTAGCTGAAATCAGAAGGGGGAAAAGAAGAGTAAGGAAGAAAAGGGAGAAAAGCAGGGAAGTAGTAAAGGAGGGGGGGAAGAAGAGAGAAGTGATAAACTCTGAGTCTAAATTTCAGGGTCTCTAGGAGAGGTGTATGTGTGAGTGTGTGTGTGTGTGTGTGCACGCACGCTGCACATGTGAGTGTACTATGTATATCTGTATTGCATACTTTGGTATAGAAAAAGGAAAGTTTGTAAGACCAAGGGTTATAAGTCTAGAACAAATCAACCTCTTTTCTCTGTATCTACTTGGACATAGCCACATCAAAATGATCTTGGAAGCTTGGAGTTTGGTCTTCAGTCACTCTGTACCAATTTTCAAGAGGTTTGCCTTAAGAAGAATTGGTACTTTGGAGGAACTTTTAGAATAAATGGTTGCTACCCACCAGCTGGCAGGGGTACATTGGTTCTTGCCCCAGGAATAGGGAAAATCTATTTATGAGACTGGTATTCAGGTTTAAGTGAAAGGCAAGGAGGCTTTCTCCAGTTTTCTCTTCCTAGTTATAGAATAAAGAAAACACTTCAACAAGAAGACGTAACGAGCGTAAATATTTGTGCACTGAAGCTTGAGGCTCCCAATTTCCTAAAAGCAAACGGTGAAAGACATAAGAGATCACCTGAGGTCCTGACTTGGTAATAGCAGGAGACTTCAATACTCCACGTGTTCTCATGGGTGAACTCGAGTTTCCTATGGTGGTGTCACTGAGGACGCTTCCTAATGTAAATGTAGACTTTGTTCCACCAGTCTCCTGGTCTTGGTTGTCCTGCCCCCACAGCTCCGTGCAGTCAAGCCCCCCTGTGAATTAGGTAGGACACTTCTCACGGTAAGGGATCTCTGTGGCTCATGTTTTGAAGGGATATGGAAAATCCTCCTACCGGTGTGCCATTGTGTGCTGGGTTCCTTGGCACAGCACTCCCTTGGAACTTGACCTGGCAATGGAGGTGGAGGAAGAGGAGGTGTCAGTCACAGGCTCAGGTCTCCTGCCCTCTATGCTGTCCCACTCTTGGGCTTACCCGGCTGTGGTCTGCTCTGAGTTTGCTTTTCCCCAGTCAGCTTCTTCTCTGTGAGGCTCTTGGTAGGACAACTGCGTGAGATGTCTCCTAGACCAGCGGCGCCTGCCTGTGGAGTGGTGGAGGTGACCCTGCTGGCTGTGGCAGGAGTGACTAATGCACCTTGATAGCCGCAGCAGGCCGGTCCTGGTGACAGAGGTCAGCATGGATGCCTTTGTGATAAATTTGCGGTTCTGTAGGCAGATCACGGGTAGAGACATTCGTGGCATGTGGACTGTGTCCCCTGAGGTAGTGGTGGGCATGGCTGCCCTGCTGCTCCTGTGTATAGGGGTGCTGGTCAGTTAGGGAGTCATGCTTGGATGTAAAGGGGTAGCTCCATCCATCTGTACAGCAATGCTGGTCCTTTTGCTTCACTCAGCATATCCATCCATTCAGTCCAGCATGGTTTCCGATCTGCTGACTTATCTAGAGAGTTCTAGACATTGAACCACTGTCTGGCATTATGACTAAGTTTTTTAATCCACTTGGAATTGACTTGTTTACAGTGTGAGATGGGAGTCTGATCTAGTGTGCTGCATGTGGACATTGACAACATAATTTACTGATGAAACTTTTCTTGTTGAATATTTTTGGTCATCTTGTCAAAAACCAATTGACTTTTCATATGTGGATTCATTTCTGGATTTCTGGATGTGGGTGCACGGGCTCGCTTCAGAGGGCAGCAGAGCTCAGGAAGATGTCCTAACCGTGGGTGACTATGAACCGAGATTTCTGTGTGGTGTGGTGCTCAAGGCTTCCAACTCCACAATCTTGCCCACATTGCTTCTTCCCCTTGATTTTTCTGAAGCATTTACTAAACCTGGGCTGCTTAAACATCTTACACTCATAGAAAAAATATCCTTTCAGTTATTACAAAACAACAGAAATCAGAGCCCTTCTTTTTTAAAAAAATATTTTAATTTTAATTTATTTATTTAATAGTGTGAGAGAGGGAAAGAGGCAAACACAGACAGAAAGAGAAAGAAGGAGAGAGAGAAGAGAGAGAGAGAGAACGGGTGTGCCAGCCTCCAGCCACTGCAAGCAAACTCCAGACACATGTACTACCTTGTGCATATGGCTTATGTGGGTCCTGGGGAATCTAACTGAGGTCCTTTGGCATTGTAGGCAAACACCTTAACGGCTAAGCCATCTCTCAAGCCCCCCACCCTCTTCTTCTTTAACTATCATAGGATGAACTTCCAAAGAGGAACAAAGGAAAATAACCTTTCTGCTTCCCGCGTATTTCTGTGTTTTCACTTCCAATATATAAATACAAAGAAGGATGAGAGGAGTGGGAAAATAAGCTAGCTCCATAACTGTTTCAAGACATGTAAGCTTATTCTACAATTTAAAATAACAAGAATTCACAAGTTTATATTCTTTTTTGTCACTATTCAAGCTCAAATCTCTATCGAGTATTCTATTATTAAAACCACAGCTACTCCATTTTCACTGAACCACAAAAGTTGTAATTTTTAAGACTTATTATCTATTTATTTGGAATTTTTATTTGATCCTTTCTTGTTAAAGATTTATTTATTTATTTATTTATTTATTTATTTATTTATTCATTTATTTATTGTTGAGAGGCGGGGGAGAGCAAGAGAAAGAGAAATGCAGATAGAATCAGCACTCCAGGGTCTCCAGTCACTGCAAATAAACTCCAGATGCATGTGCCATCTTGTGTGTGCATTGGGCTCAGATGGTACTGGGGAATTAAACCTGGGTCCTTAGGCTTCACAGACAAGCACAGTAACCTCTAAGACATCTCTCCAGCCTCATCCTTTCTTAGATTTTTATTTACAAATTATAATTTTAACTTGTAACTTGCTGAAGACAAAGAATGTATTTTGTCAAAACATTCTGCATACAATGCATAATTCAAAGAGCTCCAGGGAGACATAAATGAAACGTCATTTAGGCCATAGTGCCTGATAATGCCATAAGTGGTATACTTAGCACTTTTTAAAAGTATATATTTTTAAATTTTTTTGTTTATTTTTATTTATTTGAGAGTAACAGACAGAGAGAGAAAGAGGCAGAGAGACAGAAAATGGATGCATCAGGGCCTCTAGACACTGCAAACGAACTCCAGATGCATGCAGCACCTTGTGCATCTGGCTTACGTGAGTACTGGGGAATTGAGCCTTGAACCAGGGTCCTTAGGCTTCACAAGCAAGCACTTAACCACTAAGCCATCTCTCCAGCTCCAAAAATATATTTTTAATAAAGTAGAATATAGCTAACCAGTGAAAAAGATACTATTGTGAAAACATAAACAAAGTATAGCCAATTGCTGATCATTTTCTGTGCTATTTCACACGTGTGATCTGATTTTATTCCTACTTTCATGAATATAATATAGACATAAATTATGTTAGCATTTTTATTTCTGAAATTACTGAGCTGGATTGCAGGAGCTTAGATAGGCATTTATTTTTAAGAGGACTTTATCATCCTATATTCTAAGCTCATTAATTTATTAGCTAGAGCTATTATAAAAGAACACTTAAATAATTTACAATGTAATAGAAATGAAATGCTCTACTATCTGACTCATATCAGAGCAGGAGGTAACATTAGAATATTACAAATAGGTCTTCCCAGTTTCAGTAGTGATCACTTAATACTTGGGAAAATCCTGGTGATTTAGTAGAAGTGACTGGGAGCTATTTGTGTATAAGATAAATCCAACTTAATTATATCTTCAGCTCAACAATTTGTTCAGCACTTTTGCATACACTGGTAAATTATACATCTCAAAGAACAAAATAAGTAAATAAAAATTTAAAAAAGCAGAAGTTGAAAATTTCATTAGGCTCAGGACAAATCTTTCTGCATCCTGCTATTACTAAGTTATGATCTTGCAGTGTTGTGCCAAGACATCAGCACCCCGTCTTTCTTAATCACAAGTTTGCAAAGTCTCTAGGGTTATTCTGGAATGTGATGATACATGCTAGAAAGTTCTTTGAAAGAAGTTGTTGTAGAGGTTAAGATCCGGGCTCCTCGTGGAAGTGGCTTGTGATGCGGGTCTCAACTTTGAACTTCTTTAGTTGTGTGAGCTTTGTGAAGTTCACCACTGTATGCTGCAGCCTTTTCCATGATATAACTCAAATAACAGCTCTCATATAATAGCGCTCTTGTAAACATTAACTGACATACTCTCTACTAAGTTACATACAGAACAGTGGCCATTGCATATTCTTGAATGTGTACTAAATATTGTTAATAATTAAATCACAAAGTAAAAATTGGCAGAAAACAAAAGTGAGTAATTATAAGATAACATTTATTACTTTTGAA
The DNA here is from genome assembly GCF_020740685.1 of Jaculus jaculus. Taxonomy (NCBI): domain Eukaryota; kingdom Metazoa; phylum Chordata; class Mammalia; order Rodentia; family Dipodidae; genus Jaculus; species Jaculus jaculus. Next base: position 7,997,601 of record NC_059113.1, on the reverse strand, counting down.
TCTGTTCCCTATGATTCTTAAATAAAATATGTGCTAGCTACTAAATATTAACATAATTAATTTGAGTATTCTCTAGACTTTAGGAGATAGTCTTATATGCTATAATATTCTGTTAGACATAAATTTTTGTTAGATTTGTTTTATTTGCAGAAATGACTTTATTTTACTTTTTTATTTTTGGTTTTTCGAGGTAGGGGTTTCACTCTAGCTCAGGCTGACCTGGAATTCACTATGGAGTCTCAGGGTGGCCTAGAACTTGATCCTCCTACCTCTGCCTCCTGAGTGCTGGGATTAAAGGGATACCGTACCACACCTGGCTTCTCAGAAACACAAATATACTGGATGACACTTACCTTTTATTATAGGCAACATTTCACCCCCATAAAATCAAAAACTACATAACATTTCCCAAGAGGTTAATAAAATAAAGGACATGTTTTTGTGTAGAGGAGGGATGGCTGGGACCCAAAGCAGAGCCCCGAGCGTCCATCTGGAAGGACCGGGCTGTGTTCCTTTCACCTGCTCCTTTGCTGCGAGTCCAGGTACACTGTGTTCAGTAGGCAATCCTCTCTGCATGACAGACCTTTCTCTCTTCCTGCTTCTGGTTTAGATTGTCTTGCAGGAATGACTCGACTTCAATTCAAACAAGAGTGACTTCACTTTAGTCTCAGATCTGAGCCCATGGTATAAACAAGCTTTTACCTGAGAGCTCTGCATTGGCTCAACCACTTTAAAAAAAAATAGTTCCCGTAGAGCTATTAGTGTGCTGCAATTTGTTCCATTAGGCAGAACCTGAGAGAGGATAAAAATCTTTAATAAACTAAAAGCACAATACACAACAGTGTTTCTGGGTTTTCTGTATTACTATTATTTTCCCTTCCAAGAGACATTTTAGACATTTTTTTTCCTTATCCTTGCAATGAAATTATAATATCCTTTATATGACATCCACATAATTATTACATCATTGTGTTTTATCACTAAAAAAGAACATTTCCCTCCCCAAATTCAAGCTTTACCCCTTTGAAAGCCATTCTGCTCCTGTAGTAAACTTCAGGTACAGGAATTAAAATAGAAGAGGCAGGTAGTATACATGTAAGGATACTTGACCGGTATTACATAGTATGATCATATAACCCCAAAGATAGGTTGTTTGAATGTAGAAAACACTAGAAAACTATTTCCCTGTGTGCATAATATTTGTGTACATGAATAATTTAGTTGGAGATAAGCTCTTGGGGCTTTCTCAGAAGTCACAGCATCTGGTCACTTGTCCCCTAAGAGAGCTTATTCTACTCGAACATTTTCACTGTAACAACTTATAAGCAAGAGAGAATGATGAATGAGACTGGATCATAGGAGAAGAAGGAAATAAATGGGTACATATATCTTGATAGGAACATAAGGTATATTTTAAATTTTCCAGTAGCCATTCATTGAAAATACTAGCTAACAGTATAGCCATGTCTCCTTTAAAACTTACCTTGCAACTGGGCACCTGACATGGATCATTATTTTCCCAAACTCAATGATTAAACTCTCACACTTCCTAGAAAAGGAAACACAGTACCTGACACTACCTGCCTAAGACCATCATAAGAGGAAGAAAAGATCAAGACATCAAAAGTAAAGGAGAGACTGATTGAGATGGGGAGGGGGTATGACGGAGAGTGGAGTTTCACAGGGGTAAGTGGGGGGTAGGGATGGTATTACCATGGGGTATTTTTTATAATCATGGAAGTTGTTAATAAAAAAAATTAAAAAATTTTTAAAATAGGAAAGTTCTAGTTAAATGTTGAGGCACTGGATTGAATGAGAAAATCAGTAATCATGATTTTAGGTAATAATTGCTAATGCTTTATACTAACCTGCAGTTTTTCATTTAGTCAAAAGTTTCCCTCCTTCATATTTAGTTATCAACCAAGAAATCTTTATAACTAAAGCAACATAAGGCATTTGTTTCATTAGGCTTCATGCAAGTGATATAAAGAACTATGGCAATTGTAAAGGACTCTGGGAAATATTCTTAAGGTGTCTTCATGAAAACAACACAGGCAACCACATGCTCTGATCTGATCTTCCATCTACCCACTCACAGGTAGCCGCTGCAAGCCTACTATGTGCCAGATAGTCATGTGCCACAGGAGAACACACGGCCTGAAGAAGCCATAGCTCACTGTTAGATCACCTCCTTTCAGGTAATTCAGTTTAGGAGGAGAGCTTGGTATTTTTTCCTTGGTTCAGAGATCCTTTCCAAAATTAGATCCAATAAGACAATGGTCCCTCTTCTCTCCCTTTATCAGAGCTTTTTATTGACAATAAATTATGGTGAACTGACCATCTGTATATTGTATCCTCCAAAGCATTTCTTTTTGGTGCAGAAACAGAGGTGTTATTAAAACAGCTCCAGGGGCCTGGAGAAAAGGCTTAGCAGTTAAGGCACTTGCCTACAAAGCCAAAGGACCCAGGTTCAATTCCCCAGGACCCACATAATCCATATACACAAGGGGGCGTATGCATCTGGAGTTCATTTGCAGCAACTGGAGGCCCTGGCATGCCCATTCTCTCTGTCTCTCTGTCTCTCTCTCTCTCTCTCTCTCTCTCTCTCTCTCTCTCTCTAATAAATGTATAAAAATAAAATATTTTTAAAACCTACACACTGGGATATGGCTCAGTGGCCAAAGTGCCCGCTCTGCATGTCTGAAGCCTCCAGTTTGCTCCCCAGCACTGCCAGAACCAGGCATGGTGGAACACCTCTGCAAGCCCAGAATTTGAAAGGTACAGGCAGGATTGGAAATTCAGGGTTACTCACAACTACGTAGCAAGTTTAGGCCTGCTTTAGCTGCAGGAGACGCTGTCAAAACAAACCTTCAGCCACAAAGATTTTGCTTCTTCACAGCTCACTTTCTTCCTCTTCCTTACCCCAAGTAAATCAATCCAGTGTTGCAAAAGATAAGTGAATACAACTAGATTAAATTTCTCATATTATACACAACTCAAGGATACTTCTTCCTACTAATTACCTGCTTTGTATTATGTGGTACGTACCTTGAATGGATGTCCCCCAATACATTCAGGAATATATTAAAGTTTGTAATTGAGGGCTGGAGAAATGGCTTAGCAGTTGGCGCATTTGCCTGCAAAGCCAAAGGACCCAGGTTCGATTCCCCAGGACCCACATTAGCCAGATGCACAAGGGGGTACACACATCTGGAGTTCATTTGCAGTGGCTAGAGGCCCTGGTGCACCCATTCTCTCCTCTCTCTCTCTCCCTCTTTCTCTGTTAAATAAATAAATAAATAAATATATTGTAAAGTTTGTAATTGAGATCTCCAGCTACCTGGCTAGAGGAGGTGTCACTGGGTGACTGGAGTCCAGGCTGAAGGAGTGTTTGGGGAATTCCAGTCTAAAGATATTCCAAGTGCTAGAGCTTTGTTAGGGTTATGCCTCATGTCCTGAAGTGTGCTTGATTGCTTTTGGTGATGGTTTCTTTTCTTTCTTTGTCTCTCTCTCTCCCTCTCTCTTTCTCGCTCTCTCTTCTTGCTCTGCTTGGATCTGTGAAGGGTGGGAGGCAGCTTATTCCACCATTGTTGAACTTCCCCTGGACCTGTAAACTTCAGATGAATGTCATTCCTCCCATAAGCTGTGCCTGGTTTGGAAGTTCATTCCTGGGACCTGAAGCTGTCTGCTGCTGAATTTGGTCCTAGAGTGTGGGGAATGCTGAGATGAATCTGACCACGTGGAACTTGGGTGATGGAGGAATAGGACACTTGGTGCTTGCAACTGAAGATAACGTGCTAGAGTGGTAATCCAAGTATTATGGGCTATTCTGATGAGATTCTGAAAATGCCCAAGTGCAGAGAGAATTGTCTTTGGAGGCTTGGCTTATGAATGTTCTCAGGGGAAGGAAAAATGGCAGAAAACTTCGCTGGAACTGCGCTACTGGCGTAAGGCCTGGCTGCGTTGGGCTGCCCATGCCCAGAGAGCTTGATCAAGGTTAAATTTGTAATGGACTGATGTGCTTGGCTAAAGATACGGGACTGAGAGAAATAAGATTTAAAGTTGGAATCACTCAAACAAGTTTAAAACTTATTGGCACAGAGAGTGGTTTTAGGTTACTGAAGCTGTTATCGTCAAACACATTAGCAGTCTTAAGGAAGATGGCCCAACTGCTTCTTCCACCATTGTGGAGCTTCCCCTGGATCTGTAAGCTTCAAATAAATGCCATTCCTCCCATAAACTGTGCACGGCTTGGAAGTTCATCACAGTGACATGAAGCTGTCTACTACATATTAATGGCAACATAAAATATTCATGTTTTGGGGTCGAAAGATGGATCAGAAGTTAAAGGCACTCGCTTTAAAATGGATTTGATTCCCTAGGACCCATATAAAGCCAGATGCACAGAATGATACATGTGTCTTGAGTTCATTTGTAGTGGAGGAGGCTCTGACATTCTCATTCTCTCTCTCTCTCTCTCTCTCTCTCTCTCTGTGTGTGTGTGTGTGTGTGTGTGTATCTTCTTGCTAATATTCTAAAAAAAATTCTCTGTGCCCACAGATGAGTGCTGCCTTGACCTCAAGACTCATCCAAATGTTGAGATTCAGTGACTGTTTAGTGCTCGGCACTACATGAGGTAACACTGTCATTCCATTCAAGACCCAAAACACACTGCAAAGGAGTGGGGAGAAAGAATGTAAGAGCCTGTCTTCGGAACATGATGTGAAGCAATTGTTGCATTCATGACCTTACCACCACAGTTGTCACTTCCACAAGACCTGCATAGTATTTATTCAATCATGGATGATAGAGGATGGCAAAATGACTCAAATTAGACAAGGGACTAGTTGGAAAGAAGAAAAGAGGAAGGAGTTCAGTTTAAGAAGAATCATGGGAACAAGAGATATTAACAGAGGAAATTATGATCAAAATGTATTATGAAAACTGTCAATAAAAAAGTTTAGAAATACAAATATAATTTGGCTAGACTATACCTGGAATAATAACATGCAATTGCTATTTATTAATGTGGGGGAGGAGGAAAGAAAGCATTTCAATTTATCTAGGAAGAAAGAATAATCTTATCATATCACTAATAATTATTCATATTTATTTGACCTAGTGAAGAAAGTAACATACAGAAAGAACACAGGTTGTAACAAAAAACAATTACATCATCCTATCTTGCTTAGAAAAAGCACAATATAAAGGGTTTCTGTGAGCTCTGCTATTAGAAGAGGAATGCTCCTGTCGGGAGCTAAAACCTGACATCATTTTACCAAGAAAGGTGCTTCCCAGAATCACCTCACATGCTGTGTGTATTTAAAGGTCACATCCGTCCTCAGTAAGTCTGAGGGGAGCCTGTAAATGAAATGAGGTCTTAGTGACCAGTGACACATGTCTGATCTCCTGATCCTACATGAAACGAAAACATTAGTTGTTAAGCATAGAACGGGCTTCTAAAACAGAGATATAGTCCTTATATGACCTTGCCTTGACTGGCTACAAATGAACCATGAGCCACATCCTGCCTGTCGGCCTGTGCAGAGTGCGCATTAATGCCCTATGTGAGACTGTTGGGTTGGGTAGGCACACCTGCCATCCCTGTCACCAGCCATGGCACTGCTGCACAAAGCACCGCCACCTCCACTTTAAAAATAGTTAGTGAGCTGGGTCTTCCTCTCACGGGTTTCAAAATCCAGGGTTAATTAAGCAAAGTGTTGTGCATGTGTCTCAGTGCGTTTTTATACCAGGTAGAAAGGACTAAAGATGGACTCAAAGCTACCCTTTAGTTTGTTTTAGGATTTTCCTATTTCTGTTTCCACCATGTCAAACTGGAGTACATATTTTTGGAATCACATCTAATGAGCTTTAGCCACCATATGGCATAGATATTTGTAGACCTGGAAATCAAGAACCACAATCTATAGGGATTTAGTCGGATTTAGAAAAACCATGGGCTGTGGAGAGAGGGCTTAGTGGTTAAGGCATTTGCCTGCAAAGCCCAAGGATCCAGGTTTGATCTGCCAGTACCCATGTAAGCCAGATGCACAAGGTGGCACATGTGTCTGGAGTTTGTTTGCAGTGGCTAGAGGCTCTGGCATACCCATTCTCTCTCTCTCTCTCAATAAATAAATAAATAAAATATTTTTTAAATTATTTTTTAAAAAGAAAACCAGATTAAAGGCCTACATTAAAATCTCATAGTGGCTCAGCAGCAAAAGGTGCTTGCTTGCAAAGCCTGCCTCTCAGGTTCAATTCCCCAATACCCACATAAATTCAGATGCACATCATGGCATATGGAGGCCCTGGTGTGCCCATTTGCTCTACTATCTTTGCTTTCAAATAAATGAAAAATAAATAAATAAAACTGATAGAACTAGTTGAGTTTTCTTCTCTACCACATGAGCTAGGTGTATTTCTTTTCTCATATCAGCCCCCACAAAACTTTTAAAACATTTAAAACCAGAAATTGCTCTTTGAAGGCTCTTAAGAAAACTCCTTTACTGTTTATCTGGCAAAATAACACATACAAAAAAAAAAAAAAACTTAAAAATCTGGACAACACTCCAGCTAAGGCATACCAACTCTGCAGTTTCCTGAAAGCGACAAACCATAAACATATTCTGCCACATATAAAGGTAGGAAGTATGGGGGATGCTGCAAAGATGTGAGTATCTGACAAGTAAGAAAGGAAAGAATGTCAAGGGAGAGGAAATTGGTAGTCAACGTCTTTAGCAGTTGTTAAACCCATTTGAAATACTTCATTCTGGGAGCAATCTCTAGAAAGCTGAAAAAAAGGACTAACGCCCTACTTGAGCCACTACTATTCTCTCCCCATCTCCAAACATAAAGAAAAATAAAACAGTAAGGATTGTTTTCATGTGTGTGTGTGTGTATGTGTGTGTGTGTGTGTGTATGTGTGTGTGTGTGTGTGTGTGTGTTTTCCCTTGTTTTGTTTTGAATCAGGTGTCTGAGGCTCAAGTCACTGAGGGGCTAGAGTTGTCACCCGAGAGAGCAAAAACTTCTAATGAGGCAAATTTGGAATGGAAGTTTGTCGTTCTGTTTGGGATGTGGTACGAGATCTATTACTTGTCTTAGTAAAGAGGACAAGTGGCCGTGGATGTTTGGTGAAGTCTGAGGGATGTGCGCATAGAAAACAGAAACGCACCAAGCACAGGGCCCTCAGTGCTCCTACCTTAAAAGGCAGGGAAGAGAGAAGGCGCCGTGAAGGACTGCTGTTGTTCTGCACAGCTCCACAAGATCTTCTGGAATTGTACAATGGGAAGCCCGTCTGAGAAAAGGTCATCAGTGACTTTGAAGCAGAAAGCAGAGAGCAAGTGACTAGCACATCAATGACTAGAACATGGTATCCATCATGCAAAGATGTTAAGCATGAGGGCTGGAGGGATGGCTTAATGGTTAAGACCCAGGTTCGATTCCCCAGGACCCTCATAAGCCAGATGCAAAAGGTGGCGCATGCATCTTGAGTTCATTTGCAGTGGCTGGAGGCCCTGGTGTGCCCATCTCACTTTCCCTCCCTCTCTCTATCTCAAATAAATAAATAAAATTATATATAAAATTATATATATATTTTTTTTAAAAAAAACAAATAAGATGCTAAGCATTTGATAAAGGCAGAGTTCAGATCATCAAGGTTTGCACTGTGAATGCCATTCATGGCAATGCCGAGGACACGTTCTACCAATCAATGGAGCAAAAACCTGATTACAGTAACATAAAGAGAAAGTTCCCAAAGATGAACGGGAGACTGGGATTTTGAGCATGGCTGCAGTCACTGTTTTGCAAAACAAAGCAGAGAAACACAGTAGCTGGTGAAGTGGGCCAAGTGGAGGATTTGAAACTATATATAAAACATGAGACCCAATTTGCCAATAAGGAAAAATGATGACAGGTGGGAAGAGGGAGAATTACTAGTGATTTACATATCAAACCAACCCGGATGTCTAAAATAAGCCCTGCTTGGCAGTTTTATCTTTTTGAAAACTTTTGGATTCAAGTAGTTAATTTACTATGTGAGTAAACTTTATGTCTACATTAATGGGACATTCCCATAACTTTTTTATAATGTTCCACTCAGATTTTAATGTTTATGCTGGTCTCCTAAATAAGTAACATTGCTTCTTATTCTATTTTCTGATAAATTTTGCATAAAATTGCATATTTGTCATTAAAATATTTAGAATTCATTGATGAAGCTATTTGAATATTCTCTGTAGGAAGGCTGGATTTTATTTTACTCTCCCCACATGGTTCTATTTAATACCTATGGAAGCAACTTCTGTGGTTTTTTATTTCCTCCTATGTCCATTTTTCTTTTTTAAAAATATTCATTGATTATGTGCAAGCAGAAAGGGAAAGATGAGGGAGAGAATGGGCATACCAGGTCTTCTCATCACTGTAAGTGAATTCAGACACAGTCACCAATTTGGGTCTCTGGCTTTATATAGTTACTTTGGAAGCAAATGCCTTTAATTGCTGAGTCATCTCTCCAGCCTCCTTATGTCCATTTTAAGATTTATTTTTCTAGAATTAAACTATACTTTAAAAAATTATTAGCAAAATTTGTATCATCATCTTACTTCCACATACATAGTATTATGTTGTTTAAACAATATGTATATATTTGTCAAATATATTATCTTCATAAAATCATCATAAATCTCAAAAAGTATTATTACTTGATTTAAGCATATGAGAGAGTATATATTTTACCAAGTTGTTCCTCACAAATTTTCAAACTATTAGCAGTAGAACAGTATTTTGTGTAACTGCTGCCATACTTAGCATAGTAATCATTTTAATCTAACTTTTGCCAATTTGATATGCTGAAACAATACTCATTTAGCCAGTACTTTGACATTTTTATCTGCGTGTGTGTGTGTGTGTGTGTGTGTGTGTGCTTATACATGGGTGCACCATTGCCTCTGCTCTACCCGGGAACGCCAGCCACTTACACCACTTTTTTGCAGCTGTATCTTGTATCTTGTGTATCTTGGGAACAGAACCCATGTCAGCAGGCTTTGCAAGTGAGTGCCATCTTCCTAGCCCCTATAATTACTATCTTCAATGTATTTGGAAGGCATTTTAGGGAATGTTTTACTATTCACACATCATTGTAGTGAATTGACTAGCGTAACATGTGGGTCACTTTTTATGATTGTTTGTTATATTTGTTTACTGGTGGTATTGGGGCTTGAACCCAGGGCGTTGCACATGCTGGAAGGATGCTCCATCTCTGAACTACATCCCTATGCTCTGTTGGTAACATTGATTTAAATTACTAACTAAGCCAAACTGAAAATAGGAAAATAAAGACTGGGCTGGGAAGATGGCCCAGCGGGGTATAACGCTTTCCAGTTAAGAGTGCTTGCTATGAAAGCCTGTGGATCTGAGGGGGACTCATTCACCCCAGCTCAGTTGCCCAGCACCCATGTAAATAGCTGGGAGTGGCCAAGCACACCTGTACCCTCAGCCCTATGTCAAAAGGAGACGGCAGAGTCACCAGGGCTCATGGAAATGGCAGCTCGGGGGGACTGGGGAAGTGGCTTAGCGGTTACAGCATTTGCCTGTGAAGCCTAAGGACCCGGGTTCATATTCCCCAGGATCCACGTAAGCCAGATGCACAAGGGGGCACATGTGTCTGGAGTTCATATGCAGTGGCTAGAGGCCCTGGTGTGCCCCTTCTCTCTTTCTCTCTCATGACTAAATAAATAAAATATTTTCCTTTTTTAAAAAGAAAGAAAATGGCAACTCTGGGTTCAGTGAGAGACACATGGATGAGCAACAGAAGAGGTCACGGGACATTGTCCCCTGGCCTCTGCCTGCACGTGCGGGGCACATGCAACGAAACAGACACACGCGTGCACACACACTAGTACACACACCACACATCCTACAAATACACATGTGCGAAACAAAACAAGGAAAGAACTGCAAGATGCTTCGATATGACCAAACAATGTCACTAGGCCATGTACTCATTCTTATTCACTCTGTCCTGACTAGGATGAAGTTTTAAGATACATAAGTGCCACATGATTTTGGAGCTGAATATTTTCCACAATTATCCTCAATTAGTTGCTCTATGGATAATCTTGAAAGCAAAAAAATAAGTAAATAAAAGATTACATTTGTTTGTGAAATTATCATGTAAATGAATACAGTCAATTCTAGTAGCCTCCATCTTACAGTTAAAAAAAATCCCCCAAACTAAAATGTAAAATAGCTATGGTTTTCCTCTCTAAACTGAAGCTTTCCATGCTCACTTCTTTCTTCCTAAGGGGATCAGCAACAGCCACCCCAGCCCATTTCTTCCACCAAGAGGATTGGCTAACTGCAAAGCTTTTCACCCCTCCACTACCCTACTTCCTCCTAAGGGCTCTGCAACTCCCCTGAGAGCAGAACATGGGCTCCGCTTCCCCTGCCTGAGACCCCTCTGCAGGTGACCACCCAGAATAAACCCTGTCCCGTTGCTAAGCAGTTCTCCTTTCTCTGTCTTGCTCTCTTGCCTGCACCAACCTTGCACCTTACAAATATCATTATGATAATAAATTGCCTCTTGAAGCAAAATTACCTCTTCTAAAATAAACAAAATTGAGAATGAGTAGATGCATTCCATTGAACAGATCTTAGATATCTAAGTTGTTGCTAAAATTACCCAAAATAAATTTCCAAAACTGACACAAGTCATCAGCATTTAATGTTGGAGTATAATGCTAACAACACGTCTACTAATCTACAGTATATATGCTTTGATTTTGGTTTTTACTAATTGTATCAAGTTTTTTTGTTTATTTTTTTTTATTTGTTTATTTGAGAGCAACAGACAGAGCAAGAAAGAGGCAGAGAGAGAGACACAGAGAGAATGGGCGCGCCAGGGCCTCCAGCCACTGCAAACGAACTCCAGATGCGTGTGCCCCCTTGTGCATCTGGCTAATGTGGGTCCTGGGGAATCAGGCCTTGAACTGGTGTCCTTAGGCTGCACAGGCAAGCACTTAACCACTAAGCCATCTCTCCAGCCCTGTATCAAGTTTTAAAGCAACTAATTCAGAACTAATTTTACCAACACCTCAATTTCCAATTAGTTACTTTAGTAGGTACCATAATGATATGAAGTATTAGCCTAGTAAAGTATATATGAACAAAATTCTTGGAAATGTGAGCTTAGTTATAAAATTGCCACCACAAGAACCCTTACCATGAAATCTTGTAAGAAGCAGGTATAAAATATAAGTAGATAAAAAGAAAATCGTGTCACTGTCTTGGTCTTGAATTACTATTAAGTGTGAGATCTACATCAAGGCATATGTGGGTACTAAATAAAATATGTGCTAATAAATTGCTTGTAGAACTCAACAGCATTAATCCCTTAATGATGTCATTTTCCTGGCCCTTGCTTTAACAGTTCTTCTACTACTCAGTTCTGACTTTTGAAATTTTATGTTTTACCATGGCCTTGTGAGGCCACCTGGAAGTGGTAAGCTCAAGCCAGAATCACTTAACTCAAGTCAATGACTTCATCATTCCTGACTACAAGAAATGAAACTTTCTACCTTTATCTATACATAGAAGTCTTGTTTTCTGTCTTTGTGAAATAATAATGTTCTATATTACAAAATTGTTGGGAAGATTCAAAGATATGTGTAAAATATATCTTGTTTTTCATGGGCTGACACCCTCCCTAGCCACTCAACTCACAAACTTGAGGGTCATTTCATGTCTTTCTTCTTTCTTTCCTCAGCACCCCTAACACTGCAAGTTCTGTGAATTGGTATTCCTTAGGCTCATCCAACTCACTTCCCCACCTTACCGATGAGCAGGAAGTCCTCATTGCCACGTCCTGTACTGCTTTCGATCTCCTCACTGGTCTGCCTCCAGGTTTGCTTTCCATCTCATTCTCTTTTTTTTTTTAAAAAAAAAATCTATTTATTTATTTATTTGAGAGTGACAGACAGAGAGAGAAAGAGGCAGATATAGAGAGAGGATGGGTGTGCCAGGGCCTCCAGCAAATTAACTCCAGACACATGCGCCCCCTTGTGCATCTGGCTAACGTGGGTCCTGGGGAATCAAGCCTCGAACCAGGGTCCTTAGGCTTCACAGGCAAGTGCTTAACCACTAAGCCATCTCTCCAGCCCTCCATCTCATTCTTGAATATGAAGTGAAGCATGTCAGTAGTGCAATGAGAAGCCATGTGGCTATGGCTCCCCAGTCCTTGCAGGATACAATACGCTCTGCTTAGTAGGCCCACACAATTCCTTGCCATTTGACTTTCAGTTCTTTGCAGCTTTAAGGTTTTCTGATTTTATCTTCAAACCCTATTCATGTAGCCATTCATATCTGTCTGTTGGTTTCAAAACTTAAAAAGCTCCTTTCTATTTGGTTTTAACATAGGGTCTCACCATATATTCCAGGTGCACCTTGAACTCACATGTGGTCCAGGAAAGGCTTGAATCAGCAATGGATTCATGTGCCCCATCATCCCAAGCATTTACTGTCATAAGTATGCACCACCGTGCCTGGCTTTTTATCTCTTTTTAGTCCCAGGATCATGTTCTATGTCAATTATTTCCCTACCTGTTTCCTCTTCCCAACCTGAACAAAGTAAAGTTGTTTGCTCTTGTTCCTGAATTCCCACTCAAGCCTGGACAAACACCTCATTGTATGGAAGCAGCTGGTGTCCTTTTCTCTGTGTGTATTTCCTACTATTCAACTCTAAGGGCTGTATCCTCAGCAACAAACAAACACATAGTGTAAAAAAAAAATGTTCAATTGAATCAATGAGTAGATGAAAGTCCAATAGCTTGTGTAAGCAATTTCAGTAGAGCGGCTCATTAAAAGAAATATTAAAAATGAATAATATTTTCACCCTTACCAGTTGTTCCAAGAGTTTAACACATTTTTACTTTTAATTTTTTTTTTCCTATTTTATGAGGAAATCTACTGTATTGCCTCTAGAGGCTTCCTTACCCTGAAGGTATCTCACCAAGCAGAGAAAACCTGGAGGGAAAAACAAGTGTCTCTCAGAATACCAAGTTTTCTCTTCTTATCCTTTAAACTCCTTGGAGACTTTATGCACGCGTACAGCATCCACGAAGGTCAGCGTTTCAAACGCGGCTTTACAGATACAGCAGCATGGGTACAATCTTACCAGGAGATCATCATAGAAATTAACTGAAAAGCCACACAGTGCACTGACCTCCCTTAAACACAGTTTGGGTCCAGAGAGGGATTAAATTGCATAACGATACGGGAGATCCCAGGCCTGTTGACCCAAACTTTTAGATTCTTATCCGAGTTAACAAAGAAATGTAAAGAGAGATGCTTTGAAGGGTACATTATAAATGATGAGGTTTCTTTTAGAAAGAATTAAAATCCAGGGGGAAAGCTCACTGAAAGACTGAAGCCAGAAGAAATTCTCCCCCTTAGCAGGCTGGCAAAGGGTTGGGGAAATGGAGTCTTCTTCACAGAGAAATCTTCAGAGGTGGGAGGGGGAGCCTCTGGGGACCACACACACACACACACACACACACACACACACACACACACACACACACGAGATGTGAGAGCCCAAGCCAAGGTTGCCCCCTCACATAGGAGAAAAGAGATCACCCATGTAGCAGAACAAGAAAGCACCCAAGACCAAAATACATACAGAAAGCAAGCGGGAGATGTCCAGGCAATTCAGAAATACTTCCCTCCCCCAGCCTGGCGGAGGGACAGAGACTGACTGCATGCCTCCCTCCGTTCAGATGGAAGCAGAGGACGGAGAGGACCCAGACGAGGAAGACTCCACACACAACTAGGCCCCTTTACATGGACGAAATATCCAATTAGGGTGCGTCTTGTCCTGGGGTTCAGGTGTGCGGGGCTGGTCATGCTGGACTCAGCAAGCAGACCCAGGCGGGGCAGCCCGAGCGGCTGAGCTGAGCTGAGCTGAGCTGCCGCACTGTAGCTTGCAGCCACCCTGGGGGAGACCGGCTCAGATGAGGTTCTAGTCCTGCCAGGGCAGGAGAGGTGACAACCGTGTTCTCTTTGGGCCTCTGTCCCTAGCTGACTATTTATTAAAAAACAAAACAAACAAACAAAAAACTACAGAGGCAGAGGTAGGAGGATCATCATGAGTTCGAGGCCACCCTGAGACTACACAGTGAATTTCAGGTCAGCCTAGGCTAGAGTGAGACCCTACTTCAAAAAACAAAAAAATAAATAAATAAATAAAACACTAAAATAAAGTAAAAACACTCTCTTCCTTACGTTCCTTTTTCATCAACATCTACAATCTGACTTACAATTTTCCTATGGGGGGTAAGTGGGGGGGTGAGATCATCTATTTTGCTGTTCTAAACTGCAATGGTTTCTAAGTAAGCATTGATAAGTCTCTCTGAAAACCACTTCTAGGCCATTTTGTTGAAAGACTAAGCCGGGCACAGAGGGACAGGCCGCACCTGATCTCAATCACATGTGGCATAGTAAAACATCGACCTTGCCAGGCGCGGTGGCACACGGCTTTCATCCCAGCTCTGTGAGTTTGAGGCCAGCCTGAGAGTATATGGTGACTTCTAAGTTAGCCTGGGCTACAGTGAGACCCTACTCTAAAAAATACATAAAAAATGTTGATCTCCTAGGAGGGGAGGATGGAATGGTGTTTCCTAGAGGCTGGGGAAAGAAGGGCACCGTGTGATGAGGAGAGGGGGCCACCTTAGGCTGAGTTACAGTTAGACGGGAAGCAGCAAGTGCTGGTGTGTTATCGCACTGTGCTGATCGTAGGTAACACTTAACTTACGCACTTATTCACTGCACGGTGTAAAAGCCTGGGAGCAAGATCCCAAATGTCTTTACCATGAGGAAATGATGCTTAAGAAGACAGATATGTTTAGCCAGATTTAAGCATTACACAAGCACTCGTGTACTGAAATGTTACATGCTCGTCTTTAAACGCGTACAAGTTTTCATGTGTTGGTTAAAAATAAGGGGTAGAGCGTGGTGGTGCACGCCTTTAATCCCAGCGCTCAGGAGGCAGAGGTAGGAGGATAACTGTGAGTTCGAGGCCAGCCTGAGACAACCTGAGAAGTGAATTCTCAGTCAGCCTGGGCTAGGGTGAGGCCCTACCCTAAAAGAATAAATAAATAAATAAATAATCAATCCAAAGGAAAAAACAGCGATATTTTTTCACTCATCTTTATAAGCCCTTTCTGAATCTTTGGGCTAAAACACGTTCCTGATCTCCTAGAACTACTTCCCAGTCATCAAGGAAAGAGACGGTCACCACGGTGCTTGTGGCCATGAGCTGGACTCATCGCATACAAACGGAAACACAAAGAGGAATCACAGGGGTGGTGAGTCACCAAGGAATATCTAGAAACAGGATTTCCGTGGCTGTCTTTCCAGAGAGGGACACAGACTTGCAGGGCTCATCACCGAGGGCACAGGGCTGGACCAGGGGCATCAGCCCCTGGCAAGCGACTGCAGTGAAGCAAGGATTGTGGCCGTGGAGGCAGAGCTCACGTGGACCTGGCCACTGTGCTCACCAGGGAACTGAGACTTTGAAGCGGGTCTTCTGGGAACCACCACGTGAGCCAGACCTTCCAGCTCCATAGAAAAGTATCTTTTGGGGTTGCGGAGATGGCTCAGGGGTTAAAGGCGTTGCTTGCAAAGCCTGCCGGTCCAGCGTCTAGTCCTTCAGTACCCATGGACAGCCAGTAGCACAGAGTGCCGCATGCGCCTGCAGTTTGTTTGCAGTGGCATGCCCGTTCTCTCTCTCCCTCTCTCATTTTTAAAAAATGAAGAGTAGCCAGGCATGGTGGCACACGCCTTTGATCCCATGAGTTTGAAGCCACCCTGAGACTACATAGTGAATTCCAGGTCAGCCTGGGCCAGAGTGAGACCCTGCCTCAAAACAACAACAACAACAACAACAAAAACAAACAAAAAATATCCTTTCTTAGAAGTTTATGAAAACAAGGTAAAATATAAATTGTGCATCTATAAAGAGTTAATAGGCTTGGGCTGGAGGGATGGCTTAGTGGTTAAGGTGTTTGCCTGCAAAGCCAAAGGACCTAGGTTTGATTCCCCTGGACCCATGTTAGCCAGATGCATAAGGGAGTGCACGTATCTGGAGTTCCTTGCAGTGGCTGGAGGTCCTGGTGTGTCCATCCTTTCTCTCAATCCCTCTTTCTCTGTGAAATAAATAATTTTAAAAAAAAAAGGTGTGTGCCAAATCAGGCTTTGGCTGGGTTTAAATAATCAAAGAGTTAATAGGCTCAATGGATAAGCACACTTCCTGTACAAGTATGAGAGACCGAAAGGCCCAGCCAACTTCCAGTCCCCAGAACCCACATAAACAGCGGGGTGCGGCATCCCAGCCCTGGGGGAGTGGCGACCAGAGCATGGCTGGGACAAGTTCTGAAACCAGTCAAAGACTCAGGGGAAAGGAAACAGAAAAGAAAAACAAAACCAGGCTGGGAGTGACTGAAGGGGGCACCAGCTCCTCCAGCGGCGGGTGGTAAGCGTTGTACCAGCACATACAATTGCAGACCAAACACACACACACGCACCACCTACCACGCACACACCAAAAGAAAAGTTAATATAAAATCTTGTATGTTCTCTACCTAAAGGTCAAGGAGAGACACCTTGTCCATTAGGTCCAAGAGAACAGTTTCATTCTGCTCTCACTTTTATTCCCATTCTTGCAGACACTTTCTCTATCACACACAGTGTTCCTCGAACAAGCTTTGTATAATGGAGACAGACAACTAAATTGTTCAAGACTATATATATTCTATTGAATACAAATACTAAAGTTTCATTCGATGTATGATATATATATATATATATATATATATATATATATATATACACATACATACATATATAATTTATTTGCAAGCAGAGAGGAGAGAGACAGACACAGAGAGAATGCGTGTGCCAGGGTCTCTAGGCACTACAAACCAACTCCAGATGCATGTGTCACTTTGTGCATTTGACTTTATGTGGGTTGTTAGAATTTGCAAGCAAGTGCCTTAACTGCTAAAGCCATCGCTCCAGCCCTCCTTTCTTGTAATCTAAGAATGATTTCCATTTGTGACCTAAACCTGAATTCCCTATTAGGCAGAAACATACACGATGGACAAGTAATTTCTAGATGTCTAAGAGCATCAAATATCTCCCCTACTTCTTTTAACAATTGTTCGAAAGCCTTCCTTCTTTCTTTCCTTCCTTCTCTCTCTCTCTCTCTCCCTCTTTCCTTCTTCAAAGCCATCTGACACCTCACATTGTTCAGTTCTCTCTCAGATTCTCTTTCACAGATTTGTACATTCCTATTTGAGAAACATCCATGCATGCTATCTGTACTTGCTGTAAGAGAACAGCTAGAAAGGGATTCTCTTTTGGCTTTCAGCCCTAATGTTTCTCTTCAGATATTAGTAAAGATGGGTTCAGGGCTTGGGAAAGGGTCAGCAGTTAAAGGTACTTGCTTGCAAAGTCTGCTAGCCAGGACTCAATTCCCAGCATCCACCTAAAGGCAGATGTATGTGTCTGGAGTTCCTTTGCAGCAGCATGAGGCGCTGCTTTCCCTCTCTTGAAAATAAATTTAAAACAAAAGATGAAGCCGGGCATGGTGGTGCACGCCTTTAATCCCAGCACTCGGGAGACAGAGGTAGGAGGATTGCCATGAGTTTGAGGCCACTCTGAGACTACATAGTGAGTTCCAGGTCAGCCTGGGCTAGAGTGAGACCCTACCTAACAACAACAACAAAAAGGATGAATTGCAAGCCACAGACCCTGTCCTAGAAAAACATGTAGTTCACAAATTTTCAGAGGTTTCTGAAAGACTAGGGAACCAAACCCTAGGTAAGTCTCCAGAGTCTACACTAACAAACAGAGGCTTCCTATTTTCTAGTGGAAATGACTTAATATTTCTTCTGAGCCCTGAGGTCTAATAACTGTCTTCTCTCAAGACACAGTACTTACTGCTGAGGCATTCGTGTTTCCACGTCTCCTGGCTGTACTCACTCACAGCATTTTCTCAAGTGTGCTGTGGAGTAATGGTACAGGGAGATGTTCTATGAAGGAAAATAAATGCAGAAAGAAAGATACTCCACAGCCACCTACACACATGAACCCAAGAGCACTGCCATCTTGGAGGCAATTTTGCATGTCTGAGTAACAGTATTTGAATACTTTAATAAAATCAAATGCCTATATTTTCTTTTCTTTAAATACTTTTCTGCTCATATTCTTGCTGAGGAGTTTATTTGAACATACACTGTCACCAAAAAACATATCAGTAATTATCCACAGTCAAAAACCAAACTGTCAAAATTATTTGCTTCGAGTGAATCAGGGAAAGAGAGCTTCCGTAATTAAGTCTGCCAGTGCCAAATCATGCCTGAGATCCCACACAGCATGATGCATAATCAAGCAGATATTTGCAAGAGCTGCTGGGAGGGAGGAGCTCGACTGTGGCCCCAGACTCGGGTCTGTGCTGGGAACGCAGGGCAAGAGCTTCACAGAGGTGCCATGACAGGTTACGTGCACAGTACTGGTCGCTGGTCTTACATACTGCAGATCACCTCTCCCATCCAAACACTGGAGACCCCTGTCTTCTGTTCACCACGTTTGAATAGGGCGTCTCTGCTAATAGATTTCATCCCTTATGGGTTTGTTCTATTTGGCTATTATTTAGGTCATATCTCTTGCTAGGAAAAAAAAAATGTTTGGCCCATCAATTCTGAAGATAAATAAAAGCTTTTACCACATGAAGAAGGTCAATTTGTTCTGTCTGGAGAATGGGATAATGTGAGTAAACTATAAGGTATGGCAATGTAAGATACAGCCCCAGTTCATCAACCTTAAAAAAGAAATGGAATGGACTAATGTTGATGAAACTATGCATCACAGTCAGGTGTTTTTTTTTTAATTTTTTATTTTATTTATTTATTTTTTTGAGAGAGACAGACAGAGAAAGAGGCAGAGAAAGAGAGAGAGAGAGAATGGACATGCCAGGCCCTCCAGCCACTGCAAACGAACTCCAGACGAGTGCGTCCCCTTGCACATGTGGCTAACCTGGGTCTGGGGGAATCAAGCCTCGAACCAGGGTCCTTAGGGTTCACAGGCAAGTGCTTAACCGCTAAGCCATCTCTCCAGCCCCACAGTCAGGTTTTTCACAGTAGACATGCATATGCGCATGCACAAAAGCATGTTACATATAATAGTATGCATGCTTTTATTAAAGTTATACCTTTATTAATAACAAACTTCAATACGAAGCCTTTTATTAAAGTTTTATTCCTTATTTTATAAAGATTATCCAATATTTTTCACTGGCTATTTTCACTAAGTAGTTTTCAAACTGACACATAACTGTATGTAATTTCCAGGATGCTAAGTAACTGTGCATGTCAGCTCGCTGAAGAGCCTGGGAACACAGGGCACACACAGTTGGTAAGATGGAACATCACTGCAGCTGGTCGCTCCAAGCAAGTGTTTTGATCTGACAGATATTAAAGAGATACTGCTCTGCCTTAATTTCAGCGACAGTACAGTAACTGTTTCCTTTGCTCAGGTTTGTGATTGCATGAAGTGCAATCCAAGTCAGGGATCAGCCATATCCTCATGTGAAGTCACTCACACCACATGAGGGGAAGACCTAAAAGTGACCTGGAACATGGGCATTTTGTGTCTGCAGAGGACACAAATGTGTGGAGCTTTCTTTTAGAATCCAAAATTATTACATTATAAAGAGAACAGTTACATCTCCTCATAATAAATTTTTGTAATTGCTAATGTACATTTCTACCTCATGCTCTATTGGACACTTTTTTTCAAATTTAGAGCTCACAGATTATCACTGATGTCAAACATACAATGTACTGTGTGAACATAAAGATTATTTATTCTACAGAGTTAATTCCAGGTCAGCCTGAGCTAAACTGAGTCCCTAACTTGAAAGACCAATTTGCTAAAGGATCTAGTTATTTAACAAAACAGTATTTGGCACTGGGCATGGTGGCACACGCCTTTAATCCCAGCCCTCAGGAGGCAGAGGTAGGAGGATCACCTTGAGTTCAAGGCCACCTTGGACTAGAATGAGACCTTATTTCAAAAAAAAAAAAAAAAAATAGGGTCTCACTTGGTCGCAAGCTGACTTGGATCCCTCAACAGACCAGAAATCTAAACCTCTTTGTTGATAGAGGATCTGGTCATTATAATAACTACTCTTGCATACATACTCGGGGCTGTTTTTGATTGAATGTGTACAGTGTTTAGTTAAATTTTAGAATCTACCTGTATTTTATTCCACTCAGCCTGCTTGAATACTCCTATAGCAGGGAAACTCAACCCCTAAGAACATCTTTGTAGATACTCTGAGAGTCTTAAGAGCCACACCTAACACCTTAAGGTCCTACCCTGAAAATATATTACATCAAATCAATTGATACAGCTAAGAATAAACAGCTAGCTAGAAAATCCAAGCATTAACTTAATCCAAGATGCAAAAATATATACATCATAACACAAGAAACACTAAAAAGCAAGACGATATAAATCCACCTAAAAATATTAATGCATCAGAAATGTCCTCCAGTGAGAAAGTTAGAGGAAATGCCTGAGAAAGAGTTCAAAAGAATGATTATAAATATGTTCAAAGAGGTCAAAGAACACATCAAAACAATCAAAGAGGAAATCAAAGAGGAAATCAAAGGAATCAAAGAAGATGCAGGACACCAATTTAATGAAATAAAGAAGGCAATACAAGACATAAATAAGGAAATAGAAATAATAAAGAAAAACCAGTCAGAATTACTAGCAATGAAGAACACAGTTAATGAAATAAAAAACTCTGTAGAAAATCTCACCAGTAGGATGGATGAGGGAGAGGACAGAATATCTAAGCTAGAAGACCAGGTGGCAGACCTAATGCAGTCCAACAAAGAGAAAGACAAACTTATAGAAAAGTATGAGTGGGAATTTCAAGATATTCAGGACATTATGAAAAGATCCAATATAAGAATTCAGGGCATAGTAGAAGGAGAAGAACTCCACTCAAGAGGCATAGTAGGCATCTTCAACAAAATCATAGAAGAAAATTTCCCCCAAATTGGGAAAGAGGTGCCAAAGCAGATACAGGAAGCTTTTAGAACCCCAGCCAGACAAAACCCAGAAAGAACCTCTCCTCGCCATATTATAATCAAACTTCCAAACACACACACCAAAGAAAAAATATTGAAAGCAGTTAGAGAGAAAAATCAAGTTACCTACAAAAGCAAGCCCATCAGGATTACAGCAGATTATTCAACACAAACTTTTAAAGCCAGAAGGGCTTGGAGTGAGTATTTGAAGACAAAACCAGCTCTACAGAAAATACTTGATAGAATCCTCCATGCTGAAGAAAAGGAAAAGCACACATATAAGGAACCTAGAAAAAACAAGCAATACTCAAATACTAGTTAACAGAAGAGAGCACAGGTAGAACCAGAAACACACACACACACACACACACACACAAAATGGCAAACATAAATACACACCTTTCAATAATATCTCTTAATATCAACGGCCTCAATGCCCCAACGAAAAGACATAGATTTGCAGACTGGGTTAAAAAGCAGGATCCTACAATTTGTTGTCTCCAAGAAACTCACCTTTCTACAAAGGATAGCCATTATCTTAGGGTGAAAGGTTGGAAGACGGCGTTTCAAGCAAATGGACCTAGAAAACAAGCAGGGGTTGCTGTCCTAATATCAGACAGGGTAGACTTTAGTCTGACGTTAGTCAAGAAAGATAAGGAGGGTCACTTTATATTGATTAAGGGCACACTCCAACAGGAGGACATTATAATCCTAAACATATGCACCTAACATGGGGGCTCCCAAATTCATCAAACAAACACTATTAGAACAAAGGTCACAGATAACACCAAACACAGTGGTGGTGGGTGACTTTAACACCCCACTCTCATCAATTGACAGGTCATCCCAGGAAAGAATAAACAGAGAGGCATCTGGACTAAATGAGGTCATAGAAGGAATGGACTTAACAGATATATACAGGACATTTCATCCAAAGGCTGCAGAATATACATTCTTTTCAGCAGCACATGGAACATTCTCTAAAATAGACCATATATTAGGACACAAAGCAAATCTTAACAAATTCAGGAAAATTGAAATAATTCCTTGCATTCTATCTGACCACAATGGAATTAAACTACAAATCAGTAGCAAGAAAGGCTATAGAGTATACACAAAATCATGGAAACTAAACAATACACTACTAAATGATGAATGGGTCAATAAAGAAATCAAAAAGGAAATCAAAAAATTTATAGAGTCAAATGATAATGAGAGCACAACATACCAAAATCTCTGGGACACAATGAAGGCAATTCTAAGAGGTAAATTTATAGCCTTAAGTGCCTATATTAAGAAATTAGAAAGGTCGCAAGTAAACGACCTAATGCTTCGCCTTAAAGCCTTGGAAAAAGAAGAACAAGGCAAACCAAAAAGTAGTAGACGGGAAGAAATAATAAAGATTAGGGCAGAAATTAATGAAATAGAAACAAAAAGAACAATCCAAAGAATTAATGAAACAAAGAGTTGGTTCTTTGAAAGGATAAACAAGATTGATAAACCCTTAGCAAATCTGACCAAAATAAAGAGAGAAGAGACACAAATTAATAAAATCAGAGATGAACAAGGTAACATCACAACAGATTCCAGAGAAATTCAAAAAATCATAGGGACATACTATAAAAGCATATACTCCACAAAGTATGAAAATCTGAAAGAAATGGATTATTTCCTTGATCTATATGACCTACCTAAATTAAATCAAAATGAGATTAATCACTTAAATAGACCTATAACAAACATGGAGATCCGAACAGTTATCAATAATCTCCCAACTAAAAAAAGCCCAGGCCCGGATGGATTCACTGCTGAATTTTACCAGACTTTTAAGGAAGAGCTAACACCATTGCTTCTTAAGCTTTTCCAGGAAATAGAAAAAGAAGGAATTCTACCAAACTCCTTCTATGAGGCCAGCATCACCCTGATACCAAAACCAGGCAAAGATAGAACAAAAAAACGAAAATTACAGACCAATCTCCCTCATGAACATAGATGCAAAAATTCTCAACAAAATATTGGCAAACAGAATACAAGAGTATATCAAAAAGATCATTCACCCTGACCAAGTAGGCTTTATCCCAGAGATGTAGGGATGGTTCAACATACGCAAATCTATAAATGTAATACATTACATAAACGGGTTGAAGGACAAAAATCACATGATCATCTCATTAGACGCAGAGAAAGCATTTGACAAAATCCAACATCCCTTCATGATAAAAGTCCTACAGAGACTGGGAATAGAAGGAACATATCTCAACATAATAAAGGCTATTTATGATAAGCCTACAGCCAACATAATACTAAATGGGGAAAAACTGGAAGCTTTTCCACTAAAATCAGGAATAAGACAAGGGTGTCCACTGTCCCCACTTTTATTTAATATAGTTTTGGAAGTCTTAGCCATAGCAATAAGGCAAGAGACACACATAAAAGGGATACAAATTGGAAAGGAAGAAATCAAGTTATCATTATTTGCAGATGACATGATTCTATACATAAAGGACCCTAAAGACACTACTAGCAAGCTGTTAGAGCTGATCAAAACCTACAGCAATGTAGCAGGATACAAAATAAATACACAGAAATCAGTAGCCTTCATATATGCTAACAACAAACACACAGAGGATGAAATCAGAGAATCACTCCCATTCACAATTGCATCAAAAAAAAAAAAAATAAAGTACGTTGGAATAAACCTAACCAAGGAAGTAAAGAATCTATACAATGAGAACTTTAAAACACTCAAGCGAGAAATTGCAGAAGACACTAGAAAGTGGAGAAACATCCCTTGTTCCTGGATTGGAAGAATCAATATTGTGAAAACGGCAATCTTACCTAAAGCAATCTACACACTTAATGCAATCCCTATCAAAATTCCAAAGGCTTTCTTCATGGAAATAGAAAAAACAATCCAAAAATTCATTTGGAATCACAAAAACCCTCGAATATCTAAAATAATACTGAGCAACAAAAAAGAGGCTGGTGGTATCACCATACCTGATTTTAACCTATACTACAGAGCCATAGTAACAAAAACAGCATGGTACTGGCACAAAAACAGACATGTAGATCAGTGGAACAGAATACAGGACCCAGATGTAAGCCCAAGTAGTTATAGCCACCTGATATTCGATAAAAATGCCAAAAATACTCATTGGAGAAGAGACAGCCTCTTCAGCAAGTGGTGTTTTGAAAACTGGATATATATCTGCAGAAGGATGAAAATAGATTCTTCTCTCTCGCCATGCACAAGAATTAAGTCCAAATGGATTAAAGACCTTAACATCAGACCTGAAACTCTGAAACTGCTAGAGGAAAAAGTAGGGGAAACCCTTCAACATATTGGTCTTGGCAAAGACTTTCTGAATACAACCCCAATTGCTCAGGCAATAAAACCACAGATTAACCACTGGGACCTAATGAAATTACAAAGATTTTGCACCGCAAAGGACACAGTGAAAAAAGCAAAGAGGCAACCTACAGAATGGGAAAAAATCTTCACCAGCTATATATCTGATAAAGGATTAGTATCTAGGATATACAAAGAACTCAAAAAGTTAAATAATAAGGAATCAAACAAGCCAATCAAAAAATGGGCTATGGAGCTAAATAGAGAGTTCTCAAAGGAAGAAATATGAATAGCATATAAGCGTCTAAAAAAATGTTGTACGTCACTAGTCATCAGGGAAATGCAGATTAAAACGACATTGCGATTCCATCTCACTCCTGTCAGATTGGCCACCATCATGAAAACAAATGATCATAAATGTTGGCGGGGATGTGGAAAAAAAGGAACCCTTCTGCACTGCTGGTGGGAATGCAATCTGGTCCAGCCATTGTGGAAAACAGTGTGGAGGTTCCTAAAACAGCTAGAAATTGATCTGCTATATGACCCAGCTATAGCACTCCTAGACATATATCCAAAGGACTCATCTGATTTCCTTAGAAGTACGTGCTCAACCATGTTTATTGCTGCTCAATTTATAATAGCTGGGAAATGGAACCAGCCTAGATGTCCCTCAACAGATGAGTGGATAATGAAGATGTGGCACATTTATACAATGGAGTTCTACTCAGCGGTAAAGAAAAATGAAGTTATGAAATTTGCAGAAAAATGGATGGACCTGGAAAGTATTATACTAAGTCAGGTAACCCAGACCCAGAAAGCCAAGCACCACATGTTCTCTCTCATATGTGGATCCTAGCTACAGATGACTGGGCATGAAAATACTTAGTAGCAGAGGCCAGTAAGTTAAAAAGGAGACATAAAGGGTAGAGAAAGGAAGGGAGGAGGATACTTAATAGGTTGATATTGTATATATGTAATTACAATGATTGTAATGGGGAGGTAATATGATGGAGAATGGAATTTCAAATGGGAAAGTGTAGGGGTGGGGAGGGAGGGAATTACCATGGGATATATTTTATAATCATGGAAAATGTTAATAAAAATTTTTTTAAAAATCCAAAAAAATAAAAATAAAAAAATAAAACAAACAAATAAGTAAATAAATAAAAATAAAACAGTATTTGGCACCTAATTATTGAAATACTTGATGATTTTATTTTTTAAATAACCCTGAATACCCTCAGTATGTGCTGATATTGTCCTAAGAATTTTCTCAAATATTCCTTAGAACCTTAGCTAAAGAGCTTGGGGAAAGTGAAAAATGTGTGTGTGTGCACACAGACACACACACACACACACACACACACACACACACGTTACTTCTCTTTTGCTGGTATTTCCTGGAGAAAAGAGATGAGAAAGGCTGTCTTACTAAACAGAATTCAATAGTGGAAGCTCTGTAAAAGAACTAATAGGCAATATTAAAGGTTGAACACCTTACAATTTATAAATTCTTAAATCAAATCCACATACCTGCCATCACTGTTGAAAAAAAAATGCACATAAACAGGATTTTACACCTGAAATTAGGTCTCCTCAAAATGATACGATGGTCAGGAAACTGAAAACTTCTAGGAAGTCAGGGTTTTCAACACAGGGAAATCTTAAATACCACCTCTTCAGGTTTACTGAACAGCTTAAAATGACAGAACTCCAGGCTGGGGAGATGGTTTAGCGGTTAAGGTACTTGCCTGCAAAGCCTGAATACCTGCGTTTGATTCCCCGGTACCCATGTAAATCAAGATGCACAAAGCGATGCATGCAGCCCAAGTTTGTTTGCAGCGCCTATAGGCGCTGGTGAGCACATTTTCTCTCTGTGTCTCATCTCTCTGCTTGCAAATAAATAAAATAAATAAAAATAAAATAGATGACAGAACTTACCAAATGCCTGAATTTTTAAAAACATACTTGATGTTTACAACAACAAAGATATGTTATCAAGGAGAAATGGGGTGGGATGACAAATCACCATGTGGTTGGGACATAAGAAAAGTGAGAAAGGAGAAAACTCTCTATTCCTCCATGTCCCAAAGGAACGGCGCCTGTGAATGCCGATTACCTAGCTGTCCTTACTCCATCAGTATTAGTATTTTCAGGACTGTTACT
Source organism: Jaculus jaculus (assembly GCF_020740685.1). Classification (NCBI taxonomy): domain Eukaryota; kingdom Metazoa; phylum Chordata; class Mammalia; order Rodentia; family Dipodidae; genus Jaculus; species Jaculus jaculus. The sequence continues at coordinate 7,970,928 of NC_059113.1, read as the reverse complement.
AGTCAGTTCACTATAGTTACAGACACATTGCAGTATTTAACTATACAGCTTTAACTATGTACAATGTCACTTTAAAAAAAAATATCTGTATACTTTAGATATCTGTCCTCTCCAAAATGCATGTGGAGATTTAATTGCCATCGTAGCTGCACTGAGGCAGGATCGTTACGAGGCACTGGACAATGAGATTGGAATCTCTGTATTCCAAAGAAGGTCTCCCTGTTCTCCTGTTGTTTCTGCCATGTGATGGCATCCAATCCGTTCCACTGCTCCACCAGCACAACGTGGAATAAGGCGTGTCCTTCGCGACGCTTTCAGACGTTTAATCCAGATCTCCTGTGCAATGTCAGCTCAGTCTGCCAATCCCAATTTCTAATAAACAAAGTCATCCCATTGCTATGGACAACTTTATCATTTTTGTAAAAGGAACAAGATAATCTTAATAAAAACAAATATATTAGTCAAGTGAGTTCCCAGTAAGTTAGAGTGATACGCTGATCCTACAGTACTTGCAGACTAAAGGATATATCCTGAAACTAACCACCTGGTCTGGCTATTTATTTTACACAAACTATTCAGATGAGTTCTGGGTACCTTAAAGTTTCAAACACCCTGAATTATGTATAGAAAAGAAAGCAAATAGTCTAAATGGTTATGGTATCAACAAAAATGAAAGCCAGGGTCAAATGGTGCAATTCAGTTGTTCTGGATATTAAATATCCACCGTCATATGGCTAGAGAGATAGTTTAGCACTTAAGGCTGCCAGCAAAGTCTAAGGACCCAGGGCCAATTCCCCAGTACCCACATAAGCCAGATGCACAAGGTGGTGCATGCAGTGGTACAGGCCCTGCTGTGCCCATTCCCTCGGTGCTTGTGTGGTGGTTTGATTCAGGTGTCCCCCATAAACTTAGGTGTTCTTAATGCTAGGTTCCCAGATGAGGGAGATTTGGGAATTAATGCCTCCTGGAGGCAGTGTATTGTTGGGGGCGGGCTTATGGGTGTTATAGCCAGTGTCCCCATGCCAGTGTTTGACACACTCTCCTGTTTCTATGGTCCACCTTATGTTGGCCAGGGGGTGATGTCCACCCTCTGTTCATGTTATCATTTTCCCCTGCCATCATGGAGCTTCCCCTTTGAGCCTATAGGCCAAAATAAACCTCTTTTTTTTTTTTTTTTTTTTTGCCCCACAAGCTGCTCTTGGTTGAGTGACTTTTAGCAGCAATGCTGAGCCTGACTGCAACAATAAAGTGATATTGAGAAGTGGGGTTGCTACTAGACACCTGAGGTTGTGGCTTTGGGCTTTTGGAGCTGATTTTCAAGAAGAATGTGGATTTGAAACCTTGGCCAAGAGATGCCTTGCACTGCTGCTGTAAGTATAGCTTGATGGACTATTCTGATCACAGTTGGAAGGCCTGAATGCAGTAAGAACTACGGACTGTGAGGTTTGGCTTACGAGGGTAAGAAAGCTTTGCTTGGACTGGGCTAGCAGTTTATGTGAGAAGCTTGCTATTATGCCCATGTCCTGAGAAGTTGTGCAGGGTTGCTTTGCGTAGAAATGAACTAATGTGAGCAGAGGGATATTGCACAGAAAGAAAAATTTTTGGGTGAACTGTTGCCCAATCAGCTGCAATTGAGAAATTACAACCTTTGAGATTGGGCGAGCTGACCTACACTGGGGCAACCGGAAGAATATAGACTTTTGAAGGGGCCTGAGGGAGTGTCCTGTTCTTCAGTCTGCTTTATTCCCCCCGAATTAACAAATGTAGTAAAGAAATGCAGCAAAGAAAGGGTCATTGAGCTTGCAACATGGTCTTGTGTTTTGGAAATGGCCATGGGCAGTGTGAAACAGGTTTGCTGGATGCCTGCATGGAGACCCCATGGGGCCTTGAGGATGAACTGTGGATTGCAGTAGAGACCCAGTGGAGATGCCAGGACCATGAGATGGCTGCTAAGGAAAGCTGCTGGCCCTGGATGAAGCTTTCCAGGACTATGAGTAGCCTAGCTGGAGGGGTGGAATTGGAATGCCAAAGACTTGTTGCTGGTTAGGATTCTTGGACTTAAGAGACTGGCTAGTTATTGGACTTGTAGCTAGTTTGGTGTTTGCCCTGTTTTAAATCTTGTATTGGTTGAATATTTCTTTGTTATGCCACATGCCATCTTTTACAGTGTGAATATTTATTCTGTCCCATTATGGGTCTTTTTTAAGGCTAATTTTGGTATTATGGCTCAATTAAAAGACCTTGGATTATGGGGATGTATGAACATCATTGGAATTAATAAAAAACTATGGGGACTTAAAGTTGGACTGAATGCATTGTATTTTATATCATGTATGGGTATCAGTTTATGGGGACCAGGGACAGAATGTAATGGTTTGATTCATGTGTGCCCCATAAACTTAGGTTTCTCTGAATGCTAGGTTCCCAGCTGATGGAGATTTGGAAATTAACACATCCTGGAGGGAGTGTATTGTTGGGGGCAGGCTTATGAGTGTTACAGCCAGTTTCCCCACGCCAGTGTTTGGCACACTCTCCTGTTGCTATGGTCCACCTTATGTTGGCCAGGGGGTGATGTCCACCCTCTGCTCATGCCATCATTTTCCCTGCCATCGTGGAGCTTCCCCCTTGAGCCTGTAAGCCAAAATAAACCTTTTTCCCCACAAGCTGCTCTTGGTTGGGTGATTTCTACCAGCAATGCTGAAACTGACTACAAGAGCTTGCAAACAAATGATTTAAAAGAAAAATTTTTCTTGGAGGTTGAGTCTCACACTAGCCCAAACTGACCTTGAAATCATTCTATAGTTCTGGGTTGGCCTTGAACTTACCCTGATTCTTTTTCTTCTGAATCTTGAATACTGACATTAAAGGCATGCACCAACACACCCAGCAGAAACTTATTTTTAATATCACAGCAATTAAAAATATTCACCTTGGGCTGGAGAGATGGCTTAGCAGTTAAGCGCTTGCCTGTGAAGCCTAAGGACCCCGGTTCGAGGCTCGGTTCCCCAGGTCCCACGTTAGCCAGATGCACAAGGGGGTGCACGCGTCTGGAGTTTGTTTGCAGAGGCTGGAAGCCCTGGCGCGCCCATTCTCTCTCTCTCCCTCTATCTGTCTTTCTCTCTGTGTCTGTTGCTCTCAAATAAATAAATAAAAAATTAAAAAAATATATATATATATATATTCACCTTAAGCTGGGTGTGGTGGCATACACCCTTAATCCCAGTACCTGGGAGGCAGAGGTAGGAGGATCACTGTGAGTTTGAGGCAATCCTGAGAAAACAGTGAATTCCAGATCAGCCTGGGCTAGGGTGAGGCTCTACCTCAAAAAACCATAAAACAACTAAACCCTCAGAGGAGAAATGGTATCTCAATGCCCACGCAGCCGGAGCCCACAAACCTGGGACAAGTGGTCTCCAGAACGTTCCAAACACGTTTTCTCTAAGGGTGTCAAGAAATAAAAGATTAGGAAGCACAAATTGAGTGGGAAAATGTTGAGGTGTAAAAGAAAAATGAAAACTTGATTCAATTCCTTGCCACTCTAATGGCTAAGTGACTGGTTAAGTGCCGGAGCCTCTTTGCCGCACGTCAGCACCCTGGTGAAGTGAGAAAGATCATCTGGAAGGTCTATTCTAGGTCAACTATTCCAGCCTCTTTTATCATGCACAATAATATAAGCCACACTCAACTTTCCTGCTTGTTTAATTCTAAATTCCTTCATGCAGTCAGTAAATGTTTCTGAAGCACACAGCCAGGACCAGGCGCGTGGAAGCTGGGAAAGACAGAAGAGACAGGCGGACAAGTCTTGCGCACCCGCAGGCAGTGGGAGCCACCGGGAACTGCGGCCTGCAGAGCTCCCGTAAGTATGTGAAGAACTGCTGCTGCACAAACAAAATCATTCCAAAGAGTAAGTTTATAAAAAATAGTTTATTTTAAAGGCTCTCGAGAAGACTGCAACATCTGACCTAAGGGTATTCCAAAGAAGGAAATCAATGTCTAACATATTATACTCCACATAAACTTGTTCCACACCCAGTACTATGCACGTTTGTAGAGTGGGGTAGTCAAGACATGAGTCAAAGTTTTAATTAAATATTACATAAATAGATTTGTCTGCAACAATGAGATGAAATTTTCATGTGAATACAATTTTATAGGTTACAAATATATACCAGCTTACAATTCAATCATTTAGTACAATATTTTAAAAAATCTAGCTCTATAATAGTTTCTCCTTTTAAAAAAATCCTTAACACGTAACCTGAAAAGTCTATTTCTCAGGAGATACGAGCATACACCTAATAGTAAGGTCCAAAATGAGGAGGATTACTGTCTCCAGAAGAAGGTGGGGGAGGAGGAGGGGGAGGTGGTGGTGGGGGCAGGGAGTAGGGTAAATTGATTAGGGGGTGAGAGGCAGCATCAGGGGGGGCCCAGCCCATGTTCACAGGCGGGGGCGGCGGGGGCAGTGAGAAGCTGTGCATGTCAAACACTGGAGGAGGAAAGGGATAGTGCGGCAGGATGGGGCTGTCTTGTCTCTGGGGTGGAAATCCCAAAGTCTCCTGAGACATCACAGGACCTGAGTTACAGAACGGCTGAGGTGGAGGCCTGCTGTGGCTTGCTCGAGGATATCTGGCCCTGGGAAAGCCTCTCGTGAACTCTCTGTTGCGGTATCCTTTCGAATGCTCTGAAGGAGAGCTATGAGCATTCCAATTCTGATGTACTTCAGCAAAGTCTTCACCTTTGAGCAGGGACAACATATAAAGACAAAATTAAAATTCAGTTTAATATATCAAAGAGCAGGGCTTAAAAGTTAGATGCTTTTCAAGATGAGCAAGAGTGCTGCTTCCACAAAGAGCCTGACAACCTGCACCAGGGTGACGGAGACAGACACTGAGGACACTCAAACTGCACCAAAGCAGGGCTGGAGAGATGGCTTAGCAAGTTAAGGCACTTGCCTGCCAAGGCTAAGGACCCATGTTAGACTCCCCAGACCCACATTAGCCAGATGCACGAGGTGACTCAAGCGCAAGGTTGCACAAGTGGACAAAGGACAAACATCTGGAGATTAGTGGCTGGAGGCCCTGGAGCACAAATTTTCTCTCTCTCATTAAATGGCCAGTCTGTTTGGCTTGCAAACCACACACACATACACACCACACGCTCTTTCTCTATCTCACTCTGAACAAGAAATCCAAAGCTCAACACAAATGCAGACTTAAAGCACACCCACCAAGGCTCAAGGATTTTTTGTTGAAGAGGAGGCAGAAAGATTATAAGAACCACAGGGTGGGAGGGAATATCCAGAGGCATTGTGCCCCTCTATGACTGACTGATGCACTTACAACTCATAACCCACAACCCCATGGTGAAGAGCAGCAATCCCACTGAGAAGAGCCCTCAGTGGAGTGGGGCAGAGAGGAGGGAAACGATGTTATGTTGCAGTCAAGTTTGCATTGCTGGTAGAAAGCACCCAACTAAGAGCAGCTTGTGGAAAAAGAGGCTTATTCTGGCTTACAGGCTTGAGGGGAAGCTCCACGATGGCAGGGGAAAATGATGGCATGAGCAGGAAGAGGAGAGTATGCCAAACACTGGCAAGTGGACAATGGCTATAATTCCTATAAGCCCACCCCATTACACTCCCTCCAACACATATGTCCATATAAAGCTTCCACTTAATAAGTCTGATGTTACCAATATATGGCAGATAGAAAATTATCAATTTTAAATGAACTGAAGAGGTGAAACTTAGCCAGACATGGTGGCTCGTGCCTTTAATCCCAGTGAGGCAGAGGTAGGAGGGTCACCATGATTTCGAAGCCACCCTGAGACTACATAGTGAATTCCAGGTCAGCCTGGACTAGAGTGAAACCCTACCTCAAGAAACCAAAAAAAAAAAAGATATATAAATTAACACAAGTTTTAAAGATGAATATTGCAACATTCCAGCCAAATACTAGAAACGCAAACAAACACAGAAATCGTCTAACACAAATACAGCTAAGTGCTCGGCTAGACATGGTTGCACATGCCTATAATACTATCACTAGGGAGATGAGACAGGAGAATTGGGAATTCCAGTTCAACCAGGGGCACAGGGTAAGCTACTGCCTAAATTAATTAATTAAAAAATATATAACCAGCTGATTTTAACAAAGGTTCAAAAGCAATTCATTGGCAAAACTATAAGTTTTCAACAATTGATGCAAAAGTAATTAGACATAAGCAAAGGGGTGGACACTGGTCAAACCCTCTCGTCCCATTCAAACCTTAACTTCAGGTGAGTCATGCGTATAAAGATATTGAAAAGATGGAGTATATAATTTTATCAGGGAGAAAAACCTTTAGGATCTACGTCTAGATTAAGAAGACCAGCTTCGGCCAGAAGAGACTGTGCAGTGACGCACACGGAGAAGGACAACGAGCACCGACAGCCTCGTTTTTTAATGTCTTATTCGTTTACTGACTTGAGAGAGGGAAAGAGAGAGAAGCAGACAGTGAGAGAAAAAAGACACCCCAGGGCCTCCAGCCTCTGCAAAGGACTCCACATGCACACCTTGTGCATCTGGCTTACGTGGGTCCTGGGGAATCGAACCAAAGGTCCTTAGGTTTCACAGGCAAGTGCCAAAACTGCTGAGCCATCTTTCCAGCCCTAAAACCTGGTTTTTAAAAACCCATAACCTGGTTTGGAAATGGCTTAGTGGTTCAAGCACTTGCCCGTGAAAACTAATGACCTGGGTTTGAGTCCCCAGTACCCACATAAAGTCAGATGCAAAAAGTGGTGTGTAGTACAGGCCCTGGAATGCCCATCCTCTCCCTTCCTCCCTCTCTATCTCTGCATTCAAGTAAGTAAATAAATAAATCATTTTTTTTAATGTGCTAGAGAAACAACTTAGTGGCTTAAGGTGCTTTCCTGCAAAGACTAAGGATCCAGGTTTGATTCCCCAGTATCCATGTAAGTCACATGTACAAGTTGGCACATGTACCTGGAGTTGGCTTGCAGTGGCTGGAGGCTCTGGAGTACTCTTTGTCTTTCAAATAAATAAAACATTTTTTTAAAGGCAAAATTCATAACCTGGTTGCAAAATACGCCCCCCCCCCACACACACACCTCAGCACAAAAAGGGAAACAGATGGACATGAGCTGGTGCTGTCACTGAGGAAGGCGTACAAGGGCACACAGACATGGAGAGAGGTGTTCACATCATTCGCCATCAGGAAAACGCAAAATGAAACCAGTCACTACAAGCCTTAAGAAAAGTACTGGCAACAACAAAGGCAGGTGAGAGAATGCGGGAAAGCCGATGGAGATGTACCAGAGTCACGTGGAAAAGCGCCAGGACGGCGACAGAAAGTAAGCGTCGCGTGTATCATAACCCAGCAACTGCACTCTTCAGCACTGGTTCCAGAGAAATGGAAATTCGCTTCAATACCAAAGTCTGTGCATAAATATTTATAGCAGCTGTATTTCCAGTTAAGTCAGACATAGAAACAAGCCAGATGTTCCTTAATGGATGAATGGTGACAGAATGTGTGGCATATTCCCACCAGGGAACAGCACTCTGTGAAGACAAGAGACAACTACCGATGCATCCCGGATGGCTCTCCAGAAAACGACGGTCGGTGGCAAAACCCGATGTCAGTTACAACGCAGTGTATGATCTCACTTGTTGTGTTTTGAAATGACAGCGTAGATAGAGAGACGGAGACAAGACTGACCACACAGCTCAACGGCAACACCTGCACAGCATGTGCAAACTCTGGTTTTGTGCACTGAAGAAAGGGGGGTAGAAAGAGGGGGACAGAGAGAACAAGAACAAACAGCTGGCGAGGTGAGGAGGAGAGGAGTGACGAAGCACGACATGATGGGGCACCAGGCGGAGGAGCTTTCTGGCAACAGAAGGGTTGTGAGTCTCGACTGCATTAAGTCAGCCATGTCCATAAAGCCTGACAGGAAGTTACAACTGGAGCCAATGAGACACAACAACATACCCTAGCTCTCCTGTTACTTCTTATAACTACACATGAATCTGCAATTACCTCAGAAAATCTAATTTTATTTAAAAAAAAAAAACAGCAAAGCATGATAAAATGGAATACTTTTTTTTTGGGGGGGGGGGGGGTTTCGTGGTAGGGTCTCACTCTAGCTTAGGCTGACCTGAAATTCACTATGTAGTTTCAGGCTGGCCTCAAACTCACTGCAATCCTCCTACCTCTGCCTGTGCTGGGATTAAAGGTTGTGTGCCACCATGCCTGGCTGGAATACTTTTAAATGTTCTATTTTGGATCTTAAATTGTGCCACACTACTAACTTCTAAAGATGGAAGCCAATAGTTTAAGAAAAAGCACAAATGACTGTAATAGGCTTAGCTAGTTAAGATATATACATTTTTTTTCTTTTTAAAAAAAATGTATTTTACTTATTTATTTGAGAAAGAGGCAGACAGAGAGAGGGAGAGAATGGGTACGTAAGGGCCTCCACCACTGCAAACAAATTCCAGATGCATGTGCCCCCTTGTGCATCTCACTTATGTGGGTCCTGGAGAATCAAACCAGGATCCTTTGGTTTTGCAGGCAAACATCTTAACCACTAAGCCATCTCTCCAGCCCAAGATATGAAGACATTTTAACAGCAAAAGTTTCTTTTCTTATTTTTGGCAGTATCTCATGTAGCTGAGGCTGGCTTCGAACAAGCTGTGTAGTCAAGGATGACCTTCAATTATGGATCTCCAGGCTCCACCTCCTGCTTACTGAGATGACAGGTGTGCACATTATGTGGCATTATGCGGTGCTGGACATTAACCTCAAGGCTTCATGCTGCTGGGAAAGTACTACTGAGCTACCTCCTCAGCCTCCTGCAAAGGACTGTTCACCATTCCCTGTGACACTCTCACCTACATCCAATGACAGCTAGGTACCAAGACGGAGACAGCACCAGAGGCTTTCTTATGCTGTGTTACTGGGAACCAACACAGGTGCAAATGCAGACAGAGAACAGGATTCTGGACTCACCTGTTTCATTACATTCAGATCTGAGTTTTTTCCGGCCCTGAATCTGAGATTTTTTCTTCTGTTTGGCTTCTTTTTCTTTTTCATCATCACTGAAATCCAAGGCCTTGCAAATAAGAGAACAGCAATTGAATGCTATGGATTTGCCAATTCAATAGTACATACTCCTAGAGATAAAAGTAAGCTTGTCATTCACCAGCTAAGCAGGAAAATGTGACCATCAATGCTTAGTATTATTTGCTAACATTTAAATTAGACATAGCAAAAAAAAATATTTTTTTTGTAGATCCCTACAGTGACTCTTCAATAAGCTGAATACTCAGGATGTGTTAATTTATTTAATTCCTATAAAATTTCAGATAGGAAATGATATATGCAAAGACATCATAAAACAGAAGTAAAAATGAAATTTCAAGGCAAAGGGAAATCTCCCACAGCAAAATCACAGAGCTGAAAACGTTGACCTTTACCGTGCCATTTTAAGTCCTCATGTATCTTCTGAACCAGAATGAGAAATCAAAGAATTTTAACTGGGATTGGCTTATTTTAGAGAGATTACTTTGGTGTAATTTTGCTATTCCTCCTAAAATCATTTTCATATATATATAAATTAATTGAAATTTCTATTAATTAAGAGTAATTAAAATTTAAATTATATGTGTATATTTAGAATTGGATATAAAGCCAAATAAGATGCATCTTATGTAAATTTTAGGTCTTTTATATATGTCTGACATTTTCATGGTACAAAATTCCTCCACATTCTTTTATATACAAATTCTAATCTATGATCAATATCAAACAATAATTCTGGACAAACGCTATCAATAACTACTATAAAAGTCCCAACATTTTTCATGCTCTAGTTTGCCATCTAGAAGAATGACTAATCTTTCTGTCTAAAACAAGGAGTTCACAGAAGATATACTTAAGTCCACATGAATCTCAAACCTGTGCTCTAAGAGCACGAGACTTCAGTAGGAAAATGCCCGAACATAAACAGAGCGTGTAAGTGACCGTGCAGAGTGGACATGGTGCTCACTGGACAACATAATCCCAGTTCAATGTGGATAGGAAACTAGTACCACTGACGGGCTATGGGAGTCACGCTTGAGGAGATTAACCTCTCAGTAGACATAACCTGACCCACAGCCCAGCAAAGGTAGAAATCCACAGCACTGTTTGAAGTGATCTAATAAGCAGATTCCAAAACTCTGTAACACTAAAACGTGCCTCCAAACTAAGCACAAGAAAATCTGCTTAACCTGGAGTTACAGCAAATAAATATACTGAATGATTCACTCACTCATATACTATTTAATAATTCCACATTAATCTAAAGATTAAATTATCATATATACCAAAAGACAATCAAGAGACCTCTATTTGAGAGGGAATCCTGTAATAAAGCATCAGAGTAAACATCTTCACACCCTGCACAGTCAATTCACTAGAGAACTGGGTTTCTGTTTGCCATCAGTCACCAATAAAGTTGATACAGAGGAGAAATTACAAGTTAAATAATATCCAAATAAAGTAATTTAAAATGTGTAAGATTAAAACCATGCCCTGCTTTGTAAAATACTGAATGAAAAGGGGTGTGCTTACTTCTGGTGGTGGTTCCTGATCATTCTTCCATGATGCATCTGATCCCCTATCCCTGAAAAAAAGAGCAGGGTCTGTAACATCAATCGAGCCATTTCTTCCCCAGGATTCAACAGGCCTGAGGCAGAAGTAAGAACACAAGTTCTAGATCCCTGAATTCACCTAAGGAACACCTTTCTGTGAGTCACCCAAGGCCGATTCCAGCCACACTCAAAGAGATAGAATATCATTGGAAATCCTGAAGGGCAGTGTAGTCAGTCTGACTGTGAAATGAATAACTGGAAGAGAAAATGAATCACTTTGGTTAGGGTTTCATACCATTGGAAAAGCCTAAGTATCCATCAGGAACATGACTCTTGTCTCAGAAACCTCATTTTAAATCATTACCTGTTTTATCTTAACAACTTCATAGTTTCAGGCAGTATCTTTGTTATTAAACCACATTGTTTATACTAATTATTATGAGTAGATGCTCTCACTGCTTTAAACCAGATCTTAAAAATAAATGATAATCTCAGGGATTAATGACACGAAAATCAAGTATTGATGTCAATGTGGTATCATAAAATGAAAACAATTAAGTATGTTTTAAATTCTGACTCAGAACTTTGACATTATGTATGGCATATTATCAATGATCCTTGGGGGAAAAAAAAATCAACTGTCATTTTACAGCCTGTTCATTTCCCAAAGCCCCAGTGCAGTGTTCTTTTGTTACTACTGAATGACGTGTGTGATTCCTTAGCCTGGAGTTTAAAGACAACAGGTACTTCTTCTGAGAACTGCAAATAAGAATGATGACTTATTTTATTTAAAATTAGTAAACATTTTCAGAAAAAAAAATTCTAATTATCTGTTTTAAGCTAAAATATTTCAGATTCACCTTAATATCCAAAGGATGGAATGTTATTTAAGACATTATTTTAAGACATTAATGTCTTTATTAGCTTGTATTTATTTAATGTGTCTTGATTGCCAAATAGATAATTAGGAAAACTAAGCTTACACAGTCTGAATAATGTGGTTAGGCAAAATAGTCCTCCTTCAAATAATTCTGTGGATTATTAAAAATAACTTAAAGCATTATGAACACAATTTTCATCTCTGAAAAAAATTAATAAATATCAAAGAACTGATTTTAAATAGAAATAGTTTTTTTTTAAATGTGTGTGTTAAATGCACGGGGGGGGAGGGGGGCATCTATGTGTAAGCATGTATGTAAGGCCACAGGGCAACCTCGGATGTCACATTTAATGTTTCTATTTCTTTTTTTCCTTTTGAAACTGTATCTCCTTCACTTGCGCTCCTTAACTAGACTAGACTGGCAGGATAATGAAGCTTAGGGATCCTCCTCCCAGGACTTAGACGATCACCGTACGCCCACCTTACCCGGCGTTGAATGGATTTGGGTGTTCAAATCAGGTCCCCATGCTTGTGAGGCAAGCTGTCATTCCTGCCTCCTAACGACCTTCTTTTACAAAGCAGCCTAAAGGAGTGCTTTGGGTAAAGCACGATGCTACCGACTTAGTAAAGTTTCTTTGTACTTTCTGCAAAATACACAACTGGAACAAGGCCCAGCCCAATGCCAGGCACAGGACATGGTGGGTACACCTTGACCCCGTGCTCGGGCAGAGGAGACAGTGCATCCCAGGGCAAGCTGGCTAGACCAACTTGGTGATCTCTCGACTCAATGAGTAGTTATCGTCATGAATGTAATCCAAAAGGAATTTCACTTCTAAGTGGTTCTTTTTACTCATATTGCAGTAGTCTGTACTGCAGAAAAACACTGCACTAGAGCTATGCGCGCCCAGAGCTGGTCCACACGCACCGTTTGGCTGGTGGCTGATTACCTCCTTTGCGCAAAAGGTAAGATGACATTTATCTGCAGCTGCCAACAGATCCCAGCTTTCAAAGGTGTGAACAGAGAGAAAACTGACTTTGGAAAACCAAGAGCATTCAACTGTCAGAAGCAAGCGTCCTGTAAGCGCACTCTTAACGTAACTGTTTGCGACATGAAGAGTTCAGCAAAGCGATACTTACTGTTTAAGCTTTTCTGTGAATATATATTGAGTGAACTCTTTTGCTGCTGGAGCAAAATACATAGTCTCCTTTATTTTAATGCCTTTACTCTCAATGTGTTCTGAAGAATTAAACCGTAACACATAAAACGGATGTACAACAGGTCCAAATATCTCAAATATCTATAAAACACAAAAAACAGAAAGGCCTCTTTTAGTATAAAATAATGATTTTAAAAGTTAGTACTACTTTCTTTTTAAAATTTTCCTAATAGTTAAAACAAGGTAATTTTGTAGGCTAGAGCAAATACACACACACACACGCACACACACATACATACACACACACTGAAGTTTTATACTGTTTTCATTTTTGGTGACAAATTTAATAAATTTTAAATTTACTTCTTGAAAATGATAATTAAGATTTGTTCCTTGTCTAACTAAAATCATTTTGTGGTAGTTGCTAGATCAAATCATGATTTTTTTTTCAAAACCATACTTCATTTGAGTTGTTAGGTACTAAGAATAATTGGTAAATTTTGAAAAAGATGCAGGTTCCCTTAGGGATATTACAATGGGAAACATAAAATCAAGATTCTGATGCAAAAAAGCAAGAGCAGTTCTGTGTTCTCACAGAACATTCATATTTATGCAAAATTAAACCTTGGTTTCTAGTTAAAAAAGATTAAGACAGCACACACCTTAACCCAGCCCTTAGGAGGCAAATATAGGGGGATCCCCGAGTTTCAGGCCCACCTCATGTATATAGTGAGAGCCCCCCAAAATAAAGTAAATGATTAAATAAATAATAGTAAATTTGAACTTCAAGTTAAAAAAATAAAATCCTGGGCTAGTGAGATGGCTGAGCAGTTAAGCTGCTTGCCAAAGAAGGGTAAGGACTCAGGTTCAATTCCCCAAAACCCATGAAAGCCAGATGCACATGTTGGCAACATGCATCTGGAGTTTGTTTGCTAGAGTCCCTGGTATACCCATTCTCTCTCTTAAATAAATTATTTAATAAAAATATAAAATATCAAAACAAAATATTAATATGAATATTAAATCTTGTTTTTAAAAGATCTTATAGCCTTTATCTCGATCCTTGATTTTTTTTAAAAAATTATTAATTTGTTGGGGGTAAGAGAGAAAATGGGTACACTAGAGTCTCTTGCCACTGCAAACGAACTCCAGATGCATACACCACTTTGTTCATCTGGCTTTACAGAGGTACTAGTAGCCCAAGCAAGTGCCTTTAACCACTGAGCCATCTCCCAAACCCCTTGATTTCTTAAAAATGTTACTAATTGTGTGTGCGGGGGGGGGGGTGTATTACCTAGACAGGTTAATGTCAGTGTCTTCTTATCAGTGAATGATTTTTTTCTTTAGACTTTAGTGTAGGTTTGGCTCCTGCCCCCTCTAAAACACTGAAGTTGCATAATTTCCACGTTGTATTCTCCACTAAGTATAACATTAGCGGATATATGATACTCCTTTGCACATTTCATTAACTTGTACAATGGGACATGAAGCAACTTAGAACTGGTCCAATATAATACACAATGCATATCTCTATGTATAAGCCTACATTAACTTTAAAATTCATTGGGAAGAGGTAGAATTATCAGAGCCGAGAGTGTGACAGTTAAGCTGTATTATTAAACACATTCTACCTATTTGAAGGAAGAAAACACTTGGAAAAAGTAGAGAACAGGAGAGATCATATGAGTTGGCCCAAGAATATTGCTTTTACCCGACTTAATGTAAATTAATTATATCTCCTGGGGGCGGGGGGAGAGACCAGCAGCTCATCTGAGAAAACTACATTTCAATAGCTGTCTCCACAAAGAGAGCAACTGGGTTCTCAAGTCGACACACTCAGCACATTCAGTTCAGAACTAAACACTTGTTTCATTAGTACTTAGTCTGCACCTTAAAAGGCTCTAAAAGCCCTCTGCTGACTACCAGTACTGTCTTCTTGCTGGTTCTCCTGCATTAAGAATAAAAATGCTGGGCTGATACCTGATTTTAACCTATACTACAGAGCCATAGTAACAAAAACAGCATGGTACTGGCACAAAAACAGACATGTAGATCAGTGGAACAGAATACAGGACCCAGATGTAAGCCCAAGTAGTTATAGCCACCTGATATTCAATAAAAATGCCAAAAATACTCATTGGAGAAAAGACAGCCTCTTCAGCAAATGGTGTTGGGAAAACTGGATATATATCTGCAGAAGGATGAAAATAGATTCTTCTCTCTCGCCATGCACAAGAATTAAGTCCAAATGGATTAAAGACCTTAACATCAGACCTGAAACTCTGAAACTGCTAGAGGAAAAAGTAGGGGAAACCCTTCAACATATTGGTCTTGGCAAAGACTTTCTGAATACAACCCCAATTACTCAGGCAATAAAACCACAGATTAATCACTGAGACCTCAGGAAATTACAAAGATTTTGCACTGCAAAGGACACTGTGAAAAAAGCAAAGAGGCAACCTACAGAATGGGAAAAAATCTTCGCCAGCTATACATCTGATAGAGGATTAATATCTAGGATATACAAAGAACTCAAAAAGTTAAATAATAAGGAATCAAACAAGCCAATTAAAAAATGAGCTTTGGAGCTAAATAGAGAATTCTCAAAGGAACAAATAAATATGAATGGCATATAAGCGTCTAAAAAAATGTTCTACGTCACTAGTCATCAGGGAAATGCAGATTAAAACGACATTGAGATTCCATCTCACTCCTGTCAGATTGGCCACCATCATGAAAACAAATGATCATAAATGTTGGTGGGGATGTGGAAAAAGAGGGTCCCTTCTACACTGCTGGTGGGAATGCAATCTGGTCCAGCCATTGTGGAAATCAGTGTGGAGGTTCCTAAAACAGCTAAAGATTGATCTACCATATGACCCAGCTATAGCACTCCTAGGCATATATCCTAAGGACTCATCTCATTTCCTTAGAAGTACGTGCTCAACCATGTTTATTGCTGCTCAATTTATAATAGCTGGGAAATGGAACCGGCCTAGATGTCCCTCAACTGACGAGTGGATAATGAAGATGTGGCACATTTATACAATGGAGTTCTACTCAGCGGTAAAGAAAAATGTAGTTACAAAATTTGCAGAAAAATGGATGGATCTGGAAAGGATTATACTAAATGAGGTAACCCAGGCCCAGAAAGCCAAGCGTCACATGTTCTCTCTCATATGTGGATCCTAGCTACAGATGATTGGGCTTCTGCGTGAGAATGAAAATACTTAGTAGCAGAGGCCAGTAAGTTAAAAAGGAGATATAAAGGGAAGAGAAAGGAAGGGAGGAGGGTACTTAATAGGTTGATATTGTATATATTTAAGTACAATGATTGAGATGGGGAGGTAATATGATGAAGAATGGAATTTCAAAGGGGAAAGAGTGGGGGGAAGGGAGGGTATTACCATGGGATACATTTTTATAACCATGGAAAATGTTAATAAAATTAAATAAATATATAAATATTAAAATAAAAATGCTGGGCTGTAGTGATGGCTTAGCCTTTAAGCGGTTTGCCTGCAAAGCCAAAAGACCCAGATTCAACTCCCCAGGACCCACGTAAACCAGATGCAGAAGGGAGCGTATGCGTCTGGAGTTTGTTTGCAGTGGCTGGAGGCTCTGAGCGCCCATTCTCTATTTCTCTCTCCTTGTTCTCTTTCAAATAAATAAAAATTTAAAAAAAAAAAAAAAGAATGGAAATGCTGGGCCACTCCACTACTCCTGAGAGGGCAAAATGGGTGGCACGGGTGGTGATTACTGAAACACAGATATTCAGAACACCCTCAAGTGTGCTTACAGTAACACTCCCCTGCTGCCACTGAAAACTTTCCCACTATTAGAGAGATGATCTGCATTCTGAACCTCCTGAAAAACCCAGTCTGAAAAATTTCAGTGTCACCAGTAAAAGGAACTTATAAAACAAAACCTGCCAGAGAACAACTGCACTGCAGAAAGTCACCACCACTGTTCCCAGAAGCACGGCGGGGGCGTCTTACTCAGTATCCAGACCTACTACCGCAGGAGGGCGCCGACGGAGAATTCATCATGTGCGTTTAATGATTCATGTAGTAAAAAACAAGGATTAAAGAATGTTGAGAATGTACTAGAATTTGAGGGCTCCATATTGTCCATCTACTGAAATTAATAAACTCTTCTTGGGGATAGAGATGGCTCAGCAGTTAAGGCGCTTGCCTATGAAGCCTAAGGACACAGGTTTGTTCCCCAGGACCCACATAAGCCAGATACACAAAGTGGCACATGTGTTTGGAATTCATTTGCAGTGGCTAGAGGCCCTGATACACCCATTCTCTCTCTATCTGCCTCTCTCTCTCAAGCAAATAAATAAAAATTATTAATAAATGAATAAAATAAACTCTTAAGACAAATATGGGAGAGCAGGAGAACCAATCAAGAAACAGACAGACACTCCCGGGTCACCGGCATGAGAAGGACCTGATAGACCAGCGCTTCCAGCTGTGTGCGCAAGGCCTGGGATTCCACAGAACAGGCCCGAGCCCCAAATGCTCAAGGTCCCGCGTCCATGGCGTTCGGGTCCCTGGGCACGTCCTTTATATCCAAAGTTGGGCCACCTCTCTGGAGATACCTGGGAAGTCCACAGGGAGCTGCTGGCGGATCCCTGTGGTCTTCTGAGTGGGGCCTGCCCGATACACAAACCCGCAGCGCAGAGCTCGGAAATCTCCAAGGCAGAAGGAGCTGCGAGAGTCTGCGGGGCAGCAGAGCCCTCAGCCGCAGCTTGCCTTTCCCGCCTCTCCCCGTTCCAGTGAGAGTCCACCGGAACCGAGGAGTCCCTGGCTGGAGATGCAGAGTGACGCCTGCCTTCCTCCTGATCTGGGACATCCATCACCCTAATATCAAGTCTTGCTGACAGACCACCCCTCTTCTGGTGGGCAAGTTTTGTCTTCCACCTTCGCCCAGGTAAGCAGGATCCAGCAGATTTCTTCAACTAAGGTGCCTAATTGCATGAGCTTCTAGAGACATGTCTGTACTGATGCCCTGTGCTTGTTCTCATGCCATGGCAACGCTTGTGTTTAGTAGGTGCGTTGTAGTACTTATTGTCTCAGTAAAATAACCTCAATGGAAAACCTCTTGTCTTTCTACTTGGCTGTGGGAGAGGACAGACAGAGGGACTAAGAAAGAAGGCTGCTGCTGGCTTAGCAGCTGAGAACTCCAGGGTCTGGGAGCCTTAGATTCTCCAAATGTTTACATAGGTTGGTGCTTTAGGATCACGGGCTTAGGTGTGGAAAAGCCTTGCGTTGCTTTTCTCTAACCTGCAAAATGTTCCTTCACATCTACTGTATATACCACCCAGTAGATGTACTGTGGGCCTCAGTTTCTGTGATTGTTGACCACTGAGCAACTCATAGTTGGGGTTTATTTAGATTTAATTTATTATTGGTTTTTCAAGGTAGGGTCTCACTCAAGCCCAGGCTGATCTTGAATTCCCCATGTAGTCTCAGATTAGCCTTACACTCAGAAATCCTCCTACCTCTGCCTCCCAAGTGCTGGTATTAAAGGCGTGCTCCACCACACCCGGCTTTAACAATGTTTTTTGTTGGTGGTGGTGGTGTTTGTTTTTTGACTTGCTTGTTTTTAAAATAACTATTATTTGGGGAGAAGGCTTTTTATATTTTATTTATTAGAGAGAGGCAGACAACAAAAAATATTTCTGAGGGGCTGAAGAGATTATTCAGTGGTTAAAGATGCTTGTTTGCCAAAACAATACTGTAACCTACAACAGGGGTGGTCATGAGCCTTAGGGTGGTAATGTCTGCTAATGTCTGGCTAAATGTATGTACTATGCTCACCAAACTGCCCAGGAAGCACTTCTCTTAATGTTCATACCCATATATTAATGCTATTTTCACTTTTGGTTAGAGAACCTTCCCTTTTCAGTTGGCAGTGACTCAGAAGGCACCATAGTGCTGAGAAGAAGTGATAGAGGAGTGCTCAGCACTGAAATGTCTCAATCACAACTTCCATGGCTCAGGGTACATTGCGGAAGAGGTGGAAGAAAGAATGTAAGAGCCAAAAAAAGGGTAGGACTCCTTACAACGTGCTCCTCCAGACAAAAAAAATGGCCTGGATATCCATGACTGCATAGTGCCTGACACTACCTACACAAGACCATAATAATAGGAAGAAAAGACCATGACATCAAAATAAAAGAGAGACTCATTGATAGGGGGAGGGGATATGATAGACAGTGGGGTTTCAAAGGGGAAAGTGGGGGGAGGGAGGGAATTACATGGGATATTGCTTTCAATTATGGAAGTTGTCAATAAAAATAAAATAAAAGTATACAAAAAAAAGAGAAACAAACAAAGTCATTCACAGACTGAGTTCGGACGCACCTTTCCTGCCGCTTGTCGATCACCTCTGAAAATGACAGTTTCCTCATTGACTGGAGGTAGGTTACTTGCAGACTCAATTATAACTGAAAAATCAAGACCAGATTATTTCAAGATTTAAACAAAATAATGTAGAATTTTAGAGAGAATTTAAGGCTTAAGTACAACAATTCAAAATAAAAATTAAAGTGGAATAACATTTCAGCAGCTATTCCTCTTCAAGAAAATCTAATCCTCAAACAGCAAAGGGAGATGTATGGTGGGTATTTTTAATACCAAAGTTACACTTCCCAAGAAAAAAGAATACTATCAAACCTAACAGAAAATATATTAATTCCTATTTGTCTTGAAACTCCAATGTGTTTTGCATCATTTTAGGTGCAAATTAGCTTTGCTTTGTTTTTTAAATTATTCTTGTTTCTTCTCTGGAATTCTTTCTACATAGCACTAACTGCTGACTAGACTAACTGCTAACAGACAGAGGCTCCATTTCAACATGAGGTAGGAAATATGGGCTGGGTCTAGAAGCTAAGAACAAGGAGATGGATTCCCCCTGGACCTTAAAAACAGCAGCTCAACCCCTGCTGCAAACCTTGATTTTAGCCCAGTAAGACCGGAAGATTCATGAAACTATAGGCTGACAGTGTCAGTAAAGATGTAGTAGTATGTTACAGCAATTCAAAGAAAATAAGCCAAATCCTATGAATTTCTAAACATGTTAGTAAAAATACATTTAACTTTTATAGAAGAATATATATTTATGTAAATAAACACTGAATTTTATACTTCCAAATAATGACTAAAATGAGGTGTATTAAATATTTCAAAGAAAATTTACTAGTCATCAAGTCTTTGATCTAATTATTTGTGTGTGCTTACACATCAATTTTGTTAGTAAAGTTATCTACATACCTAATTGTTCAATAATGCTTGAAACCATCCCAACAGGCTTTAACTCAACATCTTCAGGCAAAATGATAGTGAGTTCTTCAACAGAAGGCAGTTCCTATAGTATTTTAAAAAATCATTAATCGTATTAATCTTCCAGCATGAACTTTGAAAACATGAGAAATACTGTATTTTCAACTTAAAAGTGTTCTGGCCATGAGTACAAATATAACATTAAGGACTTATCCTTTGTAGCAGCTACAGAGACTCATGATGGCATTCCTTCCACCTAAGGGGCTCAACTGGTCTAGAATATATGCACCTAAATATAGTTAAGACTAAGATATTTTTCAATCACATTGGAACAAGAGATTTTGTCCCCTAAGTAAGGCTATTATGAAGAAATCCAGAGACATTCATTTTAAGGGAATTCTGGAATGACAGAATTCATTTTCATGGGAGAGGTCTCTTTTTGAACAGCTTTGTTAATTTTATTAATTAATTGATCTGACTGTGATTAACTAAAACATACAAGTAGCAATCTTATCTGGGGATGTGTGACTTACTGTGAAGGTCTGACTCCTAGAAAAGAGGCAAGGAAGGATACCTATTAGTCAAATATATATAATTATAGAACTAGAAAGCCATTTGTGAAAGCTGGGATGGTGTACCTTACACACTGTCTTTCTAGGTTAAAAAATAAATTTCTTTACACCTACAGATTTCTCTTTCTTGACCCAGCTGCAATCTGTACTTCAGTTGCTATAGAAACTAGATACTGAAGTAGAGACTGAGGTGAAGAGAAAACTAAGAATCAAACTGTTGTTTTTACATTAGATAACAGTCTTCTGTGCCTAATTCTTTCCAAATGACACACTCAGAGAAAACTTCTTCCTGAAGGCTTGGAACTGCAAAGACCATACCAGAATGTTACAAGTTATGCAGGGGGAGAAATTAACTTCTAGAGAAATGATGGAAAGATGGGAAATTATAAAATACATATGAATGTATTGTGAGTAATCATCCCCCCCCCCCCATGGGAATGAGGTTTTTAGAAAAGCTTTTAACCTAAGTCAAGCATACATCTAAAATATACTTTCCAGGCTGGGGAGATGGCTCAGTGGTTAAAGGACTTGCTTGCAAAGCCTGGTGGCCTGGGTTTGATTCGCCAGCACCTATGTAAAGCCAGATGCAAAGTGGCACATGCATCTAGAGTTTGTTTGCAGTGGCAGGAGGTCCTGGCATCCCCCTTGTTCCCACTTTCTCCCCCTTCATGTTCCTCTCTGCTTGTAAATAAACAAAATACACTTAATGTATAAATACATACACTCTCTCTCTTACACACACACTTTCCTTCTGAGACATGCTTCACCTGGATTATTTATGGGGAGGTACACTAAAGGAACAACTCAAATAACTCGGTGCAGAAGGCAGCATTGCCTCTGTGTGTTTGAAAGCTGCCTGGTGTTGAAGGAAATGGTTGCCTTCTCTGTTAGAACCCCCAAGTATTTTTAGAGAGAGGACAACCACTGGTCATTTAAACCAAGTAGGGACAGCTTTTTCTTCACAAGATCCTGGTTGCAAAGTGGTGTGCACATGTACCAGACATTGAAAAGCCTTTTAAAAGAAGTTCTTGACTTGGTGTGGTGGCACATATCCACTAATCCAAGCATTTGGGAGGTTGAGGCAGGAAGATGAGGAGTTCAAGGTCATCCTTAGTACACTCCTAGTTCAAGGCCAATCTGGACTATATGAAACCCTGTCTCAATAAAAACTAGGCAAAGCATCCAAAACAAGTTGTTCTTTGCTAAAGCCCCACCACACCTTGTTAAATATGACTGAAGACTACAATGTAGGACGATGGCACAGATTTAATGATATTTCCCAGAACAATATAAACTGGGTCTTGGTATGTAGTCCAAGCAGGCCATCATTGGTAATCCTCCTGTTTCAAGCCCTCACAGGATAGGACTATAGTTATTCCCATGAAGATTTTCAGTAGGTTCAAAGAAACAGAACTTTAGAAGATTCAAAGAATGCAGGCCTCTGAAAGAGCTCAGAAGTTCCTTGGTTTACTGTGTCTTTATTTATTTTTTTTTTTTTTTGGTTCTTCTAGGTAGGGCCTTATTCTAGTCCAGGCTGACCTGGAATTCACTATGTATTCTCAAGGTGGCCTCAAACTCACAGCAATCCTTCTACCTCTGCCTCCCAGCTCGGATAACTATGTATTGCTTACTTTTCACTTCCCCAGCTATACAATGAATCTAGTGACTAGGACCCACGAAGCAGGCATATAACAGGTGCTTGTTTTATATTTATTAAATACAAACATAAATATGTTGTCAGTCTAAGCTAATCAAAAGTCTCAGAAGTTTGTCTGTCACTAAGTAGAGAAATCAGAAAAGGAATATGCAATTTAATGCACAATCCACAAGGAAGGAAAAACACCTGAACACATCCTCCTGAAAAAGAACACACAAGCGCTGCCAAGGAAGACCGCCCGCCAAGGATGCACAGGTCCCTCTGGCTCACAGCAGCAAGCACCGTCACAATTAGATTAACACCTAGCTTCCAAAACAGCACAAGTCTCCTCGGAGACATAACCTCCTTTAAATAAAAATCAATTACTTCATTTTTCCATGTGTGTTGGGGAAACAGAATATACAAGTGACATGAAAGAGAAACATACAAACACTAATAATTGAAGAAAAACAGCCACCATACATACTGAGAAGCATTGCCACTTTCCTTGCACACAGAACTTAGAGAACTAGAAAGAGGCATACTGATAAGACAAAAATTTTGAAGACAGAGATAATTAAGGAAAATTGGGAAAGACCTTCTTTATGACATGAGTACAATCCTAGCACCGTGAAAAGGAAGGTATTTACTCACTATAGAGTAGGAATACTAGTGTCTAAGCACGGATTACCCAACAACCACTGTAGAAAGAAGGGTGAGTGGTTGACTGCCCTACAGCCACCAAAGAAAGGTATAGTGATTGAGAATGGTCCCTTTTATTTTACAGATCTAACTATATGACATAAGCAACATTTGTCTCTGTAAGTTTAAATGTAACTGATTAAAGTTAAATTAAAAATTGGGTCTCCAGCTGGGCATGGTGGTGCACACCTTTAATCCCAGCACTAGGGAGGCAGAGGTAGGAGGATCACTGTGGGTTCAAGGCCATCCTGAGGCTACATGGTGAATTCCAGGTCAGCCTGAGCAAGAGCGAGGCCCTACCTCAAAAATCCAAACGCCAAAAAACTAAGTAAGAGTAGCAGAAGGTGGTAAGAAAAGGACTCAAACATCTCATACGGAAGCCAATCTTTTTTGGTACTAGTTTGGGGAGAACTTGAGAAAAGCAGAAATGTGGAATAAAATTATTTGGCCACTTTTCTCCTGTTACCCAAGAACAGGGGACATGCACATGGCAGCCAATTACCTGACACTATCAGGTGAGCCCTCACTTTTCTGGTATGTGCGCAAAGTACAAGCCCCGGCATGCTGACAGCCATGATTGGACTGTGTTTTTCCTATATCTGGTAAAACATACTGGGAAAAAATGAATTAGTCTGTACACTCTGTGTCAATCATCACCACTTTGTATTTAGGTTCCAATTCAACTTTCCCAGGGAGAGTAATTTCACAAGTTTCCATACAATTCAGTTGCTTATCCATTATCACCATTTATGCATGCCCTCATTAATTACAGTTATGTGACACTAACCAGACTCAGGCTACCCATTAAATATTTTCACATAAATCAATTCTTTGAAATGTCTTTTAATTTTTTCTTTTCTAACAAGTTTTCCCCCTGTTTTTTCTCCTTTAAAGTCCCTCACAGCTCGTTGAAAACCTGCAAAAACTTGACACAAACATAAAACTGAAATAAAATTATTAACAGTTTCAATAAGAAAAAAATCAAACAATAACTTTTCATAATTGAGGAATCCATCAGTTCATCTATAAGACACTATTTTATATCACTAAGAGAAAAGCACTGTCAAACCGTAAACTACTACAGATTATGAACTTAAATTTTTCTGAAATCTTGAAAGGTTTTAAAAAGCAGGTTCATTTTGAAATGGACAATGTATGTATGATAAATAAATATTCAAATGATGACCCCCTGAACTCCTATGTGGTTGACATTGAGAACATAACTACCATGACATAGACACCTCTCCTTTCCATGAGGAAAGTTCACAAGCTCTTCACTTGTCATCTTTCCATCTGGAACCTACCCACCTTCCAACTCTGCTCCCTTGGTGTCTAACCATGACCACTGCAAGGAGGGTAACTCCTGGTTCTCCTCTAACCTACAACCTCTTGCACACAGCACTCCTCTGACATTGGTATGCACTCCCTGTTACTTTTGTTTTTGACAAGTGCATCTCACAGCAAGTACACTCCTCAAACGTACACTCCTCAAACCTACATTTCTGTATCTTCTACAGCAATCAGCAAAACTCGTGAAAATCTACTGGGGAATGGGAGAGCCCAAACTACGTAATGTTTCATGAGTTGGCAAGATGATTCAGTGGCTAGAGAGTGCTAGATAGCAAAGCCTTTCGACCCAGGTTCAATTCCCAAGCTATGCAGGTAAGCAGGACGCAAGAAGTGGCCCTAGTGTCTGACCTTCATTTGCAAGAAGTTTGTGGGCAAGTACAAACACACAAATAAAAAGTTTTAATGTGGTGTTTTAAATGTGATATTTCTGTGTAATAACAATCCTATATAGGTACCTGCACTGGAAATATAAAGGACATTCATGCCTCATAAAAGCTTTGTGGAATAATTTGCACAAACTTTAAAAACAATCTCTTTTCAAATATACAAACCATTGCATAAATACCAGCCATTTAGGGGCCAATGTAATAAGTGCCATTGGTATTCTAAGTTACAAGGTAGCGATTCCAAATCTACGAAGAGTCATAAAAAGCTTAATTGAAAGAGGCCTGCCCTACTATTAGGACAAAATTAATGAAGAACTTAGGCCTTCCAAGAAAGATAGTCAATTAGTAATAATTAGTGTACACCAAAGAACAATACAATTTCACAGGAGATCAAACAGGTATGAAAATTTCACTGCAACTTCCAGCCACCAGAGGTGGCCCAGATTCTTTCTGCACTGACGGGGATGTTTTGGACGTGTCTGTACTGCCAGCACCATAAAGACAGACAAGCCACTCAACCCCATGACAATGCTCCCTCCAATCCAGCAGAAGTAGGCTTCAAATTATGAAAGAACTTCTGGTCAATCCCTTAACCTTAACTTTTCCCAAGTCATGCTATATTACACGTGCAAACAAACATCAGTATCCCTACCTAAGTGCACTTTAAAAAGAGGCCCTCAAGCAGCTCAGGAAAGGCTGATACTCCTCACCAGAAATGCTTGCCATCAAGTGTTTCTGATTTTTTCCCAATTTTGACACATTTATACTCACAATGAGATATCATGGGGATAGAACCCAAGCCTTAACATGAAATCTATTTGTTTCAGATATACCATGGGCAATTTTTGCACAGTACAGTAACATAATTTTCACTTTTCAATTCATGTACTTATACCTGTACATATCTTTCTACAGAAATGTCTCCTGTAAATTAAAATTTAAAACTTTATTTAAAAAATTTACATAAGCCGGGCGTGGTACCACACACCTTTAATTCCAGCACTTGGGAGGAGGATCACCAAGTTCGAGGCCAAACTGAGACTACATAGTGAATTCCAGGTCAGTCTGGGCTACAATGAGACCCTAGCTCAAAAATCAAAAAAAAAAAAAAATTTAAAAAAAAAAGGAACACACAAGCAGGAGGGCTGGAGAAACGGCTAGCAGTGTACACAGTTGCCTGCAAAGTCTGAAGACTGCTGCTTAACTACCCATGCAGGTCCCAGCACGCCACACACAGCGACACAAGCACGGAAGGCCACGCAAGGCGGTGTGTGCATCCGGAGTTCAACCAGTTCACATTCTTGCTCTCAAAAAATTAAGAAAAAGAAAAAAAAAAGGTGAGTCTGTTGAGCTTGTCTCAAAAAAAAAAACACAGTCCCTTGCCATCACCCTCTCCCTCCCTCCTATCTCCACTCCACTGAATCCCCCTTCTTTCCTGCAGCTCCCTCTTCTATAGTAATGTCTTTTTTTTTTTTTTGCCCTCCTCCATCATCTGCCATAACCTGTTGATGGGCTCAATCCTGCACATTGTTTTTTTCAAAAACTTTATGCTTGAAACAAAGTTTCACATCAGCATTCAAAATGTTCAGATTTCAGATTTTCAGATCTGGGATATTCAATCTATAGTAAGATCACTGCGATCTAACTTTCAAGCAATGGAAAGAGCTGAGGAGTGACTCCATGAGGAACCATTCCTGCTTGACAAGCAGACAAAACATAGGTGAAACTGAGTTACAAGATAAAACTGCATAAAGGTGAAATACTTCTGAAAGATAGGACATAAAACTGGATTAAATTGGGAATGTCCCAGAGTTCCCTGGAAAATCAGTTTAACTATAAAGTTATCATAAACTGAAGCATTTTAATTTATGTGTACCTTTTAGCAGCAAAGACAACATGGACAGGACAGCTCTTTAGTGTTTCATTAGATAATCACAGCACAGGCCACATGTACAACCACAGCTCAGTGCTAAGGTGCAAGTGTTAGGTGGATCCACCGGGAGTTCTGAACAAGCAGCTTTTGCCACCCTTAAAATCAGTTGTAGTAAAGACAGAACACTTCCCAAGAAGATGGGATTGTCATTTTCCTAAAGAAAAAAAGTGACTATTAAGTGATAGTACTATCCCAAAACAATAAAAAGAACACAGTATTATCCATTCACAAGGAAGCTACATCAAAGATATCATATTATAGCTAAAGAAAGCTAGAGTGAAAAAGATGACCTGCGAAAATGCCCAAGGGACACATGAAAGAAACAGCATGTCCAAACAGCTGCCTCAGTTCCCATGGCTTCCAACCCAGGTAGGCTGACTGCAAACCCTTCTGCTTTCTTCAGGCAACCTGAGGCTCAGCTCCTCACGAGAGTCCAGTACAAGTCAAGTCTCATAATCACTGCCAAGTACGTGCCTCCAGAGAGTAACACTAACATCCCAACTGTGCAGCATCCCTTTCTGAAAAGGATGCAAGCCTCCTCCCTCCTTTCCTGTGACAGAAAACCCACCCATGTGGTTTACATTGCAGTGACATACACTCAACCCCCACCCTCCTCAAAATACACGTTCACACTCCCGGCCTGACAGCTCGCTCTCGGGCACTCCCACACCTCACACTAGCCCATGCTTCCAAGCTTTCACTTTCCTACTCACTCTCACCCTCCTACACACAGGCCCAAATAGAAATGACCATAAGACTCATGCTTAAGCAAACTGAACAGTCATTCCACTGGCTTCAATGATGTATTCCAGCCTGTATATCAACAAGCTGCAGGTAAGCAGGCCAAAGCCCTTCCAGTGACTTTTATAAAGATGCATTAGTGGTCTATCAGCACTTCGGAGCAACACATAAAGAGACAGAGACAGAAAGACAGGGCATGTATAGTCACACCACCCTCGGTATGAAAGACTAAGATATTCTCTCCTACCTACTCTTCTGCTTCAGTCACTGAGGCAGACCCCGAGAAACCATCACACCTCTACAGTCCCTCATAACACAGTGGCATAAAGGACGGGAATGTGTTGTTTCCTTCCGAATATTGTCAGCATAAATAAAAGTGAATAATTAATCATGAATCCTACATTTAGGGCTGGAAAAACGGCTACGCAGTTAAGGCAATTGCCAGCAAAGCCAAAAGACGCAAGCTTGATTCCCCAATACCCATGTAAAGCCCGCCATGCATCTAGAGTGGAGTCATCTGTAGTGGCTGGAGGCCTTGACTCGCCCCTTCCCTCTCTGCCTGCTTCTCTCTCAAGTAAGCCCCTGGCAATGGCAGGTCTTCTATGACAACTTCAGAGGACGAAAGAAAGATGACCACTCTCACAGTCATTCTGGAATCATTACTTCCGGTTGTGTTTGTTGTGTTTGGGAGGGAGGGGCTACTTTGCTATTTAGGCAGGGTCTACTTAGCCCAGGCTGACCTAGAACTCATGGCGATCCTACAGCTTCAGCCTCCCTCATGTTGACATTACAGGCTTCAGCCGCCGTGCCTGGCTCATACTACTTTTCACTTTGAATCCACTATCAGAGTAAATAAAAAGCTTCACTGGATATCAGAGAAGATATAGAGATCAGATGTATGACCTCATTCCTCAAAGGACAGTTTCTGTCCTGGGTAGCCAAATAAAATAGAGGGTATGATGGCATTAAATTTAAAATAATGCCCAACATAAGAATTCCAGACATAAGATAAGCAAAGCAATATAAATTTACTTTAAAAATGTTATGGCCTGGGCTAGGGAGAGAGTTCAGTGGGTAAAAGTGCTTGCCACAATCACGAAGGCCTGAGACTACAAGAGTTCCATGCCCCAGGACCCATGTATACAGACAGGCATAGCCACACACATCTGTAATCCTCGTTCTGTGGGGAGGAGGCACCAGAAAATTGCTCAGCTTATGAAACTTACAGCGCTGAGTTCAGAGGTTTCCACTTCAAGGAAATACACAGATGAGCAACAGAGGACACCACATACACACACACACACGCACACACACACACACACACCTTACACACTATACCAAAAAAGGGATGATCTGCTTATTTTTACACTCTACGGAAAATTTGGTGAAAGAAGATCAAGAGAACCAGCAGTTCTCTAAATCATTCAGAAAGCAATTATAGACCTGATGAGACCATTATGACCTATCAGTATGTGTAGCATGAAAACATGAACCACTCCATATAAACCTAAAGGTTTCCAAAGGGAAAAGCGTAAATGAGATACAAAACGCCTTATTATGAGCAGAGCAAAAGGAATACTATTGGCAGAATCTATTCAAGAAATTATACTTCACTGTCTCTAGTCTTTTTAAAAAAATTTCACAATAAATTATCTCATCATTGTCAGCATTTTATATTTATGACTCGTAAGTACTAAACTTTTAGGATGCATTAATGCCATCTGCAATTCATGGAAGAGAAAAAAGATGAGTAAAAATACATTTTTTTTTTCTCCAGAAAAGGTTTCCTCTCAAACATAGGTTTCACCAGAATTACCATCATCCTCCTCAGGACAATATATAGCTTAAGAGAAAACAGCCTCATAAAAGTTAACTTTGATAACTAAATTTGTCAGATGCCAATATATACCACTCCAAAATAAAAGGCTTTCTTCTAGCCGGGCCTGGTGACAGATGCCTTTAATCCCAGCACTCGGGAGGCAGAGGTAGAAGAATCGCCATGAGTTTGAGGCCTCCCTGACACTACATAGTGGATTCCAGGTCAGCCTGAGCTACAGCGAAACCCTACTTCAAAAAACCAAAATAAATAAATAAAAACATTCTTCAAACATAACTTTTAAAAAGCAATCTAAGGTTTCAAGTGAATAGGAATCCTAAAAATAAATAAATTATTTAATTTTGTCTCCTGCGTCTCTAAAAGCAGTTATGGGGAATGAACCTAGGGCCTCATGGATTACATATGCTAGGCAAATGCGCCAAAGTTGACTGAGCCAATGTTCAGCCCAAAAAGGTAAATAAATAAACAAACAAACAAACAAACAAAAAGAGTGAAACTGATACCCACAAGAATAATTATCACCAAATGTTGGGTTAAAAGCAATCTTAGAAATTATCCAAATCACTTCTCTGTTTTGTAAACATCAATGCATGGCCAAAATAGTTGGCAACAAGGCATCACATTTGTGCAGCAAACACAGCACTGCAGCAATGCATTTTAACATGAACCTGACAAATCCAAGTACTTACATCAAGCAGTAATTCATCTTTTGTTTTAAGAGGAAAATTCTTATTTTCTTTTTCAATTTGTAAATCATCTTCTCCATCTGACAGTACGGGAGGAAGTGAGACACAGGAGGAAGAGGAAGACGTTGAGGAAGATGATGAGGAAGAGGAGGAGCTTGAACTGTCTGAGTCTGTCTCACTGTAGAAAAGGTAAAAATGTTGTCAAGTATTAGTGAAACTGTATGAAAATCTTGCTTCAAGTAGGAAATGTTTACTGCAGTTTGCTACTTCGCTGGTCTAACTCAAAAGGTAACATTTCAAACTTGTTATAATGCCGAGAAAATAGTCTTTAGTCCACCAATGACATTTTAAACCCCCCTAATATAAACCAGACCCTCCTGGTACAACTGCATAACATGAAATACATGTGAGTACAATTCAGCTTGTGACTGTCACTGACTAACCAGAGCTCCAGGCAAGGCACCTTACTTAAGTCACCAGTGACGGGATCACTTAATTGTTAGTGGCTTCTTCTTAGTCTTCAACTTCAAACTCCTTAGTTACTATATTTAATCACTCTCCTTGGAAAACTCCCTTGGCCCTTGATGCAGAAACTGTTACTGGCTCCCCCACTTCAGCAAAGTTTAGGTTTATTTTCTGTGGGGTTTTTGTTTGCTTGTTTCTGTTGTCTTTTTTGCCTGTAAGCACCTGTGTGTGAAGGCCAGATGTCAATGTAACTTGTCTTCAATTGCTCTCCACCTTATTTTTTGAGACAAGGTCTTTCATGGTGCCTGGCTCACTGACTCGGCAAGACTGGCTAACCAACAAACCCCAGGATCTTCCTGCCTCCACTTCCTAGGTGCTAGGATCACAGGCTCATGCCACCGCATCTGGCCCTTACATGAGGTGCTGAGGATCCAAACTCAAGTCCTTCTGCTTGTCCACTGAGAAATGTCCCCAGTGCCTTAACATAAGGACTCCATCCTGCCACGCTCTCCCCTGTCTGTATACTTCATACGTACAGCACGCACACCATAAGCAACCACATATTCACTCTTGATGCTGCTGTACTTCCACCTTGTTGCATGCTGGTTACACCAGTATGAACAACCTCATACTCCCAATAAGTTTGAAAACAACAGAAAACAGCAGCTGCTTGCAAGTCTACCCTGTAAACCTGCCTGCTTTTCTGAGTTCTTAATTTTTCCTTTCCCCTTTTTAACCTCTCTTTAGATGCCAGCCAAAATCCTAAGCATGCTGGCCCTGACACTCTGGGAGTGTCTCATTGTCTTACCAATGTCCTGGGCTTGGGGTGCTCACAAGCGCACCCCACTCCCACATATCATGATGCCAAGAACTTAAAACCAAAACAAAGGTAAAAAGTTGTACCCCAAATTTCTTCAAATATCTGCGACTCTATGCCATCACCCACAAAAACTAAACTGAACAATGCTGTGTTCCACGTCGGCTCCTGATCCTGCACATGGCCTGCCTAGTAATATGGAGTCTGAAATCCTACGATGATTATAATCTTGGGGCCACCAAGAAACCTAACTTTGTTTATAAATGGCTGATTCCTTCTCCAATCTACTGCAATATATACCTCCCCTCCCCTCAAAAATCATTCTCCACTCTCACCGCTAGTTGATCCTTCCACAAAACTTCCCCATCTCTTCATCATGCCTATCTTGTTGACTTGGTCAGTGCCGCTCTCTCCCTCATACACACAGTTACTTGTAGACACTGTTCAGTGTCCCTTAGTAATGTCTCATATGCTGAATTTTCTCCACTACAAAAGATTAGACACAGAGAGAGGCAACTTCTAAAACACAAAACAATAAAAACTGTTCAGCCACGTGTAAGGATTAAAGGCTTCTAGGAATCAACATTAATCAATCACCAAGAACCAACTTCGAAAGGATGAGCCACGGCGGTAATCCCACCGCTTGAGAGGCTCAGGAGTTCCAAGCCACTCTCCGTTACAGTTGTTTTGTGTTGCTTTCCCAGGTAGGACCTGTCCTGACCTGGAACTCACTATGTAGTCCTCTCCACTACATCTTTTGAGCTCAGCCCGAGATCCTATCTCAAAAAAAAAAAAAAAACTTTGAAACACACAAAATAACCGTTTTCCTGATCCTCAATTCATCCAGTTCAAAAAAAAAAAAAAAAAAGACAACCAACGGGAAAAACAGATTCAGACTTGAAACAAAATTCTAAAGTCATAACCATGAAGGACAGACAATCCTCAGACATTCTGCACGGCAAGAATGCCATTACCGGGCTGGAGAGATGGTTCAGCTGTTTCAAGGCGTCTGCCTTCCTTCAGAGCCTAAGGACCGGAGCTCGATTCCTCAGTACCCACGTAAAGGCAGATGCACCAAGCGGCGCATGCATCTGGAAGCCAGCGTGCAGCGGCTGCAGGCCCTGGCGTGCCCATTCCCTCTGCCGATCTCTGTCCTACCGCTCTGCTTACAAACTACATCCTTTAAAACAATGCGAGTGCCGATACACAGACCCTCGCAGGCTACCACCTTCCCCAGCAGCCCCACGTGGGCGTCGCAGGCCCAGCCCGGGACCCCGAGGGCTCCCAGGGCCCAGCTCGTGCCGCCCCCCGCAAGGACCCGGTCCCACCAGCTCCGGGGCCTACTCGACCTGTCCGAGTCCGAGTCGGAGTCCGAGGTGTCGCCGGGGTCGGGGCCGGGAGGCGGCTGGCCGGCAGGCTGAGGCTCCGCGGCGCGCTCGGCGTCCGGGGACCCGTCCGGCGTGGGCACCGG
This sequence comes from Jaculus jaculus, assembly GCF_020740685.1. Lineage (NCBI taxonomy): Eukaryota > Metazoa > Chordata > Mammalia > Rodentia > Dipodidae > Jaculus > Jaculus jaculus. The sequence goes on along the minus strand of NC_059113.1, from coordinate 7,938,372 downwards.
CGGCGGCCCGGGCTCTGCGGGCGGCGGCGGCGGCGACGACCCCGTGGGGCTTTCGCGAGCCCCCGTGCCCGAGACACCGAACTGGAAGGTTCGCAGCTGCGCGGCGGCGGCCTCCACCACGTCCATGGCGGCGGCCCCGACAGGACCTGCCCGTCAGCGGCCCGCCGCACCCCGGACCCGAAACTCGCGCGTCTAACCTGGAGCCACACGAGGAGGGAGCTGAGGACACGCCCCCCCGCGCGGCGCTTCCGGGAGGGCGCGTGACGTCACGGGCGCGACGGCGCGACGCAGCGCGCGGGCCCTCAGGAGCTTGGGAGAGCTAGTGGGCCACACGCAGCTGGGAGGCGGGATTGAAGGACAGAGGAGGCTTGAAGAGTGCTGCTTTCTGCGTCTGGGAACTTTTAAAACAGAAAGTCAAGGAAAAATATTTCAGTTTTCATTACGGTCAAATGAAAATCGCGGATTTAACCTTTCACTGTGGTGGGGGGAGGGGAAAAGGAGGCGGTAGCAGCATGTGTTGTTTTACATACTAAATATGTTCATATCTGATTTTCAAGAGAAAAGAAAAAAATTTTTAAAAAGAAGAAGAAAACGCAAGACAAATAGAACTATTCCATTCTTTCTCCAGTATATTCTCAGAACAGCAACTGCATTTTCCTAAACGTTGTTACCATGGAGAGGTCTATATTGTGTATGTTCTACTTTATAGAAAGGGTAGGATAACCCTAAAGTGAACTAACTGAATCTGGCTAAATTTAAGTCTGAATTGTGAAGAGATCAAGCAAAAGGCTCTGAGGACTGTAGAACAGATGAGAATATCCTGATATCCTAATCTTCAATTTGATGTATCAGTACTTCAGAGAAATAATGTTGTACCAGCATGGTGGTGCACTCCAGAGGCAGAGGTAGGAGGATCGCTTTGAGTTTGACGCCATCCTGGGACGACAGAGTGAGTTCCAGGTCTAGCCTGGGCTAAAGTAAGAATTTACTTTTAAGCTGGCCATAATGGCACACATCTTTAACCCCAGCACTCAAGAGGCACAGGTAGAGGATCACCATGAGTTTGAGGTCAGCCTTGAGACTACAGTAGTAAATTCCAGGTTAGCCTGGGCTAGAGTGAGACCCTACTTTGAAAAAAAAGAAATGACCTATCTTGAGAACCCTCCCCAAACAAGGAAGAATATTGGTTAGTAAGCATTTATACATATTAAGGATTGTATAAAAAAATTATAAATTATGTATCAAGAATTTGTTGTGGGAGGCTGGGCGTGGTAGTGCATGCCATTAATCCCAGCACTCTGGAGGCAATGGTAAGATCACTTTAAATTCAAGGCCACCCTGAGACTACATGTTGAGTTCCACATTAGCCTGGGCTACAGGGAGACCCTATGTCCAAAAATAAACAATAATAGGGTTGTTGTGGGACAGCCACAATCATCTATCGTAATTCTGAGGTGTTTATAACCTAAGTAAATATAAATATATATTTATATATTATATGTATTATATATTATATATATTTATATATCATATATTTATACATATTATTTTTAAAAGATAACTAGGAATGAATTCGGCATATTATATGAAAGTGGAGCAGCAATGTGAAATTAAGATTGGTGAGCTGTATAGTGGAATCATTTCAAGGTGAAGGGAGAAGTTAAGATACAATTATTAAACAGTGTTCAGAGTGCCCAGCTAAGTATACATGTGTTCAAGTCTCAGTTATAACATTTTGTTATTGGTATAGCTAACCTGGAAATTTGTAATCTAATTTTTAATTTTCTTTTTCTGCAAAATAAAGTCAAAATACTATTTCATTTAGTTCATGAAGCATTGAATATGATTTTTACAGAGAGAATAATGTGTTAGGCACATATTCATTGTGCAAAAACAAAGTGAAAATGTAACAATGTATGAACATGTCTGGCATAACAATGAAGGATCTTGCAGAAATATGCAGTAGGAATTTGAGGAGTAAAGAAACTTTACTCAGAGTTACTCTTCAGGCAGCAGAAAATCTTATTTTCAAGAATTACATGATGAAAGCCCAAATCAGACTTTTGAGTCAAAGAAGCAAATAAAAAAAAAAATCCAAACATTCAAAGTGTATCAAAGGACTCTAAGATTTCTGATTTAGGAAAGAAAAAGGTTGGTATTACAAAATTAAAGAAGTTTGAAAAGCTAATGAGTACGTAATTTTGAGTTTGAGGAAATGCAGAACCATCAATTAAAATTCAAATAGATATTTTAAAATAAGAGGCTGGTATCCAATAGAAAAGTTAGGAGTGGAAGCATAAGTTCCAGGGTAATACAGGAACTCATAGCTGGACATGGTGGAGCATGCTTTTTTAATCCCAGCACTCAGGAGGCAGAGGTAGGAGGCTTGCAATGAATTTGAGGCCACCCTGAGACTACATAGTGAATTCCAGGTCAGCCTGTACTACAGCGAGACCCTACCTTGAAAAAAACAAAATAATAATAGTAATAAAAAGAACTCATGTGGTCCTTCACTGAACGTTGCTGTGAGCTGTGCACTGTACCTGGAGCTATGTGCATTCAAAAGATGACTAAATCACAGTCTGTACTCTGAAGGAATAGGGTCAAAAGGACCAGTTGGAAAACAAATGATATGCACTATAGCAGGAAAACACACTATTTTAGAAATGTTTAATATAGTAGAGAAATGTTCATATGGTGAAAAACTGAATAGAGAAGAGACTGAGAAATGTGAAAGAAAGATGAAGTCTGCTATTGGGGACATATCATGACTATAAGATTAATGATACTCAAAAAGGTGGCTCGAACATTTTGCAAACCCATGCAACATGTCACTTAGTAGTATGATAGTACTGCCCTAAGGATTTACAAAAGACAAAAGTACCTCTACACAGAAGCAGATTTTAAGAGCTTGCAAACAAAGTTCTTACAAGAATTCTTTAAGGTTGCTCTATGAAAGCAACACCTTGTTACTGACCCACCTCAAATACAAAAATAAGAATTGGGGACTGGAGAGATGGCTTAGTGGTTAAGTGCTTGCCTGTGAAGGCTAAGGACCTCAGTTCAAGGCTTGATCCCCAGGACCCATGTTAGCCAGATGCACAAGGGAGTGCATGCATCTGGAGTTCATTTACAGTGGCTGGAGGCCCTGGCGCGCCCATTCTCTCCCTCCATCTCCCTCCCTCCACCCCCCTCCCTCTGTCCCTCCCTCCCTCTTTCTCTCGGTGTTTGTTGCTCTCAAATAAATAAATAAATGAGCAACAACAACAACAAAAACAACAATAGGGAAAGATCTGGTTATGGTGGCTAACTCTTGTAATCCCAACATTCTGGGAAGCTGAAGTAGGAAGGTCCTAAGCCTGGGCTACAGAGTGAGTTCCAGGTCACTGTGAGCTAAAATGAAAACCTGTAGAAGGAAGGGAGGGAGGAAGGAAAGATGAGGGAAAGGGTAGAAGAGAGCAGAAAAGAGGAAAGGATCCTCAAAACTTGAGAACTGTCTCTAGGTGGGCAATCTCCTAATTAGTCAGTCATAAATCCCCTGATTGTGTCTAGCTCATGCCATTGGTCTGTTTATCCAAATTTGCAGTGTTAGAAATGGAAGCCAGAGCCTTGTATATGCTAAGCAAACACTCTACCACAGAGCCACACCCCAGCCTCACCTCTTCGTCTTGTCAGACTAGAATAAAGAGGGTGAATATCAGCCAGTGTCTAAGAATCATTTTTGACATAATTGAAAACAAAGAGGAGAACCTGACCCTGGGATTGCTAGGACCTCAGGACCACCCAAATCCCACATTGAACTTGAACAACATTGAACTGAGTATAGATATTGAGTAATAATGATGATCTGGGTCCATAAAGAAAACCATGGATTTGTTCACCTGAAAAAAATAAGAAAATTTCACAAGGGAAAACTTTAAAAAATCTAATTTCTTCATTCAAACCATGAAATACTTACAATAGCATAGAATAAAATCTGGATCCCCAACTTTGATTTTCAGAGCTCTACTTGATGGGGATGCCAGTTCCATGTCTTGGGTTTATTTTCTACTGTCTCCCCATCCTTTGTGCCATACACTGTCTGGATTTGAAGGCCCTTCAGCCTCCCAGGATTATTATTCACATATGGCATTTTCTCTGTGCAGTTCTCCCTTCTCTTTGTAATATTATGTCTTTTTTACTCACACCACAATAACACTTTGGGGCTGGAGAGATGGCTTAGCAGTTAAAGCACTTGCCTGCAAAGCCTAAGGACCCATGTTCAACTCCCCAGATCCCACGTAAACTGGACACGCAAGGTGATGTATGCGCAATGTCACACACATGTACAAGGTGGCTCATGTGTCTGTCATTTCGATTACAGTGGCTGGAGGCCCAGGCGTGCTAATTCTCACTCCTTTTCTCTCCCTCCCTCCCACCCTTGCTTGCTCTTGCTCTTGTTCTCTCTCATTAAAAAAAAACAAAAAATCTGGAGATTTTTCCAGATCACTCAACCTGAGAACCCTCAATATCAGTCACTGTCTAAATGATTACTCATCAATTTCCATGAAACAGTATTTATCTTCACATGAAATGAATTAATGAAATCATGTATTTATTTTGTTATGCTTTATTGTCTCCTTTTCTCCCATAAAATACATTTTCATAAATGCAGAAAGTTCATTTTGCACTTGTTTTATTTGTATCCATAACCATAACGAATCTTATAAATATTTTTAAATGGAAGCATGACACAAACAAACAAATAGTAACATTTTATGAGACACTCACAGCAAGGAAATTACAGATAATACTACAGGTGATACCTAAGTTATTCACCACCTTAAACTAATGTAATGAACAGTATGTAATAAGGGCAACTGCTACAGATAGAAATCTTTTGTTTGTGAGGTGTACACAGTCTGGGTTTTTGGATAAGAATAACTGTACCTAAGCCTAGCCTTGAAATAGGTCACCCTTTCACAATTGGTACTTTTTCTAAGTGCTTGAATGTTTCAAAATGTCCTGAATTTACCTCTAGTACTTCCAGAGCCTGCCTGCCTGCCTACTGCATTATTCTTAATAGCTACTAATCTTAGCCCAAAGTCTTTTAACCTAAGGCTAAATCGAACTTTTTGAAAGTCTGGAAGCCTACAGGTACAGGATCACTATTAAAATGAAGGAGAATTGGCTTTGAATTAAATTACAAGTTAATGGCCAAATCACATTTCAAAATGCACATGTAAAACGACATATTTATTGAAGTGCAGGCATAAAGTTTACAAGAGCAATTTTGTAAATTCACCACTCTCTACGTCCTGTAAAGACTAAGAAATTATATTTAAAAACACATAGTTCTTAAAGTCATATTCAGTGTTTGTGTGGCCATGCTGCTCAAAATGTTGACATAAATCCCAGAACTCAGGAGGCAGAGGTAGGAGGATTGCTGTGAGTTTGAGGCCACCCTTAGACTCCATAGTGAATTCCAGGTCAGCCTGGACTAGAGTGAGACCCTACCTCAAAAAACAAGAAACAAAAAAAAAAAAAGAGAGAGAGAGAGAGAGAGAGAGAGAGAGAGAGAAAGAAAAAGAAAAAATGTTGACATAACTGAACAGCTTTCTATCATGTAGCAATGTATTAAAATGCAGAACCTGAGGCCTTACCCCCAGACCTTCTGCATTAAAATCTGCATTTTAGGCAAGTGTGGTGACTTGTGCCTATAATCCCAGCACTCAGAAGGTCAAAGCTGGAGGAGCATCCCCACAAGTTTGAGTCTATCCTTGACTACATGTTGAGTTCAATCTAGCCTGTGCTAAAGTCAAAGCCTGTCTTAATTGTTTTTAATCTATATATTAGAAGCTGGGTAGATGGTTCAGTAGACAGAGCAGTCACTGCTTAAGGCTGAGTACCCAGCTAGATCCCCAAACCCCATATAAAACAGAACCTATGGCAGGCTTCTGCAACCCCAGTACAGCAATACTGGCTGTGAAATGCACAGCAAAAATGGGAAATTCCTAAAAGCCCAGTGCAGCAGAGAAATATCAAGAGGACAAGTGCTTTGAATGAGATGGAGAGGTGAGCACTGACCCAGCAGTTACTCTCTGACCTCCAAACGCATGCTGCCATGTACACACACACACACACACACACACACACACACACACACACACACAATTTTTGTGTAAAGTATGCATATGAATGATATTTCTTATATGGTTTACATACACACTAAATGTTAAGAAATGTTAAGGTCCCATGCCAAGCAGGATGTGTTTATGCACAGCTTTAAATCCAGGACTGGAGAGGCTGAAGTAGGAGGACTACAGCAAGTTGGAGAAAAGTTAGGACTTCATAATATGGCACAGTACCCAAAAAAAAGAGAGTGAAAGGGAGAAAGAAAAAAGATTATAGGGCTGGAGAGATGGCTTAGCAGTTAAGCGCTTGCCTGTGAAGACTAAGGACCCCGGTTCGAGGCTCGGTTCCCCAGGTCCCACGTTAGCCAGATGCACAAGGGGGCGCACGCGTCTGGAGTTCGTTTGCAGAGGCTGGAAGCCCTGGTGTGCCCATTCTCTCTCTCTCCCTCTATCTGTCTTTCTCTCTGTGTCTGTCACTCTCAAATAAATAAATAAAATAAAATTTTTTTAAAAAAAGATGATAGATGATGATTGATAGATGATAGGTGATGATAGATAGATAGATAGATAGATAGATGATAGATAGATAGATAGATAGATAGATAGATAGATGACAGAAAGCATTGTGGTAGCAAAAGAGGGAAACATCCACAGATGAGTAAGCAGCTTAGTGCTTGAAAGTGGTATTTTGCAACAGGGGTTGAAGTGCTGAGCCAGTGAGTCTAAACTGAAAGCTGGCTATCTTAATTGTCTATTCACCCACTGTGTGCAGTCACTACAAGTCCCTCAAACTCCCATACCCAATACTCTCAGCATGCTTCTGCACATAGCTCTCCTGCAACCCTATTCTGATGACAGAAATGTTTCCAAATGTCCTAGTCACTCACTATGCACGGAGCCAGCCTTGGATGTTTCCTGAGTGATTTAGTCCAAATCACTTGGTTTTTCTGACATTGGTTCATATCAACAAATTTGTGTCAGGCATTGTAGAAATTCTGGAAAGATCACTCCAATGCCAGAATGAGTCAAAGTAGAGTTTATTACTGGAGAGGGTGGAGGGTGGTAAGTGGGAGGGAGCAAAGAGCTTGAGTTAGCCCTCCACAGATTTATTTCCATTTTATAGGTTTCATAGTCAAGGAGAGAGGTAAGTGAACAAACAAGATGTGACAATTTGCACATCAATCATTTCTGGAGTCAGGGCATCCTAACAATGAACTCCATTTTACTTTGTTTTCGCCTAAACTGTCTTTCCTTCTTATCATCCTTTTGGGCCCTTTCTGGACAGTTCCTTCTTTGGGACTTTTTTCCATCTGCTGAGAAAAATAAGTTTTAGCTCCTCAGCAATTAATTCATATAGTAACTCAGTGAATCAGTTCAACTTTCTGCTTCTTTTCTACCATAGTACTGTTCTGGACACTGGGGATGAAGTGACTAAGGCAATAAAAGGCCCATGAGCTCATGGGCCTCACAATACACATCTTCAGTTTTATGCGAAAACTAGCCTCGAGAATGGAGATTCACAAACTTTCCACATTGTGTTTGCAGCCCATCAAGAAGAGGGTTGAAGAAAAGGGAGAAAATTGAGCAAGGTGGCTCCTCCTTGTCATCCCAGCACTCAGAAGGCTGAAGTAGGAGGACCCCAGTGGGCCCAAGGCCAGTCAGGACTGCACAGTTCCAGGTTAGTCTCGGCTAAAATAAGACCTTGTCTCAAAAGACAGAGAAAGACAGGAAAGGAGAATAAAGAAAGAAGAAAAAGGAAGAGGGCCTGGGGAGATGGATGAACTGATAAAGCACTTACTGTGCAACCTTGAGGATTGGTGTTCAAATCCCAACATTCGCATAAATACCAGATGGGTATGTGAGCAGGGAAACTTGTCCCGGTGGCAAGCTGGACACACATCTATTCACCCCAGATAGGGCTCAGATGATAGACCAAAGTACTGATGCAGGATTTTGAGCCCACAGAGGGATAAAATTCCATAAACATGCAGGCAATCCAAGGCCTGTGGTTCCCCCAATTTTGGACTCTCATCTGAGTTAGCAAAAAGAAAAAGAAAAGAAAAAGAAAAAGAAAAAGGAAAACACAGAGTCCAAGAAGGGTAAATTATGAATTATGAGTTAGGACCCAGGGGGAAGGCTATCTGAAAGGCTCAAGACAGAGAAGAATTCTCCCCCTTGCCAAGCTAGAAAGGGGAGCGGAGATGGAGAAAATCTTCACGTTTCTGAGGAAGAAGGCACCCTGGGAAGGCAAGTGCGCATATGGAAATCAAACAGGAGAGCCGAGCCACACCATCACCCTCATGTAGAGGATCTGAGAGGGTTAAGACGGGGTAAAGGACTCAGAAATTAAAGAGCGCTAGGGAGAGTTCATACATCTATCGAAATAGGAAATAAGGCATGAGAGCCCAAGCCCGAAGAGGGGCTCAGAGATCATAGTTAAGGGCTTGGAGCTTAAAGAGAGGTCACACTTGTAGCAACACAGAAAAGCACCCCAAAACAAAGCAGGAAAGCACATGGGGAACTAGAAATCCTCCCCAATTACCAGCCATGCTCGAGGGTTACACATTTGCGCTTGGACAGATGCAGGGGATGAAGGGGCCCGAGAAGAGTGCTGCAATGCGGCCAGGCTCCTTGATGTGGGTTATATATACATCCAATTAGGATGAGCCACATCTCCGGTTCCACCTGTAAAGGGGGCGATCTGATTGGGGTCCACCCAGGAAAGGCCAGCTGAGAAAGAAGTGGGAAGCTGCCGCTGGGGAGTGTTCCGTGCAGCCATCTTGGAAGAGACTGGGGTCAGACACGGGTTCTAGTCCTGCCAGGGTGGGCAAGGTGGCGGGTGTCTCCTTGGGCCCCTGTCCCTGGCTGATTGCGAATAAAAAAAAAAAAATGCCATCTTGCACCTGTTCCTCCTTTTGTATGATTGCACCAAATCTAGTTTTGGTGAACCAATGAATTTGTTGCAGAGCCTTACAGAGCAGGGTAAGGGGTTGCCTACAGAAGCCAGGGAGACCCCACCCCTCTCACCTCCCACTAAAGCAGCCCCACTACCAAGAAGTCTCATCCCGCCCCGTAGCCACTTAGGTGGAGCTCCCTATGTTGGGATTACCCGTGTGGATGCTCCTCCCTCACTCTTAGGGTGAGCGCTCACTTAAAGGGCGTGAAGACCCAAAGGCCGCTAGCTGCATCACCCAAAAAGGCCGTCGCAGCACTGGTGATACCCCAGGGAAGCTGGATCTCTAGAGCTCACTGCACAATCTGCAAGCAGCTAGGCTGGTCGCAGAGTCTGGAGCGCAATAGTTGCCTTGAGGGCAACTCCGGGTCATCCTCAAGCGCTAGATTTCCTTTTATATCGCCTTAAGGAGGGGTCTTGGGACCTCCCCCCTCCCCCAGACTTGTTAACTTCCTGAGTCTCCAGAGCTTTCTTCCTTCCCCCAGGAATGAATGTCTTAATTGCTAATTAACAGTTGTCTACCTCCAAACCCTCAATAGCTGTTTATCATTCCTATAACCTTAGGCAGTGGTCTCATGACCTTTTAAGTTTCAGTTCTCCCAGATATGTTGACCTTTTTGACTCCCTCGCCCTCAGGATGGAATATTTCAATCGCAGGAATTTGCAAGGCAACAGCGTGGCAGCCGGCCTGTAGTCCCAGCCCTGGGCAAGCGGAGCACCAGGGATCCTGGAGCCGGCCTGCTAGTGTGACTGGTGGCATTGGTAGCTCTGGGCTCTGGTGAGAGGTTCTGCCTCAAAAGGTAAGGTTACAAAAAAGAGGGCGGCACCCAGAATTGACCTCTGGACGCCACATATGATGAACACCACAGAAAGGAAGAAATAAAGCAGGAAAGGAAGGGAGGGAAGGAGGGAGGGAGGGAGGGAAGGAGGGAGGGAGGGAGGGAGGGAGGGAGGGAGAGAGGGAAAGAAAGGAGGAGGCTGCATTCGAGACCCCTTATGTCATGTTAGGTTCTAATACTATTTCATTGGAAGAAAGCGTATAATCACAGAAGTAAAAGAGCACCAACAAGATGAAACCTGAGGCCCATTTCTTGAAATGTATACTCTGGTCTTCATTTCCAAGTTTTTTGAAGTCGGAATTTTTTTCTCAGGTGACACACGGAACCCTCATGGTTTTAGGGTATATAGGGACATTAAGTGTGCGGGCATGTGTAGAGGTCAGTTAGAAACGGGTGATGTTCTCTGTAGAAACAGGGACATGTTCTACTATTGAAGAATGCTTGTTCTTTCCTTCCTATCTGACTCCTCTTACAGGTTCCCAGTGTTTTGTACACCATGAAGGGTTCTTTAACACCCGTCTGTCTTGTGCCTTATTCAACTTTCACCCAGCTAGTCTTAAGAGGTAAGACATGTTATCTCCTCTTTTATCCAGTTTAGCCAAGACCTCTGGTCACCCGGGAGTCACCCAGAGAACGGCCACAGAAGCCGAGACACTCAAATGTAAAAGCAACAGGTTTCTTTATTGCAAGCCTAGGCCTGGGCTCCGTCCATACAGTCCGGCACAGCAGTAGTGAGAGAGAGAGACCCTTCCTTCAGGGAGAAGGGGCTTATACAGGAATTTGAACAAAGAAGTAGGGGATGGGCCCATGATTGGCTAAGCAAGCAGTGGTACATTGCGACTTTGGAAATGATAGGTTTAAAAGCACGCGCACGGGGATTTCAGAGAAGGTGCAACTCCAGCCTACTTGTCTTAGGTCAGTAACTTGTTTGCAGAACCTATCTTTTGCAAGAGCTGTTTGCCGAACTTATCTTTTGGGCCTCCGTGGTTAGGTATCTCTGAAATGTCCTTGGGTAGAGGCTTCCCAGGAATGGGGGTGGGGGAGGCTATAGGTAAGCAAGCATGGATACAGAAGCAAAAATAGCACATTAGTCAGCTAGTTCCTCATCTGAGCTGGGCCTGGGCTCTTTATTTACTCAAAATGGCTTTCTGATTTAAAATGGCAGCATCACTGTCCAGCCACTAAGTGAGGTCACAGAAGCCAGATGCAGCACGCTGCTCCTCCTTGCTCTCTCAGGGTGTCTTCCTGTGTGCTCTTCTGGCTTGTTTTCTTGAGACAGGCTCTATCACTGACCCCAAAGTTCAAGCTGTTTTTCCATTAGACTGGCTGAGTCTCTACCTCCTCTCCCCAGTGGGCGGCCCCTCTCAGAGGGGGACTTTATATAAGGAAGCTCTGGGAGAAAAGAGCCTTCCTTCCTTCCTTCTTTCCTTCATTCCTTCTTTCCTTCTTTCCTTCTTTCCTTCTTTCCTTCTTTCCTTCCTTCCTTCCTTCCTTCCTTCCTTCCTTCCTTCCTTCCTTCCTTCCTTCCTTCCTTCCTTCCCTCTCTCCCTCCCTCCCTCCTTCCCTCCTTTCCTCCCTCCCTCTTGGCTGCCTAAGCTGCTTGCTGCCTTCCAGCACAGACTGAAGACCATCACCAACTGAAAACCCAAGTGGATCCAAACGGCTCCTCAGGAACCCTCCAGGTCTCCAGTGCTGGATTTGGACTGCTGAGACATCTGGCCACGTGGACTGAGTAGATAAGGGGTCACTTGATTCTTGGGCCTGCAACTTCTATTGAACTAACGTAAACCAATCCAATAACAGTTGCAGCATTGTACATATGTAAGTAGATGAACAGATTACTGTGGGTGGAATGGCCTAAGTGAGGTCAGGGCAAGAGATTGAGTAAATGAAGGGTGGGGGAAGTTTAATCAAAATCTAAAAGGCGCTGGGTATGGTGACTCACTCCTTTAATTCTAGCACTTGAGACTTCCAGCACTTGAGAGGCAGAGGTAGGAGGATTGCTGTGAGTTCAAGGCCTCCCTGAAATTACATATTGAACTGTGAATTCTAGGTCAGCCTGGGCTAGAGTGAGACCTTACCTCAAAAAAAAAAAAAAAAAAAAAGCAAAACAAAAAAATCAAAAAGGCTAGGAATAAGCCATATGGAAACCTAGTGTTTTGAACAATGGAGCACCCAGAAGCCATAGATTGTTATTAGAAATACTCAGTGTCAGGGATGGGATACCTTACAGTGAGTTGTTGGCCAGGGAGGTCCCTGATGCCCCCAAAACATTGCCATTGCGAAGGTTCTTGATTTCCCACCAGGAAATGATGGTTAAACCCTATTGCTAAAGACTCCACATTCTTGGGCTGCAAGGTTATCAAGAAATCTTGCTGGAGCTGAGCTAAAAACTGTTTCCCTATAACTCAACTGACAGAAAGTTGGAAGAAGCTATGCTGCATGTAACTCTATGGGAGAGAAGAGAAGTCATCAGTGGAGATAAACAACAGTGGACACTTCAAGCCTTAAGTTTTCCCAGCCAGGCCAAAGGAGCCAACAAGTTCAATAGGGGCATATCTGTTATGGGGAAACCAACTTCTCTCTAATTGCACTGGAAGCCTGCTCCATGGAAGGGAACACATGCCTGATACTGAAAACCTATGACAGGGGAGTCATGAGCCCTAGGGGTGCAACGCCTGCTGGTGTTTGGCTAAAGGCGAATATCATGCTCAAAAACCCAAAAGCACTTCTCTTAATGTTCATACCCACATATTAATGCTACTCTCACTTTTGGTCAGAGAAGCTTCTCTTTTCAGATGGTAGTGATCTCTGGGATGACTCCAAAGTCACCATAGTAATGAAAAGAAGTGGCAGAGGAGTGTTGACACTGAAACATCTCAATCACACCTTCCAAGGCTCAGGGTCCATTGCAGAAGAGGTGGCGGAAAGAATGTAAGAGCCAAAGGAAGGGTAGGGCTCCTTACAAAGCACTCTTCCAGACACAAGATGGCCTGGAAATTCATGGCCTCGCAGTGCTTGACACTACCTACTTAGGACCCTCATAACAGAGGAAAAGATGATGACATCAAAATAAAACAGAGTCCAGTTGAGAGAGGGAAGGGATATAATGGAACATGAAGTTTCAAAGGGGAAAGAGAAACTATTAGTTAAAAGGCATAGTACAAGTCATTGCACATGGTTTCATGGAGTGAGGAAAGATTTCCATTTTTCCTCTCAGGGCTGCAAGGTAACTCACTCTATCTGTGCCAGTCATCGGTGAAGCCACTTGCCTGACTGGTTAACTCAGGGAAACAGCTGAACATTTTGACCAGTACTTCTGGGTCTCCCTGGAGCTCTGTGCCCTGTCAGAGATAGTACAAGCTGCGTTGTCTTTCTCTACATTAGAAGGCCGAGCATACACACACAAATAAATAGCATCTTTCTGTGTTTCAGGCACCACATACATCTACTTCTCTCCACACAACTTCGAAGTAGATATGATTATTCCTACTTTACAAAAGGACATTGAACCTCAAGGAGTTTCCAATGGTTTTCAGTGGCTTTGGTGCTAGTGTACGTTCAGAGGACTATGTGCATCCTCCAGAGAAAGCGCGGCAGTCCTAGATGGTGCAGTGACCGTGCGGGCAGGTCTGTCCGATCTCAGTGGTCCATTTTGCTATAGATCTAAAACCAGGTCCTCTAATCAAGTTCCTTTTTTCTTTTTTTTTTTTTAATTACATAGCCTAATGCTTATGGTTTTCCTCTTTTTGAAAGTATTTTTTTTTTATTTATAAGAGAGAGAAATGGCACATATGGGTTTCATGCCACTTCAGACAAACTCCACATGCATGTGTCATTTTGTGTCACTGATTTTCATGGGTACTAGGGAATCAAACCCAGGCTGGAAGGCTTTGTACGCAAACACGTAATTGCTGAGATGTCTCCTCAGCATCCCCGCACCAGTATTTTTTTCTTTCAATATCGGCGATTAAAACCAGCATGGCCTTTAGCATGCTTGGCAAGCACTGTGTCAAGCTGCATGAACAGCTCTCTATCTAAAAAGGAATGATAGAAAGAAAGTAATATGTGAAAGTACAAATCATTAAGTTTCCCTGACTGGCTTAAAACTTGTCAACCTCCTGCTTCCGCATCCCAAGTACCTGAGATTGCAGGTACATGTCAGTGTGCTGAGCTACAATCGGTTTTATCAGGAATTAAGATAATTTTTTGTTTTTTCCATCCAGGCATCGTGAAGTCATTCCTAGATTGCTGTCCTGTGGTTTTCATGTGATTTCCTGTAGTTCTCATTTTCCACGAGCAACAGTTATAAGGCTTGTCATTCTGTCGTGGCCAATGCTGTCACCGGTGCTCAGATGTGACCCGTGTTGTTGAAAATAGCTTCATTGGGCTGGAGAGGTGGCTTAGCGGTTAAGCGCTTGCCTGTGAAGCCTAAGGACCCCGGTTTGAGGCTCGGTTCCCCAGGTCCCACGTTAGCCAGATGCACAAGGGGGCGCACGCGTCTGAAGTTCGTTTGCAGAGGCTGGAAGCCCTGGCGCACCCATTCTCCCTCTCTCTCTCTCTCTCTCTCTCTCTCTCTCTCTCTCTCTCTCTCTCTGTCTTTCTCTCTGTGTCTGTCGCTCTCAAATAAATAAATAAATAATGAACAAAAATATATATTAAAAAAAAGAAAATAGCTTCATCATCACTTTGGTTGGGGCTTGATGCTCGATGGTGAAGGAGAAGTAGGAGAAAGCTAGCTTCCTTTAGCTAATTTCACTTAAAAATTGAGGCCCAGAGAGAACCAGGAGATGCCACACCACATGCCAACCCTCCTTGGCTCTAATCTAAGTCTTGGCAAGAATGGTAGTCCAGCTGCAGCACCCCCGGCTGTCCTCCGTCTAGCTGGCCCTGGGGCCTGCCCTTTCAACTCTGCACACCAGTGGGTCTTCCCTTTCACATACCTGAAGCTGAGGAAGAAATGCAGTTCAATCAACGGCAAAGGTATTCCAGCTCCTCCTCTGCTCTCTCTGGATTCTCCCTCTGCCTGCGTCTCCTCACTCTGGCCACAGGGATACAAGTGGGTGAGTCTGGCCTCTTCCCCCTCATCCAGCCTTGCTGGGTGGAAGGGAGAGGATAACACTGTTTCTTGGTCTGGGGGAACTTTTCTGCTTGCCTCTGCTTTATAGTGTTTGCTAACTTCTCACTTTAATTACGTGCAAGATTTTTCTCTGCTGTCTAAATCTACCCCTTGCGCATTTGCCTAATGCTCCAGACCTACCACGCGGATGCCTTCACTACCTCTAGGCCTATTACCTGTATGGCTTCTCTAAACTCTGGGTAGCCATGGGAGCAACTCTTTATTTTCCCTCTGCTATGCTTCCTTATGTTCCTTCATTTGCCGTCAACTTCCATAGGGAGGCACAAGGCAGGGGCTATGTGTGTTTCTTCTAAACCTGTTTGCCCCTATGTTCTGTCTTTCAAGTGCATATGGCTGTACTCCAGTCTTACATTGAAAGCCTCAATTTCTCTTAAATGAGCTTATAAACTATTCTCTCTGTGCTTGTGGTTCTACTCCAGTCTTTCTCTACAAACATCAATTTCTCTTAAATAAACCTTATGGGCCTGGAGAGGTGGCTTAATGGTTAAGTGCTTGCCTTTGACGCTTAAGGACCCTGGTTCGAACCTCGATTTCCCCAGATCCCACATAAGCCAGATGCACAAGGAGGTACATGCATCTGGAGTTCATGTGCAGTAGCTGGAGGCCCTGGCGTGCCCATGCTTTATCTATATGCCTCGTTCTCTCTCTGTCTGTTGTTCTCAAATAAGTACATTAAAATAAACAAACGAGAAAATAAACCTTATGGACTATGCAGTGTTTTTCCACGGGGGTGCACGTTTGCGACTTCCCATGTGTTTATGGCTCTGCTTTGACCTTCTTCCTAGATCCCAATCTTCCTTAATTCTTAAATAAACCCCACAATTTATGATTTATCCCTATATAAATGTAATAGTAATTCAAAGATATCCTTCTTGAGTTCTTTCTTTCTTTTTTTTTTTTTTTTTTTGGCTCTTTGAGGTAGGGCCTCACTCTAGTCCAGGCTGACCTGGAATTCACTGTGTAGTCTCAGGACAGCCTTGAACTCACAGTGATTCTCCTACCTCCTCTGCCTCTCAAGTGCTGGGATTAAAGGTGTGTGCCACCATGCCTAGCACTTGAGTATATTTTTATTAATTCTTTGTTAAAAAAAAAGAACAAGGCCAAAAATTGGGGGAGATAAGCATGGGGTACCCATCCTAAACCCCCAAATCCCTGCATCACTAGGAATCAGGAAATTTTCCAAAATGACCAACACATTGGGAACCAAATGGCCAAGTCCCTAGATTATCTTTTCCTTTAAACTCTAGTTTTATTTGGCTATTTTTCATTCATTTTATTTTTTCAAAATTCACAAACTATGTTTTGTCTTCCTAAAACATTAATACAAAAGTGACCACAAAAGCAGGAGGAACTGAGTTCCTACAAATGACGATTGCTCCCTCAGAGTTCCGTTAGTGGGATGGTTCATGAAAAAAGTAAAATGTTTCATTACTCTAGCTCAGGCTGACCTGGAATTCACTGGGTAGCTGAGCTGCCCTCAGACTCATGGTTATCTTCTTACCTCAGCTTCCAGAGTAAGCACTGGGATTAAAGGCATGCACCATCATGCCTGGCTAAATTAGCTTTTTAAATGACATAGCATGAATTCTCCACACTTTAAGTAACAGTTACATATTCATAACCCTAGGACTTCTATGCTCATTCATCCATCAAAACCTGGAAGAGTTCCCATGGCAGCATATTCTCACAGCCCAGCCTGAGAGCCCATAGAGCCTCAGCAAAACACAGCCTTTTTCTGAAGAAGGCATCAAGCAAAGGTACAAATGTGCAAAGGTGCCCACTCCGGAGACACCATGTTATTAATGGTGCCATCACACCCACGGTTGAAACCCTGCACTTTGAAATCTTGTTTTCCATAATGTTTTACTATGCCTGTTTGGGACATTGCCAAACTAGTCTAAATCCTCAATGCCAGTGCCTTGCTGGAGCAAGTGTGGACCTGATAAGACCCACAGGGTGTGTTTGCCTCCTCGAACACAGTCCAGACCCGGGACTGACTGTGGAGGGAGGATGGCAAAGAGGAGTCAACTGTGCCTGTCCTGGCAAGACAACTCATGGATGCTTCAGAGTTTCAGGGCAGCCTTTTCTTTTCTTTTTTTCCTTTCTTTCTTTCTTTTTCTGAGGTAGGGTCTCATTCTAGCCCAGGCTGACCTGGAATTCACTATTCACTATGTAGTCTCAGGGTGGCCTTGAACTCACAGCGATCCTCCTATCTCTACCTCCTGAGGGCTGGGATTAAATGTGTGCTCCACCAGCCCAGCTGCTTCAGAGTTGCAGATAAAAGGAGTCTCTCAGACCTGTTGAACAGATAGATAATACTCTATAGCCATCTCCACAGACTCACTGTGTGGCCCAGGCTGGCCTTGAACTTGAGGTTGTCCTGCCTCAGCCTCTCAAGTGTTGGGATTATGTTTCTTTAACTTTTTTTTTTTTTGCAAGAAAGCACCTTTAACAGAACTGTGTCTCCAGCCCTATTCTTTAACTTTTTATGTTTCATGGGCCAAAATTTTGATTCATATTTTCTATCAGTGTGCCCTTCTGGCACTATTAAGTGTTGGTTTACAAAAACTATGATTTGTTGGGGCTGAAGAGATGGCTCAGTGCTTAAAAGCACTTGCTTGTGGTCTGATGAGCCAGGTTCTATTCCTCAGTCAATATATAAAGGCAGGAGAACAAAGTGGGGCATGCATGCATCTGGAGTTTATAGTGGCAAGGGGCCCTGGCATGCCTATATTCTCTTTCTCTCTCATTCTCTCTTGAAGTAAATAAATGAAATATTTTTAGAAATCACTTGTGTGTGTGTGTGTGTGTGTGTGTGTGTGTTCACCTGCGCATGTGCATAGACACATCAGGATCTGTTGCCACTGAAAATATGCCTGTTGGGCCTGAGGGCAGCTGGGGAATTGAACACAGGCCAGTAAGCTTGCAAGCTAGTGTCTTTCACCGCTGGGAACCTCCCCATCCCCTAAATGTTGGCCTTTCATCCCAGCTATGTATCTTAGAGCTCCCTTGGTGAATCCTGCTACAAAATTCCCACTTAACGTCCCATAGTGCAGGGCATTGCTGTGAAGCTATCCACCAGCTGTGCAAGAATTGCAGGCAGACTCACAAGAAAACGCATCACGACTGAAGTTAACAGACGCTCCCATTTTCTAAATAACCAGTTTATAGACCACCCTTGAGTATTTCTTTCTATTTGTTGCCTGGAAATTAACCTTGGGAGTTATTCAAATTGATTTTACTCTTCTAAGAAAAACAGTTTCTTTAATAAAGCCATATGAAAGTTAAACAGAAGTCAATCAATAGTTGAATGGGTTCATGAAATGGCCAATTAGAATGGAGCAGCTGTCCCTGTTTCCAGTTTTGGAAATACTCTGTAAAAACAGATGTTTTATAGTTTGCTGGATCAGAGAAAGTTATTTTCTCATGCTTTGTTGAGATTGCTGATTAATGAAGGGAACGTCTTACGGAAAGCATTGTATTTTCCTCTTATGCTCTAAATTCAAGTAGTCAAGGTCACTTCTTAATTCTCTGAATTAAAGTATGCCAATCAGTAAATAAGTTACTGCTTGTATCGTTGGAAAAGTAATACTTGAATGAGAATAGAAAAGACAGTTTGGCCTAATTAGCTTTGAAGGTTTTTTTTTTTTTTTTTTTTTTTTTTTCTTGTCAAAGACAGTTTTGTATTCTGATGAAATTAAACAACAGCATTTCTACATTTATCAGGGTCCCTGTGACTAGCTCACTTTTTAGCACTTCTGAATCATGCCTTTATTCAAAGAAGTGGCCTTTCCACTTTTAATCACTTCTCACCTTTAATCAGGCATGTGTCACGTTGAGAAATAGTGGCTTGTTTGTTTATCACACTTGTCATATTTCAGCCACACAGTCAACTTTTCAATAATGTGGTGTGTTTAAAGCCACACTAGAAAATGAGCCTGGTTATGTGCCTGTTATCCCAGCACTAAGGACATACATAGTCAGGAGGACTTATTAATTTTGGTTTATTTACATATTGCAACGAGAATGTTCTAGGTAGCCCAAGTTGGTCTTAAACTCAGATCCCCCTGCCTCAACCTCCTGAGTGCTGGTATAGGCGTGAGCCACCTTGCTCAGTTTCCAAATTGCTTTTGGATGAGGTACACACACATACTTAAAAAAAAAAAAAACTACAAATATTGAAAATCACCACCTAGAAGTAATCAGGCTACTTTTCAAGCCCCAGTAGAACCCTCTTGAAGGATTAGTTGGGGAGAAGGAGTTCAGTGGAGGGGGGAACCAAAAAAGTGGGAGGCAATTATAATAAATACATCTATGGATGTTGTCAATAAAAAGACTCTTTAGTATTTATTTTGCTCCATTGAATAATGTTCCTATCTTTTCATTGTTATGTTTTGTTTTTAACAATATTTCTCTCACTGCATACTCTAGACTGACCTAACACTACACTATTTATTTCCTTCTGTTGATACAGGGTCTCATGGAGCCTGGCCTTGAACTCATGAGGAGCAAAATAAATACTAAAGAGTCTTTTGTAGTTTTTTTTTAAGTATGTGTGAAAATACTCCAAAGTGTTGTTCTCTGAGCTTTCCGTACATGTAATTTGCTGTCAGTACTTTAGGAAATTATTCAGCTATTCTTTTATCCACCTGGAATTGCAAGTGCACAGTCATTACACATATTAAAGTAACATTCTGATTTTGTTTGCTTGTTTTCTTTCTCGTTCTCTCCCCCCCCCTTACTTCCCTTCAATCTACTTCAAGATCATTGCTCTTCTCGTGTCCAGCCTCCTGATAGGCACATCAAAGGAATGGCTTGAGTCCCAGTGTTCTTGGTTCTTGGAGTCTGGCTAGGAGACGCTGTACCGAGCCCTTTGCCCGGCAGAGCCAGAGGCTTCAGTTCCCACTAGAATCCTGTTCTTCATCTCCCCCAGGCTTCGCCGGCTTCAGCGTAACCCATGGTTGCCCTGGGCTGGGGGAGGGGGGCTTGCAAAGGAGAAGCATTCCATAATTCTGTAAGTCAGTCACCATCTATTAGATGTATGTTTTTTGAGGCTGTTACCTTTCCAACTGTTTCTTCATTTCTCCTCGGTCCTGAGCATCTGCCAAGATGACCACTGTACCCTGTAATGACTTGAGCATACGAATCATTATTTTTTTGTAATTTTGTTATTTTTTTTTTTTATTTTTTGAGATAGGGTCCTGCTCTAGCCCGGGCTGACCTGGAATGCACTATGTAAACTCAGGGTGGCCTGGAACTCACGGTGATCCTCCTACCTCTGCCTCCCAAGTGCTGGGATTAAAAGCGTGCACCACCACCCTCTGGCTATTTTCTGGGTTTTTAAAAAATTTTTAATTCTTGCCTAATAATTACATTATCTGGATCTCCTGATTGTTTTCTTTCAGTATTTTGTTAAGTATTGTCTTTTACTGTGTCTGGCAATCTTTCTTTCTTCCTTTCTTTCTTTAGAGAGAGAGAGAGAGAGAGAGAGAGAAAGAGGGAGGAAGAGAGAGAGAGATTGAGAGAGAGAGAGAGAGAGAGAGAGAATGGGCTTGCCAGGGCCTTTCAGCCACTGTGAATGAATTCCAAACACGTGTGGCCCCTTGTGGACATGTATGACAATGAGGCACTTGCATCATTTGCGTCTGGCTATGTGGGACCTGGAGATTCAAACAAGCGTTCTTAGGCTTTGCAGGCTTAACCACTAATCCATCTCTCCAGCTCTGATTTTCGACCCACAATCCCTATGGAGATAACCAGCATCCCCAATGAGGTGGGTTGGGTCCCTTGGGAGGGGGTGACAGGGATGAGGGTAAGGATAATACTAACATGTGCTGTTTGCATCCTAAATATGTCCATAACAAATTTAAAAATGCACAAATTATAATAAAATTAATCTGTTAATTAGAAACAAAAAATTATGTGAAAAATTAGTTAACTTTAGTCTCTAGATGATGTTATTTTCCCATAGAGAGTTTGTATTTTCGTTTCTTTCTAACTAACTTTCCAGGAATCCTGTGATTATTAATCTTGATTGTCAATGTAATAAGAGTTGTAATAGGAGCAAACCTCCGGGCGTGTCTGTGAGGTTGTTTTCAAAAAGGTTTAACTTAAGTGGGAAACCCACCTTGAATGTGGGCAGAACCATGCCATGTGCTCTGGTTCCAGGCAGAATAGGAGCAAATGAGCTGGGCACGGGCATGCATCTGTCGGTTTCCCGACTGCGGGTTCAGTGTGATACAGCCACTTCGTCCACCTGCTGCCGTACTGCAAACATGCGTCCGCAAACCATGGCCAAAACAAACCCTTCCTTCCTGAAATTGCTTTTGTCAGGTATTTCATCACAGCAACAAGATATGTAACTAATACAGAATCCCAAGTCATTTCACTAATCAATTGACATGATTCTAATTGAAACCTCCTTTCTGATTTACCCTCAGTTCCTAAGGTAGGGCTATCAGGATCCTGGCATGTAATAGGCAGTATTGACTCCAGCTCTCTGTCCGCACTCCGTGCGTCTGCAAGGCCTCTGTTTAGCTTTGCAACTTCTGTAGTCCCTCTGGGACTTGAGGAACATGTGTTCACCCCTCGGAACATTTTTCTTTGGGGTCTTGGTATGACAAATCTGCCATTTGGCAGCTTTATTGTTGCTTCAAATAGATTTTATTTTTGTCTAGAACGTCTAGTTCTAAGTTAGGATTAGAATTACCAAAAACACTCTTTTTTTTTTTTTCTCTTTTTCCAATAAGACCATTGGTAATAATGACATTTGTTTAGTCTTTGTATCTTAGTGATCAGGAATTTCAGTCCCATAAGAATTGACATATCAAATAAGGTCTGGCCCAGATATGGAATGGAATGCATGCTTATTGCGGGAGACTCAGAATACTGAGGACATAGAATTTGCTATATATCCAGGGGGACCTAAAACTGTGATAATCTTCCTGTCAACCTTTTTTTTTTCTGTTTTTTCGAGATAGGGTCTCACTCTAGCCCAGGCTAACCCGACCTGGAATTCACTACATAGTCTCAGGGTTGCCTTGAGCTCATAGTAATCCTCCTACCTCTGCCTCCCCAGTGCTAGGATTAAAGGTGTGCACCTTCACGCTGGGCCCTGTAAATCTTTTGAGTGCTGGAATTACAGCTGCATACTACCATGCCTGGCCAGAATCCTATGGATCTAAATCAACTAGTTTTTATAGTATGTCCTTTGCAATTTTAGCCAGAAATCGCTAGTCAGTATCACATACACAAAGTTTCTTTTCATAATTATTCTTGCAAACAGCAGTCCTGGCCAAGCCAGAAACACTTTCTGTACAAAGTTGTCTACAAGGTTGAATATAATTCTCAGTGAATTCTGTGATTGCATAAGCTCACAGGTGACAGTTTACTCTTAAAGAATTTACAGCTGGTTTGTTCGCTGTCATGATTCGACAGAGTCTAGTCATAGATTTAGTAACTTTAAATATTTTAGACATCAGTCATCTCAGGGGAAAGTAGGCAAGCTTTCCACAGCTGCCTTAAATGCATTCTGAACTGTTCACCATTCCTCATGCTCGTTCTGCTGTTCAGATCCTCAGAAAGCACTCGGCGTGTGCATGAGTGAGTGAACGGGTGAAAACAAAAGGTCTCCTTCAGATTTCCAGTGCTTCTCTGAAAATATCAAATCGTAAACTAAGCACAATATTCTATCCGTGTTGTTTACCAACAGTAAATGGAGCAAAGGAGTCACCTCTGAAATCCTGGGAGAAATTTTTGTTTAATGGGAGGAATATTACAAAGGACAGAATGCAGGTAGCACAGCGACTTTGGTTAGCAAAGAACTGGGCATCTGTGGTCTGGGCACTTATTTGCCTTCAAGGTTTAAAAGAATTTGTGAACACTTGTATGTCTGGAAATCTGTCCTGAAGTGAGTTTACAATATTTTCATAATATTTCATTTTTCTCTAGTATGAGCTAGTGAAGGTGTTATTTTATACATTGTATATATAGGAACATGTAAAGATGTTTTTGTTTTTGTTTTTTGAGGTAGGGTTTCACTCTAGCCCAGGCTGACCGGGAATTCACTGTGTAGTCTCAGGGTGGCCTCGAACTCACAGTGATCCTCCTACCTCTGCCTCCTGAGTGCTGGGATTAAAGGCGTGTGCCACCACACCCAGCTATAAAGATGTTTTGATGAATCAGACGGAGAAAACATAAATTTGACGAGTATTTAATGGCTCCCAACTGAACCTTTCTTGTTAGTCAGCATCACGTATCGCTTCTGTGCTGTGGTGGTACCTTCTTGTTGCTGTCGCAGAGCACCCAATGAAAAGCAGCTTGTAGCAGGACAGGTGTTTGTTTCGGCTTACCAACCGACTTGAGGGAAGGCTTCATGCTGGCAGGGGAAAACTTGGCATAAAAAGAAGTCGGGTATCACCTCTACCGCTACAGGGGTAAAAGACCATAAAGGTCCACACCTCCTCTAGCAAGGTTCTACCTCCCAAGCTGCCATCAGTTGAGGAATCTAGCATTCAAAACACACGAGCTTATGGGGGACAGCTAGTTCCAAAGAATATATGCCAATGTCTTCTTTTTATCATATTCTATTGATTCTTTGAAAAAATCTTAAAAGTAACGAGAACAAGGCAGGGGAGATTGCTCCATGTTTAAAGACCCTTACTTGCAAAACCTGCCGGTTCAGGTTTGATTTCCTAGTACTCACAAGATGCACAAAGTGGTGCATACGTCTGGAGTTCATTTGCAGAAGCAGGGGGCTCTGTCATACCCAAACTCTTAGCCTCTCTTTCAAATAAGTAAATAAAAATATAAAAAAATAGAACTGACAACACATGCTTTAAAAAGTGGTGAAAATAATGATTAATTAAAGAATTGATTCTTTGATAGGTGGTATTTAGAATAGCTAATTGTTTTGGTTTCTTTAAATTTAATGGTTTTTTTTTTCCTCAGGTAGGGTCTCACTCTAGCTCAGGTTGATCTGGAAATCACTCTGTAGTCTCAGGGTGGCCTTGAATTCCGTGATCTTCCTACCTCTGCCTCCCAAGTGCTGGGATTAAAGACACATGCCACCATGCCTGGCAAATTTAATGGTTTTTATTATAAAGCAACACAACTTTCTATTTGAAAGTTTTATTCAATGTCAATTTTGTCAATTTGAAATTAGGCTAATATACAGAAAATATGATAGTTCTCTTTTTAATTTTTCATCACTTATTTTGTTTTGTCAAGGCAGGGTCTCACTCTATAGCTCAGGCTGTTCTGAATTCACTGTGTAGACCAGGCTCACCTTGAATGCATGGTGCTCTGCCTGCCTCGGCTTCCTGTGTGCTAGTATTACAGGTGTGAATCGCCATGCTAGACTTGGACGTCTGTTTTATACAATATATGGTTTTACTATCTCCAAAGGAAAAACCACCAATTCAATAGTCCCTGAACATATACTGTGCATGGTTTCATGTGAGAAACCCACCTTGTATATAATCAACCTATGAAATATTTTATGCATTTAACTTTACTGATAATCTTATCATTCACTTACTTTCTATAACATTTTCCTTCTGTATACAGAGATATTGATTTCAATGTTCTAGTCACCTATATCTTTAATTGCTTAGTCTAGCTAACTCTTCTGAAAGTAAGCACCTTTAACCAGTGAGCCATCTTCCCAGCCTTCTAGCTGACTCTTTTAGTTCAAGGATACGTGCCTGTAGGAAAACAAAACCCACTCAGCTTACTCACTCCCTCATTTGTTCATGAATTCAAGATGTAAGTACAATATGTAGTGTACTAAAAGATGATATATGTCATGGGCTGGGGGGGACTTGGAAAGGCAGTTGAATTAATTTTAATTATGGTCTCCAGAGACCTGAGAACAAAGTTCTTCAGTATTGCTCATTTGATTATCACAAGACCCGGATTTACAGATGTGCAATAACTGGGCTGATGTCATCTGAGTCTCCTTTTTGGTCATTGTAGCATAAACTACAAAAGTCATATAATGTTTGCTCTCACCACTCATTTTAGCTAATCTCTTTTCACTCACTTCAGAGCATTTTGTGCATCTTCAACATTTAAAGAGATGTGCGTGATAGAGGAGACAGATCAGTTGGTAAAGTGCTTGCTTTGCGAGGATGAAGACCTTTCTTCAATCTCCAGAACCCACCTAAAAAAAGTCAGGCATAGTGGTATGCACTGATAATCCCTGCACTGGGGATGTGGAGAGTGGTGAATTCCAGTGGCTTGCTGGCCAGCCAGTCTATCCTGATTGGTGAGTCCCCAACTCCAGTAAAAGACCTTGTCTCAAAAGCATTGAGCAGTGCCTAAGAACAACACCCAAGGTTGTCCTGCAATGTCCACATGCATGCATACACACATCCATGTGCGCCTGTACACACATGAGCACATATACAAAAGATATGTGAAATGATCTGGCCACGTGTGGTGGCGTACACCTTTAATCCCAGCACTCAGGGGGCAGAGGTAGAAGGATCGCTGAGTTTGAGGCCACTCTGAGAATATATAGTGAATTCCAGATTAGCCTGGGCTACCTCACAAATAAATAAATAAAAAATAAATAAATAAATAAATAAATAAATAAATAAATAAATGATCCTTTCTAATGCTAAAGAATCCTGTTTACATTTTCAGGGTATATCATTGCAATTATAAAATTACACTCCCTTTACAAACATACAATTTCCTTTCTGAGTGCACAATACATAAATGTTGCTTAAAATTATGTAATAGAAGTTTTCCTGAGAAAAATCTACTTATTGCACTTAGAAAATGGAACTTGGAGTATATTTAAAAGCTAAAAGTCTCCCAGAGTAATTATGTTACATTAAAGTAAACAAAAGACTGGAGAATTCTAATTTGTATCTAAAATTTTTATTAATGGATTTTTAATATGATTTGCCCATTTTCATTGAAATAAGTAATTCCTGCTTCCACTGATGAAGATGGATATGAGAAATAACATAAATTTTCTGTGGACAAATTTAACAGAAAATAAATTTTCCAGTATTTCTAGTGCATTTTTTGGTGTATATGTTTGTGATACTTGCGCTTTGTGTGTGTGTGTGTGTGTGTGTGTGTGTGTGTGTGTGTGTGTGTGTAGATAAGCATGCCCCATGAAACCTGTGCAGAAGCCAGAGGAGGCATTGGGTATCCTCCAATACCACTCTTCCAGTTTATTTTCTTGAGAAGGAGTCTCTCACCGAAATTGAAGTGCTCCAATTTTTGGGTAGACTGGGTTCCAGGGAGCCCCTCTTTCTGTGTCCATCCTCCTCAGCACCGGGGTTGCCGCCATGTGTGGCCATGCCAGACATTTAGCTGGGGCTCAGACGCAGATCTCATGCACAACAAGCTCTTACCTGTGCAGCCACCACCTGCTCCCTCAGGTGCATCTTTAATGGTGGGAAATTAATTCACCATGTGACTTTAAGAAACCTTCTGTTGCAGTCAGGTTCTCATTGCTGGTAGAAATCATCCAACCAAGAGCAGCTTGTGGGAAAAAGAGGTTTATTTTGGCTTATGGGCTCGAGGGGAAGCTCCACAATGGCAGGGAAAACGATGACATGAGCAGAGGGTGGATATCACCCCCTGGCCAACATAAGGTAGACAATAACAACAGGTCATTTCAGGAAAAAATAAACAGAGAAGCATCTGGATTAAATGAGGTCATAAAACAAATGGACCAAACAGATATCTGCAGAATATTCCATCCAAATGCCACAGAATGCAAATCCTTTACAAGAGCTCATGGAACATTCTCTAAAATAGACCATATATTAGGACACAAAGCAAATCTTAACAAATGCAGGAAAATTGAAATAATTCCTTGTACTCTATCTGATTAAAGTGGAATTAAACTACAAGTCAGCAGCAAGAAAGACTACAGGAATAAAAAAAATTGTGGAAATTAAACAATACACTAAGTGATTAATGGGTCATTAAAGAAATCAAAAAGAAAATAAAAATTCATATAATCAAATGATAATGAAATACAACAAACCAAAGCTTATGGTATATAATGAAGGAAGTCCAAAGAGGAAAAAGTATAGAAAAGGAAGGAATACTACCAAACTCTGTGTGTGGAGTCAGGATTACTCTGATTTCACAGCCTGACAAAAACACAACATAAAAAGAAAATCATAGGCCATCCTCCCTCATGAGCACAGTTGCAAAAACAAATTGCAGCATAATATTGGCAAACAGAATACAGGAAGAAAATCCTAAAATTCACGTGGAACTACAAAAAAAGCCTCAAATAGCCAAAGCAACTCCCAGCAACACAAATCAGGCTGGTGGTGCACCGTATCTGATTTTAAGATACATTACAGAGCCATAGTAAAAATACAGCACAGTACTGGTACAAAAACAGACATAGAACAATGGAATAGAACAGAGGACACAGATGTAAAGACACACAGCTACAGCCAACGGATTTTTGACCAAAATGCCCAAAATACTCAGTAGATAAAAGAGAAGCTCTTTAACAAATGGTGCTGGGAAAAGTGGGTATCTATGTAGAAGGATGAAAATAGATCCTTCTCTCTCTCCATGCCCAAGAATCCATTATAAATAGAGCAAATATCTTAATGTCAGACCTAAAACTCTGAAATAACTAGAAGGAAAAAGTAGGGGAAACACTTCATCCTATTGGCAAAGGCAGTGACTTTCTGAATATAACTCTAGTTGCTCAGGAAATAAAGCCACTAATCAGCCACTGGGACTTCATGAAATTAAAATGCTTTTGTGAAGCCAAAGATACTATGAACAGAGCAACGAGGCAGCCTACTGAATGGGAGAAATTCTTTGTCAACTATACATCTGACAGTGGCTTAATATCCAGGATATTCAAATAACTCAGAAAAACTAAATAATAACAAATTACACAACCCAATCAAAAACTGGGCCATGGAACTGAATAGAGAGTTCTCAAAAGAAGAAATGCAGATGGCCAATAAACATCCAAAAACATGTTCATATTTAGCAGTCATGGAAATGCAAATTAAAACTACTTTGAGGGGCTGGAGAGATGGCTAAGCACTTAGGAAGTTTACCTGCAAAGCCTAAGAACCCTGATTTTATTTCCCAGTACCCATGTAAAGTCAGATGCACAAAGTGGCACATGTGTCTGGAGCTTGCTGGCAGTGACTAGAGATCTTGGTGTGTCCATTCTCTCCCTCCCTCTCCTCAAATAAATCAATAAAGATTATAAAACTACTTTAAGATTCCATCTCATTCCTGTAAGAATAGCTATCATCAGGAAAATAGGTGACAATAAACACTGGCAAGGGTGAGGAAAAAGAGGAGCCCTTCTGCATTGTTGGTGTGAATGCAAACTGGTACAACCATAGTTGAAATTGGTGTGGAGAGTCCTGAGACAGCTAAAAATAGATTTGCGATATGGATCAGTTATATCACTCCTTATGTATATCCTAAGAACTCTACTTTCTACCTTACAGATTCTTGCTCATCCATGCTTTTTGTTGCTCTATTCATAACAGCTAGGAAATAGAGCTGGCATAGACGCTCTTCAACAGCTGAATGGATAATAAAGATGTAGTGCATGTGTACATAGAGTTCTATTCATAACTAAAGAAAAATGAAATCATGAAACTTGTAAGGAAATGAATAGGTCTGGAAAGGATTATATAGTAAGTGTGGTACCCCTTGTTCTTTCTCATATGCAGATCCAAGCTACAGATGTTTAGCTTTTTTGTTTTGTTTCGTTTTGTTTTTCAAGGTAGGGTCTCACTCTAGTCCAGGCTGACCTGGAATTCACTATGTAGTCTCAGGGTGGCCTCGAACTCACGGTGATCCTCCTACCTCTGCCTCCTGACTGCTGGGATTAAAGGCGTGTGCCACCACTCCCGGCTAGATGTTCAGTTTTGTATGTGTGTTGGAAATAAAGTCAAATAGTAGAGGAGAAGCAGCTAGAAAATGGCTATGGGGGGGGCAGGGGAAAGACTGAGAGGAAGGTATTGATGGCATGTAAGTACAGGGGACAAATTACTGGGATTGGAATGGTTTGGGGATCAGGGGGAGGGAAGGATAGGAAGGGGCCAATCAAAATTGAAGATACTGTGAATAAGTCATATGCAAACCTATTCTTTTGCTAGGCAGTGATATATATGCTTAAAGGGCGAGAGGAAGAGTGTGGGCAGAACTCTTCTATGGACAAGGATAATGGTGCACCCAGAAGCCAGAGGCTGTTATTATAAAAATTTCAATGTGAGAGGTGGGATACCTTCCCCTGAGGTGCTGGTCAGAGAGGTCTCTGATGCCCTGACAAGGCTTTTGGTTTCTCACCAGAACTAGATGGTGAAGACCTTATTGCTGAAGACTCAACATGACTGGGCTGCAGGTTACAATGAAATCATGCTGGAGCTGAGCTGGAAATGTACTCCTTGTTGAGCAGCTGTCAGAATGCTGGGAAGAGCTATATATGCAGCTTTGGTGGCGGGGGGGGGGGGGTGGAACAGAGAAGTCCTCAGCAGTGTTAAACAACAGTGGACCCTGCAAGCCTTAAGGTTGGCTAGCCAGGCCAAATGTGTTAACTGGTACAATAGTGGCATGTGTATTATGGGGGAAACCAACTGCTTTCTAATTGGACTGGATGTCTGCTCGACAGGAGGGAATATATGCCTGGTACCGACATCCTAGTCAAAAACCAACGGCTGGGGAGGTAATGAGCGCTGGGGACTAACACCTGTTATTGTCTGGCTAAAAATGTGTATTATTCCCATCAAATTTCACTTAAGCACATTTTTAATGCGTATACCTATAAATTAATGCTACTCTTAGTTTTGGTTAGAGATAGCAGTGACCACTGGGGCAATTCAAGAAAGAAAGAAAGAAAGATTCAAGAAAGAAGTAATAGGGTAGTGTTCATCACTGAAACCTCTCTAGCATGTCCTCCAAGGCTCAGGGTCCATTGAGGAAGAGGTGGTGGAAAGAATGTAAGAGCTAAAGGAAAGGCAGGACTGCTTACAGTGTAATCTTCCAGACACAAAATGGCCTTGATATTTATGACCTCACAGTGTCTGAAACTACCTACATAAGACCTTCATAATAAGAGGAAAAGATGATACATCAACATAGAGGAGAGACTAAGTGGGAAGAAGACAGGATTCAATGCAGGGTGGACTTGAGAGGGGAAGAGTAGAGGTAGAGGAGGGAATTATTATGGTTTATTGTCTATACTTATGAAAGCTGTCAAAAGGCTTTTTTTAAAAAAGCATGGCATTGGCACAAAAGAGATATAGATCAATGGAATAGAAGAGAAAATTCAGGTTGAAGTTCAAGCAACTATAGCTACCTGATCTTTGACAAAGAGACCAAAAATTCACAATGAAGAAAAGACAGCATCCTCAAGAAATGATGCTGGAGAAATTAGATCGCCATATATAGACAATTGAATTTAATCTCTTTCCTGTCAGCTTCCCCAGAAAATTAACTCTGGATGGATCAAGGATCTCAATGGGGGGGGGGGGGGGAAGTAGGAAGAACATGCCAAGAGCATAGGCATAATAAAAGTCTTTCTGAATAAGACTCTAATAGCCCAGAGAATTAGACAAACAACCACTGGGATTTCATAAAAATTAAAAGTGTATTGTACAGATAAGGAAGCTATCAATAAAGTCAATAGATAAACTACAGGATGGAAGGAAATATTCATCAGCTATACATCCAAGAGAGGTTTAATATCTAGGATATACAAATAACTAAAAACTAAACAATACAAAATCGAGCAACACGCTTCAAAATGTGGCAGGGAACTGAACAGAGAGATCTCAAAGAAGAAATACAAATGTCCAATAGTCACATAAAATATGTTAACCATCTTTCACCATGAGAGAAATGTAAATTAAAATGACTTTGATGTTCCATCTTACTCCATGGCAATCATAAAAAAAATAAATAAATAAATCAAAGGACAACAAATGTTGGTAAGTTTGCAGTGAGAGAGGAGTCCTTGTTCTCTGCTGGTGGGAGTACAGACTTGTACAACCACTATGGATATCAGTATGGAGGCTCCCCAAAATTCTGAAAATAGCTGGGTGTGGTGGCAACACCTTAATCCCAGCCCTCAGGAGGCAGGATTAAGAGGAACACTGCTAGTTTGAGACCAGCCTGAGACTACATAGTGAATTCCAGATCAGCCTGGGCCAGAGTGAAGCCTTTCCTCAAAAACAACAACAAAAATAAATGAAAAGAAAAATCTAAAAATAGATACATCATTAGATCCAGCTACATAATGCCTGGACATATTCCCCAAAGACTACTCTTTACTATAGAGACACTTGCTCAGCCATGTTTGTTGTTGCTCTGTTCACATTAGCTATGAAATGCAACCAGCCCAGATGTCCATCAAATGATGAATATATAATGAAGATGTGGTCCATATACAAAATGGCAGTAAGAAAAAACTGAAATAATGAAATTTTCAGGTATATGGATGGACTTTGGGAAAAAAAAAATGCTTGGCAAGGTGATACAGGTTCAGAAAGACAAATGTCTTATACTCTGTTTCACATGTGGTTCCTAACTTGGAACCACTTTACTTGATTATAAGTTATGGTAAGCATCGGAAGTACTGGCAAATAATTAGAATGAGACCAGAAGATAGTGGAAATAGGTAGGAATGAGAAGAGGGGATTCATGACAGGCAAGAGGAAGGAAAGAATATAAGGAGGGAAATGGGAGAAAGGGAGGGTTGGGAGGTTACACAAAACTAATGACAGCATGAATCAGTACCATAAACATCTTCCTCCTTGTTAGTTAACTAAAAGATAAAACTCTTAATAAGAGGAGAGTGGGGAACAACTCTGGAAGAAATGCCTGATAGAGGGCAGAGAAAGCTTAATCTTAAAAACAAAGGATCTATTTGGTAAATATCAGTACCATGACTAGGTTACTTCCCACAGAGAACTGTTGTCTAGGGAGATCAGTGAGTTCTACTGGCATGAATAAGCAGGGGATCCTGAAAACTATGCAAATCAACCAACAAAGCAAAATGTATACAACTATGTGATAGTGGCATACAGCCTATGCAAGTAATCAGTTGCTTTCTGATTGCATATGAGGGCTGCCCAGTAGGAGAAAATTCATATCTGATACTGAGAACCAAGTCAGAATCCTATGGGTAGAAAGGTCATAGCCTCTAGAAAGAAGCTTCTAGTGTTGTTTGGCTAAGAAAAGAAGGTATGCCCATCAAAAAGTCTCTTAAATTACTATGCTTGTCCCCTTTTACCCTTGTTCTCATTCTTGTTTGGAGAATCTTCCTTTTTTTTTTTTTTAAAGATGGCAGTTAATACTGGGAAGAGCCAAGATCTATCAATATGACAAGAAAAGATAGCTAACTGCCTAGCATGAGATAATTCATCTCTATCACATCTGTTAAGGTCCAGGAGACATTGCAGAGGACGTGGTGATTAAATACAGTTGCTACTCTCACTGCTAGCCTGGACACTGAGGAGACTGAAAACTCTTCAAAGCTGACCTTGCCAGGATGCGGAGAGCTCAATACTTCTGTAGAATTTTCACACATCTGTCAAGGCTCAGGGAACATTGTGGAAAAGGGGGCAGAAAGATTGTAAGAGCCACAGAATGGGAAGGTGTTATCTTGAGGCACTGCTGCTACCCCCACACACAGACCAGCCCTAGTGAGGAGGGCCTTCAGTGGAATGGAGCTAGGGGAGAGGGGAGATGAGAATATAACCTCTCTTTGCCATCTTCCCTTCACCTAGGTCACCAGCGAAGGCTGAGTTGAGCAGTTCTAGCAGATACAAATCTATTCTAACACTGGTGGCACTATGCCAGGAAGGTTTTCCAGTTTCTTAATGCAAAATGTGAGTAAGCTTTCCTTTCCAAGAGGAATCCTGGACAGAAAAACTAGACTGTCCTCTACAGAAGAAAGCACAAAAAAGGACAGTGGAGGAAATTTAAAAGAAAAGACGTCAGCATACAGTCAAGTCCCAGAGGGCCACCACAGGGGAGTCTCATGCTGATGTCATGGCCAAGAGGAATCAGAATCCAGAAGTTAGAGAAGCTCAGTGAGAATGAGCTATAAGGGCTACCAAGGAAGCAAAAACAGCAACAAAAAAGGCCAAGCAGCCATCAAAGAAGACAGCAATGGTGGCTGCTAAGGCTCCAGTAAAGGCGGGACCTCAGCAAAGTTGTGAAGCCTGTGAAGGTTTCTGCTCCCAGAGCTGGTGGAACATGCTAATTGGTAGACCAGATTTTTGAATAAGGATCCATCTATAATTTCAAAAAGAGTGTAAAATCTGACAGAAATATGAGCAATATGCAATATGTTTCTAGAGTAAAGTTCCTAATTAGTAAAAAAAAGCAAAATGTTAAAAAAAAATAAAAGAATAAAATCATGCATAAGGAGCAGTTATCCATTTTACATATTCATTTTATTTTACTTTGTTCTTGTCCTGTCTAACAAATGAGATATATTATGTACATTATATCCAGTTTTGTTCTCTAAAGTATAATCAATGTGTGAAACATTGTCCAGGTAAACTTTATCTCTACTAAAAGTAATACCCTGGAGTTAAAAATTCTAAATATGCATCAGTACTTATTGTTTGGATTGCTGTTGATACAAAAAGTATATAGTGGTCTGGAGAGATGATTTAGCAGTTAAGGCACTTGCCTGTGAAGCCTAAGGACCCACGTTAGCCAGATGCACAAGGTGACACATGCATCTGGAGTTCGTTTGCAGTGGCTGGAAGCCCTGGCACGCCCATTCTCTCTCTCTCTCTCTATCCCTCTTTTTCTGTCACTCTCGAATAAATAAAAATCAACAAAAAAATTAAATAAATAAATAAACAAATAATTTTTGAAAAGTATGTATTAAGCAATAATGTATCAAGTGATGTTGAAGGATGTGGTTCCCATACTATGTCATGAAGCAATTAAGAAAGAGAAACAAGTGAATTTCCATGTGAGAAAGAGAATGGCGCTTGAGCTGAGCCTGGAAAGACAGAGGAAATTCTCATTGGTGGGAAATGAGAGAGCATTCAATATGAAGAAATAGAATTTATGTTTTCATTTATACAATAAACACTTATTGAGCATCTTTTGTGTTAGGAACATTTTAACAAGTAGAAATAGGGAGATTACTAAGTGGTTAAAGGCAGTTGCTTGCAAAGTCTGCTTGCCTGGGTTGAATTCCCAAGCTGTCCACACAAGCCGGATATAAAATGAGGTGCAATGACATTGGGATGCTCAGCACTGAGTGAGACATCTCTGTCACACCCTCCAAGGCACGGGGACCATTGCATGAGAGGTGGGCGAAAGAAGGTAATGGTCAAAAGGCGGAGGAGAGTGCTTTGCAATGCTGTCTTCCAGGCGCATAGTGGTCATGGTGCCTGTGACCGCACAGCGGCTGATGCTACCTACACAAGACCAGAATAATACAAGGGGGGAAATGATGCTATCAAAATGTAATAGAGACGAGTTGGAATGAAGAATGAATTCAGTGGAAGGAAGACTCCAAGAGGAAGAAAAAGGAAGGTAGTGGGAGGGAATTATAATTATACATTGTCTATATGTATCGAGGTTGTCAATAAAAAGTTAAAAATAAAAATTAATGAGTATCTATGCTTACAGGTTTAGATAAAGTTTTAAAGACTAAAAAAAAAGTGGTACAACACCGGTTGCTTAGGAAGTAAAACCACTAATCAACCACTGGGACCTCATGAAATTACAAAGCTTGTGTACAGTAAAGGACACTGTGAATAGAGCAAAGAGGCAACCTACAGAACAGGAGAAATTCTTTGCCAGCTATACATCCAACAGAGAATTAACAGCCCAGTTATAAAAGAAATCTCAAAAAATGAAATAATAAATCAAACAACCAAACTAAAAAAAGGGGGCTATGGAACTAAATAAAGAGTTCTCAAAGGAAAAAATAAAGATGACCTATAAACATCTAAAAAAATGTTTTACATCTTTAAGCATCTGGGAAATGCAAATTAAAACTATTATGAGATTCCATCTCACTCCTGTCAGAATGGCTATCATCAAGAAAACAAATAACAATAAATGCTGACAAGGATGTGGAAAAAGGGGACCCCTTTTACACTACAGGTGGGAATGTAATCTGGTATACCCATTGTGGAAATCAGTGTGGAGGCTCTGGAGACAGCTAAAAAAAGATCTACCATATGACCCAGCTATACCACTCCTAGGCATATATCCTAAGGACTCATCTCACAACCTTAGAGATACTTGCACATGCATATTTATTGTCATTCTGTTCACAATAGCTAGAAAGTGCAACCAGCCTAGATGCCCCTCAACTGATGAGTGGATAATTAAGATGTGTACATTTATAAAATGGCATTCAATTCAGTTATAAAGAAAAATAAAACTATGAAATTTGCAGTGAAATGGATGGACCTGGAAAGGATTATACTTAGTGAGGTAACCCAGACCCAGAAAGCCAAGTACCCCATGTGCTCTCTCATATGTGGATCCTAGCTACAAATGTTTGGACGTGTTTGTGAGTTGGAATAAAACTTGGTACCAAAGGTCAGTAAACTAGAAAAGGGGCTATAAGTAGATGAATAAATTACTGGGGTAGAAAGGCCTAAGTGGAATTAGGGGAAGAGATTGAGTCATAGAAGTTTAGGGGAAAGGTTAATAAAGATCTAAGAGGGTGTAAGCTGTATGGTAACCTGATTTTTTGGACAATGGTACAAGCCTTAAGTTTGGCCAGCCAGGCCAAAGGAGCCAACTGGGGTAATAGTGGCATGTATGTTATGGAGGAAACCAACCACTCTCTGATTGGACTGGAGGCCTGCTGAACAGGAGAAAACACATGCCTGATACTTAAAAACCGATGATGGGGGCTGAAGAGATGGCTTAGTTGTTAAGGCTCTTGCCTGTGAAGCCTAAGGATCCAGGTTCAATACTCACAGGTCCCACATAAGCCAGATGCACAAGGTGACACATGCATCTGGAGTTCCTTTGCAGTGGCTAGTGGCCCTGGCATGCTCATTCTGTCTCTCTCTCTCTCTCCCTCTGTCATAAATATATAAAAATAAATATTTAAAAAAAAAACTATGATGGGGGAGGTCATGAGCTCTAAGGGTGTAACGCCTGCTGGTTTCTGGCTAAATGCATGTATTATGCTCACCAAACTGCCTGGTAAGCACTTCTCTTAATCTT
Source organism: Jaculus jaculus (assembly GCF_020740685.1). NCBI lineage: Eukaryota > Metazoa > Chordata > Mammalia > Rodentia > Dipodidae > Jaculus > Jaculus jaculus. Next base: position 7,902,135 of record NC_059113.1, on the reverse strand, counting down.
CATACCCATATATTAATGCTGCTCTCATTTTAGTTAGAGAAGATTCTCTGTTCAGATGGCAGTGACCTCTGGGATGACTCAAAAGTCACCATAGTGCTAACAAGTGACAGAGGAGTGTTCAGCACTGAAATATCTCTATCACACCTTCCAAGGTTCAGGGTTCATTGCAGAAGAGGTAGCAGAAAGAAAGTAAGCCATGGAAAGGGTAGGACTCCTTATAATGAACTCTTCCAGACACAAAATGGCCTGGATATGCCTGACCTTGCAGTGCCTGGCACTATGTACACAGGACCCCTGTAACAGGAGGACAAGATGATGACATCAAAATAAAAGAGAGACTACTTGAGAGCGGGGAGGGGATATGATGGAGAGTGGAGTTTCAAAGGGGAGGGAGGGAATTATTATGGACTATTGTCTATAATTATTGGAGTTGTCAAATAAATAAATACATTTAAATAAATAAAAGAAGTAAGTGGTACAAGTGTCTGACTTTGATTTGCAGAGCCAGGAGGCCCAAAGTAGATGCATGCATGCACACACACACACACACACACACACGCACGCACGCACGCACACACACAGAAATAAAAAGTCCAAATAGATGTTGAGACAAAAAAACAAATGAAACAGTACAAGCACACAAAGTGCACTTGACAGAGTGTTGCCACTCCCTCCTGCTGCCCTTGCTTGACTCACCTTGTTGATAGCTGTTCTGGCTCATCTCTCTCACTAGCTGGCTCTTCCGAAGTCTGTGTACTGCTGACCTCACCTCACAGTATTCTAGGGCTCCTTCCTTGACTTCTCTATCTTCAGCCACTCTTTTGGTGAGCTCAGTGAGGCAAACATTTAAACAATGTCTCCAACTCCGAATCTTCCCCATGAACTACAAATACAAAGTCATATTCCACCACCTACTCATCTTGGATGGCGAATGTGCCAAATGTAACGCAACCCGAAAGCAAACACCGGAATACAGTAGGAGGCATGAGGTTATAAGATCAAGACTGAGAAAATAAAAGGCTTATAAAGTTAACGACAGATTTGAGATATCGCTGTGGAGCTGAGAGCACAGGCTGGCAGGGCTGGCAGAAAGTGAGAAGACGGACCTGACTAGCAAACACAGGGCTTCACCAGAACGGTAGAATGGAAAGACCTTAGTGGAGGCAGGCTACTGTAGAGAGGGTCGGGAGAGACAAAACACTCAACAAGCACCAGTCACTCCTTATGGGTCTCTACAGCATGCTAGGTTTCAGAGATGCAGCAATCACTAAGCACAGGTAGAGAATTTAATGGGGAAGGAAAAAGCAAAAACCAAACAATGGTAATACGCTGTGTTGTAGCTCTCTTCACCCATGACTGTAATTTCATTAGCCTTCCCAGATGGACTGAAAGGAGATGTAGGTCAAGCACCTTGGCTATTTTCTCTTTCCTTATCTCCAGCTTTGAGTATAATGTGCATGGCATGCTGAACATTTTATACTCTAAGAGGGAGTCAGCAAAGCAGACAGGAATGACGCAGAAGTTGATGGGTGGTCTGAGAGTGCGCAAGGATGGTGTATCAGGTGTGATACTAAGAGCCGGTCAACAAGTTTAACAATACAGGATAATAGAGCTGCCTAGAAAATCCTGGAACACTTAGTTGGGGGGGGTGCAAAGTAAAATAAGGTGTGGAAGAAAGAGCAAAATAGACTTCAGTGGGAGAATATCACTTCAAGGATGCATTCACAAGTCACCTCAAGATTGATCCTGCATACAGCAGGGAGGCAGGAAAGAGCTTACAGCAGAGAAGCAATGTGCCAGTGTGCCTGGGGAAGTGGGCACCACCCAAGAGAACAAAGTTAGCCATTGGCTGCCTTAAGGCCTGAGCGGCAATGTGGAGTTGTGGGATGGAGGCTGTGGTGGTTTGATTCAGGTGTCCCCCATAAACTTAGGTGTTCTGAATGCTAGGTTCCCAGCTGATGGATATTTGGGAAGTAATGCCTCCTGGAGGGAGTGTATTTTTGGGGGTGGGCTTATGGGCTTTATAGCCAGTTTCCCCATGCCAATTCTGGGCACACCCTTCTGTTGCTGTGGTCCATCTTATGTTGGCCAGGGGGTGATGTCCACCCTCTGCCCATGCCATTGTTTTCCCCTGCCATCGTGAAGCTTCCCCTCGAGCCTGTAAGCCAAAATAAACCTCTTTTTCCTAGAAGCTACTCTTGGTTGGGTGATTTCTACCAGCAATGCGAACCGGACTGCAACAGAGGCCAGCTAGAACACTGACATAAATGACCTTCCTCATTACTCCTCCTATTTGTTCTATCCTTGTATTGGGAGCCATTTGACTCCTGCCTACAGTCTTACCCTTGCCTGGGGACTTGGAAGTCACCCTGTCTACAGTAAGAAGTAATTAAGAAGGGCAAGCTGGGAGCCCAAAAGATAGATAGATAGATAGATAGATAGATAGATAGATAGATAGATAGATGCCAAGGCAGCCTTGCTGCTTCTCTCTTCTGACTTCATGCCCTTCTCCTTTGCTGTGCCTTGTTGTCGTGACCAAGCCTGTAGCTCCTCCTCTGTGTCTGTTGTAGTCAGCTCCACATTGCTGGGATGAACATCCAACCAGACACAGTTTATGGGAATAATGGGCTTACTTCAGCTTATAAATCTAGGGGAAGTCCCATCAAGAATGAAAGAAGCTGGCTCCTGTTTATAAATCCAGCAAAAGAGAAACCGCCAACAGCACCACAAGCAAGCAAGAGCCACCAGAGTGCAAAACTGCTCTTCCCATACCTTTGGGCCAGAATTCAGACCTGCCCCCAATGGCATGCCCCATGCCAATCCTGCTGCGGGAAATCTGCATGCCAGAGACTGAAGTTGCACATTCAGTTTTAACAAAACACTTGAGTCAGGCTGGAAGGATGGCTTAGCAGTTAAGGCATTTGCCTACAAAGCCAATGGACCCAGGTTCCATTCCCCAGGACCCATGTTAGCCAGATGCACAAGGGAGGGCACATGTCTGGAGTTCATTTGCAATGGCTAGAGACCCTGGTGCGTCCATATTCTCTCTACCCCCCCCCCATTTCTCTGACAAACAAATAAAAATAAAATATTAAAAAACACTTGAGTCTATAGGGCCATACATTTATGCTATCATATTCAAACTACCACAGTATCTCCCATAATTGAGGACATGTCTCATTGTTGCTAATACCTTCACTGTCTTTCATCTAAATAATATGTTGTAGGAATCAGAAAAAGGTATTCTTTCTGGGAAGAGACAGTGGTCTTTATGACTTACAAGATTCACACTTACTTTCTTGCTGAACATAGTCACAAATTGTGCAGCTGTACATATTGGACTTGCCTGAATCCTATGTCTTATTTCTGAACCTCAGCTTCATGACCCTCATCTTGTTTCCAGGCTTTTAATACTATCTGTGATACTGTCTGATAAATCCATCTGTCTGGATTTCTAAATTTCTTGAAACCCAGGTCTCCTATCAGCAAAACACTTCTAGGAGAAAAATGGTTTACTTTAGTTTCATTACAGAGTAATAATTCCACCTTTTCCAAGTATACTTAGGACTCACATAAAGCCAGATTCACAAAGGGGCTCATGTGTTTGGATTGTGTCTGCAGCAGCAGGAGGCCCTGGTGTTCTCATCCTCTCTTTTTTTTTCTTCCTCTCTCTCCACAAATAACTAAATAATATTTAATTTTTAATTTTAATTTTAATTTTTTTATTTATTTATTTGAGAGTGACAGACACAGAGAGAAAGACAGATAGAGGGAGAGAGAGAGAGAGAGAGAATGGGAGCGCCAGGGCTTCCAGCCTCTGCAAACGAACTCCAGACGCGTGCGCCCCCTTGTGCATCTGGCTAACGTGGGACCTGGGGAACTGAGCCTCGAACCGAGGTCCTTAGGCTTCACAGGCAAGCACTTAACCGCTAAGCCATCTCTCCAGCCCCTAAATAATATTTAAAAAGGAATCATATACAAAGAGTTCAAACTGCCTTTCTTTTTCATGTTAATGTTTCATAGAAGTTGCTCTAATTTACTTATATTTGGTTTTCCAAAGTAGGGTCTTACTCTAGCCCAGGCTGACCTAGAATTTACTATGTAGCCTCAGGGTGGCCTCAACCTCACAGTGACCCTCCTACTTCTGTCTCCCTAGTGCTGGGATTAAAGGTGTTTGAACTGGGTATGGGTGTAGCGGAAGTTAAGGCAGAAAAATCATGAATTTTAGCTTGTTGCAATTACCTTCTTATTGCTGTCAGAAAGCACCTAACAAAAGCTGCTGTGGGAGGAAAAGGTTTATTTTGCCTTGCAGAGTAAAAGGGATGTTCCAGGATGGCTGGGGAAATGCGGCATGAGCTAAGGATGGATGACACCTGGCCAGGCAGACAACTGCAGCAGGAGTGTATCTGAAACACTGGCAAGGGGACTCAGGCTATAACACCCCAAAGCTCATCCTGAACAATATTCTTCCAACAGAGTTCCAACTCACAAATTAACATCATCTGGGGTTCACACAAAAGTTTAGGGGGGCACCTGAACCAAACTGCCTCAGAGCTAGATTACATAGATACAGACTGACCTGAGCAATCTGTGCTGTATAACATAGCAGGAAGAGAGAGAGAGAGAGAGAGAGAGAGAGAGAGAGAGAGAGAGAGAGAGAGAGAGAGAGAGAGAGACAGAGAGACAGAGAGACAGAGAATAGCATAAGTGTCCTCAGAAATATATAACTGGAAAATAGAAAATATACCTGGAATACAGCGGGAAGTCAGGGGCCTAAGGAGTCCAGAATTTGAGAAACAATGGGTGGATATCTGTTGACAAATCAAGTAAATATAAAGAAAAAGTGATTCCCAGTGAGCGACAGCTATCAAAAGTGACCAAGAATGAAATGCTCAATGTTGTGATCAATTGCTGTAGGCATCAGGCATCTGTATTGGTTTGGTTTGGGCCACATATTAAATGGCCTTATCAGCCCTATTGTGGTAGGTTGAATCTGTGTCCCCCAATAGACTCAGGTGTCTTATTTAAGCTCTTGACTTGAATTTCCAAATTGGAAGAGGTGTCACTGTGGGCGGGACATCGGGTCCAGCCCTGAGGTGTGTTTGGGGGCTGATCTGATTTTCAGCTCAGAGCTGTGTAGACCAGTCTCTGGTGAGGGTTCTGATCTTGCTGCCTGGCTGTGTTTGCTTGTGGTGCTGGCTGCTTGGCGGTCTCTCTCTTTCTGCTTGGATTTATGAATGGGAGCCAGCTTATCCCACAACTGTGGAACTTCCTCTGGGTCTTTATGACTGAAATAAATCCCTTACCCACCCCCCCAAATTGTGTCTGGTTTGGATGTTCATGCCAGCATCGTGGAGCTGACTACAACACTATGTTATAGCAGCAAGCAATAATCTTACACTGAAGACCATACGGGTCAATCGCTAGTCTTCACATTAGAGGGTGCTCCAACCCATCAATGTGTATTCTGGGACCCCAAAATAGGAACAGCAGGTACATTAAAAGTGGCCTGATTGGCCAGAGTAATGCATAGAAATAGTGATGTTTAAGATCTGGAATGAAATGTATACACTGTAACTTCCAGCCACATTCCAGTGACCAAAACAAGTCTTACAGAGAAGTCCATTGTCTAAAGAGCAGGGAGGTGTCCTCCACCTAAAGAGGTGGGAGATTAAAGAGCAAATATTTCTTCAACAGCAGTATAATTGATCCCAGTGTCTAGAAAATTCTTTTACAAAACCTCAGCATTTTCTGTGATTTCTGCTTCTGCAGCAAAAAATGTGATCCATGGGCTTCAGTACCTTGTTATTTTCATCTTTATAAATTTTTTAATGAAATCTGGAATGCAGCTGTGTCTCTTATGAATTCCACTTGCAGTAGACTGCTATACATTTAAGAACTTGAGAATAAGAGTACATGAATTATTTGGCTCCTTTCTTCCTCCCTTCACAACAGAACATTGCATAGTTCTCTCCAGAAGCAGGGAATGGCCATTTCCATGGCAATTCCAGCTGAGCTCCATTAAATGGAGGAATCTGTTTATGATCTTTGGGATGTCTGCAATTCTTGTCTGAAATTTCCCTAAATTTTTCTGATTAAAATTTTATGATTAGTAAAATAGTAGATGCTTGAATGTATATATTTATATATATATACATATATATATGTTGTTCCTAATCATTTTATATATTTTAATTAATTTTTGACAACATCATACATGTATATAATGTATATTTTTAGAAAAGGAGATAGAGCATAGGCGCGCTAGGGTCTCTGCCATTGAAATTGAACTCCAGACACTTGTGCCACCTGGTGTGCATGTGCAACCTTGTGCTTGCCTCACCTTTGTGCATCTGGCTTATGTGGGATCTGAAGAGAGATTGAACATGGGTCCTTAGGCTTCACAGGCAAGTGCCTTAACTGCTAAGCCATCTTTCCAGCCTGTATATGATGTACTTTGACATTATTCATTCCCCCATTTCCTTCTCTCATCCCATTTTCATACTGAGCCATTTTTTCTTCCCAACTAGCTCCCTTTTACTCTTATATTTTTTTTCTGTACCCCACTGAGTTTAACTAGATTGTGCACATGTGCTGGAGCCACATCACTGATGAAAACGGCCTTTCCCCCTCCCCACAACTATTACAACAGGTCTCCTTGAGAATGAGACTTATCTCAGCTCCGAAGTGGGAACGAGTGTGCTGGATTTCCACTGGTCACCAAAGCCAGGTTCCTTGTTTTACAGACAAATATCATAGACAAAAATGGATAAGTTTAAAAGTAGAAATTTGGGGGGGGATGGATAGAGGACTCAACAGTTAAGGGTACTTGCTTACAAAACCTGACATCCAGGGTTCCATTCCCCAGTAACCACATAAAACCAGATGAAAAAGTGGCTCATGAGTCTGGAATTCACTTGCAGTGGCTGGAGGCCCTGGTGCACTGATTTTCTCCACCCATCTCCCTCTCTCTCCTTACAAATAAATAAAAATTTGAAAAAAAATTTAAAAAGAAATTTTATCATAGAGAGACAACAAGTTTAGAGAAAAAAAAAGAAGCTCATTACAGAGAGGGAGTAAACTTTATTGTAAGGAAAAGTGAGTGCAAAAGATAGAATCATAAAGCTCTGCGTTGCGGGAGGGGACCTGAGCAGGTTGCTGCCACCTCATACTCTGGATCCAGGCTTTTTGTGAGCTGAGGACAAGCATGCCCATGGCCTGCATGGAAATTAGGTACCAAGCTAGGATGAACTTTATTGGTAAAGCTTCAGTGTACATAGATGATTTTGATTGGTTGGTGGGTCAGAGACAGAGAGAGCATGGATTCAGAGAGAGTCTGCCAAAAATCTCAAGGGGGCCTCGTCACAGGGGAAATGCAGACTGCTGAAACTGGCTTTGTTGTTTTCTCCAGAGCCCTGCCCTTCCTTCAATCTGGTCAGTGTGGCTATCTCATACCCAGCTATAGCCCTGTTGTTTATTTTCTCCAGTGTCCTCAAACTTCCCTGTTGTAACCCTAATACTATCCCTTACCTTTCTAAAGCAAGGGAAAACAAACAAAAAAGAAAAGACAAACTTCCCTAAAGGAGTAACTGACTTGTAGACGAAAGCACAGAACAAGACTGTTGACTTGCAAGGTCCCCTACCTAATTACCTAGAAAGTTTCTTCCTCCTGCTCTCTATCACCCTTAACTGCCAATAGCTACTCACGGAGGGGTGCGGCCTCATAAGCCCTCGTCCATCCATGGTAGAATGTTGATGGGGCCAATCCTTCACAGGTCTTATGCAGATAACCACAGCTCCTGTGAGTTCATGAAGGCCATATCTGGAAGACAGAGTTCCACAGCACTCCTCCCCATTCTCTGGCTTTTACATTCATTCTGCCCCCTCATCCACAATGTTCCCTAAGCCTTAGAGGGGGCAATATCGATGTCCCTTAAGACTTCAACTACTTATGACCCTCTACATCGATTTCTACCCACTGCAAAAAGAATAAAGAAGTCTCACTAAGGCTAGGAGATCTCTAGTCTATGGGCGTAAACTACACACACACACACACACACACACACACACACACACACACACACGGCTGTTTGATGAACACTGCATATCCTTTTACTTGAGGGTTTTTTTGTTTGTTTGTTTTGCTTTCTTGAGGTAAGGTTTCATTGTAGCCCAGGATCCCCTAGAATTCATTATGTAGTCTCAGGGTAGCCTTAAACTCACAGTGGTCCTCCTACCTCTGCCTCCCAAGTGCTAGGATTAAAGGCGTGCGCCATCATACCTGGCTTGAGGTGGTTTTTTTTTTTGTTTTGTTTTGTTTTTTACTCCTCATTTTTGCCCTAAGTTCATGTTACAGTTTTAATATTTTTCTATTTTTAATTGGCATATCTCACTTGTGGGGTATAAAATTGTAATTCAATGTGTGTGTATAATGTATCATGCCCAAATCAGAACAATTAATATTTTAATGCTTTTAATATTAGATATAGAAAATATCCAATGTATTGGAAATATTATCTTAGAGAATAAGGTCCAGGCACTTTTATGAATGTAGCCACATAAATAATAATCCATAAAAGTTTTTCTGGGTGCCTGGCATAAAAATATAAACCCTCTACCTATAAGAGTCTCTTGAATGGAAGATGAATGCAGTGAGTTACATAGGTAAAAGAGCATGAAAAAGATGTGAGCCTCTAGTGCAATTTGACATGTGCAACAAATCCCAAAGTGCAGACGGAGATGGAAGATGCTCAGCCAGCCACTGCCTGTGTGGGCCTTTTATCACTTCCTGATATCCTGCGATAAGAGGAGTTCAGAGCCAGTTCTTCCAGAGAAATAAAAGAAGAACCACAAAAAATATTTATGATAATACTGAAAATGGCATTTTTTAAGTGTTAAGAAACAAAATAAACTCAGAGGAATGAGTAGAGTATACTTGGCCCAGAAGGGCAAAGCGTCATTGACACTGGGAAGTTACAGGTGGCAAAGGCAGAGGAAATGACTATCTTGACAGAAGGTGAGGTACCAAGGAATTAGGAAGATTTAAAAACAGAAATGGGAAATCCAATCTTTAATGAATCAATTTCCAAAGAAATGAAGGAAGAAAGAAGGAAGGAAGTCAAAAGAAGGAAGAAAGGAAGAAGGGAGAGAGGATTCCACTTAGACTTAGAACAATACATTATCATCTTTAACTCTCACATGTTCTACAGAATTTCACCTTGATTTTATTCTTAAAAAATATATATTCAAGAGCCATGTATGGTGGTGCACACCTTTGATCCCAGCACTTGGGAGTCAGAGGTAGGAGGATCACGGTGAGTTCAAGGCCACCCTGAGACTACGTAGTGAATTCCAGGTCAGCCTGGGCTACAGTGAGACCATACCTCAAAAAACCAATATATATAAATTCATTTATTTGCAGAGATTGAGAGAGAGAGAGAAAAGAGAGAGACAGGTATAGAGAATGGGCACGCCAGGATCTCCAGCTGCTGCAAATGAACTCCAGATGCATGGGCCACTGCCTATATTGCTTTATGTGGGTCCTGGGGAATCAAATTCAGGTCGTTAGACTTTGCAGGCAAGTGCCTTAGCTGCTGAGCCACCTCTCCAGCCCTTGTTGTTTTTATTCTACTAGGACTGTTTCTTTCCTGGTTTTTTTTTTCTTTTCAAAAGAAAGTTTCAAAAATATATTCAGCATTTTATATGTGCTATACTGAAAAGGTTTCTCTAGTTGCTGAAATTCTTTTTGCCAGAAATAAAAGTCCCCACTTATGAAAATCTTTACCAAGTCTAAGAAGGAAATTAGATTCCTACATTATCATACAATTTTTCAAATCTTGATGCTCTTGTTGGTCTGAGGAGCTCGACTCTTTTTTAAATAAACATCACTTATTTCAAGGTAATTTACATATATAAATTTTAAAAACATATGGTAATACAGAAACAAATTCTGGTTTTGGTCCTATAATAAAATACATATTTTAAACATAATATGTACCCTGAGTGCGGCTTTGACTATGGGGAATGACCATAGGATGTAATATAAGGAATTTCTTTTTGAGAAGGGTCTCACTAGCCCAGGCTGACTGAAAACTCTGTAGCTCAGGCTGCCTTGACTTCTAGCCTTTCTACTACGTCATCCTCCTGAGGGATACCTCACATGTGTGGAGCCCAGTGCCTGGTTCAGTCATGTCTTCAGCAAAAGCATTTGATGAGCAGTCAGATTTTACCACATTCTGTTCAGTTTTGAAGCCCACATTTATAAAAAGCAGTGGCTCAGAGGAAAAGCCCACCTCATTCTCCTTCATGTAAGTGCTTTTGAGTCAGGATATGGAGTTCACACTTTCCTCTCAGAATTGCCTTCTTTCTTCAAAACCACAGCTTCCTTGACACTCACTTGGATTTTGCTAACAACCCGTTACCTCATCTCTCTCACCTGACATTAGCTGAGTCATTCATGGCTGACCTGAAATCCTGTTCTTTCACACAGATCATTCCCAAAGTGAGGATATTTCTCTCTTCTTTCTTTGATCTCATTGCCTTCAACTTTCTCCACCAACTCTGCGCCATTTTCACAGTTCCACTCTTCCTCAGACACCGTCATTACCAGTAAAGATACCGTCACCAAGGCGTCTATTGCATGCAGCTTATGCCCTGACCTGTTCACAGCTTTGGTCCCTTCTGTGGGCTCAACTGCAATAGTACGATACAATGCGAGATATATACATATATATACTTGCAACTGAAAGATTACATGGTTTAAAGACTATAATTAAAGCTTTTAACTGGTATTTAAAAATATCCAGATATCCTTTTTTTGTTTGTTTTTCGAGGTAGGGTCTCACTTTACCCAAGCTGGCCTGGAATTCACTATGGAGTCACAGGGTGGCCTCAAACTCACGGTAAACCTGTGCCTCCCAGGTGCTGGGATTAAAGGCCTACACCACCACTCCCAGCCAAATATCCTTTTATACTTGGCTAGAAGTTCACTTTTCTTTCATAACTGGACATGATTTATTGCCAAAGTTTCAGTAAGAATTCTGCAATAAAGTTTCCCCCTTGTTGCAACTTATGTTTGTGGAGAGGAGGGCAGAACTTCATGTCATTAGCTTAATATTTAGTCTGTGACCTCTACCTTTTTTGTTTCAAAAGAGGAAAGAAAATCACACCACTTTCTGATTAATGCCAAGTAGTTTTTAGGCTCTTAAACAATTAAATAATGGGGCTGGAGAAATGGCTTAGCAGTTAAGGTGGTTGCCTGTGGAGCCAAAGGACCCAGGTTCAACTCCCCAGAACCCACATGAGCCAGATGCACATGTGGCTCATGTACTTGGCATTCATTTGCAGTGGCTGGAGGCCCTGGCGTGCCCATTCTCTTTCTCTATCTATCTATCTATCTATCTATCTATCTATCTATCTATCTATCTACACACACACACATATGTATAATTTATATATATACACATATGTATATAATATACACACACACACACATATATACATACATATATATATATGAAATCTATCTCTTTCTCTGAAATAAGTAAAATTTTAAAATTATTAAATATTACTTTCTGAGAATCACCATTTGGGAGTATCTTAAGTTTCAATAATTGAAAAATATTCAAGGTACTCTAAATTTGCCAGGGCACTGTATTGTAAGGAGCCCGGTGTTTCTTAGAGAACTCAAAGGCAGGGTTGAGGCTGTACCTTAGAAATGTGGTTGGACTACAGAGTAGAGGAACTCAGGGGATACAGACAGTTCTCTTCACCTCATCTTTTATCTTTGCAAGTCTGTGCTCACTGTGCTTCTTTTTCTTTTCCCTTTCTCGGTGACAACCCGCATTCATGTACACCGTGTACCGCGATCATGGTCCTTCTACCTCACTCCTTTCCTCTCTGGTGAACCCTTCTTCTTTCCATGGAGGCTCTATTCTATTTTGATGTCTTTTCTTTCTTTTTCTTTTTTTGTTTTTTTTGCCTTCCTATCATGTATGTATGTAGCATGTGCCTCTGTATGTAGGTGTCTGTGAGTACACCGTTATCTCTATTGAAATGGCTACTTTATGTGCATGTAGCATGACTGCAAAGGCCAGTTCATGTCTGGAAGATAGTATTCCAAAGTACTCTCCCCTTTCTTTTGATTCTTACATTCTTTCTGCCCTGGTCCCTAAGCCTTGGAGGTTGTGATAGAGATGTCTCAGTGCTGAACACTCCACTGCTACTTCTGAGCACTTGAATTGTGAGCCTACCCAGTGGTCACTGCCATCTGAAGAGAGAAGCTTCTCTAAACAAAAGTGAGAGAAGTGTCAAATATTTAGAGGGACTTTTTTTTTTTTTTTTTTGAGGTAGGGCCTCACTCTAGCTCAGACTGACCTGAAATTCACTATGTAGTCTCAGGGTGGCCTCAAACTCTCAATGATCCTCCTAATTCTGCCTCCTAAGTGCTGGGATTTTAGAGGGCACTTTTGTGGGCATAATATATCCACTGAGCCAAACAACAGAAGTAGATTTCCTCCAGGGATTATATCCCCTCTAGCCATAGGGTTTCTACTAGGTTTGGAGTCCCTGGTTGGAGTTTCCTCCTATGGGGCGGGCCTCAAGTCCAATCAGATAGCAGCTGGCTACCACAAAGCAAAATGCCACCATTGCACCAGTTGTCACATTTTACCTGGATGACCACCTATGTAGCTTATGGGGCCCACTGCTGGTTAATGCTGTTGATCACTCTTCCCCTCAACGGGCTGCACAGCGCTGTCCAATGACAATGACAGCGAGTCAACAGGAGGAAGCTTCCAGTTCAGCTTCCGCTTGATTTCTCAGTGTCGGCAAGTTCACATTTATCTCCATTAAAACTGCAGACTCACAACTTCTCATGAGTCTTGCTCATTCCCTTTCATGTGACTTCACTTCTCATTACATTTATTTCAAAAATACAACCGCATAATCAAGAAACCATCAAAGCCATGTGCATCTATATTCATATTGTATGCATTGTCCTCCCTACTAAAAACAAGAACTTCTTTTGGCTGGGAAGATGGCTTAGCAGTTAGAGGTACTTGCTTGCAAAGCCCGCTGGCCCAGATTTGAGTCCTCAGTACCCAAACAAAGCCAGATGCACAAAGTGGTACATGCATGTGAAGTTTGTTTACTGTGATAAGAGACATAGTGAGCCTATTCATTCTTTCTCATTCTCTCTGATCATACATAAATAAATAATAGTTTTAAATACAAATAAAAATAAGAAAAAGAATGTGTTTCTGCATCCCTCAAAAACCAGCCCGTCCATACCCCCTGGATCCTGTCCTCTTCCTCTCTTTCTCCCCTGAAACCACTTCCTCCCATCGTCGGTTCCTGTCTGCTCTGGTCAGCGTACGTGTGCTCCCTGTCATTATCTTCCCTGTCTCCACATTCTGTTTTGCTCTCCATCCTGTTTGTTCCTTTTTACTTTACCGTTTTTTCACTTCATCTCTCTCCATTTATTCTTGAACTTTCACAAATGGAGCTTCTGTTACCATCACATACACTGATGTACTTTGTGTCAAGGTCTCAAACAGTTTTCGAAGTTATTAAATGCACTGGACTATGCAATAATCTTGTCTTGATTGGTTCTCAGCGACACTGAACATCTCTGACCTCACTCTGCTTCTTCTTGGCATAATTTGTTCTCTGCTTCTAGCACATCACTGTCTCTTTTGCTTTTCTTTCCTTCCTTCCTTCCTTCCCTCTTTCTCTCTTTCCTTCCTTCCTTCTTTCTTTCTTTCTTTCTTTCTTTCTTTCTTTCTTTCTTTCTTTCTTTCTTTCTTTCTTTCTTTCTTTCTTTCTTTCTCAGGCCCTTTTGCAGAATCAGCTTATTCTAACTAGCCTCTAATACTGGATTTCTCAAAGCTGAACTTTGTATCATATAAGCACTTGCTCTTTTCAAGTGGGATCTAACTGTGGTCTTTGAAAAGCATTGCATATGTTACCTTCTACATTTAGATCTCTTGCCTTTATGTCTTTGAGCTCTGGATTCATATGTCAATCTGCCTGAAATCTTGTTTTGTGCAATGTATTTGTTGAAAAAACCCTATCTTCTATAACCAACTAAGCCGCCATGTTTCAATGTCCTAGTATTATGATGAAAGTTGATCTTTGTCATATATATGTATATGTTTGGAGTAGTTTCTCCAAGCACCCTTCCATTTCATAGGCATCCCCGACTTTTCTTATGTTTCTACCCATACGTCAGGCCCTAGGACATTCTGTATTGACGGGGAACAGTGTGAATATAGCATCCCCTAACTCAGAATAGTGCAAACCACATTCATCATGATCCCATTACTGAGCACTAGTCCAATGAACCCAGGTTGTGGCTTTGAATCAGATGCCCCCCATAAACTCATGTGTTTTGACTGTCCCCCAGCTGGCGTCAGTTCTGGAGCTGGAAACTTGCTGGAGGAGGCGCGTTGCGAGGAGCAGCTTCCTTTCGCCAGCGCTCCGCTCACTGCCCTCCCTCTCCTGCAGCTGCTGTGGCAGAGTTGATGTCCCACCTCTGCGCATGCCATCCTTTCCCCTGCCATTGCGAAACCAAACTAAATCCTTTGCCCATAGCAGCTGCTTTTGGGCAGGTGTTTGTCCCAGCAGCGGGAAGGAGAGTGCAATATATGTGGTTGTAGTACAAGCCTGGAAATATCTCCTCTGGCTGAAAAGCTCTTCCTCAGCAATGATGGCACTAAGGGAGTCACGACCTTCGAGGGGCAGCTCTGCTTCTGTGCCACCTGTATTATTCAAGTCCCTTTGTTTCCTCCAGAAACATGGTCATTACTTCTTCAAGATGACAGTTGAAAAACTCATATAGCTACTAAAAATATGCCTGAATAGAAAATCCACATCGTTAATGATCCTCCATTAGTGGAGCTTTTTCACTTATAAAACAGTTGCTATCTGAAACATTAATGGTTTGTTTTTTTTTTCCTCAACCCTGGAAGGGCCTAGATCTCTGGAACCTATTCACTTTCAATTTCTCTTGAGAACTGGCCACTTCTCATCTAAGCATCTACCCTTTTTTTTTTTAAAGTATCTTCCAAACAGCCTATAACAACCAACCACATTACTGGCATGACTTTCCAAATCTTTTCTTCAGGAGTACAAGTTTCTATGTATCTTTTTGGCAGTTTATAAAATCTTATTGACTTCTCAGAACCTTAAAAAGTGTTCAGTAAAATGCAGGAAATCAAAAATAAAATGAAACCTTCCATACATAGAAATATGAATATAAAATATTTTTAAAAACTCATATGCAGTAATATATGCTACTTTCTACTGCATTTAATAGGATATAATATGATAGTTCATCTAAAATAAGCACTAGTTAAGATTAAAAAAACAATTTTTAAAACACTGCAAGCTGTTGTTATTTGGCCAAAATGAGCATTAGACAGCTCTGATTCATCTCTTTCTACACACAAGAAATTATTTGTATTTCATTGGAATTTTACTTTGGAAGTATTTATCACAAATTGTAATAAAAAGGGTCTACTCGTGTGTTGATGTACCTAGCAAAAAAAGTATTTATAAATCTTAGATTCTGTTTTAAACTCTCATTATCTCAGGAATGAAATGGTCATAAGAAAATCTGCTGTCTAGATGTAGATTTGATTCTTATTTATCCACAAGACAGACCTGTTGTTTCTGGAATCCAAGTGACTGCAGAAGAGAGACTCTAAGAGCAGAGGGTCCTACTGCAACATGCACACAGACATGCCAAGATTGGCCGGGAGTGGTGGCGCACGCCTTTAATCCCAGCACTCAGGAGGCAGAGGTAGGAGGATTGCTGTGAGTTCGAGGCCACCCTGAGACTACAGAGTGAATTCCAGGTCAGCCTGGGCTAGGGGGAGTCCCTGCCTTGAAAAGAGAGAGAGAGAGAGGCCAAGATAAGATAGTTTCCTGCTTGTAGTTACCCACTGCACATGTGCACACCCAGGCCAGCGCTTTTAGCAGAAGCCGTGCCTGAGTATTTGTTACAATTCCATTTAGATAGAAGTCAGATGGAGGCCAAACTGAATTCTTCTGTTAGATATTAATCAGAGGCTAACCCTGGAAAGTAGGGAGAAGGTAATAACTGGGAGGGGGCCTGTGGGGACTTCTGAAATTGGAACCTGCTCTGCTTCTAGACAAAGGCGAATGCGCTTACTCAAGAAACCCACTGAGCCATGTGCGTAGAATTTGTGTACTTCTCCACATACAGAGATCAATTAAATATTGTAGAAAGAACATACTTTCTTTTCCTGTGAGTTTAAATTTCAGGTTCCGTTGTTAGAAAATATCTTATGTTAACATATACTGTCTTTATGATGGGCCAGACATAGTTTAAAATGCAACATATTAAATCATTAACTTCGGTTATCATGTTATTTATTTTTTACTTACTTACTTACTGAGGTAGAGTCTCACTATTCCAGGCCAACTTCGAACTTACTCTAGCACAGCCTGGCATCAAACTCACAGAGATCTTCCCATCTCAGCCTCCCGAGTTCCCAATTTCTGGTTTTAGAGTACTGAGTCACCACGCCTGACTTAACAGTTTTTATTTTTAATTACATTTAAGGTTTTATTTATTTATTTATTTATTTATTTATTTGAGGGACAGAGTAAAAGAGAGGGGGAGGGGGAAGAGAGTATGCACATGCCAGGGCCTCTTGCCCCTGCAAATAAACTCCAAACACATGTGCCACTTTGTGCATCTGGCTTTATGTGGGTACTGAGGAATCAAGCCTGGGTTGTCAGGCTTTACAAGCAAGCACTTTTTCCTGTTGAGCCATATCCCCAGTGCCAAATATCCTTTAAAACATATTTAATTGAGCAAAAGAGAGAGAGAGAGAGAGAGAGAGAGAGAGAATGTGTGTAGGGGCACACCAGGGTCTCCTGTCACTACAAACAAACTCCAGACACGTGTGCCACTGTGTGCATCTAGTTTTCACGTGGTTACTAGGGAGTCAAAGCCAGGCTGCAAGGCTTTATAAGTAAGCACGTTTAACCACTGAGTCATTTCTCTAGCCCCCAAACATCTGTTTAAATGAATGAATTTATTAATTTAGTTATAGTCAAATATGAAAATATGTTCCTTTTAGGGTATAATTTATCTAGCTTTGGAGATATTTTCCAAAAAGTGATCCTAAATCACTGTAACATTTTAGTGCTAAGCTCACACAGAATTTATAGAATTACTTCCAAGAAATACTAAAGTATTTGCTACATATAATTAATTAATACATTTTATTTCTTGAAATAAGTAAAAAGTCTCTGATGTGTATAAAAAGCTATCTTTCCCTCCAACACAAAGCCCATAATTAAAGAACATCTCATAATTTATCTTTTTAAAAAAATATTTTATTTTTATTTATTTATTCGTTTGACAGAGAAAGTGAGAGAGAGACAGAGAGAGAGAGAATGGGCACACCAGGGCCTCCAGCCACTGCAAACGACCTCCAGATGTGTGTACCCCATTGTGCATCTGGCTAACATGGGTCCTGGGGAATCGAACCTGTGTCCTTTGGCTTTGTAGGCAAGTGCCTTAACTGCTAAGCCATCCCTCCAGCCCTCATAATTTATCTTGAACCAAATTTTCCCATTCATTTATGACAAGTAGCAAAACTTTTCAGTCCTAACACATGAGGTCTCTATTTTAAGACTAGTCTTGCCTATAAAAAGAATGGAATATCTTCTTAATAGAATTATCTCTTTGACACAAACAAAATTCATTTATAATTCTCTAACAAACTCCAAATATGAACTTAAGGTTGTTTAAGCCAGTGTTTCTTTCCATGGTTCTAATGTCTACTATTTTTTTAAGGCTGATTTTTAAAAAATCATTAAATAGTACCTCTCTGAAATTGTGTTTTCCCAGTCACTTGTAGATTCACCAATGCATGGCAGACAAACCATTAGCAATTTCTCATCAAATGCTGAGGAGTTCTTATCTTCATCCTTAGTCATAAGAACTTTGGAAGGTATGTGAATTTTAACCATAGAAAAAATATGAAATGCATATAATTAAGAGAAAAAATATTACATATAAATGTTCTTTATAAACTTTCACTAGTTAAATAATAACATTTAATATGATAGACTGTTATTAATATAGTAATGATGAAATGATGGAATATAAAAGTAGTTTCAAAAATGTGTGTTGTAGGGAATAGAGTTCCTACTGTAGCATAAGAAAATAAAGCTGGGCTGGAGAGATGGCTTAGCGGTTAAGCGCTTGCCTGTGAAGCCTAAGGACCCCGGTTCGAGGCTCGGTTCCCCAGGTCCCACGTTAGCCAGATGCACAAGGGGGCGCATGCGTCTGGAGTTCGTTTGCAGAGGCTGGAAGCCCTGGCGCGCCCATTCTCTCTCTTCCTCTATCTGTCTTTCTCTCTGTGTCTGTCGCTCTAAAATAAATAAATAAATAAATTTAAAAAAAAAAAAGAAAAGATAGCTATAAACTTGAAGGAAAAGACATTTTACTTGTTTGATGTTTATATATATGTAATATTTAGTTTTAATTTTTTAAATATAGCTAATTTTAAGATTTAATTTTTATTTATTTATTTTTAATTTAATTTAATTTAGTTTTTTATCTTTTCACAATTTTTATTAATATTTTCCAATGATTATAAAAAATATCCCATGGCAATACCCTCCCCCCCCACACTTTCCCCTTTGAAATTCCATTCTCCATCATATTACCTTCCCATCTCAATCATTCTACTTACATAAATACAATACCAATCTATTAAGTACCATCCTTCCTTCCCTTTATATCTTCTTTTTAACTTACTGGCCTCTGCTACTAAGTATTTTCAAGAAGTAATTTTCTTAATAATTTTTTTTTTCTTATTATGCTTTTACTTTAAATTTACTTCCTGTTTGTTATTTCAGTTTTTATTACATTTAGTCACACTTTTCGATAAATAGCATATTTCTTTTTTTTCAGTTTTTTATTACTGCATTATCTGAGGAAATCAACTTAAGAAAATAAAGACTTATTTTGGTTTGTAGTTTTGTTTTTTGTTTTTTAAGGGAGGAAGGAGTTTATTCTGGCTTCCAGGCATGGCACACGCAGAATGTGGACATCACCTCTGCCACAGCAGTTGGAAAAGAGCAGCAAGAGTGAACCCAACTCTAGCAAGCGAGAGCTAGCCGTAACAACACCCCAATGTGCTCTGAACAGTGCACTTCCTCCAGCCAAGCTCCTGCTTCTCAGGTATGCTCTCCCTTGGGGGCTGTCCGCCCTGCGTGGCCTTGCTGTGGCTGCACACTTCCCATCAGCTTCCTTGTAAATCATCTGCTACGCCCTGCTGTGCGGGAACTGAGGGTCTTTGTCTTCTGGGCACCACGGTATAGTTTTAAAGGCCCTTGGTCAACTGAACCTGATGCATTTGGGTCTGTGATGAGAGAACGCACCAGGAGAGGAAGTGTGTGACAGAGACAATGCCTCATGTCAGAGCAGTCAGAAAACAAGGAAACAAGAATGCTCAGCACCCCAATATCATGCCCCCAGTGTCCTAACCCCCCCTGGGTTCTGTTACTTAAAGGTTCCATTACTTACCAATGGCACCATGCTGAGGACTAAACCCTTAATAAGCAGGACTTCGGAGAACAGTTTAGATCCAAACTACAGCATATGCTATTCCACTGTTGTTGGCATTGTCGTGTTTGTTGTTTTGCTTATTAGATGATAGTATATTTGTAGTAAATTCCATATTACATACATTATATAAAGCAACTTTTTCTCCTCATTGTGTGTGTGTGTGTGTGTGTATGTGATACTTTTTTCACATTTAGACATATGGTTTTTGGTCTCTTAAGAGCTTACTATTATCATTATTATTATTATTATTATTAGGTTTTTTTTTTTTTTTGTTTTTTTTTTTTTGGTTTTTTGAAGTAGGGTCTCTGGCCCAGGCTGACCTGGAATTCACTATGGAATCTCAGGGTGGCCTCAAGCTCACAACGATCCTCCTACCTCTGCCTCCCGAGTGCTGGGATTAAAGGCGTGCGCCACCATGCCTGGCCGAGCTTACTATTATAATCTACATTTGACTATCAAAACTATTGTAGTATTTCTCCTTCAGGAAATAATAGCTAAAATCAGTTGAATCCTTAGTATTATTTCAGTACCATGGGAAGTGCTTTCATTCAGTTCTCTAACTGCTATAAAGCCAGCTTTTTTTTTTTTTCATTGTTATTCTTCTGTGATAAAGAAAATGAAGTGGGGCTAATTCACCTCCAGTGTGGAACTGAATAGGTGAGAGGTTTGAAGACTGTAGCAGAAAGCAAAAGCTGAGTATTTACTGACAGCCTCTATGTATACACTGGTGTGGCCACACAGGTGAGTCACACACAGAGATCTTAAGGTAAGTGGTTAAAAAAAAAAAGCCTAATCATTTCTGTGCTTGAAAAGAAGCCTGATCATTCCTAGGTAATAGTATGTTAACTAAGGTAGGTTTCAATAAAGGGATTAAACAGTCAGTAACAGAGATATTCTGTGTACAAAGAAAATACAGTTTAAAATCATAGTCTCAAGTTGAAATTTGGTAACTTACCAAATTACCAGATTCATGAAAAAAGAGTTTCAGCATTTTTGATGCTCCAAATGTGCTTTTGGATGTAGTTATAGTGAGGTGTCAGCTTAAAAATTAAATTTAAAATATGGTCACTTTTTAGAGGTCTGTTCTAAATTATTAATAATAACTAGGAATAAGTCTCCCAACAGAGGAGAACTCAAAACAAGTATTGAGTGGCTTAGAGAGAATTCTGAAAATGGCTTACATTTTCCTAGAACATAAGATAAATTTAATTTGACAATTGCATTTTGAAACTCTATTTTATTTGTTTTCCCTGCCAATTTTCTTCAGAGACAAAGATTAGAAGTGTCAAAAATAATGAGACAGACATCTTTTCTAAATGCTGGGGTTTGAGTGGGGATGGAAAATGTTATGAAGAAAACTGCTTCCAAATTTCTAGCCTACTTTGGTATGGTAAAAGAATAAAGAAAGTTTCTGTCAGGATAGATAATACAGTTCATAGACAGTTACTTACATCTAAAATGTAGTCTTGGTGATGAAATAATTTCTTTTTTAATTTTTCAGATGCCATTGCATTTCCTTAAGTCTCCAAGTTTGTCTGCTCCATTCCTCCTGTAATGATTTCTTTACCATGCTGGTATGTAATAAACTCTTAGGTAGAATTGGAACACAGAAGTACATTTTCACTTTCGGTCTTTAAGATGGCAAGTGAGTAGACAAGAAAAAGACGTAAAGACTCATGGGCTTCTGCACGCCCCTTCCTTAGCATCCAGAGAACTAGGACTATGGTCAGGCTCAGTAAGGGAGTTGCTGAAACCAGGAATCCTTATTTTTAATTCTTGTTATTGGAGCATGCACACCTTGGGGATTATAGTGTCTCTTGCCTTTTATTGCAGAAGGGAAGGATGACTGGGACTGAGATGTGTGACTAATGTGATCACAGCCCTTGGGAAATTAAGAGTTTTCCGGAGACCTCAAGGAAGAACACTGACTGAGACAATTCATTTTGACACGAGAATTGCTCTGTACATTTGGCTGAAAGCTCTCGGAAGGAGCAAATGATGAGTGGTGCTGACCAGTTACTCAGACTGGTCAAATTCCTGATCCCTTGGCAGCTGAACCCTCAAGGTGTATGTGTTTACCCTCTGAGCGGGTCAAGAGGCTGTGAAAGATGAAGTCAGGGTCAGGTAATGAAGGTACCATCCAGGATGAAGGCTCGTGATGCCTGGATACCATCATGATCTGTAAACTGGGGCATTTCAACCAGAGCCATAGAAGATGAAAGAAAAAATAGTAAACATATAAAGCTATAAACAAACAAAATTTTAAGGCAAAGTATTTGCTATTATGATAACTAGAGGAGAGAGAAAGAGAGAGAAGAGAAAGACAGAGAAAAAAAATGGATGAGCAAATAGTCCTGCTTAGAATCAGGGCACTGGCCAAGCGTGATGGCTTCAGAGGGTAAATTGCCTGTCAGAATTCCAGATTTGCCCTATTTTTAAGCATGTGTCTTTGGGCGAGGGATCTAGTCACACTGTTTTGTGTTTCTTATGTGCAAAACAGGGCTAGCATTAGATAACACCTGACACCTAGAAACACTCACATGCTAATTGGAGTCAATATTATAGTTGATGAAAATGACACATGCAAAATATCTGACATAATGGACACTTGAAAAAAATGATTATTAAATTTAACTAGTGAGTGATTAAGTGAATGAAAACATGATATTAGTGTCTGTTATAATGATAGGATTTTGGTACGGCCTTCTTGGTTACTTTTTAGTTTTACATTTAGAGTGAAAGACTCTTTAACCTTTTCTTTAGAAATGAGTCTGATACAAAATATGAAAATATATTTATATTTGAAGTTTTTATAAAAGAAAAATGGGAAGATGACATGTTTTTAGCACTGATCTTGATCCTTGAGGGGACCTAAATTATGTGCACATTTCAGTGTAATTATTCTTATCTTAATTCTAGGGCTTTATAAATAAAAATTAAAAGATACCAAAGAAATGTCTTTAAATTCTAGCATGGTAATTGGATTCATTCTATCACCTTGTTTAGGTTTTCAAGGTTAAGCTCATAATTTGAAGGCCCCTGTGTGATTGTGTTGGCAATTAAAAAGTAATAATCAATGAGGATTTTTGATTAAGGCAAGTTGCTTTGAAAGGATATAAATAAGGGTATATTGTGAGTTCAGTGTTGTAGTGTTTACAGTTTTATGGATGAAACACATCCAGGAGTGAAATATTTCATCTAGTTGATTCATCCATTGTATTTTTTTTTTTTTTTTTTTGAGGTATGGTCTCACTCTAGCTCAGATTGATCTCGAATTCACTATGTAGTCTCAGGGTGGCCTTGAACTCACAGTGATCCTCCTATTTCTGCCTCCCGGATCCTGGGATTAAAGGCGTGTGGCACCATGCTCAGCTATGGAACCCTAGAAGAAAGAGGAGTACCACCACATTGTTCTTTGTAGCTCGGTTATATAGATAAAACTGTCCAATTTAGAAAAGAAATGAGGGCAAATCAAGCTGATTGCCATCTGACTCATTTCTATTGTGCTTGGCATCTTTTTCTGAACACTGGTAGCTGTACTATCCTATGACACAGCATTATTTAATGGCCACAGGCTGTATTTCATCTGTATTAGAGATGAGCCTGATACATACACAGCACAATCTATTTGGCATTTAAGAGAATACCAAAGGAACATTGGCATGACACCATCTACTCCTTTCCAAGGACATAATCAAGAGCTAGCTGGAGATCCCACACCACCCACAGCTCCCAGGTGGCTCAAAACAGAGTGGATCATTATTGGTGAGCCTAGCAGAGTTCCAGGATGTTCGAAACAAGCTGTCCACGATGATCTCCCAGTTTAAAACATCCAGGGGCTCATTCTTTGACATTTAAAAAAGAGATGCTACCTAAATTATTGTCAAAGGAAGATAGTAACCTAATGTGAAGGAGCGAGAAAACAATTTCTTTTGTTTCGGCTGCTGCTGTTGTGTTCCTCTATTCTTGGCAAAGCAGAAGTTTGGTTTTTTGGGTTTTTTTTTTTTTCGTTTTTAGTGACAACTTCCATACTTACAGACAATAAACTGTGATAATTCCCTCCTCTTTCTCACTTTCCCCTTCACAAATCAATACTCCATTATATACCCTTCCTCTCTCCATTATTTTGATGTCATTATATTTTCCTCCTATTATGAGGGTGAAGGCAGTGCTAGGAACTGCAAGGTCATGGATATCCAGACCAATTTCTGTCTGGTCGATTGCATTGTAAAGAGTCCTACCCTTCCTTCGGCTTTTACATTCTTTCTGCCTCCTCTTCCTCAATGGACCCTGAGCCCCAGAAGGTATGATAGAGATGTTTCAGTGCTGAACATTCCTCTGTCACATCTTCTCAGATCTATAGTGCCTTTCTGGATTTTCCCAGTGGTCATTGCTTTCTGAAAAGAGAAACTTCTCTAACCAAAAGTGAGAGTAGCATTAATATATGGGGATGAACATTAAGTAAACTAAAGCAGAAGTTTTTATTTTGAAACTTAGAGTGATTGCATCCTTACTTTACACAACATGCTATATAGTAATTTGCTTAACTCTCATCTCAATTTAACAGAATCACAACTCCATAATTAATAAAAGTCTGTTGTAGTTTTAAAAACTTGATTATATTTCAATGTGTTTACACATACATGGTTTCCTTAGTTTGACAGTTTTGACATCACCAATTTGATATAGCAGAACTAAGAGAATCAGCAAATGAGTGAATCTTAAAATTACTTAGATTTTTTTGTTGTTTGCTTTGTGGGTGGGACAGTATCTCACAAGCTGTCCTGAAATTCACCATCTTCCTGTACATGCCACTACACCTGGCTCAGGACACAGGCACTTTTATGTGAATAGTGATTGGAATAACCTTGCTGGATCTGTGTGTAGCAGTTTAATTTTTTTATAAAAGCATAGCATATTCAGCAATACAAAATAACACAGATATTTCTATAGTTTGTTATGGCTTGAGTGTGTCCTCCAGGGGTTGAGGGGTTGAGAGTTAGGTCCTCAGCATGACAATGCTGGGAAGTGATAACATATCTGAAGAAATAGGGTTTTAGCCCAGCGTGGTGGCGCACACCTTTAATCCCAGCACTCAGGAAGCAGATGTAGGAGGATCTCCGTGAGTTCAAGGCCAGCCTCAGACTACATAGTGAATTCCAGGTCAGCCTGAGCTAGGGTGAGACCCAACCTAAAAAAACCAAACAAAATAAATAAGAAAGGAAGGAGGGAAGAAAGGAAGGAAGGCTTTGCCTGTGCCCTCCGAAGTGACTAAAGTAGTTCTCATGAGACTCCTGGGTTAATTCGCAGGAAAAGTTGTTGCAAAAAGGGAACCTGGACTCTCTGTCTTTCTGAGTGGTGATGGATTCTCTCCCTCTGGCATGTACTTTTTCCATCTGCCACTAGGACTTCATTAGAACCCAGCTGATATTCGTGCTGTGCCCACAAACTTCTGTAGCTAAATAAACTGCTTTTGTTTATAAAATTACAGCTAAAATATTTTGGTATAGCAATGAATGTGTGTTAAAACAGATATAAAATGATTGCTTTCTCTTTAGGTATATTCTATAATTCACTTATTAAAAAAAATAGGACCGTTATCAAAATAGAATTCACACATCATAAAACTCCACAAAGGCCAGTAAGCTAGAAAAGAGATATAAAGGGAAAAGAAAGGAAGGGAGGGGGTATTTAATAGGATGGTACTGTATATATGTAAGTAAAATAATAGATTAATAGGAGTGAAGAGCCCCAAGTGAGGTGAGGGGAAGAGATTGAGTAAAGGAAAATTGGAGGGAGGGCTAATAAAAATCTAAGAGAATACAAATAAATCATATGTAACCCTACTTTTTTGGACAATGGAACACTCAGGAGCCATAGATTGTTGCTAGAAAATGTTCTGTGCCAGGGATGGGATACCTTCCAGTGCATTGTTGGCCAGGGAGGTCCCTGATGCCCCCAAAACATTATAGGCCATTGTCGAGGCCCTTGGTTTCCCACCAGGAATAGATGGTAAGACCCTATGGCTGAAGATTCCACATACTTGGCCTGCAAGGCCACAGAGAAATCCTGCTGGAACTGAGCTGATAACCTTCTCTATGTAGACCAGCTGACAGAAAGCTGGAAGAAGCCATTCTGCATGCAGTTCAATGGGAGAGAGAGAAATCACCAGTGAAGATACTCAACAGTGCACACTGCAAGTCTTAAATTTTGCTAGCCAGGCCAAATGAGCCAATGGGTGCAATAGTGGCACGTCTGTCTTGGTGGAAACAAACTGCCCTGTAATTGGCCTGGAGGCCCGTTCCAAGGAAGGGAATATATCCCTGATACTGAAAACTTAAAACAGGGGTAGTCATGAGTCCTAAGGGTATGGTATAACGTCTGTTGCTGTCTGGCTAAATGTATATGCTATGCTTATCAAACTGTCCAATAAGCACTTCTCTTACTGTCCATACCCATATATTAATGCTACTCTCACTTTTGTTAGAGAACATTGTGTTTTCAGATGGCAGTGACCTTGGGATGACTCAGAAGACATCATGGTGCTGGAAAGAAGTGACAGGAGTGCTCAACACTGCAATATCTTTATTATACCTTCCAAGGCTCAGGGTCTATTGTGGAAGAGGTGGCAGAAAGAATGTAAGAGCCAAAGGAAAGGTAGGACTCTTTACAATGTGCTCCCTCCAGACACAAAATGTCCTCGATATCCATGACCTCATAGTGCCTGACACTATCTACACAAGACCGTCATAATAGGAGAAAAAGATCATGACATCAAAATAAAAGAGAGACTGATTGGGAGGGGGAGGGGATATGATGGAGAATAGAGTTTCAAAGGGGAAAGTGGGGGTAGGGAGGGCATTACCATGGGATATTGTTTACACTCATGGAAGTTGTTAATTAAAAAAAAAGAATAAAAAAGTAAAAACCCACCCAAGTTCAAAGTTGTAGGGCTGAAGAGATGGATCAGTGGATAAAGTACCTGCTGTGCAAACATAGGTACTTGAGTTTGTCTCTAAAACCCACATAAGACAGCCAGATGTGCTAGCCTCCGTAATCCCAGTGTGCCTGGCCAACACAGCAGTGAACAACATCATGGAGAGACCCTGCTTCAAACACCATAGAAGGTGATGTCCCCTACCCAGTTTTCCTCTGACTTCCACACACACCTGTACTCATCCACTTGAAAACACACACACACACACACGTTGTGGGATTAGTATTACTACTATAATTTAGGAATGTTTTCATTACCATCTGCAGGAAAGAAAAAACCTCTGACATGTTCCATGTTCATTCTATCCAGCTTTCCCATCCTAATGTCACAGGAAATGCTAACCTTCATCTATGTGCTGGCCTCTTGATGTGTAAGTCAGTGCCCACAGTATCCTAGCTATTTTGGCTTCTTGCTCTTGACACGATGTTTTCAAGGTTCTTTTGTGTTGTACCACGTATCAGTAATCCACTCGCTTTGTTATCACCAACATGATCACTTTTACCAATAAGCTAAAATTCTGTATATGGCTATAACGTTGTGTCTATCCACTCATCAATTAAAATTAAAATCAAATTAAAATTCAGTGTATGGCTATAACTTTCTGTCTATCCGCTCATCAATTAAAATTAAAATCAAATTAAAATTTGGTGTATGGCTGTAACACTGTGTCTATCCATTCATCAATAATAGGTCTTTATGTATAATATACTGACTAGAAGTTTTTTTTTTTTAATTATTTATTTATTTATTTGAGAGCGACAGACACAGAGAGAAAGACAGATAGAGGGAGAGAGAGTGAATGGGCGCGCCAGGGCATCCAGCCTCTGCAAACGAACTCCAGACGTGTGCGCCCCCTCGTGCATCTGGCTAACGTGGGACCTGTGGAACCGAGCCTCAAACAGTGGTCCTTAGGCTTCACAGACAAGCGCTTAACTGCTAAGCCACCTCTCCAGCCCTAGAAGTTGTTTTTTGTGGGGGAAAAATATTTACATCCTCTTGGTGTATGTCTAGTAGTGGATCATGATGGATCTTAGGGATAATTCTAGCATTTTGAGGGATCTGCAAATTATTTTTCAAAGTGGTGTCACCAATTTACATTCCCAGTAGTGATATATGAGAGATTCTGTCTTCTCCAGTTTTGCCAACACACATCTGTCATTTTTGATTTAGTCATCCTGGTGTCAATTGGTATGTCATTACTGCTTTGCTTTGCAGTTCTCTAATGACTAATGATAGTAAGTATCTCTAGCTCTACGCTTATGGGACATTTATATATTTTCTTTGTTGAAAATTCAATTCATCTGCAAATTTTTAAATTGAGCTGTTTTTTACAGGCATGTCATGTATGTATGTGTCTGTGTGTGTATACATATATGTATATATATATGTCTTATATTTTAGATACAAGCCCCTATCACATAAATGAATTAAAGTACTTAA
This sequence comes from Jaculus jaculus, assembly GCF_020740685.1. Taxonomy (NCBI): domain Eukaryota; kingdom Metazoa; phylum Chordata; class Mammalia; order Rodentia; family Dipodidae; genus Jaculus; species Jaculus jaculus. The sequence goes on along the minus strand of NC_059113.1, from coordinate 7,874,083 downwards.
TTTGATTCCATGGATTAATTTTAAGTTTCTTGATAGTGACCTTAGCAACATGTTTATACTTGGTGGGATCCAGTCTGTTTGTTATGTTTTGTAGTTAGTGATCTTGCATGTTATAGCTAAGAAATCATTGTTGAATCAGAAGTCACAAAGGTTTCCTCCTATATATTTTCTTATAGGGATGCACAGCTTTAGAATGTTTTTACACATAGGTCTATGATCCATTTTTAGTTGATTTTTATATTTAATGTGAGATAAAGTCTCACTTCATTCTTCTGCAAGTGTTTAATCCAGTTATCCCAACATACTTGCCAGAAAGAATATTCTTTCTTTGTTGAATTATTTCTAAGCCCATATGAAAAATTAACCATCAATTTAAGGGCTAATTTCTAGACAGCTAATTCTACTTAATTGATCTCTATGTTCAGATTTATGCCAATATCACACTATCTTTGATTATGCATTTTTTGTTTATTTTTATTTATTTATTTGCGCACAACAGACAGATTGAGGAAGAGGCAGATAGAGAGAGAGAGATAGAGAATGGGCGTGCCAGAGCCTGCAGCCACTGCAAACGAACTCCAGATGTGTGTGCCCCCTTACACATCTGGCTAACATGAGTCCTGATGGAATCGAGCCTCAAACCGGGGTCCTTAGGCTTCACAGGCAAGCGCTTAACTGCTAGGTTATCTCTCCAGCCCTGATTATGCATTTTTGTATTAATATTTGAAAGTTGGAAATTCATATGTGTGTGTGTGTATATATGCTATATGTATGTAAATATAACTAATATATACATTCGGGTTTTGGGTTTTTTTTTTTTTTTTTTTGGTTTTTTCTTTTGGTTTTTCAAGATAGGGTCTCACTCTTGCTCAGGCTATTCTGGAATTCACTATGTAATCATAGGGTGGTCACGAACTCTTGGCAATCCTCCTACCTCTGCCTCACTAGTGCTGGGATTAAAGGCGTGTGCCATCATGCCTGGCATAGTTTTTCATTTTCTACAAAAGAGCCACAGGGATTTGGTCAGAATTGTATTAAACTGTATTAAAATAAAAGTTTGGAGAGCACTGCCCTCTTTTTGTTATGGTTCAGAAAGGTTTCATTAGCTTATAGTCAGAACTTGAAACACTTAAAAGAAGTGAAGAGAGAGAGCTCCGCCCAGGAGCAGGCCGGAGTGGGGTAAAACCTCAGAGCACTGGCATCTTCACGACACGGTTTTCCTCTCTCAAGATGATGAGGTAGCTTTCCAGGTGTGTGAGTCTCCTCCAGTTCTTTCAACAATATGGTATAGCTTTCAGTGCTAAAGCTTTATACATACTTTGCTTATAATATTCAGAATTGTGTTTTCCTTTGTTGTTATTTGTAATAGTTAAGTTCTCACCTTAGTCAGAGTAGGAATGAAGTAAAAATCATGTCTCTTGGGTGGGCCCACAGGATCTTTCCAGAAAGGACACAGTTTGGAGCCCTTCCTCCACAGTGGGCACTCCTTCTGTAGTGGACTCCATCTAACGAAGGCGCATGAGCACATGACCCCTTCCTCCTGGCAGCCCGCGCTACTTGCTGGTGTGTGCTTTTTCCACAGATGCCCTTGCTGTTCACTTGTGCGTGCATCTGCTCTGTCTTGACTATCATTTATTTATTTATTTATTTATTTATTTATTTATTTATTTATTTATTTATTTTTGAGGTAGGGTCTCAGTCTAGCTCAGGCTGACCTGGAATTCACTCTGTAGGCTCAGGGTGGCCTTGAACTCACAGCGATCCTCCTATCTCTGCCTCCCAGAATGCTGGGATTAAAGGTGTGTGCCACCATGCCCAGTTTATCTTTTGTGGATATTGGAACCAAGCTTCCTCAGCCTTCCAACATTTACTGAAGACCAGCGGCTCCCTATCAGGCCTTCAGCGCCACATTGGGATTACTGAGGTATGTAGCTTTGTGGTCTAAGCAGCTGCTAAATTCTACAACTCTATGTAGCCCGCATTCAATTTCATGGACTGGGCAGCACCCCGATCCTCAATGCAGAACTGTTGTTGGTGGCCCAGCTTTTATCCTATGAAATAATCTAATAAACCCCCTTGATGATCTGTATTAATTCTATCCATTCTGTTCTTCTAGAGAACCATAACTAACATGTCACTGCAAACAAAATTGTTTCTTTTATTTCACTTTTGAATTCATTGCCACTGTGTAGAAATACAATTGGTTTTATGTACCAGATAGATGGATAGATAGATAGATAGATAGATAGATAGATAGATAGATAGATAGATAGATAGATAGATCGAGTATCATGTACAAATAGATAGCTTAATTTCTTCCTTTCTAAACTGCAAACTTTTTTTTTTTTTTTTTTTTTAGTTTTTTAAGATAGGATCTCACTCTATCCCAGGCTGACCTGGGAATTCACTATGTAGTTTTAGGATGGCCTTGAACTCATGGCAATCCTCCTACATCAGCCTCCCTGGTGCTGGGATTAAAGGTGTATGCCACCATTCCCAGGGTTAAACTGGATACATTTTATCACATCTTTATGCCCAAGAGATCTCATTGCAATGCTGACAACATGACAACATAGGATACCTGCTTCAAAGCTTAGGAATTAATGGATCCAATGTCTCACTATGAAGTATAATTTCAGCTGTGACTTTTCATAGATAACCTTTATCAGATGTAACAGTCATTTTGTTCTCTTTCTAGTCCATCATGGAATGTTGTACTTTGTCAATTTTTTTTTTTTTCACCTATCGAAATGACATTGTGTTTGTCTTTTATCCTATATATCCTTATATCCTAATATGGCATATTACATTGACTAACCATTCTTACATCGTTAGTGTAAATCCCTGTTAGTTATGGTATGTAAATATGCATGTCCTTGGGGCTGGTTTGTTCTTTAGTTGTGGAGCTGTACATCCTTGTTCATGAGGGGTGTTGGCATGTCACTTTGTGTCTGTGATATCCTGTCTAGCTTTACTACTTGTGTAATAAGCGATGATAGAATGAGATGTCACATACTCCTTATTTACCAGCACATATGTAAGTTTGCATAGGATTGGCATGTTAACATTTATGAGTTCTTTCATCATCCATTCATTATTAATAACATTTTCTGATTGTTACATATTGGTGAATTTTTCAAATGTTGTCCACTACTAATTTTCAATTTCATTACATTATGTTTAGAGACAATACTTTCATGAAGTTTCAGTTGTTAATCTTAGTAGGTGTAGTAAACAGCTTTAGGTCACTGAGATGAACTTCCAGACCAGGCACAGTTATGGAGGAAGGGATATTTATTGAAGCTTACAGATCCAGGGGAAGTTCGATAATGGCTGAAGAAGTTGGCCCCCTTTTAAACAACGAGGGGGGGGGGAGGGAGGGAGAGAGGGAAGCCCCAAGCCAAAAAACCCAAAGCCCACACCACAGACAAGTACATTTAGGAATTTTAGGTGGAACACAGGCACTTTGAATATCTTTATCCACTACCACACCTTAGGGCTGGACTCTAAGACCCGGTAACTTCTTCTCCAGCTAGGTGGCTAGAAATCTAAGAAGCTTTAACAAAACTCCTAAGTCTATTGGGGGGCACTTATTCAAACTATCACACCAGGGAAGACTTGTTCATTATGACTCGTGTATTTAATGTTGTGTTCCAGAGTTTGTCTTTTGTTTTTGACATCTGGGTTATGATGTGCCTTGTGCAGGTATCTTTATGTTTCCATTGCCTAGCATGTTGTCAGGCCTTGAGATTTATAGGTTGGTTTCTTTCACTGTGTCTGTGTGTGTGTGTGTGTGTGTGTGTGTGTGTGTGTGTGTGTGTGTGTGTGTTTATAGTTTTTTGTGTGTGTTTGTTGTTTTCTTCAAGGCAGGGTCTCACTCTAGCCCAAGCTGACCTGGAATTCACTATGTATTCTCAGGGTGGCCTTGAACTCACAGTGATCTTCCTACCTCCACCTCCCAAATGCTGGGATTAAAGACGTGTGCCACCACGTCACCACATCTGGCTTATTTTATAATTTTTTAAATAGACAAAATTACATTACAAACAGTAGTAGAAAGCAACATAAATTCAACTCTTTGGTCGGTTGGTCATGAGCAAAGCTATTATCACTCTGGTCTCTGTTCTGAGGGAAAAGACAAGAGCTCAATCTTTTGGGATTTTTAACTTCAATAGGGCAATTCAGTTAAGCAAATACATGGAGGTAAATAATAGCCAATATAGAGTTTCCAGGTAAATAAGACAAAAGACCACATCATTCACAAATGCCCATCACAGAGAAGGCATAGTCTAACTCGGGGTGCAAATCATTAAAAAAAAATTTCATCATTATGTCAAGATTAGGTTTTCATTTATGGTGTGTTGTAGTTACTTCTTGTTGCTGGGACAAACACCAGATCAGAAGCAGCTTATGGGAGGAAAGGGTTTATTTTAGGTTTACAGATTCCGAAGGAAGCTTCCTCTTGGCAGCAGAAGCTTGCACACTTCATCAGATCTCTGTAGGAGAAAGACAAAAGGTGAGTAGCAGGGTTCGAACTGGCTCAGAACCCAAGATCCTGGTCAAGCAATGCACCTCCTCCACTAGGGCTTCACCTGCCAGAGACTAAACAGGAAGCTTAATCTCAATCAAAACTGCCTAAGGCTACTGGGGCCATTTACATTCAAACCACCACATGGTGTTTTCAAGCAAACTTTTCACTTCCCTCTCCCCTTTTCTCCTTCCCCCTCCTTCATGGTACACTCTGCCCAATTTGGTCTCTTTTCTGCTTCCATACTTCATGTTTTCTTCTGTCTCTCCCCTTCTCATTCCCTCTCATGGACTTTTATCTTGATTCATCATTCATGTACTGAGTCTTACATTCACACATTTACATACATAATGGAGAAGACTTTGAGAGCAGTGGGACCTGCCTTGGCCTATATGGGCTGAACAGGCTTTGCAATCAGCCATGTCTCCAGACTAAAAACTGATATTTATATGGTTCTTTTTAAAATATTTTATTTATCTGAGAAAGAGAGAAGGAGGGAGAGAGAACAAGAAAGAGAGAGAGAAAGAGGCAGATAGAATGGGTGCACCAAGGTCTCCAGCCACTGCAAATGAACTCTAGACACATATTTCACCTTGTTCATCTGCCTTCTGTGGGTGCTGGGTAATTAAGCCTGGGTCCTTAGGCTTCACAGGCAAGCACCTTAACCAATAAGCACTCTTTCCAGCCCCCAAAACTGATACTTAAAAACGATATAGTATATCAACTCTGGAAATCAGATTTCTACTCATCACAGGACTTGTTTTTAGGGTTTTTCTTTTCTTTTTTTTTTTTTTTGAGACCAGGTCAAGTAGCCCAGGCAGTCCTGAATTCACTGCATGGTCAAGGGGGATCTTGAGTTCCTGATCATCTTGCCTATATCTCCAAAGTGTTCAGATCACAAGTCTTCACCATCCCAGGCAATATTTATTATTCCTGTTGGTGTTGTGTGCTGCTGCTGTTTTGCTGTTTGTTTGATTGTTCACTTACTTCCCTGAAGCAACTTTGTAAAATTGGAATTCCTGTCACATGTGGTCTCTGGGTCTCTATTTCATTAGGATACAGGCCATGGCTTTTAAAAACATGTCCTTAGTGGCCTTGCACCAGTGGGTTTCAAGTGCATGTCAGGTCATTCTTTCTCTGCATCACTAAGAATCATATAACTCTGCCTTCATAGTCTTTCTGCTAAAAAAAAAAAAAAGTCTTCAAGTGCAGCTAAATATGAAAGGTTAGGGCTGTTTCACATCTGTTCTGGATGTAAAGATAGCTAGCTCTGTGTGCATTTGTACATTTGCTTGGCCTTGACATTTCCATGAATATGTCAGAACTTTTCAAAACTTCTTCAAGATACCTTATTGCTCTGCTTAAAAAAAAAAAAATCAGAATCGTGGTCAGTCTTGAAATAATATGGGAATTTTAAAGTGAAAAGCCTTTCTCAGAGCTGGGTTGGGCTGTTAACTCAGGAGTTGGGGTACCTGACATTCACAGTCACACGAAACTTCCACGAGTTAGTGGCCTCCCAGGTTCTTATCCTGCGGATTTGAAGAATGAAATCCACCGACCATAGAAGGATGAGGTGTACACAAAGTTTATTATAGAGATTAAGAGAAGAAAGCAAGGTGAAGCTCCTGTAAGCAGCAGTGGTTCCAAGAAGTGGAATTCCACTGGAGTCTCTGCCCCAGAGTTCATGATGCTCTACGTGGTGGGGAGACGAGCTGCTCAGTGCAGCTCCCGTGGCATTTGTTCAGGCATCGTGTGTTCTTATTCACGTCTTCATATCAGATTTCTAGGGAAGAAGAACTCCTTTAGGGAAAAATTGATAAGGAAAAGCCACATTCCTTTCCATCTGTCCAGGCATCTATTGATCTTATTCGCATTTTCATGTCAGGTTTCTTGGGGAGGAGAACTCCTTTAGGGATAAAGAAATAAGGAAAAGCCAGGTTTCTGCTGCCCCCACCCTTACCAGGCTCAAGGACCTCAAGGACGTTTCTGGCTTTTAGCCAGGGGGAAATAAAGACTATTTGCTGTATGAGCCTTGTTGTCCTCAGCTGTCTAAGTGATTTCTCTCTCCTGCTTTTCTCCATTACCAGTCCTGAGTGCCAAGGCTTTGCTTGGCAGCTGGGGTGCTAAGAAGTTACTAATGGTTATTTTTATCAGGAACTTCAAAAGGAAGGTTGTGCTACTGAGTTCTAAGTCAAGAAAAGCCATGCAGTGGGTTTGCAAGTGGAGGCTTCCAGACAGCCGCCAGACAGATCAATAAGGAAGATGATCCGGTCGTGGGACTCTCGGGGCCGCTCGGCACCAGCGCTGCCTCCTGCAGCTTGGCTCATCATTTTCCCAGCCATCGTCATTGTGAGATGTGCTGTTTTAAGGTGGCTATTGACTTAGGAGTAATACAATAGAAATAAGACTTTTTAATTCACCAAAAAAGTTACATTTTTATACAGAGGTTCAACTGAGGTTTTTGGTAGCTTGTTTGTTTGGATGCTTTTGAATCAGCACTCCATACCATGTTGCAAGCCATTAATTTTCAGAGTCCTGAAGGGGTAGTTATGAGTTTCTTTTGTTTTTTCTTTTTGGTCTTTGGAGGTAGGGTCTTATTGTAGCCCAAGAGGACCTGTAATTCATCTATAGTAGCAGGGTGGTTTCAAACTCACAGTGATCCTCCTACCTTTGCCTCCCGAGTGCTGGGATTAAAGGCGTGCGCCACCGCGCCCGGCATTTATGAGATTTTGCATATGTTCTCATAATTGCTTTTATGGAACTATGGAATTTTGGAAGTCCTTAACCCACTATTGTGGGAATATTTCCTCAATAAGTTACTTTTAAAATAATAGTCCAATGACTAAAGAGAAAATTATTGTCATATCTTTTTATACTATATGTTCCGAGGTCCTGTTATTTTGTTTACATTTAGAGCTCTATCTAAACTCATAAATACATTTTTTCTCTATGAGAATAATTTAGAAATAAGGCGACAATCTATTTTCAATATAACACTAATTATTTTTATTGTTATGTATTAATAGAAGCAATTATATACCTTAAAGTTCTAAATTAAAATTTTCGCCTTTAAATTTTAAAGGCAATATTACATTGGAAATAAAGATCTTGGGAAACTAATAAAATACAGTGAGTATGGTCAGTTTTGGTTATTTGACATTAAAACTTCTTTCCTAACTAATCTAATCCATGGGCAACAGGACGTCATACCCAGCACCATATAACCTAAGATTTAAATAATTGACTACTACTGTCCAGGACTCAGAATGTGGAATAGTGCGGCAAAGACAAAGAGGCTGGGACAGGAGAGTGCTGGGGGGGATGGGCAGTAGCCTAACGGTGAGCGAGGACGCAGTATTCCCAGGTGTTTGGGATGCTGGCAGACACTATAGAGGCAACTATGTAATCAAAGAAAGGCCGCGGAGCTGGCGCAGTAGGGAAGAGCACCTGGCACAAGCATGAGGACCAGAGTCTGAGCTCCGGTTCCTACATAAAAATACAGTATGTGGTCTGGAGACATTTCAAAGCAGTTAAAGGCACTTGTTTGAAAAGCCTGATGGCTTGGGTTTGATTCTCCAGCACCCACATAAACCAGATACACAAAGTGACACATATATCTGGAATTTTTGCAGTGGCAGCGGCTCCTGGCATGCCCATTCTCTCTTTTTCTCTCTCAATGGGTAAAAATATATATGTATATGTCTATATGGCTGGAGAGATGGCTCGGCACTTAAGGTACTTGCCTACGATGACTAACAACTCAAACTCAATTCCCCCGTGCCCATGTAAAGACAGATGCACAAAGTGGCTCTGTTTGGAGTTTGTTTGCAGTAGTTAGGAGCCCTGGCACACCCAGTGTCTATCCATCTTTCTTCTCTCTATCTCTATCTGCTTCCAAATAAATAATAAAATATTTTATAAAAACCAGTGTGGCCAAACATGCCTGTAACCCCCATGCTGATGGGCAGAAGAAATTCAGGGGCTCATAGGTCAGCCAAGTCTGTCTGAAAGAAAATGGCAGCTGTGGGCTGGCGAGATGGCTTGGCAGGTTAGGCACTTGCCTGTGAAGGCTAAGGACCCAGGTTTGATTCCCCAGGACCCATGTAAGCCAGATGCACAAGGTGCACATGCATCTGGGATTTGTTTACAGTAGCTGAAGGTCCAGGGACACCCATTCTCTCTCTTTCAAGTAAATAATTTTTTTTTTTTTTAATGGCAGCTCTGCTTTCATTGAGAAATTATCTCAAGGAACTGAGAGAAAGAGAGGGGAGCATACCTAATGCTCTACTCTGGCTACTACGTGTGGCGTGTGCATCTGCACACATCCATTCAGGCACCACACACACACACTACACACCAAAATCAACAACAGCAACAACAGTGAAACAAAGAGGGCTTGAATATGACTAAAACATTAAGTTGAATTAAGTTCAATCTACATGATTCAGAAGAAAATTGTTTTAGTGAGTATATACTATGCACTAATTACTGTTCTATTATTGACATGCATATGAGTGCCTTAGCTGATATGATCTTCACAAGTAGACGTGGTAGGTAATACTACTGTAATACTGTAATTAATCCCTCCGTTTCATTTATTTTCATTCATTTCATTTGTTTTATTTTTTAGTTGGCATCCAGAGAATTAGATGCCGTTCATTCCGGCATCTCCACAAACAATTTGTTTTAACTAACTCTCGATCTCCCCTAACCTCTCCTCAGCGCTCCCCCTCTGTTTCCCCTCTGCTCATTACCTTCCCCTGTCTGTTACCAGGTCACACGTGTGTGTCTTTTTGCCCTTCACTCTCTCCTCTTCGTACTCATGCCTCCACATCCATTCTTAGCTGCCACTCTGCCTTTATCGTCCTTCCACTTTGGATATGGGACGGATACACAAATGAAGCGACATATTTCCATAGGCAAAGGACTAGACGGTTTCTAAACCATCCCTGCATCTTCCTGAGAAAGCAGTGGGACTATGATTTTCCTTTTCCCTTCTGGAGTGTTGCAGAGGTGACGGGATGTCTCTTCTGTGATTACATTACATAAGAGGATAACTTTCATCTTGCTAGCACACTGCCTATCGATTCTCTCTTGTGCCGTCTTTGATGAACGACCGTGTGGCGTGGAGAGGGTCACGTGGCAAGGAACTCAGAGGGGGCTTGCTAATCGCTATCAGGACGCCGAGGAGTCGAATAACCTGAAAGAAACTGCATTCTCTTAACAACAACCATAATCTTGGAAATGGATCCTCCACAGTCCCATCTAGATGGGTCCCCAGGCCGGACTGACTCCCGGGCTATATCCTAGCCCAGTTAAGTTATGCCCAGATACCTGACCCTGCACGCATGATGCTTGAAGCTGCTAACTTGGTGGTGATTTGATTTGTTGCACAAAGATTGATAGTAAGTCAAATAATTAGCATATGAAAAGGACAGCCTGGATGTGCGCTGTGAAGTTCATGCCCTCGTGGCAATTTTGGAAGCATTTTATGTTCGGATGATTTTATTTTTATGTTACAGTGGTCTGCTCTTATACTGATTTTCATTATACTATTTTCCAAGAAAAAAATTTGATTAATAGATTGTCAAATATTATGGATATCTGAACGGAATAAGGTGTTTCTCTCTACTGAGCATCTACTCATCTGTATTGATAAACAGAGGTGATGAATCATATCTTGGGTAAAGGCAGGACTTTGGCTTTGCAAATACTCAGTATCGGAAGATAAGGGCGGCAGAGGACGACCTGGCAGCAGCCTTGTGCTTGGGCGGTAAAGGGGCTTCTAGATGAGATGGCACTTGCTGTGGGAAAGATCGCACCATCATTCTGACTTTACAGGAGGCTGCAGGGTCACAGTAAAGCGGTGGCTCCGAGTGCAGCTTGTCCACGGCGCCGTGTCTGAGTGCTCCCTGTGCTCTGGGCAGAAAGGGCTGCTGGGCAGATTCAGGGAGCTCTTCCCTTGCTTCTGCAGTTCTCTGGGGTGCGTGCAGACAGGACAGGACCCAGCTGAACAACCCGAGGTTTCTGGTAGCAAGTGTGATTAATGGGCACCATCCCCGTGAATGGCTGATTCTGACTCTCGTGGCGGCTTTGTGGGCAGTGGGAGCCGAGGATCTCGTTCTGATTTGCGCTTTTCTGTACTTGGGTTAAAGAAGGCTCCAGCATATGGTGCAGCCAGGGCAAGTGAGTGGAGCTCTAAGCTACTGGAGAGGGGATGAAGGAATTTGCCAGCAAATACAAAAGAGGTGAGGGATTCAAGGGTCAAGGCAGGTGTGCAAATGTCTCGTGTGCAGGCTGCTCAGAAGCCGGGACATGTAGATAACATAAAGATCAAAGAAAAATAAATTAGCTATGCCTGTTCACACTATGTTCTGTAGAAAAGCCGTAATGGGTTTCTGAAGAAAGTTGTTTCTAAATACTTTGCACTGCCATGGAGTTATTTGGAAATATTAGGTAGAACCATACGATTTTTTTTTCTTTTTTGCTAAAAGGTGTGCTAATTGAAGCCATCTTCAATCACTGCTAATTAAGTGTCCTTCTTTGGAGGGAAAGAAAGTGGGGGGGTAGTAATGAAAAATGTTGCAGGGTAAACAGACATGAAAATATATCCATTAAGTAGCTTCAAACCCACTGAAACTGATGTTTGGATCATGATATTTGTCACGTTAATGTCTTAAGACTTTCATCCGTGAAAGATAGTGAAGTGGTTATGCAAATTTATGCACAAAAATAAAAGTCCCATATGTGCCTAGAGGGAGAGGTTTCCAGCCAAAATGCTAATGATATGACATAATAATGCTTATTAGCATTTGTACAGATTTTAAGTTAAAAATGCATTACAAATCTATTATCTGCTAAATGAGAGTATGCAATGCTATTTTTCTTTGTTATGAATTTTATAGGTGGCTACATTTTAGTTGAACAAAAGCATGTGTATAATAATGAAATCTTGAAAGGAAAATAAGAGACAGTATCTAAATAAGTTGAGAACTTTTAAATGTCTCTCTGACCTGGTTGAATCAAATGCATAATCAGAACTGCATGCAAATTCAGACATGAATGTTTTCAACCTCTTCCACATTTTAAATATCTAGTCCACAAGCATTTACACTTTTACAATGTAAGCTCTACAAGCAATTCTTAAAAACACTGTGAGTTCTTGGTTACATGAAATACAAAACAGCAGACTGCTGCCTTCAGGAATTTAGTAACTGTCTTAGTCAGTTTCATGTTATCATAATGAAATACCAACAATAATTAACATATGAATAAAAAGGCCTTTTGGTTTTGCTGGTGGGTGTGGAGGTTTCAGTTAAGGTAGGCCCGTCACTTTTGGTTTCTTGGGTGGGTGGCACATCATGGGGGGAGCTCATGGTGGAGCAAACACTCACACCATGATCCGGGAAGCAAAGAAGAGTAGAAAGAGACTGGCAGACCCCACAGTCCCTTTTCGGGTCACACTCCCAATGACATCAGGACAGACAGACAGACAGGCAGACAGACACAGAGACACCCAGAGAGAGATAGAGGAGAGAGAGAGAGAGAGAGAGAGAGAGAGAGAAATGGATGGACTCTGTGTATCCAAGGAACAAGGGGAAGAGGTGTCTGTTTTTGTGAGTTTTGGGGGAAGGAGGATGTCTGGAGAGAGACTCCATGAGAGAAGGCATTGAGGAAAGCAATGGAGGAAAGAGTGGGGGATAAAGAAGACCTCAAGTCCTTCACGGTATTCAAGGGAAGGGGCTGCTCTGTTTCTGTTCTTTATAGGTTCTGGGACGGGGTGGTGGGGAGGAGGCAGGAAGGCAATAGATAAGAGGGGAAGTTATAATTCAAGGTTGTCTCCCTTTTAGGAGGCAGCAGGGGCTCTTAAAGTGACCACATCTGTGTTCTACCACCACCCAAGTCAGCTCCACAGCCCCTGTCGGGAAGCAGCTCTCATCTTAGAGGCAGAGTCAGTGCCATACACAGAGGCACACCGCACCTTTGCCACCTGCTCTCCCGAGGGCTCGTTTACACTTACGTGTTTATCTCCCTCTAAACCCTGGCATTTGCTTTTCTTTTGAGGTATCCTTTCCCCTTCCCCCATTTACCACACTAAATTAGATATGTAAATGAAAAATTCTGACCATCTCTTTCAGTGACTCATTGCCAAAGAATTCTAAAACCATTCAGGGCACATTAAAAAAATATATATACCAGGAGGGGGCTGGAGAGATGGCTTAGTGGTTAAGGTGTTTGCTTGCAAAACCAAAGGACCTCAGTTTGATTCTCTAAGATCCATGTAAGACAGATGTATAAGGGGGCACTTGCATCTAGAGTTTGTTTGCAGTAGCTGGAGGCCCTGGTGTGCCCATTCTCTCTCTCTCTCCCTCCTTCTCTCTCTGCCTCTTTTTCTCTTGTTCTCTCAAATAAATAAATAAAATTTTAAAAAATACTAGGAGTATTCTGAGGCATTGCCCCCCCTGCCCTGCACAACACAGAGACTGACTGGTGTTCAAACTCCATGGTAAATACCAATAACTCCGCTGAGGAGGCCCCTTGCTGGAATGAGGGCAGAGAAGAGGGGTTACACAGGACAGCATTAGGGGAATGGGACCAGCACGTAATTTGTTCACAAAGTACATAGTTAATAATAAATAAATTGAGCTGGGCATGCTAGGGCATTCCAGCTTTGGAAGGGTGAGGTAAGAGGATCACCATGAGTTCAAGGCTTGGGCTACAGAGTAAGTTCTAGGTCAGCCTAGGCTAGAGGGAGACCCTGCTTCAATGAAAGGGCTGGGCTGGACAAATGACTCAGCACACAGGAGTATTTGCCACACTAGCTTGAGAGCCAGGAGGACCTGATTCATCCTGAGTTCTATCCCAGCACCCATGTAAACAGCTGGGTGTGGCCAAACATGCCAGGCACCCTAATCCTATGAGGAAGAGCAGAGAATGAGGATCTCTGAGGCCAAGCATTCTGAGTAAGAAGCAGCAGCTCTCGTTTCAGTGAGAGAACACCTGGCAGAGGAGGACCCATGACAATCTCCTGTGGCCACTACAGGTGTGCACAGGGAGCAAGCATATCATCAACACACACACACACACACACACACACACCTACACACACACACACCCCACACCACACCACACCACACCATAGCACACATACATACACAGATACTACAGAGAGAGAGAGAAAAAGAGAGACAAAATCTGTTGGTAATCTGTCTTCTGGTTTGTTTTTTCCTGTGCAACTTTGTAAAGTTCAGCCGAGAGGGACTTCTACAGGGAAAGACTATCCTCCCGGTGACAAGCTGCCAGAATTGAAGAGCGTGGTTGGTCTGAGAAGACTGGCTGACGTCAGGTTAAGGAAGAATTGTTTCCAGGCATTGGGACTTTGCCCATGACACTGACAAAATGATATTTCATCTTTGCATTTGTTATGAGGGGTTCCATATTACAGACTGGAGATAGGAAAGGCAGGAAGAGAAGCAGTTTAGCGGTGATAGTTATTTTAACTTTGAACGTGGAATCACAAGTGGAGAGTGCAGTTAGGGAAGTTATTTCTTTAACCCACATGTCTATCTACACTACTCCTTGTTTAACTCTGGGAAACCCAGATATAAAGCAGATTTTTAAGATGCCACAAGCCACATAAGGAATCAGTTGAGTTTCAGATACTGTTGGGGCCATCCAGTGGAGGTGTCTACCAGATAGCTGGAACTTCGGATATAGATGCCATAAAAGAGAGGAGAATTTGCCCTATAGATGTGAGTGCAGGGGATAGGCAAGAATAATGGGTGAAGACAAAAGGTGAATTCCTCAGTGAAACATAATCACACAAGCCAAATGAAAAGGTAGGATTCTGATCACCAGAACACTACTTTGTCTTAGAAGTCTTGGGACTAGATAGGAAGACCAGAAATTTGAACCCAACTACTTCATTCTTTCTATAGTTTATTACCTGGAAGCATTGAGACAAATAACTTCTTATCTGGAGTTTTTCTAATAATGTTACATGCATTTTATAATTTAATTTTTACCAAAAATTATCTAAAAGAGCTCATTTTATCATGCATATTGTATAGATGAGTAAACCAATGGACAGGACATTTTATGGGTTTGCCTAAAACATCATAAAATTAGCGAATATATTAGCTGAGTTACAGCCTGTTCATTCTAAATGCAACACCTCTTTTCCATCAGTGTGTTTGCTCTGTTTTTCTCCCAACATTTATTATATCTATGTTATTCCAAAAGTCAGAAACCTTTTATGTTTGAGAGATGCAGGTTTAGAAAAACCAATGCCACTTAATAAAATGTCTTTGGCTGGAGAGACGGCTTAGAGGCTAAGCACTTGCCTGTGAAGCCTAAGGACCCAGGTTCAAGGCTCGATTCCCCAGGACCCACGTTAGCCAGATGCACGAGGGGGCACATATATCTGGAGTTTGTTTGCAGTGGCCAGAGGCCCTGGTGTGCCCATTCTCTCTCTCCCTCTCTCTGCATCTTTCTCTCTGTCTGTTGCTCTCAAATAAATAAATAAAAATGAACAAAATAAAATAAAATGTCTTTGATTTTTTCCTATGAACAAATATAAAACATCTATTTTATCCTTTTTTACATAAAGAAAGAAGAATCCAAAATTTATTTTTTAAATTTATATTCATAATTTTTTACATAGGTTATAGTCGTGTATCCCCTCACTCTCAGTCCCCATTTCCCTGGAGGCACTCCTCAGGAGGGCCCTTGGTGTTCACTTTGGGGTAATAAATTGGGATTTTTTTGTGGGGGGACTATACATCAGGATATGTCTATGCCCACTATGGCTGTTACAATCTTCCCATGGCTTCTTCCAAAACAGTCCTGAGCCTTGGGCGTGCTGGCAGATCATTTTTAGTGTTCAGTTCACTGTAGCCTCTGTATTTCTGTTACTGTGGGTTTCATGTCACCTCTGTGTTAGTTGCTGTCTCCCTGGAGGCGGTTGTTAGGACAGCATTCAGAGCGGAACTGATGCTGCTGCTTCATGTGGCCTTGGTCAATATGGTAGATGTGGCATGGTCTGCTATCTTTTCTTATTAAATTGGTTGATCATGGATCTCCCCAGTATTCTCTGCCATCTGTAAAATAAAACTGATGCTCCAGCCAAGGGTGACAGCAGTATGCTTATAATTTCAAGAGACATTTGGATGAGGATAACCGCTCAAATTGTCCGGAGAACAATGAGGGCTTCCTCTGGCGTTTGTGAGTTTCTGGCCTATGGGGCACTGGCTTGGTTCCCAGCACTAGCTGTGAGCTCTCTCCCCGTGAGCCAGCCTCACCTGTTCAGTCAGGGGCCTGTTGGTTACCCACAATGCCACTATTGCACAAGTGTGTGCTTCTAAATGAATGTTGTATTTCTAAAATATAGGGAGAAAGATAACTGGTAATAAAACAACAGGATTGTGAAGAATCAAAAGCAGAACAACAAAACAAAGAGAGTTAGACAATCCAACAAAGGGAGACACACACACACACACACACACACAATACAGAAGGGGAAGCCTGAAATTTAAATTCACTGAGCTCCTCCTATGTCCCACAGCACACTGTGTCAGCCCTGGTTGGTTTCTTACTTAAAACCAATCCCTCATGTCTCAACTCACAGCTCACTCCCTGGAACAGACAATGGCATGGACAGATAATTTCTACGTACTCTGACAGCTACTACATGAGTTTCTTATCCAGAATTGCTTATAAGGTTGTTGTAGGCAGGTTCTTATTGCTGGCAGAAATCACCCTACCAAGAGCAGCTTTTGGGAAAAAAAAAAAAGGATTTATTTTGGCTTGCAGACTCAAGGGGAAGCTCCATGATAGCAGGTAAAATGATGGCATGAACAAAAGGTGGACATCACCCCCTTGCCAAAAAAAGATGGACAATAGCAAATGGAGAGTGTACTGAACACTGGCAAAGGGAAACTGGCTATAATACCCATAAGGCCATCTCCAATAATACACTGCTTCCAGGAGGTGTTAATTCCCAAATCTCCATCAGCTGGTAACCTAGCATTCAGAACACCTAAGTTTATGGGGGACACCTGAGTCAAATCACTACATTCTGCGCCTGCCCCCCACAAACTGATGACCATACACGATGTAAAATGCAATGCATTCACTCCAACTTTAAATGTCCTTATAGTTTTTATCAGTCCTAATGATGTTCAAACATCCCCATAATCCAAGGTCTTTTAACTGAGCCATAATACCAAAAAAATCCCCCAAATCCCATAATGGTACAGAATAAACATTCACACTGCAAAAGATGACATTGGGCATAGCAAAGAAATATCCAACAAGTACAAGATTTAAACAAGGACAACATCAAACTCTGTAACTCCAAGTCCAACAACTCTAGTCAATAACAAGTCTCCAAGTTCATTAATTCTAACCAGCAACAAGTCTCTGGAGTTCCAATTCTGCCCCTCCAGCTAGGCTACTCACAGTCCTAGAAAACTTTATCTGGGGCTGGCAGCTCTCCTTGGCAGCCATATCATGGCCCATATATCTCTATTGGATCTCCACTACAACCCATGGTTCATCCTCATGGCCCCACGGGGTCTCCATGCAGGTATCCAGCAAACCTGTTTCACACTACCCATGGCCATTTTCAAAACACAAGACTGTGTTGCAAACTCAATGACTCTGTCTTTCTTGTATTTCTTATACTCCATATACCAGGTTGGGTGCCAGTTTGTTAGTCCAGGGGGGAATAAAGCAGACTTTGAAGAACAGAATACTCCTTGAACACTCAGGCCCCTTCAAAAGAGTCTATATTCTTCCTCTTGCCCCAGTGCAGGTCAGCTAACCCAATCTGAATGGTTGTAATCTCTCAATTGCACCTGAATGGGCAGCACTTTCAGCCCAAAGATTTCATTTCTGTGTCATATCCCTCTGCTCATACCAGTTCATTTCTACACAAAGTAACCCTCCACAACGTCTCAGGACATGGGTGTAACAGAAAACACCCCACACAAACTGCTAGCCCAGTCCAGGCAAAGCTGTTTCTCACCCTTATAAGCCAAACCTCAGAGTCCATAGTTCTTACTGCATTCAGGTCTTTCAACTCTTATCAGAATAGTCCATAAAGCTGTACTTACAGCACTGCAAGGCATCTCTTAGGCCAAGGTTTCAAATCCTTCCATATTACTCTTGAAACTCATCTCCAAAAGTCCAAAGCCACACAGTCAGATGTCTAGCAACAAATGACCCCACTCTAGGTACCAAAATTACTGTTGCAGTCGGGTTCACATTGCTGGCAGAAATCATTTGACCAAGAGCAGCTTTGTGGGGGGAAAGGGATTTATTTTGGCTTACAGACTATAGGGGAAGCTCCATGATGGCAGGAGAAAACAATGGCATGATCAGAGGGTGGACATCACCCCCTGGCCAACATCAGGTGTACAATAGGAACAGGAGAGTATGCCAAATACTGGCAAGGGGAAACTGGCTATAATACCCATAAGCCTGCCCCCAATAATGCACTGCCTCCAGGAGGCATTAATTCCCAAATCTCTATCACCTGAGAACCTAGCATTCAGAACACCTAAGTATATGGGGGACACCTGAATCAAACCACCACAAAGGTTAAGACATACAGAGATTTAACTCTGTGGAAGATCCTGTTGGGCACTGTGGCCACCATATTGTATAATGGTTGAGTCTCAGGCGAAAGTCAACGTGAAGGGCTTCGTTAGCATGCCTCAGCTCTTCATGACGTCATTATATATCCATGACACCACAAAGCCACCAAACTTCCATCTTGACAGTCATCAAGCCCTAGAGTTCCTTGCCTAATGACTTTTTAAAAAATTACTTGTATGTTAGTCATCATTGTTTTCCTTCTTTATTATGTTAGCTGAAGTGGAAAGAAGATTAATGAGCATCATTGTCCACAGAAAGTCTAGAAGGTCCATATCATTTTAACACTGATATTCAGCAAGGTGAAAGCATAAGTCCACAATAACTTGTAAATGGCTAAACATGACTACGAACTCATCACTTATGAACTCAGATTCATCTTTTTCTACCACCTTTCTCTATTAAGATTGACAAAGACATTGAAAGAAAATAGCGATATGAAGTTCAATGGGTTTAAACAGGGATTGTTTAAGGTCATGGGCTTCCAAACTCTGACAGGTATTGTTAATCATCACTTAACAGTATTCAGGGCTGTTGAATAATTTAGCTTCTAGTCCTTAAAATAATGTGACTAGTGTAGTTTGGCAGTAGAAAATTTCTCGGTGCTTCCTTGCTTGCTGATCTCAATAGAGGATGATCAAGGTTGCATAAAATAGTAAGAGCTGACCCCTGCAAACCAGTTCTCTATCCTGCTTTTAAAATAGGCTGAATAATGGCATTTATTTGAACAGCACTTATAATGTCTAAAGTACTTTAACCTAAATTACCTCTCTTAACGATCACTTAATAAATTAGTGAAAACTAACAAGGCACCAAAAGGGTAAGCCACTTGAGCACATGGCACAGTGGGTGCTTTCACAGAATGACCAGCGTTCTTTCAGCACAGCAAGGATAGAGTAATAGCACGAGTGGGGTGTCCAAAATGTACACCTTGGCTGACGGTAATCAATTACGGAAAATGCGACTGAAGAAAGTGAGAGGGAGCTGGAGCGATGGCTCAGCAATTGAGTCGCACTTGCTGCGCTAGCATGGGGACCTGAGGGGGCCTGAAGCTAGCTGAGTCCAAATCTCCGGCTCCACATAAACAGCTGGGTATTGCCACACTTGCCTGTAATCCTAGTCCCACAGAGAAGCAAAGGCCCAAGAATACATGGAACCCTGCAGCCTCCAGAAACAGTAGAAAGGGAATCTCTGGTTCAAAGCAAGACCAGGCTGAAGAGCAATTGGAATGGGACACCTGGCATTCCACTGTGGTCGCCAAAAGCGAGTGACTCCTACTGCGGTGGACATGCCGGGTAGTTCAAGGGCACATATATGAGCTTGCACCGCGCGTGTACACGGCACACACAAAACTATACGTACATCACACTGCATACCCACACAAGCAACGAATAAGAGAAATAACGGAAAGAGTAAAAATAAAGGATAGCACATGCTGTGGTACTTTGAATGTGAAGTGTTAGCAAGTAGTCTGTGATTAAGCCTCAAGAGCTTTTGGAAGGTGGAGCCTTGCAGGAGGAGGTGCTTCACTGGAGCAGACGCTGGGGTTAATTAGCCCAGCTCCAAGCCCCGTACTCAGACTACTTCCAGCCACCTATGTGCCAGCTCCTGTCCTGACCCTGCCTTCCCTGCCAGGAGGAAACATCCCCTTGAACTGTAAACCTGAAATAGACCCTTTCCTCCTATAAGCTGCTTCCGGCTAGGTGTTTTTGTCCCAGTAACAAGAAGGTAACTGCTACACATTCATACGCACACATACATGCATGCCTGCATGCACACATGCAAATACACGGTGAGGGAGGGAGGAAACTGAACATTACATCGAGATCTAAAAGGCAATCAACAGAAGTAGCGTGGGGAACCAATGGCATGCAATGTGGCTAAGGATGGTAACGGGAGACAGAGGAGGTCAGCAGCATGTTGATGGGAGACAAGTTTGAATGGCTCTGAGGAGCCCCTGTTCCCTTGTGGTAGTGTAGCTGATGGCTGGTTCAGCTGCAGTCTGCAGAGACAAGGCCTCAGGTGAGGTCAGCGTCCCCGACAGGCACGGTTGTTCCCAGAGACTGTAGTGTGCAGACCTTGGCCTCTGGTATGCACGTTGCTATGTTCTATTTTAGGAGATCCTCTGATATATTTCTTGTTATTCAGAGAGACTGGATGTTCCCTAGACTCAGTTAACCTATAATTATGTGACATCATATCTGGATGTGCCTGCTCTCATGCATGGGGAGTTCTCTGTAGTGTCCTGCTTTCTGTCTAGCCCCCAGGCCCAGGCAGACCTCTGTCTGTGCTGTGTCCACTGGGCATAGAGCACATGGAACCTCACTCTTTAAAAAAAAAAATTGTTGGGCTGGAGAGATGGCTTAGCGGTTAAGTGCTTGCCTGTGAAGCCTAAGGGCCCCGGTTCGAGGCTTGATTCCCCAGGATCCACGTTAGCCAGATGCACAAGGGGGTGCAGGTGTCTGGAGTTCGTTTGCAGTGGCTGGAAGCCCTGGAGCACCCATTCTCTCTCTCTCTCTCTCTCGCTCTCAAATAAATAAATAAATAAAAATGAACAATTTTTTAAAATATTTTTTGTTCATTTTTATTTATTTATTTGAGAGAGACAGAGAGAGACAGATAGAGAGAGAATGGGCGCACCAGGGCCTCCAACCACTGCAAACAAACTCCAGACACGTGCGCCCCCTTGTGCATCTGGCTAATGTGGGTCCTGGGGAATCGAGCCTTGAACCGGGGTCGTTAGGGTTCACAGGCAAGTGCTTAACCGCTAAGCCATCTCTCCAGCCCGGAACTTCACTCCTGATGCACCACCATTTGAGAGAGAAGTGCCGGTGGGGCTTGCGTTATTTCAATGCTCGTTAGATGGACCATCCTCCTGTTTAGGTGTCATGTTCGTGATACTTTTCATTGTGACGAACACCTGAGAGGAAGAAGTTAATGTGGGAAGAAACGTATCTTGGCCCATGGGTTCAGGGGTTTCAGTCCACAGCCACGTGGCTCTGATCCTTCCAGGCTCATGTATGGTGAATCAGAGCTTCATGGCAGGATCATGTACAAAGCAGGAAGCAGAGGACAAAAGGAAGGTAGAAGATGTACTTAACACAGGCATACCTCCAGTGAACTATTTCCTCCAACCAGGTCCCACTTCCCAATAGTCCACTTAGCTATGAACTCAGCAGCCATCTAACTCACTGATGAAGTCATTTTCCTTGCAATTCAGTCTCTTCTCATCGCCTCGCTGAGCTACCAACCAGGACCAAGCCTAAAACATATGACCTACAGGAGATGTTTCATATTCACGTTGCAACAGATGTGCACTAAGGAGGCTTTTTTTTTTCTGTTTCTTTTCCTTATTTATTTATTTATTTTGAGGTAGGGTGTTGCTCTAACCCAGGCTGACCACTCCGTAGTCTCAGGCTGGCCTCGAACTCATGGCGATCCTCCTACCTCTGCCTCCCAAGTGCTGGGATTAAATGTGTGCACCACCATGCCTGGTGAGGCCTTTCCTTCTTTCTTTCCTTTCCTTCCTTCCTTCCTTCTCTCTCTCTCTCTCTCTCGCTCTCTCTCTCTCTCTTTCTTTCTTTCTTTCTTTTATTTCTTTTATTTAAGCGAGAGACAGAAAGAGAGAGGGAGAGAGGCAATCTTTCCAACTCCTCTTCCACAAAATTCCCTGAGCCGTGGTGGGTGTGTTTTAAGTTTACTTTTGTGTTGAACTCTTGGCAGCTTCTGGATTTCTGCCTCGGTGTGTTTTGCGTATCCTCAGTGTCTGTCTCCCTCCCCCTGGCCCAGGCTGTCAGAGCATGCTAATGCTCCCTCAGAGAGGAGCAAAGAAGTCATAAGGTCATGTGAGACACAGTAGCAGCTTGGCTCTGCATGTTGGCAGGCGAGATGGAGAACCCTATGAGGAGGACCAACCTTTAATATCCCGAGAATGAGCAGAGTGTCTGGTATACATGCACTCTGAAGCCGCAAGACATGAATCCAAGTTCTAGGTTTCACTGCCTTTAACAGTTATGTTTTCTCTCTCTACAGTTTAGAATTTTACTAGTGGTTACAGAAATAATGCTTTTTTTCCTTCCCAGTCCTTACCTGCCCACCCGAAGAATGGAATGGACCAGCAGCAGAGGATGAACACATCATATTTATTACACAGAAATACTTGATTGAAAACTGAACTCTTTCACTGTGGCAGCAGGTTTGCTGACCAAGAGACCACAAAAGTGTTAGAGCTCTGACACTTGACACACTTTTCTCCCAGATCTTATCCTGATCTCTTACAACTAGCAGATCTGCATGAGAAGGACAAACTCCTGCTGATGGCTGTACCCTGCGTTACCTTGGTGACTGCCAAGAAGCTGCGTTAGCTGTCAGAGAGAAGGTAGAGCAGGTGTGTGTGGGGGGAAGCAGGGTCCTGGCCAGCCCCCCGGCCCTCAGCCCAGAAGGGCCATTGGCTCCTACCTCTGACATTCCATTGGCCCTGTCGCAACAGTGATGGGAAAGGGCCACTCGAGAGTCACAAGAGCAGGGTGGCCATTCCTGAGCCTATCTGTAAGTGCTGTGGTGTGGACTCTGATCATAGGTGGAGGTACTACAGGGCTCCTTTGCTGTCTCATTATGACTATGATACGAGTTAATTCTTGTAAAGTGCTTAAGTGTGCCTGGCACATGGTGAATACTTTGTAAGTATTCTTCAATGAGTCAAGTATAAGGACACAGGAATGTCTTTAACAGTATATATATATACATGCATATGTGTGTGTGTGTGTGTGTGTGTGTGTGTGTGTGTGTGTATACATGAAGAAAAATTATTGCATTTACTGAGATGAAGAACCATGGTGAAGACCTTTTAGTGTTTCTTTCCCTTATAGTTTGGAGGTCAAAGTCATGGACAAGAGTGCTCTGTGGCAGAAAAACTGAGAAGTGGAGTTATTACAATGCTCAAAGCTGCTAAAATATCAAATCAATGACACGAGAATTAAAGGATTTTTTTTGTAAGTGTGTCATGAATTTATCCTCGAATAATGAGGTATATACCAAAGAAACTGAGTGACTTTACTAAACCAGGAACTACCAATAAATATTGTTCCCTTCCCAACCTTGAGTTGCAATGAAGATTTTCCAGGCTGGATTCACCTTCTTCCACCAAACATAATAAATGAACGAAATAATACTTATTTGGTTTTCACTTTATAACATTAATTGTTGCTAAGTTTGGTTATAAATAAAAAGAAATTTTACCAACAAAATAGTAAAAATTCTAAGAATTATGAAGACAGTTTAATATCCAGCTAATTATTTTATTGTTAATAAAGAAACAATTGTTTTAATTTTCTCTTTTCTTCATACTCTCAAAGCCAGGCTTGTAAAAGAGTAAATTTAATATAATTGTAAATATTATCTCTTCTGGGTCCTTAGAAATAAATCTAAATTTGCATAAGTGTTTATCCATACAGAAACACAAAAGAAAGATAAATTTGAAATGCAAGCATCCAAAATTATAATGCCAGCCATATGAATTCATCTGAGGTAGCTTAATTGACTAATAATCTATAATGGTTTCTTGGAAGAATGGTCTTTATTTACTTTTGGAGTTTTTGTTTTTTAATTTGCAGCATTGTATCTAAGGCTGGTCTGGGAACTTATTATATAGCCCAGGCTGTCCTGAAACTCTTGGCAATTCTCGTGCCTCAGTCTTCTTAGTACTGGAATCACAGGCATGAGCTACCATGTCAAGCTTGGAGTGTGGTCCTTACAGCAAGTAGGAAGAGTTAGAGAATCATGGATAGTGGAAACATTTTTTTGTTTGTTTCTGTACTTGTACACATATTGGCTAACATCATGGAATATTGGCTTGAAATTTTTTTAAAAGAAATTGATATAAGAATTTATGTACAAGATTTATGTACTGCTATCCCAGAATAAATAAATGATAAATAAATATCTAATAGATAGACAGAACCCAGTGGTATACTTGCAGTCAAATGCCCTGCCACTGAGCTACACCCTGCAAATGGTACATTGGAAGTGTTAATTAGGTAGGAATTGTTTTAATTTTATAACAAGTCTAATTGTGCAATTTGATGAGTTTGTATCAGGCATGAAAAGAAGCTTACAAGGTTCCCTTAAGCATAGAGTGGATCATCACAGATCTCCATCACTTAGATCCTGAAGCTGTATGGGGTTTGTAGATTAACAAGCATCTTCATATATTTGGTCATAGCTAGATAAATTCATTTTTACTTAAGTCCTCTAGCTCCAGGACCAGGGCTCTTTTACACTCTCTGTCTCTCCAGCCCCACGAATATTGATTTTTAACCTCAAGATGTTTATCATTTTAAAATTCAAAGATTTGTAAAAGAATTCAGAGGGTTGGAGGGGGTGAGGGAGAATGATTAATTATGGCTGTAGATAATGATCATGCACTGTACATTTCAAAAAGCTAGAAGAGTTTCAATGCTTTCACCATAATGAGGTACGGAAGTTTGAGGTTATAGGCAAGTTTCATCTGATTTCAACATTACAAAATGCATGCCTGCATCAGGACCAAGGAGGAAACGGAAGCAGAGGAGTGCTTTGAAGAGGAGGAGGATCTCAGGCGGTGGGGGGTGGGGAATAGGGAACTAAAAAAAGGATGAAGGGATGGCAGTGCCATCAAATTACTCTACTTTCATACATTAAAATTCTTCTTTCTTTCTTTCTTTCTTTCTTTCTTTCTTTCTTTCTTTCTTTCTTTCTTTCTTCTCTCTCTTTTTTATTTGTTTGTTTTTCGAGGTAGAGTCTCATTCTAGCCCAAGTGGACCTAGAACTTACTATGTAGCCTCAGGATCCTCCTACCTCTGCTTCCAGAGTGCTGGGGTTAAAGGTATGTGCCACCATGCCTGGCTCGTACTTTAAAATTCTTTTCTTTTAAATGATCATTTTAAAATTTTTATTTATTAATTTGCAAGCAGAGAGAGAGAGAGAGAAATAAAAGAGAGACAGACAAAAAGAGAATGGGCATACCAGGACCTCTAGCCACTGCAAATGAACTCCAGATGCATGTGCCCTTTGTGCATCTGGCTTATGTGTGTCCTGGGGAATTGAACCTGTGTTCTTTGACTTTGTATGCAAACACCTTACCTGCTAAGCCATTTCTCCAGCCCAACATATTTTATTCTATTTATTTATTAAAGAATGAGAGAAAGAGAGAGAGTGAGAGAGAATGGGCATTCCAGGGCCTCTAGCCACTGCATATGAACTTCAGAAGCATGTGCCACCATGTATATCTGGTTTCTGTGGGTTCTGGGGAGTTGAGCTTGGGTCCTTAGGCTTCACAATCCAGTGCCTTAACTGCTAAGCCATCTCTCCAGCCCTAAACTGTTTTTGTTTTTTGAGGAAGGGTCTCACTGTAGCTCAGGCTGACCTGGAGTCACTATGTAGTTTCAGAGTGGCCTCGAACTCACAGTGATCCTCCTACCTCTGTCCCCCGAGTGCTGAGATTAAAGTCATGCACCACCATCCTGGCTCTAAACTTCTTAATAGTAAAGAAAAACATATGTTGCTCCAAAAAATATGTGGAATTTTCATATTTTAATGTTTTAGTTAAAACATTATATATGTCAATGTTATAGTTAAAACATATGTTTATGCAAAATGCAAAGAAGAATATATATATTTATAAAACATCCAACAGGGCCTGGAGAGATGGCTTAGCAGTAAAGACACTTGCCTGCAAAGCTAAAGGACCCAGGTTCAATTCCTCAGGACTCATGTAAGTCAGTTGCACAATATGGTGCATTCATCTGGAGTTCTTTTTCAGTGGCTAGAGGGCCTGGTATGCCCATTCTCTCTCTCTTTCTCTCTCTCTCTCTCTCTCAAATAAATAAATATAAATAGATTTTGAAAAGAAGGCCAAAATTGGCCAGGCATTGTAGTGCCTGCCTTAAAACAATCCAATAAAAAAATAGTAAATATTTCCTTTATAAGTTTTGATTGTATTCTAGGCTAGCCTGAGACTCAGTATGCATCTCACCCTGGCCTCATACTCATAATTCTCCTGCTACTGCCTCCTAAATTCTGGAAATGCAGGCACGCACTGCCACATCCAACACAAATACGTTACTTTAAAAAGTTTCATCTGATAGGGCTGGAGAAATGGCTTAGCGGTTAAGTGCTTGCCTGTGAAGCCTAAGGACCCCAGTTCGAGGCTCGGTTCCCCAGGACCCACGTTAGCCAGATGCACAAGGGGGCGCACGCGTCTGGAGTTCGTTTGCAGTGGCTGGAGGCCCTGGCGCGCCCATTCTCTGTCTCTCTATCTGCCTCTTTCTCTCTCTGTCTGTCTCTCTCAAATAAAGTTTTTTTTTAAAGTTTCGTCTGATAAAAGGGCTTGAAATAAATTTCAGCACTCATAGGAAATATCTTACATACTAAATGGTCAGTCTGTTTCCTATCTATTGCTGCATCGTTTCAGTTATTCCAGTTCCTGTCCTATATCACATTATCTTTTAGGCCCTGTGCTAAGTAAGAGTTACTTACCCATAGAGGACTTATGTGAGCCAGCTGCCATGCTAAGTTGCCACTTCCTCCGCATTAATTGGCTTTTAGAATAATATGTACTGTTCATTTTTAGTGTGGTCTCTTCATTGAGCCATAAATGACTGTGACAACAGAAATGTGTTTACATGAGACATGTGACAATTCTTAAGAAACGATCATTGAGTGGGTGAATGAACATCACATATATGATGATACACTTTGTAATTTTGTAACTGTTATATAAAATTATGGACTGTCAGATCATAAAGTGCTTTTAATGAAATATGATAAAAGTGTAGAAGGAGTAACATGCAAATTGGTGAAATATAAAATAATATTCTACCTGGGCATGGTGGTGCTGAGTCCCAGGTGCTCCAGCAGCAGGAGGATTGAATACTGGAGGACACACTGGCCTACACAATGACTCCCTGTCTCAAGAACAAACGGAAACGAAACAAAAAAATTATTTTTTATTGCTTTTAAGTTAAATGTCTGTGTTACTCATGACAAAGGCATTTCAAATACTATATTTTTATTTAAATGTGATTGATTTTTTTTTCAATTTACTTTTTTTTTGGGGGGGGGGTTCGAGGTAGGGTCTCACTCTAGTTCAGGCTGACCTGGAATTCACTATGTAGTCTTAGGATGGCCTTGAACTCACGGTGATCCTCCTATCTCTGCCTCCTGAGTGTTGGGATTAAAGGTGTGCATCACCATGCCTGGCGATTTTTTTCAACTATAAAGAATATTGTAGCATATATTTTTAAAATATTTTTATTTTATCTTTTTGTTTGTTTGTTTGTTTGGTTTTTTAAGGTAGGGTCTTGCTCTAGCCCAGGCTGACTTGGAACTCACTATGTAGTCTCAGGATGGCCTCAAACTCATGGCGATCCTCCCACCTCTCCTCCCGTGTGCTGGGATTAAAGGCGTGCGCCACCATACCTGGTGGTATTTTTATTTTTTATTTGAGAGAAAGAAAGAGAATATGGGTGTGCCAGTGTCTCTTTCACTGACAACAAAGTCCAGATGCATGTGTCACGTTGTGCATCTGGCTTTATGTGGTTGGTTACTGGAAAATCAAACCTATGCCCCAGGCTTTGTAAGCAATCACCTTTACTAAGCCATCTCCCAGCCCTATTGTCCTATGTGAAATGTATACATGGAAATAAAATATGTAAATAGCTTATACTTTTTTGAGGCAATCCCAACAGACTGGCCTTTGCTTTTATGCAAGAGAAAGAGACAGAGAGAGAGAGAGAGAGAGAGAGAGAGAGAGAGAGAGAGGGGGGGGGGAGAGAGAGGGAGGGAGAGAGAGAGAGAGAGAGAGGGAGGGAGAGAGAATTGGGGCACCAGGGTCTCCAGCCACTGCAATCAAATTCCAGATGTGCGTGCCCCTTTGTGAGCATGTGTGGCCGACATTGTGTGCTTGCGTCACTGTGCATCTGGCTTACACGGGACCTGGAAAGTTGAACATGAGTCCTTAGGCTTCTCAGGCAAGTGCCTTAACCACTAAGCTATCTCTCCAACCCTACTTTTTATTTTATTTATTTGCTCATTTTTGGTTTTTTGAGAGAAAAAAGAAAGAAGATTTTCCAGTAGCCACATAAAGCTCTATGCACAAAGTAACACATGCATCTGGAGTTTGTTGGCAGCGAGAGACTCTGGCGCCTACCTGTCTTCTTTCTTCAAGTCTTCCGCCCTCCAGCCCCCATGCTTCCCCAGCTTTACTGTCCCCAGCACTGCCCAAAGACGCCCACTCCTTGTCTCTTAGAACTGGGTACTGTGAAACGATGATGTATTTTTAATCTTGTTTCCACTTTAAAGAGAACTGGGGACGTAGCGGTGTTTATTTTCCCCAGTTCCAACTTCTACCAATTATTGTCTTATTTTGGCATAAGTTTTTTTTGAAAACTCCATTTTATTAAAAATTGAAGTAGGACATTTCTGGGCTGGAGAGATGGTTTAAGTGGTTTAGCCGCTTGCCTGCAAAGCCAAAGGACCCAGGTTTGATTCCCCAGTACCCATGTGCATGGTCAGGGTTCTCTAGTGTTACAAGCAGGGACAAACTGACGACTTTGTTATGCTCTGAAACAGTAGAATGCTTCAAAAATTTCTTTTACAAATTTATTTTGTGTTCTCTGTTTAATCACATTGTCTTAGCTGTTTTATTTATACTTTCACAAACCTTCTATGTTTTAAAATTGAGTCACTTTGCTTGTACGCGCCACCCACGCCGTTTTACTCAATAAGGTGTTATTAAACTATACATTTCGCCCCGTAAGAGGCACCGGATGACTTGATTGTTTTGAGATGCCCGCTTCCTAAATTTCTTTCACAGTTTTCCCATAAACGTTGTGCTTAGGGGCCTACAAAGAATCCCTCTAGGTTCTCATTTCTAAAACTAATAAAGCTAATTCGCAAACACTGAAAGTGCCTGGGTGATTGATGGAGTTTAATTTCACCAACGGAACAAAACAAAACAAGGCAACGCGACGCGCAGCAGTGGTGGCTGGTGAGGCGCACCAAGCACGGCCTGACTTCCAGCGTGGCAAGCCACAGGTCCAGGATGCCAGGGGCACGGGCACTGTTGCCAAGAGCGGTGCCACTAGCGAAGGAAGGCTGTGAAGGGGAGAAGTCGCTCCCTCCTCCCCGAGAGCAGCAGTCGGCCAGGCTATTTCTAGTTCAAATACCAGGAACAGCAACAGTCAAGCAGCCACAGGGGTGTAAATGATGGGCACGTTCAATTTTATTTACTGTGTCACCAATACTCATGTTTTAAAAATATTTTTTGTTCATTTTTTATTTATTTATTTGAAAGTGACAGAGAGAGAGGGAGAGAAAGAGACAGATAGAGAGGGAATGGGTGCGCCAGGGCCTGCAGCCACTGCAAACGAACTCCAGACGCGTGCGCCCCCTTGTGCATCGGGCTCACGTGGGACCTGGGGAACCGAGCCTCGAACCAGGGTTCTCAGGCTTCACAGGCAAGCGCTTAACGGCTAAGCCATCTCTCCAGCCCAATGCTCATTTTTTGAAAAGCAAAAAAATAAAAATAAAAATAGTTAAGTCCTCTCCATCCTTTCTGGTTTTTATTTTTTACTTTTCAAAATATTTGTTTTATTTTATTTTTTACTAGAGACAGAGAGAAAGAGTGAGAATGGGCATATCAGGGTCTCCAGCCACTGCAAACAAACTCCAGCTGCATGGGCCACCTTGTGCATCTGGCTTACATGGGACCTAGAGAATCGAACCTGGATCCTTAGGCTTCATAGGCAAGTAAGTAAGTGTTTGTAATCAATGGTACCTAGGGACCATTATAGGTAATTCTTTTTTTCTTTTTTCTTTTTCTTTTTCTTTTTTTTTTTTTTTGGTTTTTTGAGGTAGAGGCTCACTCTAGCCCAGGCTGATCTGGAATTCACTATGGAGTCTCACGGTGGCCTTGAACTTACAGCAATCCTCCTTACCTCTGCCTCCTGAGTGCTGGGATTAAAGGCATGCACCACCATGCCCAGCTTGTAATTCTTCTTATAGATAGTGTACTTAGATTTCAGAATGAAGTGTGAAATGGCACTGGGTTGAAAGAGAAAAAACAAAACAAAACATAAAATAAAGCAGTATACAATGGAATTTCCTGAAAGTGTCACAACTATAAACTAGATATCAAATTCTAGAGGAAATGAGTTGAAAACTCAAGTAGGACTGCTCAGCCAACAATAATCTGGTCTGTGAGGGCAAAAGAAAGAGAAATGAAGGCTATAACAGAAGTCAGCACTTCCAAATGCTCTTCTCTGAGGACAATGTGTGTGAAACGGTAGAACGTGCCTGCTCGTGTGTGAAGCAACATTGTCCAACCCTGAGAGAGCGTCTTGGCCCAGAAAGACTAAATAAGTAGATAAATGAAGAAGGCAATGAAGGAAAATCACAGATTCTGACTTTAAGGGAAAGATTAGTATTTTGGACTTTGTTGTTTCTTTTTTGTTGGTGATGGTGGTTTTTGTTTGTTTGTTTGTTTTTTGGTCTTTCCAGGTAGGGTTTCACTCTAGCCTGTACCAGGCTGGTTAGTGTATATGAAACCGATACAACATGCTTGTTTATGCGGTCAACCCTCAAAAACTCTGATTCCATACATGTAGTGTAAAGTCCAAAACATCTTTTAGAGAAAAAAAATAATAGATAGGATTTTTGTCGCCCTTTTAAATTTCCTTTTTTGTGTGCAAAATAATGGAGTTTATGAAAGCGTTTTCACGTATACATAGAACCTTGCTTTGCTCATACTCGCTCCCCGCTGCAACTTTCCACGCGCCTCCACCCCCTCACTTGTCTCCTTCCTTCTCCTCAAGAAGGCTCCCTTTTGTGTGTGTGAAATGAGGAGAGGAAGACATTATAAGCATTTGATTTGAAAGCAAAAGTTTTGCAAAGCCCAGGCATGTGCTGGGATCTGGATTCGCTAGCCGCCCCATCATTGACTAGTAAACAGTCTGTCTCCTTCAGAGGAGTTCTGTAACTTGGCTCTCATTCACACCTTCCTTAGTAGGTAAGTAATAGGATAAGCATGCACTGAAAAGGTCTGTGGTCCCGGAATGGAAGTTTCACAGTAATAAGCTTTGCGAATTATTACAGAAAAATCAAATGTAGGTTATGAAGTATTAGTGGATGCCAGTGAATCACTTGGACTTAGGTTTCTGAAAATATGTCGTTTTTTTAACAAAAAATATTTTATTTATTTATTTATTTATTTGATAGAAAAAGGGAGAAAGAGAGAGAATGAGCATGCCAGGGCCTCCATTGCAAACGAACTCCAGATGCATGCACCCCATTGTGCATATGGCTTACATGGGTCCTGGAGAGTCGAACCAGGATCCTTTGGCTTTGCAAGCAAATGCCTTAACCTCTAAGCCATCTCTCCAGCCCCAAGTATGTCATTTTTAAAAATTCTGTTTATATAAATATTAGATTAAGAAAAGGAGAACATAATGGATATTTTATTTAAATATTTCTTCACGAACTCTCTTATCCGTGGTCTATTTATAACTATAAATACCTCACATTATTTATAGTAATTGTAAATACTTCTGTTTCAATGCAGGATCTCTGATGATTTATCCATGATAAATACATAGGTATACAAAGAATGTATTCACCTCATCATAGGTATTGCTTATCTTTTAGTTTTTTTTTTTTCAAATTTTTATTTATTTATTTGAGAGCAACAGACACAGAGAGAAAGACAGATAGAGGGAGAGAGAGAGAATGGGCGCGCCAGGGCTTCCAGCCTCTGCAAACGAACTCCAGACGCGTGCGCCCCCTTGTGCATCTGGCTAACGTGGGACCTGGGGAACCGAGCCTCGAACCGGGGTCCTTAGGCTTCACAGGCAAGCACTTAACCGCTAAGCCATCTCTCCAGCCCTTGCTTATCTTTTAAACCACTGGTTTATTTCATGTATCTGCATAATAATGTTTGATGTAGTCTTTCTCTTAACATTTATATACATATGTTGAGAGAGAGAGAGAGACTGCTACAATTCATTCCTAAGTAATAAAAATTTAGCTTGTTATTTAAAATTCCTTTTAAATGATTGATGAGGTGATATTACTGAATTACTTACTGAGTGCGTTCTTAACTATAATAAAAGGTGTTTAATTTTCCAAGAACTCAGTTCCATGTTTACCTAGCTGCAAATAAACACCCAGTAATTAAAAGCAAACACAAGCCTGGATGATTTAATTATTTGAAATCACATTATACATTTTAAGTCAGGGGTTCTTAAATTATAGGAAAAGTCAGTTTCAAGGCCACAGATTTGATAGGTGGCTAGACAACTTGCAAATACATTTATTACTCATCAGAAGAATTTTTTTCCAACCAAAGTCACTGGCCTAAGTGGACAAAGGCAAGGACATCTGACTTCTCTCACTAACTCTGAGGAAAGTACATTGTTATTCCTTTGCTTCTTTGTTCCCTCCTGCCCTATTATAACATCACAGGCCTGAACTGGTTAGCTTCTACAGTCCCTTTCAGCTGTAAACTTTTATGATTCCATAATTATGCATGAAAGAGTTGCCTATCCTTTGAGTTAAGTATGAATAATGGATCACTTCAGGGTTGAAAAGTATGCCTTTAATCTCGCGTAACACCTCGGGCTGCTGATATCACAGGCGAGCTATACCAATCACAGTTACTTGCTTGGCTTATAGGGTTTATGGCCAGAATTGGTTTGCTTTAGATAACATACTCTTGCACTGGGCCACTGTTGCTAAGATACCATTTTGTAAATAAATGATATTTTAAATATATAGCCTGTGTGGGGAGAGGAACACTTGAAGAGCAGTTGGTCAAAGATTGAGAGGATGAAGACAATATGCGAGGTGAACCTTTAAGCCTAGAGTAATTTTCGTTTGCACTGAAATGACGGTTAGTGAGTGATGTTAGTAACAATGACGCCTTGCTTTGTGACCGTAATGACTGCACAGGTTGAAAAGACAATGATATTGTGCCAGACTCTGCAAAGAATTGGTTTCTTTTTACATTACTGTCTCAGCTTTTTCAATGGAAAAAAAAAATGAAAATGATTTAGTGGTTACCACTCACAATAAGTTTTTCAACAGACCTCATCTTAGGACTCACTGTCAAAGGCTGGGAGATTTAGCAGAGTGTTAGACAACCCTGTTCTTCCAGTGTTAGCAGGCAGATGTCTCTTAAAGGTGGGGATTGTTTTCTATGTTCTGGGCTCTAAGGAAGGTAGGAAAGTCTGTTGATCCCAAATATTTCCTTCGCCACAACCCCAAAACTGCACCTTGGACATCAATGTCTTAAAACTCCATTGACTTGGAGCCCAGCTCTCAATGGAAGTGTCTCCAAGATGCGGGTGTGAGGCAGAATCATAGGATTTCAGAATCAAGTGGACTTTTAGGAAGTTGTCTGTCAATAGGATAAGCAGGGGTCTGAAGAACAATTTGGATGACAGGCAAAGAAGAAAAATACCTGTAAGTGAGTATTTTATCAGGGCCATTTTGAGAAAATACCCTATCATTCATTCCCTTCTAGATACCAATCAGTCATCCTTACAGACGTAAGTCACCACAAATAGTTCGTTTCTTCTATCCCTGTCTTGTCCTATCATAATTGTCATTGCCATTGGCAACTTGTCATTTTCCCCACAGGCTTTCCAGTGTCTTCAGTGGCAGGCTGCATGTCATAAGTCTCAGTAGAACTTCTTTCTGTGTCCCCTACTCCACCATCCAACTTCTCCAGCATCTGGCTCAGTCTTTGGCATGTAGTTAGTTTCTAATGAATATTCTCAAATAATTGAAGACAATTAAAGATAAGAGGATCATTTTACCATCATATGAAAAATATTTGAATACCTTTGAAATCCTTTGCATTTTATTCACTTTCTTAATGGGTTAAACACTTTGATAAGTGTTCGATTTTTTTCTTTTTAAAAATATTATATTTATTTACTTATTTTGATACATATGTGTGTATATATATATATATATATATATATATATATATATATATATACATGCATATATATGTAGAGAGAGAGAGATTGAATGTGTCAGAGCCTCCATCCACTGCAAAAAAAATAAAACAAAACAAACACAAAAAAACTCCAGACTCATGGGCCACTTTGTGTATCTGGCTTACATGGGTTTTGGGGAATTGAACCTAGGTCCTTTGGCTTCACAGGCAAGTACCTTAGCCACTAAGCCACCTCTTCAGCCCTACTGTTTGATTTTATATGTACTGTTCTGAGTAATAAAGGCTATGGAACTGCAACAGGGAGCTAAGGATTCAGGAAAGTCCTTGAACCCTAACCCCTAGGTTTGTGTCTAATTTTAATCAAAGAACTGAGTAAGATGAGGCTGAGAAGGATACTAATTAAATTATTATGTTTATTGAGGGAAGCACAGAGCCAAGGAAAGGCACCCATGTGGCTAGAGAGCCCACGTGGAGGGCCTGGGAAAACCATGGAGAATAAAGCAAAAATAAAAGTTCAAAGAGCTCCTGCCATGTGGGGAATTGGAGGGGGTAAAGAGTCAGGGGGAGAGTTAAGGGCTAGGGAGAGGGGCTCTCCCCTTGACTTGGCCTAGCTGGGCCTGCTGAGGAGGAACTCGCCAACTGGGGAGGTTCGGGAGAGGTCAGGAAGCGCAGAAAGTGAGTCCTCCCCTTGCAAGTGTATTTATGACCTCGTGGTGGAGGGCTCTATTTTCCTCCTCACGTGAACCAGAGGGACAGCTGACTGGCTAGGGCTAGGGGCTGTCTCAGGAAGAGGCTAGCCAAGTTCTAGGGTCTAAGTTTGACCAACCACTGCGTTAGGTTTAGATTTAAATCTTAGGAAAGACCTCCCTCCCAAGAAGGGCCCAGGTTGTTTGTGCAAAAACAGGTCTAGGGAACTAGGAAAAGAGATAAGGAGTCAGATCATCTTTGATTTCTAGCAAGTTCAGACTTTCCTGTCTTTTACATTTAGGGGCCCAGTCACCCTAAGTGCCTACTCCCTCTCAGAACCCTCTCAAAGGAGGGGGAGGTCAAAATAGCAGGTGGAAGGTATTGTTAAAGCTTATCTGTTTTTACTCACTGTGGCCTCCTATTATTAAACCCTGACTTTGCCTCAGTCTGACAGTTTGCTTTGATCTGACTCAGGAGCACTTGTCCTTTTGTCTTTCTGTTTATCTCCCTTCCGCAGCTTGTAAAAATTCAAAAATGAAAGAGGCAAGTTAGAAAAAAAAACAACTCTACTAGTAAAAAGGCAAAAGTTAACTTGGAAATTGCTGACATCTGGTTAATGTAAGGACACGAATGGTATATTTCTCCTGCAGGTGCCCCTGGGAAAATTCTGAAGGCAAGTGCTGAGCTGTGGGATTTTGACTGTTTCCCAGAAATGGAACTAAAAACAAAACAAGTATCTCTTCTTTCATTGCCAAAGAAACAGGAAGACTATAAAGCCTGCCAAACTTGGACACTAAAAAGTCAAGTAAACACCATGATGGCTTTAACCATCTTCAATTCTCACATTTAGGATATGTCACATATAGCCATTTCTTATAACTTTACTTTTTTAATAAGCTACCCTATGTGATGGGCAAAGACAAAATTCGAAATACGCACACTACGCCATACCTATGATTGGGATGTTGCTGCCCAGCATGCTAGTTTATGGCCTTGGGATTGTAGCAACCTGAGTTTCATTTTCCTCATCAAGGAGATCAAAATGAAACTTCAAAGACTTGTGAGGGATGAAAGAGACAAGTATGCAAAATTTAACCCAATGCCTGGCACCTAATTGCCATAAAAGGAGGGACTAGCTGTGCTACTGAATTAATTAACTACTGAATCAGTTAGTAACTAGACCCTGCATTGACAAAGCTCTGTTCTGTTCACATCCACGTGCGAGTCCACTTAATCCTCCTTTTGCCACCAGCAGAGAGGCCACCATTCGTACATATTTTTCGTGTGAGGTAGGTGAGACACTTAAAAGTTAAGTCATTCACCCAGGGTTATGCAGATGGGAAGTGGAGAACTAGGATTTGAGCCTAGCCAAGAACCCACACTCAGACATACTGTTCTTTAAATAAATATGATTGCAAAACTCTGAGAAATGGATGGCACTTTAGATGTGGCTCAGCCTAAGCCATCATCTACGGATGAGGAATCTATGGTGGCCTTCAACAGACTGGGTCAGGGTCACTGTGAGTGACACACCCAGGAGAAGAGCCACAGCTGTGTCTGTTTCTACATCTGTAGTCTCACCCAGTATGGAGAGAGCGTTCAGCTTCCATCCGCCACATGCCAGGACTTCTTCTACGGACACTCACTGGGCTGTCTAAGCACTTCCAAGACAACAAACACAAGAACATT
Source organism: Jaculus jaculus (assembly GCF_020740685.1). NCBI lineage: Eukaryota > Metazoa > Chordata > Mammalia > Rodentia > Dipodidae > Jaculus > Jaculus jaculus. The sequence continues at coordinate 7,837,526 of NC_059113.1, read as the reverse complement.
TGCTTTAAGAAAAGGAGAGATGGCTTAGCCAGTAAGGTGTTTGCCTGCAAAGCCAAAGGATCCTGGTTCGATTCTCCAGAACCCACATAAACCAGATGCACAGGGGGGTGCATGTGTCTGGAGTTTGTTTGCAGTGGCTGAGGCCCTGGAGCGACCAAACCCCACCCCCTTTCTCTCTCCTAAATAAATAAAATATATATAGATTTTGGAGGTAGGGTCTCACTCTAGCTCAGGCTGACCTGGAATTCACTACGTAGTCTCAGGGTGGCCTCGAACTCATGGCAATCCTCCTACCTCTGCCTCCCGAGTGCTGGGATTAAAGGCGTGTGCCACCATGCCTGGCTAAAATATTTTTACTAAAAGAAAGAAAAGGTTTGGAATATAGTCACCTGAAGCCAGCCTGCAGCACTGTCTCCTCTGCAGCATTAGAATGAACGTCAACACAGCAGGAGTAGAGAAGAAAGGGAGTGGAACTAAACCCAGTTTTGCTTATTCGCCATGTCCCCAGACATGGAAATCTATGGCTATTGGCTCTTCATCTTCAATCGCCACATGCCAGGACTTCTACTACATACAAACCACAGAAAGATTTCCATTTGGGACTTTTTTTGTGTGCTTTTGCATAGTTTAGGGTATGTGCGTCTAATTCTCTAAATTATCACCAAACTTCAACTGTGTGTTTAACAACATGTCCAGGATCCCTTATTAATGTAGCTTGGACCTGTTCATGTTTGCAATTTCTTCCTCATTATCAGTGAGGGGTGGAGAGAGAGAGGGAGGAGTCAACATTTTTTCTTGTTCAAGAGCAAAATGAGGCTCAGAAATAAACAATGAATTGATGTTTCTCTTTTTATGATCTCTAGCCGGATAGTTTCACTGGCCTTTTTTTCTCCCTTTCTCTGAAGTGTGGTGGACCATGGCCCATGAAAACACTGTAATCTGTATCTACATCTACTCTGTGTAGCAAGAAGATATTGGGTTGGAGAGATGGCTTAGCGGTTAAGGGGTTTGCCTTTAAAGCCAAAGGACCCATGTTTGATTCCCCAGAACCCACGTGAGTCAGATGCACAAGGAGGGGCCATGCATCGGGAGTTCCTTTACAGTGGCTAGAGGCCCTGGCACACCCATTCTCCTCCCCCCAACCTTTTTCTCTCTCTCAAATAAATAAAATATATTTAAAAAGAATATATTATATCTACATCTGTATCTACTCTGTGTAGCAAGAGTGCATTGTAGATCTACTCTGTGTAAGAAGGTGCAGATATGAATTTCAATGGGCTATTTGCATCCTATTCCTGATAAGTATGGAAAAGTAACACAGATAGGCATCACTCGTCACAAGAAGGGAGTCCTGAGTTTATAGAATCTAGTTTCTGTACACCTTGTCACAGCAAAGGATATCAGTGACATGCATTTCCAGGAACTCAGTGACACACTCAGTGAAAGTGGACCATTACTTGCTACTGTAAACTACACACCTATCCAGAAAAGGATTGGCGGGAAAGTTTTCTATTATGCTGGTTATTATAGGCGCACCATAGGCAGGATGAACTCAAGCCCAATCTATTCTCACACCTCTGGGGTCAGGTTACGCACAATGGAAAGAAGATGCGGGTGACTGACATCACTTCGGTAGACCAGACGATGTCCCATGGCACAGGAGAATAGGGCAAAATTCCAGCATGTCACCATTTTCCTCCAGAAATTGGATTTTTTTTTTTTTTTTTTTTTGAGGTAGAGTTTCATTCTAGCTCAGGCTGACCTGGGATTTAATATGTAATCTTGGGGTGGCCTCAAAGTCAAGGTGATCCTCCTACCTCTACCACCCGAGTGCTGGGATGAAAGGTGTGCACCGCCATGCCCGGCTCAGAAATTGGAAAGAATTTCCCTAATCTTTTGGTTGCTTAGGTGTAAGCTAATGGTTGCAATCCAGGCTAGCTAGTTAATATTCAACATTGTATGGAGTCCTTACTATTGTCTTCTTTGGGTTTGACATTAATTATTTATAACCTGTTGGCTGTAACACCTGTATTAGTTAGGGTTCAGGCTAAGTTTCCGTAATGAGGACAGCTTCTTGTATTTAAGACATTTCACTCAATTTCATAGGCAGTGATGGATACTGAGAGGAGGTGCGATTCTTCTAAGGTGTCTCAGGGTTATCAGCTGGGAAGACATGAATGGAGCTGATTTAAATGTGTGGGGACAAGAAACGTCTTAGGATTTCTTTATTGACCTGTCTGTACCTAGTAAGGAGGTCGTGAAGGCTCAGTTCAGCAGAGGTTGTCCACCAAACTCTTACACAAGAACTCTCCACGGGGCTTGGGTGCCACATGGCAGCGCCGCAGCCTTCCAGTGAGAAGTATGCGGAGGTTGGTCTTTTGCAGAGAACAAGACAGAGTCACATGGGCTGTCCTGGCCAAGGCTTGGAAGTCACATAGCCTCTCTCTACCTTCTGAGTTAACTGAAGACGTCGCAAGTCCTCCCAATGCAGGAGACATCGACCCTACCTTTTAATGTCATGTTTTAAAACTGCCACAGGGTGGTAAATAGAAAACCTTTCCAAAACTCAGCAGTTAGGGCCAGGGAGGCTCTTCTGCCTCTGTCACAGTTTCTCCAGCTGTCCCCATTGTCCAGACGTCATGAACAGAACAATGTGCAATGCAGTGCTGTAAATAGATGACCTGCACATGGCCCACTTCAAATGCCACACACCTTGTTAGCTTGCTAGTCGTATGTTCTCGCGTGTCTACAAAAGAGCCCAGGAGAACAGTGGGCAGCTTGACAGGGGCAAACTATGCATGGGGTCTGGTAAAAGTCGAGGATTCTATGCTTAACAATACAGGTAGGGTGCTGGGAGACAGAGGGCCTCCGCCGCCTCCCCCACTTCCCCCCTTGCTCAGATTTTCTACACACACTCTTCTTCCTGCCAGTACAAGTTTTTGTGCCATTTCTTAGTAAGTGACAACCTCAAATTTCATCCCGTTTCTTCATGCAGCTCAAAGAGCTTTGCTGTGACAACCTGTCTTTTCTATGAGGTTTAGCTCTGACTGCTCCTACCTGGCAGAACACACACATACACACACACACACACACACAGACACATACACATACACACATACACACACATACACACACACACATACACACAGACACACACACACACACAGACACACACACACACAGACACATACACACATACACACACACATACACACACACAGACACATACACACATACACACACATACACACAGACACATACACACACAGACACACACATATACACACATACAGACACACATACACACACATAAACATACACACATACACACACACAAACACAGACACATACACACATACACACACACATATACACACATACACACACATACACATACACACACAAACACACAGACACATAAACACATACACACACATATACACACATACAGACACACATACACACACACACACAGACACATACACACACACACACACAGAGACACATACACACACACATACACACATACACACACATACACACACACAGACACATACACACACACAGAAACACACATATACACACATACAGACACACATACACACACAAACACACAGACACATACACACATATACACACATACACACAAATACACATACACACACACCAACACACAGACATACACACATACACACACATATACACACATACAGACACACATACACACACAGACACATACACACATACACACACACAAACACACACACACATACACACACAGACACACACAAACACACAGACACACACACACACAGACACATACACACACACAGACACACATATACACACACATACAGACACACACACAGACACACACAGACACACACAGACACACACACACACACAGATGCACACACACACACAGACACATTCACACATACATACACACAGACACACACACACACATATACACACATACAGACACACATACACACATACACACACACACAAACACACACACACATACACACACACAGACACACACACACACAAAAGTAATTGAAATCTGCGCTGGCAGAGTCTTTCAGCTGGCTTTGTCACTCTGGACCATTCACATCTCGCTGTTAACATGACAGAATAATCTGTTATGTTTTAAAAAGATGAGTCCACTTTGTGTTTTTTGGGGGGGAGGGGGAGTGGTGGTATTTTTATGTTTGTTTCTTAACAGTGACAACTTATTTCTTAGTCAAATGAGAACAGCATATACCACAAAATCACTTGCTTTTTAATATATTGATTTTAGCTTTATTTTTAAGGACGGCTTTTTGAAAGAGTAAGACTTGGCATCGTAGCAATTTAGGATTCAATGAAGTTGAGTCTATTCCACTTGTTCTCATTATCTCGCTCAATGATCTCAACACCCGCCATAGTGCAGAGCACGCAGAGCAGAGCAGATGGCCTGGAACGGGCAAAGCAAATTGGGCGCTCATTGTGGCTGCCTTTGCCACTGCTTTCCGTTTTAAGTGCGAAAAATCATTATTGTTAGTTTGGGGAAATTTCCTTACCGCTTTAGTAAAACCTAGGGATGATCTGAGATAAGGATTAAAAGAAACTACAACTCCAACCTGCCCACACTTTCCCGTCCACTGATGACACCACATGCAGAATATTTAAAGGAGGCCTATGTATTCATCAATTAAGTGTGGCAGCTTCTACTAGAGATAATTTAGACATTATTTACATATAGCAAACATTTACTTTTTGGAGTTTTTTTTAAATATATGCCAATTAGGAAGTCCTTTTATGTTGACTTTAAAAATTCTGACATCAAAATCGTATGGTAGCATGAGAGGGCTCATTGACTTGAGTATGGAATAGTGTTGTCAATTGGAATTTGACACAATGAAACATTTCCATTGAAAAAGTTGGTACTTGGAAATGTTTAAAGGTCTACCATTAATAAAAATCCCTAATCCCATCCCTTATTCTGAACATTACTATCTCAAGTCAAGATTCTGCTCCCCTAAGGAATTTATTCTAATGACAAAAGATCATAAAGAAGCTGCAGAGACGGTTTTGTGAACAAAGTGCTTACCGTTCAAATTGGAATACCAGACTTTGATCCCCAGTTGCCACATAAAAGGTCAGCAGCTGGGGCTGGAGAAATGGCTTAGCAGTGAAGGCATTTGCCTGCAAAGCCAAAGGACCTCAGTTCGATTCCTCAGAACCCATGTAAGCCAGATGCACAAGGTGGTGCATGTGTATGGAGTTCGTTTACAGTGGCTGGAGGCCCTGGTACGTCCATTCTCTCCCCACCCCCCTTCCTCTTTCTCTCTCAAATAAGTAAAATAAGGTTAGAAGCTATAATGGTTCTCCCAGGAAGCTCCAGAAAAGCATGATGAAGGTATGGTATGGCAGAGTAAAAATCCAAAGTAGAAACCCTGTCTCAAGGGAGGTAGGAAGGAGAGGACCAGAGAGATCCTCTGGCCTTCATGTTCTTGCCACAGCAAGTACCTGTTCGTGCATGCACACAGGCAAAAATAATACAATAAAAAGTATTTTTAAAATCTTTATTCATTTATTTGAGAGAGAGGGAGAGAGAGAAGAGAACTGACTCACCAGGTCCTCCAGGCATTGCAGATGAACTCCAGACACATGTGCCACCCTGTGCATCTGGCTTATGTGGGTACTGTGGAATCAAACCTGGATCCTTAGGTTTTGCAGGCAAGTGCCTTAACTGCTAAGCCATCTGTCCAGCCCATAAGTATTTAAAAAAAAATAAAAAGAAGCACAGGCCAACGTTTCTTAGAACAATTTTGTTTGTCCTTTAGTTCCATCTTCATAAACTCACAAGGACTTCTGGCATCTGTCACCTTCCTCGATGTTTCTCTTTAAATCTACATTTTTTCAGTACCCCCAGACATCTGCATGTGGACCTCTGCTGGTCTGGCAGATAGATCCTGCCTTCAATGCTTGCTCCATCAGCCTTCACCCAAATCTGCCTTCCTTTTCCTGTTTTCTGTCTGTGTGTAGTCATCAATTATAAGAAATAGTAAAACATATAACCTTATTTCCACTAAAGCCAGGGACAAAGGCAAGGATCCAAGCAATGTCAAGTACATGCTTGGGTTTTAGACCTGGACAGTGCCTACTGGCTACCACCATTGTTGCCTGGGCATCAGTATAACTAGGACTGTCTGGATTTTCTTCACTTCTCTGAGCCTAAAAAGATTCTGAGCATTCTCAAGAATAATCATCATCCCAGAAAGCAAACATAAAGGAATTTATGTACAAGTTTCGATTCTGCCACTAAAAACTATACCAATGAATTTTATTTATTTATATTTATTTAGTTAGCTATTTATTTGAGGTAGGGTCTCATTTTAGCCTAGGCTGATCTAGAATTCACTATGTAGTCTCAGGGTGGCCTCCAACTCATGGCAACCCTCCTACCTCTGCTTTCTGGGTGCTGAGATTAAAGGTGTGCACCACCACGCCCCGCCCCAATGAAATTTTAAAATAACAAATGTCAAATTACTTATAGAAAATTTTTGGATGCCTGTTATCATTAGCATGAGCTCATCCCGTCTGTTGAGTTACCTGTGCTGGACTTAGCGGTGGCTCCTGTGGAGAGAGCTGGGCATTGGTATTCAGTGCACATCCCGTAGAAAACAAATATTCCCGTTCCACTGGACTGCATCAGCAGGATAGGCTGGAGCAGGAGCAGGAAGCATGGTACCCCCGCCAAGACTGTCAGGAGCACGCACACAGGGGAGACTGTCCGTGTCTGCCCAGAACAATTCAGAGTCCAGAGCAGTTTAGAGAAGAGAGGAAAGTGCATTTATCATAAATATTGTAATTCTGGCTTTATCTCCATGCTGATATTGCATCTGTATAACTGCATGGAATATGTGAGTATATGATACAAGAGAGAATACATTGAAAAGAACTCAGTTTTGGTGGCCAAAAGTCTTGAAGTATCATAATCAGAAATCTGAACATATCTTGTAAATAGAACATAAATCTATATAAAAAAAGAGTATGGGCATTGGATTTAATGTGCAAAGTGTCATAAGTCCCAAAAGCTATATTCTCTTACTTAATTTTCCATGCATGCCGTTACTCATTATTGAGGACCCCAGTGATATTGCTGTTTATTATTAAGTATAATTTCAAGGCATATTTTTACCATTTATGTTTAGTTTAATAAGCAAGTATCAAGCATTTACAACATGTCAGACAAAACTGGAATACAGAGATAATTAACATATAATCTCTGTCTTAAAAATCCTTTCAGTGGGGGCTGGAGAGATGGCTCAGCAGTTAAGGTGCTTGTCTGCAAAGCCTGGCGATCCAGGTTCGATTCCCCAGCACCCATGTAAAGCCAGGTGTACACGGTGGTACATGCATCTGGAATCTGTTTGCAGTGGCTGGATGCCCTGGTGTGCCCATTCTCATAAACAAATAGCAGGAGCAGCCACATGCACAAAGAATACTGATCTAGATGGGCAATGTGGAGTTTCAAAGAGAACATGTTTCTAAAAAGTAGGTACTGGTTGATCTGTCCTGTGGAAAAATAGAAATGAGCAAGTAATTACAGAGAGGATAGGATCTTGAGATTAAGAGCAAACTGAGAGAGATGTAACAACATTTGGACTATGGAGAAGACTGGGTGTGTCTGAGTGAGTTAGAAGTACATTTACTTTTTGGAGGCTTTATAATATATACCAATTCGAAAGTCCTTTTATGTTGTAGTCAGGTTCACATTGTTGGTAGAAATCACCCAACCAAGAGCAGCTTCTGGGAAAAAGAGGTTAGTTTTGGCTTATAGGCTTGAGGGGAAGCTCCACAATGGCAGGGGGAAATGATGGCATGAGCAGAGGGTGGGCATCACTCCCTGGCCAACATAAGGTGGACCATAGCAACAGGAGAGTGTGCCAAACACTGGCATGGGGAAACTGACTATAATTCCCATAAGCCCACCCCCAACAATACACTGTCTCCAGGTGGTGTTAATTCCCAAATCTCCATCAGCTGGGAATCTAGCATTCAGAACACCTGAGTTTATAGGTGACACCTGATTCAAACCACCACAGGTAGTGATTCAGGTTTGTAGGTCAGAAACTTCATCTGCAGCTGTCTGGGGGGTAAATTAGATATGATAAGTAAGATACTATTTGAGAAGTCTAAGCAAGAAATAACAAGGATTTCAAGTAAGACCTTGACATTGAGAGGAAACAAAGAAAAATTAAAGCTTGGGGAAAAAAAGAGGAAGAAAATTAGGATCATTTTTTTCTTGTCAGGTGTAATTACACCAAAACAATGAAAACTAAGTAAAATTGCAGGTTTGGGGTTGTATGCCATGTGAAGGCTGGTGGTTTAGTCACAGAGGGTACTGGTGTTATGAGAGATCCAAACGGAGATGTCCAGGAGACTTTGAGGAATAGCAGCTCAAAGTGGGAAGTCAAAGGAGGAGGAAGATAATTCTACACAGACCTTCTCATACATAGCAGCCATCTGTCATCAAAATGTGAAATCTTTTTTACCCCCTGTTCTGTTTAGTATGAAACACCACATTAGGATAAGGTGTATTTTCCTCCTAGGAAAATGTAACTATTTTCCAGCATAAATGAAATCGTAACATTTTCAGTATTTCTAAATATATATGCAGTTAGGGGGACATTTAAATGTCAGGTGTTACTATGCACAAGGATATACTCACTTGGTTTCTTCTTGGTGAGGCTGTTGCCGACCTGCATTCACTAAACCAACTGTAAGAAGGACCGAAGAGAAAGAACCTAAGTGCTGGAAGCTGGAACACTTCTGATTTGGATGCAATTAAAACCCCTTAACTGTGAACAACCCAGGATGGTGTTTATTGTTTGGGCTTTCCTGCATATTCCCAGCCAGAGCAAATTAGCTCAAGATTCAGCTCACCATGTGCAGGAGAGGCAGAGGCTGTGGGTGGGAACCTGCAGAGTCTGAGGGAGGGAAGAGGAGGTTCGGAAAATGAGAGGCTTAAAAAATAAAAGCTGTCAAATCAGAAGTTTCAAATAAAAGAACAGAGAAATAGTACCTTGGCTGTAGCATCCTCCCTTCCTGGTTCAAAAAGAATCTGTGTTAAAGGAAAGAAACAAGAAGTGGGGGAAGACCTTGTAGGAGCAGAGTAACCCCTGCTAAGTGCTCAGCTCAGCTTTTATTTTCTTGTTTATTTTATTTTACTTGAGAGAGAGAGAATGGGCACACCAGGGCCTCCAGCCACTGCAAACGAACTCCAGACTCATGTGCCTCCTTGTGCATCGGGCTAACATAGGTCCTGGGGAATCAAACCAGGATCCTTTGGCCTTTCAGGCAAATGCCTTAACCGCTAAGCCATGTCTCCAGCCTTCTATTCAGCTTTTAGACCATAAAAATGACCCTGCTATTTCTCTTGGCTTTCTAGATATTTATATGCCTTCCTCTAAATGTTCAACAATTCTTTCTTGCAGCTTTGTTTCTGTCTTAGATTATAGCCTCCTCAAAATAAGCATTATTTAAATCATGTATTTTATTTTATTTATTTTTTACTTAAATTATGTATTTTAAAATGCAACAGGAAACCTCTCATTTTTTTGTGTATTATGCACTTGGCAGATTCATTCTTGATTGAAACTTTACCGAAATGAAAAGAAAGATAAAAGCATCAGGGAGTTCACTTCAGAAGATACAAAAGAGCACAAATGCAAAAGACCACTGAAGGCATAGCTGACTTGGCCTGTTTCACTATTTTAAGTCTGCCTAGCATGACTTTCTATACACTGCACCTCAAGCAGTGGCATCTTTGGGGAGAAGACCACATGAGGACAGCAACAACAGAAAGCCCCCACCAGGCAGTACATTCTGCTCCGGGGAAACCACCCACACTTCTCAATTTGGAAATATGTCCTTAGGCATTTTCAGCAGATATGATTTATCATTGTCCATGTTCTCACGGTCAAAGAACTCTTTTCTCCTGTGCTTTACCAGGGAAATTCATACTTCGCACCTGCTCTAGCCTATGTTTGAATGGAGTTTTCCACTAGTGAAGTACAAACTCAGTACTTGATTATTGTTGGCTCCAGTAAATTGAGCCAGGGAGCGGTCCTCACAGTGAGCATCTTGGCTGCCAGGCTGCTGCGCCCTCAGGTTGGATAACTTGTCCTTAACTCTGATTTCCACTTCCCAAGAGACAGGGGTGGGGGGGTACTTAGGGGACATTCATCTGCAGTCCGTCCTCTCATGGTTGTGAGTTGAACTTAAGCTAAAGGGCGATTGATTAGAACTTCAGTATTGTGGTGAGGTGGGATGCTATAGATCCAGCAACCAGTTCTACGGGTGGGGCGGGGGAGGCTATCTTAACCCTTCAGAGCCACTTACTGATCAGCTCTGTATCGGACCCAACACCCTTGTGGTCATCAGGCAGAACCTTTTGGAATGTGTTAACTGAGCTTCCATCAACCCCAAAGGCAAGAAGGCCATCAGATAGTATCAAAGTCCTATGGCAGAGACTCCCCCCACACCACCATTTACATAGCTTGCTTACTTGATGCTCCCACCAGTGTATTTGGAAAATTCCTTGGTTTATGATTTTATTTTGAATTTCTTTCCTTATTTATTTGCAAGGAGAGAGAGGGGTAGAAAGAGAGAGAGAAAATGAGCCAGGGACCCCTCCGGCCACTGCAAACAAACTCCAGATATATGTGCCACTTTGTGTTTCTCGCTTTCTGTAAGTACTGGGGAATTGACCATGGGTCGTTAGGCTTTGTAGGCAAGCACCTAAACTTCTGAGCAATCTCTCTGGCCATAAGATTTTTATGTCATTATATAATTATTTCAAAAATCTTTATAAAACCATTTCCATGATGGGACATGGTATTTGAGGCCACCTAAATATGCCTCTGGGCCTCACTCATATTTCTGTTGAGAATAAAGCATCTCATGTTCTCTTTGATGTGAGAGCTGTGTTTTGTGTTAGCATGCTCATGGTTGGAGGTAGGCATGGGGAGCAGGTTACACACTAAAACTGTGGCAGCTTCCAGAGAAGTGTGGTTTTAGGCTATGGTGGGCATCTCCAATACTGTCTCCTATGAGCTGTCAAAGTGAGTGCTCATCAGTAAAGTAAAAAGAATTCAGGCATAGAAATGGGAGAGCAACATCACATATGTGATTCATAATGATGAAAACTAATAGGAATAATAAATAATTGTTGCATTGCTACCCAGTTTCAGCTGCAGGGCATTATGACAATGGCAAAATAATTAAAGCTATCTTATCTCAGCTGCAAGCTAGATAGCTTATTCTGTTTTTAATATTTTATTATTATTTACTTACTTTCAAGGAGGGAGAGAAAGAGAATTGGCGTGCCAGGGTCTCTAGCTGCTGCAAATGAGCTCCAGATGCATGTGCCACTTTGTGCATTTGGTTTTAAGTGGGTCCTGGGCAAATCAAACCTGGGCTGTTAGGCCTTGCAGGCCAGTGCCTTAACCGCTGAGCCTCAGAGACCCTGTTCTTCATCTCACGGCTAGGTAAAGCAGGCTAGCCTAGGTGACACCAGATTTAAGGGTGTAACAACCTGAAATACAGGAAAAAAGCTAGTTGCTATGTTCTACTAAATTTTGATATGCTTTTCTGAGTATAATGTACACGTGACCAGTAAAAGAAACCTTGATTAATCCTTTCTGTATCCAATCTTTCTCAAGTAGCACTAGAGAGAAGAGGCTGCACAGCGTTTACTTGTCCACAAATGCCCTATTCTTAAGGGCAGACCTATAAAAACAGCACAAATTTTGTTTGTCATAATGATGTTCAGTCGATTCTTAGCTGCAGCATTATGAAAAGATGTTCATCATCCTTTGCTATTAAGAAAATGCAAGGACTATAATGACCTGTGTCTACAAATGTATTAGAATGGCAAAAATAAACAAAGTGACCATGGCTGGGAAGATAGCTCATCCGGTAAAGTGCTTGCCTTACAAACATCGGGACCCATGCGAAAGTGCCAGGCATGGGGACATACTTGTATTTCCAGCACTGGGGAGGCAGAGATAGCAGGATTCGTGAGCTCACTGGTTAGCCAGTCTGCCCTAATTTTATCCTGCAACCAATGAGAGATCCTATCTCAAAGGAGGTGGATGCTGCCCCTGATGGAGATGCCCAAGGTAGTTCATTGGTTTCCACATGTACTCACACACATGTACGTACATGCTGATACGTATGTGTGCTCCCACACACGCGTGCATGTGTGCAAGTACACACGTGCGCGTGCATGCGTGCACGGTAAAAAATGTTGACTACGCCAGATGTTGGCAATGATCAGGGAAAATTATCCAGTCATACAATGCTGGTGCGAGTGTCGCATGGCGAAGCCAATCTGGAAAGCAGGAACCGACCTTGCAACCCGCTCTCCAGATGCGCTTTACCATCCTACACTAGTCCTGACATTTGCTAAAGAAAAAAACGTGGATGGTATTATATAAAAGGGCTCTACAATTTAGCATTGTACGCTACTCGAATATGCAAAAGAAAAGAATGTAAATAAATGCAAATGCTCAAATAAATGCAGATAAAATCAGCAAATTCTGAACAAAGTTAATGTATTCCTTCAGCATCAAAACCATGGCTGTGAGACTGCACCATGGGTGTGATACGCATTACAACTGAGGGAAGCTGGATAAAGGGGTTTGTGGGGTAAATCTATCATTTGTTATAGGTACAAGTGAATCTCAATTATCTTAAAGATGTTTGAAAATTAAGGCCATTTCATAGGACAAAATCTGTAGCAATAATCTATCAGAACACTAAAAGACAATAGCATCTTTTGAAAAATATATTTTAGTTTAATTCTTAATATTTCATTCCAGACACTCAGTTCCATCTGTTTCATGCACTACTGCTTGTTACTTTCACAGTAAATAGAATTTGGATAGTGTGAGGCTCCGCCTTGGTTTCAGAGCCCCACATTGGTTCACAGATGGCTAATAGAATTATCATCTGTGGGCTGGAGGGGTGGCTTGTCAGTTAAGACAGTTGCCTGCAAGGCCAAAGGACCCAGGTTTGGATTCCCCAGGATCCACGTTAGCCAGATGCACAAGGAGGCGCATGCATCTGGAGTTTGTTTGCAGTGGTTGGAGGCTCTGGTGCATCCATTCTCTCACTCTCTCTCCCTCTTTCTCTGTCAAATAAATAAATAAATAAATAAATTTAAAAAAAGAATTATCACCTGCTAAGTGATGGGGAGTCTTCCTCATGTGTTCAGGCGCTAGCTCAGGATGGGCCAGGTGGCTGGTGATTTTCAATTCTCCTTTTAGACCCTGAAACATTTTGTTAAAAGCCTCTTAAGCTGGTGCATCTCTCAAAGCTCTTCACGATTATTTGGCAGTTGTCTTTGTCTAGGGGGTTGAAGAGCAGGGAACTCTACCTTCATACCTCTAATTTCTTGTTTCAAAGACGAAGTGGAGAAAAGAGCGATCTCAAAGCTTAAGATAGAGATTAATTCGTTTAATTATCCTGGATCACAAACTGAGCTCAGGGGAGTGCGCCCCTAAGGGGCTGAAGGACTGTAGTGGATTTTATTCTGGAGTGAAGGCACGGAAGTCCTGGGTTCTGATAGGCACCATGGCAGAACGTTCACGAAGCCTGGCACTATCAGATGCATATTTCTAAATGATCAGTCTACCTGACATTTGGATGATAAATGGCAAAGATCTAAGGATAGATGTGGAAACTTATAGTAGGTCTGGGATCAAACAAGACGGAAATAGCATGATTTCTGTAACCAGAGATACTAAGAGATTATGTAACTTGGTTTGCAAATCTACACTGTTCCGTTTAATACTCAGATAAAACAAATCTTTTACCCAAGCTCTTTAATTTTTTTTCTTTTAAATTTTTTCAAACTAGTGCAGTGATCCCTCTGCTCCTGCTTTCTATAGAATTGTGATTATATGATACATTTGGCATAATTTCAATAACATTGCAAACAGGCAATCTTGAGAATATTATACTAGGAGAGTGTTTATTGATTTTTTTCTTTTTTGTATTTTTTTATCAAAAACTTCCATAAATATAGACAATATACCATGATAGCCATCCCCTCCCACAACCCACATTTCCCTTCCTAAATCCCCCTCCACTGAGTGCCTCATTCTTTTCACTTAGTCTCTGTTCTGTCTTGATGTCATTGGTTTTATTTTTCACCTGTGATGCAGGTCTTGCATAGGTGACATCCGTCACTGTGAGTCATGAATATCAAGGCCATTTTCTATCTGGAAGACAGCATTGTAAGCAGTTCTCCTTTTCCTTTGGCTCTTACATTCTTTCAGTTACCTCTTCAGCAATGGTCCCTGAACCTTGGAGGGTGTGATAGGGATATCTCAGTGCTGGACACTCCTTTGTTACTTCTCAGCACTATGGTGAGTCACCAGCACTGAAAAGAGAAGCTTCTCTAACCAAGAGAGAGAATTTCCAGGTGTGATGGCGCACTGCTTTAATCTTAGCACTTCACAGGCAGAGGTAGGGGGATCACCATGAGTTCGAGGCCACCGTGAGATGACATAGTGAATTCCAGGTCAGCTGGGGCTAAAGTGAGATCTTTCCTTAAAAACCAAACAAAAAAATGAGAGTAGCATTAACACAAGATAATTATGATATATTAATAATTACTGTATAATAATATAAACACATGTTTAGAGGTTGATGTGCATAATATATGCTCTTAACCAGACAACAGTAGTAGTTTCCACCCTAGGCCTTATGTCCTTCCCAGTCATAGGCCTCTGACTAGGTTTTCAGTACCAAGCATGAATTCCCTCCCATGGAGCAGGCCTCAAGTCCAATCACAGAGCAGTTGTTCTCTCCCATAACAAACATGCCACCATTGTCCTGGCTGGCACATTTGGCCTGGCTGGCCAGCCATACAGCATGTAGGGTCTGCTGCTGGATAAGATTGTTAATGATTTCTTTTAGGCTACATAGCTCATTCTAGGATCCTGACAGCTAGTCAACAGGGAAGAGGCTTCCAGCTCAGCTCAAGCTTGATTTTTCATTGACCTGCGGCCAAAATATGTGGAGTCTTCAGCAATAAGGTCTTAGTATCTAGTTCTGGTGGTCAACCAACAGCTTTGGCAGGGCCGGACATAGTGGTGTACATTTTTAATCCCAGCACTTGGGAGGCAGAGTTAGGAGGATCACTATGAATTCAAGGCTACCCTGAGGATACATAGTGATTTCCAGGTTAGCCTGGGCTAGAGTGAGACCCTTCCTGGAAAGAAAATCAAAAAGCTTTGGCAATACCCTATAATGTAATGTTTTGTGGATATCAGGGGCCAATAACTCACTGGAATGTATCCTACTCCTGGCACTGAAAATTTTCTAATAACAATCTAAGGCTTCTCAGAACAGCCCCCAGAAGCTACTGCCCAATGTCTCTCGTTGCGGGTGGCATTCTGTCTCTCCTACACTGAATGTGAAGCCTCTTTGGTACACTGTAGACTAGGTTCAGCTGGTTAGGTCAGTCTCCAGATCAGCTGTACTCCCTGCTGTGTGGGGGAGGGGAGGTATCCTGACATCTTCAGCAGTGGTTTCCAGTCCTGGTGGATGGGGTCAGAATGCTGTGGAGAGTAGTCTGAAGTTGTTCCTGAGCTGCTCAACTGGTTCCTGTTGTCTTCTCCTTCAGGGCTTTTGATTTTGCTGGCCAGTGTGAGTGGGAGAATCTCTTCCCATGGTTATGCTTTTGCTGGTTCAGGCAAGGCCCTGTGAATAGAAGCTCTACCCAGTGAGCAGCTGGAGCTGATCCTCACAGGCTATGTGAGTTCTGGCAGCTCCAGCCCTCATCCAGTTCTCTGTTGACGTCTCATCTGGGTTCATTGCTTACACACCTTTCCTTTTTAGTAGAAGAATGTATTGTGCATTATCTTGTCTTTTTTATACCCCAGGTTTCTTCAGCATGACTCCTATTCCGCCATCTTGATGAGAAGTCTTTTTTTTTTTTTTTTTTTTTTTTTTTTTTTTTTTGCTTTTTCATGGTAGGGCCTCACTCTAGCCCAGGATGACCTGAAATTTACTATGTAAGTCTCAGGGTGGCCTTTAATTCATGGCAATCCTCTTACCTCTGCCTCCCGAGTGCTGGGATTAAAGGAGTTTGCCACCATACCTGGCGAGAAGTCTTTTTAAAAAATATTTTATTTTTATTTATTTAATAGAAAGAGAAAAAAGTGGGTGCATCAGGGCTCTAGCTACTGCTAATAATCTTCAGACACATGCACCACCTTAGGAATTTGGCTTATGTGGACTCTAGGGAATTGAACATGGGTCGAACCCAGGTCCTTAGGTCACACAGGCAAGTGCCTTAACTGCTAAGCCCAGCCCAGTCTTTTCTTTTGGACACGGGATGTCACTCTGATTCAAATCATTTAGTGAAAAACTTAACAATTGCCAAAAAGTCGCATGTGGTAAAGGGTTTTTGTCAATTGGTTGATTTGTTTTGTGATCTGGGGATGGAGCCTAGGGCTTTGCATGCTGAATGACATCACCACACAAATGGGCTCCTCAGTACAAGCTGAAGCGTTTCCCACTGTGTTTATACACCTATCATTTGGACCCGTTGATCGTCATAGTAAGAATGCAAGGTGGGTTTAATGCCCATTTAGAGCTGTTTTCTGTTAGAAGTCTGGAACAAAATTTACACTCCTTATAATAATGTTAAATGGAGGTTAGTTGAAAAGGGTTAAAGAGTATATTTAGTTCAACAACTATAAATGCTTAGTCTGGGTTCATAAGCTAACATCACTGGGGTTGTTTTCCATACCTTTCTTTTTTTCTTTTTTCTCCATACCTTACTTTATAGAAAATTATGAGTACAAATGGAATAGATTTGTGCACAATTGGTTTCTAAATGTAAGCTAATTTGGGAACAGTGTCCTAGGCTACCAAATGATTCAAACAAAGGACGATCAGGATTTCTAAGCATCCCCAGATAAAGAAGCCAGAGTCAAGCAGTCAAGCATCCTTAAAACTTGAGAATGAGAACCACTTTGATATTCCTGATAATCATTTCTGGATTATTCTCTCTGTCTCTCTCTGTTTGCAAATAAATATTTTTAAAAGTACAATTTGTTTGGGGCTGGAGAGATTGCTCAGTGGCTAAGGTGCTGGCCTGCAAAATCTAACAACCCAATGTCAATTTCCCAGTACCCACATAAAGCTAGACGCACACAGTGACACAGGCATCTGGAGTTCATTTGCAGAGGAGAGAGGTCCTGCTATGCCCATTCTTTGTCTCTTTCTCCTAGAAATAAATAAATAAACACACACATACATAAAAATTTTGTACTGTTTCTTTTTCAAATTATGTGTAGCAGGCATAGAAAAAAAATGATCCTGAAATTTATATAGAAGCACAAAAGATTCCAGATAGCTGAAGCAATCCTGGACGGTGACAACCACAACAAAATACTGGAGGTCACAAAACACCTGACTTGAAATTCCATGACAGAGGCACAGTGACAAAAGCAGCATGATGCTGGCACAAAACCAGCATGTAGACCAGGGAGCTAGAATACAGAACCCAGATACAAAGCTATGCAGCCACAGCACAGCCACCTGGGTTTTGACAAAGAAAGGAATTTCAAAAAAAAAAAAATTAGTTATACCAAAAATTGACAAACAAAATATTACAAAATTACAAAGCTCCTGCACAGCACAGGAAACGATTATGAAGTGAAGAGCATCTGCAGGAGGCAAGAAAGTCTTTGGTAAGTGCACACCGGACAGAGGGTTAATACTTATGATATAAAAAATAACTCAGCTGGGCATGGTGGCGCACACCTTTAATCCCAGCACTCGGGAGGCGAAGGTAGGAGGGTCGCTGTGAGTTCAAGGCCACCCTGAGACTACATAGTGAATTCCCGGTCAGCCTGGACTACAGCACAACCCCATCCCGAAAAACAAACAAAAATCTCAAACAACTAAACAAGAAATCAAACTACCTACTCAATAACTGGGCTTATTAAATAAACTAAACTCTCAGAAGGTGAAATACAAATGACCAATAAACACATGAAAAATGTTCAACTTTAAATCCAGTGCATGGTGGCACATGCCTTTGATCCCAGCACGGGAGGCTGACGTGAGAGGAATGTCAACAGGTCAAGGTTATAGCTTGAGTTCCAGGTCACCCCAGACTAGAATGAGACCCTAACTCAAAAATAACCCCCTTCCCCAAAAAGGATGTTTAACTTTACTAGTTCTCAGAGAAATGCAACTGAAAACTACATTGAGATCCCTGTTAGATTGGCAGTCCTTAGGAAAAAAAAAAAAATTGTGACAAACACTAGAGAGGATTGAGAGAGTCAGGACCCCTTGGCACTGCTGGGGGTCGGGTAAAGCAGTTCGGCTACTATGGGAAAATATCAACTGTACAACCCAGCCATTCCACTCCTAGGTATTCACCTGAAAGTCTCCAAGTCAACCTGACACAGCAATACTTGCACATCAAATGGACTGCAGCACTGCTCAAAACAGCAAAATTGTGGAACCAACCTTGGTGTCCGTCAACAAAGAATGCACAAAGAAATAGGGTGCATACTTTGCAATGCCTTCTCAGCCGTAAAGAATGAAATTACGTTGTTTGCAAGAAAGTGGATGCAACTTGAGAGACTCGTATTAAGAGGATTAAGTCAGAAGAGAAAGTCAGAAAGGTAAGTATCATATTCTCTCTAGGTTTTAGATCCTCGATTTTATGCAGAGACATAAAATTATCTATGCGGATATCACACGAAGATAGAAGTGAAAGTGTCTAGGGAGCAAAGTTCACCAGTGGAGAGAGCGAGGGGTGGGAGGGAGGATGTGCTCCCTCCACATCATAAATCTGCATGAAAATATCCTGTGAAATCCAGTACCATGTACAACTAATACACTTCAGTTAACAAAAGCATCGATAAGAAAGGATGAAAAAGGCTCCCTGGACTAGTGGGAGGGGAGAGGCAGCCCAGCAAAGGGGTATAGGGCAAAGGCAGCTAGGAGCAAATTATAATGACATATAGGTATGGAATGCCATGATAAAATCCCTTGATTAGTGTGTTCACCACAAAAATAATTAAAATCAGACGCTGAGAAAATAGCTCAGCTGCTAAAATTCTTGTTGTGCAAGCATGAAGATCCGAGTTCAAACCCTAATACCCACATGAAGAAAACTGGGTATCTGGTGTGTGGATGTAATCCAATAATGAGGCAGCAGACAGGTAGATCCCTAGGGTTCACGAGCCAGGCAATCTGGCCTAGTTGGTGAGATCCAGACCAGTGAGAGACCCTGTTTCAAAATTTCCAAAAGAAGGTGGATGGCGTCTGAAGAATGAGACACAAGAATGAGGCCTAGCATTTAGAACACATAAGTTTATGGGGGACACCTGAATCAAACCACCACATTCCGCCCCCAGCCCCCATAAACTGTTAACCATACATAATGTAAAATACAATGCATTCATCTAACTTTAAAAGTCCCATATTTTTAATCAATTCCAATGATGTTCATACATCCCCATAGTCCAAGATCTTTTAACTGAGCCATAATACCAAAAAAATAACCTCAAAAAACCCATAATGGCACAGAACAAATATTCACACCGCAAAAGATGGCATTGGGCATAGCAAAGAAACATTCAACCAATACAAGATTTAAACAACCAGGGCAAACATCAAACTCTGTAGCTTCAAGTCCAGCAACTCTACCTAGTAACAAATCTTCAAGTCTGATAATTCTAACCAGCAACAAGTCTCTGCCATTCCAATTCTACCCCTCCAGCTAGGCTACTCACAGTCCTGGAAAACTTCATTGGGCCAGTAGCTTTCCTCAGCAGCCATCTTGTGGTCCCAGCATCTCCACTGGGTCTCCACTGCAATTCACGGTTCATCCTCATGGCCCCATGGGGTCTCCATGCAGGCAAGCAGCAAACCCGCTTCACACTGCCCATAGCCATTTTCAAAACACAAGACAGTGTTGCAAACTCAATGGCCCTCTCTTTCCTGCACTTCTTTTACTCCACAATACCAGGTAGGGTGCCAATTTGTTAATCCAGGGGGGAATAAAGCAGACTTTGAAGAACAGGACACTCCTTAAGCACTCAGGCCTCTTCAAAAGAATCGACATTCTTCCTGTTGCCCCAGCGCAGGTCAGCTAGCCCAGTCTCAAAGGTTGTAATCACTCAGTTGCAGCTGAATGGGAAACAATTCACCCAAAGATTTTTCTTTCTGTGCCATATCCTTCTGCTCATACCAGTCCATTTCTATGCAAAGCAACTCTGTACAACTTCTCAGGACACTGTCATAAGAACAAGCTTCTCACAAAAACTGCCAGCCTAGGACAAGCAAAGCTCTTTCTCACCCTCATAAGCCAAACCTTACAGTCCAGAGTTCTTACTGCATTCAGGTCTTGCAGCTCAGACCGGAATAGTCCATCAAGCTGTACTTACAGCACTGCAAGGCATCCGTTAGGCCAAGGTTTCAAGTCCTTCCACTTTCCTCTTGAAAATCAGCTCCAAAAGGCTGAAGCCACACAGTCAGGGGTCTAGCAGCAACCCCACTCCTGGTGCCACTTTACTGTTGCAGTCAGGTTCGCATTGCTGGCAGAAATCACCCAACTAAGAGCAGCTTCTGGGAAAAGGAGGTTTATTTTGGCTTACAGGCTTGAGGGGAAGCTCCACAATGGCAGGGGGAAATGATGGCATGAGCAGAGGGTGGACATCACTCCCTGGCCGACATAAGGTGGACAATAGTAACAGTAGGGTGTGCCAAACACTGGCATGGGGAAACTGGGTATAAAACCCATAAGCCCACCCGCAACAATACACTGCCTCCGGGAGGCACTAATTCCCAAATCTCCATCAGCTGGGAACCTAGCATTCAGAACACTTAAGTTTATGGGGGACACCTGAATCCAACCACCACAGTCTCCACATCTTCTCTTGGCTCATTTTCATTCCTTATCTGAACTTCCGATAGACTGATCATTTAAAAATACAAATCTGAGAGTGTTAGGCTTCGTGAAAGTTCTCCCGCAGCACCTGTGAGAACCCGGGACTTCCGTGTCTTGTTCGCTCCAGAATAAAATCCAGTACAGTTCATCAGTTCCTTAGGTGCACATTCCCCTGAGCTCCTCCATTTGTGATCCAGGATAATTAAATGAATTAATCTCTGCCCTGAGAGAAAGAAAGGAAGTATATAAGAATGGGTACAACAGGTCCTCTTGCCATAGCAAATGAACTCCAGATGCATATGCCACTCTGTCCATCTGGCTTTACGTACGTATTGTGGAGTTGAACCTGGGCTTGCAGACTTTGCAAGCAAGTACCTTTAACCACTGAGCCATCTCCTAAGTCTGTTTTTGCTTTCTTGATGTGGAACAAAATTTTTGTCACATTATATACTAGTGAAAAGGATTCAGTGAAGATTAAAAAAAATTATAATTTTTTTATTGCTTGAGATTGGTGTACTTTTTTTGTTTTAATTTTGAGGCAGGGGCCCATTCTAGCTCAGGCTGACCTGGAATTCATTATGTAGTCTCAAGGTGGCCTCTAACTCACAGTGATCCTCCTACCTCTGCCTCCCAAGAGCTGGGATTAAAGGCGTGCGCCACCACAGCTGGCTCAAGGGTGGTGTACTTTTAAAACAAAATTAATGATAGATAAAGTCAAATAAAGATCAGTGTGAAGGTTAAATATCTAAGTGCAATGAACAAAAGCCTAAATTTAGCATTTAACAAAAGTCTTGTGATGCTGGTGTTTCACATAATCCACTGGGTATTTTTGATGTGGCTAAATGTAAGGTATAATAATTTATAAGTACAGAAACAAAAGACCAAGGCTGGAGAGACGACTTAGCAGTTAAGGCACCTGCCTGCAAAGCCTAAGGATCAACTATCCAGAACCCACGTAAGCCAGACACACAAGGTGATGCATGCGCACAAGGTGGTGCCAGTGTCTGGAGTTTGACCAGAGTAGCTAAAGTCTCTGGAGTGCCAATTCTCCCTCTTAAAATAATAATTAAGGGCTGGAGAGATGGCTTAGCAGTTAAGCGCTTGCCTGTGAAGCCTAAGGACCCCGGTTCGAGGCTTGGTTGCCCAGGTCCCACGTTAGCCAGATGCACAAGGGGGCGCACGCGTCTGGAGTTCGTTTGCAGAGGCTGGAAGCCCTGGCGCGCTCATTCTCTCTCTCCCTCTATCTGTCTTTCTCTCTGTGTCTGTCGCTCTCAAATAAGTAAATTAATTAAAAAATAATAATAATAATTAAAAAGCTTTAAAATAAATAAATAAATTATAAAGGAAACAAAAGACAAAGTACATGCTAATAATACATTTTGATCACAATCCTCTCATGAGATAATGCTTAATGAATCCAGGGCCCTCAGATGCTAGGCAAGGGCTCTACCATTAAAGTACAACCTCAGTCTATTTTTATTTTGAGACAAGGCCTCTTTAAGTCATGCAGGCTAACCTTGAACACACTCTGTAGCTTGGGATGACCTTAAACTTGAGATCCTCCTGCTTCAGCATTCTAAGTGTTGAGTTAACCTCTTTGGGCAGGGGATAGAGCTCCGTGATAGGGGACTTGCCTAGCACAGTGATCAGTACCCAGTACACACACACAGAAGGCACTTTATATTTGGAAGTAACTATGAATTCATATAAAGTTGTCTGTCAACAGGTTCTGCTTGATTTTTATATCTTACACTGTTGTATACTGATGTTATACTACATCACAATTGGGAAATTTACATTG
Organism: Jaculus jaculus; assembly: GCF_020740685.1. NCBI lineage: Eukaryota > Metazoa > Chordata > Mammalia > Rodentia > Dipodidae > Jaculus > Jaculus jaculus. The sequence goes on along the minus strand of NC_059113.1, from coordinate 7,814,739 downwards.
GTGCAATGTATCTATAGTCTCATGTCATGTTTGTCTTAAACTGTAGAAAAATATGCTGTTGACTCTTCATAATTAAAATGCCTTTCCACCTATGCTTTCAACAGAAATTTTCTCTCTGGGTTGAAATCTTTACAAGATAAAGCTGGTTTCGGGTTATTGGCTTACTTCATGCTCCTGTTGCTTTATTTAGCATTGCTTAAAATATTTTCAGCATTAGCTAAATTTTATCCTCATTTGTCCAAAAGCCAGAAATGGATCCTATTTTTATAGGTAAAGTTTCAACAAAGAAAAGAAAGCCGTTGAAATACTATAAATGCTCTTTCTAGCTAAGGATTTTTTTTTTTTTTTTAAGGTAGGGTCTCACTCTAGCCCCAGATGACCTGAAAGTCACTATGTAGTCTCAGAGTAGCCTTGAACTCATGGCATCCTCTACCTCTGTCTCCTGAATGCTGGAATTAAAGGCGTGTGCCACCATGCCCAGCTGATAAACACTCTTTCTGGGATCAGAACAGGTGCATCAAATGCTGTTCACTCCATCTTCAATTTCCCTATCTCTCAGCTTTCTTTGCTTTATTTGTTTTAGCATTTTGACCACTTTCTCTGTATATCCTGATGTCAGGACAAGCCAAGACCTTATTTTACTAGCTTTCTTGACTGTGCGGTCTGATGGAAAGGCAGTGTGTCGGGCTCTAAAGATTACTAAAAACAATACAAGGTTCCCTCCATCCTGTGGAGAGGAAGGACCACGGGGCACCATTTGCTCAGGTTGGAGACCTGATTCCGAGACATCAGTGTTGGTTTTGTTCTGTGTTATTTAGACTGCTGAGCCTGTTTTCCGACACTAAAAATGTAAGCTATACATTTGAAGACTCAAATATAGAGGCTTTTATTTTTTTGTTCATTTTTTAAAAATTTATTTGAGAGTGACCAAGAAAAAGGCAGAGAGAGAGCGAGAAGGCAAGAAAGAAAGAGAGAGAGAGAGAATGGGCGCGCCAGGGCCTCCAGCCACTGTAAACAAACTCCAGACACGTGTACCCCCTTGTGCATCTGGCTAACGTGGGTCCTGGGGAATCGAGCCTCGAACTGGGGTCCTTCGGCTTCACAGGTGAGCGCTTAACCGCTAAACCATCTCTCCAGCCCAGATAGATGCTTTTGATTCAGCATTTCTTCAATTATCCAATTCAGCCAAGGCATGCAAATTCAATCCCAGAGCGAGCGTTCCCTGGCATGAGATGTTATCAATAGGAACACAGTTTCATTTCTTGAGGAAAAAAAAAAAAAAAAAAAGAATGTTACTGGTATGCTTGAGGCATCCATGCTAGCCTGGGTGATGGACAAGAAATCTTTACAGTTGTGATAGTGTGGTCTAGCCATACCTTTTACATATTCCAAGTTAAGCAATCTTTGCTTCGCATGAGCTGTGTCAGGATATGAGTAACAATGGACTGGAATTCCAATGCTTTTTTCCCAAAACCTAAAATAATAGCTATACATGGTGGACGGGACACAAGACTTGGACTCACACTTTTGTTTAACTTTCAAATCAACTGGTACTATCTGTGTTTATAAATGAAGTGACTCAGAACTTAAGGAGGGCTAGAGTGGATGAACTTGGCACAGAATCCCAAGAACAAGTACAAAACATGGTTTTCCACATGACAAGTAAACAGAGAGGGGGCATGTTGGCAGAAAGGGACTGAGGGGATGAAGTTTGGGGAGAGGAAGGGGGGTTAGAATCAACTAAAACAAATGATATTTGAAAATCCCAGAGGAAAGATATCTAAATGCCAAGTTAAAAAAAATAAATTAAAATTTTATAAGTTGTGCTCTATGCTCCACTTTCAATTTCCGTCTAGAGGTGCCGCTGTTCCCACAGGTGCAATTTCTAGCCAATCAAGAGATAGAGTCCTGACAGTGCATCTTACCTTTCAAAAAGCAGCTAAGAGGGCTGGAGAGGTGCCTGCCTGCAAAGCCAAAGGACCTCGGCTCAATTCCGCAGGACCCATGTGAGCCAGATGCACAAGGTGGCGCATGCTTCTGGAGTTTGTTTGCAGTGCCTGGATGCCCTGGCATGTCCATTCTATTTCTCTCTCTCTCTCTCCTTCTCTCTCTCAAATAATAAAATACTTTTTTAACAAAAGGAGTTAAAAGAGGTTGGGTGACCTCACAGAAAGGAAGTACAAGCAATGCACAAGTGAACGTGGGCACCACAGATGCTCAGATTGTGCAAAAGGCTTCCATTGTAACTTAGCCCTTACTATCCTTCCCTATCCGGACATGCTGCGGCCAGCATGAATTCTGGTATGGAATCTACCACCTCTCAGTGCAAATGCTTAGTTCTCTCCTTTCCTAATTGCTTTATTACTCATGAACTATTCTTTTTTTTAAAAAAAAAATTATTTATTTATTTGAGAGCGACAGACACAGAGAGAAAGACAGATAAAGGGAGAGAGAGAATGGGCGCGCCAGGGCTTCCAGCCTCTGCCAACGAACTCCAAACTCGTGCCCCCCCTTGTGCATCTGGCTAACGTGGGACCTGGGGAACCGAGGTCCTTAGGCTTCACAGGCAAGTGCTTAACCGCTAAGCCATCTCTCCAGCACTCATGAACTATTCTTAATTTACTTATATTTTTGTGGACTAATAAGGGAAGAACAGAAAAGGGGGAAAAAAGTGCCATCCTTGCTGAACCTTGTTAAACATTATCCCTGTTTCACGGCTTTTCTTTGCAAGAATAATTTAACCCCAGGATCCATGAATTCTTGTTGTTAAGTAATTTTCAGTTGGCTATGTTTAGCAAGCATTTCCTTTCAATCTTATATTCAATTTTATCACTGTATATAAAACTACTTCATGGTTTTTTAAATTTTCACATTATTGTAACCAAGTTTGGGAAAAATCATTTCAAAAGCAGAAAGGAATGGTTTCTTTTTATAATCTATTTCAGATACATTGTTGGATATTTTTCTTCAGCTCTTGCTTAAAGTGTGAAATTGTTCCCACAGCTCTTGTAATGTTTCTTAAAGATTTTATTGAAAACAAAGTATATTTGTGATCTTATGTGCTTCTATATGAATTTTGAGTTTCTGTTTTACAGCTCAGTGGGGAATATCATTGGAATTTTGATGGGGATTACACTGAATCGAAAGCTTGAGGTAATACAGACATTTTTACAATATTAATTCTGCCAATTCAGGAGTATACAATGTCTTTCTATCTTCTAGTATCCTCTTTGATTTCTTCCTTTTTATTTTTAGTGTCTTGGGTTTTCATTAGAAAACTCTTTCACTTTTTAAAGTAATATTTTATTTATCTATTTGAGCAAGAGAAAGAGGAAGGGAGAGGAAGAGAGAGAGAAGGAATGAGTGTACCAAGGCCTGAAGCCACTTCAAATGGACTCCAGATGCATGCACCACCTTGTGCATCTGGCTTATGTGGGTCCTGGGGATTTAAACCTGGGTCCTTAGGCTCCTCAGGCAAACATCTTAACTGCTAAGCCATCTCTCCAGCCCTCTTTCCTGATTTTGACTGGGTTTATTCCTAGGTATTTAAGTTTTTGGAGCTATTGTGAATGGAATATTGTTCTTAGCTTCTTTCTCTATGAGTTCATTATTGGTCTATATTTTTGGTATAAAATTTTTGTTGTTGATTTTGTACCCTGCATCTTTACTGAAAGTTGCTAGCTCTAGGAATATTCTTGTAGATTCTTTGAGTCTTCTAAGTATACAATTATGTAATCTGCAAGTAGGGATAGTTTTTCTTCCTTTGCTATTTTTATTAATTTTATGTCTTCTTATCTAGTTGCTCTATCTAGGACTTTGAGCACAGTGCTGAGCAGAAGTGGTGAGAGTGGGCATTTTTGTCTTATTCCTGATTTTTGAGGAAATGACCTCTTCCTACTTTTTCCAGGACTTTCATCATGAAGGAATTTTTTTTTTTTTTTTTTTTTTTTACTTTGTAGAATACCTTTTCTGCATCAATTGGGATGTCCATATCAGTTTTTCTTTATTAGTTATGTACATACTCAGTGTGTAAACAGCACATGTTGGTACCATCCTTACCCTTATCCCTGTCTCCCCCCAAGGGACTTTCCTCATTGGGGACACCAGTTATCCTTGTGAGGATTGTGGGTTGTGCATCGTGGTGGTAGCCATCAGTAATGGGGGACAGGCAATGTCTCTGTGCATAATGTCCCAACTTGTGGTTCTAACAACCTTTCTGCCCCCTCTTCTGTGAATTTTCCTGAGCCATGTTGGGTTTGTTTTAGGTCTACTTCAGTGATGAGGTCTTGGGAGCCTCTGTGTCTCTGGTTTGGTGGGAGTTGAGTGTTCTCTGTGTCTGTCTTCTTCACCCTTGTGCTGGTACCAGGTTCACCAAGAAAGAAGCACTCTTACTCATTTCCCTAATCACTGTGGTTTCAGCTGGGGCCCTGGTGTGGTGCAATGGGCTGATTCTCTCCTCAGGTTCTGCGTCCATCTGAAATATGATTTTTATCATTAAGTTTATTTATATTGTGTATTGAATTTATTGATTTACATATGTTGACTCCAAACTTTAATCGCCAGTATGAAGTCTTATAGGTCACGATGGATAATTTTACATTGCTCTTAAATTTGATTTGTAAAGATCTTGATGAGAATTTTTCATGTATGTTACTTAGGGAAATGAGTCTGTACTTCTCTTTATTTGTGGTGTCTACAGCTAATGTGGGTATCACGATAATGCTGGCTTTATAGGATGAATGTGGAAGTGTTCCTTCACCTGCTATTTTGTGGGACTGCTGGAGGAGAGTTAGTGTTAGGTTGTGTTTAAAAGTTTGATAGAACTTGGTGATGTATCCATCTGGTCCTGGCCTTTCCTTTGTGGGGATACTTTTTATTACAATTCCAATTTCATTGCTCATGATGGGTCTGTTTAAGTTAGTGATACCTTTGAAATTCAACTTTGGGAGGTTCTATGTATTTAGAAGTTTGTCCATTTCCTCTGCATTTTTTCAGCTTTTTGGAATATAAGTTTTCTTTAATGATGTTTTGTATGTCACTAGGGTCTATTGTAATAACCCCTTTTTAAATAAAATATTTTATTTATTCATTTGCAAGCAGAGAGAGAGAGAACAAGTGAGCATGCACGTGCTTGCTTACTAGGGCCTTGACCCCTGGAAATGAACTCCAGATACATGTGCCACTTTGTGCATCTGGTTTTACACGGGTACTGGGAATCAAACCCAGGTCATTAGGCTTTGAAGGCAAATGACTTAACTGTTGAACCATCTCTCTAGTCCACAACTCTTTTTTGGGGGGGGGGTCTTTGATTTTATCAATTTGTGTTTTCTCTCTCCTTATTTTTGGTAGTTGGGTAATGCTACTCTCACTTTTGTTTAGAGAAGCTTCTCTTTTTAGATTGTGGTGACCACTGGGGGACTCAAAACTCATCAAAGTACTGAGAAATACAGTGGAGTGTTCAGCACTGAGACATCTCTATCACACCCTCTAGGATCAGAGATAATTGAAGAGGTGACAGAGAGGATGTAAGAGCCAAAGGAAGGGGGGGGGAGTGCTTATAATACTGTCTTCCAGACACAAAGTGGCTGTGGCATTCATGACCTCACAGTGGCTGATAACACCTACACAAGATAATAATAGGAAAAAAATAATAGCATCCAAATAGAAGAGAGAATAATTGGAAAGAAGGAATTCATTGCAGGGAAATAAGGGAAGTGGAAAAGGGGTGATTGGTGGAGATTCTGATCATGGTATAGTCTCTATATATGGAGGTTGTCATAGAATGTTAAAATTTTAATATATATTACAATAAAGATAGAGCTGGGCATGGTGGCAGATGATTTTAATTGCAGCACTCAGGAGGCAGAGGCAGGGGGATCTCCATGAGTTTGAGGCCACCCTGAGACTACATGAGTTCCTGGTCAGCCTTAGCTATAGCGAGACCTTACCTTGAAAGACCAAAACCAAACAAATTTAAAAAAATAATAAGGTGAGTTGACTTTAAAAATACAGATAGAATAGTAACCAAGAATAATATAAATAAATGAGCAGGAAGAGGGAGGAAGGAAGTGGAAAATATATGCTCTTGACTTGCATACTGAAGTGGGGAGGATATTGGGGGAAGGGAATGGGGAAGAGGGAGTTTGGGGAAAGTAGAGGGAATGAGAAACAATTAAAACAATCAGTATTTAAAAATACCAGCATGAATGATACTTAAATCTATGTATGCCAACTAAAATAAATACATAAATAAGGCGAAATCCCTAAACAACAAAGTATATCTGTATACTGTATGGAGAAAGAAAATGTTAGTGAAATCTCTTATGTTAAATAGTACTAGACCTGTAACTTCGAGGTAATATTCATAGCCTTCCAATATGGTTAATGAAAATCTATTTTCCCCCTCAAAGTGGAACATTATTTTGGCTGATTTTCTGTTCTTCAATACATCAGGTTTAGATATTAAAGCCTGACAAGAACCTGTTAAATTTTGCTGACCACATTTTAGAAGAATGATTTGTACTGTCTGGATATCCCTGTCACTATATGTTTTATATCTAACACATATCAGCAGTGACCTGCTTTCACTGTTTAGTTATTTCATCATTATACCCAAGAAATAACAAAAATTACCAACTCCTTCAGCTATGTGGTATGGAAGATGGTTATAAAGAGGTTGAATGTTTTTGCCGAAGAAATCATCTATCTCTTAAATTAAAATATTTCAATTAATATTAATACATGCTGGCCCATGCAGGTTATCATAAAATCCTATGAAAAGATTAACTACTGGTTGCATGTGACCAGTTTCATCTAGTAAAAGAAATTTAGGGCTGGAGGGACGGCTTAGTAGTTAAGATGCTTGCCTGCATAGCCAAAGGGTCCTGGTTCTATTCCCCAGGATGCATGTAAGCCAGATGCACAAGGGGCCGCATGCATCTGGAGTTTGTTTACAGTGTCTGCAGGCCCTGGTGTGTCCGTTCTCTCTCTTTCCCTCCTTTTCTCTCAAATAAACACATAAATAAATAAATAAACAAACAAACAAATAAATAAATTAATTTTAAAAGGTATCGATTTTAAGAACCAAACCCACATCACCCGAGAGTTTGAGTTGGTAGACCCTGGAGCCCGAAAAGCTTGAGTACTGTTTTTCCTCACTATTTCCACCTATGGAACCACGAGCAAGAGATTCATGTTACACTGAAGCTTATAATAATAAGCTTGGAGACCAGCCAAATAAATTAAATTCCTGTGGGGAATAAATGAGGCAAATCATGAAAAAAATGTATTCTACACACCTAACACATAGTAGATGCATACAAAATATTAAACACGTTATTGGCCAAGCCCTACATTCTAGGACTAATAATTGTGCTTGCTGTAGTCCAGATGTGCCACAGGGTGCTTGAGTTCCCTGGCTTTATTGATATTCTTGTTAAAGGGAGAGACACACAAGCAAATGGTGATATGTGGTAGTACCAGCCCATCCGAAGGTGCCTTTCAGGACCCCCAGTAGAGGCCTGAAACCTAAACTTCAAACAGCACCAGAGCCGTATATGCATGTGTGATGCACTTGTTGTTTCCTTAGACACACGTGTGGAGAATTCATGCCTTGCCAAAGCATTCTGCATGCATTAGAACTGCACTCTGAGATATATGATAGCAAAAATAATTTGAATTTGTTTGCCTTTTTTATAATTTCCCAGACAGAAGATTTGTTCTCATACATCTTGACAACCTCAGCATACATTTTTTTTTTCTTTTTCTGAACTTTCACCTTTTCACATACGAGCAGTACTTTACGATTTCTAGTCACCAAATTCTGGTTGCCAGCTTTGCCACTGTTGTGCATTGGGGTCATGATTAAGTAATTAATAAGGGTTAGTTGAAACAAACAAACAAGCAAAAAAAAAAAAAAAAAAAAGGATTTTGAGGTGGTGATAGTCCAACTGGCAACTTAAACCAGGCAGGTGTCATAAACCACGTGGACACGATGGACAAACAGACAATTCACATCCGGGGTCAAACAGACTAGGATGGTGTGAAGTTTCATCGTGGTTTTCAAAACTGTGTGGTCCAAAGGTTATGATTTGCTTATTTATGGCATTTTCCATTTCATAGTTTGGGTCCGCAATTAACTGAAAAGTATGAGAAGCAAACTTAAGGATAAAGGCAGAATATTATGGTGTGGAAAGTACCGTGGGAAAGGGACATGGGTACTCAGTATGGGCAGCCAAGGCAGAGACCTCAGCTAGCAGTTTAGCTGTCTGTACTACTGAAATTCCTTCCATTGACGTGGGGTTTTGGGACGATGTCTGTTCCTTTTATTCCTATACCAGACTTCGTGATAGAATTTCTAGCAATAGATTATGTGCTTTTAAAGTCCGCCATCATTTCTCTGGCTTTTAAGGATGCTGTCCAGGCATTATAATGATTGGCATCAAAGCAGAGACGTCAAAACATTTCCAGAGGAGTCAAGGGGATTCTAAAAGGTGTCTTGGAACCCTCAGCTAATGGGTGGGAGTTTGTCGTCTCATAAATTGGACCAGTTTTAGTGTATCCTGTAGAATCAGACTTTGGGGCTTGAATTTTCATGTTTTTCATGGGTAGTAGATTACTGTGTGCAAAAGAGTCTTATATTGCCTTCATTTCTCCCCCTATGGGAAGAAAAGGAAGCTTGAAAGTATTTATTGTACAAAATGTTGTGCTGATTAAAGGAAATAATATACATAACAAAGGTCAGGTGTTAACTGGTAAGTGAACATTAGCAATTGTTGCACATAGTTGAAAAGCCCAAATTTGCTTTCCTTTTAGGAAAGTTATCCTTTTGTTTGATTTGGTGGGACCATGAGTCGCTTAGAGAATCATCCATGACCCACTAAGAGAGGCATCCTTAAAAGCATCTCTTGGGAAGAAGGAAAAATCGAAAAGTGCCGGAAAGAGCATCTCTGTTTGTTATTGAGATTTGCTTTTTATTTCTCTGGATGGTAAAGGATTCTGTAAGTGTCAGATGAGCTAAGAACAGGTTTCCTCTTACATTGTTAGAAGGATTCTGTGTCAGATCAGCTAAGAGCCAGTTTCCACTTACATTGTTATGATAGCTCTATCTTCTGTGTGTCTGTTCATGATGTTCTCATTTGATGTGTAAATATGTTTTAGACCTGACATAATGTGCTCCTGGTTTTATGACCAAATATGTTGCCAAGCTATCCATTGTTTTATTATTTTTATATTTTAATAAGTGTCCACTGGCTTATCTTTTTATCTGGTTCTTCTTGTGAAAAGACTCGTGTGAGAATCAGCCAGAACCAAATAGCAGCCCTCTCCTAAATACTAAAGACAACAAAGAAAGGAGCCAGGTCTTGGAAAGAAAGACATGTCTTCATCAGAAATATTAATAATAGGCTGTGAACACAGGAAGTGGTGGGAGGATAATCCATACTAAAATAAACATGCTAATTAATTAAAATCTCACTCACCATGGCTCACTTACTGGATCTCCATTGTTATTCCCACTATCAGCACAGCTGCATTGTCATTCTCTGATTTCTAGAGATTATTATATGGAATGGTTTATTTATAACTAAAAATCAGCCCCAAGATTGCCAACCACCCCAAACCACATGACAATTAAAAAACGAAAAGTGTACTTACAGAATCTAACAAGCACACATGTGCACACACACTTAATCAGGAAACCAAAAGAACATGATTATTTTTAAAATTCCTAACCTCAAGTGTGCTAATAAACATTTCATGGAAGATTTTCTACTCAATTGGGCTCATTAATATGTCAATATTTGGAAATATAACATGCATAGAGAAAATTATAGAAGGAGTAACAGAAGAACATAATGGATAATTATCAAGAGAATATCATTAGAATAACAGAATATTCCTCTGTTAGCAGCCCTCAGTGCCACTGTGTGTCTCTCCCAAATCTGTTCTTTATCCTGCTTGAGACTATAATGTGATTTTGCAAATTTCTTCATGTTTCCCCCAATCTATCTGTACTCCTTATAATGCAGTTACTTTTCTGCTTTATGAAATTTATATGAGTAGAATCATCACAATATTATTATTTGTTTTGGCTTCATTTATTTGATAGCATTTATTGAAGGTTTTGGAAAAGAGCTAGGGTTTACTTTTATTGTGTGTGATTAAATGTTTCAATCTATGGATATGCCATAATTTTTTTTATCTATTTTACTGTCTTTGGACTTTTGTATTGTTTCAGTTTTGAATAATTAGGAACAATGAGGCTGCCGACATGCTTTTAGATATGATGAATTCTTATTCACACGAGAAGATTTAGCGAGTTCTGTATCTAGGGATAAAATTAGAAGATAATAAGATATGCATATCTTCAACTTTACTAGCTAATTCCAAACCATTTTCCAAAATAGCTAAGGCAATTTGCGCTTCTACCAGTGTATGGATGTGACTCTTGCTATTCTTAGTTGGACCCATCTTAGAGCCCTGTAATAGTATTTTACTATCATTCCAATTCATCTTTTCCCAGTTACTAACAATATTAAGCAGCTCTGATGCATTTAACAGCAATTTGAATTTCCCAACTTGTAAAGTTATTGCTCAAATATTTCATATATACTTCTACTAGACTTTTCTTCTTCTGGACTCCATAGACTCATATATTTTTATCTACATTACAAACTGTTTTCAATTCTGTAACTTGTAGTGATGCTATCTTTGGCTAAATAAGAATGCTTATTCCTTATTTCATGGAGGATGGAGGGAGGCATGAGGCCTGCATCCCTCCCTGAAGAGCAAGTGGCAGTTAACCGTTGCTGAGAGGAGTGGGAGGTTCTTCTCCAGTAGTGGAGCCACTGACAAGTTGCACGCACTCTGGTTAATACTCCCCTATGCACACAGGCAGCCTACCGCAGCTCAGTGGGACTCACACTCATGTGCGTGCCAGGGAAACAAAAGACTTCAAAGTAGAAAAGGCACCTGTTGGGAATAAGAAGAGGATATGTGGAAATGGGGAAAAGAGAAGGTGATCGGAGTGGATTATGATAAAATACATTACACGCACATATAACTATTGTCAATAGCCAGGCGTGGTGGCACACACCTTTAATCCCAGCACTCGGGAGGCAGAGGTAGGAAGATCACCGTGAGTTCGAGGCCACCCTAAGTCTACAGAGTGAATTCCAGGTCAGCCTGGGCTAGAGTGAGGCTCTACCTCAAAAAACCAAATATATATATATATATGTATATATATATATATATATTTGACCATATATATAGTCAATAAAAGTTAAAGAGTTCTTATTCTAATTATTTCAATGTTATCAGATCTACTCATTGGTTTCTTAAATGTGGAGCAGTTTAAAAACTGAGAAAAAACACTTAACATACATGGTGGTTTGAACATAAATGTCTCCCATAGTCTCAGGTGTTATTTGTTTATTATGTTTTGTTTGAAAATAATTTCAAACTTACCAAAAAGTTATAAGAATAGTACAAAGACCACTCATTTAACTCTAACTGGGATATTCCTGTTAATATTTTTTTTTGCCTTATATTCCATATGATTTACTCCGTAGTTTGTGAGTGTGCATGTGCATGTATGTATTTTGTTTATTGGTTAAGTAGAAATTTTGTATGGACAAATCATGTTTTGGTACATTCCCCTTCCTAAGTACAGTTGCTGGTATTCACCAGGCGGTTATGAACGGGGAGAGCTGCAGCCAGTCATTCTGGTGCCAGAAATGCCTCTGATACTTCTTCCCACCCTGTGCCTCTTACAATTTTCTGCTCCCTCTTCCACAAAATTCTTGGGCCTTGGGAGTTGTGTTTTAAGTCTACTTTAGTGTTGAGCTCTCTGTAACTTCTGTATTTCTGCTTTGGTTCATTTTGAGTATCCTCAGTGTCTGTCTCCATCACCTTGGTGCAGGTTGTCAGGCTTGCAGTGGAAGCAGCACTCTTGTTTATTTTGTCACTTCCTCTGTGGTTTTACCTGGACCTTAGCTGATGTGTGAGGGTGGCTCCTATCATAATAGGGAGTCAGCTATCTTTTCTTGTCTTCTTGATAAGTTTTGGTTTCCACTGCTTTCTGTAAGATAAAAACAGATTTTCCAACAGAAAATGAGAGCAACATAGGTTAAAATGGGATAAGAGTAGTTAATTAAAGAGAGAGTTTGTTATGGGTGTAGCCTCTCTTTTGGCAAGACCAGTGGGAAATTTTCGTTGGAGTCCAAGATCCTGGTTTCCATAGATTCTGACTTGGTTCTCAGTACCAGCTATGACTTTCTTTCTACTTAGTCTCTCAGCCAGTCAAAAACCACTGGGTGCCCACCTAGGCTGGGTGCCACTGTTCTGTAGGTGTGTACATCCTGTCAGGCTGGTTGTTTCTGAACGCCAGGGTCCCCTGCTTTCTCACAATGTTGTTGGCCACTTTCCCCCACCAGCCCATGTTTCACTTTCTAGCACCCTATGAGCTAGCTACCTGGGAACTGGCTTTCTTCTGGATTCTAGCAGGATCTCTCCATGTTCTGTGTTGACAGTTTGTGACATCTTTGGCAACAGGGTCTTACCTTTTGCTTAGGTGATCAAGAGCTTTGACACAAGCCCGTCTTGTTTTGGGGACCTCTTCCATTTCTCCAATTAACCGCTCAATGTGGGATGTAACCGATTTCTCATACTGGGAATTACAAGCCAGAGCCAGTTGTTTTAGGATTGGGCTTCATTCTATCCGCTCCAGGGCTCTTCTTCCAGACAATACCCCATACTCCGACGAGAGTTACATCTTTCAGTCTAGTATCCAGGAGGAAGGTTTCCATGGTACTAATTAATTTTGGCTTTATTTTTGTGTATACCTCCTCCTGCCCTCCCATTTTCCTCCACCAGTCCCTTCCCCCCATCATCTGTTCCTTGATTTGCCCATCAGGTATGCCTGCAGCTCATGCTGTTCCAGGTTAGGAGCCACATGTGAGGGAGAACTTGCAGTTTGTCTTTCTGTGAGTGTGTGAGTTCATAGTATAATTAGTTCTAAGCCTGTCCATTTTGCTGCAAGCGTCATTATTTCATTTTTCCTTGCTGCTGAGTAGAAATCCAGTGCATGTATGTATCGCATCTCCACTATCCATTCATCAGATGATGGACCTGGGTTGATTCTGATTCTTAGCTACTGTGAAGAAAGCAGCTATAAACATGGTTGAGCAAGTATCTCTGAAATGAAGTGTGGAGCCTTTAGGGTAGATGCCCAAGAAAGGAATAGCTGGATCATCTTTTTCAGGAGTCTCCATATTGATTTCCATAGTGGTTGTACATGTTTGCACTCCCATCAGCAGTGAATGACAGTTTCTCTTTCCCCACACTCTCACCAACATTTACTGCCCTCTGTATTTGTTTGTTTGTTTGTTTTTTGTTTTTCAAGGTAGGGTTTCACTCTAGCTCAGGCTGACCTGGAATTCACTCTGTAGTCTCAGGGTGGCCTCAAAATCATGGTGATCCTCCTACCTCTGCCTCCCGAGTGCTGGGATTAAAGGCGTGCGCACCATGCCCAGCTCTTCCTCTGGGTTTTTTGATTGAACTTCCTACTTAGTCTCCAGCAGGTAGAACCCCAGTGGAGATGTGCCATTGGGAACAGATCTTGAATCTAGCCTACTGTGTTCTTAGTGTCCGTTACTGTTGCTGCTGTTCTTTCTCTGCTGTGATCACATGATGGAATAATCCAGCTTCCTCCACCATGGTTACACTTCTCCGTGAAACTGCAAGCCTGAAGTAAATCTTTGCCTCTCATAAACTGCTTCTGGTCACGTGTTTTGTCCCAGGAGTGAGAAAGTAAATACAACATATATTTTGAAAGAGCTCTTTTCCTAACTTCAAGTCCATGAACATAGTTTACTTCAGTATCTACTACCTGTGTTACAATTGTGTATGTTACATCTAGCCCACCTGAAGCTATTGTTAATATTTTTTTGTGGGAATAAAATTTGACTTCTTTTTCCTGTTGTTTAAATCTAGGAGACATTTTTATATAGGCAACTATGATGAAAAGATCATACCTCACTCATTTCTTTGTCACGTATATCAATAATAATGATGAAGACAACAATAAAAGTAATGGTAATAGTGGCAGAAAATATACTATTTAAAAATTTACCAGTAAGTCATCTCTCTAGCCCCAAGCACCTTTTATAACAGTCTTCAAGAATCTCCCTTTGGGGCTGTGTACGTACCCTAGAACACTGACTATACATATGGAGATGCACCCATGTGTTATTACATGTCAGATGTTACAGTTCTGCGCATCCCCATTGAACTTAATAGCCGTTGAGCAACTAAAGACACTCCTTTTACTGCAAGAATCTTCCACAAGCTAAGCATCTGCTGGGTTATTCACTAAATGTCATTTAAGCGAAGATAAGCTGATGCCACACTGTGTAAAAAGCCACTGTGATGAACACGTACTGGCAGTGAGCATTGGGTTCTTGACTCCATAGCTGGTTACTACTGCCTTCCTCAGGCTCCAGCCAAGAGTGCCCCGTGAAGCTGTGAGATGCCCAGCAAAGCCAACTAGAATGGGAAGGCTGTGTTCAAACTATGGCAAGCAACAAAAAGAAATACCTAAAAGAAAAGTTTGCTTTAGAGGCATAAAATTAAGTGTTAAGATGACCTGAAGTATTTACAGAGTACCAAGTCTGTGATTTCTAGAAAAAAAAGGAAGTTCTTGAATAAGACACTTAATTGTATACTAGCTTTTAATATATAGGCCTAGTTTATTTCCACCCCATTTTTCTTACTGTGGGGACATGTGAAGACATTCTAGTGAACTGAAATATTTGAAAGATTATCATGTTGTTTACTTTTAGGTGATCTTTTCAGATGTGGTTTGTAAAGTTTTAATAAACTGTTTAGCTATATTCAGATATATTTTTTCTTAAAAATTCTTCAACAAAAAATAAGATTTCCTGGAGAAAAATGTGCATTTTCCCCAAGATTATATTGTGTTCTTGCTTAACATTAATATGGGCCAACTGCAGTATCTTAATATTGATTTAAAATATTGGCACACACCTTTAATCCTAGCACTTAGGAGGCAGAGGGAGGATGATCGCTATGAGTTCAAGGCTACCTGAGACTAGAGAATAAATTCCAGGTCAGGATGGACTAGACCAAGACCCTACCTTGAATATATTTTACATATATATATATATGTAGATAGATATTATGTATATATATATATATATATATATATAATGTATATATATAATGACTGTATGAATGTAACCAAACTGACAGCCTTTGTGCAATTCTTAAAACTTCTACCAGATGTCAGTAGTTATTGCCATATTTCACTGCTTAAGTAGACATGCTTCAGAGTCACCCAGATGTGAGCTGAAATTCAACTCCACAAACAATGAGCTGAGACTTGGGGAGGCTTTGTAATCTCTTTGAGCTGCAGCTTTCTCAGCTGTGAAACAATAATACTGTGGACTTTATGGCTTGAGAGGTGATAAGTACTCAGCTGATAGCAATTAGTGAACCCTCCATGACATTACTTTAGAACTACATACTCAATAAGTAAAGGATTTCTTTTCCCTTAGCTTCTTTCCTCCATCTTGAATGAAGTTGTCTTATTACTATTTTTTATGTTTTATTTTTATTACTATTTTATTTTTGCAGTCATCTTGCATTAATAATGCCTAATTGGGTACTCCTTTTTCTATTTATTTATTTATTTGTTTATTTATTTATTTATTTGCAAGCAATGAGAGAGACAGAGAGAAGAGAGACAGACAGAGAGAATGGGCATTCCAGGTCCTACAGCCCCTGCAAATGAATTCCAGATACATGTGCCACTTTGTGCATCTGGCTTTACCTGGGTTACTGGGCAATTTGATCCCTAGTTGTTAGGCTTTTCAGGCAAGTACCTTAGAAGCTGAGCCATCTCTCTGGGCCCTGGGTATTTCTTAAGTTCAAACTTTTTACAGGAAAGGTGGATTACAGTTTTTATTTTCATACTTACTAACTGTTGTTCTTTCTTCTTTCTCCTCCAAGGTCACCACAACATCTTGGCCTTTGAGATCCTGTGCTTAGAGTCCTGTTGAGTCTGAAGCTCATCCTGCATACAAAATCTGAGAGTTTGGCCAACCTTTTCTTTTTCTTTTTCTTTTTTTTCTCTCTTCAACTTAGTATGTATTTCTGAATATCTTGTTTTGGTTTCAACCACAAAATGTTTGGCTATTATTTTCTGGGTGGGTTTTTACTAATTCACTAAATTCCAGTCAGCTGATCTGACCACCTCCAGGTTAAGGAAGCGAAGAGAAAGTCTATTATGGCAGGGAAAGGAGGGCCAGAGAAGACAGCTAGGGTCACATTATCATTTTAGCAGCAAGTAGGAAGGTGAGAGAGGGAGGGAGAAAGCAAGTGGAGCTTGTCTGTGACTCTAGGCCTACCCACAGGGACACACTTCCCCCAGCAAAGCTCTACCTCTTGAAGGTTCCATTACCTTCCCACACCACTTCAGCTGGGCATTGATTCAAAAATGAGCTTATGAGGGACATTTCAGACCTAGATCACCACAATAGCCTTTAAACACATTGTGCATTTTGAAAATTAGGTATGGTCTCCTAGACAGCTTCTCCATACGGCCAATCCTCCCAACCTGCCTCACGCTTACATCTGTTCCATCCCATTTCCTTCCCTTTGGTCAACTTTCACTTCTGCATCTTTCCATAGTCGGTCCTTGCATGTGGCATCAGTTCTCTATCATGTCTCTCCTCATTTTATTATACCTCCTCTTACAAGATTTGCAGTTTGTAGAACATTTATCTATAAACAGTTCCTGGACAGTTCTCCTTTCTGTTCACTCATGAAATTACCACTTCCTGGATTTACTTACACTGAAACATAGCATTTTGAAGCTGATATCTATCTTAGCTATTAGTTGGTATAATATCCTCATTTTTAAAGTAAAGGTGCTAACACCAAGAGGCACTGGTGCATAATAAATATTGCCTGTCCTTTTATCCCAATTATAATCATTCCCTGAAACTGGGGGCGACAGAACATTTGACAACAAAAATTACATATTTTGGCACATTCTCATATATCTCCAAAGCCTAACTATATTATTGTGCTGAGAGAACAATAATGTAAAAGATTTTGATGTAATTTTAGAGGTCAAGCATGAAAACATTGCATTTATAATATAAATGATAATAATGATGAAGATGATCTGGAACTTTAGAAGGTGCAATATTTTCATGGCCTATCCTGCTGTTAGACCCTTGAGTAGATTTTATGCTCAGAAAAGGAAGTTTGTGTTTCATGAAGACAAATGATCATGGGTCTTGGGGTTGGTAGATCTTGACTGGAATCTACCATTTTACTAGTCTATTGCCTTGTTAATTCATTTAATGTTTCTCTGAACCTTAGTAATAACAATGGTACAGATATAAAATTAGAACTAGAATGAAATTAAAACTAACCACCACACATATGCTCCACAAGTGTAATGTGTTATTAAAATTTATTAGGTATAACTACTGTACAGGGTTGATACAACAGTCTCCAAAATTGTCTTCTAAGGGGCTGGAGGGATGGCTTAGCCGTTAAGGCGTTTGCCTGCAAAGCCAAAGGATCCCAGTTTGATTCTCCAGGACCCACATAAGCCAGATGCACAAAGGGGCGCATACACCTGGAGTTCATTTGCAGTGGCTGGAGACCCTGGAATGCCTGTTTTCTCTCTCTCTCTCTCAAATAAATTAATTAAATATTTTTAAAAAATTGTCTTCTGAAATGAACTATCAACCAAAATCAAACCAGTGCCATGGAAGAAACTACTTAATACTGATGTTCATTTATCTCCTTAATATCTTTTTAAAGTTATAAAACAGCAAGAGTCAAGAGGGGAAAAAAGAGGGTAGGGAGCCGGGCATGGTGGTGCACGCCTTTAATCCCAGCACTCGGGAGGCAGAGCTAGGAGGATCGCTGTGAGTTCGAGGCCACCCTGAGACTCCATAGTGAATTTAGGTCAGCCTGGGCTAGAGTGAGACCCTACCTTGAAAAACCATAAACAAGAAAGAAAGAAGAAAAGAGGGTAGGGAGGCCAATGACATTATGCCCGTCTTCAGTTTAAAAACGTCTGTCTCTTCATCCTTCCCTGCCTCACTCCTTCTTTTCCTCCCTGTCTTCCCTCACTTCCCTTTTTTTCCTATTTTTTAGAAAAAAAAAGTTTTTGTTTGCTTGCTTGCTTTTACTCATTTTCCACAGTATTTTGATTACATTGATAAAGAAACAAAAATTAGCAAATTACAGGACATTATTTCAGTTTACTCACTGCTGCACAGGTAAAGAAGGAAAGTCCTTGGGCTTTGTAGTTATATAGATCTAAATTTAAATTTTGTCACTTTATGTTTGAATTATTAGATAATGTAGCAACAAACGCATCTGCAAAAATCCTGATCCAGATCCATATTTATTGCAATGTTCCCAAGAGATAATTTTAATCAACCAGTGCTTCTCTCCAGCATCTCTTGAGAATATAAGATGCAAATGCAAAGTCTAAGTGATCTCGGTCTGTGGATGTGTGACATTATCTCTAGGGGACACTTAGTGTAAACCCAGTGAATGCATATGAGGCATTAATGCAGCTGCTCCATTGCAAGAAGGTGAAGCATGGCGCAGAACTTTCCACTAAAGCCAGCTCGTCATTCAGATACGTTCATTCTGGGAGGCTAGGAATGTTCAGAAAATGGGAGAGGAAGTTTGACAGATTAGAATTGTCACAAGCCTTACAGGCAAATGGAGGCAATTAAATCCCTGTTCTGCACTTTATGGACTCTATGGATTTTTCCAAGCCTCCATTTCCCAGTCTGTGAAACGAAGATAAAAAAGGAAAATTTGGGTCTGGAGAGATGTACTAGTGGCTAAGGCACTTGCCTGAGATGCTTAAAGACCCAGGTTTGATTCCCCAGCAACCACGTAAGACACATGCACAAGGTGGCACATGGATGCGGAGTTCGTTTACAGTGGCTGGAGGCCCTGGGGCACCCATTCTCTCTACCTGCCTCCTTATCTCTTTATCTCTTTCTTTCTCAAATAAACAAAACTAAAAAGGTAATTTTGTAGATGTTTGTGAGGGTGAGATATATTATATGTACGAAACCATAGACACATAGTTTCTCAAATGCCAATTCTTCTCTGGCCTTCTCCACTGTTTTCTTCTCTTTAGAAAACATAGCAAAAACCAAACTAGTGCTATGGAGATGGCTTTGTGAGTAAGAGTGTTCGCTACGTAAGCATGAGGTTCTGAGAAGATCTGGTGCATCCTGAGTGTGATTTTTCTAGCACCCAAGTAAAAAGCTGGATGTAGACACATGCACCTGTCACCCAGTCCTGTAGGGAACAACAAAGAAAATTGCTGGGTCTCACTGGTCAGCTAATCTGACAGAAAAACAAGAATTCCAGGTGAAGTGAGAGATTCCATCTCAAGAAAACACACAGATAAGCAAAAAGATGACACTTGTTGTTTCCTCTGGCTTCCACATGTGTACAAGGGTGTAGGCATTTGAACACACATACATATACACAACACACACGCACACACACGCACACACACACACCAGTCAACACACACTACACACAAATAAATTAGATTTTCATAATTCAAATGTGTCTTATGTCAGATTTTGTTTTAGGAACATTTTTTATGAGAGAGAATGAGAGAGCAAGATAGAGAGAGAGAGAGAATTGGTGTGCCAGGGCCTCCAGCCACTGCAATCAAACTCCAGACACAGTGTGCCAACTTGTGCACATGTGTGACCTTAAATTCTTGCATCAGCTTGTGCATTTGGCTTACATTGGACCTGGAGAGTGGCACATCGGTCTGTGGGCTTTGCAAACATGCCTTAACTGCTAAGCCTTCTCTTCAGCCCAGGAACATATTCTTAATTGGGTTGTAAAAAGCCACTCAGAGAATGAGAGAAAATATTTGCTATATATAGTAAGAAGTGAATAAGCAGAATATCTAAGAAATCTCTAAGTCTGAACCTCAAACTTAAAATGGTAAATAATCCTCCTCCCTCTGTTCCTCTGTCCACTGTTCCTCACCTCATTCTAGTTTATTTTATTTTGTTGACAATTTCCATCACTATAGACAATAACCCATGGTAATTTCCACCCCTCCCCATCATTTGAATTTCTTTCTAGTATTACCAATGCTTACCACAACTTTCAAACAGATCAAGATGTGAAGGAACTGCTCATGAGAGGGAATGTGTGGGGTTTGTCTTTCTGAGCCCGTGTGACTTTGCTGGAGTAGGAGTTTTTTCCAAGTCCGTCCATTTTCCTGCAAATTTCACTTGTTTTCTTACTGCTGAGTAGATGTCCCATGCCTTCATTGTCTGTTCATCAGTTAATGCATCTGGCTTGTTTTCAATTCCTAGCTATTGAGAATTGAGCAGCAACAAACATGGCTGAGCAAGTATCTCTATAACGAAGAGTGGAGTCTAGTGGACATGCCCAGGAGTGGTACAGTTGGATCAAATGGTAGGTCTATTTTGTGATTTTTGAGGCAGCCCACACTGGTTTCCACAGTGGCTGTACAAGTTTTCTCTCCCAGCAGCAGTGCAGGAGGGTTGACAGGCAAGTGGAGGGAGAGAATGCAGGGGATGGGTCAGAGGGGGACAGGGGCAAGGGGGGTTACACAAAACCCATGACAGCCTGAACTGGTGCTATAGAAACTTCCTTCCTGGTTACGTGATTAAAAGAAGCCACTCTTTAAAGAGGTGCTCTAGCGGAGGTGCTGCTCTTTCGTAGGTAAAGGCAGCTAACACTAAAACCAGAGGCTCTGACTGGCAAATTCCAGCGCCAGAAGTGAGTTACCCCACTCCACAGAGAGTGGAGTGGCAGAGCACTGGTTACCGTCCAGGACCACATGGTAAAACCCCATTGCTGGAAACCCTCTGCGGCCCTTACTGCCGTCCAGAGAATCTTCTCCAAGAAATGGCAGTGGACACTGTCGAGCCTCGGAAGTCATCACAGGTGAAAGTGAGCAGCTGCAGAGAGCTCAACAACGCAGGGTCCTTTTGTACCGCGCAAGAGCCACGGGGCAGAAATGTGGACCCTGAGGCAGTGCCACACCCCAGACTGCCTGCGGCATTCATGACTATGGTGCTTTGATTCAGGTGTTGTCCCCCATAATCTTAGGTGCTGTGCATGCTAGGTTCCCAGCTGATGGGATTTGGGAATTAACGCCTCCTGGAGGCAGTGTATTGCTGGGGTGTGGCTTATGTGTACTATAGCCAATGTCCCCTTGCTAGTATTTGTCAGCGGAATGGGGATGAGAGAAAGGGAATGTGCAAGTAGAACCAGATGAGAACATGACCAATATGCAATATGTTCATACAGTAAAGCTCATGGTTATTAAAAAGATCTATGAAAAAGATACACCATCCCACTTACATGTTCGCAAAGTCTTTAAATGGACATTTCCCAAAAGACACACAGATGCCCATTAAGCATGCGGAACTCTGCACAGTGACAGCTACGGGGGAGATGTAAATCAAAAATCCCAGAAAGCTATCCGTTCACGCATCATGACTGAGAGGACAGCAGTCAGGGGGGAGCCGGAGCCCTCATCCGCGGCTGTAGGAACGGAAAGTGCGTAGCTTCGCTGGGAAATCACACAGCCAAGCCTCACGAAGCTGAGCACAGGGTTAGCACGTGACTCTCAGGTGTGGACACAGGACAAGGACAACAGCACAACACACAGCAACACAAAACCTCACACGTGAAACAACCACGTGTGCAAAACTCATCAGCACATGAGCAAAAGATGCTGCTTCAACACATAAAAATATTACTTGCCATAGAAAAATGGTATCTAACCTTACTGTTGAAAAATTCTTCGTTACTCTTACCTAACAGTCTATTTTTCTTTTTCTTTTTTTCTCTCTTTCTTTCTTTCTTCCTTTCTGTTTTCCCATTCTACTTGTTATATGTTTTACAGGTATTCTAGTCTTACAATCTTCAGTCTTTTTCTCTTTGTCTCTCTGTTTTATATGTTTCTGTGAGATATCACCAAGCTCAGAGATTGTTTTCTGAATCAATTCTGTTCCATTAAAGACCCCATCAGTGGCTCTGCTGTTTCTGTTCAGTGATTTTTTTTTAAATTGTTTTCTTTGAGAGGAAGAGGCAAGGGGGCCCTCCAGCCACAGCAATCTAACACGTACGCCACCTTGCACACTTGTGCGACCTTGTGTGCTTGTCTCACCTTGTGTGTCTGGCTTATGTGGGGCCTTATGAGGCTTTGCAAGAAAGTTCCCTAACCTCTGAGCCATCTCTCCAGCCCTGTTACAGTGATTTTTAAAATTGAATCCTTTTATTGACAACTTCCATAATTACAAATAATATCGCATGGTAATTCCCTCCTTCCCTCCTCTTTCCCCTTTGAAACTCCACTCTCCATCATATCCCCTTCCTCTGTCAATCAGTCTCTTTTATTTTGATGTCATGATCTTTTCCTCCTATTATGATGGTCTTCTGTACGTAGTGTCAGGCACTGTGAGGTCATGGATGCCCAGGCCATTTTGTGTCTGGAGGAGCACATTGTAAGGAGTCCTATCCTTCCTTTGGCTCTTACATTCTTTCCACTACCTCCTCTGCAATGGACCTTGAGCTTTGGAAGTTGTGATAGAGATATTTCAGTGCTGAACACCCCTCTGTCACTTCTTCTCAGCACCATGGTACCTTCTGAGTCATCCCAAGGTCACTGCCATCTGAAAAGCGAAGGTTCTCTAACTAAAAGTGAGAGCAGCATTAATATATGGATATGAACATCAAGAGAAGTGCTTACTGAACAGTTTGGTGAGCATAGTGTATGTATTTAGCCAAACAGCAGCAGACGTTATAACCCTAGGGCTCATGACTACCCCTGTTGTAGTTTTCAGTATCAGGGATGTATTTCCTCCCATGGAGCAGGCCTTCAGTCCAATTAGAGGTCAGTTGGTTTCCACCATGACAGATGTGCCACTATTGCACCCGTTGGCTCATTTGGCGTGCTGGCCAAATATAAGGCTTGCAGTGTCCATTGTTGAGTATCTTCACTGGTGATTTCTTTCTCTCCCATTAAACTGCATGCAGCATGGCTTTTTCCAGCTTTCTGTCAGCTGGTCTACATGGAAGCTCCAACAGGATTTCTCAGTGACCTTGCAGCCCAAGTATGTGGAGTCTTCAGCAATAGAGTCTTACCACCTATTCCTGGGGGGAAACCAAGAGCATCTGCAGTAGCCTGTAATGTTAAAGTGATTTTAATGTCTAGAATTATTTTATTCTTTCTGGGACTTCTTGCTCTTTGCGTTCCTAACTCTTCTTGCATACTGCTTACTTCGTCAATTAGAATCATCTGCATATTATTCACAGCTGCTTCTCCCCCTCTCCCCCCCCCCACCACCTGCTGATAATTCTAATGTCACTGCCATGGCTCAGTCTGCTTTGCATGAATGATAGCTAGCTACTCACAGTGCTTTCAGAATGATGTGTTATCTGCTGGACAGCATTTCTTATTCTAAAATTACCCACAAATGGCAAGTCCCAAGTCTTTGGATTGGGACCTTGGAGGGCAATACTCTATTCCCAAAAGAAAAGGATTTAATAGAAACTGATTAGATCTTTAAGCTCCAGCCACTTGCTGGGAGACTGGTCCCAGATGACTCAGGCATAGGCTAAGAGGCTAGAAAGATTACAGATTTTATTAACCAAGAGAGAAGAGGAAATAAAGGCATAAAGGAAATGAAAAAGCAGATTGACAATTACTTCCTTGGGTAAAGTTGTCTTGTGTCTCAGTTCTGCAACTGTACTTAAATTACTGTGACTTGGAGTTTGTCTTGGATCCCAGACTTTGTGAAATGTCTGTTGTGTAAATGTTTCTGAGAACAATCAAGATTTGAACAGTTAAGCTACCTGGGAAACTAAGGCAAGAAGATTGAAGGTTCAAGGCTTTCCTGGACTAACAAGTGAATGTAAAGCTGTCTTGGGTAAATTAGTGAGGTGGGACCTCATAACACTACAAAGCTTCTGTACGGCAAAGGAAACCAACCGAGTGAAGAGGTCGCCTAGAAAATGTGGGAAAATCTTTGCCAGGCTATTCAATTGACAGAGGATCAATACCTATATTATCCAAAGAATATACTATAATATACAAAGAACACAAAAATAAAAGCCTAAGAAAATGAACAGCCCAACCAAAAAAAAAAGGGGGGGGTGCTGAGAACTGGGTTCTCAGAAGGAAAAATACCAATGATTAATAAGTATTTTAAGAAGTGTTACACTTACTTAGCCATTAGTGAAATGCTAATTAAAACCACTTTGGTCTTTCATCTCACCCTATTCACCAAGAAAACAAGGACAACAAACACATGCTGACAAGGATGGGAAAAGGAGCCCTTGTGTGTGATTTGTTGGAGTGTAAACGGTGCACCAGTGGCTGCATGCCACTATGACTATCAGTGTAGAGGTTTCTCAAAAGCTGAAAATATTGCTGCCATATGACCCAGATATACTATTCCTGGGTATGTACCCAATGACCTCTAAATATTATCGCAGTGAAACTTACACAATCATATTCATTACTAGAGCTAGGAAGTGGATCCAGCTTCGATGGCCGTCAGCTGAAGAACTGATCATGAAAAACGTAGTTCCCCCCACACACAATGGAAACTTATTCAGCTATAAAGAAAAATGAAGATTGGAATTTGAAAATATATTGAGTGAAGTATCACACCCTCAAAGAGACAAATACCACACGTTCTCTCTCATATGTAGATCTTAGCTTCAAATTGTCAGATTTATTTTTTTTTTCGAGGTAGGGTCTCACTCTAGCTTAGGCTGACCTGGAATTCACTATGGAGTCTCAGGGTGGCCTCAAACTCACAGTGATCCCCCTACCTCTGCCTCCCATGTGCTGGGATTAAAGGCATGCGCCACCATGCCCAGCTTCAAATTGTCAGATTTGTGAGTTAAACTTGGGGTACCTGTCTCTATAGAGAACAGAAAGTTTGAGAAGATGGGAGGGGCTTCAATGGGAAGGTCAGCAGAACACAAGTGTTAGGAAAGTCATGGGAGAGGTACACTGAGGCTAGCAAAGATCAAGAGGGTGAGGATGGAGTCGAGGAGAGAGTGGGAGGAGGATCAACCAGTACTTAAGAGATGTGCAAGAGCCATCTGGAACCTATGTTGTAAACTAAAAAAAAAAAATTAAATATGACAAGAGAGGGGCTGAAGAGATGGCTTAGTGGTTAAGCACTTGCTTGTGAAGCCTAAGCACCCCAGTCTGAGGCTTGATTCCCTAGCACCCATGTAAGCCAGATGCACAAGGGGACACATGCATCTGGAGTTCGTTTGCAGTGGCTGGAGGCCCTGGTGTGTCCATTCACTCTCTCTCTCGCTTTCTCTCTCAAATCTGTAAATAAATAAACATAAACAAAATTTTTTTAAAAAGAGAAGAGAATGAATGCAAGTACCCTATATGGATGGATAATGTTTCTCCCAGAAGCCATTAGTTATTACACAAGACTATCAGGGCCATGTGTGGGATGCCTCTCTACAGTGTGCTGCTCAGGGAAGCCCCAGAAGCTCCAAAGCCATCCAGGCTATTGACACTGCTTTTGGTTGCCTAAAGATACCACATCTCTGGTTTCAGGATGTAGAGAAATCAGGCTGGATCTGCTCTTTCCTGCCCTGCCTGCTAGTTTTCTTGGTGCTGGAAGGTGCTGTGCAGGTTGCTGGAGGACAAAAGTTATCAACAATTTCACCCAGCAGTCAATCTTCCTACTCTAATACTCACCTGTCAGGCAACATGTGCCAATGGGTACAACAGTGAGCATCAGGGGTAACCAATCTCTCTGACTGGATTTAAGGCTCGGTCTGCAAGAGAGAACTCCTGCCTTGTACTGTAAAACCAGACCCATAAAGCCCATGGCTTGAGAGGCCACCAGCCCCTGGGAAGATCCTGCTATCATTTTTCTAAATAGATGGGTTGTCAAACTGCCTTATAAACATTTATCTTTTAAAAGGCTGAGACCAGCACTAATCTGAGAGTATAAAGAATGGAAGCACCAGGGCCTCTAGCCCTGCAAATGAACTCCAGATACATGCACCACCTTGTGTGTCTGGCTTACGTGGGTCCTGGGGAATTGAACCTGAGTCCTTTGGTTTTGTAGGCAAGAGCCATAACCACTAAGCCATCTCTCCAGCCCATGGTTCTGGAAGTTTCTAGCTAACTGACATTGACATTGAGCAAGGTATAACCTCTCATGCCTCAGTTTTGTTAGCTATGAAGAAAATAATACTATTTCATAGGGTGGTTTGTGATATGTGTCTTAAACATTTTTAAAAGTTTTATTATTATTATTTATTTATTTGAGAGAGAGAGAAAGAAGGAGGGAGGGAGAGAGAGAATGGGCATGCCAGGACCTCCAGCTGCAGCAAATGAACTCCAGACGTATGTGCCACATTATGAATCTGACTTATGTGGGTGACACATGGGTCTGGGGAAAGTGAACCTGGGTCACTTGGCTTTGAAGGGAAGTACCTTAACTGCTAAGCTATCTCTCCAGGCTTGTGATATGTTTTATACATGAGAGCTTTATATGGATTAAAGAAATGAACAACAATGCAAATGAACTCATTGAAAAAATTGTATAAATGTAAACACATGTAGTATATGTATCTATTTCCACACACATACACATCAAAAAATGTGTGGCATAAGCTCATATACTGACACGCATATTTAATGAAAGAATCACTAAATAAAATCAGGGAACTTTTATTGACCCATCTTGGTAAGCTATGTTTTCATCCTCAGTAGCTCGTGTAGTTAAATCTGACATATTGATTTATGGGCTACAAGATACACATAGTTGCAAAAATTAACATGGGGACTATGAAAAAATTTAAGCTCTATTGCGAAGTGACTGCAATTCCAGCAGAATCCCTGATTCCTCAACAAAGCAACCTTGCTGTGAAGAAAGCCTCATGGCTCCCATGACATCACCGCATTACAATGATAGCATGATTAACAGCTCAACTTAACCTGCCCTCTTCTGTATTTACTGTGATGGGCAGTAATTTCATTGTCAAAAGTATGTGTTTGGCTACCAAGATTGTAATTACATATCACTGGGAATTTGTGAGATAAAAGAGGGGATAAGAATATCCAGTTAACAGTGAGCCAAAATGAACAATTATATTTTTAGCAGAATTCTCTAAATCAGAAAGGGATTATGGATGCATAGAACCATTGGGCCATCTTCTCTCAACCCTACTATTTCATTCCACTGCTTTCTTCTTTTTAAAAGCATCAGTTGAATATTGTTATAGCCAGGTAATGTGAATTGCAAAATGAAAAAGTTATTTTACAAAATGATAGTTATGACTGTGATTAGCTCCAGAATGACTTGGATTTGATTCTGGTGCCATTAATGTTCCAACTTGAGCTTTGATTTCCTTTTATCCAAAGTGGCAATGATACTAGTCACTATTTACACAGTAGACACAACACTTGTCACTTCTGAAGCTTAAAAATTCTAGCTAAACCAGGCATGGTGGTGCACGCCTTTAATCTCACCACTCCAGAGGCAAAAGTAGGGTATCACTATGAGTTTGAGGCCACCCTGAAACTACATAGTGAATTCCAGGTCAGCCTGAGCTGGAGTGAGACCCTACTTCAGAAAAAAATATCTAGCTATTATCAATTTGTTCAACATTCATATGAGCATATTAAATTGTGCTTTTAAACTAAACCAGTAATTATTTTTTTATTCATGGATTTAAGAAGACCAGGTGTTTCCATAGCTTGTGTTTAACATAGCTGTTTATTCCTTCTTCAATTCCAACACACTAGTGCTGAGCCTGGACTTAACTGTTAGTTCATTGATATCGTTGGATGAAGTGAAAGAGTTTGATAGTCAATTCACTATTTATGTGCCATTAAGGAACACCGGCCTTATAAGAATCCTAGAAATGGCTGCCTCAGCAAATGTTCCAACAAAGAAACACCTATACAAGATATATGCAATGTAGGAATTTGTTTCTACAGCTCCTAAGTAGAAAAAGATAGAATTTTCCATTAGTCCATGAAAATAGACAAATATCACATAGTTAAAAATGGCGGGTTTGTTGTGCCAGAGTGATGGAGACAGACACTGAGGATACACCGCACACACCAAAGCGGAAATCCAGAAGCTGCTGAGAGCTCAACACTAAAGTGGACTTAAAACACACCCACCATGGCTCAGGGAACTGTGCAGAAGAGGGGGCAGAAAGACTGTAAGAGCTGTGGGCTGTGAGACCAGACCCAGGGACAAACCCCGCCCCCCCCACTGCAAATGGCCACTGCTCTACATAACCCACACACACATAGGGACCACCACCAATCCCACTGAGGAGGACTGTCAGTGGAATAGGGGCGGGGGGGGGGGGGAGAAAGGATGCTATCAATGCATCATGCGTCCATACAAAGTATGTACTTAATAAAAATTTTAAAAAAGAATCTCAGGTTTGTGTTAAAAAAAAAAAAACAGGACATTTTCCAATAAGCCTTAAAAGATGGCTTTAACATTATTTCTCTTTGATCAGGAAAACAATAGTCATTCATAGAATATCATGTGATCTCATGTTAACATCTGGATGTAAAATAAATTGGTATGTGTTTGACTTATGTGGCCAGTGACATGTCACAAAATCTTAAAATGCCATTTTTGCTTCATTTATGGGTAAAAATAATGCAGAAAAATGAAAAAAATCATTTTCTTGGTAAAAAAGAAACTTAAGATAAAGAATCCAAGTAAACATCAAGATGTGAATTCAATATGATCATAAATGGCAAGAGAAGAATTTTTTTGTCATTCATCCATTTTAGAAGATATATATATGTATATATGCACATACATACATACATATGTATATGTATATATGAATGTATGTATGTTTACACACATACACACACACATATAGTATATGTATATATACCTTTTAATCACTTGGCCCTGTGCTAGAAGCACTGGGGACAGTCACATGAGATAGTCTCTGCCTGCAAGAAGCTTCCCAATCTGGCAAGGGCGGGCAACTTGGCTGTCGGTGGGTGCAGCACAGAGCAGGTCTCTGTCACTGGCAAGCTGACTGTAGAGGCGCTGAGAATGGAAGGGGACAGGGTCACGGGACAGGACAGAATGAGGTGAGACGGAACCACAACAGAGACTCCTCAGGAAAAAAAACAAGTGAAAGCAATTTTAATGCAGAACCTGTGTGCCCTTCTAAAATCAAAATACTTTAATATTTTACACAATATAAAGTCTGTCTCATTCTTCAAAGTGTCTTTTCCGAGGCTCAATCCTGATTGCAAGATACATAAAACTAAGTATATTAACATGACATACTTTATATAGTATATGGTTTATGAAATTCCACAAATCACACGGTTTATACAAGTTCACATGGGGCATCTTTATGAACAGTCCATATTTATCCCTTCTGGCTGGAGTGAACATTCCTTTTCACATTGATTGTTCTCTGCTTTGAAAGTCGGTAAGAGTTAAAACAGAGTTACTAATAGGCACTGCTGTATAGAAAATATGTTTTGTGTTTTTGTATATTTTAACCTGGAAACACGTTTTGAATTATATTTTATGCCAGAAAGCTTGACAAACACTGAACACTCTATGATGGATTAAAAAAAAAAACCCTCTTGAATATCTTTCCAAAGAGTGCAATTTAACTATCTGCAGCAAAACTAATTCATGTATTAAACTACTTAACTCAAATGCTTTGGTTGTCAGGTACCAGGAAAATTTTGAAATTGGGGAATTCTCTTGTACTTCATTCTTGTAGATGGCCTAATTCCATATGCTATTCCTAGCTGAGAAAGCATTTTTATGTATGTTATCTGAAGTGATATTCAATTAGAAGGAATAAATTAGGTTACCTTTCTAAAACAAAGGAAGAAAAACACTACTGAGTGACTTCAGACTCTCTTTTAATCCCATCACATTCTGAAGATCATTTTCTTGTGCCACCATCCCTGTAAGACCCCAATAACACCTAGCGTTAAGCAAAGGTGATGCAATCTAATCAAGAAGGCCTGTATTTTGAGAACAGCAAACTGCTTTTGAGTCATCTCATGGTAATACTTGAGAAAAAGTACATTCCAATAAATATAGTATAAAACTCTTCATATGCATTACATATGTGTGTGCACATGCACACACATGCACACACACACACACAAACACTCACACACATTTGAAGACATCTGGTCTAAACTATTCCCAGAAGACTCCAGTGTCCATAGATGTTTTGATCCTGAAGCAATCATGACAGCCCAAACAAAAGCAGTGAAAAGCCAGACAAGAAACTCTTGGTCTTTCCCAGACGATTTCGACCCTCCTCCCTGGGAGGAAGGTCATGGACGTGGGCGGCAGGTTGTGCTTGCTTTCGGCAGACGGCATCTGGAACCACACGCTCCCATCAGCCTCAGACTTTCTCATTGTCATCATTACTGACTTTTTTAAATGCGACTGGGCTCGCCTGCTTCAGGGACGTCTTGGAGACATCCGTATGCATGGTGGACATGGCTATCGTCTCGTAGTCGTCCTCGCGGGAGCGGAAGTCACAGAAGTTGAAGAAGAACTGCAAGTCTCTCTGGAAGTTTTTGTTCAGGAACCCGTAGAAGACGGGGTTGACGCACGTGGATATCATCGCCGTGAGGTGGCAGAGGAGGAACAGCAGGTTGTGGTTGCACGTGGCAATGATCTGGTGATTCCAGTCGAACACCGTGTTGAAGATGGTCAGGGGCAGCCAGCAGACGGCGAAGGCCACCACGATGGACAGCAGCATGACGTTGATCCTCCTGGTTTCGCTGGACCTGCACTTGCTGTCTCTCATCTTGTCCATCATGTGGTTTCTCCTTTTTAAGCGAATGTATATCTACGAAGGGAGAAACACATCTGTTCAAGCAGAACCACTTGTTTCATCATGAAAACTATGAAAAGAGGGTAAAAAAAATAAAAAAAGGAAATGTCAGGGACCAAAGGTTTGCTTACCTTAAAATAGCAGATAAATATGAAGCACAGCGGGCCGAAGTACTGCAACAGCAGGAGGAGCGTGGTGTAGGACAGCCTGTGAGAGTCTGACGGGAACTGATCGAAGCACACGTACTGGTCTTTGAACGCAAACAGCGTTACATTCTGGAAAGGTTCGTCGGTCAGGACCTGGTAGATGAGGAAGGGCAGGGACGAAGCCACAGCAAGCATCCAGATGACAGCAATCCCTATGTAGGCGTGTCTGTTGTTGGGTCTCCATCCTCGCGGGTTGATGATCAGCTGGTGCCGCTCCACAGCGATGAGGACCAGCGAGAAGATGGACACGGTGATGGAAACGCACTGCACGAAGGGATTCAGCTTGCACATGGTCTCCCCAAAGACCCAGTGGTCCATCAGCGTGTAGACAAACGTGAAGGGGAGACACATGATGGCCACGAGCAAGTCCGAGAAAGAGAGGTTCACAATCAGGATGTTGGTCACGTTCCTCATCTCCTTCTGTTTCAGTATGATGATGATCAGAGCCAGGTTTCCAGAGACCCCGAGGATGATCACAGCCCCGTAGGCCAGAGCCAAGGTAAATATCACAGCCAAGGGCAGATGACAGTCATCGTTTTCGAAAGCAAAAAGTGGGGAGTTTTCTGAGATATTATAGTGAAGTGAGTGATTCTCAACCTGGGAAAACGGTGTTGCATTCATCTTTACCAGTTTTGCTGTCATCCACTTGACAAATGAACAGTGCGCTTCTTCAAAGCAAGTCAGAAGGTCAGATTATTCCACGGAGTGGATTCCGTAAACTGAGTTTTGAATTCCTCATTCCCATGAACTGAATACTCTGAAAGAGAAAACGTCCAGTTGTGTCACTAATTTTATGGAGGGCAGTCAAAATAAATTCTGACTCACTGAACTCTAAAATGAAGACATGGAAATCAAAATAAACAGCACATAATCTTATTGTCATTTTTAAATGCCGTGCATTATAAATATTTGACATTTTAAGACTCTTTTTAAATATTTAATTTCCATTGATACATGTTGAGTTTCAGTAGCCTAAAGTCAGAATGGTGTATATATAAATCTCACGGTTCCCAGAGTATTATACAAGCATTACCCATCAACACATTCTCAGACATTGCAAGCATAGACATACACAGTGAACAACCTTGTATACAGGTTACAAAATATGGAACAGATAAGCAAAATGACAAGAAAAACTACACAATTCTTTCTCACACCAAAGAAGTGGGAGAGTGAGTGTAGACATTACATTGCAGTAATTGCTTATCATATACTGGGCTGTGTTTTAAGGCAGACACTTCTTAATAAAAATATATTACAAGGAGATATCAGTGGAGTAGATTATCAAAAAATGGTTACAGAGGGACTGATTTTGAAAGGCTATACAATGTTTAATACAGAAAATATGCAGGGCCTAGGGAGGTTGCTCGGGGGTTAAAAACACTTGCTGCAAATCCTGAAAACTAAACTGCAGAACCACCTAAGAGCCAAACGGACACAAGGAGCGCACACATCTGTAATTCCAACACACCTGCTGCAATGGGAGGCAAAATCTGGAGAACCCCAAAACTTGCAGGCCAGCTAGTCTGGCATTCACAGAAGCAAAACAAAAGGTGGGATGTAAAGACCTCTGACTTCCACACATGTGCCTGGCACAGGTGCCCAAACACAGACACACACACGCACATGAAAAATAAAATGCTCAGAAATCATTTTAAAAATCAACATAAGGGGCTGGAGAGATGGCTTAGCGGTTAAACGCTTGCCTGTGAAGCCTAAGGACTCCGGTTCAAGGCTTGATTCTCCAGGACCCGCCTTAGCCAGATGCACAAGGGGGCGCACGCGTCTGGAATTTGTTTGCAGTGGCTGGAGGCCCTGGTGCTCCCATTCTCTCTCTCTCTATCTGCCTCTTTCTCTCTCTGTTGCTCTCAAATAAATAAATAAAAATGAACAAAAAAATCAACATAAGGAACAAAAATTTGATTAAAAGAAATAAACTGTCAGTAAAAGTAGCAAGTACTTTATACACACAAGTTTATAAGCAGTATGGGAAAGAGCACTTGGAGGAGTTCTTGCATTGAGCGGGAGTTTTTGACTTTAAGATTGTTTGATTTTTATTACTATGTTAGAAGGTTGTAAAGGATTTATAAAGTCTTATCCACGAAAATATCCTTCCTAGCCGGGCGTGGTGGCGCACGCCTTTAATCCCAGCACTCGGGAGGCAGAGGTAGGAGGATCGCTGAGAGTTCGAGGCCACCCTGAGACTCCATAGTGAATTCCAGGTCAGCCTGAGCCAGAGTGAGACCCTACCTCGAAAAACCAAAAAAAAAAAAAAAAAAAAAAAAAAAAAAAATATCCTTCCTCTTCACTGGGTTGTATGGGTATCCAATGCATGGGTATAGATTTTAGTTTTAAATTTTTACCTTATTTGTGATATAAATAAATTTCTCTTGCTAACAAAACAAATCATAGACAGCAGTCTTGTAGAGATCAAAGGCTCATTTAAAAAAATAAAAAGAAAAGAAAGTGAAACTGCTAATTTTTCTCAGATTAATAAAAAGCATACGAGACAAGATTTCTTATGCTAATTAACAGACTATTGTTCTCTTGCTAAAAGTCCAAATTATCTTTCTTTCATTCTGATTTTAGAACAATGAAGAAAACTGTGTAGGTCTAGCCTGTATTGACAGGAAAATAAGAAATTTAATGAACTAAAATGTATTTGGCCTTTTATGTGATTCTTCCAATAAACTTTTGTTTTAGCCATCTTCCTTCTACAACTCCTTTTTTTCATATTATGAAAGTACAATTTAGCCTTATAAAAATGAGAATAAAAATAAAAATTGTTGCCATTAAGTCAAAATATAATACTAAGGAATGGTCATGGAATGACTTCAAGTTTGAAAATCATTAGAAATATAGCTCTCCCAGCCATGTACCACTCTGGACTGACCTCCTTATATTTATGAGATAATCACATTTTTTTCCTCAAGAATTCCAAAGCCAGAGAAAATATGATCAACCAATGTCACTTAGGGTGAGCGAGCAAACCTGGAGGAAGTGAGAAATAATTTTAGATTTTTAGAAAGATTTCTTTTTCTTTCTCTTTTATTTTATTTTTTACAATTTCTTACATGTATATAAGGTACTCTGATTACATTAACCCCTTCGTTACATCCTGGCTCTTCCCTTCACACAAGTTCCTTCTTCCCAACTAATCCCTTCCTATTGTTATGCCTTTTTTTTTTTCCGAGGTAGGGTTTCACTCTAGCCCAAGCTGACCTGGAATTCATTATGGAGTGTCAGGGTGGCCTGGAACTCACAGAGATCCTCCTACCTCTGCCTCCCGAGTGCTGGGATTAAAGGTGTGCGCCGCCACACTGGGCTCTGTTATGCCTTCTTTTGGTGATCCACTGAAGTAAACTAGGGTTATTTGCATGAGAATAGTTGAAGGACTACTCACTGGAATATGGGCAATTTACCACTTGCTACACAACTGAAGCACTTGTTTTCTCCTTCCCCAGCAACCTTGAACTGCCAATAGGTATTGTGGGAGCAGTGGGGCCCTTGTGAGCCCCTTCCATATCCACAGCGGAATGTTGAGCGGCTCTGTGTTGGGCAGGAAATCCCAGCCGCTGTGAGTTCATGAGTGTAACAGAAGACAACAGTATCCCCACATCCCCTCTGTTCCTCTAGTTCTTGTAGTATTTCCTACCCTTCTGACTATCATGTCTCCTGAGCCTTGGAGCAGATGGTATAGATGACATCCTGTTTAGTGCTGAGCACACACGAAGCTACTTACTCTCCGCATGGAGCACTCTTTCTCAAAGAATTCAGGCAAGTATAGAATCGCACTTCATATTCGAGTTACTAGTCAGTTATGAATGTATTATTTAAAATAACACTAGCACAGTGAATCATGTTCTCAGTATCTATAGCTTCTCGTGATTTCCTGCCACTGACTTCCACCAGGTGAGTGAGGATCCTGCTGTGAGACACACCAGGAATGGGCTATTGATATTCCTCACATTGACGCTTAAAGACCTCCATTGTTTACACTAGTAGCCTCAATGTGAATGTTAGGCGGTAAGAGATCCCGCCGTACCACACACAGCTTCACATTCTCTCCCCTGCCATTCCACTTACTCGGTCTTTCATCTCACCAGCAATCCAAATTTCACCCCACCTTCAAAATCACCATTCGTCCTAAAAATCGTAATAGATTCCCATTGAGTCCAATATAATATCTTTTATTTTTTAAAAATATTATTTATTTATTTATTTGACTATGAGAGAGAGGGAGAGAAAATGGGTGTGCCAGGGCCTGTAGCCACTGCAAACAAACTCCAGAAGCATGATCCACCTCGTGCATCTGGCTTTGTGTGGGTTCTGAGGACTCGAACCCGGGTCGTTAGGCTTTGCAGGCAAGTGCCTTAACCACTAAGCCAACTCTCCAGCCCCCAATATAATATCTTTAAGGGAAGCATTTTACAAAATTTGTAGTACCTTGCAAATACTAAATTGAGAATAAAAATATGTAGGTACGTGGTTCAAGTAATTGTTTTGCGCAAGTCAGCCTTAACATTAATAATACAATTGTGATCATTTTACATGTAAAATGAATACCAATTACAACAGTTATTATTTCAGACCTGGTGCAAAAGGGAAAATGTTGTTTGTACGGCAGTTTTTTGTTTGTTTTTTTTTGTTTTTGAGGCAGGTTCTCACTGTAGCCTAGGCTGACCTAGAACTCACGCTGTAGATCCAGGCTGGCCTTGAACTCATTCATGGTGACCCTCTTACCTCAGCTTCTGAGTGGTGGGACTAAAGTCTTGTGCCACAGCAAAATGTTACTTTTTTTTTTTTTTTTTAACATGTGAAAAGAAACTATGGGGCTGGAGAGATGGGCGGCTCAGCGGTTAAGGCGCTTGCCTTGGAAGCCTAAGGAGTCACGTTCTACTCTCCAGGCCCCACTTAAGCCAGATGCGCAAACGTGAGGCAAGCGCAAGGCCGTACAAGCCCACTAGGTGGCGCAAGTGTCTGGGGCGTGATTACAGTGGTTGAGGCCCTCGTGCGCCAGCGCTCTCTCTTTCTGTCTTGTGCTAACATTAATAATAATAATAATAATAATGAACTATTTCTGAAGGAACATTCATTCATCCAGCAGATTTATTGAATACATTTCTTGCCAGCTACAGTTTGGTTTTAATAGGGTGATCTTTTCACTGAGTTTCTAGTCTTGTGGGCAGAGAAAGGCAAGAAGTAAGTTCATAAAGGACCCAGTAAGCGCTGCAGAGAACCACGAAGCAGAGGAGGAGGACTTGGACGGCTGGGAACAGTCGTTTCCTCATCACGGGTGACAAGAGAAGACACGTGACCACCCGAGGAGATGGCACACGAGGTAAGAAATTGAAGACGCGCGAGCGGTAAGTTGGGAAGCCACATGGCCATCTCAGTGATGCCATGCCATGCCCCCGACATCAATGCCAGATAGCCGGAGCCCACCTGCTGTGCTCCGTAGCAACAGGCCGGGTAAATGGGAGACAGACTAAAGGAAGTTACTTGAGAAAGCTAAGCGAGAAGGGGCAGCCTGTGCAGAACTTTAATGGGATGACAGTGTTTGCCTTTTACTTCCAGAGGAGAGGAGCCTCTGGAGAGCCTTTGGAAGACACACATCGCTATATGGCTTTTACTTTCAAGTGATCACTCAAGCTGTTGCTTGCAGCACATTTATGACGGGGAGGAGAAGCAGGGAAAGAGAAAACTCACCAGGAGGCTAACAGAGCAATGCACAGAGAGGGAAGAGGGGCCCAGAGCAATGCATGCAGGGGAAAGGAAGAGAAATCTTATGCCCTCCAGGTTAACTTGGACAACCATGGGCATCTGTACAAATATTTAGCAAGTTATATCAATAGATGGGCTATAAGGAGAAATCTCTTAAAAGGGAGTTTAGCTAAACATAGCCAAGTTCTATTCTATTTTTCTTTTTTTACATAGGGGGTGGGGAGAATGGTTGCATCAGGGCCTCCAGCCACTGCAAATGAACTCCAGATGCATGTGCCACCATGTGCATCTGGCTTACGTGGGTCCTGGGGAATCAAACCTGGGTCCTTTGGCTTTGCAGGCAAATGTATTTACCGCTAAGCCATTCCTCCAGCTCCCAGAGTTCTATGCTGATGCTTTTGAAATTACACTGGCTGATGTGCCCTGTGAGAACTTCAGTTTGTCCACTATGGAGAAGATAATGACCTTATGCAGGCAGTGCAGCTTTGACTTTGCAAGTGTTTGCAAGCTTCCTGTAAGTGCGGGACTGAGAGGCATTCCAGTTGTGTAAACCAGTTTTGTGTCAGATACAATGAAGATTTTCTGGTTTATGTATGGTTATTTTTATACATTTACTCTTTCTTGAAATTATACTAAGATAAACCAAAAAATCTTCATTGTGTATGCACCATAACTCTGCACACACAACTATTTTATATTTACTATTCAAACTTATATTTGTCAAGTGAGTTGTACAAGTAAGAGACTGCAAATATTAAAAAAAAAAACTTTGAATCTCAGTATAGCTGACACATACATTCAGAGAATACAAAGAGACATTAATTACATCAATCACAAGTTGGCAAATTACCCTTTTTAGAGGACATTTCCTTTATCTTCTTTCCAGTGGGGTTGCTGGTCCTTCCCGCTTGCTGCTCAGTGTTGTTGCTTATCATAAAATAAATCTCTCTGGGCACAACCTGCTGTGTATTTTCCCCCCCATATACCCTCACTTGTTTTGGAAGCGAAAGGCCAGCCGTATTACACACAACCAAAGTTACTGCTAGCTTATCTAAGTGAGTTACATAATTCCTTTCCTTCCCTGCAGGGGGCTGGGGAGGGATTGTTCAACAGACAGCTGCCTTAAGACAGGAAGACTAATACGTGGTAGCCACGAAAAGCACTATCTTTCAGGAGGGCTGGGAAATGGAGCTTTCTGAAAAAACAGCTTTCAGGTGTGTGTGTGTGTGTGTGTGTGTGTGTGTGTGTGTGTGTGTGTGTGTTCACCAAGAAGCCTGCTTAGGACTGTGGGAATGACAGCTACTGCTCTGTTTCCAGTACTGACGGACAAGCCCTGCACTTTTGCCTACCTGTGTGTCACCCGGAACTGTGCTTCTTCTATGACCCAGGTGTGCATGGCAGAACCAAATAATAATAATAATAATAATAATAATAATAATAATAATAATAATAATAAAAACAACAGCAACAGCAACAACATAAGTGAGACGTGGAGACACTATACTCCTCTCTCCTCACACCTCTTCTCCTCTAGGATTTTGTGTGCTCCAGGAGTTATCAGAGATTAAAACGGAATGCCTTTAGTGAACGTTCCTGTCACATACCCCACCTTCTTTTCACATTGTTTAATTAGGTGAGGTGTCTCCCATTCTCGCCTCCGCACACACCGCACTCGTCCCAAGACTAAGAGACCAGAAAACATTCACTCCATCCAAAAACGAGCAAGCATAACCCAAATTCAAAGTCAGTTCTGTCCCCTAAGCTCAACAGCGTCTTTACAACATCTGTGCAGTCGACCCGGGGACCAGTAGGAGCCCCTATCAGTAGCCTCAGCCTAGACCGTCCCCAAAGTCCCAGCCCTGCACGCCCGGACGGCCAGTCTATCAGGATTCAGGGATCAGAACTCCGAAACAGGAAAAAGCAAGGCTCAGTGCGTCTTGGAGAAAGCCTGGACGCACTGGAAGGGACCCGCAGGGGGGGGGATCGGAGGACATCCCAAGCCCAGACAAGTGGGGGAGCGGTGTGCCCATTCCGGAGTCCGTGTCCTCCGCCCGTCCGCTACGGGAGGGGGGGGGGGATTGTCCTGCTGGACCAATGTCGTGGGACCAGGGACGAAAGCGGACCACTAGCCAAGACCACCCCTCCTTGGCGCTGCCCAGCAGGTTACCCCAAGAAAACTCCAGCCCAGCCGCCCCAGGCTGCTGCTCCAGCCGGCTCCAGTAAAACGGGGAAGAGGAGCTGCGAGGTGCGGAGGAAACCTGGGAGGGTCCCTGTCCAGCCTTGGTAGGAGAATCTGGAGGAGCGGAGAACTAGGGTCCCCAGCCGAGCCGAGCCCCCGGCAGCTGGGTGCCGGGACGCGCGAACTCCGGGTGTGGTCCCCACCGCCGAGGTGGCCGTCTCGGCCGGTCCCGGACTCTGGAGCATCCTGCATCCTGCCACCCGCGCCGCGAACCCAGCGAAGGCTGACCCCGCGCCCCCGCTCAGCGCCCGGCGCCCCATCCCGACGCCAGCGCCCTTCCCCTCGCCCCCCGCAGCCGGTCCCCGACCGGTTCGCCGAAGGTCTAGGCAGGAAAGCACAGACGTGAAACTCACCCTCTTCTGGGGATCTTCCTCCTCCTGCTCCTCTCTCCCCCCCGAGTTTTCAGAAAGCCGGCAGGGTGCGACGGAAGGGTCGCGGAGGGGCCGGTGGGTGACTCTCCCGCTCAGCCCCTGAAGATTGAGGAAGATGAGAAGGGACGCCCCCTTAAAGCCGAACTCCACCTCATCCCGGATCACGTGAGCACCCCCACGAGGGGCGCCCACGGCTCCCGCGCCCCGGACCCCCGCCCAGCCCCTCTCCTCCGGCGCGCGCCCCGGGGATGCGGAGCGCGGCGATTCCGCGAGGAGCTGCGAGCGCTCGGCGCCCGCGAAGGCGAATTTACGAGCCCGGTTGGACAGAGTCAGCGCCCCCGAGCTCGCCCTGGTTGGCAGGTCAGTGCCATCTTGTGGCCGGAGTCTTCCTCGGCCGAGGCCGCCGGGCACCGGGAGCCCCGCTCATTCCGGGCAGCGGGGAGCGGAGCGAGGCAAATTATTCGCCAAATCCACCAAATCCACCCTGCATTTCTGTCGTGACGCTCACGTGATCCCGACGCCGCTTCCGAGAAGTTATTTTTTTCTCCACTTTATAAGTGAACAAAAAGAAGACCTCCCCCCCCAAAAAAAGAGTCCAAGTACCAAATCACAGATAAGAGTCTGACCTTTTAGCCTTCCTTTTTCGTAAGAAAATATAGATTGAGTCAGATTTGTTCTCAGCATCCAGCAAGTTTTTTTTTTTTTTTTTAATCTGGTCAAGGTATTGTTTTGAGAGGCTTTCTTTTCTTTCTTTTTTTTGGGGGGGGGGCGAGGAGGGGATGGTTTGCTGATGAAGCCAGAAGTTCCCGGTGGCCAGAAATGTGATTTCCTTGGTGATTAACCCACTACAGTTGGGAACATTATGAAGAAAAGCGTGTGTTCAGCGCGTGAGCCACGCCAGTCCGTCGTGCGCCCGGTGATTCAGCCAATTGCTGA
Source organism: Jaculus jaculus (assembly GCF_020740685.1). NCBI lineage: Eukaryota > Metazoa > Chordata > Mammalia > Rodentia > Dipodidae > Jaculus > Jaculus jaculus. Next base: position 7,774,318 of record NC_059113.1, on the reverse strand, counting down.
CACACTCATCTCCTAGTTCACAGGGCTCCACTGCACTTTGAAAAGTCAAAGTTGTGGAATGTGTGTGTGGGGGGGGGGGGTGTTGCGAGCGTGTGGGGCACTCACACACACACACACACACACACACACAATGTACTGATGCCAAGGGCTAGAACTTCTAACCAAATTGCCAAAAAAGAAAAAGAAGAAAAAGGAAAACTTCCTAATGAAGAGATGGAGAACGCCTTTGATGTGCATATTTTAATAACAAAACAACCCCTATCACTTGTCTACAAAATAAAAACAAAATAAAACTCCAAGACATGGAATTAGCTGAAATGTACAGGTAAATGTGTTCTCTTTCTCTTTTTGATGGTTAGCATGAGCAAACATTATTTAATGTTCAATATAAGCTTATTTATTGATGTAGGTATAGATCTATGGCTTTACCCCCCGAGAAAAAGCTGTCTAAATACTTGTCACTGGATATCTTTTTATGCGGCTAGAAGAGGATTATGGTCAATATAAAAAGACCATGATCATATTATAAATGTACCCTGTGTACCTTATAATGGATGTGCGCATGTACCAAAAAGTCTCACTGAGACCATACAAAGTAAAGGGACAGACCCTCACTGGTCCTCAGTCATGTTATGTTCTTAAATGGTCAGTTGCATACTTTCCTATTTTGGATTTACATGAGATTAAAAACTGACCTTTGCTGAGAAGAAATTTTTTAAAAAATTCTATGTAGCTTCATCTGAAATTTGGTAATTTGTCTGACCCCAAAATCCATAATCAAGATCATTAAATTAATGATTTAGTCTGATATTCTCTTGGACAATAGTCTCGCATTGTGATTTAAACTGGAGGATACAATCAATTCATCAAATTTAAACAAATCTTCCTTTCCCCCTCTAAAAACAGTGCAGCATTTTTATGGTCTTGTTCAACTTTTAAATTTGATGGTTCAGGGCTGATGGTGTAGCACAGTGACAGAGGGTTTGTCTAGCATATGCAAGGTTCTGGATTGATCCTGAGCACTGCAATAAACAAACAAACAAACAAGTGAACAAACAATCTACACACTGCTCCGTATGGTGGTATATACCTGTAATCCTAGGATTTAGGAAGATTTTTGAAAAGCTACTAGGCCCTGACAAAGGTGCATAAGCATAAATGATTATTTAGAGGACTCTTTTATTTATTTATTTATTTATTTATTTATTTATTTATTTGAGAGAGACAAACAGAGAGAAAGACAGATTGAGGGAGAGAGAGAGAATGGGCGCGCCAGGGCTTTCAGCCTCTGCAAACGAACTCCAGATGCGTGCGCCCCCTTGTGCATCTGGCTAACGTGGGACCTGGGGAACTGAGCCTCGAACCGGGGTCCTTAGGCTTCACAGGCAAGCGCTTAACCGCTAAGCCATCTCTCCAGCCCTAGAGGACTCTTAATAGACATTAACACTGTCTGCAAACTAAAATATTGATGACATTGATATGGAAGAAATTCCAAGCATAAGGGTAGAACTTACCTGGAAGTGAACTGATGAATCAGCTCAAATTGTGTAAGTTTTATGTGTTAAGATTTTCTTTTATTTTGCGACTCGCCTGCTACATTTCTCTGAATCTCTGATGCCAACCAGTGCAAGATGCAATATTTTGTGTGTGTGTGTGTGTGTGTGTGTGTGTGTGTGTGCACTTGCCGCACATGTGGCTTGCATGCACGTGTGTGTGCAAATGCACATGCCCCATGCACTTAAACACGCAGGTCAGAGGAGGGTGCCTGGTGTCTTCCTCTACTGTGCTTCTGCCGTTTTCTTTGAAGCAGGCCTTGTTACTGAATCTGGAGCTTCCCAGTTGGGGGCGAGATTGGCTGCCAGATGAGCTCCAGCAATACTTCTGTATTGGGTGAGTGCGGGAGGCTATCGAAGGCGCTGTCCGCGGCCAGGGCCCACTGACATAATGGCATTCTGGAGAGAAGTAGATAGGACAGCAGACCCCACGAAGACTCAGGAAGAGCTGAGGAAGCCATACCCTGTGGACTCAGTGAAATCAATGAATCTCAAAGGTCGTCTACTAAGATTTCTTTCAAAGGTCCACATCTTAGAACCAATGAATGTTTGAACAAAATTTCCTAGTACCAACAGCAGTCCATACCATCATTTTATTTGTCTTTTGGGGAGAGTTAACTAGGTGAGAGAAGGGATAGTTTAGTTAGAATCTGAGTATGCAAGTACAAAGACAAACACTTCAGTAATCTCCTTTGTGTAGACTATGTCTTTGTTAATTCCTTTTTAAATAGTCATGGTCAAATATCTTACAAAAGCAACGTAAGAGAAGAAGGGGTTTGTCTTGGCTCAAAGTTCAGAGGAAGACAGGCTATCATAGTGGAAAACTGCATGGTCCACGGGTGCTGGCCAGAAATGGACTTGCCAGTGCACAGCTGGCTTTCTTCTTTTCTCTTTTTCTTCATTCCAGGACCACAGCCCATAGCATGATGCCACCACCACATTCAGGGTAGGTAATCTTTTCAGTTAATTCTCCCTGGCAACATTGTCACAAGCACATTCAAAGGAGTACCTCCTTAAAACCATAGATGACTTTTTACCCATTCAAGGTGACAATAGAATTAACCACCATAATGTCACACATAATTTGTGCATTTGCACTTGGCCTGAAATGTGAATGTACTTTAAAAATTCTCAGAGGGGGGTCAGCTGGAGACTTGGATTACAGTGAAGGCACTTGCCTGCAAAACCAAAGGACCTTGGTCCGATTTCCCCAAGACCCATGTAAGCCAGCTCTGCAAGGTGGTGCATGCATCTGGAGTTCATTTGCAGTGTCTGGAAGCCCTGGCATGCCCATTTTTTCTCCCTCTCTCTCTCAAATAAATAAATAAAAATAAAATATTTTAAAAAATATTAATTCCCACTGGGCTATAGAAGCACATATTTTGGCTTTATTTCCAACCATGCCAGAATAATACCCTAGAAAATTAGGGTCATATTTTCAGTATGTATACAAGTATTTTCTATAGGATTCATATTTGTCAGATAACCTTTAGAAATTCAACCACAGTTTAAGACTATATTATAAAAATCACAACATATATTTTCATTACACAGCATATTGAAATGAGTTTTAGAACTATTAATATTAATTACTTAATAGTAATCACTACCATTCACTTCTTTCTCATATCCTTTCAAAGAGACAGATCGCCACTGAGAACAAGCTTATTTGCCTTCATGGGACCTTTTGTCATTGAAAATAAATATCTCAAACTCCACATTTTGTCTCCTAACACCTCTCTTGCCAACAACCGCAGGCTTGGTATTAGACTTTACAACATAGTAATTCAAGAAGCCAACTTTAGTAGAACGAGATTGTTCCAAGATGTGAAGATGTAACAATACAAGGTTTCCCAAAGACAGGAGCAAGACTTCTCATGTACACCTAAGCAATATTCCAAATGGGTACAAGCAGAGATGCTGTAAAGTGTTCTGACTTCCTTGCTTGTTTGAAGGGACAGCATTGCTCTCTCTCCTCCAGAAACACATCTGTTTATTTTAGGATGAGTCCAGCAGTACTTGATTCCTTTGAACTCATGAGACAACTTAACTATTATGATTCATTAGCAGACCATGTAGCTGAGAACACCTCAACTTCACAGATTACTGCAAAGACAAATTGAAAACTTTAGTTGATCCTTTAAATATCATCTAGAAATTCTTGGGCTTGAATGACTCCAGCTCCCTTCCTTTTGCAAACTATTTTGAGATTTCACTGCTCCTCCAAGTCTCTAGTTTACCCTCTGTGTCATAATTTTTCATTGCTGGGATAAAATAGCCAGCGAGGAGAAGCATATGGAAGGAGACAGATTTAATGTGATGTACAGTTTCAGAGAACAGAGTCTTTTGTGTTGGGGAAGGTATGGCAGGCTGGAGTCGGAAGCCAGTGTCACACTGCCTCAGACAAGCAGAGAGCATAGAGAAAGCGGTCATAGTAGCAGGCTGCTGAACCGGAAGGCCCAGTGATGCCCTTCCTCTGGAAAGGCTCCACCACTGAGAGCTTCCACAGCTGTCTTGAACAGAACCATCAGCCAAGGATCAATCAATTATGTAAACTCGAGTCCACTGGGGGCATTTTACATTCAAACCATCTCATCCTCTTCATCAATGAACTTCCTTTCTCTTTTGCATATATGAGGAATGAAGACCATTGTAGATTTACTCCCTAGCTTTAATAGCCTTGGTTTTGGCAGTGGATCCCCAAACAGCTGTTTCAGCCCCCAGGCTTTGAGTCATGCAAGCCTACCGAGATTTCCCAGCTAAAGTCCCAAACACCATGGCACAGAGACAAGCCACCTCCACTCTGCTCTTCTGAGGCACCAAGCCATGCAATCCATGAGGATAAAATTGTAATATTTCAGTTTTGTTGGGGTTTGTTAGGCAATGATAAAGTAGCTATAACATCTGTTTATTCAACAGCTCCTTTTTCTGGCTCAGCATTAAGATAAAAACCAACACAAACCTGCTCATGTCTTTCACATAACTTTCTTACTCATGTCACATTTTCTGTAGCTGCCCTGTCTTTCCTAAATAATGTCTGTAAAAATAACGTACATGTGCCTAAACTTGTCCCCATGTTATTTACTTCTTCTAACATGCTAGGTCCATTAGCAAGAAGCCAACATCAACTCAAATGGTCACAGGTCTAATCGTATTAGAGTCAAGAATAAATAATCTTAGTCATTTATAACCACCCTACTTTACATGCCCTGGAACACTTTGACCAATATCTGTTAACCACAGATTAGACAATTAAAAATATTTATTTATTTATTTGCAAAGAGGGAGAGAAGATAGAAATAGAGAGAGAAAGAGAGACTGAGAATGAATGGGCATGCCAGGGCCTCTAGCCACTGCAAATAAACTCCAGATACATGTGTCTGTTTGTGCATGTGGCTTTACATAGATACTGAGGAACTGAACTCAGACCACTAGGCTTTGCTGAAGGCAAGCACCTGAACTGCTGAGCCATCTCTCCAACCCCAGATTAGACACTTTTATACCATAACAGACACCAGACCACCCCTGCCCCTCAGAGCTCTGTGATCCGCAGGCTTCTTACCTTGATCTGTGTGAGATCAACTAAATCCCCTCTCCATGTCCTCTTCTCCTGCGAGAGTCCCCTTGTCCTTTCTCCCTTCCTCACAGCAGATCCCCTGTTGTCTCGGGAAGTTTTCTTGATGAGGAAACATTATCCATATATATTTAAGTAGAAACTTTGTGTGGTTACATTAGGTGTTGGTATTATCATTTTCCTCTGCCTTACTCCCACTCTACTTAGGGCCCTCCGTAGTGGGATTGCTGGAGTTGTGTGTTATAAGAACCACCCAGACAAATCTTGTGCCTGCCATGGCCCCATTGCTTCTATGATCAACCCTGAAATCACATTTACTAGAAATCCCAGTCTTGGTTGTTCATTCTCAATGCATATTCATACCCTTTGTCATCGGTTACGTCCCTACCTTCACCACAAGGACAGAGCATTCACCATTCCAAGGGTTCCTTGTCAAGCATGTTTATTTGCTCCCGGGTTGGATTTTGTTCAATAGCAACACCCTTCTTCCTCAAGGCAAAACCCTAGCACTGTCCCAGGGAGTTCCCCCACTCACATTCTCAAATCCAATTGGCAACAATCTTATCTAAGGGATTAGATTCTCTCTTCTATATTTCTCCCTTTTATAGTTTTTCACTTCCACACACTCTTCCGTAGCTATCTGGTCACATCTCCCCAGCTTACATTGTTTTCTTTCCACCAATCAATGCCTTTCTCAGCCGTTGTCAGTATTCACTCCTACTCCACACACTGGAGCCATCTTGCACTGTTCTTCCTCTTCTAAATGTCGGCATTGGTAGCTTTGTGCTGTTGGCCCGTGCTTAATTACCCATCCTCTTCACATGCCTGTGTAATTCTTAACGACTCATAGACCGGCAACTCATAGTCTCTCATTTCTGTCTCCTAAATTCCTCTCAGAAGTTGAATCTGCATTCTTATACGTACCTTATAGCATGCTTGCTTTACTTCTGATGTAGAATTTATGTTGCCATTATTTATTTACATAGTCCGCAACCACATTGTAATCTCTTGTGTGTGTTTTATTTATTTTTTAAGATATTTTTATTTATTAGAGACAGAGGGAGGGGGAAGAGAGAGAGAGAGAGAGAAGGAGAGAGAGAGAGAGAGCGAGAGAGAGAAGCATGCCAAGGCCTCTAGCCACTGCAAACAAACTCCAGACGCATGTGCCACAATATGTATCTGGCTTACGAGGGACCTGGAGTACCAAACCTGGGTCCTTAGGCTTAAGAGGCATGCATCTTAACCACTAAGCCATCTCTTGAGCTCTTTTATTTATTCTCTGAGTTGGCATACAGAGATTTAGGTATAATTGGTTCTTGCATTTTAAGATGCATTTTTTGTTGATTTTCATCTCTCTATCATCTCCAGCTCCCATTCCCCTTATTCTCTCCCCAGTAATAGCAAGGTACTGACATAGTTTCACCTCATTAAACTCAGAGCATAGAATCCTGCCTGGTATGTCACAAGATGCAGAATATTGAAAAACTAGAAATAAGACAGCGCTATGAAAAACCTGGACATCACAAATCTTAGTCTTCAGTGGATTATTATACTGTTTATGCAGGGACATGTATAATTTGATTACTAGTGTATTTCTGATGGTTCCCCTGTTATTTCTATATTTTATGTGTTGGTTTATTTTACTCAAAATGTATAAGCTTAAATAATATAGCCACTGTCTTTGAAGATGCTTATACTAATTTCTCCAACAAGAAATTGCTTATAGTTTTTTCTCCCTGCTGCATAGCGTCAGTGGGAACGGCGAGAGTCAGAATGTGGCGACATGGGCTTGTGGAGCTCATGTGATTCCATCACATTAATTTTTGATTCTGGGCTCATGCTTTGAACAGTTCTCCAAACAGTCTTTTAAAAGACTGTTCAAAACAAACCAACATACCCAAAATAAATAAATACTTTTTCCTTTCATTCCACTTAAATATAGTAAAGCTATATTTAGACTTATGACTAAACTATTAACCATTGAAAATTGGATAGCAAATGGAATAACCTATTTAAGAAAGTTCACTTTTACAGAATAGTAATTAAAAGCACACTTCTGAGAGGAGTTTTGGCCTGAAAAGAAGGAACTATACGTAGACTTTCATAAAAAAAGTCTCTTAAGGAATTCACAATCTCTTAATATGTACTTAATATGTGTTAATATGTATGTATTGTTATGTATTATTGATATGTATTCATATTCACCTTATATATTTGCACCACAATCTTTAAATAATACATTTTTATTGTATAGTATAACAATACAAACGATAGTTTGCTGACATGTAAGACACCCATACATATTGAGAAAAGAGTGGAATTGTATATACTTAGCTGCAGAAAAGAGAGTGTATAGGTGAGAATGGAAAATTTTATCATCAGTGTACACTTTGTTCCTTTTTTTCAGTTTTCCTAATATGGAGGGGAGACACATGACTGCTGATACCTGAAGATACAAATGCATTATTCTTCTGTACAAATGTATATAATGTGTGCATGTAAATAGGGTAAAATCCGAGTTTAAAGAGGATTGCACACCTGCTGGCCTACATATTTCCTTTTAGACTCAAAAAGTAAAGGGCTGGAGAGATGGCTTAGTGGTTTAGCGCTTGCCTGTGAAGCCTAAGGACCCCAGTTCGAGGCTCGGTTCTCCAGGTCCCACGTTAGCCAGATGCACAAAGGGGTGCACGCGTCTGGAGTTCGTTTGCAGAGGCTGGAAGCCCTGGCGCACCCATTCTCTCTCTCTCCCTCTATCTGTCTTTCTCTCTGTGTCTGTCGCTCTCAACTAAAATAAAAAAAAAAATTAAAAAAAAAGAAAGTAAAGTTCTTTGCCTAAAGGTACACTATTAGCTCGTTGTAAAACCTGACTACAATTCAAGCGTCTATCATACAAATATGTATGTATTTCATGCGTGATCATGTAAGTGTATACATGTGTCACCTATATTGATTCATTTTTAAATGCGGACAATTAACTTTTAAAAAGAATTTATTATAGATTGCTTCTGGAAGTCAGTCACCAATAAATACTTAACGGCCATAAATAACTGGAAAGATGGATCAGTGGGTAAAGTGCTTGCTGTGCAAGTGTGGGTGTCTGAGTTCAGGTACCCAGTGCCCATGTAAAGCTGGATGTCACAGCCAAGCATCCGGGATCCCAGCACACCTATAGTGATAAGGAAGGCAGAGACAGAAGAATCCACCAGAAGCTTGAAGGCCAGCTAGCCTAGTGAATGCAGTGGTGACCAGTGAGAGCTCCTGCCTCTTAGGGGGTGGAAGGCAAGATTGGGCATCTGAAAGTTGTCCTTTGACCTCCACAGGCATGCCATATAATGCATGAACATCACACACACACACACACACACACACACACACACACACACACACAGAGAGTCTCTCTCTTTCTTAAGGAGAACAGTGCTTATTAGAAATAATTAGAAATGTGGTGCTTGTGTGGACCTTTAGGTCCTCAGAATTGTCACTAAATTTCTTGACAAAATGACTCTGCCCACATTACCCTGTATTAGTGCTAAATGTGTTTCTTACAAATAATTCCATGTGCTTCACAATAAGTTGGTTCTTCATTTGTAAGTCCTGAATGTTAAATCATATGACACCTGTTACTTTTTTGTTTGTTTGTTTTTTGTTTTTCGAGATAGGGTCTCACTCTAGCCCAGGCTGAGCTGGAATTCACTATGTAGCTCAGGCTGGCCTCAAGCTCACAGCGATCCTCCTACCTCTGCCTCCCAAGTGCTGGGATTAAAGGTGTGCACCACCAAACCTGGACAGCTGTTATTATTCCAAAGAAATCAGTATAAAAGGAATTATAAAAAGAACTTTGATAACACACAGAAATGGACTTTTCCTTATCTTTGAGGTGGTAGCAACTTAGATTTACCATGGTTTATGAATACAATGCTTACTGTTAATGACTAGAACAAAAATGAAAAAAAATGAACCCAGTAAAATAATAGTAATTTCTCTTGTTTCCTTACCCCAGCACTCCTGCCACTAACATAAGAATCACATGTCACTTGAGATTATCTCAAAACATTTTAGTAATGATCCTTCACAAATGGTACCTGTAATTGAACTGGCACAATAGCCTCTACAAAATATCAGTCATGTTTCTTAGCAAAATGTTACCCCAGGCATGGTTGTTCACTCACTTGCCTTAGGACTCCCACGTGATCCATCACTTGTATCTTTACAGATCAGCTTTCTTTCTAGCTGATAATAAATTGTGGAAATTGGGAATTAGCCAGTTTAATTTTGTAACATCCATAAAATCCAACTTAATTTCCCAAGTGAGCATTGTATAAGTAGTGAGTGGGAAAAACACACAGAGCATTGGTGGACATCATTGCTTCTGCTCCCAGAGGGGGGTTTCCTCTGCCTGAAAGACAGTCCAGAAAATGGAGACAAAATTACTGTGTGTTAAAAATGTGTTGATTGCCGTTCTTAAATCCTTTTGGGGGGGCCGGAGAGATGGCTTAGCAGTTAAGGCACTTGCCTGCAAAGCCAAATGACCCAGGCTCAGTTCTCCAGGACTCAAGTAAGACAGATGCCCAAGGGGGAGCATGAATCTGGAGTTCATTTGTAGTGGCTGAAAGCCCTGGCGCTTCCAATATTTCTCTCTTTCTCTCTCCGTGTGTGTGTGTGGTGTGTGCATGTGCATGTGCTAAGTAAATGAATAAAAAAATTAAAAATCCTTTTAGGGAAATTTGAAGGTAAATGCTCAATAATATTTATAGCTGTCTGCTTTTTTATGTGATTATATGTTGAAATTTTCAACTTGTCACATTTCTATAAAACAAAGAATTCTTTTTTAAAAATAGAAGTTAGCATGGGTTCCTGTGTGCATGTGGAGACGAGAGGCCATCCTAGGGCATCATCCTCAGATATGTCACCCACGTCCTTTGAGACAGGCTCTCTCGTTGGCCTGGGCTACTTAGGCTACTCTAGTCAGCCAGCAAGTCCCAGGGGCCCTCCCGCCTCCGCCGTTCCAGCCCTGGAATTCAGGTATAGTGGCATCAGCACTTTGCCAATGAATCTGTCTTCCTAATCACGCCACCTCCCAAACAACGGGTTTATAATAGTTTGGTCGCTCTGTGTAATCTTAATATTACATATCCAATGCATACTTCAAAGAAGAAATTCTGACCCTTTTGAGGTTCATATGCTTGTGGATTTCCCTGAAAGGAGAGAGGCTAAACAGAATTTGCATTTTAAGGATATATAGACATTTATTTTCAATACTGCAAATAATAACGTTCTTTTCAGCCTAAAGTTTATATCATTGAATTAAAACACATTATTGTAAAAGAAAAATAATCTTGCTGTGCTGTTGTTGTTTCATTTGGGTTTTCGAGGTAGGGTCTCGCTCTAACCCAAGCTTACCTGGAATTCACTATGTAGTCTCTGGATGGCCTCAAATTCGGTGCAGGCAATGCTCCTACATCTGCCTCCAAGGGCTGTGATTAAAGACATGCGCCACCACACCCAGCTAATCTTGTATTTTCAATTGAAAATAGACAATATTATGTAGCCTATATAGACTGCTTTTGGCAAGACAGTCACCATGGGTGTCCATATGTAGCTGTTTCTAGAATATTTGGTAGGTAAGCACTATGGTGTTCAAGGAATGGAAGGGTGGAGACATCACTGTCAACGTGTAGATCACAAACTGCACAGTAACTGGAGGTAAGAAAGTACAAGAGCAAGCCCTTGCTTGGTCAGCACCATACCTTCTGGACACATCTAGTCCCCCACAGGTGAATCTCCGGACTGCTCAGATACCCTGTGGGCTAAGCTGTCAGGGTGAATAGTGTTTCAGAAAGAAAGTGTAGAAGAATGAAACTGAAGCATGTTTTCTCTAGCATCTCGAAGTGAGTGACAGGGCATGCATATCCTTGAACATTTAGCATGAAATCATCAGAAAGGGGACATGAGGCTCTTCAGGTCTCTGGGTAACAGCTAGTAACTGCTGCCCTGGGCATCAGATGTGTGAGTCCCCTTGCTCCCAAGGGACAGAAGTCACCTTCCTCTTTGGCTGACAGCGTGTCCGTCAGCACAGCACGTCTGCCTGTCTGAGAAGATGCTGGGATCACACAGAAGAGGCATTTTTATTACGGTATGCTGCTTTGTTCAGAGATGCGCAGGCATGCAGCTCCCCCCCCCCCCCCCCAATCTCTCTCTCGTCTAAGGTATCTGCAGACTAATAACTAGCTAAAAACCAAAGCAACTCCGGCCAGGATGGAATACAGACCTGGAAACCTTAGGAATGAAATCATGTTAAGGTAGAAGAGCACAGGGTTTTCGTTTTGGATATTATTTATTTATTTATGTGCAAGGGGAGAGAAAGAGAGAATGGGCATGCCAGGCCTCCATCTACACACGCCAGACACACGCACCACTTCGTGCATCTGGCTTTGCGTGGGTTCTGGGGAATGGAAACTGGGCTCTGCAGGCAAGCGCACTAACTGCTGAATAATGGCTCCAGCTCCTTGTTGGCTCTTTGTTTGCGGTGCAGGGATTTTGTTTTCATTTTAAAAACAAATGAAGGATTAGTGTGACTGGTTAGATCCCGGTGCTGATGAAAAAGAAAAACAAAAAAAAAAAGTTGACTGCATTGCACCCTCGCTCCTCAGCCTCACACCCGCTGCCCACACCTCCCGGGACCTCTCTGTTCCGAGCGGGGCTCCCGCACATTCCCAACGACCCTCCTGCCCAGCGGGCCGCTCTCGTCTGCAAAAGAGACGGCTCTGCCCTCGGTGTGCGTGTTTCCTCCTTAGGAAGAAAACTTGGACCTTGAAGCTTTCTCGCAGAAAGTCCGAGGTCTTAGAGCAAGGCCCACTCCCACTCAGGTCAGGATGGGGTTGGGAAAGCCAGCAGGCATCCTTGCAGCCGGGCTTAACCTGCTCCCCGAACGTGAGACTGGGGGGCACGTGGTCACACCCCGAAACCCACCCAGCCGCGGCTCTCCGGGCTTCCAGCAGCTGGGCAGGGATCCGGATGCCCCTCGCCCCAGCCCAGGCTGTGGGTGAGACTGGTTCCCTGGAATAGGGTCTCCGGGGTCCCTGGGGCAGTCACGTGTCCCTAAGGCGCCTCTAAAACCCTCTCAGCTCCGGGGCTCCTCCTCCCCACCTCCGCCTCCAGGTCCTGCTCCCGCCACCACCGTTGCCGCCGCCGCCCGGTGCAGAAGCGACCGCCCTCGGCCTCGTTCCCGGAGCCAAGGCGCCAGCAGCAGCCGGGGCGCCCCGAGGTACCCTCTCCAACCCTCCTCAGCTCCCCCGGGCACCACCTGGTGACCCCCGGGAGCCCGCGCCCTCGTCCCCGGCGCGCGGTTTCCCGGAGCGTGGGATGGGGCCGCTGCAAACCGCACGGGTGGGAGGAAAGGGTGGAGGGCGGTGAAGGAGGAGCTGGGGAACGGCGGGGTGTCGGTCCTTCCACGCGGGACCGGTTGCTCCCGCGCCCAGCTCACCCCCCGGGGAGCCAGCACGCGCCAGACCCCAGAGGAGAGCATCCTCGCTGCGCGCGGGAGCCTCGTCCTGAGGGTACCCAGGAGGCAGGATGAATGAGAAGCTGTCTTCCAGGCTGCAGAAACCTTGAGGGCGGCCCGGTGGGCACCGGAGGTTGTAGGATGGGGTAAAGCATCCCCGGGGTACCCAGGCCGGTTGAGAACCCTAGCTGACCCCTGGTGGGGGAGAGCTCAGGGGGGGGTTCAGGGGCTCCCCTGGGACAGCACAACTGCCACCTTGTCCCACAGCTGCTCTGGAGAACAGGAGGCAGCTGGGCTCTTAGTTTTGCACCCCTGATTTGTAAGGTGGCGTCTTTACAGACAAGAGAGCAATGAATACGCATTCATCCATCCACTTAGCATTCCGGAAGCGGGGATTCTCACCTGGAAGTTCACAGAGCTTTAGTTTAGCTTCTCAAGGGTCATATGGTTAGGTGGATACCACAAACGCTTTCATCACAATTCATGGAAATAGCATAAGACTGTTCCCGTGGAGTTTTGCAGCCTAGGTACCTTTTGAAATTTCAGGGGGAGAGAAACTCTGCGGTTAAGAATCAGCGGGGGGGCGGGGGCGCCTGCTGCGCGTTAGCTGAGCTGGTCTGGGTTTAAATGCCCAGTGCCAATGTTGGCAGATGCTGACTTTAAAGGCCAGTGCTGAGAATGTTTGACAACCTGGAATCTTGCCATGGTTTCAAGATCACAGCAAAATAGGCAATAGTTGATATGTCACCATTGCTAGGAGAAAATTTGCATATATTTAATTCTTTCCTGTGATTGGCATCTTTTGTGAGAAGAATGATGCGCATTCTCGCAGAGCGGGAATTATCCTAACAAAAAAAATAAACCTTATTTAAATGGACAAATCAGTGGTTCCCCCCCCCCAGTATCCTTGGAGTTCACTGTATTTCCTGCTCTTATTCTTTTTAAGATCTACTTTCTTAAGGTAGGTAATATTGATTCAGAAGATATCCTTTGGCTAGGTGTCACAGACAGATCAATTCACAAGGAGATAATAATCTTCGCAGAGGCGTTACATTAGTAACGTTACCACAGCACCATTTCCCCACACTGCTGCGCTCAGGAAATCAAAGTTCAGCGTATCAGCTGGAAATTTGGTGCTGGGAACTATGAGTATATGTGTAAGATAGTCCCAAATTTCTTTCTGAAATAATATTTCTTTATTTCACTGTTAAAACATTCTGCACAAAAGACTGCAGCAGCATTAAGCACAGTGTTCACTATACACTTGTTGAAAAGTAGAGAACCAGAAAGCAGTTTCACATTTCTGTTGTTTGTTTGCTGAGTTTTTCAGAAAGAAAGCCATCTTGCCGGGTGTGGTGGTGCACGCCTTTAATCCCAGCACTGGGGCGGCAGAGGTTGGAGGATCACTGTGAGTTCGAGGCCACCCTGAGACTTCGTAGGGAATTCCAGTCAGCCTGGGCTAGAGTGAGACCCTACCTAGAAAAAACAACAACAACAACAACAACAACAAGAAAGCAAGCAAGCAAGCAAGAAAGAAAGACAGACATCTCTTGAGCATTTATTCATTTGTTATGTGCTTGTTCTGATTTCAAAGGAGCTCCTTGGTCCTATAGTTCCAACTTTAAAACAGATGATTTGATTGTTATTGGACACAATTTACTGAATATTTGAACTTTCCTATCTACAAAGAGGCAGATGTTTAAAGAACCTGATAAACCCATCCTTGCAGCCACATTGCAATAGCCCTGATTTAGTTGGGAGATAGATTTGTGGGAACTGAGATTCGCAGAGGGCTCATTTTGTGCAGAGTGCTTATGGGTACACATGTTTATGTGATGAGTAGGTGGGTGTGGCTGTCACTAGGCTATCAGAGTAGTGAGTTTAGCATATTACAGGTTCAGTAAATGCCTGCCAAATGAGTAGAAGAACAACTCTTACTCAACTATTTATTAATAGACAGCCTGCCTTTATATTACATATAAATTATCTATTTATTTTCTTAAATTGCTTACGTATTTCACGGAAGCAAAGACATTTGTCCTCAATGCTTCCCCAGTGACATGTAAATACTTAGGAAGACATTTCCTTTGTCTGCTATCTAAGAATCAGTGGTCCTTATTATTTAACAGTTCAATAGTTGTATTCATACATTTAAGAGTTTTGCTAAAAACTATGCAGTTCTGCGTATTTTTCATTTAACTAAAAGCATGCTAAAAACCTCAACTTTCGTTTCATGTTTGTTAGCACAGCCTTTGTCAACAAACATATCCAATTTAAAGAGTCAAAGTCTAAACTGTCATTATTGTCTGTATAGACATTTTCACATTTCATTTCAGACCATTTAAGAACACTAACCTGAGCCAGGCATAGTAGCACAAAAGCCTTTAATCCCAGCACTCGGGAGGCAGAGGTAGAAGGACTGCTGTGAGTTCAAGACCAGCCTGAGACTACATAGTGAATTCCGGGTCAGCCTGGGCTAGAGTGAGACCCTACCTCGAAAAGCCAAAACCCAAAACATAAGTAAAATAAACCACTAACTTCAGTGAGGCGTGAAGGCACCCGGAATCCCAGCGCTTCAGAGGTGAAGTCAAGAAGCTCAGGTGTTCCAGGCCAGCTTGGTCTACAGCGAGACACTGTCTCAAAACCGATAGAAAAAACTAACTTATACATACACACTCTATTCTGAACATTCCCAGAGTGATTCATGTCTGTTATTTTAAGATAGCAAATATTAAACTATGTAAAATGATTAATAGCAACTATTTACTTACCATCAGTCATGTAAAAACATATCAAATAAATACCTCATTACCATGAGACTTTTCCCTATCTTCACTAAAGTCTAAATGAGAGATCAGACCTCATATTTTGGAAGTAATCTTAATATTCGACTCAATGTCCTATGTCTGCACACATATATAGATATGTGTATATCTATTTGTATACATTAGTAACTAAACCCAGAACTTCACATATGCTAGGCAAGCTCTCTGCCACTGAGATATCTCACTAGTCCTTCAAACCATATATTTTTATCACAAAAAGCTGCAGTTGTTCTTTCTTAAAAAATGACAGCTGTGCTATTCTGAATGAGTGTTATATCTCATAAAAGCAAAAGACCATTGTAGAAACTTCTGTCCAATTTCTCCCTTGTCCTTTCTTTGTTCATAGAAAAAAATCAGAAATGACTGACCTGCCACAAAGAGCAAAGAGGTGATTCAAAGAAAGTGAGTCAAAAAAAAAAAAAAATCAGTTAAGTAGGAGCATAGTTACAAATAGCCTGTGCACATTGTACGGATAAATAGGATCATGAACTAGCTATGCTGAGCCCAGTGGTCATCAGAACTCAGGAAATTAGTCTGAAACACCAGTCAAGGCTGCTTTCATTAGAAGCACTAGGATCTGTCCACAGGAGCTGCCAGGAAACGATTGTCTAGCCATGTTGTGAGCGAGATGATTCAGGCAGCATCGTGAGTCACATCTGCACCAAGTACCCTTCCTCCCGTGAGACATTACAAAGTAGACTGTTGGTTAGGGTGTATGAAGAAAATGAACATGGTCTTTGGTTTTTGGATTAATTTATCTTCTGAAAGTTATTTCTTCTGCATCTTACCCTTTTTTTTAAAAATTTATTTATTTATTTGAGAGCGACAGACACAGAGAGAAAGACAGATAGAGGGAGAGAGAGAGAATGGGCGCGCCAGGGCTTCCAGCCTCTGCAAACGAACTCCAGATGCGTGCGCCCCCTTGTGCATCTGGCTAACGTGGGACCTGGGGAACCGAGCCTCGAACCGGGGTCCTTAGGCTTCACAGGCAAGCGCTTAACTGCTAAGCCATCTCTCCAGCCCTGAAAGTTATTTCTTTAGCATGGAGGCACCAATGGAAGTTGGGAAAAAATAACTTCTCATAGCATGGTGACTGGAATACCTCCTATGTGAAACTTGCTGTACATAAAAGTGACAGTCATCTCATTTACAATGAATGTTTGGGCACACAAACATTACCTAACTTGGAAATGCATTGAACCAGGAACTGTGGGTCCTTCATACATCAAGTAAAATATTATTGATGGGACTGGAGAGATGGCTTAGCAGTTAAAGCCTTTGCCTGCAAGCCAAAGGACCTCGGTTCAATTCCCCAGGACCCACATTAGCCAGATGCACAAGGTGGCACATGTGTCTGGAGTTCGTTTGCAGTGGCTGACTGTCCTGGTGCACCCATTCTCAACCTCTCTCTCTGTGCCTGCATCTTTCTCTCTCTCAAATAAATAAATAAAATATAAAAATATTATTGCTTATTAATTTAAACATCTGTCTTCTTATAGTTTTAAGCATAATTTTCAGTTATATAGCCATAAATAAGTAAATAAATTTATATTGACATGTAGCAAAAGTGCTTACTAGCTATGTGTATGTATATATTTAGAGGCCTGTAACAATATGCGTTCTAAGTTAATTAACTATTATAAAGTTTTCAGTAGGAAATTCCCTTTTTAAAAAAGTGAAAGCACTTTTGGGTGTGATGGCTTGCCTATAAATCCCCGCACTTGTGAGGTTGAGGTAGACAGATTTTAAAATTGAGGCCAACCTGCACTATATAGTCCTTTTCTTAAAAAAAAAAAAAAAAAAAGTTGTCAAAGTGCTTAATTATCTTACAATAGAAGAAAGATTACTTTTTTTGTATATGTTGGAGGCTACTTAGTGTAGCAAAATATCTCTAATGTGTAGAATGGAGTAAGTGATGTGACATTAATTTCATCTGAAATGAAACAAAACTTATGATGGAATAATCTACTAGTTTCAATAATTTTAAAAATAATGGGGCTGGAGAGATGGCTTAGCAGTTAAGCACTTGCCTGTGAAGCCTAAGGACCCCGGTTCGAGGCTCGGTTCCCCAGGTCCCACATTAGCCAGATGCACAAGGGGTCGCACGCGTCTGGAGTTCGTTTGCAGAGGCTGGAAGCCCTGGCGCGCCCATTCTCGCTCTCTCTCCCTCTATCTGTCTTTCTCTCTGTGTCTGTCGCTCTCAAATAAATAAATAAATAAAATAAATAAAATAATGATTTCCTTTTATAATATGAATTAATGGAATCTTTTTTAAACAGTCTTAAGTAATGTTAGATCAAAAAGTAATTGGGCAAACTGTTTAAAAATAACACATGCAGCATTTCCAGATGGCCAGTGGTTCTCCTAATTCATGAAACTCTCACACATTTCAGAAGACTGGGAATTGACCATCGAGTCATCTTCCCCCTGTCACTGTGTTCATACATGCACAGTCTGATAAGCCTTTTCTGAATGACGAGCAGCCATACCCAGGGACAACGACAGGGTATCTACATTCGAGGAACTGAAACTGGAACATGGCATGAGCTAGGTTACTTGATTTTTGTTTGAATTTTTCTTCCTCTCATAAATATTTATCACCTGCAGCGAGGAAGCTACTATGCCATCTGTTGTGAAGGATGCCATGGAGGATGAGGGATAGACAGTCTTTGCTTTTTCTTTTATTTATTTATTTATTTGAGAGAGGGAAAGAGGCTGAGAGAGGGGGAGGAGGGAGGGAGGGAGGGAGGGAGGGAGGGAAAGAGCATGCCAGCCACTGCAAACGAACTCCAGATGCATGCGCCACCTTGTGCATCTGATTTACGTGGATCCTGGGGAACTGAACCCAGGTCCTTTGGCTTTGCAGGCATGCTCTTTAACCACTAAGCCATCTGTCCAGCCCCAGTCTTTGCTTTTTCAATGTTCATAAGAAAATTAACAAATGAGAGGCATTATGATTGCTGTGTCATGTAGCTTTAGACAGCTTTAATCATACTATGAGGGAATTTGGAATACAGGTAAACAGGAAACACTTCAGGACAGGTGACTTCTCAATTTGGCTTTGGCAGGAAAGAAAAGTATTTTTAAGTTAAGATCCTGGCATGATACCCTGCATTAGACATCTTGACTAGAGAATGAGAGAGCATATTATAAATTATTAGCTACATTTTAAATTATGTGCATTGAAGTGTTTGCCTATTGACATTTTTATCTGAGATAAATTTTAAGGCTGAAATTTGGTACTTTACTATGAGTTATCACAGTATAGAACTGACAGAAGACTTCAGTTTATTGTAACACTGAATTTGTACCTTACTTGGCTCCAAGTAAAGACATCTCCAAACTCTCCTAGGGGATTGATAAGGGAATGAAAGCAAGCTTGAGTTCTTCTCTGAATGGATTAAGCTATAGTCACCATGCAGTTTTTCCTCAAAGTTGCTAATGAATATCTTCTTAACCCAAGCAGGAATCTGAGATGGATTTTGAGCTTGAAGTGTATTCTAACAAGACGCTGCCCACAGAGAACAACTCTGCTGCCCCTCGGGACTCTGGCCTTCCGGTCTGGGATGACTACAGAGGCAGTGTGGGTGATGTTCAGTACTTCCTGATCGGGCTGTACACATTTGTCAGTCTTCTTGGCTTTATGGGGAACCTGCTTATCTTAATGGCTGTCACGAAAAAGCGAAGCCAGAAGACTACAGTGAACTTCCTCATAGGGAACTTGGCCTTCTCCGACATCTTGGTGGTACTCTTTTGCTCCCCTTTCACCCTGACTTCTGTCTTGTTGGATCAGTGGATGTTTGGCAAAGTCATGTGCCATGTCATGCCTTTCCTTCAGTGTGTGTCAGTCATGGTTTCAACTTTAATTTTAATCTCCATTGCCATTGTCAGGTACCATATGATAAAGCATCCTATATCCAACAATTTGACAGCCAACCATGGCTACTTCCTGATAGCTACTGTCTGGACTCTAGGCTTAGCCATTTGCTCTCCCCTCCCAGTGTTCCACAGTCTTGTGGAACTTCAAGAAACCTTTGGCTCAGCGTTGCAGAGCAGCAAGTATCTGTGTGTTGAGTCATGGCCCTCTGATTCATACAGAATTGCTTTCACAATCTCCCTGTTGCTAGTTCAGTATATTCTGCCTTTAGTCTGTTTAACCGTAAGTCATACCAGTGTCTGCAGGAGTGTGAGCTGTGGCTTGTCCAATAAAGACAACAGGCTAGAGGAAAAAGAGATGATCAACTTGACTCTTCATCCATCCAAAAAGACTGGGAACCAGGTACAACTCACTAGCAATCAAAAGTGGAGCCATTCATTCATTAAAAAACACAGAAGAAGGTACAGCAAGAAGACAGCCTGCGTGTTGCCGGCTCCCCCAAAACCTGCCCAAGAGAGCCATGCAAGAACAGTTCCAGAAAACTTTGGTTCTGTGAGAAGTCAAGTCTCTTCATCCAGTAAGTTCATACCTGGAGTCCCCACCTGCTTTGAGACGAAACCTGAAGAAAATTCAGATGCTCATGAAATGAGAGTCAAATGCTCCATCATGAGAATCAGAAGGAGATCGCGAAGTGTTTTCTACAGACTGACCATATTGATACTGGTCTTTGCCGTCAGCTGGATGCCGCTGCACCTTTTTCATGTGGTGACGGATTTCAATGACAACCTCATCTCAAACAGACATTTCAAGCTGGTGTACTGCATTTGTCATTTGTTAGGCATGATGTCCTGTTGCCTTAATCCCATTCTATATGGATTTCTTAACAATGGGATCAAAGCTGACTTAAGGTCCCTTATACACTGTCTTCATATGTCATAGTTCTCACTGTTTTCCAAGGAAAAAAAATGTTAAGGTCATCTAAAATATATTCATGATTATGATATGTGTGTAACAAACAAATTTGTTAACATATGGAATTTAGTTTAATTTAGTTTCTGTGAGAGTTCTGGATCTGAATGACAGTTCTTAACATATACAAAATAATGTTAATGTGTTATAACATGATTAAGTACCTTAGGTGTACAGAGTCAATGTCAATATAGTCTGTAATTCCATTTTTAAAGGTAGTTATATTACCTTCCTCTTGATGTTATCTGTAAATAAGTGGATGACAGTTTTCTTCAAAATAAAAGTCATATCTAACTAAGCAATTTTCTAAAAAATAAAAGGAGCAAAAAAATTTCTTCCTGAAAAAAAACTACAAGTTTGTACATTTTTCTATTATCTATGTGTGTATGTATGCGTTATTGACCTGTTATCTATTTTCATTTCTATTCTACAAGCTTCTTAATACTTAATTTGTAAAACTACAAACAAATGATCTTAGAAAGTCATAAGTAAATGAGCTGCATACTTAAAGAATGGTTAGAAGTTTGGGCTGGAGAGATGGCTTAACGGCTAAGGTGCTTGCCTGCCAAGCCAAAGGATCTTGCTTTGATTCCCCAGGACCCATGTAAGCCAGATGCGCAAAGTGACACATGTGTCTGGAGTTTGTTTGCAGTGGCTGGAGGCCCTGCCATGCCCATTCTCTCTCTCACTGTCTCTCTCTATCCATCTTTCTCTCAAATAAGCAAATAAATAAAATGGATGATTAGAAATTTAAACACTGGGGCTGGGGAGATGGCTTAGCAGTTAAGGCACTTGCCTCCAAAGCCAACGGCCCTCAATTTGATTCACCAGGACCCATGTAAGCCAGATGCACAAAGTGGCGCATGTGTCTGGAGTTTGTTTGCAGTGCCTGGAGGCCATTCTCTGTCTCTCTCCCCCTGTGTGTGTGTCTCTCTCTCTCAAGTAAATAAATAAATAAAAATAAAATATAGAAGAGAAATTTAAACATTGAGTACATTTTTGGTAGTCCTGCAGAGAAATGGTTATTTCCTATTTCTTAAAATTCATCAAGTTTAATCGGGCATGGTGGCACACACCTTTAATCCCAGCACTTGGAAGACAGAGGTAGGAGGATCGCTGTGAGTTCAAGGCCATCCTGAGACTACATAGTGAAGTCCAGGTCAGCCTGAGCTAGAGTGAGACCCTACCTCCACAAACTAAAAAAAATATAATAATAATCATGGTTGTCATTTCAACTCTGCTGTCCTAGTAATACAAAATTAATTTACCAAATAAAATAGGTTTTAAAAATTTCCTACATTTATACTGCAACATTAAACAGTATCAGATAAAGGTAAATTTTAATACATGGATTTTATTTAAATATATTTATTTATTTGGAGAGAGAGAGAGAAAAGGGATGAGCTAGGGCCCCTAGCCACTGCAAATGAACTCCAGATGCATACAACCTTGTGCATCTGGCTTACTTGTATACTAGGGGAAAGTACCTGGGTCCTTGGGCTTTGCAGGCAAGCACCTTAACAGCTAAGCCATCTCTCTAGCCCCATACATTTTATATTCTAAAACGTGAAGTCTAAAAAATCTGTTTGCAATTATGAAACAATTTTAATTAATTCATTATTATTATTATTTTAGTTTATCAAGGTAGGGTCTCGCTGTGACTCAGGCTGACCTGAAATTCACTATGTAGCCTCAGGATAGCCTTGAACTCATAGTGATCCTCCTATCTCTGCCTCCAGAGTGCTGGGATTAAAGGTGTGTGCCACCATGCCCAGCTTATTACACAATTTTAAAGACCATTTTAAAGGTTCACAGACATAAGCTCAGTTAATTTTGGTGACTAGAAAATAAGTAATGAATAATATATTTCAAATTGTTTCAATGCTGTATGCATGCTAAGTGTTGCTAAATTGAAGTGGATTTTTTTCAACCACTTGAACTTTTGTTTCATTTGTTTGTGCCAGTTGTTTTCATTGTTGTTGGGTTTTTGTGGGCTTTTTATGTCCATTTTGCACAACTGGGGGTGGGATTCAAGGCCTTGTGAATGCTAAAGTAATGTTCTATCACTGAGCTAAATCCCTAAAATCCAGGGCTAACCCTAACCCCTCCAAATTTAAATATTTTCACATATAAGTCACATGAATAAAAGTATCGCTGTCTTTGATGCTTGTAACTGATTTAAGCATTCTCCTGTATCAGTTATTACTAGTCATTAAAAAAAAATCAATAAAACAGAACAAAAGAGTCTTTCAGTTTGCAAGTAATGGACAGACTCTACGAGAGTTTTCTTTGCATCCCATGCTCCTTCCCAGAAGTGTCCATGCATGGAGAAGTTGCCGCGATCTCGCCCTGGGCAGAAAATGGTACAGGGCCACCAGATGTCCTCTGTTGACTCCCTAGAGGAGTGGAACTCTTGCCTGGTGTCCTTGTTACCCCAGCTTCTGCCTCTTCTATAAATGTACCGTCACTAAGCAAGGCCAAGGCCTTCGCGTCAGCCCCAGAAGGCCCCACCTCTGCTGCTCCAGTAAATCCCACAGAGTGAGCTCCAGCCTCGCTTTCCACTTTGTCCCAGTCTAGGGCTGCTCACTTTGGAGCATCTCGCTATGCCGTCAGTGAATTCCCTCTTGCCAAGTCAGGAACCACGGGGACAGTTCACAGTCGTTGCTGGGATTCATGGGGACTAGTGAAATTTGGCCATGTATGCTAATGACATGGGTCACAAAGGACCTGCACAGGTAGATGAGGCTTCCTTGGGCATTCCACACGTCTGTCTGCAGTATTGACTATGCGAAGCTCCCTCATGCTGTTCAGGAGCATTCTGTCTACTGTACCCACTGTGGGCATTTCCTTCATGTTACACACGAGCATTCGATCCTTGTGTCTGCCACACTCGCTGTGGGTATCTTCCTCATATTGCTCATGAAGACTCCATCTTTTTGTCTGTTATATCCGCTGGGTGCATCTCCCTCTTACTGTGCCGTGAGCATTGTGTTCTGTGTGTCATGCCCGCTGTGGGCATCTTGCTCTTATTTTTCATGAGCATCCTGCACTTCTGTTTCTTGTACCCACTATTTGCATCTCCCTCCTCGACTTCATGAGCGTTCTGTCTCCTGTATTCGCTGTGTGCATCTTTCTCAGATTGCTCATGATTGTCCTGTTTTCTACTTACTTTCTAGATTGTCAGCTATGATTCTAGCCACAAGCCCCATCTGCTCTTAGTTTCCCTCTAAATCTAACTAGTGCTATGAGAATGTCCTCCTCTGAGTGTTTATGTTAGTGGCCAAATGGAAGAAACCTAGCTCAGCCTTGCTTTTCTCTTCCTCCCCCACCCACCTCTCTCTCTCTCCCTCTCCCTCTCTCTCTCTTTATTCTAAGGGCTTCTATTTATTTATACCTAGTAATATATCTTCCTATGAGGAACTTCCTTTTTCTCTACACTGTGTGGCTTACAGTTAAGCTATGTTCAGAGAAGCAAGGTTTGCTTTTAGAAATGAGGATTTTATTGTGAAAACCATCTTTCAATTGCCTACCATGGATTCAGAGTCCTTGCTAAAGAATGAACTCATGTAAAATTGATTAGCATTCTCACTTTCACTAGGCATGCAAGTTCAAGGTTTGCTGTTAGCAGCTGAAACAAAAAACACAACTTACAGATAAAGGACAAATATTAATATACAGAGAGAAATTGCATCCTATTATAGTAAGAACAGCAAATGTTTAATAACTGCCAAAGTTCTCAGACTTTATAATTGTTGATTGATGAGTTTAAGCTAAACAAATTAATTTGAGGTACTTACTATTGAACTCAAAGGAAGAAATTTATCTTCCCTAACAAGAAATGACAGAATGTTCTTAGTAATTAAAAATTAAGGAGTTTGGATGGGTTCCTTCATGGAAGTCATTAAAGTTGGGATTAATGGTTTTAAAATATTATAAATGGCAATTTCTTTTATGGAGAACTGCTTAGTGAGTTAAAAAAAAATTTGTTCATTCATCTTGCCATGGCTCAAGGGTTGATTATATAACTTTGTTGTTATTCTCTCCTGAGACATGACATGATTACTTGTTCAATATTATTCTCACTAAACAATGGCCAGAGGAAATAAAATTATAAAAAGTGAACCTCATTACTTTTTAAAAATTATTTTCAAATATTTAATTTAGAAAGCAGGTAAATTGAGTTTTTGTGGTTACTTAAATTGTTCCTATGTTTCCCAGTACTATGGATAACAAAATAATAATAATAATAATAATAATAATAATAATAATAAAACGCTGAGGAATTACCCAGAGTGACTGAAATGATTAAATTATGGTAGAGTTTTCAATCAAAATCAATGCTCTCACCCTTTTCTGTGCTGGGCAGTGTTTGGCAAGCACCTTAGATTGTAAACTGAAACTAATGGAAACAACTTTGTTCTAATCTTATCAACCCAGCAGAGCTATGTCACTGAGTCCCGTCTTAGGTCAATTAGATATTTTACAAGAGCAAACCATGGGTAAAAACACCCCTAAACAGATTTCTGTTCCACATTTGTTCTTTCTTTTTTTTTTTTTTTTTATTTATTTATTTGAGAGAGACAGACACACAGAGAGAAAGACAGATAGAGGGAGAGAGAGAGAATGGGCGCGCCAGGGCTTCCAGCCTCTGCAAACGAACTCCAGATGTGTGCGCCCCCTTGTGCATCTGGCTAACGTGGGACCTGGGGAACCGAGCCTCGAACCGGGGTCCTTAGGCTTCACAGGCAAGCGCTTAATCGCTAAGCCATCTCTCCAGCCCTGTTCTTTCTTATCAGTGATTGATTGCTAAATAATTTTCTGTTTGGGCCCCCAAATCATGTAACCTTAGAAACTTGTAACCCACAAATAGTGTAAAGAATTTGAGATTACATCAGACTGCCTGTTGTACTTGTCTATAAAACCTCTGAGCTATCAGAGCTTAGTACTCAGGCTTTGGAAGTTACTCTGAGTTTATATCAGCAACAATAAATTTTCTGTTTCTCCACTCTACCTCTGGTGCCATCTATGTGTGATTCAGTTTCACATAACAAAATGATAGAGAAATATACATATACACATATGTATGTATATGTATATATATATGAGAGAGAGAAAGAGGTAGATACAAAGAGAATGGTCGCACTATGGCCTTCAGCTGCTGCAAACAAAATCCAGAAGCATGTGCCACCTTGTGCATCTGGTTTACTTGGGTCCTGGAGAAATGAACCTGGGTCTTTTGTGGCAAGGGGACAAGGTGAGGTAGGGGAAATTTCAATTTGTATGGTCCCATAGCTATCATTTAGAAGGTGACTTTCATACCAAGACTTGAAGAAGGTAAGAAAAGTAGCTCTGTCAGGGAAATAGGACTCTAGGCAGAAGGTACACACGACTCAAAGGTCTCCAGGAAGGAGAACATATTGAGGGTGAAAGGGACATATTGAGGACGTCATCATGAGGGAAATCAGGTAAGAGATTGGCACCTATAAGGATGTTGACCCAAGAGCATCTTTGTGACCAGTGATGGGACATAGTAAGATCCCCACTCAAACTCCTGCTGCAAGAATATACTTTTTCTCCATTTAATGTTATGCTATTAGCAATCATAGATGCTTATGCCTGTTTATACCTTCATTTATTCAGGGTTGAAATCTTGCTAACATGTTAATTCTACATTTTTTCACAATTAGTAGATTAAATGCATGCATGAAAAATGTTTTCCCTGGACTTATGATTGCTTACCCAAGATGCAATTCTTTTAGTGAAGATAAGAAGCAAGCAAGTGCCTTTCAACACTGTGCCATCTCTCTAACCCCAATATTTCCTCTTTAAAAAAATAGTCTTAGCCGGGCATGGTGGTGCACACCTTTAATCCCAGCACTCGGAAGGCAGAGGTAGGAGGATTGCCATGAATTCAAGGCCACCCTGAGTCTACATAGTAAATTCCAGTTCAGCCCGGACTAGAGTGAGACCACATTGATAAAACAAGACAAAATTATCATCGTTATTAGGTGTGTGTGTATCCTTGTGTGTGTGCTTGTGTGTAGGTGTGAGTGCAGGCATGCACATGCCTCGTTGCACATCCGGAGGCCAGGGGACAACCTTCAGGCTTGTTCTCATGGGATGGTCTGGTCTGAGGCAGGATTTCTTGTTCTGCTCTTCTCTGGTGGGCTTTCCTCAAGCTCTGCCTCTGGGAAATGCTGCCTCTGAATCACACCTTGCCATCAATGACAGTGGTGGGGTCACAGAAGCCTGCCATGGTTTCCAGTTGTCATCACAGGGCCTGGGGATCAACATTAGGAATAAGCTTGACTGGTAAGCACGTCATATTCTACCCAGTATCTCCCCAGCCCAATGATGCCTCTTTACTTGTTACTTACCATAAAGTGGTCAGATCATGGATTCAAATACGTGTGTGCTTAATGGCCATGATTGAAGAGGCTCCAGCATCTCCCTCTTCAGCCAACAGCAGCCCCTTCCAGTTCTCTCCAAGTCATTTTATTTTTCATCGTTTTGCTCCTATATATAATCTTCATCTGCGAGGAGGTCCCATCTAGTAGGAGCTGTTTGTACATGGCAAAAATAGGACTCTATACTCCTAAATCAAAAAGAGAAAATTTGGGGCAAGGGAGATGGCACTTGCTTGCAAAGCCTGACATCTTGAGTTTCATTCCCCAATACCCATGTAAAGGCAGATGCAAAAATTAGTCTATGCATCAAGAGTTCATTTACAGTGGCAAGATGCCCCCCCCAACACACCCATCCCCTATCTCTCTTTTTGCCTCTCTCTTTGTAAATAAATAAAATATGTTGTTTAAAAGAAAAAAAAAATCCTAGCCAGGCATGGTGGCACAGGCCTTTAATCCCAGCACTTGGGAGGCAGAGGTAGGAGGATCTCCATGAGTCCGAGGCCACCATGAGATCACCTAGTGAATTCCAGGCCAGCCTGGGCTAGAGTGAGACCCTACCTTGAAAAACCAAAAATAAATAAATAAATAAATAAAATCCAGGCTGGAGAGATGGCTTAGAAGTTAAGGTGTTTGCCTTCAAAGCCACAAAACCCAGGTTTGATTCCCCAGGACTCATGCCAAATGCACAAGGTGGCACATGCATCTGGAATTCGTTTGCAGCGTCTAGAGACCCTGACATGCTCATTCTCTCTCTCATCTTCCCCTCTTAAGTAAATAAATAGATACCTTAAAAAGAGAAAACTTCTAGGAAGTAGAATTTTATGGTACCATTGCCGTTTGGGTCCGGATTACTGTTTTCCACCCTTTGATTCCCTCCCCGCCCTCCCATCCATCTTATTGTCTAGTCCATGAGGTACTTGCTGGGTATGTAAGGCATCTTGGGCAGATTCAGGTTAGGTGTTGCAGATGGGTGAGACTATGTGTCGATTTTTTTTCTGTGATTGGGTAAGTTCGCTGAGAATGATCTGTTCCAGGTTCAACCATTTTTCCTCAAATTTCTTTATGTCATTTTCTCTTACTGCTGTGTAGAATTCCATTGTGTAGATATACCACATCTTTGTTATCCATTCCTCTAATGATGGACATCTGGGTTGATTCCAGCTTTTAGCTATTACGAATTGAGCTGCTACAAACATGGTTGAGCAAATCTCTCTGACTTTTGGTTTGAAGGTTTTAGGGTACATGCCCAGTAATGGTATAACTGGGTCTGTTGGTATTTCTATAGTCAGCTTTTTCAGGAGTCTCCATATTGCTTTCCAAAGTGGTTGTACCATCCTGCATTCCCACCAACAGTGAATGAGTGTCCCTGCTTCTCCACATCCTCGCCAGCATTTATGTTCATTTGACCTTTTGATGTTGGCTATCCTTATTGGGGTAAGGTGGAATCTCATAGTTGTTTTAATTTGCATTTCTCTGATGATTAGGGATGATGAACATTTTCTTAGATGTGTGTTTGCCATTTGTATCTCTTCCTCTGTGAATTGCCTGTTTAACTCTGTGCCACATTTTGTGAGTCGGGTATTTGTCTTCTTATTGTTTAGACTTTTGAGTTCTTTGTAAATTCTAGAGATAAGGCCTCTATCAGTTGGATAACCTGCTGAACCTTCACTAGATCCTTACAGGAAACACCTGAACCACAAGACACTGGAGAGGGTAGGATCAAGACTGACCTAAATCTCCTACATCTTCCCTCCCTCCCTCTCCCCCTCTCCCCTCTATCTCTCTCCTCTCTAACTTTGTATATTAGTTATCTTTTTCCTCAATTTCTTAGTGGACACTGACCTGTAACCCCCACTTCCAGCTTGGGCCTACCATCCACAATGAGCTTTTGATCAGAGAAACCTACAAGGTTTCCCAAAACAATGACAGACTTCTGTCAGAGTACTTGATGACCCACCAAAGGCCAGTGGTAAGACCCTATTGCTGAAGACTCCATACGCAGCTGACACGTAAAATGGAATGACATGGCTGGAGGCCAGGAGAGAGTCAGTCCCCAGACAGTCAGCGTGTCTAGTGCCAGAAGGCGCTACATAGGCGACTGGGGGAAATGACCAAGATCTGTCCAAGCAACACATTGTTTAACCTAATTAGCAACAAATAACCGGATGTGATACCCACACAAGTGCAATAGTGGTACACAGCCATGGTGAGGAATCAATTACTAACTGATCCACTCAGTGGTACTAGACCCTTAGCTGGAGCTGGGAAACAAGTGAGAACCATACCCAAACACAAGCCCACTCTACAATATCAAGCTACCATCAATCACGGGGTATAAGAGGGCCTACACCTATCAAACTGTCTATCAAAAAAGTAAGTGTTATCTCAATTTTCCGGGTGCTAACTTACTCTCTGTTGGAGAATCTGCTTCTCTTTTCCAGATAGATGCAGATCCTAAGAAGAGAGCTGCCCCAACATACCACAAAAGGGGCCCAACTGAAACTAAGGACAACTGGCGAAATGAGCAAGGGTGATGTTTTCCTGTGAACTGGATACCAGCACAAAGGGGAAGGAGACCAATGCAGAGAAAAATCAACTCCTACCAAATCAGAGAGCCAGAGCCTCAGAGGCCCCCAACACCTCAGCACTGAAGCAGACCAAAAATGAACCCAACATGGCTCAGGGAAATCTTGCGGAAGAGGGGGCGGAAAGAATGTCAGAGTTACATGTTGGGTCATGATTTGCAGAGACATTTATCATACCAATAACTGGGGGCTAACTCCACAATGCACGACCCATTTTTATTAACAAGGAGGGTCTAATGGGAGGGGGTAGATCACAGATGAGCCTAAATAATGGTACCAAACTGCCTGTATTTACTGAAAAGAAAACTAATAAATTAAATTAAAAAAAAAGAGAAAACTTCAAGGGATTTGAGCACTTCACATCTTGGATTTTAGATCTTCCTTTCTCTTGAGAGGTTTGCTCATGGGGTTGACTGTTGAGAGAAAGGCAGTTTAATCTTGAACTCTTTTCATGATATTGTTCTCTGTATAATTTGTACATGTCGAGCTAATACTACCAACATATTCCAGTGAAAAGTAAGTACATTTCTCAGTGAAAAACCCTACATTTTTTTAGTACTGGCTACTCAAGGAATGATTGAGAATTTTTTTTTTTTTTTAGAAACTGTAGTGACTAGAATTCTGTGCCACTCTCAAAATCGTAACAGGAGTGCGTCTGAGAACAGCAAGAAAAGGTTGGCAGGATATTACAAGGGCCCGCAGATCGTTTACATGAAAATTCTTCTTGGTCCTACCACTCCACCCGCAGCGCCAGCCAACAGTCAGCTGGCATGACAGAGCTGGCCTGACCGAAGGTCTTCATAGGTATTTAATGTGTTTTGCTGAGAAATATTAACACCCCTAATTACAGAATGCTAGCTAAAATGAAATTGTATTGATTTTTTTAAACATTTTTTGTTTACTTTTATTTATTTATTTGAGAGCAGCAGACAGAGAGAGAAAGAGGCAGATAGGTAGAGAATGGGCGTGCCAGGGCCTCCAGCCACTGCAACTGAACTCCGGATGCATGCGCCCCCTTGTGCATCAGGCTTAGGTGGGTCCTTGGAAATTGAGGCTCAAACCAAGGTCCTTAGGCTTCACAGGCAAGCGCTTAACCGCTAAGCCATCTCTCCAGCCCCTGTATTGATATTTTTAATACCCATTATCTCAAGGTCTGTGATAAAGGCTTATGCATGTGCTATAGCTATACCTAGTCCCAACCAACCATACTTTACTAGCTAACGTCTGAGTAGTTTCTCTGCCCCTTATGTGTGTATTATGTAAGTGTGCATTTAAATGCAGCCACAGTATTATCTACCACAGAATTCTAAGTCTCCTAGTTCTAAAATTCATGCCTTTTTCTTAGATACTAAACCTGTGTACTCTACTCATATTTAAGTTCTTAAACTTTAAGAAAAGAGGTCCAGGCCCAGTGGTTTTTGTTGTTGTTGTTGTTGGTGGTGGTGGTGGTGGTGGGCTTTTCCCCCATCAGGCATCCCAACCCTGACTAGTGCTGGGTGCCTGACCCCTCGTGGTAGGAGGTTCACCTGCGCCAGCTCCCCTGATCTCTGGAGGGAGGAGTGCGGCCTTGAAGGATTGATTACCCGAGTCTTCCCTGGAGGGAGCGAAGTGAGAACAGAGCAGCTTTGGTGATCATGTCTCAGCCCCTTCACCTCAGTAATCCAGGCACAATCTCTAGTTCCTACTTTGAAAACAGCATTTAAGTTGAAATCCAATTTACAAACACTATGCTAGTAATTAATTAACAGGTGAGGTATTCTTAATCACCATTACTGTTGTCACTATCAACACTGGGTTCATATTATTTACCAGATACATGGAAGGTAGGTGGCATAGGTTACCTCATTTGCATTCCTGCTTTTAAGGGCCATGCTGTCCAGTAATGCATCGAGTCCACGTTTTCTTAGGTAACTCATAGAAGTGACTAGGGTCACTAACAAACATTGGCAGTAACAGGTGCCATTTAAATGTCCACTGAGTAATATTTATTATTTTGTTTCTTTTTTTAACAGAACAGTTTGGAGAGTTCTCGTGTGTGCATTCATCCTAACATTTTGTCATTAACACAGGCCAGGAAGAAAATGAAAGATGCTAGAGAACCAACAATGCCATTGATAAAGCACTTAGCGGAGCACTTTAACCCCAGTGGTGCTTTTGACTATTACAAATTTCCAGTTGCTTTAGTACTCCAACCAGAGTTATGTAATACAGATGGATCACTGTTTCATAGGAGACACAGAGAACATCCTGTTAAACTGCAAGTTAATGAGAAGAATGAATCTGTCTTAAGATGCTATTCTGCAGTTTCAGAAGTTAAATTATGTAGTTAAAAATTTTATGTGGAGTGCTAAGGTATCTCAATACCTAATAAAACACTATAACGTATGTAAATAATTGGACCAATTTAGTGTTTGATTTATTGATGTGCTAAATTAACATCAAAGCTTTGGAGAGAAGTGACCTGCAAATGCAAACCTAAGCTTTCAGTATATTTAGCTACTTGGAATTAAAATAATTCTTCAGTTTAAATTTATGAGGTACAAGGTG
This sequence comes from Jaculus jaculus, assembly GCF_020740685.1. Taxonomy (NCBI): domain Eukaryota; kingdom Metazoa; phylum Chordata; class Mammalia; order Rodentia; family Dipodidae; genus Jaculus; species Jaculus jaculus. The sequence continues at coordinate 7,742,480 of NC_059113.1, read as the reverse complement.
AAACAGTTTCAAAATTTAGGTTGTGGAAAACAAATTTGGGGTCTTCTTTTTTTTCCTGGCATGTTCCTGACTTTATATACATTTATTTGTATTTAAACCTCTAGCTTAAGATAAACCTACTGGGATGGAGAGATGGCTTAGCAGTTAGGGCACTTTCCTGCAAAGCCTAAGGACCAAGGTTTGATTCCCCAGTACCCACATAAGCCATATGCACAAGGTGGTGCATGTGTCTGGAGTTTGTAGTAGTTAGAGGTCCTGGCATGCCCATTCTCTTTAAATAAATAAATACTTTAAAAGAAACTCACCATCAAAAAATATTTTCACTTATTAATTTTTGATGTTATTCCAACTTATAATAAAGAAAGTTAAATATCGTATATAAATGAAAAACAAATTAGGAGCCCTCCAGAGAGGTAGTGAACATTGTTAAAAGTCACCCAAGATATGCCGGTTATTGGCATATGTGTGTGATTGCTGTTATCTTGGCTTAAGACTTTCTTAGACATTTTCTTGTTGTTACTTCACTGTACATTGAGACAACACTACTGTACACCATAGTATGTAATATCCCAAAGAAACTGTGATTTCTTTGTTATTAAGTTTTAGGTATAACCTCCAAGAACCCCTTGGCTAAACCAAGCTCAGAGATGTGTTCCTAAATTGTCTCTGAAGACTTTAATAGTTGTAGAGCAAATATTTTTATTTCTAATGCATTTTTTATTAGTTTAGTATATGTTTTGAAGCAGAGATTCAGAATCATTATTTTACGTGTGGGCACCCAATTATCCCAGCAACATTTGCGCACAGGATTAGACTTTTCTCATTAAACTATCTTGGCCCTCTTGTCAAAAATGAATATAGCATATTATGGGTTTTCTTCTGTGCTCTGGATTCTGTTTAACTGGCCTGTAGTTCTAATTGTCCATCACCTCGATTGCTGAAAATTTGTACTAACTTCTGATACCAGAAAGTGAGGTTTTCAAGGTTGTTTTGGGTATTTACATTCACATCTGAGTTTCCCTGCTTGCTCTTGTCTTTCTGGAACTCCTGCCATGCCTATTTTGGCCTCATGGTAAATTGAGCTTGTTTTAGAAAGCTCTCTATATTTTAGTGAATTTATTATTTCCCTTGAGACAGTTTTTTTTTTAAACCAATGTTTATTTCTAATCTTTATGTTTTAAGCAGTGTAATTTTGGAGTGCTTTATTGTCTTTGATGCATGTTATGATTCTGGGGACGCTCAGTACATTGTTTTTTTTTTTTTTTTTTTTTAATTATGATGCACATGACCATGCTTTCACCATTCCACATTGAGCTTTCTCTGGCGACATAAGCTACAGCTGAGCCAAATGGATGGCAGATAGTCACCCCTGACAACTGGTTGATCAACAGCTGCAGTGACACACTTTTGCCAAACTGCAAATGAGACAGTTGGTGTCTGAGACCTTTTCCTCTAAAAATTGACCCATTAAAACTGAGAAAATAGACCTTCTGGGACTATAAATGCCAGCCTTTTCAGACTGCCATTTCAGACACATCTCATTGTGACTCTTTTCTTTGCAAGTATTCACTCCAAAAAGGCATCTGCCACCAAAAGCTCTACCTGAGATCAATGGCTAAACAAGAGCCATCTTGAAGGGACCAGTCTTCTGGGCTGTTTGGACAATTTATTCCATGGATTTTCAGTGTTTCTTTCTTCATCCACTCTCTGCTCATGAGTGATTTTCACACACATTAACATGCACACATACACACACTCATACACACACTCACACTCACACACACACTCCTTCTGTTTTGGCTTTTTCTGCTTCTGTGCGCCTCGAAACAAACCAATTTACTTGGATTTTTTTACTCACTTGGATTGTTATTAAAAAAAATAAATAAAGGAAGGTCTGGAGAGATGGATTAGCAGTTAAGCACTTGCCTGTGAAACCTAAGGACCCTGGTTCAAGGCTCGCTTTCCCCAGGACTCACATAAGCCAGATGCACAAGATGGCACATACATCTGGAGTTCGTTTGCAGTGGCTGGAGGCCCTGGTGAGCCCATTCTCTCTCTCTCTCTCTCTAGCTCTCAAATAAATAAATAAAAAATAAAGAGAGCAGCTCCTCTTAGAGAAAACATAATCCTTGAGGTTAAATTGTCACCAGCTACTAGAGAAATGGGCCACCTTGATTGGTCTAGTGTGACAGTATCTTAGAAAATAAGTTAGGTATTACAGAAGCATACCTTTCCCTCTTTTCTGATAATTGCAAATAATTTTCACAATCTCTTTCTACTTGGAATAAGGTTGACCCTTGGAGGTAACCAGGAAAGAGAGCAAGTAAAATAACAGATCGCAGACCAAGGGGTTTTTGCTAGGAAAGGGAATATCTACCTTTTCCCAAAGTCTCGTCCAAACATCAAAGATAAATACTCCATGAAATAACCGTAGAGCCTGGAAGTGCCTGAATGGACTAGGGAACTCTGGAAATGAAAATAAAACAAAAATTTGCATTCCCTTTTGGGTTTTGGTTCCTGTCTGACTCTAACCTTCTTTGATGTGTTTTATATCACGCTGTGGATGAGTCAAGTTCTCAAATTCAAGTGTATAGATCCATTGCTTTGATATGATGCCATCAATCATAGCAGCAGAGGGATCCACAATGCCTGTTGCTGCCTTCCCAATGTGTGCAAACCTTGAGGTCAAAGTGTGAGATGTCTCTGGTGTTTCCATGATTTTGGCATCTGACATAAAGAACTGAAGAAAGGTTGACACAAGTAGTAATTCAGAAACATGCTTATTTTTATTATTTATATATGTATATATATATTGGAGGTAGGGTCTCTCTCCGGTCCAGGCTGACCTGGAATTCTTCATGTAGTCTCAAGCTGGCCTCAAACTCATGGCATTCCTCCTACCTCTGCCTCCCGAGTGCTCGAATTAAAGGCGTGTGCTACCACGCCTGGCTTACATGCTTTCATTATTTATATAACTTACATTATATATTAAAGATAAGTCATATCACCTTCATGAAGGCTGAGATCTGTCTGAATCAGTCATCTGGTTAGCTGAAGTGTCTATTTCAGAACTCTACATAGAACAGGTAGGAAAAAAGAAACTGTTTTTGCCGTGCGTGGTGGCACACGCCTTTAATCCCAGCACACGGAAGGTAGAGGTAGGAGGATCGCCATGAGTTTGAGGCCAGTCTGAGACTATATAGTGAATTCCAGATCACCCTGAGCTAGAGTGAGATCCTACCTCAAAAAATCAAAAAAAAAAAAAAAAAGGAAAAAGAAAGAAACTGTTTTATGACAAAAAATCTATAAAGAGCTGGGTGTGTTGGTGCAAATCTTTAATCCCAGCATTCATGAGGCAAGAGGTTGGAGGATCACTGTGAGTTTAAGGCCAGCCTCAGACTACATATTGAATTCCAGGTCAGCCTGGGCTAATGCAATACTACACCTCAAAAAATAATTTAAAAAATCTATAAAGATAGATAAATCAATTTTTTATCATATTTTATTTTGTGTTTTAGTAGCTAGAGAAGTGATGATGGATTGTGGTCCTTTCTCATAAGACATGGTTTTGTCACTGAGTTGAATCGTTTATTTTCCACACATCTGCTTTTCTCTTTATTTATTCAGTGTCCCCTGAAAATCTGTTCCCTGCCTGCTTTCACCACAACTCCACTGGCTATTTATAGCCTCTCTTCCCAATGCCAGTTACACCTTGGGATCCCAAATACACTACATAGCTTCTAAACTGCACGCTTTTAGCTTTGCTTATATTGCTGTTTCACTTTGTATTTGCCTAGATACATGATATTTTTAGACAGTGTCAGGAGGAAAATAAGTACATACAAAAACATATGATGGGGTGGAGGGATGGCTTAGCAGTTAAGGCATTTGCCTGCAAAGCCAAAGGACCTAGGTTCGATTCCCCAGGACCCACATTAGCTAGATGCACAAGGGGGCATACGCATCTGGAATTCATTGCAGTGGCTGGAGGCCCTGGCATGCCTATTCTCTCTCTGTCTATCTTCTCTCTCCCTCCCTCTCTCTCCTTACAAATAAACAAATAAATTTAAAAAAAAAAACAGCCAGGCATGGTGGCACACGCCTTTAATCCCAGCAGACAGAGGTAGGAGTATTGCTGAGAGTTTGAGGCCACCCTGAGACTACATAGTGAATTCCAGGTCAGCCTTAGCTAGAGTGAGACCCTACCTCGGAAAACCAAAATAAATAAATAAATAAACAGATGTTTTGACAGAAGTCCAATGAATAAGAGAGAAAAAGTCAGCTAATGGGAAAGACTGTGTAGCAAGGGGAAATGGAGAAATATTAGAATTAGTGAGAGAGAGGAAGAGAGAGAGAGAGAGAGAACCAAATACAGGCCCTCATACATGCCAGGCAAACATTCTACCCCTACTTCCCTAATCCTCCCTATTGCCAACCATGCTGTGCTGTGATATTACCTTCTCTCATTGTTGCCTGTCCTATTGCCTTAGGAAAACGTACGGTACCCAATAGTAATGCATAATTGACTAATTTGCGAGCAGAAGATAAACGAATTGGAATGATACTTCATGACAGAAGAGTCTAAGGAACAGAAGGAGGGTACCAGCTATAGGGGCTAAGAATGACAGTGGGCAGTAATCCCGAGCACGCACTAAGTAAGAGCTGAAATGAGAGGAGGAAAGGTTGAGACAACCTCAAAAGCATTATGTCTATTCCTCAATATTCCATGCGTCTATCTTGTCCCAGTTAGAACCTGCTTCAGCAATGCCCATTCTTCCTCATGACCATTCCTCTCACTGGAAGAAATTGAACTGAAATCTCTTGCAATCCCAGTGGATCCTCAGAACAAGGAAAAGAATTAAGCAGCTTTCCTATTGAATAAGTCTAGAAAACAGATTGCAAGGAACACTGTAGGAACTTTGCTAAAGAGATTGTGAAGAGAGAAGGAAATCTCATTTTATAATTATAGCAATAGGCAGAGTCTATTACATATTACATGCATGCTGTCAGGATAAATAATGCTTATCCTTCAAGCAGACTTGACAGTATAATTTGCCCTGTGAGGTACATCCTAAGTGCACTTTGTAATATTGTGGACATCTCATGGCATCTAGTTATCTTTATCTAAAATAAAACTCCTACCAGGTGCGGTGGCAGGCACCCCTAATCCCAGTGCCTGGGAGGCCAAGGTAGGAGGATCACTGTCAGTTTGAGGCCAATGTGACACTACATAGTGAATTCCTGGTCAGCATGGATTAGAGCAGGACTCTCCCCAGAAAACTAAAAAGAAAAATAAATAAAAATAAAATACTAATTTAAAAAATTCCTTATATCTCTTTAGCAAGTGTGCAGTTACCACTCGGAACCAGACATTTAGTTCAAACTCCCACAGAGACAGAGATAGGAGCACTCTCCCCCCTTCCAATGTGTAAACTTCAAAGACAGAGCCCCAAGTTCCTTCAGAAAAATATTCTCAGCTTGTAAAACTGTCAAAAGGCTCTTACTTTTCTGAAAACTTCAGACATATAAAAAGGGCCAGAGGGAAAAACACATAATTACATGTTTTCTAAAGGAGATGATCTAAGAGAAAAGAGGGGGGCATCCTTTTTTCTTTTAGTGCCAGATAAAATTATTCTTTTCTTCCTTTTCCTTTTTGTACTTTTCAGATTATTTTTAACCTCATAGTGTATAATAGTGGTTCTCAGAAGGGGGCAATTTTGTCACTAGGGGTCCTTTGATAGTATGTACAGATATTTTTGGTTGTCATGACTGGGAGGAAGACTTTAGAGACATCCTGTGTGCAAAGGTCAGGGTTGCTGCTCCACATCCTACAGGGCATAGAACAGGCCTGGAAATCAAAGAAATAACCAACTCAGTATGTCAACAGTACTGAGACGAAGAGAACCTGCTCTGTAAGGAGACTGGCACATCAGATGTCATCTAAATGGGACACAGCAGCATGAAAAGGTGTGCTGTGCTATTAATGACTGGGCTAGGATGGCAGATAGATAGATGATAGATAGATAGATAGATAGATAGATAGATAGATAGATAGATAGATGATATATATGATATCAATATAGATATAGATATATAGTTACTTTGTCTATAAGCCAGTTACCAATAACTTGAGGAAATTTTCCTTGGAACATATATGCCAGGGGCAGAGTCTCTCTGGATGGGCCAAGCTTTTAACAAGTGGGTTTTCTGCAGGGGAGTGGAGTGCCATGAATTGTAGTGTTTGTGACTATTGTATTGTAAATATTGCTTACTAGGTCAATCTCAAGCTGCCAACATGATGTCATTAAATATAGAATTGGGAAGAGAAAAGAAAATAGTAAAAGCTGGTAATATAATTAGTAAGTGGCTTATTTGTAATACTAATTGCTTTTGGTTTTATTTGCTTATAAATTTATATAATCATTAACAATAGGATGTTTTCAATAGATGACAAATTTCTTCTGAAAATTAACAACAATATTTTATAAAATGCTCAGAGTTGGCATTTATCTACCTTCCTGTGGTGATTTGATTCAGGTGTCCCCCATAAACTCAGGTGTTCTGAATGGTAGGTTCCCAGCTGATGGAGATTTGGGAATTAGCACCTCCTTGGAGGCAGTGTATTGTTGGGGACAGGCTTATGGGTGTTATAGCCAGTTCCCTTTGCCAGTGTTTAGCACACTCTCCTGTTGTTATGGTCCACCTTATGTTGGCCAGGGGGTGATGTCCACCCTCTGCTCATGTCATCATTTTCCCTGCCATCATGGAGCTTCCCGCTTGAGCCTATAAGCCAAAATAAGCCTCTTTTTCCCACAAGCTGCTCTCTTTGGGTGATTTCTACCAGCAATAGGAACCCGACTGCAACAGTAAAGTGGTACTGAGGAGTGGGATTGCTGCTAGACACCTGACTGTGTGGCTTTGGCCTTTTGGAGCTGATTTTCAAAAGGAATGTGGGAGGATTTGAAACCTTGGCCTAACAGATGCCTTGCAGTGCTGTAAGTAAAGCTTGATTGACTATTCTGGTCTGAGCTGCAAGACCTGAATGCAATTAGAACTATGGACTGTGACATTTGCCTTTGCTTCTAAGTATGGCTCAGTGATTTCCACAATAAACAAGAGTATCTTATTAACCTGAGAAATTTACTAACATAGGTCCACTAGAGTAATAGACATCTGTAACTCTAAAATATGATTCAGCCTCTATTACATTGTTTTTTTCTGAATAGAACCAACCAGTCAAGGAAGACTATATAGACTAGTGGAATCCTGGATCATTATTTACCCAGAGTCATTCAAAATGTGTAGCATTAGCCCAGAAGCTCAGGTTCCCAAACTTTAGTGGCTTATATATTAAATAAAGGTAAATACAATAATACAGTTATATGAGTATTAGTTACAATAAGACAAGAAAATATCTATGTAATATATAATGATTGATATGGTAAGTAGGGCCCCCAAAATTAATCTATTTATAATGATAAACACAATTATAAAATATGTCTGAATAATATAAAATGAAATAATGACTAAAAACTGACTCAAAGGGCTGGGGAGATGGATCAGTAGTTAAAGGAACTTGCTTGTAAAGCCTGCTGGTCCAGGTTTGATCCTGCAGTACTCATATAAATCCAGATGCACAAAGTGGCCCATACATCCGGAGTTTGTCTGCAGCAGCAAGAAAGAGGCCCTATCACGCCACCTATACTTCCTCTCTCTTTTTATCTCTCTCTCATACATAAGTAAATAATACTTTAAAAAACTAGCTTAGGAATAATCACATAGGTGTGCATTTAAATCCAAACTGTACCAGTTACAAAGTATAAACCTATACAGAATGCATTTACGTACTCTGAAAAATTAACACCTTAGAAAAGAAGTTCCCACATGTGTGAAGCAAAAACTCATACCAACCTTACAGACTTAAAATGCAAATTAAATGCCACCATGTATATAACAAACATAGCACACATCTCTGACATGAGAAGCAAGCAGTCACTATAGTAACTACCAAATTATCATGGCTATTAAATACTGTGTAGATTAATTTAAATCATGAGTCTAAGGCCTGGATATATTACCTAGGAAGTAGTAAACAATTAGCACTCCTGTCACCAAAACTACAATGATCACTCTACTAGCTCTGTCACCAAGAAACTAGAGATTGATCCAGCAGTTAAAACTTCTTGAGGTCAGAGCAACACCAATGATGACAATGGTGGAATGGATGCATAAGTTTCAGTGAGAAAATAATTATGTATAATGTATATCTTTATGACAAAATATTTCCATATTCTGCACATTCACCACCCGGTGTATGGGTGGATTAACTTCTCATTGATAAACATATTGCTTCATAATATATTTTTGTTTAGTTTTTAATTTCTGATATGAAAAAAATCTTATGTTTTTCATCTAAAAAGTACTACTTCAACTTTTCTCAAAAAATACAGAAAGAAAGAAAGAAAAAAAGACTATTCCAAGTTGGCCCAGAAAAGCACAGCAAGACTGTGACAATTACTATTCAGAAATGCTAAGTCCCCTGAATTCTCTTCTCTTCCTAGTTTCAATCCACTGGTGATCGCATTGTCTGAGTTCTGGTCAGCCTCTCTCTGCCTCTTATTTCCCGATCCTGGAGCTTCATTTCCTGAGCAGGAGTAGACATACATCAATGACTTTTACCCATTAGGATCCTCGAGTTATTTTTCTTAGAAACAGCTAGACTCGGTATCTGAGAGAACCACAAAAAAGACTTCTTCCTCTTTCATGCTGTGAAAGTAAATGCAGATTTTATTGCCAGGAAGTTAGAAAAGGACTTTGTCTTAAGAGTGACTAAAAGGGTGAGCTGGCCCTTCAGGGAGATAACATATCCCAGAGAACATAGGACTGGGAAGTAGGAGGTAAGATTTTGTTTTGTTTTGTTTTGTTTTTCTGGATGCTACCTAACAATCTTGGTAACCTGGTTTAAACCCCTCACTACATCATATTATTTTATTATAAGAGCTATGAGGAATGAGATGAAGATTAAGATGAACTTGGTATCTTTACAGTTGCTACAGTTAAGTGTAACAACTCTGTGTACTGTTATTTGGAGTTCAGCCACAGGGAGACCGAGGCAAATAAGACTCAATTATGTACAGAAGTCAACATTGGGGTTGTGGTTGAGCCAGGATTTAGGATTCAGTTGCAGGAGCTCAGGTTTACTTTTCTCTCTCTCACCTGACAACTTTGATTTTTCAGCCTAACATCTCTCTGTTCTAAATAAAATAATGGGTTGTACCATCCTCTGCCTCTAAGGTAGCAAGTAATATGAAAGGAAATATAAATATCTTTAAAATATTTATTAGGTAGAAAATAATATAAAACCTCTCCACTTCAGTTGACCATAGCATAAAAAACACCAAGGTCATGCTTTGTGGGAGTTGGAAGAGCATAACAAGTCCACAGGGCCCCAATCAAACTCATTTTGTAAGGGATGCTGCCTGAGTGACCTTCTGGTTGCTGGGATTGAACGGCTGACATAAGTCAGTTTAAACGAGGTAGAGTTTATTCCAATTTACAGTTCCAAACCACAGGCCACCATATCAGGGAAGGCAGGGCAGCGGGCGCTTGAGACAGCCGGCCACAGCACGGAGGCAGGAAGCAGTGCATGTTGGTGCTCAGCAATCTCTCTCCTTATGTGGTCCAGGACCCGGCTCATGAACTGGTATTGCCCCCCTCCGCCCCCCAGTGAAAGTGAGTCTTCCCACTTCAACTGGCACAGCGGGAAACCGTCTACATACTCCTTCCCAACAGATTCCAGGTCCAGTCTCACTGACAGTCACTGCGAACCATCAGTGCTTAGCTGAGCATAAAGACCCTGACTTCTATGGTCAGTTTGGGCCGGGGCTGTTCTCAGAACCCGGAAGGGCGCTGCCTTGTCCAGCTTCACGCTGACAAAGTAAAAGATGTGTTGCTACGAGCTGGGCATCAGACTCTACATTCAGATCGCATTGCTCTGGTATATTAATGCTCACACAGGAAGAACAGCCTTTCTGAAGACAACCTTTGGTAGAAGCTTATTACACTGTCAATTTAATAATACACACACACACACACACACACACACACACACACACCCCTAGATTAGAAACCATTTCTTTTTTGTTTTTGTTTTCTTCAAGGTAGGGTCTCACTCTAGCTCAGGCTGACCTAGATTCACTATGTAGTCTCGGGGTACACTTGAACTCGCAGTGATTCTCCTACCTCTGCCTCCCTGGTGCTGGGATTAAAGGCGTGCACCACCACGCTCAGCAAGAGACCTAATTATTATTATTATTATTAGTAGTAGTAGTAGTAGTAGTAGTAGTTTTGTACTCAGTGACTACAGTCAGGTTGGCACCGTTGTTATAGCCTTCTCCCTGTCTTCCCCCCCCTGCAGGGGTCCTCCTAGGTGGGGAACATGAGGAGTGGATTGTGGGGTTATAGCCACCAGTTATGGGTAGAAGGCAATGAAGAGGCTGATTGCTTATATATGAGGGTAACCTTTTGAAAACCTTTAATTATGAATGAAATATCATTACATATGCTGCATAGAATTGTGTCTTCTCTGTATAGTGGTGAACTGTCATATTTCCTATAAAACAATGTTTAGTTTTCTCGCAGGTGTAAGATTTGGGTTTTTTTTTTTAATTTTATATTTTTGCATTTCTGTAGTACTTAAATTCTCTTACAGTAAACCTGAATTGTATAGACTTCCAACTCATACCTAGTTTAAAATTCCATGTAGTTAAAAGGCTCTCCTGACATTGTTCACAGCCCTTCCTGAGAAGAGAAGAGGTGAGCGGGGCTGATAGAGGAAGGCAGGGAAAGCCTGCTTGTCTGCATCCTCCAAGACCCCGATTCAGTTCCCAGCCAATGACACAGACAGCAGAAGAAAATGAAAGAACAATGGGGTCATAGTTAACAGTGTATTACTAGAAAAATGTCTCTCCTCTGGATTTTTTTTGGCTCCTCTTATTCATTCATCTAATTAGCTAATATTGTATGACTCCATCAGGACAGTCCCTTTTGTTTTATGAGGATTGTTGGCTGATTTCAAAAGCTCTGAATTTCTTTTCATCTCTCTTTTTGTTTCTTTTTGGTTTTTTGACCTAGGGCCTCACTCTAGCCCAGGCTGACCTGGCATTCACTAATGTCATCTCAGGTTGGCCTCGAACTCATGGTGATCCTCCTGCCTCTGCCTCCTGAGTGCTGGGATAAAGGCGTGCACCACCACACCCGGCTTTCCTTGCTTTTTCTTATCATTTTAATCTCAAATTCTTCTTATGCTGTCACTCTTTAACCTTCTGGCTTTAGGATCCTTGTTTGTCATCACAGCTTAATTAAAGTTTTAAAAGAAAAAGATCACATATCACCCTAGCAACCCGGTTTGTGGGATGGGGTGCATCTTGAAACATAATGAAGAAAAACAATCAACTACAATTGTGTCATAGTTCTCTACTTCTTAGCTGGTCACGTTGTCCTGGTGAAGAGGATGGCAAGTCTCAGCAGTAGCAGAACTCTAAGGTATATACAGATATACTCAAAATAATTCAGAGATGTCAGATATTTGGGTCTCATTTGAGGTCCAGTGTCCAGGGCTTTGTGCATTTTCTTACCAGTGGAGGGCTACAATAATAGAATTCTTTTCCCCCTTTGTCTTTCTTAACAATTTTCTGAAAAATGTTAAAACCAAAATTTTTTACACGCTTCTGACCAGATGTACCAAAAAATTTGGAAGACTAAACAGATTTATTAATTAAAGGTAGGAATAGTTTTCAAAATACATTGCATATTATTCCTTATAGTATTTCCTTTTTCTATTTTTATAGGTCTTCATCCCGAACCAACAGAAAGAAATAAACAAAATTTGAGGTGGAAATAAAAGGTATTTTGGACTTGTGACAGCCATCCTATTGCAAAACTAGCAGATACCAGCTCCCTGGTAACTCTCTTTATAAATCACCTCTGAGTGATAATTGCCCAATTTTCCCCCACACTAAGGAAAAGATTATGTTATGGCAGAATCTCTACTGAATTCCAGCAGTAAATCACTTTTGGCCAAAAGCTAAATGGACTCTTAACCACCGTCCAGTCTAAATGACTTCATTACTGAAAGAATACTTTGGGTAGTGAATGATGGAAGACTCTCAGAATTTGGTCCCTTTTTTTCAATAGTAAAATTCAAGACTGCTTATTCCCACCTTCCAGGAGAGTTGCATTCATATTATTATGATGTTACAAGATTAGACTGTTAGGAAAAAAGATTTTCATAACCATTCAAGAGCATAATAAATTTGTAAATAACATGTGTTCTCTATAGTCTGAGGACTAATCACATGCTCAGTTGTACAAGGCTTAGAACTAACTTTCTGCCATACCCACCCCCCCAACCCAATGTTCTTTCTTCTAATATGCAGATGAGACAAGTGATCCTCAAAACGTATGACATAGTGTTTGAAAATTCCCATGCACTTCTCAAAAGACTATAAATCCATAAAAATTTTCAGAAGTATAGTTTGGTAATATGCTTTATGGGTGGTTAATATGGTCCATTTAACATGATCTCGACTCACCTAGAAGACAATATGTCTCTAAAATCTTTTCTAGATTGGGTTGAGGTGAGAAGACCCAACCTGATTATTGATAGCACTATTCCGTGGACCGGGATCTCAGACTAAATAAAGGGAGCAATCAAGCTAAGTCTGAGTACTCACCATTCATTGCCTCCTGACTGCAGATGTGATGGGACCAGCTGCCTCAAGTCCCTTTCATCATGCCTTCCCCACCATGGAATTAAGCAGTAATGGAATAATTTGTTTGGTGGAGGAAATCTCAAGACAGAGTAGCATTCAGATTGGATCATGGTTACTTTTTTTTTTTTTAATTTAATTTATTAGTTTTCATTTCAGTGAATACAGGGAGTTTGGTACCATTATTTAGGCTCATCTGTGATCTACCCCCTCCCATTAGACCCTCCTTGTTAATGAAAATGGGTTGTGCATTGTGGAGTTAGCCCCCAGTTATTAGTATGATAAATGTCTCTGCAAATCATGACCCAACATGTAACTCTGACATTCTTTCCGCCCCCTCTTCCGCAAGATTTCCCTGAGCCATGTTGGGTTCATTTTTGGTTTGCTTCAGTGCTAAGGACAACTGGCGAAATAAGCAAGGGTGATGTTTTCCTGTGAACCAGATACCAGCACAAAGGGGAAGGAGATCAACGCAGAGAAAAATCAACTCCTACCAAATCAGAGAGCCAAAGCCTCAGAGGATCATGGTTACTTCTAACTAGTCTGATACAGATCTACTACAGTGAGAGATAGCAGACAGAAAACAAAAAGAAAAATGTGTCATTTTTGGGGGGAAAAATGGAGCTCAAAGTTATAACCAGCGCTATCAACGAGAAATCAACTGTGGTCTTCAAAGAGATCAGCACTATGAAAGAGAAACCTCCCATGCCGCATTGGAACAGGCACCCTTTTGACAAGACTTCTCTCCCTGGAGGACCCATCATATCAAAATGCAAAGTTGTTTAGAAAAAAAAAAAAAAAAAAGAACCTGAAATATAAGGGCTCCTTGCTGGAACACAACTGCCTAGGTAAACGTTTCCCCAGGGGAAGACTGGAAGGTGCACGGAAGCTGATGCAAACACGGCACAAGAGGGCCCAGTCCAATCTACATCTGGAGCTGGCAGCAAAATTCGTGTCATCCACGTGCTATTGGTTTTGCAGGCATGGAAATTGCAAGACTTAAAGAGTCATCTTAGAGTCTCACACAGTTGCTCTAGAGGAAAGCTGAGGCAGGATTAGAGTCCCTGCAAGGAGACTGTGAGAGGCCACTGCACGGAGCGCTCAAGGCAAAGCCCAAGCTGCCATGGAGACCCCAGTGTGCTGGATATGGCAGGACCATGAGACAACTTCTGAAGAAAGCTGGCTGCATAGAGTGGAACTGACCAAAGAGAGAATCTAAATGTGCTGCAGGCAGAAGAGCAGGAGGAGTGGAGGGGCCCAAACCCTCTGCCCCCAAATGACTCCATCATGAGCCCCAGATACCACAGAGCTACAGGATTTGATGTTAGCCCTGCCGGGTTTGGTCTTGCTTTGGTCCAGTCTTTTCTTGCTGTGCCCTCATCCCTCCCTTTTGGAATGAGAATGCTCACTCTGTGACATTGCATGTTGGAAATATGTAATTTGCTTATTGGCTTCATAGGGAATCTCATCTCAGTTGAGCAAATGCTTTGGGACTTTGAACATTTGTATTGGATTGAGACTGTTAAACATGATGGGAACTTTTGAAGTTGGACTTAATGCATTTTCCATTACAAGATGATCATGAGCCCATGGAGATAGAGGGTGAAAGGTTATGACTTAAGATTGATATGTTTGCCTGTAAAGTTGGCAAACAGAGAGGACTTGTGGTGGTTAATATTGTGAACTTGGCAGGATTTAGAATCATCCAGGAGATAAATTTCTAGATTTGTCTGTGAGCGAATTTTTAGATTTAGGTTAATCCAGGTGAGAAGATGCATCATCACTTTGGGTACCATGATTCCATGGGCTATGGTCGTGAGCTGAACAAAAAGGAGAAAGTGAGTGAAACAAGACTACTTACCTCTCTGCTTCCTGACTGCTGATGCAATGTGACCAGCTGTTGCAGCTCCTGCCACCATTGCCTTTCTTATCATAATAGAGCATATTGTCAAACTGTGAGTAAAAATAAGCTCTTATTTTCTTCCTTCCTTCCTGAGGTTGCTTTTGTCAGGTAGGTCAAAAAAATAAGACAGGTAAGAAGGATCTCAACACCAGCAAATAGTTACCATTTCTTAAAAAAAAAAAAAAAAAAAAAGGAAAGTAATGTTTAAGAGAAATCAAATTTTCTTGCATTAACCATTTACCTCAAGAGATTTAAAAAAAAAAAAAAAAGAGGGAGGGCTAGAGAGATGGCTTAGTGGTTAAGCACTTGCCTGTGAAGCCTAAGGACTCTGGTTTGAGGCTCAATTCCCCAGGACCCATGTTAGCCAGATGCACAAGGGGGCACACGCTTCTGGAGTTTGTTTGCAGTGGCTGTGGCTCTCTGTTTCTCTGCCTCTTTCTCTCCCTGTCTGTAGCTCTCAAAAAAATAAATAAAAATAAAAATATTTTAAAAAGAGAAAGAGAGAGAAAGAAAGACATCTTTTACTGTCTGTTACCTGAGAAAAATTGGCAAATATTTTTAAGAAACATGTAGGTGGGACGTAGTGTGTGCTTAGCTAGGGATCATATTTGTTACTTCTTTATCAATGTGCTATTAACAGAGTATGTATTTACTTATTTATTCTTTTTCAGGATAAGAGACTTATATACTTGGAGAGGAGGTTAAAGATCCAAATAGACAAAAAGAAGAAAGAAGAGAGGAGAGAAAGTAAAAGGGAAAGAGAAAACAAAAATTTGAAGCACCAACCCTTCAGTAGGCATGGTTCTTTCAGTTAATAAAATATTATTAAGGGCTGGAGAGATGGCTCAGTGGTTAAGCACTTGCCTGTGAAACCTAAGGACCTCAGTTCAATGCTCGATTTCCCAGGACTCATGTAAGCCAGATGCACAAGATGGCACACACGTCTGGAGTTCGTTTATAGTGGCTGGAGGTCACTTTCTCTCTTTCTTTTTCTCTCTCTGTTGCTCTCAAATAAATAAATAAAAATTTAAAAAATTAAATATTACTGAGATCTTAAAAGAAAAGTAAATGGGCCATCAAGCTGTGTCAGCTAATTTCCATTGCTGGGAGAAAACACCCAAGCAGAAATAGTATAGGGAAGGAAAGAGTTTATTTCAACTTCCGGTTCCAGAGGATGGAGTCCAGAGGAAGAGGAGCATGGTAGGAGCAAGATGCCCTCAGTACAAATTGTGTCAGCAGGAGAAAGAAGAGAGGCTGGGAGATAAGTGGGGCTGGACCGCGAAACCTCAAAGCCCACCTCCAGTGACCTACTCTTCCAGCAAGACCCTGCCGCCTACAGGCTCCATAATCTTTCCGAACAGCCCACCAGGTGAGGATTTAGTATCCAATAACATGAGACATAGGAACCATCGACATACCCTACTAAGTAAAGGAAGCTAATCTGAAAAGCATGTTTTACTACTTGATTTTGAATATTAATGTTTGCCAAGGGCTACAGGGCAGGCAGGACAAGATGAGGCATATAGCATAGGGAGCAGTGATCAGGTACTTGTGACACTATTCAGAATGAGAGTTAAGATCACGAACACATGCCACTATACATTTTCCACTAAGGTTAGGATGTAAAATGCCAAGCGTGAGACATTTCGCGGACTGTGGACTTTCAGTGCTGTGTCAGTGGCTTATCCTACACCAGAGGTGCCACGTGGGTGTGGGATGCTGGCAGAAGTCACGGTGGGCATGTGGGGGAAAGGGAGTATAGGAAATTGCTATGCCTGCCCACTCAGTTCTGCTATAAATCTAAAACTGCTTTTTAAAAATAAAGTCTATTTAAAAGTAGAAAAAAAATATATGTAATGAATGTTATGCAACATCGAGAATATAATTTTAAATGTGCAAGTATAAAGGTCAGTTTTGGTTCTAATCAGCCCTTCCATTGATTGTAAGAGACCAAATCCATGGTATGGAGGGCCCTAGATGTTCAGTGATTTAAATTTAACTATATTAAGATAGAACAAAGGAAAGGCTCAGATCCAGAGGGGAGAGCATCTGAAAGAGGAGGGATTTTCCTTATAAAGACAGATGCGTCTCAGCTGATGGCTATCAGATGTTTATTTGCTCTAGGAGGCCGTGCACGCATTTGCCCTCGGAATTTTATGTTTCTGGATTGCTTTGTGCTCATTGCCTCGTCTTTCATGTGCTCCTGTAGTTTTCCATCCAGCTTTTAGCCCGGCTCATCTGATTTCTATGTTCTTTCATTATCTCCATTCTCCAGTGTAAAAGAAATGGTAAATACATACTCTGAGACCTGAGGATTCGGGACATGTGGCTTCCTGGAATAAACGGCTCATTATAAAGTACATATAAAAAGTCTTTAGTTCAATTATACCTTTAGGTTTCTAAGCACACAGAAACATAAAAAGCCAACCTTACATTTAAAATTGAAAATATTAATATTCCTCATAGAAGTATCTAGAATATGTTGATGTAATATCTAGGCACTTTGGACCAGTCAAATCAAATTGACTACACACACAGACACACACACACACACACACACACACACACACACACACACACATAAAATTTGACTTCACTTTGGGTGACCTGCCAGTCAAAATTTCTTAGTGACTTCTAGACAAAGAGTGTCAGGTATATTATTTTCCTAATCTTCTCACTGAAATGTGTTCATGACCGAGATTAGGAGTGGATGAGGTGCCGTTGTCTAAGTGCTGTGTGACTGTGAGGCCAGCCCTTGCTTTCCCTTGACACGAGCTGCTACGAGGCATGTGCCTAAACCACCCTAACCCACCCTGTTGCCGAGCGCAGGTCTTCTTACTGGCATTGAGGAGGCAGACCACTAGGGACACAGAATCTTCAGCCCTGGTTTGCCAGCGACAGTGGGCAGAGGAGGTAAAGGGAGAATGGGGAAGGGGATGGGAAGCCGAGAGTAGGGACTGAGTCAGTGAGGCAGGAGGATCGTCATGAGTTCAAGGTCTCCCTGAGACAACACAGTGGATTCCAAGTCAGCCTGAGCTAGAGGGAGACCCTACCTCGAAAAACCAAAACAACAACAACAACAACAACAACAAAAACCATTTGGGTGAAGCATAAAGACAGAAGGCAGGAGGAAGGACTTGTGAGTGGAATTTCTAAGACCCTGAATGGTGCCGCATTGTCCCACTAAACTTCACTTGTAAGGCACAAATCAATGCAGCATTACTAAGCTTTCACATTTTAAGGCAGAGTCCACAAAGCCTTCACCTCCAAGTGCAGGGCCTGTGGGCCTTTGTGTGACTTCTCTGATCCTTAGCCCATGAAAGATAACCTAGCTCAGGTAGAGTTAGAGGCAAAATTCTCAGAGGATTATGTGGAATTCTTCTAGTTGCCTTTTTTTTTTTTTTTTAAATCAAATAGAATGAGGTGATGAGCTGAGTGAAGAAGAGTTAGTAGTAGTTTCAGTATACAAAAGTTGAAATTAAGTCATTTACAAAGAAAAGAAGGAACTGAACTAAAGAAATGTGTATGAATTTCTGAGCAGCTTGAGTTTAAGTTTAAGCCATGAATTTAAAGAAAGTCCAAGTATTGAAATGGTGTGATTTTTCTCCAGCCACATTCAGATGTGTAGGTGTAGCAAGAGAATGTGAAGAGATGAATTTAGCCAAGATTAAAGTATTTTTTCCCCTAGATGAATATGGTGAACCAAAAGAAGATTACAGGACTGCATATGTAAGGAATTATATCAATATATATCATATATGTATGATCTATATCAATGCATGATAAAATATTTCAAATTTAAAATAATCAAGTCCTCCTTTAGCTAGCTAGATTTTTTTCATTTTTAATTTATTCACCAAAATATTATGTATTATATTTATTCACATTATCCAGAAAGTTCTTGAATTCCTCTTGTTTAGTATCAGGCATTTCTCTGCAGCTATGGGGCAGGAATATTATAATAAAAACAAAAAAATGGTTAAGAAAATTTTAGCCAATCAAAACTGCATTGAAGTCAATGTAAGTGGGTGAGCGAATGGAGACTGAAGATGGAGCACATTGGATCAAGGTGAGAGAGAGGAGCTGCACCAGGGGTGCAGACAAATACCCATGCCAACCGATAACGTGGAGCTGAGCACATGAAGAGGTGGGTCTTACAATCTCCAGACTGACATGCAGTTTTAAGCATGTGGATACCGTTTACAATGTTCTCCATACCTACACGGTTTGTGACACTGGCTCCCTCTAGAGACTGCACGGCAAAATCTACACATGCAATCCTAATTAAAGGAGCTCACCATTCAAACTGGTGTAGAGAGCTCAGCTGACTTCTCCTCACTAGCTGCAGACACATAATCAGTACATTTGTATGAACCACTCACATAGTATATAAATGTATTATATATTATATTTAGCCTGTGCTGTTACTCATATACTACATGTGTACTCATGTGTATACACATATATAATATGTCACATAAGTTGTAATATTTCATGCATATATAATGTACTATGTATATGGAACTATCTAATACATTACTATATAATTTGTATTGCACATATGTAATCACCAATTTTGCTCAGCAGTAGAGAGACCCCTAGACTACTGCTTGGTACCTGTTTCCTTCTTATAGTGGTCAGCTTATTCTCCTGTGCATTCTTTACCGTATTTCCCCACACCTGTCTGCACTCTAGTATCATTCACTTTTAGCAGGAAGATTATTTAACACTCTGTAGAAAATCTGGCTTCTACTTCTCCAACTGCATGGGGCTCATTGAAAGTAGACTCATTACCTATTGTAGTGTCTGTAAGGTTTTGGTTTTCTTCACAGTGCTCTGCAAAATACTGAGTGCTAAGCTGGCTGTCTGGGCTGAGTGATTGCTGGTCCTTGGCCAGATGCCCCAGTGTTCTCTATTCTCTCTATATTGCTGCCATGGGAAGAAATTTTATGTTCTCCTCCATTGTGCCAGAGCCTGGTCTAAAGGAAAATTTTCTGACAGGCTATGAATTGAAAAGAAATTCACAGAGGGGGAAAAATGAATGTCATAACAGTTATAGTATAATCATTTATATCCTAAATGATATGCACATATAATTTTTTTCTGTCTGTTTATTGACTACTGTGTTACAGTGGAAAAGGCAGTAGAATAAGAATTTTTAAAAGTATATTTCTGTCTGTTGCTGACATTTTACTAGCAAGCTACCAAACATTGGTGACTCATCCCATCTAAATAAGCATGGTAATCTTGGACTAGCTACAATGCCCTGAAGACCAAAAGTACTTCTAGACCTGTGGCATCATTGTACAGTAATAGTTTGGCTGTTTTTTCTATCATATATTTATTTTAAGATTTAAGAATGGTCTGAAATTAATGCAAATGAAATGATATCTGGATCAAGATGGAATTCTAGAATAATTATACACACTGCTATCACACAAAAAGATTTTGCCCTTTAAAACTTATACTCACTAGGAGATAGGCTTAAATGTATTCACAGTAATTGATCTTTGGGGGTAAATGTGAGTCATGAGAAATTGGGCTTCCTTAATGTACTAATGATTTAAAAGCCTATGAACTGACCAAAGCACATACTTACACATGAAAAAGAACATTTTGCCCTTGTAAAGTACTGAGGCCATGCTGCTAGTTTGAAAAAACACCCAAGGGAAGACATGCTACTGTCACCCCTCTTAGTTTTTGGTAAGCCTGCTTACTGGTAGAAGGAAATGATCTCAAGACCTTTAGAACTAGCATTGATGAAGGAGCACCAGACAGAGGTGGCTGTCAGCACCCTAACCCCCTGATACCATCTCTCTTGCTTTCTCTGTTTTTCCTACTACCTCGGTGTGCTTCACCTTGGTACACCAAGAGATGTTTTGTGATTCTCCAGGTTGATTCCAAGTCTATGAAGTGTTAGCTTAAACTAACACCCTGAGCTAATTTTAGAATATCAGAAGCAGTTATTCTCTCCAGGTTTCAGATTCTTGACCTCAGTGGTTGCAACTTAAGTATAGTTCCTAATGTCTTGCTATCATTGAGCTCATTTATTTATACCTCAAACATTTTCCTATAATGCTTCCCTAATTGTCTGGACTTTATAGAACATTCACTCTCCAAGTACATCCTGCCCTATTACCCTCCCCAGTGAAGACTTCTCATTATCTCAGAATCCATATACCAAGGCACTGAACACTGGAGAGTTCTTTTTTTTTTAATTTATTTTATTTATTTATTTAAGAGAGAAATAAAAAGAAGAAGATAAAGAGAGAATGGGTGTTCCAGGGCCTTCACCTCCTGCAAACAAATTCCAGATGCATGTGCCACCTTGTATAGCTGGCTTAGGTAAGTCCCGGATAATCGAACATAGGTTTGGCTTTGGCTTTGCAGGCAAATGCCTTAAATGCAAAGGCATTCCTCCAGCCCAAGATTAAGATTATAAGCCAAGAAGTTCTTGATATAAAAATGATGAGATCCATTAAGCATTTGGGATGGACCACTCTGGATGAGGTAAAGGAGTGAAAGCAAAGGGAAACTATCTTACTAATCTAGCTGATTATGGTCTTTAGAAGTCTAACCTTAGTGTTGGAAGTGATGAAGCCTAGTGAGATGCTGAAATTCTTTTTAAAGTAGAGCTAACTGCATTTGGTGTTGAATTGAAATGGGGTGTGAGAGAAGAGTAAACTCGTGTGTGTATGCTTGTGTGTGTGTTTGCTGACAGAAATTTTTCCAATTTTCTAAGTGCAAAACACTGTACTTTATTGAGATGAGGAAGCCTATGGATATGAAAGGGTTGTCCTATAGAGCTGGTGGGGATAAATGTAAAAGTTCTGCTTTGGACATATAAATATGCCATGCCACATAAACATTTAGATATTGTCAAGTAAGTGACTGTATTTTTTGAGTCTGGAAAAATTGGAGAAGTTGAAGCTGGATAAATTATTGTAAGATTTTTCAGAGGTTGTATTTAAAGCTGTGAGATTGGACATTAGCCAACAAAAGCAGACATTGTGAGATTAGCAATGTCAGTGCTATACCTGCAATGCAGAGATAGGGTGTGGTAAAAATAATAATAATAATAATAACAACAACAACAAGGAACAGGGAAGGAGCAGTTGGGGAGGGGGGAGGGAAACCAGCACAGAATGATACTGTGAGAACAGGGCCAGACAGCCTTTCAGTCATTGGGAAATAATCAACAAATGCTGACAGGAAGATGGACTGACAGACATTTTCAAGAAATAGTTCTCTGGTTTGAGTTTTCCTTTTGGAAAGCTCAGTTCTTGTATTTATTGGGAAATTTCTAGAGAGACTTGACATTAACATAAAACTCAAGAACATCAAGAGTTTCTCCAGTTGCCACATGTCAGATTTGAACCTAAGAATGAACTATAATCAACAGCAGCAATAAAACAGCAACAAAAATAGCACAACTAGCAATAAAATAAATTCAGGAAGGTACTGAACCAGAATGAACAGAAAAATAAATTCTATCATGGTAAGCAAATATTCATTTTGTAAATCATTCTTCCCTAAATAGGGAAGCTTTGTTGATTGCACCTGGTTCTTCTCCGTCAGACACAGTTATTGCTGTGATTATTTGTGGCATGATTTTATAATGAAACGGACATGCTAAAGCTTTGTAAATAGAATTTATATCTTAGTGATTAGCATTAGGCAAAGAAAAACACTTGCTAAACAAGCACATTTCTGCCCTTTCACATATTACTCACTCACTATTCAAGCCAAATACAATACACTGAATTACAGTGGTTCTCTACCAGCCCTAATTCCATCCACGCCTTTGAGTTGCTACTCATGACTCTCATAGCATTCCTTTTTCCTGATTTCACTTACTTTTCTAAGAAGAAATGAACATTACCAGGCATCTGCCTCAAAGCTATTATCATTTCCAAATGTAAGAGAACACTATTATTTGATGGTTCCTTATTATTTGGGTGGCAGAATATCTGGAAATGCTTGGAAAACTCAGCTCTTGTGTTCTATGCGATTTTGTGTCTTACATTTCTATGCCAGAGCATAAAACATGATTGCTTATTTTTAAGAGCATCAGAATAAACCAATTGTACACACATTTCCTGCACAAACTTTGACCTTCTCAGTAGCAGAAGCATTGTTACTGACTAATGGTAAGAGAAAATGTCTTGTGCACTGAATAGAAATGAAATGGTTCAAGTTTCATCCCATGTGGGACATACTGAAAAAAAAAATTATATAAAGTGGTATGAGTAGTTAGGTAACCTAAAAAATATCATAACACAAGAAGACAAAAGATGAATTCAATCTTACCATCCAACTGGGGTTTTTGCAGTAAAAAATTTCCAGATATAAATTTCTCTACTCTTTAACTGAATGACCAGAGATTTCCTACTGGTTTAAGTCTTTAAAATATCTGTATTGGCTTACAGTTACTGAAACAAATTACCACAGACATATCAGCTTAACACAATATAAATTTATTGTTATGTAGCTTGTGAATTGGTATAACTGTCAGAGAGGAGCCACTCCTTTCTTTGGAGAGGCTGCCTGCATTCCTTGCCTGCTCACAATATGTCTCTCAGGCCTCTGCCTCTGTTTCCTTCTTTTTTTTTTTAATTGTTAAAGTTTTATTTTATTCATTTATTTGAGAGAGACAAAGAAAGAGGCAGATAGAGAGAAAAAGAATAGATGCACCAGGTCCTCTAACCACTGCAAATGAATTCCAGATACATGTACCACCTTGTGCATCTGGCTTACAAGGGTACTGAGGAATCAAACCTGTATCCTTAGGCTTCACAGGCAAATGTCTTAACTACTAAGCCATCTCTCCAGCCCTCTGTTTCCTTCTTATCTGACCCTTTACATGAATTCAAGACTGCCTCAATTATCAAAAATAATTTCAACACAAAATCTTTAACATAATCACACCTAAATGTCTTTGTTTGCTTGTTTTGTTGTTGTTGTTTTAAGGTAGGGTCTCACCTCAGCCTTCTGAATGCTGGGATTAAAGGTATGCACCACCACACCATGTTAAATGCCATGCAAGGTAGTTTATTCATTCATTTCAGGCATTGAGATGTAACTGTAGACAGTACCTATTCTGGCTACTACAATGTACCTCAGGAAAGTGTTTTTTCCTTATTACAGTTTAATTCCAAGAGACCAAATAAATAAACTTGAATAGTCTTCACTTATAAGAGGGTGGGATGGTACTCATTTTACTCTATGAACTGGATTTGCAAAACAAGCATTTTAGCTTACCTAAAATTAAGTGAACCTTCATGATAGTCTATGCACAGCATTTAACATGAAGATGGTAAACATGAGGACTGTAGTTGACAACAGTGTGCTGTATTTACGGTTTTTACTGAGTAGATTGTCACTCCCAGAAAAGGGAAACCATGTGTGGTGATGATAATACTACTTGTATCACCTAATAGGATGTTACAGTTCTTCAATATGCACAGCAAAATTCATTTCAAAATTTGGCTGGACATGGGGGCCCATGCCTTTAATCCTACCGCTCAGGAGGCAGATATAGGAGGATTGCAGTGAGTTCGAGGCCCCCCCTGAGATTACATAGTGAATTCCAGGTCAGCCTGAACTAGAGTGAAACCCTACCTCGAAAAACCAAAAAAAAAAAAAAAAAAGATTACATGCTTTCCATTCATCAATATTAATAAAAAATATAGGACAATTAAAAAAACAGCCAAAATATATCATTGCTCCTAAAATAGTAATGAAGTATGGAAGTTCTTAAAACATAGTCCTCAATTTAATTGATAATGTGGTATTTAATTCTTCCAAGCAGAAGTACATCTCGTTAGTGTGACCATATATGTAAAGTGCTGATTTCCTGTTCTGTCCTCTTTAAATAAGAAAATATTGACGGTAATAGTCAATTGGGTTTTTCTTCATCTATGCATTTATATAATTAGCCCCTAGCCTCTGTGTGGAATAACTTCCTACAAATAATTAAGAATTTGGGTTGGAGAGATGGCTTTAGCAGTTAAGGCATTTGCCTGCAAAACCGAAGGACCCAGGTTTGATTCCCCAGGACCCACGTTAGCCAGATGCACAAGGTGGCACATATGTCTGGAGTTGTTCGTTTGTAGTGGCTGGAGGTCCTGGTGTGCCCATTCTCTCTCTCTCTCCTTCCCTCCCTTCTTCTTTCTCTCTGTCAAATAAATAAAATTAAAATATTTAAAAAATAATTAAGAATTAAACAACATAGACTGGGGCCTCACAGATCTTTCCATATGAAGGTGAAAATTCTATGCAGGATATAATGACTCCCATCTGGCCCAGGTCTATTTGTTTGTCTTCACAATTGCATGCCCTTGACATTGAAAAATGAGATGGGATATCATGTGCTCTTCTTGGAAGCTTTCAAAAGTCACTGGACAACATATATTAGTGCTGCTCTCACTTGGTTAAAGAAGCTTCTCTTTCCAGATGAGAATGACTACTAGAGACTCACAGCTTGTCGAGGTTCTGAGAAGTGACAACTGAGTGTTCAATGCTAAATGAGAACCATTATCACACTCTCCAGTGATCAAGGACCATTGTAGAAGAGGTGGAAGAAGAAATGTAAAAGTCACAGGACGGGGAGGAGTGCTTTGTAACTCTGTTTTTAGATAAAGAGTGGATGGTGCATTCATGAACTCACAGCAACTCTCATTACTGGCACAAGAACTGCATAATATTTGACCCATCAGCATGTTTTCATGTTTGATGGAGCAGAGCAAAAAATTATATATATATATATATATATATATATATATATATATATATATGTATGTATATATGTGGAGGAAGAGAGAAAGAAGAGGGACTAGTCAGAAAGAAGAGGGTGTTGGAAGAGAGATAGGTGGGAAGAAGGAACAAAGAAGAGTGATGGGAGTGGATTATGATCAGGGTACATTGGGTATATTTATGGAGGTTGTCAATTTAAAAAAAATTGAAGGGCAGGAGAGATGGCTTAGTGGTTAAGGCACTTGCCTGTGATACTTAAGGACCCAGGTTTGATTCTTCAGGTCCCACATAAGCCAGATACACATGGTGATGCATGTGTCTGGAGTTCATTTGCTGTGGCTGGAGGCCCTGGCGCACCCATTCTCTCTCTCCTTCTCTCTCTCTCTCCATCTCTCTGTCTCTGATAAATAAGTAAATGAAAACAAATCAGAAAAAAATTAAAAGTCACTGGGAAAATCCAAGCCTGAAGAAAGAAAAGGGATCACTGTGTCCTAGACACATTCAGTCGGTCAACTTTTTGAGAGTGAGAGCTCCATCACTGTAAGTGAGAATAGGAAAGATGAGTCCAGGCACAGAACGCCACATGTGCAGTCATTAACAAGGAATGCAATTCTTCCTCGCCAGTGTGAGGGAAGCATAAGAGCTATGTCATCATTTATCCAACCTTAGAACTCAGTCTCAGCAGCTTTTAGAAAAGGTAGTTTTTAATGTATGACAAATGATTATTTCATTCAGTGTATAATTTAGTTATGTATCGGTCTTTTTAGTGAAGTGTGCGTGTGTGATCTTGAGCATCATTCTTAGGAATGCCATTCACCTCCTTTGAAACAGGTTCTGGAGCTCACTAATTAGGCTAGGCTGGTTGGCCAATGAGTCTGAGGGATCCCTGTGTCTCTGACTCCCCAGCACTGAGATTACAGGCACATGTCACAATACCCAGCATTTTACTTGGGTATCAGGGATTCAAATTCAGATCTTCATCCTTACAAGGCAAGTACTTTACTTATAGCTATCTCTCTAGACCCTAGTTCAACCATGTTTATGTTTATTCATTCATCTGTGCAATCTACATCTCATGCCCACTGCATATCAAATGTTGTATTAAGCACTAGGGATACAGAATGCAAACCCAGCCCTGGCGCTTCCATTCTGAATCAGTTACAGGCAGGAGGCAACTTCTGCTTTCCTGAACACAGTGATTTCTCTTTAGCAGAGGCTACACTGTACATTTGAGATGCTGAATTTTTATGACAAAGTGGGAAAAAAAAATGGTTCACCTATTTACATATGTCTTTTACAGATGGTTGTCCGAGTGGATTTCTTGGATCCTGATATATTATACAGTGAGGCATATACTTCGGTTCAGATAACCTTTACGTGGTTCTGTTGTACACGAATTTGAGTTGTACTTTCAGCACTACTAGCTCCCTGTCAACACAGTTCAGATTTCAGTCATCATATTAACCTTGATTAACTGCTCCCATTTTGTAGTTTAATTCCAAAATAAAACAATGAAAGAAACTGGTATGATTCTCACTTGCTCGGGTTCTTTTTGTAAGTAATATTCATTTTACTTCATGCATTTGGGTGAACTGTAAACATCAGTGCTAGCTCTTTAGCCCATAATCACTTTAGCACACGGATGTGCATCATCGACAGTGACTGACCACATCTGTCACTCCGAGTTTTCTGGTGTTCGGTTTCTGTATGCGGTTCATGCTCAGGCAACGAGGTGAATCATTGTGTTACTTCTTTGTCTCCCTATGATGTGGCATCTTATGAAAAGAAAGAAAAGGGCTAATAAAAACCCACATTCAGGAAGAAGCCTAAGGTCATAACACAGGAAGTAAAATTCAAAGTGAACATAAACAGAAGTAGAGGATAAGGTTGGAGGAATGTCTATGGTGCTGCACTTAGAAAATATATGTGGCCACCCACTCTCAATAGGCCAAAATAAAGGTGTAAAGCAGAAAAAGGAGATTTATTCAATGTGGCCACATTAGGAAGTGGAACAAAGAGGTGAGGGAACCCCTCCCCCTCCCCCTGCACCACAAGCCCATCTCCATCTCCACCTTCCTGTCATGAGGTTCAGGCTTAAATGGAAAATGAAGTACGTCCTGGTTGAGATGTGGTCTTACTTATCACTGACCTATCATCTGGGCTCCAGTCTCCCCTACAAAGTGACTAAATACATCATCATAATTGGGCTAAATCTCTTTCCCAGAAAAAGTTCCTCCTCTGGCTGGCACCAGGCTTTGGGCTTTTCCTCTTCTCAGCATGAAATTCCTGGAGGAAATTCCAATTTCTTGTGGTCAACTGTTTCAAGAGTCTGATAGTATAAAGTAAGGGCACACATGTTATAGACCATCTTTGCTCCTGCCAGGACCATCACAGTACCATTAAAAATATTGTTATTTAAGGAGACAGACATTCATAATGTATCATGAACTTGAATATAAGTATTATATTGTAATTTTTTTTCTCATCTCTTAAATAACATTTATATGTCACTTCCTAGAGCCTAAACATTATAAATAACTTAATAAAATAAAAGAAATGGCAGTTTTTAATCCTTACCCCAGTAAGGATAGCAAACATTAAAATAAATGAAATGAAAGCTGGGCATGGCACTGCACGCCTCTAATCCCAGCATTTGGGAGTCAGAGGTAGGAGGATGGCTCTAAGTTTGAGGGCACCCTGAGATTAGAGAATGAGATCCAGGTCAGCCTGAGCTAGAGTGAGAGCCTACCTCAAAAAAAAAAAAAAACGGAAAAAAAATCAAATTAAAACAAATGTTGGTAAGGATGTGGAGAAATAGGAACCCTCATTCACTGTTGGTGGGAATGTAAGCTGGTACAACCACTATGGAAAGCAATATGGAGACTTCTGAAATGGTTGGCTATAGAGT
The DNA here is from genome assembly GCF_020740685.1 of Jaculus jaculus. Classification (NCBI taxonomy): domain Eukaryota; kingdom Metazoa; phylum Chordata; class Mammalia; order Rodentia; family Dipodidae; genus Jaculus; species Jaculus jaculus. The sequence continues at coordinate 7,714,144 of NC_059113.1, read as the reverse complement.
TACCAACAGACCCAGTTATTCCCTTACTGGGCATTTACCCTAAAAGTCCATGCCTCAGTTCAGAGATATTTGCTCAACCATGTTTATAGCTGCTCAATTCATAATAGCTAAGAACTAGAATCAACCCAGATGCCCATCATTAGACAAATGGATAACCAAGATGTGGTATATCTACACAGTGGAATTCTATTCAGTAGTTAGAAAAAGTAATAGAATGAAATTTGTAGAAAAATGGTCAAATTTGAACAGATCGTACTTATCACTCACCCAGTCACAGAAAGAAAACCATTGCATGCTCTTACTCATCTGTGGCTGCTAACCTGGGTAGCCCAAGATGCTGATATACCTAATAGGCATCTTGAGGACTGGAAAATAGGGAGGTGGGTGGTAGGGGAGGATAAGGGTGGTCCGGGACACAAAACTGAATCCAAATGGAACTGGTACCATAAAATCCTATATCCTGGTGAGACAGACTAAAATGTTGAAATCTCATCAGGACCTTAGAGGAAACATCTAAAGTGAAGGGACCTGGATAGGGTGAGGTGAAGCCTAGCCTTAATTTTCTCCTGTTTTTGTTTTCTTGTTTTTCTTTCTTTTTAATATTTTCTTTTCCTTTCTTCTTTCTTCTCCTTTGGTGCTGGCCTGTAACTCCCAGGACCAGGATGTGGTTAACACCCACAATGAGCCGTAGGTCAGAGAGGCCTACAAGTTTTCCAAAAAGAAGACAGATTTCTGTCAGAGCACTTGATTACTCACCAGAGGTTAATGGTAAGACCCTACTGCTAAAGACACCATGTGCTATTGATAAGGAACTTGGAGTGACCTGGCTGGAATCTGGCAGAGAGCCAGTCTCCAGACACTTAGGCCATCTAGAGCTAGAAGGTGCTACATGAGCTACTAGGGGTAAAGTGGCCAACATCTGTCTGAGCAGCTCATGGTCTAAGCTACTCAGCAGCAAACAACCTGGCCTGATGCTCACACAAAGGCATTAGTGGCACACAGCCAACTGCTCTTGGATTGGCTAACAGATTCACTCAGTAGAAAGGAACCCATATCTAGAACTGGGAAACAAGTCAGAATCATATCCAGATAACAAGTTTGCTCTCCAATATCAAGCTGCCACCAATCTTAGGCTACAAGAAGGCCTATACCCATTAAGTTCTCTAAACTAACAATGCTTATCCCATTTAACCTGTGCTGACCTCACTCTCCGTTGGAGAATCTGCTTCCCTTTTTCAGATGGAAGCAGGACATGGGAGAGAAACAGCCCATCACACCTCACCAGGGCCCCAGCTGAAACCATAAAGGAATTGGGGAAATGAGCAAGAGTGCAGCTTTCTCTGTGAACCTGATATCGGCACAAGGGCGAAGGAGATAGATACTGAGCACACTCAACACCTACCAAACCAGAGATCCAGAGATCCAGAGGCTCCTAAGAGCCCATAGCTGAAATAGACCTAAAACAACCCAATATGGCTCAGGGAATTTTGTGGAAGAGAGGGAAGAAAGATTGTTCCAGCCACAAGTAGGACATTACACACAGAGACATTGCCTCTTCCCCATAACTGATGGCTACCCACACAATGCATGACCCACAATCCCCATGAGGATAACCGGCAACCCCAATGAGGAGGCTCCCTTTGGAGGGGGAGCAGGGATGAGAGTAAGGATGGTACCAACAAGTGCTGTTTACACACTGAGTATGTCCATAGCTAATGATAATTTTAAAAGGCAGACAATACTAAGTGCCACCAAGGGTATGGAGTATCTTGAACTCCTGCACTTTGTAATGGAAATATGAAATGTCATACCTACTTTGGAAAACACTGGAAGTTTCTTAAAATGTTAACAATACATGAGACCCAGTGGCTCTACTTTCAGAAATCTACCCAAGAGAAATGAAAATATACATTAACACTGACTTACACATGAATATATGTAGTGTCACTATTTAACATAGGCCAAATAGGAAACAATTGTATTCAGTCATTGAATAAACACAAAATATTTCATCAATGCAATAAAAGGAAAAATCTAACAATACCAGTAAAAAAAAAAAAAAAACGTATTCACATAATTGCTTCTGACATTTTCTGAGATACGCCGCTAGTCACTATTGAATTGGAATGGTCTCATTTGTCTGCTTGCTTTTGAATGTGTGTTTGGATGTGCAGCCTTGAAAAAGATTACATACAAAACAATTTGCAATGATGATTTGATGGTAGAGGTCACATTTTTTAACTTATGAGTCTTATGGCTCCCTGCTATAGTTGAAGAGGCCAGGAAATGAGTTGTGCCAGAGGACGGCTATGTAAGTAAATAAACAAGGCCAGATTACCGAAGCACAGCACAGAATTACCAATGAATAAATCCCCAAAGTAGCGTCAACCACCCAGCTCCTACTTTTCAAAAGCAGCAGGTAAGAAGCATGGAAGACCTCAGCTTCATTTAACATGGACTAAGCCCCATTTAAAATGTTTTTAAATTTATTACATTTATTTGGAAAAGAGGGAGAGAAAGCAGGAGAGAGAGGGAGAGAGAGAGAGCATGGATGCACCAAGGTCTGTAGCCACTGCAAACAAACTCTAGAAGCATGTGCCACTTTGTGTATCTGGTTTATATGGGACCTGGAGAATCGAACCTGGGACCTTAGGCTTTGTACACAAGTGCCTTTACTGCTAAGCCATCCCTTATGTCCTTGATTAAACTTTAAAAAATAAAAAGAACATATTGCAAGTTGGTTATACTCCAACTGGGTTATATGCTTACGTTCCCTCTTCCCCACCTGTGGTGGTTTGATTCAGGTGCCCCCATAAACTTAGGTGTGCTGAAGGCTAGGTTTCCAGCTGATAAATATTTGGGAATTAATGCCTCCTGGAGGGAGTGTATTGTCGGGGTCAGGTTTATGGGTGTTATAGCCAGTTTCCCCATGCCAGTGTTTGGCACACCCTCCTGTTGCTATTGTCCACCTTATGTTGGCCAGGCGGTGATGTCCACCCTCTGCTCATGCCATCATTTTCCCTGCCATCATGGAGCTTCACCCTTGGGCCTGAAAGCCAAAATAAACCTCTTTTACCCAGAAGCTGCTCTTGGTTGGGTGATTTCTACCAGCAATGTGAACCAGACTGCAACACCACCCCTATTCCACTGAGGGCCCTCCTCTGTGGGATTGTTAGTATTCACTGTGGGGTCACTTTCCAACCCTGTGGCTCTTGCAATCTTTCTGGTCCATCTTCTGCAATATTACCTGAGCCATGGTGGGCATGTTGTAAGTCTCCTTTACTGTTGAGCTCCCTATCATCTATGAATTTCTGTTTTCATGAGTTTTGAGTCCTCTTGGTGTCTACCATCATCCCTCTGAAGGAGGTTGCCAGGGTAGCAGTGAGAGCAGCGCTTGTGTGAAGGTTATCATTTCCTCTGTAGTGTTTCTTAGGTTCTGGCAGATGTGATAGAGAGGTCTGTTCTCCTACTAGATAGTCAGCTTTCATGTCTTGTCATACTGTTGGGTTTTGGGTTTCTCCAGCATGCATTGACATCTGTAAAAAAAGAAGATTCTCTAATCAAGGGTGACAGAAGCTTAAATCAAAGGGGATAAGCATAGATATTTATAAGAGGATTGATAGGCATAACCTCTCCTTTTATCCAAAGAACACTGAAAGCTTCCCTCTAGGGTCCATGAGCTTCCTATCCATAGGCTTCTGACTTGGTTCTCAGTACAAGGTATGAATTCCCTCCCACTGATTGGGCCTCATATCCAATCAGAGAGCAGCTGATTACACAATAATCTACATGCCACTATTGAACCAGTGTGTACATCTTGCCTGGCTAGTGATTTTGTAGCTTGCAGGATCCACTGCTTGTTCTCACTGTTGGTGACCTTTCTACCCCAGCAGCTCACAGCACTTTCTAGCACTATGGGAGCCAGTCAGCAGGGAGCTGGCCTTCATGACTAAGAAGGATTTTTTGTTTTGTTTGTTTTTGTTTTTGTTTAACTGCTTTTCTCCAGTAATAAATATCTTTACCTGGCATTATATAAAATAAAAGATGAGTCCAAATAAGCATCTGTACTTTAACTCTTCCAGTGCTAATGTTCCTCCAGAAATGAAGAGTAAAGGACACGTTGGAATACACTATTAAACATCAGTCTAAACTAGCAATGGACTCTGAACACTGTACAACCAACGAGCTAGACAAGATGAATCCACTGGTACAATGGTAACATGAATATTATGGCGGCAACCAATTGCTTTTTTCCTGCGAGGGCCGCTCCATAGGACCGAATTTATACCTTGTACTGAAAGCCTAGTTAAAAGCCTACAACTGGGAAAGTTATAATCCCTAGTGAGTAAGCTAGACTGCTGTTGTTGGGCCAAGATCTGTAGTGGCCACCACATTTTTTGCCTTCTACATACTTACGTTTATGCTACCATGCCGTGCTGCTCTCTTTTTTGATCAGAAAAACTTCTTTTTGCAGATGGTGGAGAGTATTGTGGAAACTTAAAGCTCATCAAAGAGTGGAGAAAAAATAAAAGTTGAACCCTGGGCTGGAGAGATGGCTTAGTGGTTAAGCGCTTGCCTGTGAAGCCTAAGGACCCGAGTTCGAGGCTTCATTCCTCACGACCCATGTTAGTCAGATTCACAAGGGGGCGCATGTGTCTGGAGTTCGTTTGCAGTGGCTGGAGGCCCTGGTGTGCCCATTCTCTCTCTATAAATATATCTGCCTCTTTCTCTGTCCGTTGCTCTCAAATAAATTTAAAAAAAAAAAAAGAAACCAAAAATAAAATAAAATGAAGTTGAACCCTCCGAGACTTAGAGAACAGCACTGAAAAGGTGGTGAGAAGAATTAAGACCCAGAGTGTGGGAATGCTTTGGAAAGTCGCACTCCAGATACCAGGCAACCATTGCATGACCTCTCAGCAGCTGTTGTTACTTGAGCAATACTGGTCCTATCAATATGTTGTCATGGTCACCCAAAAAAGGGGGGAAACCATTAAAAATAGAAGAAGAACTGATTGGAGGGAGGGAGGGGTTAAGTTGGAGGGGTAGTGGAGAGGGAAGACAAGCAAGAATGATGAGAGGGAATTATGACCAAAAGTATATAGTATATGTGTGTGTGTTTGTGTGTGTGTGTATCAGGGCTGGACAGTGTGTGTACATATACATACACATACATGTACATAAACAGTCCAGCCCTGATACCTCATTCAGTCACAATGGTCCTAGGAGATGGGCACCTTTACCTTCCTATTACAACCAGCACCTGAACAAGCATCTGGGCAGTAAGTGAGAGGTAAATTCTGACACCTGAACAAATAAACAAGCAAAAACTAAAAAAACAAATCCAGTGATTTATCCAAGACTACTATAATAAAGAGAAACAGACGATAGCATGAAACTGTGCTCAATTCTGGACACAACTTGGACAGCTGGGAACTTATATCCAAGGCAAAGGAAAGGGGTTAATGACTGGAAACTTACTAAGAGGCAACACCAGGCTAAATATTCCTGATAGGATTCCTGCTGCAACAGGCCAGGGTGAAATACAGGGGAGGCACCCAATCAGTTATCAAGTACAATCGCACAACAAGGGGTTCTTGCTAATGTGACTAAAACTTTGTTTTCTTAAGAAGTATACTGAAGGGTCTATGAGAAGGTTTGGGAGCCTGATTAAAGTTTAGTCAAGCAAATAACCTTTGACAGTTACCCCCTAAATTCAGTGCCATTACCCCACACATTAAACTTAATTATTCCTTAAATAATCCAAACACGTAATCAGTTTTTCTTCAGTCAAACCAATTTCAAATACAAATAGAGAGTTTGGCATTAAGAAACTTACTTCTCTCCCACATGCCACCACCATGTCACAGTTCTAAGTGTTTTATGATTAGCTTAACATTTATATAACTATCGTTTTTGATTTTATGTAATGCCACATGAAAAGATTGCCTTAGCTGTTTCTGAGCATTAAAAAGATAGCTTGAGGGGGCCGGAGAGATGGCTTAGCAGTTAAGGTATCTGCCTACAAAGCCAAAGGATCCCAGTTCGATTCTCCAAGACCCACATAAGCTAGATGCACAGGGGGGGGGGCATGCATCGGGAGTTCATTTGCAGTGGCTGAAGTCCCTGGCATGCCCATTTTCTCTCTCTCTCTCTCTCTCTCTCTCTCTCTCTCTCTCTCTCTGTCTCTTCCTCTCTCTCAAATAAATAAATAGTAAAATATTTTTAAAAAGATAGTTTGAGATCGTCAGTATATTTTTTTATTAAGGGGTATAGAGAGGCTTAAATTTTGCAAATTTAAAGTATACAGCCAACTTTAGCTCATAATTATGCTTTCATCACAAAACAACACAGGGGTGTGCAGCCATCTTTCTTTTCATATCAAATGGTCATATGTGTGGTAAGAAATGAGTTACCTATTGTCAGTGTAAGGGCAAATACAATTAAAATTAAGCTTTCTGTGGGCTGGAGAGGTGGCTTAGTGGTTAAGACACTTGCCTGCAAAGCCAAAGGATCCAAGTTTGATTCCCCAGGGCCCAAGTAAAAAAAAGATGTACAAGGTGGCATATGCATCTGGAGTACGTATAGAGCAGCTAGAGGCCCTGGTGTGCCCATCTTCATTCTCTCTCCCTTTATCTTTCTTCCTGCCCCTCTCTCTGATCAATTAGTAAAAATAAAAATTTTTAAAATACATAAATAAAATTGAGCTTTCTGTTGAAAATAAAGTAACAGACTTAGGCGAGAAAATAAGTAAGTAAGCATTTACTTTCAAAAGCTTGTCTTTATGAGTTCTTTCTCCACCCTTTTGAACTGTATTTGAATCTTTGTAGCTAAGTAAGCCTCTTATGAGGTTGATGATGCAGAACTGTTTTTGTCATGGACTTTGGAACCATTTCTTTAATGATATTTGGACATTTTAGATTATATTTTCCTGCCAGGAGAAAAAAGCCTTCGGAGCATCAGAAGTTCTCGTCACACTTGAGCTGTGAGGACAGAACGTGATAAATGCAAGGAAGGCCAACAAGCAACGGCCATTTCAGCAGCGGAAACCTGACAAGGTTCATGTGACTCGATGACAGGAGAAATCCAGGCTGAATTATTCCTGTTGGCTCTGTAAGAGCAAAGGGTGATTTCTCCTTGGCCCATTTGAGTTGTTTTTTTAACCAAAGTTCTTTTTTTATTTATCTTTTATTTATTTATTTGAGAGTGACAGAGAGAGAGAGAGAGAGAGAGAGAGAGAGAGAGAGAGAGAGAGAGAGAGAGAATGGACACAGCAAGGGCCTCCAGCCACTGCAAAGGAACTCCAGGCACATGCGCCACCTTGTGCACCTGGCTTATGTAGGTCCTGGGAATCCAGCCTCGAACGGGGTCCTTAGTCTTCACAGGCTGGAGAAAAGACATGCTGCTTTAGGAGTGTGCAAAGGCTGGGGGTGGGCTGGGCTATGGCAGCAATCACAGGGATGTGATGATGCTTCAGCTCAGCATAATTTGGAAGCTTATACAGCCCTTTACTATTGGTAAATCGAAAAACAGGGAACACACGTGGTTCTGGGGACTTCTGGGAAGGGAGAGAGAGAGACCAGAAGTTGTCCTTTTATGCGTGTAGTCTTCCTCTAACAACCTTTGTCTGAGCCAGATGTTAAAGCCTTCGTTCCTTCTTTTTGTGGGAAGATCCTTTCTAAACAGATGAGAAAAAGCTTCTGTTTGAACCCATTTATGTTCCTTAACCACTGTGCCACCTCTCCATTCTGGCATCTCAGTTTTTGGAGGACACAAGGTGTCCCTGTAAACCACGGCTCACCAATTTGGCCAAGTTAGCTCGCTAGTCCCGAGACTCCTTCTGTCTTGGACTTCCCAGGTCTGAGACCACAGGTGCCCGCCAATGTGCCTGGCTTTTATGTGACTGCTGGGTATCTGAATTCAAGTCCTTGTGCTTGTACAACAAACACCTTACCAACGAAGATATCTTTCCAATCCACTAAAACTGTATGTTTTAAAAAAATATATTGCTATTTGAAGCTAAAATGAAATCAGTGATACCACACAAAGTCTCAAGATACACAGAAGCCAACAATTTGGTACCAGGTTTGTGCAAAAAGAAAACATTTTTTTTTTTTTTTACAAAAATGTTTTATTTTTATTGAGTTACTTGAGAGAAAGAAAGAGGCTGAGAGAAAGAGAGAGAATGGGAGCACCAGGGGAACCAGTCACTGCAAATGAATTCCAGACACATGTGGCACTTTGTGCATTTGGTTTATGTGGGTCCTGGGAATTGAACGGGGGTCCTTTGGCTTTGCAGGCAAGTGCCTTAATCGCTAAGCCACCTGTTGAGCCCAGAAAACACTTTTGTTGAGGAGAACCATCAAGGAAAAGCAGTTAGCTGTGCTTGAACCTGCCTCCCTGACTTGTTGGTTGTGGGCAGTTTACAAGGGTGGCGAGTGAACACGGAGAATGGGGCGCTGTTCTCCGCAGAGGCTCGGCCAGTCCTTGAGCTTCCTTTGGGGTCATGGGTCTTTGGTGAGGAGCGGTTGTGTTCATTGACACTGTCTGAACCCAGCTAGAAGCCTTGAGTGCAACCCTGAGCAGCCATCACTTTGCAAAAATACACAATGGAAGGACACTTTCGTTTCATGCCGCAGCCACCGTAGTCATCATTACATGCAGCCTTCACCCTGACTGCAATCAAGAGCTCTGAATCACCCTTGTTTTATACTGCTCTTGAATCACTGCTTCCCCTGTCTCAGCTACCCTGATTATTTTCAACTCCATGTTTAAAAAAAAAAAACAAATTAGACAATGTATTGAACATCAAACAGGTGCCAGAGAGATGGCTCAGCAGTTAAAAGTGCATGCTTAAACCTGGCGTGGTGGCGCACGCCTTTAATCCCAGCACTCAGGAGGCAGAGGTAGGAGGATCATGGTGAGTTTGAGGCCACCCTGAGACTAGAGTCAATCCCAGGTCAGCCTGGACTAGACAGACACCCTACCTCATAAAACCAGAAAAAAAGTGCATGCTTACAAAGCCTGTTGGCCCAGGTTTGGTTCCCCAGTACCCACATAATGCCAGGTGCACAAAATGGAGCATGTGTCTGGAGTTCACCTGGAAGAGGCCCTGACTCACCCATATTCATTCTCTCTCTAAATAAATAAATAAAATATTGAAAGTAACATCAGACACATCTTGAAAAAAATATATGTCTTTTATTATGTTACTAACAAATATTTATATTTTAAACAGCAACCAAAATAGTCTACATTTCCCTTAAAAAAAAAAAACTGATTTATACCTTCAGTAGACATTCTTTTCAATCATGTAAAGCCAAACCCTTTGCTCACTCGTGGGAGGTTTTAGTATATGGGAGGAAATAAAATCGATTTTCACCGCATACCATAAAGTAATCCTTCAGATCACATGTAGAGAAAGAGTGAATCTTTTTTTTTTTTTTTTTTAATTTTCAACCCTCATGTGGTGCAATTCTGCTTCAGGTATCAATGCTGCTGCGCTGTAGCGTTCACACCTTGGGCAGATTCTCTCAGGGGACCCCTATGCTACTAGCTGGGAGCATGAGAGAGCTTAGTAGATTCCAAGCACGTCTTGTCACAGCTATTCAATTTTGACCCTACTGACAGAAGCCCCTCCTGTTGGTTTTCTACTCATCTTACTAATCAAGCTGAAGTAAAGAATGGCCCAGCCTTACACCACCACACTCCTGAGGAGATAGTATTGGAGACGGGAGAATGAGATCACTATGATCTCGTGAAAACAGGGGTCGCACTGTGAAACACCCTCTACTCTCAGGCGTCGGCTGGCAGTGAGGCAGAAAGAGCAGAATGCCTGGGGAGAGCAGGGCGCTTCATGAGGAGAGCACGCTTAACTTGTTTTTCAGAGAAATAAATTGTTAATTAGACATGAATTCTATTTTGTAGCAATGAAAATGTTGGATTTGATGAATGGGATTGACATTTAAGACAATTCCAAAACATATTTTCAAGATTAAAAGCTAAGAGTTGGGAGGCTGGAGAGATGTACTTGCTGCATCAGCCTGATGACTGGAGTTTGGATCCCCAGAATCTGTGTTAGCCAGATCAAAATAGTACACATATCTATAGTCCTAATGTGCCTGCAACAATGAGAGGCAAAGCCAAGAGGATCCTAAAGCTCGCCGGCCAGCTACTCTGGCATTCAAAGTGGCAATCAAGAGAGACCTGTCTCAGACGAGGTGCAAGGTAAAGGCTGGCTCTCATGTTGTGCTCTGACCTCCTCACATGCGTTGTGGAAGGAGCTCATGTAGACACACCATAGTGCACACACACACACACACACACACACACACACACAACAGAGGAGTTTTATCTAAGCTTTAAGTTTTATTGATTTCAACTCCAAAAGGCTAATAATATTCATTGTGAAATATACATACATACTTACATATATATATGTATGTGTATGTATGTGTGTGTGTATATATATATCTATATGAACAAAACAGGACAGTGCTGGAGAGATGGCTTAGTGGTTAAGACACATAACTATGAAGCCTAAGGACCCAGGTATGATTCTCCAGGTCCCATATAAGCCAGATGCACATGGTGGCGCATGCATCTGAAGTTCGTTTGCAGTGGCAAGAGGCCCTGGTGCACCCATTCTCACTCTCTCTAGCTTTCTCTCCCCTTCTTTCTGTCTCTAATACATAAATAAATGAATCTAAAATATTTTTTAAAAAGGACAGTATTCTTTTGACAGTAGTCATTCATGACTTTCTCAAAATCTAATAATTAGCATTGGACATATTCATTAACAAGGGTTTCTTCCCTCGGCCTATTCTAAATCAGCTGAACCATCTCCTGTTAACTTTCTCTCACCGCTGCCTCTGTCAACACTGGCCTGCAGTTCTCTGTGGCCTTCATCACACTCATCTACTTGCATTAATGATACAGGCTTCAATCACAGCTCTTTCGAAAAGCTATGAGTACACATTTTCCCATTAAAGTGCATAGCTTCATAATTTTCAGCAGTTCAGGTTTTCATTTAAAATATGAAATAAATTGATTCTGTTCATATGAATCACTTTCTTGGGAGAGAAGGGAGAGACTTTAAAAGTTGACTTGATGGAATTTCATTACACCAATTTGAGAGCTGCTTTTAACTTGTAAGCTTTTCTTGCCAAGCGTTCCATAGAGAAGCTCTGTTCCCATCTCTATCAAAAGCAAGATTTATATCTCTAGGAAACCTAGTCTGGCTTACTTTACTCACTGTGATATTTGGGACAAAATATTTTGACATAATAGTGGAGTATTCTAGGTGCCCTTCCTTCCCTCTTTTCCTACAAGATACACCTCTTCAAGTTCAAAGCATTCATTCCCCAGCCACTGGGAGTGCTATGTTACGGATTCAGAGTGAGACTTTCTTCATGAATTGTCCCTACCTCACCCAAAGAGACATCTTTCAGGGAGATTTTGATGGATGTAGCCCCATTTTTGGCCAAAGACTAGTGGGAGCTTGTCACTGGAGACCATAATCATGGTCTCTATAGAATTCTGACCTGGTTTCCAGTTCCAGCTATGGGTTCCTTTCCACTGAGCAGACCTCTTAGCCAATCAGAAAATCACTGGTTACCCAGCAAGGCTGGGTGTCACCACTGCACTGGTGTGTACATATTGTCGGGCTGGTTGCATCTGAGTAGCTGTGACCGCTGCTGGCCCACACCATTGTTGGCCACTTCCCCCATTAGTTCATGTGCCAGCACTAGACGGGCTAACTGTATGGGGACTGCTTCTCTTTTGGATTCCACTAGGTCTCTTGGTGTTCGCTGTTTGCAGCATATAGCGTCTTTAGCAATAGGGTCTTACCTTTTACCTCAGGTGGGTAATCAAGTGCTATCTTGACAGAAGCCTATCGTGTTTTGGGGACCTCTTAGGTCTCTTGATCCACCTTACCTTTTGAAATAGGTTCACTTTCTCACTAAACCTAGAGATCACCAACTCAGCTAGACTAGCTAGCTAGCAAGCCCGAGGGATCTGTTTATCCCAGAGCTGGAATCTCAAGCATGTGTCACTATGCCTGGCAATTTTTACATGGGTACTGGGGATGAAAACTCAGATCCTATGCTTGACCAGCAAACACTTTATCCACTGTGCTGCCTCTCCAGCCCCACACACTTATTAATATTGCCAAATTACAATGATACCATCTACATATTGGTGAAAATTAGGAGGAACCAGAACTCTCATTTGAAACAGATAAAATATTTACTCTAGGTATGTACTTAATGGAAAAAACATACATATATATTTTATTCTTTAAGTGTTCCATTTAGTTACTTATTTGAGATATAGAAAAAAGCAGATATAAATAGATAAACAAAGAGAGAGGGAAAGAGGAAGGGCATGCCAGAGCCTCTAGACACTGCAAACTAACTCCAGATGCATGTGCCAACCCATGCATCTGAGTTGGCGTGAGTACTGGGGAATCAAACCCCATTCCTTAGGCTTTGCAGGCAGGTGTCTTAACTGCTGAGCTATCTCTCTAGCCCCAAATTGTGTTTAAAATAATTATATGTGTGAACTTTTGGCATTTTCATTCGTAATACCCATTGTGAGCAGAATGATCCTGTCATACAAGCACCCTGGAGTGTACATATGAGAACATTACCAAGAAAATGGTAGCAGACTAGACGCTCATACCACAGGTTTGTGTGATCTAAGCAACAGAAGAGATCGCAAAGAAAAACCTTGATGCAAAAAGAATCCTTGGCTTCACAACATTCAGTCTCCAGTTAATTTAACTGAAGGGATAAGAAGCCGTGTTACAAAATCGAAACTGATTTATAACTTCAATCTCCATTGGAAGTAGAATACTCTTCCAAGGTCCAAAAATGTCTAAATGCCTGTTATCTTCTTGTAATGTGTTTAGGTAAGGAAAGTATGTTAGAATTTCTTTCATGGTAGATATGTGAGTTTGAAATGTAATATTGTTGGAAAGAACAAATGATATGTTTTGGGAAGTCATTTTGATTCATTGAATAACCTTGTATGTATTAAGTAAATGACAATCATAACTTTAATTAACATAAAAACAAGTGGATTTTGATATAGTTGTATTTTGTATAATTTAAATAACAATATCTTCATTTTCATTATTGTGAAATGCAATATTTTTATTGGATCTTTATGGAAAATCATAGTACTAACCAAAAATAAATAAATAAATAAGTAGTACCTCCGAATGTAGAAAAATAAGGCTTGGAATATTGTAAACAGACTTACTGGTTTTTCAAGAGTACTGATCTTTTGATTATGCAACATGATGTTTGATGGAATAAAATCCATGTGGTAAGGACTGGAGAGATGGTTTAGCAGTTAAGGCGCATGCCTGTGAAACCTAATAACCCAGGTTCGATTCTCCAGGTTCCACATCAGTCAGATGTACATGGTGGCACATGCATCTGGAGTTTGTTTGCAATGGCCAGAGGTCCTGGCATGCCCATTCTCACTCTCTATCTCTCTCCTTCTCCATGTCTCTAATAAATAAATAAAAATAAAATCTTTTTAAAAATGCATTTGATAAGTAAAAGAAGAAGGAGTAGGAGAAGGAGGAGAAGAACTAGCAACAACAGTTGGGAGATGTTTTCTTTCTTCCGATTAGTGTTAAGGTCATGAGAATTGAAACACCAAGGGATCATCATTCAGGAGTGCAGGAGGGAGATGCTGAACATGTAAGCTGGGCACTGGAGGTCAACATCACACTATACCAGTGACTCATTTTATTTTTTTAATTTTTTTGTTTATTTTTATTGATTGATTTGAGAGCGACAGACAGAGAGAGAAAGAGGCAGAGAGAGAGAGAGAGAGAATGGGCACACCAGGGCTTCCAGACACTGCAAACGAACTCCAGATGCATGCACCCCCTTGTGCATCTGGCTAACATGGGTCCTGGGGAATCGAGCCTAGAACTGGAGTTCTTAGGCTTCACAGGCAAGCACTTAATTGCTAAGCCATCTGTCCATCCCACAGTAACTCATTTTAAACGCCCCAAGTGACATTTTCATTAGCTAGGGCCATGTGTGTTATATGAAGCTGAGTACACTTTACTTCTATCCTTTAGCATTAATTCAATTGTTGAACAATTAAGAAGAAAATTGTTGAAGGGTTAAAATCTGAATACACAATCATCTATGCCTGGAAGACAGAGTTGCTGCACTACTGACAACTATTTGCTTGAAAGTTTTGGGTATATACTGATTTTCTTAACAATTAGTCATCGCTATTACTCAAGAAAATATTATAGCCATTATATCTCCTTAAAAGTTGTATAACGCAAACACAATGGGAATCCCATTGCCACGTTTGTCCCTTAAAGTATACCATAAACAGCAGCTAAGATGATCTTTTAAAATTTATTTATTTGAGAGCGACAGACACAGAGAGAAAGACAGATCAAGGGAGAGAGAGAGAGAATGGGCGCGCCAGGGCTTCCAGCCTCTGCAAACGAACTCCAGATGCATGCGCTCCCTTGTGCATCTGGCTAACGTGGGACCTGGGGAACCGAGCCTCGAACCGGGGTCCTTAGGCTTCACAGGCAAGCGGTTAACCGACAAGCCATCTCTCCAGCCCTAAGATGATTTTTTAAAAACTTGCTTTCACTCAAGCCGGTCTGCTATCAAAACCCTCCAGTCCTATCATGTTCAGATTTAAGCTCACATTCTTTTTTATTTCTTTTGCTTCTGTGTGTGGTATGCATGTTGGGGAAGGCTGCATGTGGAGTCCAAAGATCAATTCTGTGTCTTACTTGGTCATTCTCCACTGTACTTTATACAGGGTCTCTCACTCAACCTAAAACTCATCTATTTGACTAAATTAGCTAGACAGCAAGCCCTGGGAGATTCCTTGTCTTCTCTTCCCCAGTGCTGGGACTACAGGCATGCACCACCACGTAGCATTTCTGTGGGTTCTGGGGACCCAAACTCAGGTGTTCACAGGCTTGTATGGAAATCATTCACTCACCCATGTTTTCAGTGTTCTAATTCACATGCTTTACTCTGGCCTACAGAATCCTGCATGTATTCATCCATGTCATTGTGTATGCCTGCCCAGTCCTTCCCACACCTCTACCTCACACACAAATACACACATACAACCACAGAAGTGCTGCATACACCACTCAAAGCCAACAGCTGGCCACTCATAGCTCAAGGTAGAGAAACAACAAAATTAAGCCAATTAATATCACAATTGTTTTGTGTCTTGGAACCTTTGCCCACAAACAAGGTTTTAACTCAGAGAAAAGGCTTACAGAAGACTAATTCATTAAGATGAACTGTGTCAGCAGAAGAAAGTCACTAGGACTCTTAACATTGCTGCTCCTATGCATAATGTGATGCTTCCAGAGTTTCTCTGGGCAATTACTGCTCCGTGCCTCCCTGAAGTCTCCATGCTCTGATCTCCAGAAGGTCCGTGACTCATGGTGCCCTCTAGGTCATCTTTTGATAGGAGTTGGCTGGCAATTTGAAAAAAGGTTTCTTATTGCTTGTCACTCAGGTATGACTTCTGGACAAAATGTATCTGGTAGTTTTTGTTCATTTGTTTCTGTTTTATCTATTTATTTATTTATCTACCTGAAGTATGTTCTCAGTGGAATTTACATGTGTGTGGTAAGTTCTCAAGAGGACAGTTTGATGTATTTGGAAGCCTTTCCCAAAATATTAGAAAATCTCTAAATGAAACTTCCTTTGGAATAATCAGACATTTGGTCATAAAATAGAACATGATATGAAGTTTATCCAAATCAAATCACCTTCAAGAGTAATTGGTGATGAATATATTGCAGATGTCAGCATAATTTACTTCCTTTGTAAATTTTAGTCCCCCAAATTCAATGAATGCTTGTTATCATGCAGTGTAAGTTTTAAGCACTTACTGGACTTTATGGTGATTACATAGTTACAGTTTTACCATTTGGTGATAAGCTCCAGAGGCCAAGGAAACCTTCTTGTCCATGGTATACAACACTTGGGTAAACACATATGATTTATTATGGGTGATCAGGTTAAATGATTGAATGACTTAATAACAAATCCTGAGGAAAAATAAATATGTGATCTTCGTGAGAAAGATCTATCTGACCTGGAATTCACTATGGAGGCTCAGGGTATCCTCAGACTCACTGTGATCCTCTACCTCTGCCTCCCAAGGGATGGGATTAAAGGTGTGCACCACCCCACCCAGCTAGTAAATCATTTTTAAATGACTTGTTGTTTGGATTCCTCAATAGATACTATGATTGACAGGAATATGAATCTCATTTTGTCTTTGCTTTTATCTCATAAAGCGCTGCCTCTAGGAACAAGTTACATAATGACTTGCTAATCAACATTAAGGACCTTTCAGTTTGAATAGACACTGACCTACAGAATTGATTTAAGGCAACACAGAGAAGTTCTACCTTGGGCTTATGAACTAGCACAGAAGTATATTACCAAACTGACAAGACTCTTATTGAAAAATCACTAGAAAATTGAGATTTAATTCCATTTATTGCATGATTCAAGGCCCCAAATTTGTGTCTACAGAATTTTCTGTAAAACGTATGTTCAAATCCATGCATATTTTTCCCTCATATGTTGATTTATTTTATTTGTATGTTTAAATTTACCCAGAACAAAAGAGGTCTGGGGGCTAAAGAGATGACTTGGAGGTTAATGAGCTTGCTTGCAAAGCCAAAGGACCTAGGTTTGATTCCACAGCACCCACATAAAGGCAGTGCACAAGGTGGCACGTGCATCTGAAGTTGGTTTGCAATGACTGGAAGCCCTGGTGTGCCCATTTTCTCTCTCACTCTCCTCTTTCTCTTCCTCCTCTTCCTCGAATTAAAAATTAAAGAAGAGGTTTTGTTTTGTATGACTTTTTGATAAACATGTGTAAATAGGGAAACGACATGGTCTACATTGCATATACTTGTGCCACCATTCATTAAAAGCAAGTTTTTATGAAAGGGGTTAAGCTGAGGACAACATTCATGTCATAAAAATGAACATGAAAACTTGAGAAAAACCATTCCCAGTATGAATCATATTTTTGAAGTACAGATTTTGTCCCATGAAGAGCTGATTCATTTCCATTACCATGACGACCTCAGGAGAACATGAAATTGCCATGGGTTAATACTTTCACTTACGGGTCAATTTTCAAACTAATAGATGTGTTCTCTTTTTGTCCCTACTCCTGTTAACATGCAAATGAATGCATAATAAGTTTAAGTATATATTGTTTCTTCCTTTATTTTTACTAGGTATGTGACATATCTAGAAAGCTAAAACAGGTAAGCTGTCTGCCTCTGACATTTTGGCAGATACTCACCAGAGTAATTAGTGGCTGCAAAAGCCACTTTGGTTAAGTGACTTTGCCCTGACCAATGAAAAATACTGCTAGCAGTTCATTAAAATCCATCATCCTCTTCTTCCTTGGTAAAACCCCAGACCACGTCAGGGCAGACAGACTTGCCAATGTGATCTGAGTTCCTCCTGATGAGATGTAATCAAAGGATGCTGTGCCATATTTAATGCCACATCATGCATGCATTCCTCCACGCTCCTTTCTCCTTCTAGCTGATAAGATGACAATGACCTGAATGACTGTGGTTCTAACACATCAGAAATAGCATAGAAGCTGTCAGCTTTATTAGTGAATAATCTTCTACTGGAAAGTGATTCTGCAGACTTTGCTACATACCTATGGTTCTATAGAAGAGTCTTCCTACTCTCTAGGCTTCTGAATTGGAAGGGTCTATTTTTTTTTCATTGTAGCTTTAGCCTATTCTGAGTAGTGCTGACGGGCTGTGGCCATATCACCCTTAATGCGTTTGATCTTGACTGAGTAGTGTGCACCTGAGACCTGGAGTAGAAGAGTGTGTGTGTGTGTGTGTGTGTGTGTGTGTGTGTGTGTGTGTGTGTGTTTGAGATGGGGGGGAGAGAGAGAGAGAAAGGGAAAGAGAGAGAGAGATCAGTCAAAAGCACAGAGTGAAAGGAAGTCTGTGGCTGGAATTCCAGCTTAAAGACCTGCAGAGTGCTGGAACTCTGGCCAGGGTGCTTGGCGTGTTCTTGGAATGGTGCTGGTGGTAGTATTTCTCTCTGGGTGCGCTTGTGAAGGGGCCAGCTTTTCCCACCATTATGGAACTTCTCCTGGATCTGAAAGCTTCTATAAACCCTGTTCCTGGGACCCTGCACGTGTGCTTCGGAAACGGGCCTTTGCGCTGGCTTCCTGATTGACCAGCACCTGGGTCTCGCGCTGCCAGATCCCCGGCGCCAGAGGGCGGTCAGGTGTGCAGGGGGCAGCCAGAGCTCCGGGTTCATCCCCATCTCCCAGTTTCCTGGCCCCGGTCGGTCCCCCTGCTGCTGGCCCAGGGTGACCTGGACGCTGCATGCGTGCTGCAGAAGTGGACCTTCTGCTCGGGCTGCCTGATTGACAGGCTCCTGGGTTTCAACTCCCAGTTCCCCTGCGCTGAAGGGTGCACTCTGGTTAGTTCCCTACCTCCACGCTTCCCAGTCCCAGTTCCCCTGCGCTGGCGTGGGGTGGATGGGAACCTACATGTGAGCCGCAGAAGCGGGCATTTTGATCCGACTTCCTGATGGACTGCCCCTGGGTCCACAACTCCCTATTCCCCTGAGACAAAGAGTGCACAGGCCGCTGGGGGAGCTGGTCTTTTGCTTGCCAGCTCCTGGTGCCCTAACGGCCCACCTCCCTGTGCTGAAGAGTGCACAAGCAGAGTGAGTAGACCCGAGCTCCCAGTCCCCCAAGTACCCTTGTTGCGCTTGCAACCTCCACAGTCGGCACGTCTGTGGTTATAACCCAGCCCTACTCCAATCCAGTCTAAATTTAAAACGGAGCCCTCACTGAAGAGCCTACAAGGACAAATACTTGCTTCCTCCTTAATAAAATAAGACTCCTACCCTGAGATGGCCTCTAACTCCCAGTATCAGAAATGGGTACTACCCACATCGAGCTCTTGTTCCTAGAGACCTACCAGGTCCCCCAAACAAGACAAGCTTCTGTCAAAGCACTTGATTACCTGCCTGAGGGAAAAGGTAAGATCCCCCCGTTATTGGACTTACTATGTGCTGCAAACGTAGAACAGAGAGAAAGCTGGTTGAATGCAGAAGAGAGCCAGTCTCCAGACAGCCCATCTAGTGCTGGGAAGTGTTACATTTGCTACTGGGGGAAAGTGGCCAACAGTGGTGTGAGCAAGCAGGGGTCACAGCTACTCAGAAACAACCAGCCCGACAAGAAGTACACACCAGTGCGATGGTGGCACCCAGCCTTGGTGGGTAACCAATAGCTTTCTGATTGGCTAAGATCCACTCAGTGTAAAGGAACCCACTGGAATCTGGAATTGGGAACCAGGTCAGAATCCTATGGAGACAAAGATTATGCTCTCCAGTGTCAAGCTCCGTCCATCGAAATCTCCCTAAATTAATAACATGTATCCTATTTAATCTATGTTCTCTTCACTCTCTACTGAAGAATCTGTTTGTCTATTTCAGAAGATGGCAAGACCCAAGGAGATGAACCACCTGTCTCATTTCAGCCAAGGCCCAGTGGAAACCACAGAGGAGCTGGGGAGAGGCGCAAGAGTGCTGCTCCCATGGCGAGCCTGACAATCAGCACCAGGGTGAAGGAGACAAACACTGAGGAGACTCAGCACCTACCAAAGCAGAGATCCAGAGGCTGAAGTAGACTTAAAACACACCCACCTAGGCCTAGGGAATTTTGTGGAAGGAGCAGCAACATTGCAAGACTCACAGGTTGGGACACCATGCCCAGAGGTATTGCCTCCCCCTCAGTAACTGACTGTGGCTCCCACAATGCATAACCCACTGCTCCATGGGGAATACCAGCAACCCCACTGAGGAGGTGCCCCAGTAGAATGGGGGCAGGGAGGAGGGAGAAGATGGTACCAACACCTGATGTATCCATACAAATTATGTTCTTAAGAAAAAAAAAGAAAAATTGAAAAAATATATAAATAAAAAAAAGAAAGGGAAGCAGGAGTGAGGTGGAAATCTAAAAACGAAAGAGACTTAATGCCCTATACCTACTAATTGCAGTGTGTAAGTCTTTGTTCATCAATGCTTTGTCTGAATGGTTGAACATGCATTCTTCGTTTGCTGGTGTATTGTTTATTGGTTTGCATATGTTGAACTGTCTTTCCCTCCCTAGAATAAAACCAACTTGATCATGGATAAAAATTCATCTTGTTCCCCCCATGAACTGTGCCTCATTTGGAAGTTCATCACAGCAGCGAGAAGGTGACTACAACACCACGTAGCCATGGGAAGAATCAGTCTGTGATGCTATTTCATACGTATTTTCTGCAAGGGACCTGTGGTCGCAAAGGGAAGTACTAGAAGAAATGAGTCCTGTAGTATAGTTTTTTTTTTTTCCAGAAAGAACAATGAAAGGAATTAGAAACTGCTTTTCTCTTTCCTTTTTGTAATTCAAAATTATTAGAAACTAAGTGTTGAAATAATTTCAAAGTCCAAAAAAGAAAATTATGTATTCTTCACCCGTTTAGTTAGCACTTTGTATCATTATATAAGTTTACAATACATATATAACTCGTAACTATAAACATTTTGTGCCATTAAAGCTCTCACCAAAAAAAAAAAAAAAGAAAGAAAAGAAAAGAAAAAAAAAAGAAAGGAAGTCCATTAGCTTGAATTACAAGACAGAGGAAAAGGAAATGATTCATCCTTAAAAGTAGCAAGACTTTGTCAAGAGATAACAGAGATAAGAAAATATGTTTTATTCTTACATCTCTTGCTTTGCATAAACTAATTCTCCAACTATCTTGATCAGATTAGGGATCGGGTAACATATCTAACCCCTGGGCTGGTTGGTGAGGGTGATTCTAGGAAGGACTAAGTGAGGGAGGAAGTCCTTTCTCCCGAGTGGATGGCCCTTCTGGTGGGGGGTACGTATAAAGAAGGCCCTGGAGACACAAGGCCTCACCCTTGGATGCCTGGGCGTGCTTTGCATTTGACTGTCTTTGCCACTCACCCACATGTGCATGTACCCTGCTCCAGCTCTCCTTCATGGGCACAGGAATTGAGTGCCATCAGCCTTCCGGTGTGGATGGAGGCCAGCAGCTCTCCTGCAGTTCTCCAGGCCCTCCGTGCTAGGTTAGATGGCTCAGGCATCCAGCCTGTGAACCAACCAGCTCCTAGGTCATCTCACTCCCCAGCCTGCTTCCAGTTTCATGCAATGATTGATCAACTACTGGGTTTCTGGTCACTTAAACCTGCAGACAGCTATTGTCAGACTACCTAGCTAGTGCCCTGTAAAATAATCCAATAAATCCCCTTTACAATACGTATTCAATCTATTAAATTCTGTTTCTGTAAAGAACACTGGCTAATGAGCCGGGCGTGGTGGCGCACACCTTTAATCCCAGCACTCGGGAGGCAGAGGTAGGAGGATTGCTGTGAGTTTGAGGCCACCCTGAGACTCCATAGCGAATTCCAGGTCAGCCTGGGCTAGAGTGAGACCCTACCTCGAAAAACCAAAAAAAAAAAAAAAAAAAAAGAACACTGGCTAAGACACTCATTTAAAAACCTAATAAATGGAAGGCATTTGGGGTTTTAACCACCAAATTTCCAATAAACTGTATCCATACCTTTTCTAGAATTTTTGAGTTTTTATTACTATTTGGTGTTCTCTATTCTCTCATAATGTGGTCTCATCAAGCTGGCAATTTAGCCAACATTTGATTACCTTAACTGTATTTATAGACTCACATAATATCATTTTGATATATTTAGAATTCCAAATGATAAAAAAGCCAATAAATAATAATGATAACGTTAAAAGCAGTTGTCATCACACTTGCTACTTACATATAATACAGTCTTTATTTTTTTGTTGAGGGGAGGCTTGAGGTAGGGACTCGCTCTAGTCCAGTGTGACCTGGAATTTGCTATGTAGTCTCAGGGTGGCTTTGAACTCATGGTGAAATTCTTACCTTTGCCTCCCTAGTGTTGGGATTAAAAGTGTACGCCACCACACCCGGCCATACAATACAATCTTAATTTATTCTGAATACTAAGTTTGAGGTCAATATTACTATTAGCCTTTCAAAGATGAGACTTAGAGACAATTTATATAACTTGTCCAAAAAGCCTACAAAAATTTTATTTGGTAGAACCAATATTTGAACCAAGGTTCGACTCCATTTTTATCCTTTAATTGCCCTTCCCAGAGAGTAAAATTCCAAGCATAATTACTTTGTAATTTTTCCCTGGGTATTGCTGTTTGTTAGACATTTTCATTTGTGATGACTTCATGTTGCTAAGCTAGAACTGGACCCTTAGTCCTTAGCTTTGTGTGATGTCTCTTCTGTAGCAAGGGGACACAGAGTGGCATGATCTGAAAATGATGGGAAACGGTATTGAAAGCTAGAACAGCTTTTACAAATGTACACACAAACAACTCCTGTCAGAAGTTGATTACCCACCCCGACTTTCCCATTCATGTTTCCTGCAAAGCAACTGAATCTAATGAAACCTTTTTTGAAAGTTTGACTTCTTCATCTGCTACTTCCCAGAAATTCCTGGGCAATGAAGCTGGAAAAATGGCTTCAGAGTAAAAGGTGCTTTCTGGCAAAGCCTGCCAGCTCTGGGTTCAACTCCCAAGCTGCCCACTTAAGCCAGAAACAAAAAGTAGAAAAAAAAATCTGTTACTCATTTGCAGTGCCAAAAGTTCCTTTTATGCCCATACTCTGTCTCTATCTCTCTCACAGGAGAATAAATTTTTAAATTCCTGTAGTATAAGTATTTTGATACATGTTTTACCTCCCTGATTGCTCAAAAATCATGGTATACAGCTAAGCTTCATTTCAAATATTCAAATTTCAACAACTTACTTATTTAGCCACAAATTTAAGAGACATTATTCTTTGAACCAGGTAAGAATCACAGCTTCACAGACACCTTAATTCTTCCAAAAATTTCTGGCTCAATGACCTGCATATAACTGGGTCATGACAAATGTCTGCTGAGTAATGAGTCACATATAAATATTTCTATTAAAAAAAAGGGGGGCTGTAGGGGCTGGAGAGATGGCTTAGTGGTTAAGTGCTTGCCTGTGAAGCCTAAGGACCCTGGTTCGAGGCTGAATTCCCCAGGTCCCACGTTAGCCAGATGCACAAGGGGGCGCACGCGTCTGGAGTTCGTTTGCAGCGGCTGGAAGCCCTGGCGCGCCCATTCTCTCTCTCTCCCTCTATCTGTCTTTCTCTCTGTGTCTGTCGCTCTCAAATAAATAAATAAAAATGAACAACAACAACAAAAAAAAGGGCTGTAGAGATGGCTTAGCGGTGAAGCGCTTGCCTGTGAAGCCTGAAGACCCTGGTTCGAGGCTCGATTCCCCAGGACCCACGTTAGCCAGATGCATAAGGGGGCGCACGCCTCTGGAGTTCGTTTGCAGTGGCTGGAGGCCCTGGCGCGCCCATTCTCTCTCTGCCTATTTGCCTCTCTCTCTCTCTCACACACTCTCAAATAAATAAATAAAAATGAACAACAAAAAAAATTTTTTAAAAAAGAAACGGGAACTGGCTGTGGCTATGGTGGTGATCCCAGCACTCAGGGGGCAGAGGTAGGAGGATCACTGAGTTCAAGGCCACTCCTAGACTACAGAGTGAATTTCAGGCCAGCCTGGACTAGAGTGAGATTCTACTTTGAAAAACCAAAATTAAACTAAACTAAAATAAAATAAAATAAAATAAGCTGGGGCTAGAAAGGTTGCTTAGTGGTTAAGGCACTTGCCTGCAAAGCCAAAGGACCCAGGTTTTGTTCCCCAGGACCCTCATAAATCAGATATGCACAAGGTGGCACATGCATCTGCAGTTTGCTGAGGCTGGAGGCACTGGCACACCCATTTTCTCTCTCTCTCTCTCTCTCTCTCTCTCTGCCTCTTTCTCTCACTATCCCTCTCTCAAATAAATAAATAAAAACAAAAATATTAAAAGAAAACACTAGCATGGATAGATAAGAGCAATGCTGAAACAAGGAAGGGCAATTTTCTGAAAGTACAAATCAAATGAGCCAAGCACCACTCTGGGAGTAGGAGACGCCTGCCTCACATGACGACCTGACGAGGTTTCTCTTGGGAGATTAGGAAGATGGATAAGTAGCTACCAAGACTGCTGCTCTGGTACAAAAGCCAGCAATCTTGGAACAGTGTATAAGCACCGCATTTTGTAATGACAGGAGTTTCTGAGCTTGATTTTAAAAATATGAAAATGAAAACAATTAAATAAGTATTTGTCCATGTTTAGAAGTATGCAGATGAGACACCCAACTCACTCTATAGACACAAGTTTCCAAGTCTTTTTTTTTTTTTTTTAAGAAATTGGTCTGTGAAGAGAAGCAAAAGCAATTCTGCAGGTTTAATAAGGTAAGATTATTCCTCTCCCTTTGCTCAACCTTCAGGTATCATCTTTTGGCTCTGAATAGAGGGATCATTGAAGGAATTGCAGTTATCATTATCCATTATAATAAATGTCTTAGTATGCAGAGAAGTAGCTTGCCCTGAAAGTATTATGAACCAAATTTATGTAAAATCCTGATTTATCACTAAAAAGCTATTTAATTTCAAGCATCTCGCTTAATTTCTCTAGCTTCCACTTTCCTTATCTAGAAAATAAAGAAATCTGATGAACACCCTTTAATGGTTTCAAACAATAAGCCATATGATTAGAAAAGACCTTGATGTTAAGCAGGGCTATTAATAAGTAAACATATTTTCTGGCAAGCTAACACCTTTCTTGGTGAGAAATTTCAAAGGGGAAAAAATAGAAATTTCTGAAAAGGACCAGGGTCTTCTAAGCTTGAACCTATTTATTTCTTGTTTACAAGTATTAAATTCAATCTTACAGTTAGTAAACATATTTCTCCAGTTAAGATATATATATGGCCGGGCGTGTTGGCGCACGCCTTTAATCCCAGCACTTGGGAGGCAGAGGTAGGAGGATCGCTGTGAGTTCAAGGCCACCCTGAGACTACAGAGTTAATTCCAGGTCAGCCTGGACCAGAGTGAAATCAAACAAGTAGGAAGCCATCCATCTTTGAGAGGGAAGAGTACACCTGCTATCACACCTTGTGGAGCCCACTCTTTTCCAGTATACTCATTGGATTCAGGTATACTCAAGGGTGGCTGGCATAAGTTTTGTATCTGAACAAATCCAAATTTCCAGATTTCATGAATTTAATTTCCCAATCTAATGAAATCAAACGCATGGCATGACTTCTCCACTTTAGACTGCTTCTCAGTAAGTTTGACTGAGGCAAATAGTTGCTATGGTAAAATAAAGAACAGAAAGAGGTAGAAAGCCAAAATATGGAAAGTCTGAGGTATTAATAAATAAGCCCCAAAAGTCCTTTGAAAGAGGAATATCTCTAATCAAATGGTTTTTCATGGTCCTAGGCAATTTCACTATCATCATAGCTATTAATCTTGTACTTCTTCAGCTATTTCTGGCAGAGATAAGAATCTTTCTTTCATTTTCTAAACCATTTTGTTGATAATTTTTACATATGTAAGTAATATGTTTTGATCATAATCCCCTCCCTCTCCCATTACCTTTCCTTGTTACCTGTTCATCTTCCACTGAACACTGAACTTCTTTTTTACAATTTGCCCTCTTATACTTTAATATATATTGTATGTATGTCATGTATTTGATATGATATCATATACATGACATACATACATATTGTTATTTGTTTGGGTTTGAGGAGGTGTGAGAGAGCCTCTAGAATCTGTGACTGACTGTTGATAGGTCCAATTGGGAAAGTCTTGTGCAAGTTATGAGAGTTGCTGTGAGTTCATGCTCTCTCTCTACCTTCCTCTTTCTTTCTTTCTCTCTCTCTCAAATAACTACAATCTTTTTTAAGGTGAGGTGGATAGTGAGGTCTATGTCAACCCCTGGCCTCCACACACAGGCACCCTGTCCCCCAACACAGACATGAGTGTACACGTGCACATACTCGAAAAAAGAGAATGATTTAAAATACATTTTTGGATACTTCTGTCAGCAGAAAAGTGTGAGATTTTTGGTTTCTGTGACAACCCAAGTATCTACCTTCATTATTAAGAAAATTGAAAACTAAATAAGGCTTCAATCAAATGATTGCTATAACTGAAGATGCTTACCTACTTGTAATTTCATGTTCTCATACGTGTGGGTGGTACCAGTGAAATACCAAGGAGCACAGATACTGTTATTGGCAATAAAATAATGTAGGATTTGGTTCTTCAGATAAAAAGATGGATAGATTTGGCAGAGACATGAACAAAGTGGGGAAGAATGGAAGCCGTAACTCTCTTGTACCTAACATTTAGAATTGTGGATACTGATCAGTGCTACAGCATTGTTCCTTGGCTCAAGGCTCCACAACCAAATTGCCACCAACTGGGAACCAAGCATTTAAAACATATGAAGTTTAGCCACAAGCATATTAAGTTATGGGGACATTTTTAATTCAAACAACCACAAATGGAATGAGTATAAAAGGCACGGGAACAATGTTCTCTATACTGCACCATAAAAAACACCTATTGATTATGTGGCACTGCCCAATTTCCAAAGTCATCATATATTAAGAATGAGGAAATCTGAACCAATTACCTCTACTGAGTATCTGGGTAAATCTGAACAAATCACTGTCTCTCCATGCTGTGTTTAATAGGAGTGAATGCTTTCATCAGTTGTTCAATAACGGTGGAAGACATATGTAAAGTGATGAAATCATCTCATGTCATTTCTCTGTTGTGAGTTTTTACTAAATAATGCTTTGTATCTTCTAGGTATTTAATGAACAGTATTGGTTACTATTTTCAAAGTAAAATAAGAATCTTACTTTAAAAAGCCATTAATACGAACATGCAGACTCTCATAGGCCAATGATATTATAGCACATAAAGTGATTGCACGTTTTGAGAAATATAAAGAAAGCTAACAACAAATATTGCATAAAATCTCATTGGATAAAGATTGAAATTTGGAAATAATGCTAACATATCTGCATCATGTCTCTGACTTTTCTAGTAATTTTCAGATCAATTTTACAAAGGAATTTAGCCACCAGGAATTAAGCTTTTATACCATATCCAGCATCAAAATAATAGATGGAAAGGGTAAAAAGACATATGTGGTATAATTCTTGCCAGCAAGTTATTTGCAGATGCATTAGGAGATAATGGGGACATTTTAAGTAAACTCTAAAGGGAAAATGTCACAAATAACCAAAATGATGATACATGGAGTAGATGTGGAAGGAAACCAAAGTTAGGGTGAACAGTGATGCGTCGTAAAGATAGATGCACTAGAGAAATGTGGATGTGGATGTAGAAAGGCAAAGCTAGGGAAACCCTGGGCGCAGCTGTGGCAGCAGGAAGGAGACTGTGTGGAGGATGGAGGCAACTGAAAGTAGAAGGGATGACATGCACAGAGCTAACTAGGAACCGAGTTAAGAGTCCTGGCTGGGACCAGGTAGTGGAGTATTCCACTGGGAAAAATGGCACGCCTATTTTAGCTCTATAAAGCCATTAGAAGCAACTGTTTGAACTCATACCCGAGTTCAGGATGTTGCTCTGCTATCGCGTGGTTACGGCAGTTTTGCTCATCTATAATATTTGGAGGAGAATTAAGATGTCAGAAGGTCACTGCAAATAATATCATATAGTTCTCAGAAGACCGTGGTTCACATAACATCAGTCCTAGCAAGGAGGTTAAGAATGATACAGTTTCAGCCTCAGTGTATACATCAGGAGGATGGGCACGGTCAGTGCAGGACATATGCATGTCTGCAAATATCCCCCAAGTCATACAATTAAGGTAAAACATAATTTGAAAATGTTTAATGGTTTGGCTGCTTGAAAAATGCCCTGAAAGAAAGCCTTTAAAGATAAGAGATTGTCCCAGCCCTTTTGAGTCTCAGCCTTACACCTTTCTATTACATCACATTTATTTTTCCAGGTATGGGAGACAACAGGCACACATGGAGTAATTTGCAAGTCAGTGACTCAGCAGGAAATTGTAGAAAAAGTAATTAAAAGTTTATATTGTACATTATTTTGTACAATATATTTATAATATATATTATTAATTACACACATAAGGAGTCAGAATCCATGATCAAGAGCTGAGCAGGAAAAAATTACAAAATAATTCTGCCTGTACCCTTCTCAAAATGGTATAATGATATGTAAGCAAAATACTTAAGAAAGATGAGGCAATCTGTGTATAATAATTAGATATTTGGGAGAGAATATACAAGCCATTCGAGCTGTGATAAAGTTTTCAAGGTCAAGGGTTAGACTGGTCATGTGGAGAGGCATGGAAAAGTCTATGAGAGCTGAGGAACTAACGTGCTTGACAATGAGAAATTCCAGAATCTTGAAATATATTCTTATTCTCTTTAAAGAAAAACATTATTTTCCAGGAACTCTTCTTTGTTTCTGAAAAGGAAAAAAAATTCACTTGAGATGTACAGACGCATAAACAGAGGTCATTTAGCCAAGCATGCACGCTGAAGAGAGACTGGAGTGGGCTGTCCTGAAAGGAGGTGTGCGTGTGATTCTCGTACTTAAAAAAATAATAATAAATACCGACCCATGAGCAGTTCATGAGTGATTGTTACATGCAAAGGACTGACAGCAGATGTGGGGAATAACTAGATACAAAAGCAGTATGATATCTAGCTGAAGAAAATGACAATTTGAAAGACAGGAGCCATGAACAGAAAGGGCTATGTTGTGAGGTAGAACATGAAATGGCATTAAAAAATAATCCTGAAGGATTCTTTATGAAAGAAAAGTATGTTTTTAATCACTGAACCAAAAAGGCTTATGAGGGAAGTGGCTTAGGATAGAGTAGACAGCAGATAAACACAAGCAGTGAGCTTGCAGAGACAAACGGTATCGTACAACCTTGCACACAGCAGCTGACGCAGAAAGAAAATGCAGTGTGGTCGTGCCACACACACTCAGCGACCCTTTCTAGAAACATTAAAAGGCTAATGAAACCAGAACAGGTGTTGGCCAGTTCTGGTCTGTGGAGTGACTGGAGATGAACTCTGGGTCATTCGTACCGTATTGTCATTATTGTCATTAGCATTGTGTTTTGAACTCCTCTTTATGGGATTAATTTTTTAAGGATCAATGCGAATAAAACTCTAAACTTCAGTCTGGCCTACCCTGGTTTGGAAAGAGGAAGAGTCGTCTTACCAGGTAATATGTAACGCACCTCATGACTACTCATAACAACTGCTGTAATTCTGTTCCCTCCTTTTAGGACAGCCCACTCCAGTCTCTCTTCAGCGTGCATGCTTGGCTAAATAAACCTGTTTATGCGTGTGTACGTCTCCAGTGAATTTTTTTTTCCTTTTCAGAAACAAAGACCTTCCCATGGTAACATATGCAACAAATACATAAAAGGTAAAGAGCATAAATGAATTTTTTTCCAACAGGATACGTATCAAGAAAGAAGAGGTTAGCGCAAGTGTCCTGCCCTGAGGACGAAAGTCGGGAGAATCCCAGGAGCTGTGGAGCCCGGCTGGAGAGGGGCACGGAGCTGGACTGCTGCCCATCGCCAGGGGCTGAGACCCAGCCGTGCCCGCAGTGAGCGGGGAGACACAGCTCCTCACCGCCTCGGCGGCCGGGGTATTCCCCAGGAGCGGCAGGGACATGCACCGCAGGATCTGTGCCTTAGACGCAGAAAAGAGTTTCAGGAAGAGCCACTATGTCGCAGAATTGGAATTTTTGCTAAAGATATTTCAATAAGCCTGAGGAAGAAAGGCCCTCTGAAGTGACGTGGCAGCCCGCGGAGCACGGGCGAGGGCGTCTCCACAGTGAGGGGTAATCGGGGTCTTCCCAGAACCCGGCAACCAGGTAGCCCATCGTGGTGGCTCTCAAGTCACATCCCAAAAGATTGCTAAAAAAATTAAAAATTCCTGGGCTGGAGAGATGGCTTAGTGGTTAAGCGCTTGCCTGTGAAGCCTAAGGACCCCGGTTCGAGGCTCGGTTCCCCAGGACCCACGTTAGCCAGATGCACAAGGGGGCGCACGTGTCTGGAGTTCGTTTGCAGAGGCTGGAAGCCCTGGCGTGCCCATTCTCTGTCTGTCTGTCTGTCTCTCTCTCTCTCTCTCCCTCTTTCTTTCTCTGTCTGTTCCTCTCAAATAAATAAATAAAAATGAACAAAAAAATTTTTTTTAATTCCCATCATTTTTCACTTTCCAAGGTGACTCCCTAAGTCTCTTGCATGGGGTTACAGTCTGATGAAGTAAAACTAGGCTCTGCTTTGTCTGCCAAGGTGTTTCCCTGTAAATGAGCTGCTGCTCACAGGTTTGCAACTGGGAGAAGTTGTCAATAATAGACACACACACACACACACACACACACATATATATGTATATGTATATATATATATAAATGTATATATATATGTGTGTGTGTGTGTGTGTGTGTGTGTGTGTATAAATGGCAGGAGGATCACTGTGAGTTCAAGGCCAGCTTGGGACTACAGAGTAAGTTCCAGGGCAGCCTGGGCTAGGGTGAGACCCTACCTTGGGAAAAACAAGGGCTGGAGAGATGGCTTAGCAATTAAGGTGTTTGCTGGCAAAGCCAAAGGACCTAGGTGCAGTTCCCCAGTATCCAAGTAAAGCCAGGTGCACAAAAGGCGGCACGCGAGTTTGCAGTGGCTAGGGGCCCTGGCACGTCCATATTCTCCCCCCACCACTCTCTAATAAATAAATAAAAACATAACAGACCAGGGCTGGAGAGATGGCTTAGCAGTTCAGGCGTGAATCCTTGAGGACTTGTTTTTTGCTGGTTTCAGCCAGACTCGGGGAAAGGGACTCCTCCTTCCCCTTCTCATGTCCCCGGCATCATGCCTGCCTCTCTGTCTTGCCTTAGAACTCATGCCCGAGCGAGGTGGGTGGGTGGAAGCCTAAATGATGTGGTGTCAGGGCTCTGCTTCTACTGGGCCTCAGTCACACCTGCTTGGCAGGGAAGAATGCAGCTCAAGCAAGCGTTCTCTACCTCACCTATGCCACGGCTGGCATCCTAACACCTTCACACATGGGCTTCGCGGACGCCGTATAGTCTAACGCATTAATACAGTAATATGTTCTTGGAATTAGGGTTTGGGGCTTATCTTCGAATAGTCTTTCAATTTGGTCCTAAATGTTTTCTGTGAGGCAGACATTATTTAGGTTATCTGTAGGAAACTAGCTGTTCCCTAATTTCCATGGAGGAAAAAAAAAAAAACAAACAACTCATCTGTGCTTTTTTTCTTACTTTTAAAAATATTTTATTTTTATTTATTTATCTATTTGAAAGAGAGAGAGAGGCAGATAGAAACAGAGAGAATGTGCACGCCAGGACTTCTAGCCACTGAAATCAACTCTGTACACATGTGCCACCTTGTGCATCTGCCTTATGTGGGTACTAGGAAATTGAACCCAGGTCCTTTGATTTTTGCAAACAAGCACCTTAACCTCTAAGCATCTCTCCAGCCCTGCTTTTTTCTTGTTTTAGGAGGCTCTGTTTATCTTAGTAGCTTTCTTGTGTTTATTTGCATATGTGCTTTCCTTTTGTATTTAAAATTCAAGTAGTGGGGTGGGGTAGGGATGTCTATCTTACCTGAAGGTCATACATCTTCTTGTGTGATTAACTCCAGAAGAAACTGAAAAATTCTCAGTAAGCTGAGGGAAGAAATTTAATTTTGTCAGCTTCAAAGCATCAAAGAAAATTTCCTTTTCAGTGTGTCACTGGCTAGGGAGGTACTCATTCTCAGAGTTTTAAAATTAACTGACATCAAATGTGCCTTTCTCTTCTACATCAGATTATACTTTTAAAATAGATAATCTAATTAGTCCAGGAAGACATTATTTCAGCAGTTACAAAGATCAGTCCAGCAAGCTTAAACTACCTGGGTCTTACAAGATTGCATTTTTGAATGCCTTAATTTTCATAAGAAATATAAGACTCAACAGAATGTCTCTCTTTACAGTGGTACTACTTTCTCTTTTAAAGAAAAAAGAAATGCTATTCACTCGACTTATCCCAGGATTTTGTGATTTCCCCACTGTGAAACCACTAGGTAGCAGCCTTAGCAACTAGATAAAAGTAAATATCATGATGAATCTAAGATCTGAAAAGTAAATTTCAGATTAGAGAAAACTCCTGCCACCATTACGGGTGACTATACAAGAAATCTTGAAAGAACACAGCTTCACAGAGGCCACGCAGATCAGCATCTAGGCACACGCTTGTGTTTGTATTGTGCAGTACCTTATGTCAACCAGAGGAAATGATTAGAGACAAGGCAAGCATCGTGAACTGTCTTGGGTGTTGTTTGGAATCCCTTTGACTCCATCATTTCTTGCTCATGAGAGCAAAAGAATGACCCGTCATTGGAACATCCTTTTCTCTAGTGAATTTCTATAAAAATGAAAGCACAAAGGAGCATTAGTTTTTTTCCTGTACATTCTTTTATTATTTTTTTTGTTAAGTAGAAAAACCTCATGGCTTTTTTGTTTGTTTGTTTGTGTTAAGGCTGTGATTTTAACAAATAACCAAGGTTGATGTCTCATGACTAGGTCTGTCTATCTTCGGAGATTCTTCTTTCTCCAGGACGTTTTAGAGTAAACTTAATCATGTTAATCAGATTTCCATGGAGACAAAATACCTGAGAAAGCAAACTTAAGAGGATAAATGTTTATTTTGGCTCCAAGGTTCAGAGGTTTCAGTCCAGAGTCAGCTGGCTTCCTCACTGTGGGCCTGAGGTCAGGAAGAAAATCATGCCCGGAGTGTGCGATGTAGCAGGCTGTGCACTTCATGGTACCTGGAAAATAAAGCAGAAGGAAGGGGATGGAGGCAAAATACACCCTTCAAAATCAAACCCTGAGGACATGCTTTGTCAGCTAGATCTTACCTCTGAATAGCTCATGAAGCTATGAACTCGTTGATGGATTAATCCATTGAAGAAGTTAGTGCCTTCATCACAGAATCATCTCTCAATGACCTATCGAGGGACCAGTCATTAAACACATGAACCTCTGAGGGACATTCCAAAGTTAAACTATGATGCCACTAAAACCAGCTCTTTGTCATGATTTCCAAGTGGAAATTATGTTACAGAGGCCTATCCAAAATTAACTGAGCCTCTGAATATTTGGGAAAGATTGGCAGTAGGAAAGAGGTAAGAAAAGATTGAAAGGATGAGGAAGCTACTAACATTGTTTGTCTAAATGGATATGTTGTGTCCATTGCTCTCTAAATATCGATATTTGTTTCTGAAGACTAACACTGCTATCACTTTGGGTCAGTGAGGCTTTGTTTTACAGACAGCAGTGTCCAGAGAGGAGACTCAAAGCTCAGCAGTGCTGAGAAGCATGAGGCCTCTCTACCATACCCTCCATGGCCCTGGCAACATTGTGGAAGTGGTGGCAGAAAAAAAAAATGTAAGCCCCAGATGACAGGGATGAATGCTGGGGAATGACGTCTTCTGGACAAGAAGTGATGGTTGCATATATGATCTCACCCCAACTGTTGCTACCTGCAAAAGTGCTGCAAAATATCAGACCCGTCACGGATGGTGGAGGAAAAAAAACATCAGGGCTGGAGAGATGGTTTGGCGGTTAAGGCATTTTCCTGCAAAGCCAAAGGACCCTGGTTTGATTCCCCAGGACCCACGTAAACCAGATGCACAAAGAGGTGCATGCATCTGGAGTTCATTTGCAGTGGTTAGAGGTCCTGACATGCCCATTCTCTCTCTCTCTCTCTCTCTCTCTCTCTCTACCTCTTTCTCTCTCTCAAATAAGTAGATAAATAAATATATTTTTAAAAACATCAAAGAAGAACTGGGACTATTTGGGAAAAAGAAGGAGTTCATTGGAAAGGTGGTAAGGGAGGAAGGCCAAGAGAAGATTATAGGAGGGGCTTATGATCAAAATATATTATGTACATATATGAAAATTATCAATAAGATTAAATAAAAAGGTAAAAATAAAACTGAACAAAAAATTGTAGGGAAGTTCATAAGTAAACACATAGTGAAAGATAAGCATTCCAGTCATCACAAAAATACTGTTTGGCATCTCAAAGCATAGTCAATAAGACTATTTGCTAGTGTGTGACTTATAAAAAGTTCAGTTAAGACAAACGCATCATTATTGTAATAACTGTTGCTCATAAAAATCTTATTCAAAAAACTATAGAGCATCCCTATCATGAGCTTAGGTTATAGAAGCCAGACTGATTAGACTTTAATATCTGCTTTACTCTTTATTAGTTGTGAACTTGGACAAAGTGCTTAAGTTCTCTGAGCCTCCTTTTTCTCTTCTGAAAAAAAAAATGTGAACAATATAATAGAACTTTATTCATGTTATTATAAGGATAAACTGAGAACATATAACCCTACTGAGTTAGATATAATGCTTAGGATGTGGTCTTTATAGACACTAGCTGTTGCTGTCATTGTAATTATTCTGTTAACACCCGAGATTCAGCAAGACAAATACTTTTGCAAGGCTTCCCGGTGACAATCAGAGTTCTAATCTTACTTGCTCCAAAACACTATGTTGTAATAAAGCTCAATTCTATCTTGAAAGAATTTATTAATGCTTTTAAATAAAAATGGTGCTGACTCTCTGGTCCCAGAGAATGCATATTATGCAAGTATACATTAGATAATTTTTGTGGAATATAATGTCAATTTGTGCTTTGTTGTTTTGAAGTCTTCTACGACAAATGGTGAGTTTTGGAGCAGAATTATTGTGTATTCATCTCTGTATTAACTGCCTTACACAGCAAATGTTAAGTAGTGATTTCTATTCAGCATTTGAAAATGAATATTAAATGCAACAAGTAATTGTCTAAAAATAATTTTCTATAATTTTAACTCTCCTGTTAATATTACTTGAATACTTATATTTAATTATTGGATTTGAGCATATGTTGAGCAAAATTTTCCTAAAATCTTCAATATATAGTGGAAAAATAAAAAAGAGTCCTCTCTGAAGTTGTACTTTCTTCAGTCTAACCATAACATTCTACTTAGAAAATGTCACTTATGACCTCCAGGACAATTACTCAGACTTGTCATCATTTGATTAAAAGAATGTTCCATCCAGTATTCAATGAACTTATCTTCCCAGAAACATATTTTTGAATGCTGTGTAGCAGTAATTTAACCAATGCTGTTACTCCCCTCAAAAAATAAAGAAATGGAAATAAGCATGTAGATTCCTTACTTTACAGAAAATGTTTCCAGTGAATGAAAAATTAGAAAGCTAATAAGCAGCTTTGACTAGGGATGCTAAAATATTCATGACAGCCTTTCACTTCCTCTGACTTGTACAAGCAGACTAGAAATACATCACAGGTGATATAGAATTTCAACTCACTAAACTGGAATAACACACCCCCATGTAATTTATTATAGGAAAACCTAAAGTAATAAAGTGTCAACCATGCCAATAAGAACAAGCTAGAGGAAAGGATTCAAGGACACATTTCAGTGTTCCTAAGATTCATGCAGAAGGGTTCTTTATTGCAAATCACTTAACATCTTCGCAAAGCAAGGCAAGGCTCTGATATGCTTAGGAGATTTGTCATGCAAAATCCTTTCATAGATGCTGAGCATGAGGTTCAGTTGGTGGAATACTGGCCTATAAGTCATGAAGCCTTGCACTGAACCCTTAACGCCCGCATTTACCAGCTGTGGTGTTTGAATGGATGTCTTGCAGCAGATTTAGTTTTATTAAAGTTTGTAAACCACCTGGCTGGAGGAGGTGTCACTGTGGGTGGATCCTAGGGTCCAGCCCTAAATTGTGTTTGGGGGTGGGTCTGAATTCCAACCTAAGGTATGCAGAGCTCTTGAGCTTTGCCTGGGGTTCCTGGAGTATGCTCTCTTGTGGTACTGCTGGTGGTATTTCTCTCTGCATGGACCTGTGAAAGGTTGGCAGCTTCTTCCTCCCGTAAAGAACTTCCCTTGGACCTATAAGTTTCAATAAATTCTGTTCCTCAGGGCTGAAAGATGGCTTAACAGTTAAGGCACTTGCTTGAGAAGCCAATGGACCCAGGTTCTATCCCCCAGTAACCATGTAAGCCATATGTACAAGGAAGTGCATGCATCTGGAGTTCGTTTGCAATGGCTGGAGGCCCTGACATGCCCATTCTTTCTCTGTCTGTCAATAAAAAATTAAATCCTGGGCTGGAGAGATGGCTTGTCGGTTAAGCGCTTGCCTATGAGGCCCAAAGACCCCGGTTCAAGGCTTGATTCCCCAGGACCCACATTAGCCAGATGCACAAGGGGGCACATGTGTCTGGAGTTCGCAGTGGCTAGAGGCCCTGGAGTGCCCATTCTCTCTCTCTGCCTATTTCTCTGTGTGTCTGTCACTCTCAAATAAATAAATAAAAATAAACATATAAAGTTAAATCCTGTTCCTCCAATAAACAGTGCCTGGTTTGGATGTTCATCCCAGCAACATGAAGCTGACTGCGGTACCTGGTATGGTGGTACCTGCCTATAATCCCCACTCAGGAGGTGAAAGTGAAAGGAACAATGTTATCACAACTACATAGCAAGTTCAAGGCCAGTACATGAGAATTTATCTAAAAAAAAAAAAGGGCTAGAGAAATGGCTTAGTGATTAAGGTGCTCACCTGTGAAGCCTAAGTACCCAGAGTTGATTCCCCAATACCTACATAAGCCAGATGCAAAATGTGGCACATGTGTCTGGAGTTTATTTGCAGTGGCTAGAGGCCCTGGCATGCCCATACTCTCTCTAACTGACTCTCTCTCTCTCTCTATCACACACACACACACATACACACAAATAAAAAATATTTTTTTAGGGTTGCTTAGTGGTTAAGGCGTTAGCCTGTGAAGCCTAAAGACCCCAGTTTGATTCCCCAAGACCCACGTAAACCAGATGCATAAGGAGGGTACATGCATTTAGAGTTCATTTGCAGTGGCTAGAGGCCCTGGCATGTGCATTCTCTCTCTCTCTCTCTCTCTGCACCTGCCTTTTACTCTCTCTCTTTTGATTTCAAATAAATAAATAAAATATTTAAATATATGTATATATATTTAAAAATCCTCTCACATATTATCCTTATGCCTCTCAATCTATCTTTTTGGCTAATTTACTGTATTTAACCTGGAGATCCCCTCCCTCACTATTACCTCCACACTATTAATATAAGATAGCATATCTGACTACATTAAGAATATGGAAGCTGGACATGGTGGCGCACGCCTTTAATCCCAGCACTCGGGAGGCAAAAGTAGGAGGGTTGCCGTGAGTTCAAGGCCACCCTGTGACTCCATAGTGAATTCCAGGTCAGCCTGGGCTAGAGTGAGACCCTACCTTGAAAAACCAAAAAAAAAAAAAAAAAAAAAAGAAAAAAGAAAAAAAAAAGAATATGGAAATGAGGAATTATCTTTGATTAGTTAGCTAAATTTGTGTAATATGATCACAAAATCAGTATTAAAGTGGGGCAACAGCATCAAGGTCATGAAAAAAAAGGGGTGGTAAGGCAGAGTTGGGGTGGCATTCTGAAGACATAGGAAGGGACCACTAGTGAGGAGATTCTTTTTGAATCTAGGAGCTAAAAAGGCAAGAAAATAAATATTCTGTAGAGCATCCGGGAGGGTAATAGTTCGGTTTTGGTTTATTGAGTCATAGTTTGGACTTCTGACATGAGGAAGTATCATTTAATAAACTTACGCAATCCCAAACCCGTAAGCATGTGGCGCTTTGTCAGCGCTCCAGTACTTGGGGTCCAAAGATACAAGAACGCCTGAGGCTGACGCTGGGGACTTGCAATTCAACTAGCAACAGCCATCCTCTCGTGACGCAGGTGAAGCATGCAGCTCTTTCCTGCAGGAACATGGTCTTGGTGAGATGGACTGTTACTAAGAAAAAATGCTTTGTTTTCCTGGAAACATATCAGCACAAAACATTTTAAAGGTTTTATCACATTTATTTTGGCCTCACACCAAAAATAAAAGAGTAAATGTGTTTTGTGCTATTTGGAAAAATAATCACTTTTCAAATCTCCGACTGAATATACCTAATGCCTACCATTTACACAAAATGTCATTCTTTACTCAGAGGTAATTTTATAGGAAGTCATTTTAAAGCCTTGATCATCATTTGAATCTAATTATAGCAATTTTTTTTCCAAATGGGAAAATTCTACAGTGTTTTGATCATTCATACATGTTCACATGGAACTGAAGTCATAAATTATTAAAGACAATGACCACAACCAGATCAGCCCTTATCACTCTTCAGAAAATACTGAACAATGCATATAAAGCTACAGAAATTAACATGACACAATTTGGCATAGCATACACCTCACCCTTTCCACATTAATGCACACCTCACAAATCTATATCAACTGACAACATTCACTTACTGACAATTATATTGTTGCATTTTAAGTTGCTTTGCATAGAAGTATATTTTTGTTTTGCATGTCTACTGGCACAAAATGAAATCACCTGTCTTTTATAAAAGCGGCTTCAGGAAATAATACAATTTTGATAATGGAAAAGTCCTTATTTTGTAAGCTAGCGTAGCACTTTATGCATACAGTTCAAATGCAATTCCAACCTTGGTAAACATCATCTTCATAATGCTAGAGCTATTGTCACTCTTTAATTCGTTTGAAACCACACTGTTCTGATAGCTAGTTCCTGGCAGCCAAAGTTTTTTTTTTTTTTTTTTTTAATACAAAATGTGGAAAGAGAATTACTCTTTAATGACACAGGTTAACTGTGCTGCATAAGGGTTGAAATTGTTACAATAAATCACAGGTTCTAACTGGTCTAGTGATCTAAACCTTTCTGTAGTCAAGGTAATTCTAAAGACACCCAAGGTTACTATTTGCATTTTAGAAAAGATTGATAAATTATACTGGTGATTGTATTTAAGTCAGAATCGGAGATTTTGGAGCCGTGGGAAGTGTTGAAGTGTTTGCAGTTGCATTTTCCAGCAAGCCTTGGCGCTTGAGCAAAAGCTCCCTGAGCCATGACTGCTCTGCTCCTCTAACCTCAGAATGAGCTCCCGTGCTGAGGACAGGAGACGGGAGCTCTGCAGACAAGGGTGCGCGTGAGGGGTGGCAGTCTGAACCATGGAGCAATGAGACCTCAGTGCTTCAGACAGAAAGAAAGTAAAGTGCACAGAAGTTTATGTTTCATATGAATTAAAAAAAAAATAAACCTGGGCTGGAGAGAAATGGCTCAATGGTGAAGGCACTTTCCTGCAAAGCCTAAGGACCTGAGTTCAATTCTCCAAAAACTATGGAAGAAGCCAGATGCATAAAGTGGCACATGCACCTGGAGTTCGTTTTCAGGGTGGAGGCCCGAGCATACCCATTCCCTCTGTCTTTCTTCTATTTCTCTGCTTGCAAATAATAAACAAATAAAAAGGAATTTAAAAAAAAAAAGCACAGGTGAATCTAGAAAGCTCTTTTGTCCAGTGATCCCATGTTTATTCCATTGGACATACTGACTTATAAAGTCAGCTCAGTTCAATTTACTTACTTTGGGTTGGACAAAGTCCATTATGTGTCAAGTTTTGTGCTTCGGTAATGGAGACAGAATAAGAGATATTGCATACTCTTAAAGGGGTACAACTATAAGCTGGATATGGTGGCTCATGTCTTTAATCCCATTATTTGCAAGGAACATCACGGGTTCAAAGCCAGCCTGGGCTACAGAATGAACACCAGGTCAGCCTGAGCTACAGTGAGACCCTGCCTCCAAAAACATTAAATTAAAAAAAAACATACAAATATGGAAATAAATGAATTGCATTAATTTGAAAGGCATGCCATAACAAAGGTCATGAGGGGTTCAAAGTGTGAAAACTTCAACTTGCTTCAAGAGGGCTACTGCAAACTTTGCTGAAATCCTAATCCACTTTTAATTTTTTAAAATATTTTATTTTTGTTTATTTATTATAGGGGGAGCAGATGGAAAAAGAGAGAGAGAGAATGGGTGTGCCAGGGCCTTTCCAGCCCTAATTTTAATTTTTGAAAGGTGATACTCATTTCCCCTCTGTCCTACCTCCATTGCAGCCAGGGCCCCACCTCATTGGGGTTATTGGTATTCACTGTGGGATCATGAAGCCTCAGTCAGTCTCTGTTGGTGGGGGCGGGGAGGTGACCATGCCTCCAGACATTCCCTCTCACCCCTGTGGCTCTTACAGCCTTTCTGCCCCTTCATCCATAATGTTTACTGAGACTTGGAAGACATGTTAGAAGTTTGATTGAGCAACGGGTTCTCTGTAGCCTCTGGATTTCCACTTTGGTGAGTTTTAAGCGACCGCTGTGTCTGTCTGTCTCTCCCTAAAGCCGGTTGTCAGGCTAGCAGAGGAAACAGCATTCCTGCTGCAGCTCCCTGCCATGTCCACGGGGTCCCAGCAGATGTGGGAGAGATGACCCCTCTTTTAGTAGGCAGCTGGCTATCTTTTCTTGTTGTATTGGTGTATCTTGTGTCTCCCTAGTATTCTCTGCTATCTGTAAAATAAAACAAATTCTCCAACCAAGAGCACCTTGGATTAAAGGGGACAGGCACGGCTGTTTGAGAGACTCTCTGGTGTGTGTACCTACTCTTCTCAGCCAAAGAGCGGTGGAGGTTCTCTCTGCAGTCTATGAGTTTCTTATCCATGAGATTCTGACTTGGTTCCCAGTGCAGGTTCAACACCCTTAGCCATCAAGGGAAATGCAAATAAAAACAACTTTGAGATTCCATCTTATTCAAGTCAGAATGGCAATCATCAAAAACTCAAATGACCGCAAATGCTGGTGCGGAATGTGGGGAAAGAGGAACCATCATTCAGGGCTGGTGGGGGTGAAAACTTGTACAGCCACTATGGAAACCAGTATGGAGACTCCTCAAGAAGCTGAAAACAAGATTTACCATTAGATCCAGCTAATCCACTTTTGGGCAGATACTCTAAGGAGTCTTCTATTTATTACAGAGGCACTTGCTCAGCCATATTCGCCAGTGCTCTCTTCACAACAGCTAGGAAATGGAATCAGCCCAGATGCCCATAAACACAGGAAGAGTTAATGATGTGGCAAAACAGAACAGCGGAATTCTACTCAGCAGTGAGGAAAAACAAAGTCATGAACTTTGCAGGCAAATGGATGGACTCAGAAAAAAATCATACTAAGCAAAGTCCTAATTCTCGAGTAGAGTTTCAGCGGAAGGTATTTACTAAACTAAGTGGGAGCATTTCTGTTAACGAAAAAGCATTGGAGAAGCAACAATGGCCCGTCCTGTTCTGAGACTGTTTCCCCTGCGCTCACCTCCAGCAGGCGCTTCCTGTACCTGAGACAAGCCCTGCCCCCCCCCACTCCACCTCTGTATCTTAACTGCTGGGAATCACTCTGTGATTAATATATGTAGTTTCAGGGAGCAGTGTTCCTTGCCTGACTTCTACCTCCCTGTTGCAGGAAGCGAGAGCCAGCCCTGTATTTAGAACGCACTTAGCAAGATGAGAGTCCGACCTGCAATGTCACAGTCCCCGCTCCACATTCTGCCCGAGACAACCAGGGTCCATAATGTCATGAGCACCATTCAGTCTGAGCCGGTTGCCTCAGTTACTGAACAAATCCCCAGACCTATGGGCAGACCTTGGCCTCCCCGGTTCTCATCCACATGGAATTCTGTGCAGAGCCCTGCGGAGCTCATGGCGCCTTCACAGCAAAATCATCTCCTTCATCCTCAGAAGACCATGGCGTGCACTGTGTAATTTTTGCAAGCGATTCTTGTCTTCCAGTGAGGGGTTTCCAAGTCAGGTCCTGCAAGTTGACAGCAGGGTCCCGACTGGATTGTATCCCCCAATCCCTCCGAAGAAGCATGGAGCAGAGCATGATGTGTCCAGCTGAAACGGTCCTCTTTCATTTCTCTGAACGCCTCTTTTACCTTCAAGTGAAACAGCTCTGTTTCAGGGATCCTATTTCTCCTGCATCCTGTTTAACAGTGCTTTTTATTTCATTTTATTTTTATTTTTTATTACTTTTCCTTCTATACAGGCAGTTTGGTACCATTATTAGGCTCATCCGTGAGCTACCCCCTCCCCTTGGCCCCTCCTTGTTGAGGTATATATGTCCTGCATTGTGGAGTTAGCCCACAGTTATTGGTACGATAAATGTCTCTGCATATCATGACCCAACATGCGGCTCTGACATTCTTTCCCCCCCCTCTTCCGCAAAATTTCCCTGAGCCATGTTGGGTTCATTTTTGGTCTGCTTCAATGATGAGGTGTTGGGGGCCTCTGAGGCTCTGGCTCTCTGATTTGGTAGGAGTTGATTTTTCTCTGTGTTGGTCTCCTTCCCCCTTGTTTTAAGAATAACCATTACACCAGGCATGGTGGTGCATGCCTTTAATCCCAGCCCTTGGGAGGCAGAGGTAGGAGGATTGCTGTGAGTTCGAGGCTACCCTGAGACTACATACTGAATTCCAGGTCAGCCTGAGCTAGAGTGAGAACCTGCCTTGAAAAACCAATCATAATAATAATAACCTTTACAATTTGCAAAAAGATATATAGTACAGGTACCCAAAAGCGAGGACCACAAAAAAATATAAGTCTATAAAAAAGTCTGAGTTGCAGTTGCACATAACAGAGAGACTTAGGGACACAATGAAATATCTCATTAGCAAGAAATTGGGAGGGAGTACTATTACTGAATATCTTTTGGCAGGTAGTTCTGCAGATGGGGCATGGGTGTTTTGCTCTGGTTTGGGGGTTGTCAAAAAGTGGGACTGATGGCTGGAGAGATGGCTTAGTGGTTAAGCACTTGCCTGTGAAGCCTGAGGACCCTGGTTCGAGGCTCGATTCCCCAGGACCCACATTAGCCAGATGCACAAGGGGGCGCATGCATCTGGAGTTCGTTTGCAGAGGCTGGAACCACTGGCATGCCCATTTTCTCTTTCTCCCTCTTTCTCTCTCTCTGTCTGTAGCTCTCAAATAAATAAATAAATAAAAATGAACAAAAACATTTAAAAAAATAAAAAATTTTAAAAAGTGGGACTGAAGGATGAGGAGATGGGCTAGCAGTTAAGGCACTTGGTTGTGAAGCCTAAGGACCTTTGTGGGTTCGTTTGTGTGAATGCAAGTAGATGTGTGCCACGGATGCCTGGGGAGGTCAGTAAACAACTTGCAGGAGTCAGCCTTTGCCTTCCGCCTGTTTCAGGCAGGGTCTTTCTCTCTCGTTCCCCACCAGGCCAGCTGGTCCACGTCCATGAGCTGCTTGT
Organism: Jaculus jaculus; assembly: GCF_020740685.1. Taxonomy (NCBI): domain Eukaryota; kingdom Metazoa; phylum Chordata; class Mammalia; order Rodentia; family Dipodidae; genus Jaculus; species Jaculus jaculus. The sequence goes on along the minus strand of NC_059113.1, from coordinate 7,670,815 downwards.
CTCTTGTCTGCCTCCATCTCACCATAGATATGCTGGGATTCCCGAAGCCCAGCGCAGCTTCCGACTTTTACATGTGGTCTGGAGATCTGAACTCAGGAGCTCTTTATCCACTGAGCCATCTTTCCAGTCCCCTGCCTTACATCCTTAAACACACCCATTGTTATTACCTCACACACCTCCTTTCAATTTAGGTATACATAAATATTCCTGAAAGTGAACAAGAATTCTGTGGGTACTCATGAAGTATTTCTAAGTACTGAGAATACTGCAGTAGAAAATCTTTGCCCTCATAAACCTTGAAATGCAGAGAGAGAGGGGGGGGGAGAGGAGAAAGAGAATATGAAATACTCCTGTCATATCTCTCTGTGGTGCTTCTTTGTCCCACTGTGGAATTAATGATTCTTGAAGAGTGACAGTGGATTATAATAAGTGCAATCAGTCACCCCAATTATTTCTACTGCTCCCAAATGGTGTTTCTGCCAGGGTATGCCACCACAGCTCTTCGTGCCTGATACGTATTTATCGGCTTTATAGATTATTTTTGTTCCTTATAGCACAGAAGCAGAGGACCCCAGAAGTAGTTTCTTGAAGACAACAGAACACATTAGCTTTATCATGCCAGAAATGTGCCAACTTGACCGTTTCTGGAATACGACCAACAGAAACATTCATCATTTCCCCACCCCACAGGACATCTGACTGTATGCGTGGCTTGCTAATTGAACCTGGGAAGAAGGAGATGTATAAATTGTAGATGTTTTGTAATGAACAGAGATTTCCAAAGGATGAAAAATAAATCCTTGGGAAATAGAGGGTTTTATTACTTTTCTTAAGTTTCTGGGGGAAAGAGTGGTAAAATGATTTCAACATTACAGTTTAATCTCACTAATGAAATAGATGTTTCTATATCTTGTGACCTTAGCATTTGGAAGCAGCATATGTCACATGCACTGAATGCTCTAAAGACTTCCAAGCCTTAGTGGAGAATAACAAGACAACACAGAGGGAACACAAAAAGTTAAGAGTAAATAATCATCGAGAAAATACTTGTAATCATGGATGGCTGCTTATGCCATTTATAATAAAGGCATTTTCAAAATGAGAATTACATGTGACATTCAGCATCAAAATTATTCAATCTATTAATAGACCATGGCTTCAAATCCACAACTTTTAGCACTAAAATATAATAAATACAATCCATGATAACTACTTTGGAGTAGATTAAAAAATGGATTAGACCAAATTTTGTCAATGAAATATAATCATAGTCTTCAGTTCATTAGGATCATGCTACAGCAATGTAACTTTTCTTTGAGTGGAATGTAAATCAGGCATACAGGTCTGTCTCAGATAATCAGAAAATATCTTCAAGCATATTTTAATAATAGTAGTTGTTTGAAAATTATTACATATTAAGCACTTTAAATGTATTTATCTTTAGATAATCTTTTAGATGATCTTTAAATGTATTTATATTTAGCCTTAGAATAACTTCATGTTTCAGGTTTTGTTAAAGCAATTGTCAAGATGAGAAAACGAAGTCTAAATGTCAAGTAAACACCTTGTTCTAAGATAGAGAGCATAGGTCAGGTTTGGTCCGTATGCATTCACATCCTGGACGCCTACACAATATCCTTTGTACAAATCAAATAGTACAGAATTGTTTTGGAAAATGTTTAGTTCCTAAGAATGAAGTATAAGTTCTCTAAGTTTAATACATATGGGAATCAAAATACTCTAAATTAAAGGCCAGTCCTTACTTTCTCTGAAAGGTTTGAGCTCAACTACCTCCCTAAGGAAATGTTAACTTCTAATAGATAAAATTTTCAAGTGCTGACACTCTTGGCACTGTCTATGGAAGAAAGAGTTCAAATGTCACCTTAAGTAATATATTTAAAATGTAAGTCATAGGCTGATGAAAAATAAAAATATAGCCGGTCATGGTAGCACATACCTTGAATCCCAGCACTCAGGAGGCAGAGGTAGGAGGATCACCATAAGTTCATAACCACCCTGATACTACATAGTGAATTCCAGGTCAGCCTGGAGTAGAGTGAGACCCTACCTCGAAAAAAAAAAAAAAGAAAAACATCAGGGGTTTGGGAAGTTGCTTGAAAAGCCTGCCAGCCTGGTTTCAATTCCTCAGTGCCAATGTAAAGCCAGGTGCACAAGATGGTCCATACATCTGCACTTTGTTTGCAGCAGTATGAAGCCCTGGTGTTCTCTCCCATTCTTTCTTTTTCTCTCTTTTTCTCTCTTTCTCTTTGCTGTGCCCTCTCATAAATATTTAAGTAAATAAAAATATTTTAATTGAGTACTGCAGAAAAGAAGCTAAGAGAGAAATGTTTAGTAATAAATTAATGAATTTATAATTAAATTAAATTTTGGAATAAATTTTACAAATGAAAAATTAGTATTGTTTCCTTATTAAAATAGGCATTATCTTTTTACATTCAAAAATATAAAAGCTGGGCTGGAGAGATGGTATAGTGGTTAAGCACTTGCCTGTGAAGCCTAAGGACCCTGGTTCGAGGCTCGGTTCCCCAGGTCCCACGTTAGCCAGATGCACTAGGGGGCGCACGCGTCTGGAGTTCGTTTGCAGTGGCTGGAAGCCCTGGCGCGCCCATTCTCTCTCTCACTCTCTATCTGCCTCTTTCTCTCTGTCACTCTCAAATAAATAAAATCTTTAAAAAAATATTAAAAATATATATATATATAAAAGCTAAAAATTTAGATGTGAGATCATACTGAAAGTCACTTATAATCTTGATAAATACCAACATCACATGAAGCTACCATATAGTAAGTACAATGGCATACATAACCGCAGAATGTGGTAAGAATTGCTCCTGGGGCCTTGCAGAGTTCGCAGGCAGGCTGTGGCAACTGTGAGACACTCATGTCACAAGGGGAGAGAAGCGTCGCCTTACATGTAGCTAAGTTCACTGTGAGGCCTCCGCAGTCAGGGAGTTTTGACTCCTCCAGCGGGGCTGGAGGAGAGAGGGCACCGGGAAGAGACACAGGTTTGCCGAGAGTAAACCAGCAGATAATCCCACCAGATCAGACAGCTGTTCAGGACAGAGCCTTTGCAAGGGGATGGACAGTTCTTTGGGAAGGCAAGGACAGAAGATGGGGGATTTTTAATCTTTATCCTCCAACAATAATAAAATCTAACACCTGATAGTGCTGCTTGTTGGGAAAGTGGTTTCTGAAAAGTTTATATAATTAACTCATCTTATCTATAACCAACCATGTGAAATTGGTCCCATGATTATCTTCATTTTACATATGAAGCAACTAGGAACAGAAGTAGACTTGTATAATCTTATGGCCAAATTGACAATATGGTATACTATTATCTCTCTTTGTGTTGTTATACCTCAGGCCTTGAACTTTCTAGGCAAGTGCTTAGTCACTGAGCTATATCTATAACCGTTTTATATTATATATATTGTTATATTAAAGCAGGGTTTCACCAATCTGCTAGTTTGGCCTTGAACCGCCTCTGAGATGCAGAAGGAGCTCATTATAATCTTAATCTTAATAGTCCTCTAGCTGATAAGTGACAAAGTGAACCAGCCGTTGTCCCTGCTCAGCGTTCTCAACAGCAGTGTGCGCCTTACACTTCCGAGAATGTGTGATGTACTGGACACCATGCAGCCTATGAAGTATTTGTCCCCGTGGTCTATCTAAAACCCTTTCTTTTCCCCCCACAATTCCCTAATCAACATTTTTAAAACACTGTGACATGTCAGAGAATTATGTTAAGCCACATGGATCTTCTAATAACTCAATTCTGACCTATAAAGACGACAATTTCATGTTTCAAGCTAACATCTTATATTGCTATTATAGAGAATATTTAATAAAAAAGTCTTTGTATCTTTAAAGCCTACCTAGCAGAGTGTCTTGCACATAATGTTTATCAGATGACTATAGAACATAGAAATAAATGAAGTTTCAGAGAAATTATGAAGTAGCAAGGCAAATATGGTGATAAAAGGATGATAAAGCAAGATACTTTGAGAACAGGAAAATAGAAGGCATTGCCATCAGTGTATGATTTTGCTAAATTCTGAAGAGCAGCATCCACATTCCAGGCAAAAGGCATGTTTTGATTAATGTCTTAGAGCTAAAGGCACTCTGGCATTTGTGAACTAATTGCTAAGCGAATTAGTTCCTGTTTTGATTTCGAAGTGTATAGCCATGCTGAAGGTCAGAAGTCCAAATGAAAGAGCATTCTAGAGGGCTAGGAACTATGCTATCATGCAATCTGACTCTTCAGAAATGGTAAGTGATGTCAATCCTGGTCATAAATGCTTGGAAAGTGCACTTCAGATCAAAGAAAGACAATAGCGAAAGCAGAGCTCCAGGGAGAGGGGCTTTCAAGAGGAAGAGGACAACGGTCGCCCAGTGGTCCACCGTCCGCTGAGTGCACACGTGGCTGACAAACAGTGTTCTAAAATATTGGCTGCAGCTAATCTAAGTACAGGTTTTAAAGTCATACGTGAGTCATAAAAAAAAAAAAAACCTATATTCCATTAGTTTTCTGGGGGAAGGAATGACTTTTTAAGAAACAAATGAAAAGCTGGAAGGAGTCAAAATTTCGGATGACTGATGCAGACACAGGTGACATTCTCAGTTCTTGGAATTTGTAAATTTCATAGTTCATGAGCAAATCCGTCTAGATTGTCACAGATTCCTAGTGGAAAAATGATGGAGATTTACAATAAGAATGAGCCAAATAACAAAAAAAAAGATGCCTCTGTAAAATACAAAGTTAACATCATTCTCCCCAAATAAAACATAGACCAATTTCAAAGAAGTCAAAGAATATGTCTAGTTTTATACAAATGTCTGAACATGATTTTATTGATTAGAAAACAATATATACATATGATGGATTAACCAGGGCCCACGTAAAGCCAGATGCGCAAGGTGTCACCTATATCTGGAGTTTGTATGCAGTGGCTGGAGGCCCTGGTGTGACCATTCTCTGTCTCTCTCTCCCTCTCTGTGTCAAATAAATAAATAAATAATTAAAAATTAAAAAATAAATGGAGGAACTCTGAGACTTAGTTTTGGATCAGTGACATAAAACAGGCCAGGTAAAATAAGTTCATAGTAAGGAACAAAAATATATATGTATATATGAAATAAAACTCCAAGGATAAGACTGATATACATCTTCAATTGAGAACTCTGAGAAAGAAGATGCTAGATTTGAATTAAAGAAGTATCATTATAGCCAAATGACATTTTTAAGCATTAAATGAAATTATGATGGGCAGTGATGTGTTGTTATGGCCTCATGTTATTAGAGAGAACACCGCCAACATATTATAACATATATAAAAACAGGAAAGATATATATATATATTTATGTTCATGAATCCACTTAAAAAAATCACTTGGCTGTACCACGATCAGCTTCACCCACACGCAGCCTCTGCAGCAGGACAGAGCAATGCACTTGGTTCACTCCTCACAGGTGAAGCTATTTTACATTAAGCCTCTCAAAGAACTTTGTCAGTTCTCACTGTTTTCGTTTGTCAAAATATCTTAACAAGGGGTTGGAGAGATGGCTCAGCAGTTAAGGCATTTATCTGCAAAGCCAAAGGATATCTGTTCAATTCTCTAGGACCCATGTAAGCCAGATGCCCAAGGAGGCGCATGCATCTGGAGTTCGTGTTGCACTGGCTGGAGGCCCTGATATGCCTATTCTCTCACTCATTCTCTCTCTCTCTCTCTCTCTCTCTCTCTCTCAAATTAATAAATAAAATATTTTTTAAAAATCTTAGCAAGCTGAGTGCAATAGTCTGCCTGTTGTCCCAGCTGCTTATGAGCCTAAGTAGGAGGATTGCTTGAACCCACAAGTTCAAGACAAGTCTAGGCAGGATAACAAGACCCAGTATCAAGAAAACAAAAGGGAAGGGAAGAACGGAGAAAGCAAAGGGGAGAAAAGAGACACACAGAAAGAGAGCAGGACAGAGATCACGCTAACACTTAGATATCTATCCTTTATATAGGCTTTATTGTTAATCACTTTTGTCCTGACCCTGTCCACCTGGCCTTACCCTACTCTTCACAGACATCTGTGCAGTCTATCACACCCTATTTTCAATAGCGATGATTTTTTTTAATGATTCTGAACTTTTCCACTGTAAAACATGGCATATGATATTGATTCAGGTCTTGTTGTATATGCCTCAGTAAAAGTTTATACTTTCTAGCATACTGAGCTGTAAATATGTTGTTAAGGAAGCTACGGACGCCTTAGCAGTATAACGTCTTCCTAAACTGACGCTTGAATGGCAAGTTAAACCGCCTTTCGGAATCTAGCACAGAACATTTGTAAAGCAGATTGAAGACAGTAAGGAGGGCAAAGGAGAGGGTGCCAGTGGTGGTTTGTCTCAGGTGTCCCCCATAAACTCAGGTGTTCTGAATGCTAGGTTCCCAGCTGATGGCGATTTGGGAATTAGCGCCTCCTGGAGGCAGTGCATTGTTGGAGGCGGGCTTATGGATGTTATAACCAGGGTCCCCTTGACAGTGTTTGGGACACCCTCCTGTTCCTGTTGTCCACCTTATGTGGGCCAGGGGGTGATGTCCACCCACTGCTCGTGCCGTCATTTTCCCTGCCATCGTGGAGCTTCCCCTCGAGCCTGAAACCAAAATAAACCTCTTTTTTTTACCACAAGCTGCTCTTGGTTGGGTGATTTCTACCAACAATGTGAACCTGACCGCAACGATGCCCATAGGCTCCCAATAGAAATCCAGTATTGGGGGGAAGCAAAGAAGGGAGGAAGGAGGAGAAACTTGGAACTTCGGCTGAAGCCAATGATCTTGATGTGCTAAATGCATCTTTCAGACCAGAATTATCTCCTGGTACAAATGAGTCCTAGTTAAGTAAACAATGGAATGTAACATTTTATCTGTTTTCTAATTATTTCCAGGACATAGCTTCTATCATATCAATTGGTTTCTTAAACAAAATCATAATATCACATTTTAATTAGCCAATTAAATTGGAAGGATATACTCAATCTAAGAGGGATAAATTAATTCTGACACAAAAGAAAAGAAAAAATGAGTTCTTTAAAGTTCAGGGCATTGTGCCCTACACTGGCCTAGATTGCATTCAGAGTACATTTCGACCTGCACCTGCTCTTAGGATTTCTGATATTAAATAGAGGTTTTTATCCAATTTTTGGAAATTATCATGAAAGAAAAGATATTCTGGCCAAAAGTAAATGTAAGGTTGTTGTAGGCAGGCAGACATAAGCCTGAAGGTCATTGAAAGACAGGCCCTACTTCCTGTTTCTCGCTGGTAACATTGAAAGGGAAATATCTCAATCTGTGCCTCTTTAGAGAAGAACCACTTCCTTCTGACCACAGGGACAAAATCCTCTGGTCCTGGGTGGTGCCTGTCACTCACCTGGCCAAAGGACCTCCACTCCCCTGTAGACATGCTGAGGATGTGGGAGAAATAATTATCTTAATGAGATACTTGTGCCCCCCCCCTTTGGTTGTCAGACTGTTATGACAACGGACCCCCAAATGATGACAATTACTTTGAGAGTCTGATGCCAACCAGAGGGAAAGCTTGTCTCACAGAAATGGATCTCACAATACTAACAAATTGTAGGACAAAGAGGATCCAGGAGCCAAAACAATGATGTGTAGGTGATGGATCCATGATGGGTGGGACAGAGACAAAATAGACAAAAAGGAGAAACCATGGGAATGTAAGACAGGAAAAGAACTCTCTCATCCCCGAGACTCTTCAGCTGAGAATCAAGAATCCTGTACAATGAACATTTTCTATGAAGGCTGACAACATAGAGATAATGTTTCTTTCATATTAGATAATTTAAGCTAAAATAACAATGAACTAAGCATAAGACCTAAATGTATATGACTGTAACTAGGGCCTTGCTCCTTTCCTGGGTTCCTGTGTTATCAAGGAAGACTATTAACGTTATAGTGAAAAGCCAGGCACGGTGGTACACGCTTTTTTCATCCCAGCACTTGGGAGGCAGAGGTAGGAGTATCTCTGTAAGGTCAGCCTGAGACCATATAGTAAATTCCAGGCCAGCCTGAGCTAAAGTGAGACCTTACCTCAATAAATAAATAAACAAACAAAAATTACAGTAAAGCTATCCTCTCTTGCCCTCCATTCCTATAATCTAGTCTTTTACTTTGTCCACTGTAATCTTGCCCGGGATTCCTCAGGAGCCATCCTGTGATCCCATTTAAATCCTTTAGCAACCCTTTGAGAATAATTTCAAAATCTTCACAGTCTTGCATATGACCATTGTAAAGTCCAAGCGTGCCTCTTCTTGAAGAGCGGCCCTCACCCGAGCTCTGGGGTGTGTCTTCCTTTCTCCTCAAGCACTTCTCTTTGTCTAAGTCTCACGCTCGAAATATGCACGGAAGCTTCCTTCAGTAAGTTCTAACTCTGCTTCCGGAATCAAAGTTAATACATGTGTCTTGAGGTTCAGATGACATTCTGAGCCTTAGACTCTGAACTATGAAGACTTTGAAAGTTGTACTCAGTGCACTATGCATCATCAGATGGCAATGGAGTCTGTGGCAGGGAGAGGGTCAGGGTGGAATGTGATGGACTGAATGTGACACGTAGCCCCCACAAGGCTCATGTGTGGCACTAACTGGGAAGGTGGTGGAGCCTTCAGGAGGTCGAGCTTGCTGGAGGAAGTGCATCGCTGGTGGCAGGCTTTGAGGTGTTAGAACCTGTGTCTCCTTGCTCTCCCTCTCTCTCTCTCTCTTTCCTCCCTGCTGATGTGATGATGGGACATAAGCTTCCTGCTTCCATCGTGTTTTCTCTGTCATAACGGACCCCTCTCTTTGGCGTTGTAAAATTCTTTTCTTCTTTGCGCTCTCTCTGGTCAGGTATTTTTTTTTTTTTTATTTATTTAAGAGTGACAGACACAGAGAGAAGGACAGATAGAGGGGGAGAGAGAATGGGCGCGCCAGGGCTTCCATCCTCTGCAAACGAACTCCAGACGCGTGCGCCCCCTTGTGCATCTGGCTAACGTGGGACCTGGTGAACCGAGCCTCGAACCGGGGTCCTTAGGCTTCACAGGCAAGCGCTTAACCGCTAAGCCATCTCTCCAGCCCTGGTCAGGTATTTTTGACCCAGCAATGAGAATGTAACTGATATAATGCCATTACAAGTTTTGTTAGAATGAATATTTTAAAATGTTCCCTTGCTTGTCACTAGGATGATCTTGTAACTATTAATGAGTGATTATATTACGGATGAGTGAAAATGCATCTTTTGCTAGACAGACATCCTTGGAGGCTGTTGAAGGAGAAACTCCCACCTCCTGACTCCCCCAAGAACACTGCTGAGAAAGACAGCACAATTGCTCCTCCACGTGATTTAAAATGCCACATGAGGAGGAGGAGGAGGATGGCAGCATCTGAGCTCTTATTCAGCTTTTGTTTAGGTCCATTAAGCGAAAGGCCACTTCCTGCATGCCCGAAGAGCAAAGTCCATATTCTCCTCCAGCTCTCAATCGAGACATGACAAACTAAGCTACCAAAAATAAGACTGCAAGGACACGTACTATTGTCTCATCCATTAGGACTTAATCAAACCGGCCCTGTCAAATGCCCACGTGGTCAGAAAAGCACCAGCTACCTAAAGACATGCTGAGAAGATGAGAGAGATAGATTTCCCTTTAGTGAGACGATCAGTAGCTTATATTCCTAGCATCGAGGGATTTGCCAGCAGCAATCTCAGTCTCTCTGCCTTTCCCTCTCTTTCTTTCTCCAAGACTGCTTCTCCTGCTTGGGAACCCTTCTAGCTTACTCCTTAATCTACTTTTCCTTGCTTACTCTCTTGCCCACAGTCCTTCCTTCCTCTTCAATGTGCAACATGATCGATCTTAGGAGCCACTGACTTGTGTCATGTCTGGTAGTTGTTGAATTGCCCAACACCTTAGCCACTGAAATGAAGGCCCACTGGGAGACAAGAGCCCTGCCACTTTTGAATTCTACATCATTCTTCTCTTGCCAAAAGGCATGAAGGACAGTTATGAAGGGGGACACATTAGAGAGGTCACACTCGTGCTACCAAGATCAACTTGAGAAACAAAACATGAAAATAAGCATTTAGTCGCTGACTTATTGAAACTCATGTCTGCACATCATTTGGAAAGTCCAGATTCTCACAACATATGCCTCCTTTAATTCGAAGACTAGAATTATGAAAATCACTTTTGGGCTAGAGAAATAGCTTAGTGGTCAAGTGAACTTCTAGAACAAGCATGGGGGCCTGAGGGGGCCCTAGAGTGTATGAATCTCCATAACCCATGTAAACAGCTGGGCATTGCCATGGACACCTGTAACCCCAGTCCTGGGTGGAGCAGAAACTGGAGAATCACTGAGGCTCAGAAGGGCAAGCTCTGGCATCAGTGAGACTCTCTGTCACAAAGAAATAGTCAAGGCAGTGATTGGGGGCACCTTATGTTTTTATCTAACTGCCCCAGGTGAGGGCACAGGGTACCACCAGCAAACACACAGAGTACCACATTAGCACACATGCGCACACGTGCACGCGCGCACACACACACACACACACAGCACCCCACACATACCACATACATGCAAAAACATCACTTTTAAAGTTTGTATTGTGTAACTTTCTAAATGACTTTTAATAATTTCATCTCTTTGAAAGGGAGATTATAAAGAACTATATAATACTGATATAATTGTATCAAGACGCAAGTGAATTTTTGTGGAAATTGATATATGTATGAGATTTATATAGTAATTCAAAGATAAAAAAGAAAAGCATCTTGAGGGCGATACACTGGAGGGTGGTTAAGCGCTTGCCTGTGAAGCCTAAGGACCCAGGTTCAAGGCTTGATTCCCCAGGACTCACATTAGCCAGATGCCCAAGGGGGCACATGCATCTGGACTTCATTTGCAGTGGCTGGAGGCCCTGGCACACCCATTCTCTCTATCTCCCCCTCCTTCTTTCTGTCTGTTGCTCTCAAATAAATAAAAACAAACAAATTTTTAAAATCTTGAAAGAAAGCAAAAGTTGAAGGGCATTTAAACTACTGTGTATTAAAACATACAATAATGAAGTCGTTCATGGGCAGAAGAATAACCCAGTAGATTAACAGGGCAGACACATCTCTATATGGGTCCAACCACCTGATGTATGAGAAAGATAATGTTACCAGCTCTCTTGATGCAACCTGTGAAAAATCATAAGTGCAGACACGGCAGATGGGAAAGTTAAAGAAGATTTTATTTTAGAGAAGAAAGTAAAGAATGCTCCCAAGGTGGGAGGGCTAACGAGCAGATGACGCACTTGGTGACTTGCATCCGTGAGTTTTACACCGCCCCCCAGGGTATAATTAAGCATCAAGTCAGGTGTACTGGGCTGGTTACTTTCAACTTACACGGAGGCTCTTGATGTTCCCGAGGGAGGCGAAGAGATGAGGATCCCTGCCAAAACACTGCAAGAAGGAGCAAGTACCAAGAAGTAAAGGAAGAAAGAACAGACTAGTGGTCAGCTCACATCTTGGTGAGCCAGGGATTCTTTGATTTCAGTTCCTGAACTCTCTTCTCTGGACTTATCATTAGCAATATACAACTTATTACCAAATCTCTGTGTTTGTAAGCACTTCCAGGAGCTTGTCAATGACACTGTATGCAAGAGGAAAAGAAGGATATGCACAAGAATCAATTATCCAGAAGAATTATGGATCAGCATGAAAAAAATGAAAACATAACATTTTCTGAAGAAACTTTAGGAGCACGTTTTTAATAGCCTTGGGGAAGGCAAAGACTTTTTTTTAATGTAGCACAAAAAGGGCTAACTAGAAAGAAAGAAAATGTACATACAAATACACTAAAATCAACCTTTCTCACTTTATTGAATGTGTGTATGTGTGTAGTAGGTGTGTTGTGTGTGCCTACATATATGTGTGCCAGTATGCATATATGTGCATGGTACATATTGCACATAGATGCATATGTGTTTGGAGGCCAGAGCTTGATATTGGATATCTTTCTCTCCCCATTAGTTTTTAAAGCTTTTGTATTGACAACTTTCATACAGGTACATAACATATTTTGATCATAATCCCCACTTGTTCCCTTCTTTTTCTTTTGTCCCTCTTCCCTTGACCCTCTTTCACTAAATCCCTTTTTCTTTCTAGCTAGACTTTTTCCCATTTTGATGCCCTTTTTTTAAAATTTTTTATTTATTTATTTGAGAGTGACAGACACAGAGAGAAAGACAGATAGAGGGAGAGAGAGAGAGAATGGACGCACCAGGGCTTCCAGCCTCTGTAAACGAACTCCAGACGCGTGCGCCCCCTTGTGCATCTGGCTAACGTGGGACCTGGGGAACAGAGCCTCGAACCGGGGTCCTTAGGCTTCACAGGCAAGCGCTTAACTGCTAAGCCATCTCTCCAGCCCTGATGCCCTTTTTTTGCCCTTCTCCATCATCCATGGTGAAATGTTGATGATCCCAAACTTGCACAGGTCTTGTGCAGGTAATCACACTTGTTGGGAGGAAGCAATAGCCACTTACTTCATGCCCAGAAGACAGCATTTAAAAGCACTCCTCCTCATCCTCTGCTTCTTACGTTCTTTCTGTTCCCTCTTATGCAATGTTCCCTACGTCTTGCAGGCATGATAGAGATGTCCATGTACTGCTGAGCACTCAATAGTCATGTATGCTCAGCATTTCGATGAGTTTTGAATCTCCTCAGTAAGCACTGCCGTCTGCAAACAGAGAGCTCTCTGACCAAAGTGAGAGCAGCACTCATCTATGGGCAGAAACAAAAGTGTTTAAAGAGAAACTTGATGCACACAATATATCAGTTCAGCTAACGATTGTAGTAACCTTCCTCCAACGGTCTATGGCCTTCCCAGCCATGGGTTTTGGATGAATGCTTCACTATTTCGGTATTGGGCATGAGTTTGTTCCCCGGGAGCAGGCTCAGACCCAATCCGAGAGCATGGTTATATCCCCATGACACTCACGTCACTATGACACCATCCACCACCAACGTCCACTGGCTGGTTCAGATGTGTAGCACACAGGGCCCACTACTGGTTAAGACTGTTGTTGACTTTTCACCAATTTAGCTAGATTGACTAGCCAGCGATCCCTAGAGATGCTCCTGTGTCTGCCTCCCCAGTGCAGGGATTAGAAATGTGCCTACCACCCCTGGGCTGCACGTGGGTTTGGGGGATCTAAAGTGTTATCCTCGTGTGTGTGAAGCAAGCAATTTACCCATTTAACTATCTTTACAGTCTTTAAATCTTCTCCCAACCAAAGGAAGCTTTCAAGTGGATGAAACAGCAGTGCAGAGTGTGAGAACATATTTGAAATACCTATATCCCAACGAGCCATAATTATCAAAGATATGGTCAAAGGCCTGGAATTGGTAGTGCCACTTGCAAAGCTGAGACAGGAAAATCATGAGTACAAGGCCATCCTGAAGTATGGAACAACAGACTGCTAAAGGAAAACGAAAGCATATATATATCACTGGTAAAACACCTTCCTATTTTTAAGTACTCATAAACACCAACAGTATTTTTTTAAAAAGGGTCTGTAGGCAAAAGACTTGAGCAGGCGTTTCCATGTGTGTAGCAGGAAGATGGTCAACCTTGTGTCATCCGGGAACTGTGAGTGAGAAGGCTTAGGTAATCCCACTGACATCAACAAACTGCTAAGACCGACATTAAAAATATAAAGTCAAATAATGAGACTCGGTAACAATCTGAAATTTCAGGTGCTGATATGATTGTATAAATTAATGTAACCACTATGGAGCAAGTTGTAAGATTAGCAAAAAAAAAAAAAATAATCAGAAAATCCACTCTAGGTAAAAATGTTTGCTGGTATATGCTAAAGGTAAAAATGATGTAATTAATGATGATATAATTCTATTTGATTTATATAACCAATAATACAGATGAATCTATGTATTCATCTAAAATACTTTTTAATAATATTTATAGCAATACTACTTGCAAGAAACACTGTGTGAAGATACTCATGTGTTCAGAAACAACTTAAGTAGACACTTTGTAATATATTCATGATCTGCAACTTAATAAGCAGAGAAATTTAATGAACACCAAGAACTAGTATCATATAGATATTTTAAAGAATATGTGATGGTTTGATTCAGGTGTCCTCCATAAACTTAGGTGTTCTGAATGCTACGTTCCCAACTGATGGATATTTGGGAATTAATGCCTCCTGGAGGAGGGAGTGTATTGTTGGGGGCGGGCTTATGGGCTTTATAGCCAGTTTCCCCATGCCAGTGTTTGGCACACCCTCCTGTTGCTGTGGTCCATCCTATGTTGGCCAGGGGGTAATGTCCACCCACTGCTCATGCCATCATTTTTCCCTGCCATCGTGGAGCTTCCCCTCGAGCCTATAAGCCAAAATAAATCTCTTTTTCCCAGAAGCTGCTCTTGGTTGGGTGATTTCTACCAGCAATGCGAATCAGACTACAACAGAATACAAACTTAAGCAAATGAAGCCAGACATAAAATAGCATCTATTTCACATTCCATTTATATAAAGTTGAACCATAAAGATATAATGTCTGGGGCTGGAGGGATGGCTTAGTAGTTAAAGCATTTGCCTACAAAGCCAAAGGACCCAGGTTTGATTCCCTAGGACCCATATTACTCAGATGCACAAGTGGGTGCACGTGTCTGGAGTTCGTTTGCAGTGACTAGAGGCCCTGACACATGCATTCTCTCTCTCTCTCTCTCTCTCTCTCTCTCTCTCTTTCTCTCTTCCTCCCTGTTTCTCTGTCAAAAATAAATAAAAATATTTTAAAATGAAATAATGTATGGAGAGAAAGATGTCAATATGGCTTATAATCCTGCAACTCTGCAGCTGACACAGGAAGACTGTAAATTCAGGGCCAACCTGGGCTAGCAAGTGACTTCAAGGCAGCCTGGGCAACTTATCAAGATGCTGCCTCAAAATAAAAAGCAAGAAGAAGGCTGGGCATATCATGCAATTTTAGAGTCTTTCCCTGGATGTACAAGTCCTCTAATCTTTCATACTGCCAAAAAGATAATAAAATAAGAAAAGGAGGAGAAAATAAGAAAACATCTAACTCTGAGGTAGGAAGGTACACTTAATCTGTAGCAGTGTAAGTGACCACAACGTGGCTCCTGGAATATGACAGTGATGCCTCTTGGCTCAGTCAGGAAGTAGATGAATATGTCTGCTTGGTGAATATTTATCAAGTTATATACTTATGATTTGTAAGCTTTTGTTTGATTGATAAATATCAAAGTGATTTCAAATTTTAATTCAAAAATATGTAGAGGAATTTAATATACATGAAAGTAATATTTCTCCAAGTATGAGTTGGTAGAAGTTAAGCATTACAATATCCTTAATTTATCCAGAAAGAGGATAAGAGTACCAGTTAACTAAGCCTGAAATTTTCTACTAAACAATTTTGACCTGTGCAGTAGTAGAATTTTAATTCAATTAACATTTCAATGTAACTAACATTTTTAATGTATTTGCTATTGCCTCTTAAGGACAAAATGTTCTCAAAATAACTTAGACAGGGATTGTTTAATGTGGGAGAGAAGATGAAATACAATTAAAGCTTTTAAGGTTTCAGAAGTAAATGATTACATATGTAGTATAATTTTCAAAAGAAAAGCAATTTTTGGTCCAAATGTAATTTTTTCAATCTTGTTCTCAATCTTTACATGCATAAATGGAACTTTCACACATTGGTGCTGTTATAAAAATAGAACACCAGACCTGATTATGAGGAGTCAAATATTTTTAAGACTAAGAGACAAAAATCAAACCAGAGACACCCACTTAGGGCACCTCAGTTTTAGATACCTAGAAAAGTTCACACTATTGTTTCCTATATGTAATCATAACCTGGGGTCTTAGTCTACTTTTTGCTGCTATAATAGATGACCAGAAACAGAATAGCTTACAAGGAACTAAGATTATTTCTTATAATACTGGAGGCTTTGAAGCCGAGCATCAAGGAGCCTAGCATCCATCAGGAACTTTCTTGTAAGCCGGGCGTGGTGGCGCACGCCTTTAATCCCAGCACTCAGGAGGCAGAGGTAGGAGGATCACCATGAGTTCAAGGCCACCCTGAGACTACAGAGTTAATTCCAGGTCAGCCTGGACCAGAGTGAGACCCTACCTCGAAAAACCAAAAAAAAAAAAAAAAAAAAAAAAAGACTAATGTGAAAGAACTAGATTTGTTTGTGGGTCAGGGAGAAGATCCCAGACTCAGAATTAGCCCACTGATGGAAGGAAGGTGGGATAGAAAGCTCACGAAAAATTTCTGGAAGAACCTGGAAGTAAAGCAGAGCGTTGTCCCTATCTCCTTCTTCATGATCAGGTTTAGATTTAGGCTTGAATTCTCTTAGTTTCACCAGGACAGGTGGAGATATATGTTTTTTGGGCCTGTGACTCTAACTTCCTACCTACAAAGGAAGGCTACCGTGTTCCTAATGTTCGTCAGTGCTGCTACAGTTGTAAAAGGTTAGAGCAAAGGCCCTGGCTCCAGCAGTCCAAATAGACTAGGCTTGACCACTGTTCCAATGTGACAAATAAAGAAACAAGGTATGATGAAAAGCCTTGGTCAATGTGCAACAGGACAAAAAAAAAGGGAGAGAGAGAGAGAGGCAAAGGGACCTTAAATTCATCCTCTATGAGGTACGCATATGGGTTTTACGCTTAAATGCAAGAAGTATCAGGACAGGGGCAAGAGATGTAAATGATGGTTAAGTCCAGGACAAGGGATGACCCATCATCGTCTTCACCTCAGGGCTTACCAGGAGTGTTAATGACTGCCGTTGCCCTAGACAACTAATCTGGTCCCCACGGGAGATGTGTTCCAGGAATCTATCACAGATAATTACTCTCACCTGGAGTGTCGTTTATCCAGCAGACTTCATTGACACTCAGATGGTCGTAGATCAGTCCCGTTCCTAGAATCCAAAATGACTCAAGAGAAAATATTAAAGACATTGACTTACATCTAGGACTTCAGCCCTGAAGTGGATAACACAGGTTAGGTAGGCAGAGACACTCAGGATCAGAGCTGAACTTAAGGAGAATTAGAAACAAAGTGAACACAGGTTAGGTAGGCAGAGACACTCAGGATCAGAGCTGAACTTAAGGAGAATTAGAAACAAAGTGAAGTCTAGTGTGTCAGACTTTCATTCTGATTTGTTGTTACCCTGTATGCCCAAGTGAGGCAGCAATGCTTTTTAGTGAAAGCAGCTTCTAAGTAGCTATTAACACCACTGGCAAGTCTGCTGAAGTGAGAAAAGATTGAATGAGCATGTGAGTGTGTGTGAGTGTGTGTGTGTGTGTGTGTGTGTGTTGGCTTGACCCATTCTGCTTTTTTTATGCTCTTCCATATGTTTTTACTGTCCCTAAAATTGATAAGACCAGGGCCATATTGTTTATGTATTTCTATAGTTTGATCTATAGTAAATCATCTTATATTTTAACAATTATATTAAAAATTAATTTAATTTAAAATGTTTAATTAAAATACATTAAAGTTAAATTAATAGTGCACCAAATAGTATAAACTTGATTTTTTAAAAATTTTTTGTTTATTTATTTGAGAGCAACAGACAGAGAGAGAAAGGCAGATAGAGAGAGAGGGAATGGATGCTCCAGGGCCTCCAGCTTCTGCAAATGAACTCCAAACACGTGTGCCCCCTTGTGCATCTGGCTAACATGGGTCCTGGGTTATCGAGCCTCTAACCATGGTTCTTAGGCTTCACAGGCAAGCGCTTATCTGCTAAGCCATCTCTCCAGCCCGAGTATAAACTTAATTTTACAGTACTTAAAGCAGGTGCCTTTAACTGCTGAACCATCTCCCCTAAAATTACACTACTTAAAAAGAAGATGTGGTGGCACATGCCTTTAATCCCAGCATTTGGGAGGCAGAGGTAGGAGGATCGCCATGAGTTCAAGGCCACCCTGAGGCTACATAGTGAATTCCAAGTCAGCCTGGGCTAGAGTGAGACCTTACCTTGAAAAGAAAGAAAGAAAGAAAGAAAGAAAGAAAGAAAGAAAGAAAGAAAGAAAGAAAGAAAGAAAGAAAGAAAGAAAGGGAAAGAAAACATAACACATGGGAAAAATCAAATATAAGTGAGGCACAAAGATAAAATAGACTCTGGAAACAACTTGTGAAAACGATTAGACAAGTCACTTTTTTTTCTGAGAGTAAATCTCCTCAGAGGTAAAGGTCAAGATAATAACAAAGTACATATTTCAAGATTACTATTAAAATTGTGTGCTATTTAATTTTATGTTCAGTCTCAACAATATATTAGCTACGTAATCTTAACTAGTTATGAACACAAGTCTCTCTTTCCTCTTTCTTCCTCATCTGTGAAACGAGAATGTAGTGATCTGCATTCTGGTGAAGAGATTTTCTTTGAGTAGCAAGATGTACATGTATGTGCATGTGTAAACTATGTATGTGGATGTCATTTTCACCCAAGTGGATGGCATAGTAAGTTCACTTTTGAAGTACACTAATCTGCAAATCACGTATCCTACTGAGGAATAGCATTTGTTGAGCTGGGTGTGGTTTTGTTACTGTAGGTGGAGTCATTTCCTAGCAGCCCTAACAAGTGAGGTAAAGCCACATGCCCTCAATAGACCAATTAAAGAAACGAACTGCGGAGAAAAGCAGAAAATAGAGATCCACTCAGTGTGGCCATGTTGCAAGAAGAACAAAAAGTTCATGACCCACTAAGGCCATCTTTAGCATCCTGACGTGAGGTTTAGGTTCAACTAAGGGCAAGAGGTGTGTGTGTGTATGTATACACGCATGCACACGCACGTGCACACACACACAGGTAAATAGTCCTGTCAAGCTGTGGTCCTGCCCATCACCGTTGTCTCTCGTCCAGCCTCTCCTGCAAGGCCGTCTGATCAGCTGCCGGAACTCGGCAGGATTTCCTGGGAGACAGATGTCTTCTTTGGCTGCCACCATACTTCAGCCCTTTCCTGCTCCCAACATGAGATTCCAATTGCTTGGGACCATTTTCTGACAGCCCAGAGGAGGGGCACAGGTGTCCCTTTAGAATTCATTCCTGGCACTGGGGAGGTGGCTCAGTAGTTACATACCCTTGCTTGCAGTACGCAATGGCCTGGATTTGATTTCCCATTATGAGTCTGGAATTTGCTTGTGGTGACAAGGCGCCCTGGTGCATCCATTCTCCCTCTCTCTTTTTCTGTTTTTCTCTCTTTCTCATTTGCTCACTCACTCTCTGCTTTCAAATGAATAAATAAAACATTTTTTGAAAAAAGAACGTCCTCGTCCTTGCCAGGACAGTTACAGTCCTATGCCTAAAATCGCAGCGTTTGAAGGCAGAGGCAGGAAGAGCTAGAGTTTGAAGCCAGCCTGAACTACATGGTGAGTTCAAGGCCAGTCTAAACAACAAAGGCAGATCATGTCTCACAAAGGGCTAGAGATGAAACTCAGTGATTAGAGACCATGCCTAGCAGATTGAAAGCCTTCATTCAAAGAATGCCAGCACTGCCAATAATGATGGTGATGATAATTTTTGAACCCACTATGTTCATGATATAAGGTTGACTAGAAAGTGTATATAGGTTGCTCTCCCTCTGAAGACATGAGACGTGGAAAGGCCAGAGCCTATTGTGGAGCAAGCACAGTCCAGATCAGAGCTCGGTGTGCTCTTGGGACCTCATGGAAATATTCGGACTTACCTAAGTGGCCCACATTCCCCCAGTCAGAATATTACTGTCCGCAGAGCTGGTCAATGGGCACATTATGGGACAGTCCTCTGTAGAAGACAGGAAAGCTAATTCCATCAGCATCCATTTTTGTGGTGACTGAATAATTTAAATGCTATAGGGGTGGCTACTAAGAGCATGTGCTATTTCAGTGTGAGTGCCGGGGAGGGTCTGAGCCCACCAGAGCCCCAATAAAAACTTGGGTGTAGCCACACACATCTGTAATCCCAGTCCACAGTGGTCAGAGATCTGAGAATCAATTGCTAAAGCTCACTAACCACAAAAATAATAAAAGGCAACTCCAGTTTGAGAGAGAGTCCTCATTTCAAAGAAGTACTTGGGTGAGTGAGAGAGAAGGACATTCACTCATTTCTCAGCCTTTCGGATGACATCAAGTGCAGTATCTGTTCTTATCAGAAAAGGTCACCCAAAGTTCTGTTTCCATACACATGAACCTGGCACACACATCTGTGTCCACACGTGCATATATCACACATAATATGCCACAACACTCATACTCTAACAACCCCCCCACACATACATACATGCATTCACACCTACACGCATGCAAACAAAGCGTAAATTATACTCACTTCCCTCTAGGAGCAAACTTCAGGTGTGTGTCAAAGTATCTGACATAGGAAGTGGAGACTTCCCCAAGTTTACCACAATACACATGTCTTCTGTTTTATCCTCTCACGAATAGATATTTGTACATTTGTCAGGTTTGTGTCTAACAGTTTTCATTCACACTAGTGATGTTCTCTAAAATTGCAGAAGCTCTTGCACATAGGAAATCAACACAGAAATACTAAGATACACCAGCTTAAACAACTTCTGGGACTTCCAGCTCCATATTCTTGGAATGTAGAATCTCCTGTCCCAGATAAATAATGGGGCTATTTCTCCTCGATCACAACTCTTTTCTGGTATAAAGATCTCAGAGGAGACTTGGAAGAGAGAAAGAACATAGAAAATGAAAGACATTTAGTCTTTCCTGAGGGCAGACAGCCACACCTTTGCTTCGGTGAAGTCTTAATTCTAAGAAAAACTGGGATTGCCTCATATATTATGGTATATATATTTGAATTACAAAACCCAGATTAGTTTCATTATTTAAAATAATTAAGGACTGGCTGGAGAGATGACTTAGTGGTTAAGCACTTGCCTGTGAAGCCTAAGGAGCCCAGTTGGAAGCTCGATTCCCCAGGACCCACGTTAACCAAATACACAAGGGGGCACACACATCTGGAGTTCATTTGCTGTGGCTGGAGGCCCTGGCATGCCCATTGTTTTTCTTTTCTCTCTCTCTCTCTCTCTCTCTCTATGCCTCTTTCTCTCTCTCTGTCGCTCTCAAATAAATAAATAAAAATAAATATAAATATTTAAAAAAATAATTAAGGAACTGCATATTATCTGAGGGTAAATAAGAAGGTCATGAGATCTGTGAGATTTTCCATTCACAGCCACAGTAATTCCATATGGGAATAAATTACAAGAAAACATGCCGATGAGTGATGGAGGGGATGCCTGGCTTCCCCTCTGGCCTCTGCACGCATCTGCGCACCCGCGCACACACACACACACACACACACACACACACACACACACGCACACACGTGCACAGACCATACACACACACACCACCATCACCACCACCACCACAAATACTGCCTTAGGAATTTGGAGATCAGAGAGGGTTTATGAACCCCAACTTTGAAAAAAGCAAACTGAGAAGGATGAATTATGAATTGCTGAATTTATTTAGGGAGGAAGTGTGGGTTACGTCATTTATTCAGGGAACACTATGATCTTGGGAAAGGCTGGAGCAGTTACGCACACACAAAAGCTCATAAAAGCCAAAAGATTTAGGAGGAGAACTCACACACGCACGTGGGAGCAAAGCGTAAGAACCCAAAGACCCCCCGACACATGAAAGAACAGAGAATTAAGAAAGAAAAGCGGAGCTGGGAGTGGTGACAGACACCTTTAATCCTAGCACTCGGGAGGCAGAGGTAGGAGGATTGCTGAGAGTTCAAGGCCACCCTGAGACTCCATAGTGCATTCCAGGCCAGCCTGAACTAGAGCGAGAACTTACCTTAAAAAACCAAAAGAAGAGGAAGAGGAGGAGGAGGGAAAAAAGAAGAAATAAAAGGGGACTGGAGGGATCGCTCTATGGTAACGTGGTTATCTGCAATGCCTGATGACCTGGGTTGGACTCCCCAGTACATACATAAAGCCAGATGCACAAAGAGGTGTGTATGTGTGGAGTTCTTTTGTAGTGGCAGGAGGCCTTGGCACACCCATTTATTTTCTCTCATTCCTTGCAAATAAATAAATACTTAAAAAAAAAAAGGAATAGTAAAGGACACAGAAACCAGAGATCATACATGTAACAGAGCAAGGAAATACAAAATGCTTGCACCAGGAAATTTAGAAACCTGGAAATGAGTAGTCAAGAATTATTACACACGAAGCAGACCCAGAGTTCAGAGGAAAACCATACGTGTAACACAGTTGTTTGGTTTTTAAGGCATCTGGAGAAAAGGCATCTGGAAACAGAACACAGGTGAGGGATGACCAGACAATCACCCAGACAGCCACACGGAGCCCCCTGTCCTCAGCCAGGCTCCGAGAAGAGACCGGGCACTGCGGTGCAGGTGAAAGAACAGCAGGTTAGTCAGCCCGTCATCAAGGTGGAGAGACAGAGGTTAGCAGACAAGCCCCTTATAATTAATTAGGATGGATTTTGACCTCAGACTCAGGTATGTAAAGTAAAAATCTGGTTGGTTGGTGGATTCGGGGCCTGAGCCAACCACCACCCAGGTATTCTAGATGTGGGAAAACTTGGAGGGGGGTGCAGCAGCCATCATGGTTGAAACAGGATCAGAGGCTGACTTCCAGTGCTGAAGGCCAAGGCAGGGGGCGGGTGACATCTCTCTGTTCTCCTTGGGCATGGGCCTCTGTCCCTGCCTCCAAAACGCTGCCTTTCTCTGTTTCTCCTTCAATACCACAAACACGCACCCAGTGAGCGCTGGCACAGGAAAAAAAAAATTACACAAACATTACTGGGGATCTAGTTTATAACTCAGCAAGGTTTAGAACAAGCTGATACAAAGGAAGCTAACAGCAAGTGACTACTGGCCAACCTGCTGGTCCCTTCCATGGGAAATCATACTCTTAGTGGTTCCCAAATGCAGGCACCAAACAGAATCCCTCTGATGCATACGGCTCTAGCTCCTCTATGTGGTGGCCTCTGGCAAGGCTGCCACCTTCAGTCTTGTGGTCAAGCAGGGAGGTGGTCTTCACTCCTGCACGTGACAAAGTCCTAACCCCAGCCCACCATGCGGTTGCCTTGTCACTCTTGCCTCTCCTTAGAACCTGAACAGTGTGTGAGAGAGAGAGCCTGGGGAGCGGGCGCATGAGCTTAGCCCAGAGCAGTGGTTCCCAAGCCTGGCTGCAGCTGATCAGCCCCAGGGAGTCTGATTAAAAGAATGAGGAGTAGAGCCAAGCACTACTACTTTTATTGTAAAGCTCTCTGGTGTTTTTTTTTTTTTAATATTTTTTATTTATTTATTTGAGAGCGATAGACACAGAGAGAAAGACAGATAGAGGGAGAGAGAGAGAATGGGCGCGCCAGGGCTTCCAGCCTCTGCAAACGAACTCCAGACGCGTGCGCCCCCTTGTGCATCTGGCTAACGTGGGACCTGGGGAACCGAGGCTCGAACCGGGGTCCTTAGGCTTCACAGGCAAGCGCTTAACCGCTAAGCCATCTCTCCAGCCCAAGCTCTCTGGTGTTTTGATGAGACACCAGGCTAAGGATGGCTGAAGTCACCTCCTCCTCAGGCGGTGACAGTGCTGGACTGTGAAGGTGGTGAGTTATGCTTTTATATCTTTTTATTCTGCATGCGTACCTCATGTCACTTAAGAGGACATGGGCTCCTTTCCTTTGTTTTTGTTTATGTACATGAAGGGTAAAGATGCATCTACCTTTTGAATTAAAATTAAATAATTTATTAAAATTTTTAAAAAACTATTAAAAATAAGAAAACCTTAAAAATAAGGTCACTCAAGAAGTACTCCAGAGCCGGGCGTGGTGGCGCATGCCTTTAATCCCAGCACTCAGGAGGCAGAGGTAGGAGGATCGCTGTGAATTTGAGGCCACCCTGAGACTCCATAGTGAATTCTGGGTCAGCCTGGGCTAGAGTGAGACCCCGCCTCGAAAACAAACAAACAAAAAAAAAAGTACCCCGGGCTTTGCAGGTGATATGGTACCTGCTACTACTACTGAGCTTTCACACTGGCGGTTCTGAAGCGGCCTGGTCCGTTTGGAGCTGAGGGTACATAGCTGTGTTCCACCAGAAATTCACTGCTGGGCACACAGAGCCGCACGTGTGCCAGGCAGGGCCTCTCACCGCCGACCTGTCTCCTCAACCCCTCCTCAAGCTTTCACTTTGAGACAAAATCTCAGGAAGGTGCCACCGCTGGCCTTGAACTGGCTCCGCAGCCCTCTCAGCCAGGCCTTGGTCTTCTGCTTCACACTCGAGGGGCTGGAATTAGGGTCCCGGGGAACCGGCCTGGGCCTGCTCAGCGATGTTAAAATCAGAGGAAGCCAGTCTTACTTTTCCTTCTAAAACAATGTTTTCCCCCAATAGGTCCCTCAAATGAACTTTTATTAAACTACCTCTTCAAGGGCTGGAGGGATGGCTTAGCAGATAAGGGGCTTTCCTGCAAAGCCAAAAGACCCAGGTTTGATTTCCCAGGACCCAAGGAAGCCAGATATGCAAGGTGACACATGCATCTGGAGTTTGTTTGCGGTGGCTGAAGGCCCTGGCACACCCATGCTCTCTATATGCATATATCTTCTTCTGTCTCTCTCTCTCTCTCTCTCTCTTAAATAAAAATAAATCTGTTTTTTAAAAATACTTGTTCAGGAGCTGGAGATATGGCTTAATGGCTAAGCACTTGGCTGTGAAGCCTAAGGACCCTGGTTCGAGGCTCAATACCCCAGGACCCACATAAGCCAGATGCACAAGGTAGTGCATGCATCTAGAGTTTGTTTGTAGTGGTTGAAGGCCCTGGAACACCCATTCTCTCTCTGTCTATCTGCCTCTTTCTCTTCCTGTCTATCTGTCACTCTCAAATAAATAAATAAAAATAAAACAAAAAATTATTAAAAAAAAATCCTGTTCAATGTACTTAAATATTCAAGTAAAATGAAAATAAAACCTGCCCTAATCCTTCTTGTATTACCTCTGTTGAGATTATACTGTGACCTGCCACAAATTATACTGTGTATTGTGCAGAAAAGTAGCCTTTTCAACTGAAGAATTCGGGTAAGGGTAAGGGTTAGGGTTAGGGTAAGAGTAAGGGTTAAAGTTAGGGTAAGGGTAAGGGCTAAAGTTAGGGTAAGGGTTAGGGTAAGGGTAAGGGTTAGGGTATGGGTAAGGGTAAGGGTTAGGGTAAGGGTAAGGGTTAGGGTAAGGGTTAGGGCTAGGGTAAGTGTAAGGGTAAGGGTTAGGGTTAGCTTAAGGATAAGGGTAAGGGTAAGGGTAAGGGCTAGGTTTAGGGTAAGGGTAAGGGTAAGAGTAAGGTTTAGGGTTAGGATATAGGTAAGGGTAAGGGTTAGGGTTAGGGTAAGGGTTAGGGTTAGGGTTAGGGTAAGTGTAAGGGTAAGGGTAAGGGTTAGGGTAAGGGTTAGGGTTAGGATAAGTGTAAGGGTAAGGGTAAGGTTTAGAGTAAGGATAAGGGTAAGGGTAAGCGTTAGGGTTAGGGTTAGGGTTAGGGTTAGGGTTAGGGTTATAGTAAGGGTAAGGTTAAGTGTAAGGGTTAGGGTTAGGGTAAGGGTTAAGGTTAGGGTTAGGTAAGGTGTGTTTGGGGGCAGACCTGATTCCAGCTCAAGTGTGTACGGGGGAGCTGTGTGCACTCTGGGCAGGGAGCGTGCTTCCCTTCTGGTCTCTTATGGCTGGTGGTGGTTTCTCTCTCTGCTGGGATTTAGGGATGGGAGCCAGCTTCTGCCATTGGTGGACCTTCCCCTGGGTATGTAAGCTTGAAAGAAACCCCTTACTCTCGTAAAGCATGGTTAGTGGGATGTCGAGTTCAGCACTGCGGAGTGGACAACTATCAACACAAGTCTGAGGTCATCTTGGTCTTCACAGAGAGTTTCAGGGTCAGTCTGAGCTGTATGTCAAGACCCTTGTCTCAACAAAAATGAAATAATTTAAAACAAATAAATTTTTTGACAAAGAATTATCTTGATTGTTTTATAAAAGAGGAACCCGCAAAACAAAACATAAAACAAACCAAACAATTATCTTCACTTCTAGCACCCAATGGTTAGCGTTAGGACAGTTCTAGAACCGTGTCCACAGGCCCTTAGAAACCCCGGGAGAGGTTCCACGTTATAGAACTCTCAGTATGTAGCATATTGAGCATGATTCTAGTTCACCTGAAGAATTGTAAGCACGTGATAAATGTCACTTTCTCTTTTTAAAGCTGATAACCTCAAGTCATTGCCCTGTGGAAACAGACCCTCCGCAGTCATCCCTCCAGTGGGCGTCCCCTCTCCTCACATCATCAGTGCTTCAAAAAGCTCAAAGGCGCATGACTTCGATCCTAGCACTCAGGAGGAAGTGGTAGGAGAATTGCTGTGAGTTTGAGACCAGCCCGAGACTACTGACTTAAGTTTCAGGTCCGCCTAGGCTAGAGTGAGACCCTGCCTGAAAAAGAAAAAAAAAAATCTACTGTCAGTATCAAAGGTGTGTTTTTGTATGTTTGATTGTTAATAGGCCACTGGCACCTCCAGATTCATGTCATAATAAAAGCTGAAGACTTTGCACAGTACGCATTCCCAAATTATGACTGGCAATTGCAGGTGGGTACTTTGCCTGGTTTACTGTTGCTGAGCCAATATTCAACTTCTGGAAGGTAAGAAGTATGAAAGACAGATTCCTCGTTGATTAGCAACCTACTCATGGATAGATGTGATATTTAATTAAGTAACAAGTTGAAGTTACTCTGTTATAAAAGCCATAGCTGCAGATCACATGACAGCAAATAAACTTTAGGGGAAGGCGTGATGAAACGTGAAGGAGACGTTTTGCGTATTTACATTTTATTTTACCTAATGTTCCTATATCAACTGTTTTTTTTATTTCAAAATTATCCCTAAATCATACAGAAATCAGAGTAATTGTTATGATTGGTTTAAAAAAAAAGAGGAAATTAGCTGAGGGAACAGAGTAGTACCAGAATGACCAGTATTTGGTTTTTCTGATTTCTAGGCATTTTTCTCATCCCAGGGCTAGCCCTAACCCTGTGCCATGCAGGATGTAGGGCAGGAGTTGCTGGGACAAATTGGCTATGCTCCAAAGGATGCAATGCGGAGTGTCAGCAAGGGCAACAAATACAAACTATTAAACATACACAGAGTGC
Organism: Jaculus jaculus; assembly: GCF_020740685.1. Classification (NCBI taxonomy): domain Eukaryota; kingdom Metazoa; phylum Chordata; class Mammalia; order Rodentia; family Dipodidae; genus Jaculus; species Jaculus jaculus. Next base: position 7,643,568 of record NC_059113.1, on the reverse strand, counting down.
CTTCAAGTTTTTAATACAGCTGAGGACTGAAGGTAGGTTCCACTTTCAATTTACTTGACTGGTACCCCTTCCTTGAACCCCAAGTATAGCACTTATCTCCCCACAGCTAAAAGTAAGAATCTACTTAAGGGATAACTTTGCTTTTCCTTCTATCCATTGTTTTCTAGGGACCAACTCCAGCCTGACTTTTCCAGATTTGCTATTAGGTGACTTATTTCTCTTGCCTATGAGTTGGACAAAAGTTTGTTTTCTTTACATATTTAAAATATTTTTAATTAATTTATTTATTTGAGAGAGAGAAAGAGGCAGAGAGAAAGAGAATGGGCATGCCAGAGCCTCCAGCCACTGCAAACAAACTCCAGATGCATGCACCCCCTTGTGCATCTGGCTAACATGGGTCATGGAGAACCAAGCCTTGAACTGGGGTCCTTAGCCTTCACAGGCAAGCACTTAACTGCTAAGCCATCTCTCCAGCCCTATTTTATTTTTATTTTTAAGTTGTTTTCATTTTATTTTTATTTATTTGACAGACAGAGAGAGAAAGAGGCAAAGAGGGGGAGAGAGAGAGAAGATGGGCACGCCAGGGCCTATAGCCACTGCAAACGAACTCCAGACACATACGCTCCCTTGTGCATCTGGCTTACATGGGTCCTAGAGAGTCAAACAGGATCCTTTGGCTTTTCAGGCAAACGTCCTTACTGCTAAGCCATCTCTCCAGCCCTAAAAGTTTATTTTTAATCACAGTTTTATCAAGGAGAAACACACACACACACACATATATATCAGGAATTAAATGTGTTTTAAGATGCTTTATGACACTGACTTTATTATCCCTTTAGATGAATATTTAAAAGTTAACAATCTAGTTCTGTACCGAAAAACCAAATATAGCTTTCCTGAATTCTCACAAAGTCTTAGGTGTGGTGTGCTGACCAGATGGACATGTTTCCTTTCTTTACAGAGCAGCACGGTAGGGCGTTCTCACTGCTGCTCTCTAGTCACTGAGCTATACAAGGGCCATGAACATGGAAGGATATTCCAAGGTTACAACCAAACGCATCTGGAAAACTGCAGGTTGGCCTGACAATGGCATTACAAGAAGACTCAAATTTGATTCAAGTCCTGGAGTAATTAAAACTACAATCAAATTCACGTTTCTTAATTACAACGAAATTATACACATTTACACAGTTACATTATACATATACGAAATATACACAGTTACATTACCCCCAGCCTGGTCAGTTATTTACAGTCTCATCAGAACGTGTTTGTAGGTAGGTGTTTCTTCTAATTACCAATTCAGTAACTTAAAACAATGTTTCATTTTAATAAGTCAAAAATGAGGGACATTTGTCACAGTTTGCCACAAAATGTGTTACCTTGATTTTAAATCAGAAACAAAGGTGTTACAGGACTATGCTTTAAAAACAAGATGGTTTTGTAACAAGTATAAATATAGCATCAGTGTTTAAGACCAAAGTCAGCAGCCTTGATTTGCTAGGAAATGAGCTACATTATTTCATTAAGGCGTGCTTCACAGCTGCCCTAAGGTGTCTGGCACTAATTCCAAAACCTGTCCAGCATTCACTAGGTTTCCCCATTCCAAGGCACCTCTGACACTGCCAGCTGGTGAACCAGGAAATCAGGCTCCTAGGAGACAGGCACACACATGGCTTCTCCAATGCCACCCTCTCGGTGGTGACTGCCCACCGTGACCACCCCACCGCCCTGTGACATTTTCCCTGGAGGTGATGGTGGCGGCATCCGGGGGTTTGATGGATAAACAGTCAGTGACATGAACAGAAATGCCCTGTGAAGAGCTGTCTATTAAAGGCCTCTAGAGTAACTCCAGCTCCCATAACTGTGACCTTGTCACTGGGGCTGTGACGGATGACCCTGGCCCGTGCAATCTCAAAATTCTTTAGCGAAGTATAAATAACTGTTGTTTCTGGCCAGCTGGTCCCTATGAAGCACATTCCTTTGACATTGGCTGCTAGATAAACATCATGCTCTTCTCGAGATGGGATCACTGGGATAAAATATAGTGTAGCTGGGGGTGTTCTGGAACATGGCCATCTAGGCAAGGTCTACCTTCTCCACCAGATGCCAGGCACTGGGAGCCAATCAGGTGGACATTGATTAGAGAGATGGCTCCCATTGGGATCTGGACAAATGCTCAAGTCAGGAAGACAACAATAATACAAGAGCAACTCGACCTTGGGTGGCACAGCCCAGGGCTACACTTGCCATGCTTGGCTTAGCCATGAAATGCTCTATGTCCCGTTCAGGGTGCTCTTTCTTGAAGATCTCTTTTTAAATATATTTTATTTATTTATTTATTATTTATTTGAGAGGGAGAAAAAGAGAGAGAGAGAGAGAGAGAGAGAGAGAGGGCCAGGGCCTCCAGCCACTGCAAACCAATCCCAAACACATGCGCCCCTTGGGCATCTGGCTTACATGGTCCTGGAGAATCGAACCATGATCCTTTGGCTTTGCAGGTAAACACCTTAACTGCTAAGCCATCTCTTCAGCCCCGTCAGCAACATAATCTCAACAATGACTTGCACAGAGCAACTGAAACTTCTGAATTTTAGAGTCAGAACAAAAAACTGCAGTGGCTTACTTTTCCACAAGTTAGAAGAAACCTAAAGCCTTTCATAGGCAGAATATATGGAGCTGCAATTCTTTCCGAGAATCCTGAAAGTGCTGTTACTGTGCTAACCTCCTGAGTTAGGATGCCCTCAGGCTGAGGCCCCTGCAACTCTCTAGGTCGCTGGGTAGGTAGAGGAGCTGAGCTTTACTTCTGCTGGCAGAAAATATCAACCTCCAGCAGGGACTTCCCACCCCAATGACTTGGATAAGGCTTCTGCTCTGCTTTGACCAGATACATCCTTTGCCTTGCATTCACTGGAATGATAGCCTTCTTCTTGGCCCCTTGTACAGAATTCCCACAGTGCTGGCAGCCAGGCTGGAACAACTTAATACACATATTGTTGAATGCACAGATCAATTTCCATATTTAAATGTGCCTCCATCTGCCTTTACAGAACTCTTATTGCATAGTCTCCAAAGCAAAATTAATTTACTTACTAGTTATTAAATTTGATGTGTGACCACAGAACTTCGCCAGTGAGCAAAAGATACAGCTCACCTTTAAATTAAAAAAAAAAAAAAAAAAAGAAAACACAATGGCAGAATAGCATGCTCCCTTATGCTGCAATGTTGAGAAATAATGTTTTAATCCTGACCAGACATGAAAATCAGAACACTTGAAAATGCCTGCTTCCACTTCATACAAATCAAACTTGAATTTCTGAAACTAGTGTCTAAGAGCCTGTATTTTTTAAATGTATTCATTGCTTTTAATCAACACTAAAGACAGATGATATAGTTAAATCAATGTTAGGAACGGGTAGTAAAAGTAGATCACTGGTTCTCAACATTGTACTCCTAACATCATCTGGGAAGCCTTTTAGAGAACTCGCATGTACAGGCTGCACTCCAAACCAATTAAATCAGGGCTTCTGGACAATGGGTCTAGGCATCAATAATTTTAAAAGCTCTCCAGACAATTTCAATATTTATTCATGGCTGTAAACAACTTACTGAGAAGGTCTTGCAACTCTTTATGTTTATTACCTTTTGTATTATCTCTCAGAAAAAAAATATTTCAGAAATTATTGGCCCTTTCAACTAGCTCCAGCATTTGAATTTTTAAAGTCACATACTAGTATCAATAGTAATGTTATGATTTTAAGACTTGATGAAGGAATGTTGGACAAGTTCTTTAAAAATCATCATGTGTTTATCAGTCTTTGCTCTTATAATTTTAGGCAAACAAAGGGAGAGAAAATACAAGCATCCTGTACTAAGACTGACAGTAAAAACGGTGGACATTAGAGAGAGAGAGTGATCACAGCCTCAGAACAGCAGATTATGAGGGCTGACAGGGAAGCAGTGGGTAGAAATACTTCTAGTTCACCGTTATTCTGACTGATCAATTCTAATCCACATACCTGGTAAACACATTATAGCATAAAAAAATGATCCTTGAGGAAGATTCCACATAAAAAATTGAAGAAAATAGGAACTACTTAGCATTTCTTTCCACGTTCCCAAATTCTTCCATTCACTTAAACTGTGGCAGAACAATTTCTAAAGTATTAAGCAAGCCCTGTTTGACATTACTGAAGGTCAGTTTTGTTAAGAAAAGTATTTGGTTTTGGAGATTGGCTACACTAGATAATGACGGTGAATTTCCTCGGGTCATTCTGTCAGACTGTGTGGATATTTAATAGTACACAGAAAATGTTTCCTAAATGAATTGTAAAGTATTTGTGAACTTGTTTGATATATATTTTTGCATGTCTGTGGGGGGGGGCTGTGGGTGGTGTGTTGTGGTGTTTGTGTGGTCGTGGTGGTATATGTGGCATGTATGTGTGTGTGTGTACTATACACACTGTGGTGTGTGTGTGTATGTGGTGTATGTGGCGTGTGTGTGTGTGAGTGCGTACTATACACTCTGCGAGGGGGTGTGTGGTGGTGTATGTGGCATGTGTGTGTGTGCGTGTGCATGTGTGTGTATTGCACACGCTCTGGTACGCGTGTGGAAGGCAGGTGTCCTTGCAGCGTCCCTGCAGGGACAGAGCCACACATGGAGTTCGCCTTCTCCGTGGCTCTCCTGCCTGTCCTTGTCTGGGCCGGAGTCTCTTCCTGATGCAGGAGCTTGCTGCTTTCATGAGCCCAGGTGACTCCCTGGTGCCACCTCTCCTCCCTCCGTGGGGCTAGAGATGCAAGACAACGCGGCCACATCCAGCTGCTTTCGTGGGTTCTGGAGATTGGAGCTCGGGAAGTTTCGGGGCTCCCCAAACCCTCATGCAGAAAGTGCTCTTAACCACTCAGTCAGCCGAGCCCTAGTTTGGTCGTTTTGATTTTTATTTTTTATTTATATATTTGGAAAGAGAGAGAGAAAAAACACACCAGGGTCTAGAACCACTGTAAAAACTCTCCAGGCTCACTTTGTGCATCTGGCTCTGTATGAGTACTAGGGAATTGATCCCAGGCTGTCAGGCTCAGAAACAAGTAAGTGCCTTTAACCACTGAGCCATCTCTCCAGCCTGAGGTTGCTTGTTTTTTTCTTTATTTTTTGGGGCCTCACTGCACAGCTCCCAGAGGGGCTTAGCAGGAAGGCTGCTTTACACTTCTTGGCGGCCTGAGGGGATCACAACCTGACCAGATCAAATAAGATCCACGTGTAGGGGGTGGGGGAGGGGCACGGGGGCAGATGCACTCACTCGGATTGCACTCCACACACACACACACACACACACACACACACACACACGCTCTCACACTTGGCCCCGCACACCTCCCACAAGAGTGTGACTTCTGCACTGAGTAGGAGTTGGCCTGGGGTGGTGGTGTGGTTTGATATTTTTATTATTATTTAGTTTTAAGTATTTGATGGAAAGAAAGAGGGAGAGAGAGACAGCCAGAGAATGGGAGTGCCGGGGCCTCCAGCCACTGCAAAAGATCTTGACACATGCACCGCCTTGTGCTTCTGGCTTACGTGAGTCCTAACGAATTGAACCTGGGTCCTTTGGCTTTGCAAGCAAATGCCTTGACTGCTAAACCATCCCTCCAGCCCAGTGGTTTGATATTTTTAAAAAGAAGTCTGGAAAGTTATGTAAGTTATGGTTTTCATAAAGTGTCTTAGTATTTTTAATATGTATTTCAAGATACACAAAGAATAGACATTTAAGTATAAAGCCTGCATCATCAAAAGTGACCTGGTAGTGCCTTGCGTGGTGGTGCAGGCCTTTAATCCCAGCACTCGAGAGGCAGAGGTAGGAGAATCATTATGAGTTCAAAGCTAGCCTGAGACTACATAGTGAATTCCAGGTCAGCCTGAGCTAGAGTGAGACCCTACCTCAAAGAAAAACAAGGGGGGAGGGTGCTGGAGAGATGGCTTAGCAGTTAAATGCTTGCCTGTGAAGCCTGAGGACCCTGGTTCAAGGTTCAATTCCCAAGGATCCAAGTTAGCCAGATGCACGGGGGGGGGGGGGGACATGCATCTGGAGTTCATTTGCAGTGGCTGGAGGCCCTGGTGTGCCAATTCTCTCTCTCTCTTTCTCTCTCTGCCTTTCTCTCTGTGTTTCTCACTCTCAAATAAAGAAATAAAAAATGAACCAAAAAAAGTGGCACAGGTGTCTTGAGTTCATCTACAGTAGCAAGAGGCTATCTCCTCTTTCTCTTTCTCTCCTCCTCACAAGGTAGCCAACTGTTCTTTAATCCGATTTGAAGCCAGCTCCACCAAAGGGCATCCTTCCCTGATACTGAAATCCTATGGTCAAAAGCCTGTAGTTGGGACTGTTGCAAGCCCTGGGGGAGGGGGAGAGGAAGTCACTGCTGTTGTTTGGCTACACGGATATACTATGCCTGCCAAATCGCACGCTAAATACCTTTATACCTAGATATCATCGCTACTCTCACTTTTCATTAGAGAAGTCTCTCTTATCACATGGCAATGACGGTTGGGAGATTCAAAACTCATCAAAGTGCTGACCCCCTTCTAGCCTATTTCAAAAGCCTTTTAACATTCTTTCGTTCTTGTCCCTATGTGTTTGCATTGATTATTTTCTAGTAACAAAAGATTGCGGCCTTGCTTTCTGGAATAGCTGGGTTGTTATGTCTGACGTCATGGGGGCGCAGTGAATTGTGTGTGTTTGTGTTCTCATAAGTGAGCTTGCACTTTGTGTCGGCGGGCAAATAGGCAGTGTGCTTAAGAATCGGGAGTGCGCTTTTCTGTGGTGTAAGTTTAGCTTTAGAACAAAAGCGAAACCTCTCCAGGATCTGTGGGCAGCCCCAGGTGCAGAACAAGAGCCCACGACTCCGGCTGGTCAGAACCTAGCACGTCTTTGTTTTCTGTGAACTCTTCGCTGCTATGGTCCGACCCCTCTCACCTTATCATTTACCTGGCCTTGTAGAGGGTGACTATGCAAAGGTAGAAAGTGTCACAATGTATAAGAACTCTGTCTCAGCTGTTTCTGCATGTAAACCTCCATTCCACCTACAAAATTCTACCCAATTCTACCTACCAAGCTTACTTTACTTCCTGATCTCATCAAGGCAGCAGAGACTCTGTCACTCAACCTGGAGCCTCAGAAAAGTGCCTCAGGAAAGAAGCCAGAAAGATGACCCGCGTTCCTCCCTGTGTTTGTCTTCCCTGGGAGATCACAGCTGTGGTTGTTTGGAACAGATGTCATCCATAAACTCAGGTGTTCTGAATACTTGACACCCCCCAAGCTGGTGGCAGCGTGCAAGGTGGAGCTTTGCCGGGGGAGGTGTGTTGATGGCACTGGACCTTGATGGCTTATTATCCCCTAGCTGGGCAGTCCTTGTTTGGCCCACTCACCTCCTGCTGTTGTCTACCTGGTGTTGGCTGGGAAATGGTGTCCAGCCTCTGCTAATGCCACATTTTCTCATGCCATCGTGGAGCGTCCCCTGGAGTCTGTAAGCCAAAATAAACCCTTCCCTCGTGCAAGCTGCTTTGGGTCAGGTGATTTGTGCCAGCAGCAGGAATGTTACTGCAACAAACGCCTCCTTCTGCCTCTTGTCCAGCGTGTGGAAACAGCTGATTGTTTTCTATTTAAGTTGTTTTGTTTTCTACTGGTTTACAGCTGGAGGATGAATCTCATTACAGCGACCTCATCAAAGCCAAGAACAGTCCTCCCAAGTGTTCTGAAGGCAGATACCTTCTACAGGGCCTGTGGTCTCCAGATACAGCCCAACTTGGTCCACTCCAGATTGCCGGGAGCCCGCGCCTCTGACACATGGGCTTGCATCACCTCTCTGACCTCAGGAAACTTTAGAATTTGAATTTCTAATTGCACCAATTATTCCTAGTATTACTGATGATATTTAAAGATGCCCCCTAAAAAAGTTAATTGCTAAGAAGTATCAAAAATATCTATCATTATCATTAGTTAAAATTTCCAGGGAGATTTAATAGTGCTATCTTCAAAATCCTTTGCATTTTAATGAATTTAAATAATCTTTCTAAAGCATATTAAACAACTCCTTTTCTTCTTATAAAGGTGCCATGGGGCATTGACTTTTTCTTTGATGATTAATGGTCATTATAAACATTGGTTATTGTGCTGTATTGAAGTCCAATCAAATATCTCAAGGTAACTATTAGAAATCATGCCCGAGGAAGGCTATATGCAGTATCTTTGTTTGGAATAAATGTCCAACTTTCATTACTGCACTGTCATATTTTTAAAATAATTTGGCCATAGTAACATAATGGCAAGAAATAAAAAAGATTTGGTTCACCAGGTGTGGTGGTGCATGCCTTTAATCCCAGCACCTGGGAGGCAGATGTAGAAGGATCGCCGTGAGTTGGAGGCCACCCTGAAACTACGCAGTGAATTCCAGGTCAGCCTGGGCTAGAGTGAGACCATACATTAAAAAAATAAAATAAAATGAAATGAAAAATATTTGGTTCAAAAAGGGTTTAAGTGTATTTCCCTTTAGCGTAAATTCAGAGGATGCTGGGAGCTTCTTCTCTTTCAGGAGGCTCTATTCACATTCTGGGTTTTGTATCCTTTCTTTCTTGTTATCCTATCATTGACTCAGTTTTTGGCCTCATCTGTGAAATCAAAGCCAGAGACTCTCCATCCTGCCCAGTTGATCTATAGAAAGGAAAAAGAATGCAAGAGGGAAATTCATGTTCTCTTTCCTGATGTGACACAGAAATTTCAAATTTCATTGTTTGTTTTCCATTAGAGAAAACTTAGTTGTCAATCTGTGTCCAATATTAAGAAAGAATGTGGTGTCTGAGGAGATGGCTCAGTGGGTAAACTACCTGCTAAATGTAATCATGAGGACCTGAGTTCAATCCCTAGAATTTATGTAAAAAGCCAAGAATGCACTTGCCTGTGCAGCCTAAAGACACAGGTTTGATTCCCCAGGACCCATATAAGCCAGATGCACAAGGTGGCGCATGTGTTTGAAGTTCATTTGCAGTGGGTGAAAGCTCTGACACACCCATTCTCTCCCCCTCCCCCAGCACTTTTCTGTCTGCTTCTCTCTCTCTCTTTCTCTTATATATAAATAAAAAGTTTTAGTTTTGTTTTTTTTAAACAGTCAAGAAAGGCCATACAGGACTGTATATCCCATCACTGAGAGGGGCAGAGACTGGAAGATCACTGGGGTTTGCTGGTCAGCCAGTCTAAGCAGGAAATGGCAAGCTTCTTGTTCAATGAGAGACCCTGTCTCAAGGAAATATGGTGGAAGAATAATAGAGGGGTACACAGACATCCTCCTGTGGCTTCCACAAGTGTGGCCACAGCCTTGAGCATCTACACCTACACGCGTGCACACACATGCGCATAGACGCATACACAAATAGACCAGGAAGTGTAACAAAGGGGTGTTGATCTGTTAACACTTAGGGTAGAAAGTTAGAATATAAAGACCTGAAAATATTGGTGAACTATTCATTATTTCTCCTCATGTTATTTCTGTAGTGCATTTTGCCTGTACTTGTGTGGACACAGCTGTCAATTTGTGGTATTTCCAAGCTGAATGTAGCTTGTCTCCAGACTAATGTTTTGCATGCTTTAGAACCAAACAAATAGAGTTTTCTCTATTACTCTGTTGGACACTTGACAGACCACAAACTTATGCTGACCCTCCAAACACTGAACTGTGAAGATGAGGCAGGTAGGCACACATGACTAGAGCTGGTTCCCTTGTGCATAAGCAGGTCAGAGGAACAAATGCTCTCTGTCAGGTCCCGACCAGGAAGGTATCGCTGTACAAGGAGGATGTCTGGCCTAGCTTTGTGGAGTGCACAGAGTTTTGATTTAGCAAATATGACAGGAAGTCAGTGAGGAGTGTTAGGAGTCAGGAAAGAGAGTTTCCAACCTGAAAGGAAAAATTCATGCTGAAAGCCAGTGGGCAAGAACATAGGAAGTCAGACCTTGAAGAGGCCTTGAAAGGGAGCCAAGTGAGCTGTTCTGATGTTTATTTTTGTTCTCTGGCTTTTGCCTTGAGGGCAAAGGACAATGGAAAGATTTTTATCATTTTAGTGCCTTGACCCAAGTAGTGTTTTGGAAAATTGTGCTACTAGTGTGAGGAGAGAGAGCTGGGGTGGAGGGTCAGTAAGTGCAGGGGACATGAGGCTATTGGAAGCACATGCAAATCAGAGGAAGGGTTGAACTAGGGAGATCTTTGTGTTTTTATCTCCATAATTTTTATTTTTATTTGTTTATTAGAGAGAGAGAGAGAGGAAGTGAGGCCCATAGAATTCTCCAGAGCCTTCTGCTGCTACAATGAACTCCATATGCATGTGCCACTTTGTGCATCTGGCTTATGTGGGTCCTGGAGAATCCAACTGGGATCCTTTGGCTTTGCAGGCAAACACCGTAACCACTAAACCATCTTTCCAGCCCAAGTTCCATAATTTTTAAAAAGAGTACTAAACATTAAGTTTAGTTCAAGTAAACCCAGTTATTCACAAGGTAGAGGACAAGACATGAGTAGAGTTGTTGATATCGTGTTCCCCCAAAAGCTCAGATGCTGAAGGTATAGTCTCTGGTGCAGCCGTGTTCTCAGGTGGGGTGATTTGACCAATGAGGCAGTTTAGGGCTAACAAGACCCCTGGAAATAAACTAATGTCCTTGAGCCTGTAAGGGGAAAGCTAGGTTTTCTATCTTCTTTTCCCTAAGAGTCCTCATAGCTTCCACCTCACTGGAGGTCAGAAATGTCAAAGGCTACTCACTTCCAAAATGGGATTACTCCCTTTCCTGGGAGCTTCCTCAAACTTGCCCTTTCTAATAAGTGTCTAGACACCTGTTATAGAGCCTAAACTAACCAGCTATGCCACCATCCAACAAATTTCCATAAAATATCCCAATCAGAGACACCATGCAGGCTTATCCATTTCCAGGGACATTCCCCTCCTGCCTGCAGCAAGAGCTCTGCCGTCTGCTTTCCTGTCCTAAAGTCCTTAGTAAAAAGTTTCTAGGGCTGGAGAAATGGCTTAGTGGTTAAGACGTTTGCCTGCAAAGTCAGAGGATACCAGGTCAATTCTCCAGGACCCACATAAGCCAGATGTACAAGGGGGCGCATGCATTTGGAGTTTGATTGCAGTGACTAGAGGCCCTGGCCCACCCATTCTCTCTCTCTCTCTCTTTCTCTCTCTCTTTCTCACTCCTCTTTCTCTTTCAAATGAATAAATAGATAAAATATATATTTTTAAGTTTCTAAACTTTTCCCTCTGTGGTATTGTGTAGATTTCATTCATCAAATTCAGAAGACAAGAACGCAGAGGCCACTATTCAGTGGACATTTTGTGTGACCATGAGCATCTTGGCAGCCTAACTCATGAGTTATAGTCCAACGAAGAGCTGAGAAGTGGAGCCATATTTTCATGTCACCTTAAGTGCTCCACCTTCACACATGGATTATTTCATTGATTGAGTCATAAACTAGTGGCCTATTGGGAGGTGGTGGAAACCTTAGATAGGGCCTACTTAAAGGATATAGGCCATTGGGGACATGGCCTTGAAGAGTGTATTTTGTTCCCAGTTTCTCATCTCTCTCTTTCTCTCCCTCTCCTTCCTGTATATCTAGAGATTAGCAACTTTGCTCCTACCTCTGCCTCAGAGGTGCTGAGCACCACCATGTCCTGTTTACAAGGAAGCCAGTTACGATGGGTTAGGGTCCTGCTCTTCTCCAGTGTGACTTCATCATGTTAACAAATTACAAAGGAATTGACCTTATTTCAAATGAAGTTGTGGTCTGATGTATTGAAGATCAGAACTTCAACAAAAGAAATTGAGAAAACATAATTCAATAACAGTGAGGATTCACCTCAAATATGTGTCATCCCCAAAAGGGCAGCTCTGTCTAATGTATTCGTAAATTCATATAGATAAATTGGATATTAGGCTCCAATGTGGCAATGGAACAAAACAATTAGCAAACTCCATTTGTATATTCATATTGCTCCTTTCCCCCTCCTCCCTCCTTCTCTCCTTTCTTGCCTTCCTTCACTTTTTAGTTATTTATTTATTTATTTAGGGTCTCATGTAATGCAGGCTTGGCTCACACTCTCTATGCAGCCTAGGATGAATTTAAACTCCTAATCCTCCTTCTACTACCCAAGTGTTGGGATCACAGGCACGCACCACCATGCCTGTTTATACTGCTTTTCGTTTCTACTATGTATATGCACAGTTAGAATATCTTACCCAAAACAAAACTGAGAAAAAGTTTTTAAGAATAACGAAGCAGGCATAATGGTGACACATCTTTAATCCCGGCTCTTGGGAGACAGAGGTAAGAAGGTCACCATGAGTGTCGGCATAGTGAGTTACAGGTCAGCCTAGGCTAGAGAGAGCTCCTACCTTGATAAAGCAAAACAAGAATGATGAGCACTTGGTGTGTTTCAAAGTTTCTCTTGTGATATCTTTTTTTGAAACAGACACAACACTCGCAGCCTCATTTCAATCGCAACTCTCTGTAATTTTGTTTACATCAATCTGTGTCTAATGCATCACCATCTTTGTCCACTTCAATGATTACGTTCACCTCGTCTCAGTTTTGTTGAAAAATTGTAAGCTCTGTTCAAAAAATGTGCACGTTGTGGAAGAACATAGCTGACCTCTGCTGAGCTCTCCCCACCTCAGCACTAATCACATCAATGGCAAAGTTCACAGCGGCTCCTTCCATCTACCTTCTGTACAGGAATGAGCATCTACGCAATGTGTGTATTTGTGTGTGTGTGTGCACGTGTTTGTGTGCGTGTGAGTACGTGTGTGTTTCTGTGTGTGTGCACACATGTGTGCATATCTGCTTCTACAATGGCGTATGTGTGAAGGTCAGAGAACCACTTCAGGTTTCGGTCCTTGCCTTCCACCTTGTTAAAGGCACAGAGCCTCTCTAGTCATTTTACCCCTGTGGTCCCCAGGCTAGCTGGCTGATAAGCTCCTGGGAAACACTTCTGCCTCTTGGCATTGTGGGGTGCTGGGATTATGAGAGGCCCTCCGCAGGGTCTGGCCTTTACGTGGATTCTGGGGTGCAGCTCAGGTACTCATGCTTGCTCCACAAGTGAGTTCTGCACCGAGGCATCTTCCCAGCACCCAAGTCCCAAATTATGTTAAGTGGGATTTATTATGGACCACTTTATAATGCATTGTTTTCTCTCTAGCAAATCTGCACAATTTTGTGTGTAGGTATTATGGATGTCATTTTATTAAAAAAATGTACTTTTATAAATGCATTTAGGGCCTGGGGAGCTGCCTGAGCAGTTAAAGGAGCTTGCTTGCAAAGCCTGCTGGCCCCAGGTTCGATGCCCCAGCACCCATGTAAAGCCAGATGCAAAGTGGTACATGCAATGGCAAGAGACCCTGGCACATCCATATATACACGCATAAACACACACACATGCAAATAAACAAAAATTATTTAAAATATATTTACTTGTGTGTGTGAATGTGCATGAGCATGCCAGGGTCCCTTGCTGCTGCAAATAAATGAATGCCCATCTGGCTTAAAATGGGTGGCTAGAGGATTGACCCAGGAGAGCAGGCTTTGCAAGCAGGTACCTTTAGCCACTGAGAAATTTCCCTAGCCCCTGAATGTAATTTTAAAAACAGTAATAAATAAAATTTTAAAACAGTAAAAAATCTTTTTTAATATTAAAATCTTTTAAGTGATATTTAACTAGTGTGTCAGAAATTTACGTGGGATAGAGGACAAAATCATGACCACACGGTGGCGCTAACACACAATTTATCAGGGAGAGGCTTCGACAGAGTGTAGAAAGAGCTCATATTCTCTGAACATGGTATCTTCCAAAAGCAAAAGTAAAAGTGTCACTCACTATTCAGAGGGGAAGAGAGAGGTGTCAGAGAGGAAGTTTGGAGCTGTGTGTCTAAGTGATGTCACTCAGTGACATAGTGAAATGTCTGTTTTGAAAATTCCCTTCAAAAGCAGCACAGGCTGCTGGCCTTTTCTATCCCAGCATTGGTCTCTGTGGTATCTATGGTTACCAGATGTTGAGCGCAGTTTCTAGGCCTATCCAAAGCAGACAGGCTACAAATAGCAAACAAGCTATGTTCTGCGTGCTATCCTTAAATTAATTGGATGTGTAAAATTTGGGGGTTCGCACTTATAGCCCTTTGAGTAGCAGGCTTCAGTGATAAACATAAGACCAATATACAAGGGCTTATCTGTAACTCCTTTATGTAGTAACTGGCTTCATGTTCAAAGACATCTTGAAACTCCTCTCCAAGATGGAAAAGAATCATGAACAGTTCAAAATAAAAAAATACTACTTTACATCATCTATGACAAAAGCCCGTTGTATTAAAATAATCAGTATTGGACTGGGGAGATGGCTTAGCAGGTAAAGGTGCTTGCTTGCAAAGCCTGATGGACTGGGTTCAGTTCCCTAGTAACCACGTAAAGCCAGATTCACAAAGTGGCACATGCATCTGGAGTTCGTTTACAGTGGCAGGAAGGCCTGGCCAGCCCATGCTCACTCACTGTCTATCTGCCTCTTCCCATCTCTGTCTTAAATAAAGAAGCCAAGTAGATAATTCCAAGCTGTCTTAAGGGAGCTAAACAAAAGTTTGCTTTTTGAAGTCAGGAATAAGAACCTGATGCACATTCTCACTATTCCTAATTCACACGTTTATCATATTAAATATTTATATTACTATATATGTACATTCATAAAATTTAAATACCTGGGTCTGTAGTTTTAATAGGAAAAGATATCTGAGTAACCACATTTTTAAATCACAATTGAAGGACTCTTCTGGTTTTCCATTTCTGTCAGTTTGGGTAGGTTTTTTCTTTTTTCTAAGCAATTTTCCATTTCAAATAAACTTTAAAAAAAATTCAAAGCCAGATAAAGTGATGCATACCTTTAACCCCAGCACACGGGAGGCAGAGGCAGAGGCAGAGGCAGGAGGAACACCATGAGTTTGAAGCCAGCCTGGGACTACATAGTGAATTCCAAGTCAACTTGGGCTAGAGTGAGACCCTACCTTAAGCAAAACAAAATTCAATGACACGCATTTGCTTGTTATATTATATGCTTGGGTAACTTGAACTGTTTTGTTAATTTTTATTTACTTTGCGAATGTATGTGAGTGCATGTGCGTGTGTGTGTGCACGCGCGTGCGTGCATGCATGCGCACGTATGCTTATATGCCAGGGACTCTTGCCACTATAGATGAACACGAAATGCTTGTGCCACGTTTTGCATCTGGCTTATGTGGGTGGCTTGAGAGTTGAACTGGGGCTGGCAGGCTTTGCAAGCAACTGCCATTAACAGCTGGGCCATCTTTCAAGACTGTTCTCAGTCCTTCAATTCTCATTTTGATTTGTTGGGACTTCTCTTGGTTTGGTGTTGTTGTTATTGTTGTTCATTCTTTAAATCACAAGTTTAGGCTTCCTACATACATTTGTTCTCATCATTTTTCTTTCTTTTGAAAATTGTTTTGCTATTCTTTTTCTAACATGTTTTAAGACAGTGTCTGTATAGCTCAGACGGGCTCAAATTTGTTATACTCTCGTATATGGATCACAAGTATGTGTGACCCTAACTAGCTCTCTTGCTAGCATTTTGACATATGGACACTTCGTTAATTAACAACACCAAGTCTGAGTTGGTGTCTGGAAAAGCCAGTAACATGCTTGTGGCAGAGATATTCATCAGAGAGGAGAAACGAGAAAGAGGATTTATTGAGACATACTGCAAAAGACACAGTGGGGCAGGGAGCTGGAGAGATGGCTCAGCAGGGAAAGTCACTTGATTGCAAAGCCTGATGGCCTGTGATTCCCCCATGCCAACATAAAGTCAGATGCAAAAAGTGGCATATGTATCTGGAGTTCATTTGCAGTGGCAAGAGACCCTGATGGACCCATTTTCTCTTCCTATATCTCTCTCTCTCCCTCTGTCTTTCACTCTTGCTCTCACATTCTCTCTCTCTTTCCTTGTAAATAATTTTTTTTAAATATTTTTTAAGCCAGGCATGCTGGCACACGCCCTAATCCTTGCACTTAGAGGCAGAGGTAGGAGGATCACCATGAGTTCAAGGCCACTCTGAGACTACATAGTGAATTCCAGGTCAGCATGGGTTAGAAGTGAAACCCTACCTTGAAAAACAAAACCATATATGAGAATGAGGCAGATTAGAGAGAGACAGAGAATGGGCATACCAGGACCTCCAGCCATAGAAAACAAACTCCAGACTCATGCATCACTATGTGCAACTGGCTTATGATGGTACTGGGGAATCAAACCTGGGTCCGTAGGCTTCACAGGCAAGTGCCTAAACCACTAAGCCATCTCTCTAGCCCTTCTTTTTTTTCATACATTTTATTCAAAGAATCAATTACATTTTGTTGCTATTGTATATTTATAGAAGGACTGAAAGCACAATACAGAAAAAGAAAGCCAGTTCAAAAGGTGAGGGTTTTTTTGTTTGACAAGCTACAGTTAGAAAGTTGATAGGTGAGATATGGCAATCATGACTTCAGTCAAGCTAGAAAAAATCTTTTTATTAAGTAGAAACTTTGTATGGACAAATCATGTGTTGGTGCCATTCCCCTCCTCCCTGTCTCCATTCCACTGGGGGTCCTCCTCAGTGGGGTTACTGGTATTCCCTATGGGGTTATGAATTGTGAGAGCAGCAGTTAGTCATTGTTGGAGAGGAGAGGGCATATCTCTGGATACTCTTTCCCTCCTTGTGGCTCTTACAGTCTTTCTGGCTCCTCTTCTGTCATGTTCCCTGAGACTTGGGGAGTGTATCATAAGCCACTTTAGTGTTAAGTTCTCAGCAACTGCTGGAATTGTGCTTTGCTAAATTTTGAGTGTCCTTAGTGTCTATCACCATCACAGCAGCACAGGCTCTCAGGCTCGCCTTGCGAGCAGCACACTTATAACTCGCCAATTCCTCTGTGGTTTCACCTGCACCCTGGCTCATGTGTGACAGGTAGCTCATCTCCTGATAGGGATTCAGCCATCTTTTCTTGTCTCATTGATAGATTTTGGTTGTCCCTGGTTTTTGCTGCCTTCTATAAGAGAAAAAGAGATTCTCCAATGGAGACTAAGATCAGCATATGTTAAAGGAGATAAGCATAGTTAATTAAGAGAGATTTTGAGGGTGTATCCTCTCTTTTGGCCAAACACTAGTAGGAGCTTCTCACTGGAGTCCATGGCCCTCGTCCTTATAGGATTCTGACTTGGTTCCCAGTACCAGCTATGAGTTCCTTTCCACCGAGTGGGCCTCTCAGCCCATCAGAGAGCCACTGGTTACCTACCTAGGCTGGGTACCACTATTGCACAGGTGTTTACACCTAGACAGGGTCTTCTCCATTAGCTCCCAGTACAATGCCACAAATGTCTCCACCTTTGCATTTTAGTGAGGGGAGTCAAGTGTAACTGCTTCTGTTTGCCCACTACTGCTTCTTGTCATTGTTGAGCCTGTGTAATGATGCTAAAAGTCAGCACTAGGTGACCTGCTATATGTATCCCATAAGTTATGGTGTCAATGAAGATCTGTTCTGCACACTTGAAGGTGGTGATACGGATCCCTAACCACGCTTTGGGTCAGCCTTGGAAAAGGACTGGTTCTATTTCATACCCCACTTTCTGAATTCATTCCTCTTTCTTTTAACAAGTGCCCTAATCTTCCCCCACAGTGCAAAAACCATCTATAAAATTGGCATGGACTGGGCACAGGTGGCTCACACTTTTGATACCCACCGCTCTGGAGGCTGATGTAGGAGAATTGCTGTGAGTTCCAGGACGGCCTGGAGCTACACAGTGAGTTCCAGGTCAACCTAGGCTAGCCTGAGACCCTACCTTGAAAAAACATAAAATAAAATAAATATGGCGTGCACTTTTTTTTATTTTTTTAAAACTTCCACTACTCAAAAAGCAGGGGCTTGGAAGATAGCTTAGCAGTTAAGGCGCTTGCCTGCACACCCCAAGAACGCTGGTTTGCACCTCCAGGTCTCGCTCAGCCAGACCCGAGAGTGCAGTGTCGCACGTGCGCACAAGGGGGCGCACGCGTCTGCAGTCGTGCGCGGTGGCGGAAGGCCCCGGCCGCCGTCTCTGGTCTCTGTCTCCGTGTCTGTAAAGGAAGATGCCCACGTTTCAGAGTGCGGTCCCGACACTACACTGCAGAGATGACTTTCGTCGTGCAGCAGAGCAAGCACTTTGCAGACGTTCAGGAGTCTGTTGGGCGCAGTCTTGCGGAATTCGATTACATCCATGCCCTGGCACACAAAGCAGCATGCCCACCTTTACCCGGCTTGGGGATGTTTTCTTCCCTTGACTAGTTTTCACTTACACAGAATTCCGCCCATTTACCATTTCCAAGAGATGATCTTAGCGACCAAAGCGCGTAGAGCAGCTTTTGCTTTCCACACGGGCAAAAAAGGAAACGCACAGTTTCCGGGGGGGTGGGACGCTTTAGAGACGCGCTCACAGTTTCCGGAGGGGACGCTTTAGAGACGCGCTCACAGTTTCCGGGAGGGACGCTTTAGAGACGCGCTCACAGTTTCCGGAGGGGACGCTTTAGAGACAAGTACCCGTCCCCGCCCTTTCCGGTCCGGCCAGCATCGGCTTCTCCTGCTGCACGTGGGTTCCGCCCGGAGGGGAGATTTGAGCTGCCGCCGCCGCAGTGGAAGAAGATTGTCGCCTCCGTGAGCGCTCCGGGCTCGGGGGCCGCTAGGACGTCACAATGGTGGGCCTCCTCCCGCTTACCTGGGAGGCTCCGGGCGGGCGGGGAAGGGGCGGTCTCGGCCACCGCGAGAGACTTGGCCGCCGAGAGATGATGGGCGGCGGGGACGGGACATGGTTTCCAGTCCCCGCGTCCCTGTCGAAGTGCCCGCGGGCTTCCTGCCGCCCTCTGCCTGGTGCCCAGCTCATTCCCGGCCACTTTGCGCTCGTATTAAAGGTCCTGGGCTTCTTCCTGTGCCGCCGCTTCCCCCAGTCCTGTCTCTACCACGCCCATGGTCGCCGTGCCTGCGAACGTGCGGTGCGTCTGTTTAAAAGCTCAGGGAGAGGGCTGGAGAGATGGCGTAGCGGTTAAGCGCTCGCCTGTGAAGCCTAAGGACCCCGGTTCGAGGCTCGGTTCCCCAGGTCCCACGTTAGCCAGATGCACAAGGGGGCGCACGCGTCTGGAGTTCATTTGCAGAGGCTGGAAGCCCTGGCGTGCCCATTCTCTCTCCCTCTGTGTCTGTCGCTCCCAAATAAATAAATAAAAATTAAAAAAAAAGAAAGAAAAAGCTCAGGGAGTGCGCCAAAGACCCAGAAGTGACCCCACCTGTCCGTCATGGCGAACCCATGAGTTCAAGTTGGGTTACTTTACAGGACTGTTCGTAATTTATGCCACCGAAGAAGAAAAGGGTCCCTTTACACTGCCAACACACCTTCTGCCACCTTTTGCCATCTATAGTAGAATAGTTGCAGGTTCTAAGGAATTCAGACATAGACATGTTTTAGGGGTGGAGCAATTTTTTTTTTTCTTCACAAAAAAATAAGTTTTCTTCCAACTCAATTGCCTAGCGATCCCGTTTTCCCTGAGAAGCAGCCACTGTTCTTAGTTCTTGGCCCTCCATGTGCACACATGCAGATCCTCTAGTTACCCTTTTCCTGTAGTGCTCTGAACATGCTGCTGCGCCCTGTGTTCTATCTTAGCTGATTTTAGAGCTCAATCCGTGTAAGTACGTGCATCCTCTTTACGTGATCTGAGTGCAAATTCTATAACCTCACGTGTCGGCACCTTACTTCCCATATGAGGCATTGCCTCGAGGAGGCTCAGTGGAATTGTTTGGGCCATGGGGGCCAAGACTGCACATGTAGAATGGTGCCTTTCTCTCATGGGATGGGTTAATGTGATCTCATTGTTTTTATTTTCAACAGTTTATAAAGTAGCACGAGACCCTCAGCACATGGCAGCTGTCTGCTTTTGGATTTTCCATCTAAATAGGCTGCTTTGCTTTATGAACCAGCCAGCCGCAGGTATCTTGTTAGAGAATAGAAATTGAACACTTGGGCTTTTTAAAGCAGTTGACACTCCATTGTGAGCTTTTATTTTTTATTTTTTTTAGCCTGAGACTTATTCAAAAGTCCCTTTTTTTTTTTTTTTTGCTTGATTATTTTTGGGGGGCGCGGGGAGGCCCCAGGTAGGGTCTTGCTCTAGCCCAGGCTGACCTGGGATTCACTATGTAGTATCAGGCTGGCCTCAGCCTCCCAAGTGCTGGAATTAAAGGTGTGTGCCTCCACACCCAGCTGAATATTATTTTTTTTAATGTTAAGGGAATTAGCAGTTTTGTTTGTGTTGCAAATACTTATAGTCTGACTGCAAGGCTGCTTATGACTCCTTATAATTATTTATGAGAAGGGTGCCTCAAGACAGGCTAAGAATATACAGTGAGGCACAAATATGTGTAAGCTTTACTACATTCCTCAACTTTTTCACATTGGTATTACATTACAAATTAAAACATTTATCAACAAAAGAAAACCTGAAGTCAATTCTTCTCCATAAAGTATTATTTTACTAGCAGTAATATTAACTCTACTTCAAATCAGTTTGACAAGACAAACAGCTTGCTATTTAAACTAATTCTTCCTAGAGGAAAACAATTTTCTGTCATGTTGTCGAGCACTGAAAATAATCAGGGTGGCAGGCTACCCACCTAAACACTTAAGAGAAACAAGAACCCTGTGCCAGGCCCTGTAAAAGGTTTATGGAGACCTGAGGATTGAACTGAGGGCTTTGTGGATGTTGGATAATCATAGCAACTGAGCTACATGCCCCACCTCCCAAGCTATTTTTTTTTCTAATGAAAATTATGTCTTTAATGAAAAAAATTTGTGGACTTAGATATTGCTGAAACTTATATGATGAGTTAAGTCATAAGAGCTGTGGTTTTTATCTTTTTTTCTTTGTATATTGTGACCTTTTCTTCAGTCTGAAACAAAACATTTTGTTTATTTTGATGTATAAGATCAAGATAGCTTTTCAAAGTGCATCCTTGTTTTATTTATTTATCTGTCTATTTATTTGGTCTTGCATTAGTCAAACAGAACTTATCCTAAACTTTGGTGGCTTAACATGTTTTGATTAACTCACAGTTTTCTAGGCCAGGAATAAGGAGTGGCTTACCAGTATCCTCTGCCTTGAGGATCATATGATTCAACTGTCATGTGGGAGTATGGTTTCAGAGCACAAATGGGGAGAACCATGTCACCTCATTTCTTTGTATGATTCAACTCCTCTTGAATTTGACATTTATCAAATGATAATTTCATTAAAAGTGAGTCATTAGATACATCCCACTTTCAAAGGGGGTTGCATGGGGACATGAATATCAGGAGATGGACCTAAAGGGAAGCTAGAACAGAGCCTCCAGCATCTGCTTTTTGTTTTTGTTTGTTTGTTTTCCAGTTAAGGTGTCACTGAAGCTCAGGCTGACCTGGAATTCACTGTGTAGTCTCAGGGTGGCCTTGAATTCACAGTGATCCTCCTACTTCTGCCTCCTGAGTGCTTGGATTAAAGGCCTGTGCCACCATGCCCGGCAGGCATCCAGCACCTGTTCTTAATAGGGGAGACTAAACTTTATCTGGGTTAAGCCATTTTTATTTTGGGTTTCTGTTACAGAGGGCCAAACTGATGCTATAGAATTGTGTGGAGATTTAAAAACAAACAAAAAACATGTATCGTTCAGAGGACTGAATGAGTTGTGACTTCATTAACAGATGTGATACTTCATGGGAAAATTTGTTCTCTTTTGGATGTGATTGTGAGATGGTTTCTATTATTTCCTGTTCTTAGCATGCACCAACCATGAAGCCCAAGTGATGTCACTCCTTTCTGTGTGCCACTGTGAGACTCCTGCTACTATCCTGTGCTCCTCAGCCCTCCTAATGTCCTCAAACGATAGCATACTTTTCCACCTGCGTGTCCTGTCCCCTCACTATCTGCATTCTCAGAACTTTAAGTTGGAACAGTTGAGTAGCTGAGTTATACTGCCCTGTGGGTGTCTTTCCTTTGGATTTCTGTCATTGGAGAGTAGTTCTGATTAGATTTCAGTTATGACCATAGGAAAACAAAAGATGTTGACATGGTTTAAAACATGTGGCCTTTGGCCTGATTCCTAGTGTAATGTTTCTGTCTCATTGTATTCCTATTACATTTCTTAAAAAATTTTCTAAAGAGCATTTTATCACCAAAGTCATTGAATGTCCGTGTCTATTTGTGTCCTGTGTTTTAGCCTAAAGCCCTAAAGGGAAAACTTGCAGGACGAGAAAAAAAGGTCATCCATCCATATAGTAGAAAAGCAGCTCAAATGACGAGAGAGGCTCACAAGCAAGACAAAAAGGAAAAGTAAGTATGTGTTCACCATCTGTGTTGGGCATTGTTGAAAAGCTCCTTCATTTTTTCCTTCAGACATGTATTCCTCAGCTTTCTCTCCTTCTCTCTCTTTTTTAAAAATTCTTATTTATTTATTTGTTTGCAGAGAGAGACAGGAAGGAAGGAAGGGAGGGGAAGGGAAAGGGAAAGGAAATGACACACCGGAGTCACTTGTCATGGCAAATGAACTCCAGATGCATGTGCCACTTTGTGCTTCTGGCTTTCCCTGGGTACTGGGGAACTGAACTCAGGCTGTCGGGCTT
Organism: Jaculus jaculus; assembly: GCF_020740685.1. Taxonomy (NCBI): domain Eukaryota; kingdom Metazoa; phylum Chordata; class Mammalia; order Rodentia; family Dipodidae; genus Jaculus; species Jaculus jaculus. Next base: position 7,620,845 of record NC_059113.1, on the reverse strand, counting down.
TGCAAGCAAGTGCCTTTAACTGCTTAACCAATGTCATAGCCCTCCCTCTCTTTTAAGAAATATTGGGTATGTTCTTTGTGTTTTCAGGTAAAACTGAACAAGGCCTCGGGTCATACAGACTGTATCTGAAACTGATAAATTCAAGTAGCGTTTTATGATAACTGCACTGTAAAAACATGGATTATGGGATAGAGAAGTTCAGTTTTATTGGAGTCATAGACAACTTCTCAAAAACTTCTATTTGAGTAGAGCTGAAAGATGCTACAGAGAAAGGTATACTGGTACACATTAAGGTGTGTGCTTGACCTGCAAGAGGAAATCTGGAATGCACACGTGGACATATTGGGTCTAATGTTGAGAGGATAGGTTACTGCTGTTACAAATTTGGGGACCATGAGGATTTGAAAGGAATTTTGTAAGAGACTGGATGAGATACCGAGTGAGTGCTGTAGATAGGAAGAAGGCTGCCCGGACTGACCCGGTCTGCTTGGTCCAGAGACCTCCTTCCATCCACAGGTGGGGAGAAGAGGAGGAGCCTACAAGTGAGCTAGATGCAAAGATGCTTCAAAGGTTCCTCAACATGAACACAAGCTACGAGCCATTTTGACTATTTCAGATTAGCTGTACTGTTCAGTGCGTGTCGGATTCACCTGGGTACAACCTGATGGAAGTGTGTGCTTCTGTTGTTATGTTCTCTAATACCCTGCTCCTGACTTAATGCTTATTTAATAAAGTTAGACTTTTCCCAATTGGGCTGGAAATTTTCTAGGAGAGAGGAATCAAATGTGATAGCATAGTTAAATTTTCTCTTTGGGGGAGAAGGGTCGTTTTTACATGACAATTATGGTAGCAGTACTGCTTTTAAAATAGCATATTGAAAGTTTGGGTACTTATGTGTCACTTGGAACTTTTACTATTCTTGCAACTTACTACTATGACAGTGTAACTTCTACTGTGATCATAACTATCCATGGGATGTATCCAGAGGGCTTATGAAGTCAGTGTTCCTCAGGCCTAGAGTTCTCCATTTAGAAGGTCTGCTGAGTGCACTGGGAGGCTTTGGGTTTCCGTCCTTTCTCCCAGGCATTCTTGCTGCTGCCTCTGTTAGAATCCATTCACACCCACCTTCGTTTGCATCAGCAAAACCCATCTGTCCTGGAGGCTTCCTTTAGTCACCGAAGAGCTAACGACTGCAGGTGACCTCATACTGCAGTGGCGTCGGGCTCTGTGTGGATGGGCAGGGCTGCAAGCATGCAAGAGTCCTTACAGTGCTCTGGGCAGGTTTGCTTTTTGCTGTTTTTGACGGACATCTAACCCTTGTTTTGGAAAGTTTTCAACATGATGCGCTTTTTCTTCCGAGGTTGAAGAATGAGAGGGCTTTGCGTCTCAACCTTATAGGTAAGTGGGTTTGCCTATCTGAAATTCTGTCTCGCATATAGTGAATTTTCAGTTTATACCCATTTCTCTTTTTTTCTCCTACTGAAATAGTATTTTAATTTATTTTTATATATTTGTTTAAGAGAGACAGAAACAGGCATAAAGAGAAAGGGAAAGAAGGGGTGTGCCAGGGCCTCCAGCCAGTGCAGATGAACTCCAGAGGCATGCGCCCCCTTGTGCATCTGGCTTGCATGGGCCCTGGGGAATCAAACTGAGGTCTCTGGCTTTGAACTAAGCCATCTCTCCAGCCCGAAATAGTTTTTTTTTTTTTGTTTTTTTTTTGTGTGTGTGTGGGGGGGGTGGGGATAAGAGGCAGTGTTTGTGTGTGTGTGTGTGTGTGTGTGTGTGTGTGTGTGTGTGTGTGTGATGCATTTGCCACCTTGTGCATCTGGCTTACCTGAGTCCTCGGGAATCAAACCAAGAAACCAAGGTCCATTGGGTTTGCAGGCAAGCTTCTTAACTGCTAAGCCATCGCTACAGCTCCCGACATAGTATTTTTTTAATCAAAATATTTTTTACCTGACTTGACTAAAAGGAACCAATGAAGTGGAGTACAGCATTTAAACAGTGAACAACGTTGATAACTCCAAAATCTCAGAAGGTGCTAATTGTAGCCTCCTAATGGTTAGGAGCAGCATTCATACAGCTGCATCAGTCAGATCTCAGTAATGCACACCTGAGATAACTGCCTTGCAGAGAGGAAAGGTTTTACTTTGGCTTGGTTGGATTTCAGTCCATGAGGTGGCCGTGTTGCCTGTGAGCCAGGAGCAAGGCCTGCCTGTGAGGCACGGAGTATGCTCAGCAGAATAAGCTCCTCTCATTACAGAGGCCAGGGAGCAAAGAGACAGACCAGAGGGTCCATAGTTACATCCCCCTTTCAAAGAGTACTTGATGTAAGACCTTCCACTAGGACACATCTCTTACAGGTTCCACCCTCGCCCAGCAACACCATGGTCTTTGCTAAAGAGTGAGCTTATGCCTTTGGGGGACATTCTAGATACCATAGAGAAATGGCTTGAAAGTGGGCATGGTGGTGCCTGCCTTTAATCCCAGCACTTGGGAGGCAGGGGTAGGAGGATCTCAGTGAGTTCAAAGCCACCCTGAGACTTACAGTGAATTCCAGGTCAGCCTGGGCTAGAGATCCTACCACAGTGAAACAAAACAACAACAAAAAGTCTGCTCCAATCAAGTGGCCGAGGTGACCTGATCTGAGAAATAGCCTGAGTTGTGGAGCGAGCGGTTCACGTTTCTTAATGTGGATACCTACATCTTCAGCCTGCATCTCAGAGGCATAGTATCTCTGTCTCTCTCTGTCTTTCTCATCATACATGTTTTTTAAAAAATTACTTATTTGCAAGCATAAAGAAAGAATGAGAGGAAATAGATGTGCATGTGCCACTTTGTGTATTTGGTTTTATGTGGGGAATGGGGGAACGAACGTCAGACTTTGCAAGCAAGCACCTTTAACTACTGAGCCATCTCTCCAGCCCCTCTTCCTTTGTTTCCTTTTTTTTTCCCCCTTTGGTAAATTTTTACTGCCAATTTTCAGATTTAAAAATAGTGACATTTTTTCTTATTAAAATCAAAGGTATAATCAGATAGTATTTCTAAATAGCACTAAATATGCTGTGAGGGTCATTTTAGTCTGTAATGTTGGGAAATCTAGAGTGACCCTGCACGTCAGAGTCGCTCAAGAGGAGGAGCTCGCTCATTGGTAATCTGTTGAGCTATTGATAATTCGTCTCAGTTTCTCCTTGCACAGCCTCTGGCTGCGCTTTTATACTTAGTGCCATTCGGTTGGTGGCAGTGTACCTCATCTCATGTGTAGATGGAGACAAAATGGACTAATCCTCACAGCATTACAGAGCTCTGCACATACTACTTGCACATTGATTAACAAGTACTGTTTTCATCATTAATAAAAGTTTTTACATTTTATTACTGTAGGCACACTATGCCTTTTGCTTTTTATGAATTTGAAATTTTCTGTTAGTAATTCCCCCACCTCCCCATGGTAGACAAGAATTGTGTACAGCTACACATCACTGTCACCCCTGCCTCTTCCTCCTATTAAAATGTAACCACTTCCAACAAACCAGCTTCATGAATGTTAAGCCTATCCAGCACTTGATATTTAAGACTGACAGTTTGGTTTGGATTTTAACGCTTTTGTGTCACTGCGAGTTGTGGTAAGTGCCTCTTTGCCCCATGATGACTCATGGTCCTAAACTGTCTTGGTTCTTGTTTTTAGGTGAAAAGCTTCAGTGGTTTCATGATCATCTGGATCCTAAAAAAATCAAATATTCAAAGAAAGCTGCATGTGAGTTAATAGAAAGGTAAATACTAGGGGTGTATTATATTTAACACTTTAGCTCTCAAGACAGAGCTCTGCTCTGGGTTTTGTCAACAGAAAGGCTGTGACTTTGTATTGTGACTTGCTGCTTTCCTAGGGTCAGGAAAGGTTTCTTGCAGGGTCATTCTGCACTGGCTCCTCATAGGCAGGCATTAGCAGATTGATGTAATGAAGCCAGAAAAACTCCAGTCTGAGAAAACATCTAAAAGGCCCAAGGGCTAGAGAGAAGCCGACCTGTGAAATAACCTGCCAGGCATTTGCTGTGACTGGAACGACAGGACCAAGTGGTTGTTTGGCAGGTGCTAGAGTGACAGCTGCCTTTGAGTGACCTGGTCAGTTTGAGTGTGGACGTTATATAAGGGCATCAGGGGCTCTGGTGGCTTTTACAGGAAGCACCTGAGATCATTGTGTGTGAACTTCAAGAAGGTCACCATCATGAGGACAAGGAAAATACTGGCAAGGGACTTAGCATTGTTGGGAGACTTGTTAACAGACTGATGGAGCAGTCCAGGCAAAATGATGCTGGCTTCTGCTGGCTAATAGCAGTCTGAAGAGTAAGATTTCAGGCATTTTTACAGGCAGAAGTGTCAGTCTTTAGTGACAACTTAGGTGTAGACTAAAGAGAGCGGAGTCAGGAGAATATCAGTGTGTCTCTCTTAGATGCCTGGAATGTCTTCTGTGGCCTGACGTGGTGAGCCCAAGAGATGAGTCAGGCGTTGGGCCAGGGACAAGGTTGATGGCAGCTGCGGTGAGGGTGAGGCGGGGCTTGTGTGAGTGCAGAAGCGCAGTAGATGGCTAGATATGAGGGTCCTTGAGTCGACAGCAGCGTTGCATGATTTGATCACTGAAGTTAAGAAATGGTCAAGTAATCCAGGGAGCTAGTGAAGGGATCCGAGGAAACGAGGACCTTGTGGATCGTCAAAGGACTGAGATAGCTGGACTGTGAGTTCCAAGTGAATTAGTATGAGCCCAAACTTATAGACTTTGTGTCCCTGTTTTTCAGGTACTTGAATCGATTCAGCGCTGAGCTGGAGCAGATAGACTTAGAGAACAGCATCAAGGACAGGCAGGGCAGGCGGCACCATGCCCGGGAGACGGTCATCAAGCAGACGGTGGCGCGGGAGCGGCAGCAGTATGAAGGCTATGGGTTTGGTGTGTTCTCTGTGACTCACTCTGCCTTTTTTTTTATTACTATTATTTTTATTCATTGAGGGGGGGGGGGGTGCCAGGCCTCCAGCTGCTGCAGTTGAACTCCAGACACATGTGCCACCGGTGCATCTTTCTTAACGTGGTTCCTGGGGAATTGAACCTGGGCTTTGTACGCAAGTGCCTTAACCACTAAGCCATTTCTCCAGCTCTCATTCTGCCTTTTAATCCTAGTAGTATCAAACTGTAATTCTTTTCGTGGGCTTAATTTTATTTATTGATTTATCTTGCTTCTGTTCCTTTGATTTCCTTTTCTTCTTACATAGAGCTTTTTTCCTACATTTCCAACAAACATGAAGATTGGCATTATATCTTTCTAATGTAACAGTAATACTTTCTTTTCCTCCTAGTGTATATCTAATTGACTTTTAATTGTTTTTTAAAAATATTAATATATATTTACTTATTTGAGAGAAAGAGACAGACAGACAATAAGAGATTTTGGGGTATGTGGATTAGCACAGCGATTGAAATAAATACTAGACAGTTATAAGTTTTAATATAAATAGCATGAAAGTATGAGACCCTAAAGGGAATGTTCTGTGGTTAAGACCAGAATCCAAAGTGCATGGTGGTGCCTCTTCCTCATTAAATGTGAGTTTCCTAACTGAAAAGTCAACAAAAAACAGTTCTCAAACCAGGCACATCCATTCTTACATCCTTGTAGACTACTGTGTCATAGTGAGTGAGTTGTTGACAAGACCTCCTATGGTCTTGTTTTCCTCAATTTAAAAATGAAAGAGAATATATACTTGGGTTTTTCAAAAGTTGAGTGTTGGGCTGAAAAGGTGGCTTAATGGATAAGGCATTTGCCTGCAAAGCCAAAGGATCTTGTGGAAGTTGATACATGATTGTAGCATTTTTATTTTATATTTTATTTTATATCCTTTTCATTAATTGATACTGAACCTCATTAATAATTTATTGCTTAGCTAATAAATGTCATTGAGCCTTCTTGAGGACCTTTGATGATAGTTTTTGTTGTTGTTTGTTTGTTTTTCGAGGTAGAGTCTCATTCTAGCCCAGGCTGACCTGGAATTCACTATATAGTCTCAGGGTGGCCTCGAACTCACGGCAATCCTCCTACCTCTGCCTCCCAAATGCTGGGATTAAAGGTGTGCCCCATCATGCCCAGCTGGATGATAGTTTTTTCTTAAAAAAAAATTTCACATGTTGAATAATACGAATTTTTATATTAAGCAATCTTCACATTTCTCACAATAAATCCTATCTTGTTAAGATGAGTATGTACTTAAAATATTACACTTTTCATCAGTAAAACCTGTGAAACACCTGACATGTTGTTTGGACACATGGGCTTGTTTGTGTTACAGGTTCTGTGTTAAAACTTGCTAGTTAACAGCATTTTTCTGAACTCATCCTTATAAATTAACTTAATTTTTTTTTACATTTTATTTTTATTTATATTTGTGAGAGAAAAGGCAGAGAGAAAGAGAAAGGGGGGATGGGTGCGCTAGGGCCTTCAGTGCTGCAAACGAACTCCAGAAGCATGTGCCACATTGTGCATCTGGCTTACATGGGTCCTGGGGAATTGAACCTGGATCTTGTAGCTTTGCAGACTAGTGCCTTAACCAGTAAGCCACCTGTCCAGCCCTAAACTAAACTTTTTATTCTTGTCATATTTACTTTTTATGTTATAGTAATTCTTTAAAATGTTGTTCTTTATATGTCTTGTTTTAAGTTATGCATATGTGAGATATTAGATGCAACTGAAATAGTTAATACACAAAAAGATCCTAATTGCTGTAAATTCTTATCTTTCTCAGAGATTCCCGACATTTTAAATACCAGTAATCTAAAAACTTTTCGGTGAGTGTCTCTGTTTCAGTTTCCTGGAAGCTGTATGTAAGATACATAACACGACCTTTTATCCTGTATATAACCATTGCAGCCAAGGATAATCAGAGCTTTCTGCCAGCCTTTCCTCTGTTACTAGACAGAGTAAGGACTCCCATCACGGGGTGTGCTCCAGACACCTGGTGTGCGTGCAGGGGAATGAAGTGTACCTCTTGTGTTTCAACACTTTAACGTGCTCTGTGCTAGGAAGTTTAAAAAGTCCCGTATTCCTCCCCAATTCTTATTTATTGGTTTTTAAAGTGAAATGACAGCAGCAAATGAATGGAAATGAGGCCGTGTTACAGAGAACCTTTAGTTCAGAAATCTCTTATTATACCAGTGGTAACAAGGGAGACCACTGAGCTGTAGAATTCCAGGATTTTATCTTTTAATACAGATTTTGTATTTAAAAACAGCTTATTCGTGATCATTTTAGTCTTGACCATGTTAAAGAATGGAATTTTTAAAATTGAAGTTGGCAAAGTTTGAATGCAGGCATAATTAAAAGTAAACTATGCTGTGAAGTGTCTCTTCTGCCTCCTTGGAAGGAAGGTCGAATGAGAAGTGAACGGACGCCTTAGTGCTGAGGGCTGGTGAGCAGTGACGGAGACGCTCTCAAGACTGCTCCTATCGAGACGACTGGAGATGGAAGTGTCACAAAAACATAGTCCGTTTGGAAACTGGGAATATTCTTATAATAACCATTGTTTGATTCAGTTACAAAGTATCAGTATATGTGAAAAGAAAATCTTTTTCTCTGGAATTTTGGAGGTTTTTAATGGATGGAAGTAGTACCACCTAAGAGTCTTGAAACCATGGGACCTGATACATGAGGGAGAGTGAGGGTGTCGAGTTTGGGGTTCTCTGCATGGCTCTTGCTGCTGTGAGTTTGTGAGAAAACCCAGTAGAGAAAGAAGCACGCTCCGACTTGAGGCAGCCGCTTCCTTCCTGTCTAGTCCACTCTCATGGTTCTTTCTACGCGAGGGACACTTTAGCAGTGCATCGCCTTTTCTCCCACTACTTACAGAGTTCTGAAAATCGTCTTCCTTCTTTTCACCGCAGCTTTCAGTACTTTACACTGTCTCCTTTCTAGGGAATGGGATTTTGATCTGAAGAAATTGCCAAACATTAAAATGAGGAAACTGTGTGCGAATGATGCAATTCCTAAGCTGCGTAAGAAGAAAACTATTTTGACTCCTGACAAAGAAATAGGGGAACTGGAGATAGCTGGAGAATCAAGTGACTCAGATGTAGAAATGTCTTCACTACCTCTCTGCCCATAGTTGAGTTGAAAATAAATAATTTGAGACTGTCAAACCCTACTCATTGATTATGAGAAATAATAGTTGGTGTGGAAGAATTTGCTATTTAACTGATCTTCTCATATAGTGAGTCTCATTTGCAGTTTCAAAAATGGTGGAGTGATCTTTTATTCAAAAATGAAAGTTGCTTTTATTTTAAATTTCTATTAAAAAGGTAGGAATTGTATTAAACTGCTTTCCATGAATTATAATTAATTCCCAGGAATTCGAACTTACAAAAAAGAGACTTTTCTTACAGTTGCGAGAGCTGAGAAGCCAAATAGCATAACACCAGCCCTGGTGAAGCTCTGACTGTGTGATGTTATGGCTAATGGCATCACAGTGGTTGGGGGGAGGTTTATGGTGGATAACAGGGTAGATGCGGTGGGGAAGGGGCTAGGAAAGACCTAGATGAACCCATTTCATTTCCCCCTCCCCCCATGTAGTCTCTGGGTGGTCTCAAAGTCATGGCGATCCTCCTACCTCCGCCTCCTGAGTGCTGGGATTAAAGACGTGCGCCACCACGGCCAGCTTGGGCCCACCTCATCAAGTCCTACTATCTTTTAACGTCACCATACTTGGGAAAAGTTTTGAACACGTGCATTCTTGGGAAGTACACTTAAACCATGCCAAATCACAGCAGAGATCTTCACAATGTTTAATCTAAATTTTGTAAAGGGGAAAGCAGTTTGAGAAGCATAAAAGTGTTAAGTTTTTAGTTATGTGTATTTAGAATTGCCTAATGTTACATTATGGGCAATAGACCTGTCTCCTTAAAGGCCGCTGTGGCTATTTCTTGCATTCAGATAATCACAAAAGTGTACGTCAGTACTGACACTGATTTTACCCTTAAATATTGATTTCCTGGGGGGGGGGTTGTACGTGTGTCATACGCACATGTGGAGGCCAGAGGAGGATATCATGTGTCCTCAGTTGCTGTTCTGCCTTATTTTATTGAGATAAGGACTCACCAAACCTGGAGATTGCATCTTTTTCCAGCTAGGCCGGAGTACCAGTGAGCCGGGTGGGTCTCCCGTCCCTGACCCTCAGCGCCAGGTTGGCGGGCGGGCAGGCGCAGCTCCTCCCCGTGTGCCGGCTCAGCGCGGCTCCTCGTGCTCCTGCCACGAGCGCTGAGATCGTGGCCGTCCCCCAGCCCCGGGCTCCAGCTTATAAAATGGAGACTGTGACACGCGTTCCTGCCCACGCAGAGTTGCCGTTAGTTGTGTCTTCTGAAGCAGTGAAGTGTCAGAAACCAGTCATGGCGTCCTGTGTTCTCCTTTCAACAGGATGAGGAAACGGTCTCAGGGTCACTCCTTTTGATTGGATTTTGGTTTCTACCTCTTAATTGTGAAACTGATAGAAATAAAGATGCAGAAAGTGATTTTTAAATATTTTATTTTTTCTAAGAGATATGTTAATGTGACAAATAAATGTTCTGTCACAAATAGCTGGAAATACTGTTTGTCCACAGAACTTACTACATGGAAATGTCCTTATTGTGCTTTTAAGAGCTTCAAGTATATTGTTAATTAAAAGGGAAAATAAAACCTCATGCTGTATGAAGTTCACTAGATGTCAGCTGCCCTGATGTTAATTATAAAGTGACAATACTTTTTTTATTTCTGAAAAACCAAGATAAACTTTATTTGCATAAATTTACTTCTTAAGATTCTAATTCAATTTTCAGTGATGCAATCTCACTAATCTGTAAAATGGCGCAGTTTATGATTTTATCAGTAATTAATATCTTTTCTGCCTCTGTAAAGTCTCAAAATAACTGAAAACTGATTCATTCACCTCAGTAAAGAAGATGAGAGCCATTTTATCTGGCCTGATACCAGGAAGCCCGTCCTTGTGAACGGGACAGGGCATTTTCTCCTTATTGGTTCTGGTAGCACAGGAGGTCTGACCAGCAAGCTGCACTGCTGAGAACCTGAGCAGGTGACCTTGGTGGTGGCACGAGGCCGCCACCTAGGCCTGGCGTCACCACCGTGGTGGCCCTCCCTCTTGACTACAGCTGTGTCATAGGAGGCTACTTGTCTTCTTTCAGTCCTTGTCTGCGATACAAGTTCTGTGGTGATAAGTTTTGCTCCGTTCATCTAGACTCCCTTTTTGTCAGCAGTATATCTTTGGAACTTTACGTTCATAATCCATAGCAATGGAACAAAGTCAGTTCTCTTGAAGTGTCCCAAGGTTAGTGTGCGTTTCTTTACCACTCTAAAAATGAACAAACCCATCTTCGTTCATGGCCACATCAATTGCTTATCAGTTTGCCAACTCCTAAATCAGTGGCCTAGACTTCCACTGACTCATTAGTTAATGGTACTTTTGTTAAAGAAAAATACACATATATATTTATTTTGAGATAGAGAATGTTCACGCCAGGCCCTCCAGCCACTGCAGGTGAACTTCATTCGCATGCACCACCTTGTGGATCTGGCTTACATGAGTACTGGAGGGTTGAACCTGGGTCCTTGGGCTTTGCAGTCGAGTGCCCTAACTGCCAAACCCTCACTCTGGCCCTTCATGGTACTTTCTAGAGCAGCTCATATACGTCGTCCAAGTACCCTAGTCACTTCCTCTTTTACTCGCATAAACATCCCTTTGGAACTCTTCGCCTGAACTATAAACTTCCTGTCTGACATGTGCTTTGAGGGCAGGAGGCTAGGAAGGTGTCCTCTGCCCTGTGACCACTTCATAAAACGTGCCCTCTTAGTGCTTCGAAGGTGCGTCACTGTCTCCCTCTTCTCCCTCTCAGGAGAGCTTCCCCACCCCTTGAAGATCGTTTCTTAAGCTTATTTTCCTCTTCTCAGCAAGCATTCTAGAGATTCCTTGTGGGTAGTGTAACGTGTTTTTTGTTTTTTTTCCTCCATGCCCTCAGAGGCCTGTCTGGAGCCTTTCCAAAACGTGGAAATGTAGCTTTGATCTGGAGCGTCCATAGTCCCTGCCGTGCCCCATCGCTCCAATGCTGGAGCCGGGGAGGGTGGCCTCACTGCCCCTGGGCACACGCGTGTCCTGTCTCCACAGCGTTCTTCAGCCCATGTTCAGAATTCATGGTAGCACCCGTGCTGTGCCCTCAGCGTTCCTGCCCCTGCTCACTGTTTGCTGTGTTTCTGTCTGAAAGGTAGCCATAAGCACGTGTTTCCAACCTTGTCTCCTGCTTTGCAGCACTATTTTGAAAAGCCATGGAGCCACTAGGAGGTGGACCTGGCTAAGGGAAGTGGTTACTAGGGATGGACCTTTGAAAGTTACACTTCTCCTGTGGGGCCTGGTGCTCGGCCTCCTTCCTGTCATCGCACGGGGGTCTCCAGCACGCACTCCCTCCCCACTTCCTGCTGGAATGAACTGAAGTCTCGGCAGATCTTTCCTCCCCTTTTCCTGCCACCTGCTTGGGCTGTGCTGACACTCTACAATGCCAAGAATTAGCATCGGTGGTGAGGGTGGCCATGCTGTTCTTAGTCCTGTGGACCTGGTTGGTGGGAGGAATGTGGAAGGGTGTGAGGTGTGCACCAGACAAGCCCGAGGATGCTGTAAGCCGAGCTTCATGTTCGATTCTGGCAAGAGTTCAGAAGACCAGATCTTGTTAGAAATGTGGACAGTGAAGACTACTCATAAAGTTTTGGGTGGGAACAAAGACTTTTGGGAACTGGACAAGAGGCCATTCTTGTTACATTCTTGCAAACAAAATGGCTATGTTTTGCCTGGTGTCCTGAAAATTTGAGTGACTTGGTCCAGACACTCAGTTACCTGTTTCCTTCACACCTCTTCCCAGGCAGCAGGATGTTGCAAAATACCAACAAGCCAGAAGGCCACTTTCACGACTCCACGGGAGTATTAGCTCTATACAGCGATCTCTTGTTTCCCTATTGAGTTCATAACTTAGAAGTGCTGGACTTTACTTATTTATTTTTGTCATATGTCACGACTTGAATACTAACCTGCTCAATATGTAATCATTAGCTTTTGATTCATTAAAAAATAAAAGCCATTTTTTTGTTTTCTTTTGAAGTAGGGAATGCATTTTCTTCTCCTTTCAAAGGCAAACGCTCTTTGTATTTTGGATCCCACTGCCTATAAATTTCTCACAAATCCTGATCCTTGTCTGGAGAGATGGCTTAGTGGTGAAGGTGCTTGCCTATGAAGCCTAAGGACCCACGTTTGATTCGCCAGTAAAGCCACATAAAGCCAGATACACAAGGTGGTGCATGTGTCTGGAGTTCATTTGCAGTGGCTAGAGGCCCTAACATGCCCATTCTCTCGCTCTCTCTCTCTCTCCCTATCTGACTCTTTCTCTCAAATTAATAATTTTGTTTTGTTTTGTTTTGTTTTTCGAGGTAGGGTCTCACTCTAGCCCAGGCTGACCTGGAATTTACTATGGAGTCTCAGGATAGCCTTGAACTCACGGCAATCCTCCTACCTCTGCCTCCCAAGTGCTGGAATTAAAGGCGTGCACCACCATGCCTGGAAAATAAAATATTTTTAAAACTGATAAAAAGTTTGAGGCCACCCTGAGACTCCGTAGTGAATTAGTGAATTCCAGGTCACCCTGGGCTAGAGTGATACCTTGAAAAAACAAACAAAAAAAAAAAAAAAATCTTGATCCTGCCTTAAATTTCCATGTATTTTCTCAAGATGGAATGCTTCCTGAAATCTTGCTTGCTTCTTTTTATGCCTCCTCCGACCATTTTTAGTAGCAAGTGATAGTTTTCTGAAGTTCCATTTCTAAAGTGAATTCCCAACAGTGCACAGCAGGTGGGCAGCTAAATTCTGCTGTCAATTTAACCAGATTAGGAACCAAGTAAGAAACAGCCTCTTGGATGTGTCTGCAAGGGTGTTTCCAGGAAAGATTGATAGAGGAAGTCCTTCCTCCATAGTGGGCGGCCTTTCCTGGGGTGGACTATATATAAAGAAACTCTAAAGAGAAATCAATGCTTTTTTGCCTGGCTACCCATGCTACTGGCCTGTGAGTTTATCTACTATTTCAACGATTTTCCTCCATCATTTATCGCGGACTCATGGCCAGGGGCTCCACAGGAATACTTCAGGCCTTCAGTGCCAGATTGGGACTGCTAAGGCATCCAGTTTCATGGACCGGTTTCTCCATGATCATCTCTGCAGACAGCCTTATTGGACTGCCCATCCTGTAAACCAATCTAATTCGTCCTCTTTATAATACAAATTCATTCCTTTGGTTCTGTTCCTCCAGGGAACCCTGGCACATACCGGCCCCCACCCAACCGCACTATCTCCACTTTTCAACTTCACCAGAGCCTGCCTCTTGCCTGTACCATGAGTAGGAATCTACAGAAATCCCAGTATGTTAGGGAAAAAAAAGAGAAGCTACAACCAAGAATTGGAGCATTTGTTTAATATACAAAGTCTTTCACAGGTTATCATTTTCCTTAGTTTGTCTTAAGCACACGTTATTCACAAACAGTACGTTGTTAATGAAGAAGAATTAAGTAAAACAAACACAAAAAAGTACAAATGTCCAATCTCAAAAGAATCACACAGTTAAAATCATTTTTCCTCCTTTATTTCAAAGTAATACCTAAATTCAACATGGGCTTTCTTCAGGTGTGGAGGAAACACTGCGCCCGCAACATCAGCGCTTCCTTCCTGCTGTATTGATATGTAAAATAGCACCATTGAGCTGTTTAAGGAATAAAAGCTTTTCATTTTTTTCTTAATGAAAGCATAATCCTTGCAGAATCTTATATCAAGTAAAATCATAAGTTTTAAGTCTTCTTTGTTTCAAAATATTCATCGGCAAGGCAAGATAAGTTATATCTGACAGATGGAATAAATAACTGCCTCACCTCACCCGTGACCATTGCAATTCCCTTACTGATGTCATTGTGCTAATAAGCTATTTTTTTTTTCCAGTCAGAGAATACAAAGAACAAAAACCCGAACGCTGATGACTAGCTCTAAGAGCAGCTTGGAGAGATTCAATGCTGGGACCTTTTGAGAAAGTCTTGATGGGATCATAGGTTTCTTGTTTTGTTTTGTTTTTTTTTTTTTTTCCACACTTTTGTGGGGTTTTGTTATTGTTATTTGTACTTTTAAGTTTAACTGTCTTTTAGGCTTCATTTTTTTTTAAACTTCAATTTGATTCCCTCTCAATAAAACTGGTGATTGTTTATAATGGAAATGTCAGTTCTTAGTACAAGTTAACAGCTGCATTGTCTGTGGTTTGTGGTGCTGGTAATAACAGCTTCACATCTGATTATAGAAATCTAGTTTTTTAAAAAATATATATATTCAATTCAATATTTTGTTTCAATTTCTTTTTTTTTTTTCATGACCACTAAACATGCCTCAAGGTACTGACATTATATAAACCAGTTTTTCTGTCTAAGAAGTAAATTGGTATACCCAAAAGCGTTGCTCCCACACCAATCTTTCTCATTGCTTAGAAGGACAAATGTACCACTACTCCATGGAATGTAAAATACCGTCAACGTTAGGGTTTATTTATTTTTCTATTTATTTGCTTTTTCTCCCCCTTTTCTTTTGTGAGACAGTGTCTCAGGCAATCAAGGCTAGTCTCCAACTTGAATCACTCTGTAGCAGAGGATGGACTTGAACTCCTTTTTCTCCTGTGCTCCACTAAGTGATGGAATCACAGCTGTGCATCACTGCACCTGGTACCTACACTGGATGTTAAATGCATGTTACTTCAAATTGTTTGGACTGTAATCATCCATTGCAGGACAGCTTTTAAATGGAATAATGAGAACTTTTCTATAATGGAATTTTAAAAATGAAGTTTGCTTTAGGGGTTAAAAGATCAGAGAACAACATACTTAAGTGTCAACATTTGAGCTGGTAGGAACACTACTATATTTTCATTTGAATAAAGACAAAGTCCATAAAAGTTAATTTTCAAAATTTATGTGTAGCTTTAAAACACTATTTTATCTTTTGTCACCAATGTAGCAAAGCATATTTTTATTTTTCCTTTAGGAAAAAAAAAAAAAAAAGAAGTAGACCTTTGGATAAATGAGTTTTTAGCTTATTATCTCCCACCATAAGATGAACTTGTCTAACTTGCTTTAAGAACAATATTGTCCATGGCAATTAATCTAAATAATCCATTTCCTTCCAGAGCAAAGGAATACAAGTCAATATTACTTTGCATTGACTAGAAGTTTCCCTCCCAAAAATGTTTGTAGACACAAATTGCTATTGCTAAGCCACAGGGAAAATGGATTAGTACAAAGCTTAGGAAAGTTGAGGCAGAGGTTAATCCCCCATGTGTTGCCATGGTGAGATCACCCAAAGCTGTGTTGTTACCTGTGCCCTTTAAATCTTTGTAAGGGAACCCTAAGCGGAATGTTAATACAAAATTTAAGGTTCAGTTATTTTTTTAATGCCACTTAAGTCCTTATTTGTGCTGCATTTTTGGTCCCATTCAGTTTTCTCCATTTTTGTTTTCCTTATGCTTTTACCCCATGATCCGGCAAGTTTTAAGAAAGTTCAGTTTTAAACTTTGTTTCCTGACTGACATTAACATTCCTTAACATTTCTCTCACATATGTACATGAATATACACATCTCACACACGCACAGACACACACACACACACACACACACAATTGACATAGTTTACTGTTTATTTCTAGGACTGGGACTATGTAGGTTCAGTGTCAATCACTATAATATGCATATTGTCTTTCTTCTTGTTGAAAATGACTGTTTTCTCCCCTTTTCCTTGGGTAGTCTATGGAGAGCAAGCACATCGAGCATCACAAAGTGCGTGGCTGAGATATACCGTGGGCAACGTGAAGGCCCTGCTTTGGTTGTTACGGCTGTCTCTGCCCTCCTGCAATAATTGTGACAGCTAATAAAAACAACACTTTTTTTTTCAATATAACACATTATTTTTTTTGAGGTAGGGTCTCACTCTAGCCCAGGCTGACCGGGAATTCACTATGTAGTCTCAGGGTGGCCTCGAACTCATGTTGATCCTCCTACATCTGCCTCCCATGTGCTGGAATTAAAGGGGTATATCACCAAGCCCAGCAGTATAAAACCTTTTTTGACAGGCCACTGTTTTTATAATTATTTATTTTGCTCACTGCAGTATCAATCACACAAGGTTTATATGAACATGTGAAGAACACAATAGTCCACTGAAACCTTGACAGCCATTTATTACTGACCATAGAATCAGTTGAATGTTTTTGCTTCTTATCTGAGTAAGGGAAATACTGCCAACATTTGAAAGTAGGGTTGAGATACTTGGTCACAGCTATCTACCTGTAGAGTTGACTGGTCATATAGACTTAAAAAAAAAAAAAAAAACTCACACTTTTATGTAATGAAAAAAAATGTTAAATTTTTATTTCCCTATGGTAATTGTTTAACAGAAGCTAGTGCAATAAATTATCTGTTTGTACAGACAATTGTTTTTGCTTTCTTTCAAGAAAGGATAACCTCATCTAATTCAAACCGGGGCATTTTCATTTGATGAATTTAGTGCTTTGTAAAAGTGCAACGTTAAAAGGAAACTTTGAAGTAACGAATCAAGTTTCTGTTTCGAGATGTTCAACTGTCAGGTGAAGTAGAGGTTGATGCTGGGCTGTGCTATCGCAAACACTTCACATTGCGTGGGTTGTGAAATACATGCTGGATTTTAAAGGCTCTGTTTTTTTAAAAAATAAAGATGTGATCTATTTTTTTACATTAATGGTGTGAAATAAACTGTATATATAGTGATAAATAAAATCTTATCAAAATTAACTTATTTTTTTTCTAATGGAGCTACTAGGGAATTTAAAATTAACACTGTGGCCTGAGCGTGTAGCTCATTCTATTTCTGTTGGTCAGCGCTGTATTAGAGGGACCATGACCACATGCACTACAGGGCCTGATTACTGATTTCAATGCCTGTGGTTATTTTACATAGCTGATTAAAGCCAAATTTGTGTGTGTGTGATTTTCACATAATTCCCATGTTTTTATCTTCAAATGTGTATTGCATCCATTTTTAAAACATGCATTTGTCAATTGAACGGACTCCACTATAGCCAGAAAAATCAAACTGTGCCAAAATCAAAAGTCAAACTGTGTCAAAACACATGTCCTCCAAGTTTTCATCCAGTCTGACTTAGGGATAATGCAGACAATCACAGGCTTAAACACCAAATGTGTCTGTCACTTCCAGTTGAGATAAGCGACATTACAAGACCCTACAAAGAACATTGCCATTGAGGTCTGTGTCCTTGAACGTTCTCCCTGCTACTCTGAAGAGGATCCCGTGTCCATGTGTTCTTCCTCGTGCTCTCAAAGCCTTCCTTGTACCAGGGGTTCTGTTTTGTTTTAATAGATCTTCCTCTAGCAAACTTCCCCTCTCGGTACCCCACTTGAAGCTCTGCTCCACGGAATCCTGGTCACTTGTTGTTTTCTTCTCATTCCCTTCTGAGCAAAGTAAGGAAAAACACGTCCAAGAAGGGAAAGGAGATGGATAAGGGGGAACAGTGCAGGATCACTTCTCTTGGTGGTGGCTGAGGGCGGGGAGGCTGCCTCTCTGTGGTTCAGGTCCTCAGACGGGTATAAGGTCAGGAGGGGCGCCCTCTGCAGATGGCAGTGAACTGGTACCTGTTTGCGGCACAGGCATGACCACAGCATCCTTAGCGTCTGTGCTCACATGACAAGAGAGGTTCTTCTCCAGTTTACTGGCAGTGTCTGGGCAATTTTGCACAAAGATAACACGGTTGTAGGCTTTCAGTCTGCGCCACAACTGTACATACACTTTACACTGCACATACATGAAGACCAGACCTCCTGTGAAGCCGATGGCCACCACAACCAGCTTTGTCCAAAACGGCCACTCAAGGACACCTTCAAAATTAAAAGATAGAAAAAGATGTTATCACCAAGTTGCCATTAATGCATTTGGTCATTTTTTTTCTCTATGTCCCCTCTAAAAGAGCATACCTGCCTGCTAAATTATGTTGATAACAGAAATAGAACAGCTAGAGATGTCTAACTTGAGTTGGCCTAATTCTTTTCAAATATATCCATAAACCTGAGGAGGAGGGAATGTTCTCATCTGTCAGTGAAATGGCCTCCATTCTAAGCATCAAGTACCAACTATAATCATCTGATAGCTCTGCAGACTTAAGACACTTGCTTTGACATTAATTCTACATAGCTTACCTTTCTAGGAAGGGTAGTGAACATACTGAATCAGAATTTAAAAGTATTTTAAGAAGATGAAGTAATAGGTACCTGTGTGGGCTTATGAGGAGATAGATCTTCAGATTCTCATTCACAGAGAGAGAGAAAGGAGGGGAGGGCAGGCAAGAGGGCGAGGAAAGAGAAGGGAAGGGAAGAAGGGGAGATGAGTTTAGAATAGGTGAGGGAAGAGAAGAGGAGAGGAAAGCAGAAGAGAGGAGGCAAGGCGAGAGGAGGGAAGGGAAAAGAAGGGAAGAGAGGGAAGGGAAAGGAAGGGGAGGGAAGGAAAGGGGAGGGGAGGGAAGGGAAGGGAAGGGTAAAGCTGTCACGTCTTAGAACTGAGAGGATTTCTGACAATAGACTTGTAAAAGATTTAGTATTTCAGACATTTCTTACATAAATCCTTTATTCTGCCACCAAGAGCCACCACTTCCCTAGACTTCTGCATTTTCTCTTCATTGACATCAGCATTATTTAGAGACAGGCCTGCATTTCCAGGCAGTTTAAAAAAATTATTTCACAGGAGGACGTTCAACTAGCACCATGAGTATTTATACCAATGTCTGACTGTTCCAAGGCCACATGCTGCAAGCATCATATCGTACAGGGACACCCTTGCTTTAGGTGAAAGGCTGTCTAGAAATGAGTGTGGCTCAGCAAGTACATGAAAAAGGCCGGTAGAAATGAGTAGAGTCCCAGGTGATGAAAGTCGGATTCCAACTCAGTTTCTGATTTACTTGTGACTGTGAGTAGTTATGAGAAACATACTATTTATAGTTTGCAATAGTGACATTAGCTTTATGCTTCTGAAAGACGAGGGCTATTAGACCCTATTTCTATCCTGGTGAAGCACTTAGTACCTTAAGTTCAGACAAAAGGAGCGAAATCAATTTGTGGTCCCCCAAACAATGAAACATAATTTTTATCTGTACAGACTTCCTGGGAAAGAAAATGTCATTCTTTGTTTCACAGAGCCCATATTTTAGGTGGTGCCAAATTTTCCACAGCATCATATTGTTTTCCACTTGGAACAAACTAATGTAAACTTAGGAACCATGGTGATTTCTCCATATTTTCTTTTAAATAACTGCTAAATTTGTTTACTTTTCACCTGAAATTTAACTTGTTGAATCTTTGTGAGTATTTTTCATTTCTTTCTATTTTATTTCTTCCTTCTTTCTTTCTTGTTCCCCTCTTCTCTCTCTCTCTCTCTCTCTCTCTCTCTCTCTCTCTTTCTTTCTTTCTTCTTCCTGATTTGCCTCTAGCTGTCCTTTCAAAATTCTAGGAGGAAAATGCTTCCCAAACTTAAAAGGAGTTGCTGATGAGGAAAATCCCTCTCTGCAGTTGACATTACACTAATTTGTTGCTGTTTTTGATATTGATGACCTAAGTGAATATCTATGCTCCTTTCAGTAACCAAGTCTGAAACTTAGTTTTGCAATGGATTAAAAAAAGAAAAAAAAAACCACCAACAAGGCAAGAATAGATAGATGAACCTCTGTCAGCAGATGAACCACATGTTGGGTGATTTTTAAGAGTAAGCAGCAATATGGAGGGAGGGGTTAATGGTGGGGGGGAATGGGAGGAGGAGGCATCGCACAGCCCACTGGGAAGAGGAGTGGAAAGCTAGAGCTCAGTGAATGAAGTTGGCAACCAGCCACCTTGGGCATGAGGTGGGTGAATGAGGTGGACCCTGCCCCCACTCCCAGCCTGAGAGATCAGAAACCCAGCCCTAGTCAGCCCTTACACTCTCCCGACTGAAAGAAAAAGGAAAAAAAAAAAAAGACCTCTTTTATTGATGACTTCCATAAATATAAACAATATAACAAGATCAAGATCCTGGGCATGGTGGCAAAAACCTGTCATCCCA
Source organism: Jaculus jaculus (assembly GCF_020740685.1). NCBI lineage: Eukaryota > Metazoa > Chordata > Mammalia > Rodentia > Dipodidae > Jaculus > Jaculus jaculus. The sequence goes on along the minus strand of NC_059113.1, from coordinate 7,600,636 downwards.
TTGCTCCCAGGCCCAGACAGGAGCAGAGGGCTGCCACATGTTCAGGACCAGCCTTATCTGTGATTTAGTAAGTTTGACTCTAGGCCAACCTGGGGTACACAGTAAGGGGCTCCCTCTCTCTCTCTCTTTCTCACCCACTCTCACTCTCTCATAAACAAAAATAAAAAGCTAAGAACTGAAAACAGCAATATAAATGGATTTTAGTATTTGTGTCTAAGTGGCAGCACACGTTTATAAATGTCTGAATCCCATGACCCTTTTCGCTGACTGCTGAGTAACAGAGCTGCGATTAAAATAGACTTAAAAATGGTAATGAAGGGCTGGAGAGATGGCTTAGCAGACAAGGCGCCTGCCTTGTGAAGCCAAGTTCGATTCACCAGGTCCCACATAAGCCAGAAGCTCATAGTGGCACATGCATCTGGAGTTCGTCTGCAGTGGCTAGTGGCATGCCCATTCTCATTCTCTCTCTCTCTCTCTCTCCTCCCTCATCTCTAATAAATGAATAAAATAAAATCTTTTAAAAGAATGGTAACGAAAAATATAATTGCCTCTTTATGCAGGGTCCTAGCCCTTAGAATGTGGAACGTCCCCATGGTCTCATGGGTTTGAACACTTGTTCCCCAGCTAATGGTGTTATTGTGGAGTCGGAGTGGAGCCTCCCTGGAGGAAGTGGGTCCCTGGGGTTGGGCGGTGAGATGTTTATACCTCAGCCCCACTTCTGTTCCCTGCTGTTCTCCCCACTGCCTGTCTGTGGCGGCAATGCGAGCAGCTCTGCTCTGCGCTCCTTCCCCCGTCCTTCTGTACGCAGCCTCGGGACAGGTATCTGTTGGCAGCGAGGAGACAGGTACTGGGTGCCATCTCAAACAAGGGGAACAAACATCTGGAGATGGACCCAACTCCTTGCCTGGACCACACTTCGCAGCCATGACCAGCGTCAGTGCCGAGGGCCCATCTGGCAGTGTTTGCAGACGTTGAGCTGGAGCCGGGGGATGCTGACTTAGTAAACGGAGGTGAGGTGTGGTGGTTTGAGTCAGGTGTCCCCCATAAACTCAGGTGTTCTGAATGCTGGGTCCCCAGCTGATGGACATTTGGGAATTAATGCCTCCTGGAGGGAGTGTATTGTTGGGGGCAGGCTTATGGGCTTTATAGCCAGTTTCCCCTTGCCAGTGTTTGGCACACTCCCCTGTTGCTATTGTCCACCTTATGTTGGCCAGGGGGTGATGTCCACCCTCTGCTCATGCCATCGTGTTCCCCTGCCATCGTGGAGCTTCCCCTCAAGTCTGTGAGCCAAAATAAATCTCTTTTTTTCCCCAGAAGCTGCTCGTGGTTGGGTGATTTCTACCAGCAATGCAAACGGGACTGCGACAGGAGGCTTTGCGGCACTGCACACCACAGCACTCCTCCCCGGCCCGCCCAGGGCTGCAGTCGCCCCTGGAGAAGATGCAAGGCCCTTCAGCAAATCTGCGGGGAGGATTCAGGATCCAGATGGGGGCACCTTAGGATTCTCCAAGTTTTAAGAGGATTTCTTTTTTTAAATTTTTTTTTCCTTAAGCTATTTCAAGTAGTCAGTTCTATGTGTTTAGCAAGCTTTGAGTCGTAGCAGGCTGAAGAAGAGTTGTATTTTATTTCACAATTTTAGGGAAATCCTTACAGATTATATCTGCGCTTCCCTTCTACTTGCTACATTAGGCTACCAGCCATCCCTCCTAAATCCTTGGAGATTTTCTTTTTTCCATTTCTGAGCTTTGGCAGATAATCTGTGAGCCCTTAAACAAGAACTCTTTGAGTACTAATTTATTGTACAGTGACCTCCCAATCCGTTGTTTCTATTGTCTTTGACTAAGTGGGTAAGATTTTTGATTTCCATGAAAGAAGTTATTACTGGCGATTAGCTTGGAAATCTCATTATAAGGATGTCTTTAGAGGACAAGCTAATATAGAGCTAAATAGAATTTTTTTTCAAGAATCTTCATTGATAAAATGCACTTGCTTCCTTTTATGGTGACTTCATAAATGATCTTCATGCTCCATTTTGTTGCATAATGAGTTTGTGTGTTATCTTCCTCAAGGATGAGAGAATGTGCATAAGAAAAGCCAAGACACAAAGATTTGCTCCCTGGAAATTCTTTGAATAACCAAAGAATTCATCATCATGAATACATATATATACATATTTCTCAGTACAGCCTGTACTTAAAAATGCCAGGAGCACAAAGATCCCTCTACTCCACAGTCTGGAAGGAGACTGTTGAAAAATACCGACGCGGGTGGCTTAATCACCTGCTCATTCCCATAAGGCATGGACTGCGTCTCCAATGTGGCTGTCATGCTCAGACACTCCATGGGGTTTCTGTAGGCTTCTCAATTAACTCTGCCTATCTTTACCTCCCAAACATGAATGAATAGAAAACATTGTATGGAAAAAAAAAAAAAAATTCAGCTGGGCATGGTGGCACACCTCTTTAATCCCAGCATGTGGGAGGCAGAGGTAGGAGGATTGGAGTGAGTTCGAGGCCACCCTGAGACTACATAGTGAATTCCAGGACAGCCTGGGCCAGAGTGAGACCCTACCTCAAAAAAGCAAACAAACAACAACAAAAAACAAATATTCTGTCTACCGTTATTTTCTGAAGAAATAGGAATCTTCTGTCTTTCACCATAAGTTTGGTTGGTTCATTTGCATTCCATGAAGCTAATATCTTAAGAATGGGCAATAAATTCTCCGTGATTACTGAGCCTTTGGAGTTGTTGATGCTCCCAGGGGAACCAGCGCAGAGGAGAGAGCGCCACCTGGGGCCCGGAGCACAGTTAATGCGGAGAACATGTTTCAACCACATAAAGGAAGAGCTTTTTCCTTCCTGCCTTGTCATCATGGCTTGGACGATTTGGCTGTTTTATATTCAACCTCAATTGTGGTTGAAAAGAACAATTTGTTCCTCGTCAAACATTGTTGAAGGTTTTCAGAATGGATTCAGAATAGGCTGGCTTTTACATTATGCAGTTTTTCTCCAATAACTTCAGGGGTAAACTCAGGATCAGCACCCACAATGCCAGAGGGAGAAGAAAACAATCACTATTTGTACACACGTCCCTTAAATGTGTACATTGGGAAGTAAGCTTAAATTTGTGCATAAGTACAGACGATTTCCTTTGAAAATAATAGGGTTCCGCATGCACTGGCTGCTGGCCACAAGCACGTGGCTGTCTATGAAGTCACGGGCATTGCTTCTTGATAAACAAAGCTCTGAATACCGAGGTTGGAAATGATATCATTTTCAATTGCCTATAGGAAACTGAAAATGATTTGTAAATTACATACACATATCTATATATATGATCCTTTATGATCCTTGATTATCACTCAAGCTTTTTTTTTTTTTTTTCAGTTTGGTACTCTAACTTCCCTGAGGGACAACTGGCTGGGAAACCGTAGTTTGAAACACTACACCCACTAAGAACTGAGAAGCAAAGATTTCAAAGAAAATTCTAAGATGCAAGTAAACAGTAGGCAATTTGGGGTTCAAGACAGACCCCATCATTCTTTGGGCACATTGACTAGGCCACCTTCCAGCTCCCAGACACAGTGACGGGTACCAGGAAAGCGTTAGTGACCAGGCCAGCGCCTTCCCTGCCTGCTTGGCCAGAGGGAGGGAGAGAGACACTAAAGCGAGCAATCGCGCTGATGCGCGGAGTTCTGTGCTCGGGAGAGATCCTCCACGCGGCGGCGGGACAGAACCGGAGGCTTGATGACGTCTGGGTCTCCGGGGAGAAGCTGCAAGCTTTGTGGTATCCTAGAAATGCCACAGGTAACACCGCACAAGCACTGAGGGCCGCCAGGGCAGGACTGCGAGGTGCTACGGAAGCTCACGGTAGGGCAGGGGCTCCCACATTTTAGGAGACATTCTTTCTTTCTTTTATTTCTTCCTTTCTTCCTTTCTCTCCCTCCCTTTCTCTTTCTTTCTTTCTTCTTTTCTTTCTTTCTCTCCCTCCCTTCTTTCTCTCTCTCTCTCTCTCTTTCTTTCTTTCTTTCTTTCTTTCTTTCTTTCTTTCTTTCTCTCTCTCTCTCTCTCTCCCTTCCTTCCTTCCTTCCTTCCTTCCTTCCTTCCTTCCTTCCTTCCTTCCTTCCTTCCTTCCTTCCTTCCTTCCTCCCTCTTTCTTTTCTCTTTATTTTAAATTGGCAGGCCTGGTGGCACACGCCTTTATTTTTTTGTTTATTTTTATATATTTATTTGAGAGCGACAGAGAGAGACAGAGAGAGAGAGAGAGAGAGAGAGAGAGAGAGAGAGAGAGAGAGGAAGAGAGGCAGAGAGTAAGAGAGAGAATGGGTGCGCCAGGGCTTCCAGCTACTGCAAATGAACTCCAGACGCGTGCGCCCCCTTGTGCATCTGGCTAATGTGGGTCCTGGGGAATTGAGTCTCAAACCGGGGTCCTTAAGCTTCACAGGCAAGTGCTTAACCACTAAGCCAACTCTCCAGCCTTCTCTTTCTGTCTGTCTTCCCTTCCTTCCTTCCTTCCTTCCTTCCTTCCTTCCTTCCTTCCTTCCTTCCTTCCTTCCCTCTTTCTTCTTTCTTTCTTTCTTTCTTTCTTTCTTTCTTTCTTTCTTTCTTTCTTTCTTTCTTTCTTTCTTTCTTTCTTTCTTACTTTCTTTCTCTCCCTCCCCCCCCTCCTTCCTTGTGCCCGGTGAGTTTCATTAGGGTGGCCCCCAGGCTCCTGAGTGACATATTGACAGGATCATGGACTGCGCCTCACACCTTAGCTTGGGATCCCATGTGGCCAATGCTTGTAGGTCAGAGTTGATGAAGAAGGTAAGTGGATAAGGACTGACGACTGACTGCCAGTGGGTAAGGACTGACTGACTGCCAGTGGATAAGGACTGACTGACTGCCAGTGGCAGCTTCTGCTCCCGGGTTCCGCTTGTAAACCTGAGGGGCGGAACTGGCTCCTTGGCCCAGTTTCGGGGGCCACCCTTGGGATCCTACCGTTGTCGTTGCCCTGCTTGATCTCCTCGGCAGTCCTGTCTATCAGCACGTACAGGGACCAGACCACGCAGGTGATGGCGATGACGTGGAAGGTGACGGAGCAGAAGATCTTCCTCCTCTCGCTTGTGCTCATCTGTAGCTTTTCCCACTGCAAACAGAAAGAAAGGAGGCGTACGGAGCTGAGTTCGCAACTAGACACATTGACTTTCCTTGTGCTGCCCGGACGTCGATCTGCAATGACAGGTGACTTGATGTTGGCAATCTCATGTGATACTGGCACATTCCAGTCAGTATGGGCATCCGGTCATACATGAGGGGAATGAAGCCTTCTCTCCCTAAGCCGTTGTTTCTGCTGCATCCTGTCACTCACAATTCCCCAGGAAAGAATCAGACACCTACAGCCTCCCTTGCAGCCTGAGCGTTAAGCCCTCATAATGCAATTTATAGGAGAGCACGACGCTTACAGTCTGAGGCCCAGGGAGCTTTGCAAGCACGGGAGGGAAGACGCAGTTTAATTTGCACACATTTCCTCTTCCTGCTCCGACCTCACGTTCCTTACAGGCCTTTGGTAGAGTGGAAGCAATTCCCTTTTCTTTGTACACTACTTGTTTCTTTGCCCCTTTTATGTTTTCTAAGTTATTTAAAGTAATAATAGAGGATAGAGGGGGAGAGTAAAGAGGGAGGGAGAGAGAAAAGAAGGAAAGGAAGGAAGCAAGGGCTCTATGTTACTAAATTGCCCTCGTTCTTCACCGTTACCGAGACTCCTGAGCCGGTTTCATTAGGAAGGTTTTTGTTCGAATTTATGTTTTAAAACAAAAGACAAATAGAATTAGTTTAAGTTATAAAACCTATACTGTTGCAATTTTATTTAGATTGAGGAAATGGAAATTTTCACAGAAACAGTGTTTGCATCAATTTGTACTATATATGATTCAAATCTTAAAAATTTTTTTTCTGACTCATATTTATTTATTTATTTATTTATTTGGGATAGAGAAAGGGACAGAGAGAGTGAGAATGGGCATGCCAGGGCCTCTAACCACTGCAAACAAACTCCAGAAGCATGCGTCACCATGCACATCTGGCTTAAGTGGCACCTGGACAATCGAACCTGCTTCCTTAGGCTTCACAGGCAAGCACCTTAACCACTAAGCCATCTCTCGACCCAATTCAAATCTTTTTTCTTGTGTATCTCTGAGATACTGTGTTGTGGCTAGGCAATAAGCAGATGTTTCAATCTAGACTCTACTTGGAATAATTAATATTTTGCTCAGATTTTACGTTTTCTTTTGGCAAAGCTTTGCATCTGTGAAAGATTGATTTTAGGCCCTTGCTTTGGCACTTATTTATTTATTTTTACTTTTTTGGCTTTATTTTTCCAAGACAGGATCTCACTCTAGCCTAGGTTGAGTTGGAACTCACTTTGTAGATCCAGGCTGGCCTGGAGCTCACAGCAGGCCTCTTAACTCAGCCTCCCTAGTGCTGAGATTAAAGGTGTGCACCACTGTGCCCATGTAGCACATATTTATTTTAATGTTAATCCAAATAATTTATATACTCACAGACTATTACAGTTTGTGTTCTGATAAATATTTTGTGATTAATAAATATTAATCCAATATTCAATGTGACTGAATAAAAATGCAGGGCAATGTGGAGGAAAACAGCTTTACATGCCTATATGTCTGAAATACTGCACTGCAGAATATCTTCAGAAAAATAAAAAAACACCAAAAGCAAAATCATATTAAATCCACACTCCTTCTGATCTTAAGAAACTCTTAAGACTTATATCTAAAAAGCAATTGAATAAAATAGTGGGAGCTTATTATTTAAAATCAATGAGTTTAAAAATCATTATTTAAAACAAAAATTTTAAAATGCCAGTAAAGAGTAACGAACCAGTCATGTCTAAAGGTTCTTTCTCGTGCCAGACAATATAAGCTCAGAAGTTATCACTTGTAAGTGACATTATAAGTGATTTTTTGAGGAGAAATGAAGTGTAAGGGGACCATCAACCTTTTCCACTTTATAAAATCTTCCCAGGAAACATTCAAAAATTCACTACTCGGCACTGAGTAAATGCAACCCCACAGCGCCCTCTCCCGAACGATGACATTAATGCATGTGATTGATGGTCAGACCAGGCAACTGGCTGGGGAAGGGGGGGGAAGGTTATCAATGATTATGCATGCTGCCTGCTCAGATATATATATGTATATATATGTATATATATGTATATCTATATGTATACAAATTTTGCAATCCTTCATAATTAGGAGTAGTTGGAGAAGGCAAGGATAAAAATTTAATTTAACAAAAATGTTAAGAAAGTGCTATATAACTTTGCCATGTTGAAATTCAGTGGCAGTTCACACACACACAACTTTGTAATAGGAAAGTGATAATTAGTGAAAATTCACATAACATTTGCCTTTCCCCTAACCTGGTAAAGCAATATGTCATTTATGCCATTACCTGCGATGGGCTTATATGTAAATTTTGAGAGAGGGCCTTGCTAGGTACCCCATACTAGCCTTGAAGTCATGATCTTCCTTCTTCAGTGCCCGGAGGCTGGAATACAGGAGAGTGCTATCATGTCTGGCTCCTGTTACAGCTCTCCACAGTTTTCCTATCTGCCCCACACCAACCGTGGATTTTCCTCCATACCTTGAAAGAGATGAGCAGCTAACGTCGCCACTTTTCAGTGTCAGCATCCCTGCGTAGTCACTCCAGGGTCCTGCTCTAGGCTTGACAATGCCCGAGTCTTGGTTTTATTGGTCTTGGCCCTTTTCCTCTTACTGAGACCCCAAACCACAGAAAGAATGGACTAGAACTCTGCTATGCCCCCTTCTGAAAAGACTTTTGAATGACAATATAAATAGATGTAAAAATGGTCCCTGTGACACTTTCCATTTGCTCTAGCCAGAAAACATCAAAGTGTCAGGTTTCCTGATTTAAATTAATTTATTTATTTGCACATGCACGTGTGTCCTGTGAGCTCTTGCCACTGTGATTGAATGCTTGCCCTGCTTATTTATGTAAGAGCTGGGGAGTCGAACCCTGGTCAGCAGGCTTTGCAAGCCAGTGCTTTTAAAATAAGTCTTTTATGTAAAATATATTTACATATTTGAGAGAGGGAGTCTGTG